>NC_073238.2:119917500-121285000 GCF_029281585.2 Gorilla gorilla gorilla
ATTAGGTACATATTTGTGAAAAATTAACCAGTACTAATTTATGAAAATATTAAGGTAAAGCTAACCATTTTTTTCCTTTAAAAATTTTCTTTATGTTGGACTAAATGTCACTCTCAATTCATTTTTTGGTTACATTTCTCCGCATGATTTTTTTCTATTAAAAACCATTGACTGTAACTCATTACATAATTCACAACAAATGTGCTTAACTTCAACCGGTGAAATAAAATGAAAAAAACAAACAAACAAACATAAGCTTTCTAGTTAATACAGATTATTTTATGAGATGAAATAGTAAAGACATTATGCTTTTTTCTATTTCTTATATCTGTCACTATGTTTTTCCCCTCATTATTTTCTCTATATTTTCTGACATCTTAATAATCAAGTTTGGCTCTATGGAAATTTTTCTTAAATGTATTTTGCACAAAGTTTAAGTAAAATGTAGTTTCATAAAAGTTCATAATTATAATATCACTATTTTAATCATATGTATTGTTCTTAAAAATTACTACTGGTTACAGATAGTTAAATATGAATAAGCCTGAATTATGTAAACCGTTCTTAATGATATATAACTCTCTTAATAATAATGTGTGTGAGTGTATATGGCATTGAAAGACCCATAAAAATAGGACAGAGACATAAGGTAACCCTTGATGGCATTTTGATTGTGAAAGTACTTCTCATTTGCCTTAGTACTAATTGGTCTCTATCGAAGATTTTCCCATTAAAAATTATATGCTTCTCCATGGCAGGTTATAGCTATCAATTAATTATGAAAATGACATTTTCATAGGAAGAACCCATTAGCCCACATGTTTAGAAAAGTTATACATTTCAAAATGGAGATCAGAATTCTAAGGGTTTTGAAAGACAGGTGTAAACACACATGCACACTCATATACTCGTATATGCAACACACAGACACATACACACTTTTGGATAACATAGCATCTTACAGATAATACTTCCATGTCCTCACAAAGTTTAGCAAGTACTATTGTATTTGAACTTTTGTATGGGCTTCAACCATCATTTTTCCATTTGCTGTAAATAAGTAAAATTGCTTGTGGACATGAGAAAGTTGCTTGATGGGTTATTATTTGCTGTTAGGAAACTGTTCTATAGTGATAGCTATATGGATGGTGTAAGTGTCTTGTGATAACTGGTTACTTAAGCTAACATTTAGTTTTATTAAATAATATTGCATTATTATCTATTGTAATGTTCTATTTTTTAGCACATTGTTGCCATATCAATATGTTACTACATTCACAAAAAATTAGCATATGTGGTGAAACAAGTTATTGACATTATATAGACAACCAGCTATTAAGGCATTTTTGGTTTAATTATCAACTGTTTATTTTAGTTATAATGATATAGAAATTGCTTGGAATCATGTGTACATTTGTAGCTAGAAAATAAATGTAAACAAAGTGCATTGTGATCCAATCTGCTATGAGGGGCCATTGCAACAGTTTCGCTGACTGTCCATAGTTTTTACCCGAATGAGGAGCCCCAATGTTCAAATTGAAAAGATGTCTAAGGACTCATCAAGATGTTCTCTAAGAGGGCATACCATATGATGGACCAACACAAAGCATGACAACGACTGACTGATTAGTGCCACTGACTTAAAGGGTACCAGTACAGAGGACCACATCCAACCTGGGTAAAACCATTGTGTATCATCACAATTGGCTCTCAACGACTCATTCTCTGGGAACATAAAAGCATTCCAACATGGAGCAACATCAGAAACAGGAGTTTCTCACTCTTATTCACTCAGTTATCCAATTCTTCCAAAAACATCTCACTAAGGAAGATGCTCACCAATCCTTGTTTATTACATTTCCCCAATTGCTTAATAGGAAGCATCATAGAGAGGCACATATAAAAATAATTATCTTTTTGTTTTCAGAAGCCATTGACCAGAAGTGCTGGTGAATTATCCCAAATTTACTCCTATCTTTGATTCATTTCTAGGCTTGTACTCTTGTACCAAATACTTCCCATCCTCCAGGATATGCAAATGCATGCATTTGAAAGAACGTGTCTCTAAAGTCAGATTCAAACAGTAGTTATGGAAACAAGTCAACTATATTCTAACATTTATAATGAAGACTCTGTCTCTTAACGCTCTGTAGTAACAAAGCGTGTCAAATATTCCCAGACTAAAATAATATATTTAATTGTCAGAAAATTGAAAGCTGTAGAATGTGAGTTGGTGGTATGGTATGGCTCTGTGTCCCCACACAATCTCATTTTGAATTGTAATCACCATGTGTCAAGGGAGAAGCCTGATGGGAGGTGATTGGATTATGGAGGACCTTTCCCCCATGCTGTTTCATGACAGGGAGTGAGTCTCAGGAGATCTGATAGTTTTATAAGCATCTGGCCTTTCTCTTGCTTGCACTCCATCTCTCCTGTTTTTCTTCTGTTATGATTCTAAGTTTCCCGAGGCCTCTCCAGCACTGCAGAACTGTGAGTCAATTAAAGCTCTCTTTCATAAATTACCCAGTCTCGTGTATTTCTGTATAGCCATGTGAAATTAGACTAATGCAGTTGAGATGTATAATATTTAAGATATGCACTTGGTATTATATAATGGAAAATATCTCATGTTTTAGTGAAAAGGGAATATGGAAGATACTCAGTAACATTTTCCTGAAAATCTTAATGAAGTTTTAGTTTTTGCTTAGGAAATATATCATGCCGATATTTGTATACTTTATATACCTATTATATATATATATATATATATATATATATATATATATATATATATACACATATATTTCCAGCCATCTACATATTTAACATATGATACTTTTTAATTTATTAGATGCTCTCAAATATACAAATGAGTTGCTCAACTGTGTTAGCTTTTGAGTTATTTAAAAAGTACTCACAGTCTTAAGTACCTTCTTATTTATAATTGTATCTTTGCTCTAAGCACTTCTTATGTAGGATAAACTTTTTAGTAGATGTTTCTGCCCTTTGTTTAATAGCTTATATTAATATCTTTAGTTTATGGTAGTAGTTAGCTGCTCTTCATTTAACTTTCTTATATTTTAGTTGATAAAGCTGCTATCCCCACAAAAATCACATATTCAAAATTGTAACACAACAGGAAATGTAGGAAATCACTAAGATTAAAAAAAAGTTAGAGATAAATTAATTTAACTACAGCAGAAATATATTGGCAAGTCATCACCAACCTGTGTAAATATATCACTGGGCAGGAAGAAGGCAGAACAAATAATTGTTTCCCAAAATATCAATGCAAAGGAGCTGTTGAAAGACGTGCTGCAACTTTGGTACCATAATCAGGGGGAGCATGGAAAGGATCTCCCAAGTCAGACTCACCTCTATTCCTCTTCTCCGTCTTTAACCAAGCGTAGATTTGCCATTGAATACAGCCTTTAGTTTGAAGAAATATAAATAACAAAGATGAAAAGGATTAACTGCAAGGACTCATGAGAGCCTGGAATATCAATTAAAGAGATAGGAATAGAGACAGGAAAAGTTCTGGATGTACTAATTCTAAAGATTATAGCTTTTCATGTTTTCGTAGATCAATGAAAGCAAAGGAGAGTGGCACTGTATTGCAAATTCTCATAGTCACATGGAATTCTTAATGGTCAAAGGAAAAAGAAATAGTATAAAAATTATTAACCCATCTCTATTAATCATGATACAGTAAAAACAAACCCACATTCTCATAGACATAATACAATAAAAGTTTATTTCCCATGTACACAGAACTGCTGTGGGTCTCAGGCCATATGGCAAAGCAGCTGTTCTCCGCAAGCCAGATACCTCTAATTTTGTTCGACCAAACCGATTTATCACAACTCTGCTTACAATATCATTGCAACAAGGGTACAGAGAGAAACCGGTAAACCCTCCATGGGTTTTCCACTGCCAAAGACAAGATTTCTTTCCTAGTAACAGGGGTAAATATAGATATACATTTGCTTACAAGGAGAAGCAGACATTAGTAAATACTGCTAATGTCTACCAAACAACTTGGTAAGTATCTGCTTGATGTGTGGTAAATTTGGTCCAGAATTTTTAAACAACTTACTTTCTGAATGTGATTTTCTTAACCTTTCAAAAAACAAACAAACAAAAAACCCCCAACAATTAATATAAACACTTATTTGGACATCACGGGTACCTCCCACCATGATAAAGTATTTTTAAATTTTACTCAGTACATAAAAGAATGAAAATAAATTTCAAAAATGGCAAAGTAAGACATTTTGAGTGAACCAGCTATAAAAAAAGAGAGCAAAGAGGTTCGGTGAAGAAATGGAAAGATAACCAAAGGAGATGAAATGTGAATGTATAGCGCTTATATAAGAAGACTAAGAAAGAAATAACACTATCAGGAGTATGATAACCATATTAAAAGCACCTTAAGTATAATAAAATGGAATTTAGAAAACAGGGATAAAATGAGGAATGAAATAAAATAAGTGGAAACAAAGGATTAGAAGAAATAGTGAAATATTTATTATTGAAGAAACCAACAAATAAAATGCAGCTTAGCTGCCAGTGTTTCTGGAAAAAGAAATGAAGTGATGTAGTAGAAAACATATTTAACTGTAAAAAATCCATGGGCCTCCATCAGAGTGGCCCCCAATGACAGCCGCAGTTGAGATCTCAACACATTGCCAGCCAGCACTAATCAGCCGTGTCGGTTAGCTGCCTTGGAAATGAAAATGCCGGTCCCTGCCAAGCCACCCCAGTCGATGCCTTGTGGAACAGAGATGAGCCATTCCTGCCAAGCCCTACACAAAGTACAGATTTGGGGACACAAAAAATAATTATTATTTTAAGTCACTAAATGTTGGGGTGGTCTGTTATACCACAGTAGATGACCATATCTTTGGCATTATTTATTAAAACAAATAGGAAACCTTTCAGTAAAATGTGCTTTAAAACTGGATTACTCATACCAGATATCCATTCACTGGCACCTGCTGCTTGAAGACATGAAGAAAGAGACCATCTTCAGTGGGCCAAGGCGGGAGATCATTCTGCAGCTTTATAGGTATGAAGACTAGAGAAATGCGACTTGGATATATGTATTGTTGAAATGGCCGATCCGTTTACATAGCTAACCAATTAAATAATTTTATTTCTTTTTAGGAATGCTATTCTGGATAATGACTGGAACATTTCAAACACAGTAGGTCCAAATGAAGATGCCGTGGAAGTAAGAGATGAGCAGTAGAATATATGTTGAGAATATCATCTTGTGAGTGCTTTAAGCAGAGTATACGTTATACTAAAATGTTCTTATTACTATTGCTATACATTTGTCTCTGTAAATTTGATTTATCAATGAAAAGGCCTATTTATCAGACAGTAATACAATGTAAATGTAACAATTAAATTACATAATGGAAGTATTTCCCAGGAGAAATATTTTGGCTTCGTTTACGGAAAAAAACCCAACTTATATAAGTTAAAAATATAAGCTAATGGGAAAGCTGCATTTGAAAGAACATTGTGAATTATTTCATAATTGAACATGCATTTGACAGTTACACTAGGCAAAGTAATAATATGGTTCTCTTAAAAGTCAGAACTCTGTCAAAATCTGTTTCTGGGGAAATTATTAGATTTAATAGGTAATTCATCTGCTTATATTTTCACATTGCTTAGTGATTTCTAACATATCTTGCAAGCAATCATACTCAAGGCTTTCTTGGTATTTTAATGAATACAAATTATCTCATTGAATCTCAAAAATTAAATCAAGCAGAATCCCATATTTCACTTGACATACAGACAGAAATATTGAGAAATCTGATGTTTGATCTCCTGTCATTTCTCTTAAGGGTACCCCTTCCAAAACTCTTTGTTGTTGTTTTCAGCTATATGTAAAAACTTTCACAGAAAAAAATAGTTTTTGAACTGTTGAAAAACATCCAGTTTGTAGTTGTTAATACTTCTTTCCTGTATGTGGAAAAACAAACAAACAAACAAAATGGGTCTGAATCCAATTCATATGTAAATTGTGAATTACTACATCAGGCAAGTACATTAACTTTTAAATTTTTGATTGAGTACATTGTTGACTCCGACATATTGCTGCGCCCACAAAATAATGAAACTACAATTTAATTTCTCTTGCCTTGATATTTGGCATGTGTATATTAATTATCCTCATTTTTCAGATTATGTAACAGATTTATTTATAAGTTTATTTGTGGAAAGAAGCCAAATAAATGTTTAAAAAGCATTTTCATCATAATTTCTAATAATTCAGAAGCCATTAAACATAATACCAATGCAATCCAATTTCCTCAGCATTATTCTAATATTTGTGTTTGTAACAAATTAGAGTCATACTTGCATAAAATTTTAGAGTTGGAAGGAACCTCAGAGAGCAGTTCATTAAATTCCTAATTTCACTGAGAAAGAGATTCAGAGAAGTTACAGTGATGACCAAAATTACTGAGTTAATTGTAAAGTTCTCACTTGAACCTATTTTTCCCAATTTCTGTTCCAGTACCATTTCCATTGACACAGAGCATGTATCCCAAATTTCATGAATATATCTGAGAGCATCTCAACATAAAAGTGGCAAGTAGCAAAATTTTTAAAAGTTGAAATTCCAAAACTATATATAATTTTATGGAAGAAAACGTTAGAAATATTACTTCCCCTTGTCGAAAAAATTGCTAATGTATGATTTTTGTTTTTTGTAAATCCTTTACCAGTGTTTATATGCATCACCTATAATTTTTTCTTTATTATTAATATAAAATATTTAATACACACCAAACCCAATATGTTATGTATTTTTATAAAGAAAAATAACGTATAAAAACTAAATCTGTCACATCACCAAAGAAACTGAATGTAGTAATAATTGGCACTAACTTTTCTACCTCGTCCTCACCCCATCTCCTGCCTCTCACTCATAAGTCACTACTATCTTGGGTCTTGTATTTAGCTTTCTCTTGTCTTGGTAAATTATTTTATCACATACATATGCATTGCTAGGAAACATATTTTTAAGTTTTATTTAGTTTTAAGCTTTACAAAAGTAGCCTTATTCTGCATGCAGTCCTCTGGGAATCGCTTTCTCTCAACTTCAGGTTTCTAACCTTTATCTGGGATGATCCATGTAGATTTAGTCCATTCATTTTTACTGTTGTAGACGGTTCTCTTTTTGGTAGTATAAAGCAAATAATTCATCCCTTCTCTGAGGAAATAATGTTTTCTGAAATATCTTGAACGTGACTCCTGAAGCACATCTACAGACATTTCTCCAAGTTATAACTGATTCAGGACAACCGAGCCTCCAAACTGGGGTTTCGCCCAGGGAGGTTCCTGGCTTCACCTGGGAAAGAATTCAAGGTCAAGTGCGTGTTGTTAGACAGCAATCTCTCATTGAGCCGTGATGCTCCTTTCGGAGCAGGTCTAACTCACAGACAATGCTCCCAGAATCCCCAAAGGATGGGCTCTTGGCCACTGTACTTATTTCCACTTATACCCTCCTTCAATTACCTGCAAATTAAGGGTCAGGCTAATACAAATTGAGGCTCAAGTTATTTAGAACTTTGTAGGGAAAGGGCGGCAATTTCCAGCTGGTTGCCATGGAGAGGGGCAGCAAACTCCTAGATATTGCCATAGCACTTGTAAATTGTCATGACGCTGGTGGGAGTGTCTTATGCTAATGAGCAATGAGGGCAGCTAGGGATTGCTTTGGTTACCATCTGCTGGTTCCTGCCAGTTTCTTCACTTCATAACTATGCATGGAATTTCTTGGTTGTATGCGGTACAAATGCCAAATTGTTTTCCAAGTTGGTTCTACCATTATCTTCCCTCAGAAATGTATACGAGTTCCTGTTGATCCATATCTTATCCAATAGTTCATATTGTTATGCTCTTTTATTCCCTTATTTCACAAGTGTAAAATGATTTCTCATTGTGGTTGTAACCTCCGTTTTTGGAATTTGGGATGACGTTGAACATACATGTGTCCTCTTCTGTGAAGTTACTGTTCAAAATTTCTTTTGAATAAGTGTCTCTGGCTTGATAATTTATATTTTGTGTTTCAGTACTTGTCTGTTGTGTATGTTGTGAATATCTTCTAGATTTTGATTCATCTTCACTTTTTAAACTCTCCTTTATTGAACAGAACTTCTAAATTTAAAGGTAGTTGAGTGTATCAATCTGTTATTTTAATTAGCACATTGGGTCTGTTAAGAAAATACTTTCCTATTAAAAGGTCAGAAAAATATTGTTTTATTTTCTAAAAGAGGTGTGTGTGTGTCTGTGTGTTGTGAAGCAGAAGGCTGATATCAGGTTTTATGCATCAAAAATATATATTATGTTTTTGTTTGTTTATGCATCAAAAATATATATTTGTTTATGCATCAAAATATATATAGTATGCATCAAAAACATTTTGTTTATGCATCAAAAATATATATTAATCGTTTATTAAACAGGACCCACCAGGCCTGCTTTGTCATATATTGAAACTCCATAAATATGTTCTGAGGCTTCTATTCTCTCCCTTAATTTTCATTTTTTTTAAAATTTTGATTATTTATGGATTATATCTAATCCTCCACTTCTTTAGTTTCTTGGCTGCTCTTTCTTTTATATACATTTGAGATTTAGCTTGACCAGATCCATGAAAAAAAAACTGTTGGTATTTGGACTTTCATAGACTATATCTCAACTTTGGGAGAATTGACATCTTTGGAACGCTATTTCCTTCCAACCAAGAACACGGTATTTACTCTGTATGTTTACGGTCTTTTTAATGTAGAGTTTCAGCATTTTTTCCACATATGTTTTGTACGCATTTTGTAAGATGTATTTTTAGTTGGTTTGTTGTTTATATTGATAGTGTACATAATGGGTTTTTGCTGTTTGTTTCTGACTGCTTTATTGAGATGTGATTGATGAAATGTGTTTTTAAATGAAATTTTAAAATTTTGGCTTTGGTATACATACTAAAAATATTCCAATTTTTTTCCAGTGAGCTTATACCTGTATAACATGCTACTCTCATATTATTGTGAGTAGACTGCCTGTAATATTTCTTTTCAATTTCAAGGTAGGTAATATAATTATAGTTACTTCTTCCGAATTCTTATGTTTTTATTCCTTTTTTTCTTTCCCTGCATTTTTTCCATGATCTAGTACATAGTTGAAGAGAATCTAAGAAAGCAAGCATCTTTGTGTTGCTCCCAATTTTAAAGATAATAGCTTCCAATTAATCCTTATTACAAGATATGTGTGTTTATTTTTATTTGTCCCAAGTACATTGTACCATTTATATCTATAGATTTATGTTTTAATGAGATTTGGAATATTTTCAGCCATCATATCTTCAAATATTATCTCTCACTCATTTTCTCTACTGTCTCTAATTGTTGTGTATGTGATCTTCTCATTCTATCTTTAATACATCTTTATGATTATTTCATATTTTTGTCGTACCTCTTAATATTTCACTTTACCTTATATTACTTACTAGATTGTATTTTCCATTTCTCTGTTTCTTTTCAACTCCGTTTAATATATTGGTAAACTTTATGTTGACTTTCAAATTTAAATAATTAAATATACCTATATAATTAATGTTATATGATATATATTTAGACATACAGCCTAGAAGTTTTGTTTTCAAATTTCTGCATTTATCCCTGATAATGTGTTACTGCTGATCAGTCTTTGAAATTGTGTCTTTTTTAATAAAATATTTATATATAATTATTCCATATTTTGTATCGAAAAATTCTAATATTTTTTGTCTTTGGGCACATTAAAACTTGTATGTATGCATATTCACTTATTTCTCATTGCTGATTTTCAATCTCAGTGGTCCAAACTCTCATATATTTGTGTTTATTGATTGAAAACTCATTGTTTGCTCTTAAATAGGAGTTGTGTGATGCTAAATTGTGACACTCTGTTACAGAAAAGATTTGTTTCAATCAGTAGCCATGGGTGCCACTATCTCTGACTTGTCCAGCTCTACGTCTTTTAAGTATTTCAGTTCCGAGTTCACATCCTAGAGTGACATTCCTATGCCTCTAGTTATCCAAGTCTCCCTGTTTCCTTCACAGGGCTACTGGATGGTGACTTGATTGCACAATTTATTTGTGCACAATCTTCCTTTAATTCTTCATTGTGCTTTATCAATATATTAAAATACTGAGGCTGTAGTTCACACTTTTATTTTTATTTATTTATTTATTTATTATTTTATTTCAGTAGGTTTTTGGGGAACAGGTGGTGTTTGGTTACATGAATAAGTTGTTCAGTGGTGATTTTTGAGATTTTGATGCACCCATCACCCGAGCAGTGTACACTGTACCCAATGTGTAGTCTTTTATCCCTCACCCCCTCACCCTTTCCAAAAGACTTTCCCCAAAGTCCATTGTATCATTCTTATGCCTTTGCATCTTCATAGGTTCACTTAACTTCCACTTAGGGGTGAGAACATAGGATGTTTGGTTTCCCATTCCCGAGTTACTTCACTAAGAATAATGGCCTCCAATTCCATCCAGGTTGCTGCAAATGTCTTTATTTTGTTCCTCTTTATGGCTGAGTAGTAATCTATGACATATATACATATATATGATATATATACCACAATTTGTTTATCCACCCATTGATTGATGGGCATTTGGACTGGTTCTATATTTCTGCAATTGTAAATTGTAAATTGTGCTGCTGTAGTCCACACTTTTACATAGAGAACTTGCTTCACTAGTTAGAATTGATTATAAAATGCTATTTTAAAACATATTAAAGCAGATTGTCAATCTATATATAGGGAAGGAGATTTTATTGCTAAGATATTTACAAAGGTAATGAAAATATAGTACTTTTGTCATATGTGTTCCTATATCCTTTAAAACTCCAAGCAGAGGCCTATAGATACATGGAGAGAAGAATAGAAGGTCAAAATAGTGGGTGAGCAATTAAATATGCTCATGGTTAACAACTATAGCATATAATTGGAAATATTTAAAGCTATGTTGCTGGTGTTATTTACATCCATGGCCAATGCAATGTCATGTTTGCATTTCTGTGTTTTCCGTAAGTTCAAATAAAATACTGTTTTCCACAATTTGCTGTCAATATAGAAAATAAATATAAGTGTCTGCATATTGCTTTTCTTTCTGTTGCTGACACAATGCTTCCTGTCCCCCAAAAGTTTAGATGTAATTATATCACTTAGGCAGACAAATATCCTTTGTTTAGCTTTTTGAGTATTTATAGAGAATTTGGGTTGATAAGATGTCTTGGGTGTATCCAGTGTGCACACTTGGCCCTTGACAGAATGAGGTTATGTACTAATGGAAGCATATCCTGGAGTTAACGATAATCATATAGAATCCAATGGATAACATATAACATTGTCTTGATAACGAGTTTCCTATTGATATATTGGTTAACAAATTTATGTTGTTTATTGAACAGATAATATGCATGTTTTACTAATATATTATAAATCCTCCCCTAATAGATTTATAATAAATAATTCAGTGAAAATATATTTGTTTTAAGGGAAAACCTTTTGTTTTTGAAGTGAATTTTTCTGTAATTAGATTACAACATGACTACAATTTAGTTTCCATATGTTCAATAAAGAATATTATATATTTATATTTATATACTAAAAATATACTCTTAAAAATCGAGACATTTCTGAAGAAAACAAGTCCTGATACCTTATTAAAATATATCATTTTATCTTTTATGTGCTGTAAGGAACTGAACCAAAAATCTGTATGAACTTTGCATTGTCCTCCATACTAATTTTAAGCTAATATTGCAGAACTAATGACAGCCTTGAGAAATGCTATTATCAATTCCAGCTGTCTCTTGCATCAAGGAACCCTGAATTATAGCAACATCTTTGGAAATGAAGCTCTTAATAAAATCCTTTACAGACAAGCTCCTGTTTTAATATTTTGCAGACTCCTTTTTATTGTGGCTATCTTCTTTCATCACAGGAAAAAACTTATGACAACCCCGGTTATTTTACGTTTTTATTTTTTAAATCATTTAGTCTAGCTGAATGATGTTACTGAACAGCTTACCCACAATCTGATGATTTGGAATATTTCCAAACTGATGTTGGTATATTTGATAATGTTAATCAGTCTTTCTTGTGGTCTGAAAACTGTATGATTTCTCTTCTGGATTCTCTACTTTCTTAAACATAAAACCACAGCTCTTCTGGGTTATATGTATCTAATCAAATTAGAATTAAAAAAAAGTATTATTCCACAAAGTAACAAGTTATTCCCAGATTCTTCAGATGAAAAATACTCCATTGCCATGCATCTACTGTAACACTTACTACCTAATATGATTTACAGTAAAATTATTTACACACATACTCTTCTCCTTATATCTACATGACATTATTGAAGGTATTCCACATATACAGTCAGATGTGAAGAAACACCAATTTAGATAGACTTTGAGCATTTGTTATTATTTTTTTTAGTCTTTCAAAAATCTTCTTTAGATACATACTATGTTTCAAACTGCATCTTCCTTTTGAAGATAAGGAAAAGAAGATATTGTTTGTAAATTTTTGATATCCACAGTGTCATGCATAGAATGGATCACAGACTGACAAATAATCAAGCACACACTAATTTCAATGACTTCAGTGCAGGTGCATACTTATCTAAAAAATGGACTGAGTGGACAGAGAAGAGAGCCTTCAACTCTACATTCTGGTGAAAGAAGCTATGCTAAATAAATGTCATTTAACTAAATATAAAATGATGGGGAACTGCTCACCTCAATGAAGAGATGTGTGTAAGTCAGAATTATAAATACAGTCTTTGATGGGCAAAGGGAGGGAGAGGAGAAGGATCTTGTTTTGGCTGACTATATGCAAGTAATTTGTAATGCCTGCAGTTCAACTTAACTGCAAGTAATAAAAAGACAACTATTATACAACGAAACTAGAAAGCTTGGCAAAAACCAAATTGGAAAGGATTTCTGGATAACATGCTAGGATTGATGGTATTAGAGAGCCATTGAAGAATTCTGTGCAGTTGCGACATGAGAAAACCGTTTAATTTTAGAACAGTCATTTTGAGGCAACATTTTATATTCATTAGATGTGAGTAAGAATGTATGTAGAAGATCCCAGGCTGAAGGTTAGAGATGATTAACAACAATGCTAATATTCACTGAATATTTATAATATTGCAAGCATTATTCTAATTTCTTTAAATACATTAGCCCATTTAATCATTCATGAGTTAGTTATTACTAACTGCATTTTATGTATAAGAAAACCAAGTTACAGAATATTAAATAGCTTGCTCATAGTTGCAAAATTTCACATGGTAGAGTGGAAATTAACGTCTATCAGTATACTGGGAAGTGCTTAATTCTGCTCTACCAACTTATTGCAGATAAGCATTAAACTCTTCTTGTTTGTGTTAACTGATCCCTTCACGCTCTTTTTCTAACTAGGCAATCGCTCTGTACTTCCATACATGCCTTATTGATTTCTGTTTTTGTGATTTCACATAGGTAGTTGGCATATGGGCAATTCTTCCTTCAACCTGTAGCATCTTTCAGAACCCTGCTTGAAATTCTCACTTAAATTCTACTTCTAAATTTTCCCTAGTATTTCAGTCACATGGATATATTACTTTTATGTGATTGAGTTGCCCCCATTTATATTTTTTTAATTTAATCTTTCATAAGATTTCTTACTGGTAAGAAAATCACATCAGTTTGTAAATTTTGTATTTCCCTAAGGCCCATGCAGGTCAGAGTCTTGAATACAGCTGTGCTTAATAAATCCTATTTACTGACCTATTAGCAGCTCATGATTCAAAAGATATTTCCTAAGTCCTTCTTTACCGGAAACCTCAATGGTTGCTGGAAATAATGAGAAGATATTGGAAAGAATCACAGAGCTATATTGTACTTGTCTCTCTTCCTCATGGAGCATGACCAGAATACAAATCCTGAAGAATGTAGGAGACCTCTGTAACTGGAGCTTGTGATAAGGTGAGGAAGGGCTTGCAGAAGAAAAGGAATTCCCTCTAGTGGCTTGATGGAGCACCAGCAGTTTCCGCCATATTCAGTAAATGCAGAGAAGAAAATCCAGAACTTGACAAAATGACTGAATAAGGACAAAACTAACTGTTCATGTGGCAGAAAATGGTAAGAAGGGAGCTGATGCCTCTTATCTTTTGGAGAAAGTCAGTGGACTTCCTAGGTTCTTTCTTTCTTTTGTATACTCTGCCTTTCCTCTACCATTTTTTCTCTCATTTCCTTAAGGTCTAATTTCTATCTCTTAGTATTTATCAACTTTGCACTCCCTTGTCTGCAAACAATAGCAACAACAAAAAACTACCTGCCTTCAGCAGGATAATTAAATTGCCTTCTTTCCTTTGGTCTCTAGGCTTCAGCTTTCTGTCCCTCTGTAAGATCTTCACATCTAAATGTTTCCTAATTGAGGGTTGGCCATTTGCCTGCCTCTCTACCTGTCACGGCTTCCATTTTTCCTTTATTCTTCACTCACCTTCTACCATATTGAATTTCAGTCACCATTTATATTTTTATATTAAGTATTTTTTCCTCCATGCTATATAAAAAGCATAACAATACAACAAACAAAGTTGGAGTTCTGACACTAACTTCAAGACTCAATACTTATAATAAAGGGACAATAATCAAGAGAGTGTAGTATTGGTGAAAGAGTGTACAAATAGATCAATGGAACAGAACAGAGAGGCCAGAAACAGACACACAAAAATATAGTCAATACATCTCTGACAAAATAAAGACAATACCATGCAGTAAAGATAGATGCCAACAAATGGATCTGCAGCAGCTGTACGTCCACGTGCAAAAAGCAACAACAACAACAAAGAAAAAACAAATAAAAAGAATCTAAGTCAAGACTTTACATGCTTCCAAGAATTAACTCAAAATCGGCCATAAAATGCAAAAGATGAAACTCCCATTCCTCAAGGATCTAGAACTAGAAATACCATTTGGCCCAGCAATCCCATTATAAAACCCCAAAGGATTATAAACCATTCTACTATAAAGACACATGCACACATATGTTTATTGTGGCACCGTTCACGATAGCAAAGACTTGAAACCAACCCAAATGCTCCTCAGTGATAGACTGGATTTAGAAAATATGGCACATATACACCATGGAATACTATGCAGTCATAAAAAAGGATGAGTTCATGTCTTTTGCAGAGACATGGATGACTCTGGAAACCATCGTTCTCAGCGAAGTAACACAAGGACAGAAAACCAAACACCGAATGTTCTCACTCAAAAGTAGGAGTTGAACAATGAGAACCCATGGACACAGGGAGGGGAACATCACACACCAGGGCCTGTCCGGCGGTGGGAGGGTAGGAGAGGGATAGCATTAGGAGAAATACCTAATATAGGTAACGGGTTGATGGTTGCAGCAAACCACCATGGCACGTGTATATCTATGTAACAAACCTGTTTGTTCTGCACAGGTACCCCAGAACTTAAAGTATAATTTTAAAAAATAAATGAAAAAAAATCACATGTACCACATATATACACACAACTAATATGTACCCATAATAATATGTCTTAAAAATTAAATTAAAAAATAAAATATGAGTGGGAATAAAAAAAACTCCTAGAGGATAACATACTATTAAAACTAGATAACCTTTGGTGATGATTATTTAGACACAACATCAAAGCTGTAATTGGTGAAAGAAATAATTGATAAGTTGGACTTCATTAAAATTAAAATCTGCTCTGCAAAAGACAATGCCAGATGAATGAGACAATAAGCCACAGACCAGGATAAATTATTTGCAAAGGACACATATCATAAACGACTGTAATCCAAAATATACAAAGAACTCTTAAACCTCAACAATAAGAGAACAAACAACCCAATTAAAAAATGAGCCTAAGTCCTTAACAGACACCTTACGAAGAAGATATACAGATGGCAAATAAGCATATGAAAAGTTGCTCCACATCATACGTCATCAAGGAAATGCAAACTAAAATGAGATAGATTCGCACACCTACTAAAATAGCCAAAATCCAGAATACTATCAACATCTAATGCCAAGGAGGATAGAGAGCAGTGCATTCACTGCTGGTGGGAATACAAACTGATGCAGTGTGGCACTTTCTTACAAAACTAAACATCCTCCTTCCATACCATCCAGCAGTGATGCTTTTTGCTATCTACTTATAGCAGCTGAAAATGTATGCCCATGTAAAAGCCTGCACATGGATGTTTATAGCAGCTTTATGCATCATTGTCAAAAGCTGAAAGAAATCAAGATGTCCCTCAGCAGATGAATGGATGAGTAAATGGTGGTAAGTCAGGACAACGGAATAGTATTTAGTACTAAAAAGAAATGAACTATCAAATGTTGAAAAGACACGGAGGAGCCTTAAATACATATTACGAAGTGAAAAAAGACAATTCTTAAAAGGCTATATATGATTCCAACCATAAGAAGTTCTAGAAAAGGCAAAACAACAGAGGTTCGCAAAAAGATCTGTGGCTGTCAGGAGCTGGGTGAAGGAAGGATGAATAGGTGGAACACACGGGATTTTCAGGGCAGTGAAAACTGCATGAGAGGAATGGTGGATATAGACAGGTGCCATTATACATTTGTCAAAACCTACAGAATATACGTGGAGTGAATCCTAATGTACTCTTAATTTTGAGTGATTATGATATGTCAATTAGGTTCATCAATTGTAACAAATGAACCACTCCAGTAGGGATTTCAATAACGGGGAAAACTACTCATGTGTTTAGGCAGAGGGCATATGGGAAATCTCTGTATCTTCTGCTCAGTTGCGTTGTTAACCTAAAGCTGTTTTAAAAAATAAATCCTAGAAAGAAATATAATTACAACTAACCCAAAGAACACTTACTATGCACCAGGCTTTCTATTCTATTACACACACACACACACACACACACACACACACACAATTATTCAATATGAGCATTTAATATTAAAATGATATATAAATTGATTTAATATTTACTCAACTAATCTTCAGCACAAACTATATAGTAGTCTTTTTAATAATCATCATTTTAAAATAGAAGAAACCAAGAATACAAAGTTAAGTAACTTGCCCATGACACAAATCTACTAAAGGGAGAGCTGGGTTTCGAACCTGGCACCTGCGTCAGGAAGTCAGGCTGCCATCCTGAGTCTGTTAGTCTGGGTTGGATGCCTGTAGTGAATAATCTTACAGGATCATATACATGCTCTTTGCAGTTTTCTTTAAATGTGTATTTCTTCCAATAATAACGTGCTCAGCGCTTGTTTTCTCTGCTGGGCTGGAGGCTCCCTGAGGGCAGGGAAAGCATCTGCTTACTTTCCCCTGTGTCCTACCCCTGGCGCAGAGTGGGTGTCAATCAGTGCTTGTTCTCAGACTCCTAGGAGAGCAAGCCAATTAGAGAAACTCACAGCAAGAAAAATGCCAACTGCTGAAAGTGTTGACAGCAAATGATTTTCTGCTTTGTTGACTTTTACTTAGGGCAGAATAGAAAACTGTCACATGTGACTCAATATAAAGTGGTATTTTCTTGAAGTTATACCTCAGAAAGGGTATCACCTTGTATTTAAGACCTCACAAAGTATCTCACATTACAGGGCACTTTTGAAATGATTTAATTTCCAACCACAAAGTACTGTTTGGGGGAAGATATGTAACCTGAAACAACTTCAATTAATGATAGCTCGAATGCTTATAAAAGCCACCTGAAGTAATAGTAGAAAAAGAGACAAAGAAATTGAATACACGTTTATGAATTATTTAGAGGGAATGACCTCACAAGTTCAATTGTTGGATGTCATTACAAACAAGTATTTTATTATATATTAAAAGTAATACAGTAAATAGTTTACCCACATCATGAAGCAGATGAATTTATATTTATAAAGCAAATTAAACTAATAATGTTAATAAGGTGACGTGAAGGGATACTTGTGGTTTGAGATTCAGTTTCCAGTAATGGCATCTTATACAGATCCCCAAATGTGCTACATGACACACAACTTGGATGGAAGTAGCTAATATTTAAAATGTGAGCATAGAGTTTGAATTAAATTTTTAAATTAAGATGTTATGAAAATATAATATCTCTGTATTGATAGTTTATGATACCTATGTAAAATTTGGTTGTATATACAAATGTAATCAAATAATTTGGTATATTATTAATTATATAAATATTAGATGCATTTATAATGATAGAAGTTTACTACATATAATTATAATATATAATCTAATATGATTTGTTCTATAATTTACACATGAATAACAATGTATAAATTATAGATATAAATACTAGGTGTGATTGAACACATATGCATAAGTGAGTATATAATTAAATCCATTCAATGTTTATATATTCATATCGACCTAATTTTTAAAATCTTTTTATTGGAAAATTAGAGACATGTTTTTGTATTCACGTTCACCTTATACGTGTAATTCCTGCTATCCCTCCTCCCTCACTTGACATCCACCCTTCTCAGCAGAGTCATATACACTAACCTTAGTGACCCAGGGAGGTTGGCACCTTCACCCAAGTACATTCTGTACACAAGTCCAGAGTTGTCCTCCCTGGTTGTGGGTGTGATGGTAACAGGTAAGAAACCAACAAGCCTTGGAACAGTCGTCCGTGAGGCAGAAAGTACCAATGTGCTCTTTCTACTTTCTTCTCTCCGTCAATTTTTTTCCCTTTTCTTCATTCCACCTGAACTTTGAAATAAATATCACCATGGATTATAAAGGTATGCAGATTATATTTATCAAATACATTTATTTATATCTAAACAAACAACAATTATTTTAGGGGCAGTAACAATTTGTGTAAATTATATTAGTGTCAAATTAACTTGTTACAAATTTTGTGGAATCATATCACTAATACCTGTCCATGAACCCTCAGTTAGTTCAGTTTTCAGGCCCCGTGATGATAAATGGGAAAAAAAACATCCAAAACATCAAAGAGAACACAGCCTCTGACCATCCCAGGAATTTGTATCTACAAAGATGAATATACAACTAATTTTAAACCTACCATTATTTTAGTTAGGGGACATATTACTATTTTTTAACTGTATCTAGTGACATACTTCTTGTGGTGTACTCTGTTATGCTTGTAACAAACAAAACCCTCTAAAACATCTGTTTTGTAGATGTATTCCAGAGGTTCTACATATAATTGCCAAAACCACAAATATGTCAAATTCCTATGGGAACGTTTTCTGTATAACACTTTTTCCTTTCTTCTTAATCTTCATGTTTACCTTTGAAAATAAAGATGTTTTAGTGTTTATTAAATTCATATGTATTTTATTTTAAATAAAAATCTCAATTTCAGAGATTTTATATCCAAGCAATTGTTTTAAATAAAATATTGTTTTTTAGTCATTCATATCATATTCAAGAATAGTATCCTTACTTAATTCTGAGATAGCTGTTTTCAGAATCTAAGGATCACTTAAGGGTAGAACTGAAGAGAGAATGTCCATGTGTTCTACATTCCTCCCCTGCTGGGCACCATGCAAAATTCATCTCTAGCAAAAAATGTTACCCTTCAATGTGTTGTAAATTGTGTCTGTCTCTCTTGAAACCTTTGTAAGAGAGCAGCACGTAATATGTGGCTGTATGTTTTAGATCCAAATGTCGGCCTCAGTTTTCTGAGTGTGGGCGTCAAAGAGAGTGGACGCAGATAATCTGTTACACATTCACAGAGACTTTTAATTCTTGCCAGGTGAGAAATTCACTGTGCTCACTACAAAATTTAGGGAGATGCAAGCCCCTTTCTGTGTTTTAATAACTATTTAAAATTCCTTGTGATATTAACATGTTTTCCTACTCACCATTTTCCAGTTCTCACTTAACTTCTGGGAATTTGATTTACCTGCACTTACAGGAGATGCCAGTCTCTGAAAAGACAGCACAGCCAACAAGATGAGAGCTGGATTCAGAGCCAGGCTGCCTGGGTTTGACTCTGTTCTCTCCTATTTTCAGACATGGTCTTGGATAAGTTTAATGTGCCTCTGTCTCAGCTTCTGCAGTTGTAAGATGAATATTATAGTTTTTACCCCGAGAGAGTTATTTAGAAATTTAATAAGTTAATACATGATTGCTTAGAACAATCGCTGACACATAATGAAAGCTATATGAGTTTGCTTAAACACGATCATAGAAACGGTAAAGTGAAAAGAACCTGTTTGCCTCTGTTTTTAGAGGTACCACTGTGCAGTAGCCAATATCATTCATTCTCCTGTGGCCCACTGTGAAATGCCTGCTACATGCCAGCATGTTCGTTATTTCCTGCATCAAATGCTTATTGAGCACACTATGCATTGGGCCCCATTTTAACTGGCAATGACCAATTCTGAAAATGTCAGGATATTTAAGCTTCAGGAGCTGGCAGCACAAAGGGGAGAATCTCACATATACAGAAAGACAAAGGCTCATAAGCACCTTAGGTAAGCATCTTTGCAAGATAAAGAGGAGTGGGAAATTTTAAATTAAGGCCACCATGGTGTGACCACAGCTAGTACTCTGGAGCCAGTACAATTTAGTTTAAATGCTAGATCTGCTGCTTATCAAACTTCTGAACAAAAATAAATGATCTTACCATTTAAGCTTCCATTTCCTCTCCGCAAAATGTGGAGATCACATTTCTCTCTGCAAAGTGTGGAGATCACATCTTAACAGTGATGTTGTTAATAATTTTTATGACAATAGCTAATATTGATAGAACATTATAATTCAGGTAATAAGCTGCCGACTTTCTGTGGATCCTGAAGAACTGTACATAAAGTCGTTTGACTAATGCCTTACATATTAGTAGACATTTTAAAAACAGCTGTTAATATTTGTTTTATTTCCTTTAACATAATATAAATCTGCATGTGAGTTGAAGGGATAACTGCCTTTCAGTAGTGGATTGTTCCACTGGGTAGATTTTGATTTCCTCTCTACTTTCTGAAGAGTCTGACTGAGTCTATTATTGGATCAGAAAGCCTTCTGTCCAGGGCGGTTTATGAAAAAGGGGTTCTGGAGTGTTTGCTTGCTTCAGTGAATGGGAACAAATCATTAATTCTGAAAGGTCATTGTAACTTGCAAACTATCTCACATAATCTGAACACCTAAAATGCAGTGAGGGGTGCATGGTGGATGGAACACAGCCATTTTTAGTCTCCTCAGACAAAATACAAGTGAGGACACTATGGTGTTTCTATACAAAGATAATGTATTTCCCAAACGAGTCAGGCTGTTCTTAACTCAGGCTCACTGGTACTTGGTTAGACGTAGAAAATACAGTTATACAATAATTTGGCATGATAGATTCATTTCATTGTAATGTTCAGAAGGCAAAAAAGAGACTGTTATGAGACAGGGTGAGAGCAAGTTGTGTTTAGTCAGCAAGGGACAGGATTTTTAATTATTTCTGAGACTGATGACAAGCTACCTGAAGATTTTAAGCATGAGAATGTCAGGATAGATTTTATGTGGTTTTAAAAGTTTATTTGGCTGCCAGATGGAGATCACAGAGAAGGATTAAATGCTGAGTGGAAGGCCAGATAACAAGTATTTTAATAGTTCAGGCAAGATATGGAAGTGGAGCGGTGACTTACACTTGTAATCCCAGCAATTTGGAAGGCTGAGGCAGGTGGATCACTTGAGCCCAGGAGTTTAAGATGAGCCTGGGTGCTATACAGAGACACCATCTCTACAAAAACTTTAAAAAATCAGCCAGACAGCCAGGCCCGGTGGCTCACACCTGTAATCTCAACACTTTGGGAGGCCAAGGCAGGTGGATCACAAGGTCAGGAGATCAAGACCATCCTAGCAAACACGGTGAAACCCCGTCTCTCTCTATTAAAAAACACAAAAAATTAGCTGGGCGTGGTGGCAGGTGCCTGTAGTCCCAGCTACTTGGGAGGCTGAGGCAGGAGAATGGCGTGCACCCAGGAGGCAGAGCTTGCAGTGAGCCAAGATCGCGCCACTGCACTCCAGCCTGGGCAACAGAGCAAGACTCTGCCTCAAAAAAAAAAAAAAAAAAAGAAAGTAAAGAAAAAGAAAGAAAAGAAAAGAAAAATCAGCCAGGCATGGTGACACACACTTGTAGTCCCAACTACTTGAGAGGCTGAGACAGGAGGATCTCTTGAGCCCAACAGTTGGAGGTTGCAGTGAGCTTTGATGGCACCAATGCACTCCAGCCTGGGCAACAGAGTGAGAGCCTTTCTCAAAAACAAACAAACAAATAAACAAAAATATACATACAGAAGTGCCTTGGATGAGGCAGTAATACTAAGAATAGAAATGGTATATTTTCATGAGATAGCTGACCTATTTTTTAATCCAATATGGACCCTTTGGAGACCTTGGTAAGAGCAGTCTGAGGGAAGCGATGTGGTCAAGTTCAAGTCGGTTTTTACTGGTAGTGGGACTCAGCAAATGACTAGAGACAGGAATGTCAAGATGTTTCATTGAGGAAAGGCATACCAAATTGGATGGGGAATCGGAAATGAATGTGACGTAAAGGGATATTGTTATATTATTTAATTTTTAAAATATTGTTGATATTAGGTCATGTTTATGTAATGATGAGGATAATCTGATGGGGGGAGAAATTAGAGATGCAGAAGAGAAATTTCACAATTGCAGAAGAAAGTTTCATGGAAATTTGGCAACACGGGATGGGATCCATCAAATTAAAGGAACAATTTGGCACTGGTAGAAGGGAACTTTCATCTTTAACGATAGGTGCAAGACTAAAAATTATGATTTCAGAAGCAGAGAGGTTGGCAGTTATGGCGGTGAGATGATGAGCATATTTTCATCAGATGCTTTAGGGCACTCCTTTTTACGTCTATGACTGTGGAGAAAATCACAATTGTCCTGTGCATAAGCCTGGCAGGCATCTCTAGGTTGTCCCTGTGATGCTGAGTCATGGGCCTCCCTCCCCAGCTGGCTCTGTGTCTTGCCCAAGCTCAGTGCCTTGGTAACCCAGTGTCCAGATGCTGAGAAACTGGTGTTTGCCAACACTTTCCTAAACGGAAAGCTTGAAATCAATGTATTTATTCCTCACTTACTGCGCCCTCATGCTCATCTCATAAAACAAGACAGCAATAAGGTCACAAAGTTTCTCTCCCAAAGGCCATACTCATGGTTCCTCTAGACCTCTTCATAGAATACCAGAACATAGAAGCTGTACACCTGCTGCAACTGCCCATATGCTTCTGTGCCAAATGCAGCTTGCTGGAAGTTCATGCAAGCAAACTTGTATGGATGCTATTGACCTGGCACGTGGCAAGGGCCTTAAACTGAGTCATCTCAAGGGCTGATGTCATCTCCTGGGGTACAGGGTAAGTTATAAGAATGGACAAGAACTAGGTGGCCATGTTGTCTCTCTGTAGGCCACTGCTGCTCTTGAGTTTTTGGGAGCTGGCATCTCTCTTGAGGGTGACAGTAATTCACTGTGAATACCAGATGGCATGAGAATACAGGTGTCACTTCCCAGGTGTACACCGGGTCCATAGGGCATCAATACCTGAGATAAGGCAGGTTACATGAAGGCAGCTGATGGAATGGCTATTTTATACACCAAGGGCCACACACTTCTGAGTGGCCAGATCATTCAGAAACCCTAAATTACAAGGGACACCTGGAGTGATTCTGCCACCAATTCTGTAACTTGGCTCCCCTTCAAAGTTGAAAGTTCTTCCTAGCACTAACAATAAGAAAGAATGGTTAAAAACTGTCCACTCCAAATCACTCCATGCCCCTTGAAATCCTAGAGAAGAAATACTGAGCTACCTCTCCTGGGAGTACCCAAGGGGAAAAGAAATCTTGGGATACAGTAGATACATCCATGTAGTTGAGTGAAATCAAGAGCTTGGTGACAGGGAGTTAAGTTAAGACTCCTAATGCAGATATCCTTCTCTGAGTTCAGGACTCAGGAGCAATCTACTTTATACTTGAGCTGGTTTTTGGTGATTTTAGAGCATGTCCCACGTAGCTTTCTGAGAGGCTTCCTGACAGCCTCACTGAGACATAAATGTAAATCAGAATCCTTTTCCCGAAGCCACTCTGAAACAGCATGTCATAGTATCATGGTTACAGAAAAATTACAGGTTATATAGATGATGTCAGGAAATGGAACTCTCTATAACCAGGACTCTGTGTCTCTGGGGCTCTGCCCAAAAGGAATATTAGAGATAAGATAATAGGAGAAGAAGAGATGAACAAGAAAAGGAAAGATAAATCATCACATAGACTTCTTTGTGCAGCAGATTATGGCAGTATCTCTGACCCAGATGTGTGGTGCGTCCAAATATTCTTCAGTCAGAATATGACTTTTGATCTGGCTTGGTTTTTTCTCCCAATCCAAATCTCCTGTCAAATTATAATCCCTGCATGTCAAGGGAGGGAACTGGTGGGAGGTGATTGGATCATGGGGGCTGTTTCCCCCATGCTGTTCTCATGATAGTGAGTCCTCATAAAATCTGATGGTTTAAAAGTGTGACACTTCCCCCATCCGTCTCTCTCCCCTGCCACCATGTAAGATGTGCCTTGCTTTCCCTTCACCTTTTGTCATGATTGTAAGTTTCCTGAGGCATACCCTGCCATGCACAACTGCAAGTCAATTAAACCTCTTCTCTTTATAAATTACCCATTCTCAGGTAGTTCTTTACAGCAATGTGCAAATGGACTAATACAACTGCCACAATTGGCCAAGAGATGAGGCTCCCTTGGGTCAGCCAGCATTATGTCCATGAGTTCCCACACTCAATGGTACCTGCTGTTCACCCTGAGCACTGAGCACTACAGATAGACTAAAAACATGAATTACTCCCTCAGAGTACATATCAAATAGATTCTATTTGTATGCTTTCACTGTAACCTGTCATCCATCAATACTTTTATATCTTAGTCTCATTAATCGTATCAAAAACATATAGTAAGAATACTTCTCTACAAAGATACATGACTAAAATCATCACAGTGTTTTGGAAAACAACTAAACCAGCAGTTGGACATCCAGAAATCTAGTTCCTACATGCCTGCACCTAACTGTTGAGACTTGCGCCAGCCCTCACAACTTGGTTTCCCTTACCAGAGTGAGCAGCACCAGGGCCCCCTCTACAGTGAGATCATGCACATGACTGACCCACCACCATCATCAGCGTCTGCTTTCCTCCACAGGGGCACTTATAAGTGTCATGATTTTAATTAATTTTGTGTTAATGTAGTCATGCTTTCCTAACAGATTGCATTAGTTTATATTGTTTTTCATCACCAAAGTGTTCAGGATCCTTGTCTTTGTAAATACATTGCAAACATGTGACATCATATTGCTAATTTTCTTCCTGCAAGTTGGTAAAACAATTGTTTCTATTTTTAGTCCAGTAGGAAATATAGATTACATGCTGGTCTAACTTTAAAAAAAGTTTTATGAAAGAGAGAAAAAAGAGGATTTGTGGAATATAGGCTCATTTCACCGGTTTTAGGTAACTAAGCAAATAAATATATTTCTATGTCAACACTAAAATACAGTAATGACAATGAACACCTAAAAATAAATGAATGTGCAGCATATTTTTAAAGTCTGTATAATTTCAGTTATGATATAATACATGTCTAACATGTATGTGTTTAATACATATTAATTTTATTTATATATATTTTTAATGATGCAACATTTTTCTGTTTTTTCTTTATAGTACCAATATATTGTTGGTGACATAATTTATAAAAATGTGGTAAAGTCAAATAATATTTAAGCTAGTAGAAAAAAATATGTTTTATTTGAAATAATATTTGGCCACTTTGACTAAAATTTCCTGGGATTACTTACGATCTGAACTCCCTTGGGCATTATTTTCTATATCAACAGTGTGAAATAATTGTATTGATTCCCACAATATTTTTATCCTAGTTTAATGTAATTATGTCCATAAATCTCTCATCCCTCTCCTCAGTGTTTCTGTCTCTGTCTCTCTTTCTCCCTCCCTCAACACACATTCAGCCATATTTGTATGATTCATATTCATATAAATGCTAATTATTTCAAATGAAAACTAAAGAAAAAGGGTTCAGATTTTTAAAATTTATACTAATTAGCAGATAAGAGAAACACAAAAATATATTTTTATTAGCAGACTTTGAATCAATAAAAATATGTTATAATATTATGCCCTTATAAAAAATTAAAATGATTAATTTACATAGCTTCTAGCCTTGTTTATTGTCTATAATACTGGTCTTAATTTGGAAATCAAAGAAAAATATTAAAGCAAAGGAAAACAAAACAAATATACGTATATGTCAAAAGTTTTTGAAATTTAAGCAATATAGTATTCAGTTGGAAACAAAATGAGAAATTATAAGAAATGTCACGTCATACTAGAATTTTTATAGATTAAAAGCAGTATTCAGGTTTGGTAAGTTCTAAATGTACAGACTATATGTTTAAGGTACTATGGACATGTGCTTTATATTCAGACAAGACTGAATACAATATGATATTATTTGGAGCACAATTTTGTACCAGTGATACAAAAAAATGTACATCTATAATACTGATAAAACATTTAGTTACATTCATTATTTCACTGTGTTACAAATCAAATGCACTGAGAAAAATGTTTTACATCTTTTAATCAGTATGGGGATTAAAATAGCACATATTTCTCAAATATATTAACTATTGGGGCACAGTATAATTTCAAAAATTATTTTTTATTTATTATAACATACATATATACATTTGTTATATATATATACACATTTGTTATATATATATATGCATTTGTTATATATATATACACATTTGTTATTTATATATATATGTACACATTTGTTCTACAATAGTTTATAGATTTGCATTACAATTTTATATGATCTCACCAGGAGTTTGCTGCAGCCAGGAGCTAGCTGCTGGCTGTGATTAGAGAGATTATCTGTAGTAGAGTATCAGAACAATCCTAACTGGGGTGTGAGTAGATTAAACAGAAAATATTACCTTCATTAAGACCATGTGCTAAGCAAATCAGCCAATCACCCTTAGGACATAATGCTAACAAGCTCTTATGAATTCTCTGCATTAGATGGTGATTTCTTATACTTTTGAAGTCACTTCATATATTTGTCATTTAAATTTATCACCTCTAAACAGAGCTGCCTATACTACAGATATATGCTTCCAAAATGATGGTCATTCCTAAGAGGAAAACAAGTGAGAAAGTCTATCATCTCTCTTTATTTTCTAATAACTTTTTAAGAACTCAAAGTTCTTGATCACAGCTTTAAAAATCGTCAAATGCTTCAAAAGGTATGATGAGATGAATTTCAATGTAAACAGCCTGGGAAAGGATAAACTAGTTCAATCTTTCGAAAAAAGTTTTGACAAGGTTTGCAAATAGCCTTAAATATGCCCACAAATTTATATTTAATCCTTTATTTCAATTGTGGGGTTCTATTCAAGGAAAATATTGTATTTTATAGATAGATACAGATATATACAAACCAGAGACAAAAGTTTGGAAAGCGCAAGTAGAAATCACTCAGCCTTCCAACTAAGACCAACTTATATACTGTCAATTTTTTTAATTTTAGTTTTCATTTTTATGGTTATATAAGAGTTGTGCATATTTATGGGGCACATGTGATACTTTGATACAAGGATACAATGTGTAATGATCAAGTCAGGGCAATTGAAGTATCCATCACCTTAAACATTGATCATTTCTTGGTGCTAGGAACATTCTGATTCTAATCTTCTAGGTATTTTGAAATATACAATAAATTACTAACTATAGTCACTCGATTGTGCTACCATATGCTAGATATTATTCCCTTTATCTATCTGTGTGTTTGTGCCTATTAACCAACCCCTTTTTATTCTCTCCTCCTCTACCCCTCCCAGCCTCTGGTAACCATCAGTTTACTCTCTAGATCTCTGAAATCAATGTTTTTAACTCCCACATACAAGTGAGAACATGATATTTATCTTACTCTGCCTAGATCATTTTACTTTGCACACTGTACTCCAATTCCATCCATTTTGTTGCAAATAACAGAGTTTCATATCATTTTATGACTGAATATTCCATCGTGTATATATACCACATTTTCTTTCTTTATTCATCCATTGATGGACGCTTGGGTAGATTCTGTATGTTGGCTATTATGAATAGTGCTGCAATAAATATGGGAGTGCAGACATCACTTCAATACCTGTCAATTTAAATTGTTCTTATAAGGGACAGGAATTATTTTCTATTTTACTGATCAATTTATGACATTACTAGAGAAATAAAAATTATAATAATTTAATTTTAATAAATACGTTCTCCATGAATAAAAGATTCATTCACAGTTCCAGATAGACCAATGGGTTTTAATGTAACATTCTATAAAAGTCTTGTCAATGTGGTTTTAGTTGTCACTAACCTTTAAGAAACCACCATTTGTCACCTTTTGATGTAGTATCAAAGAAAAATACTTGCAAGTATCTGGATCAACCGTGAAAATACCATCTCTCCTTTAACTTAATATATTTTTGAATTTGGTCTTTCATTTTATGCATCAATCAAAACAACACATTGCTACAGATTGAGTACAAAACAGCCAGGAGAACTCAGCTAGCTTCAATTAAGCCCAGCGTTAAAGAGACTGAAGAATATGTAATGCAATTTCAGCCTTCTCCCCATATTATAGTTCTTTTTCATAAAAATATAACAATAATAACACTGTATGGGTTTATTATTGTGACTTTAATTTCTAAGCACTTTTTAAATTTTAATGTCTAATAAGGTAAATATAATTGGTGTTGCTCCTCAGTAATTTTTAATAGTGTTAGAGACCTATGCAAAAGTGTAAATCTCACTTTTTAGAGGTTCATGAAAGAGAACTTAGTGGTCCCCATATTCTTCACCAGAGAAGTACCTGCTCTAAGCTTTAACGGTGATATTGTGAACTGCGCCAACAGCCGATTTCTGAGAGAGACAGGGAGAGAGAGAGAGAAGAAAGAGTCTTTTAGTAGCCTGTATCTATCAAATTGATCTTGCAGACAAACACCTCACCATCTGATCCGTCTCACACTCAAAATTCATATATTTTATACTTTTCCCACATTTATGAACTCTGTTTCTCATTTATGAACTCTCTTTTCCATTTATGAACTCTCTTTCCCTTTTAACCTTTTTTCTCTTAGAGAAATGCAGTCCATGTCTATGACACACCTTGAGCTCACATGCTCCTCCTGCCTGCTTGCCCGACAGCATTCATGGTTGAGCTGAGAGGTCCCTGCCAGTTCTTTCCTTCCCTAAAATGTAACTTTTAATCTAAGTTTTAAAAGGAGCTATTTAACAGGTCCAAGGGATTCTGTGTTGTTAGGTTGGTGCAAAAATAATTGCAGTTTTTATCATTACTTTCAATGGCATAAACAACAATTACTTTTGCACCAGCCTAAATATTTCTCAGTTTTTGAGAAATTCAGTTTTTTTAATCATATTTATTATATTGTGTGTGGTGGCTTTTTTAATGTAAAAAACACATTTTGATAATTTAAAATTTTTTTCCAGAAATATAAAGATAGTTTAGAAGCTGTCTACTTGGGGGTCTTTTAGTTTTCAGCTGAGAAGACAAAGACTAGAAGAAGCTATGTGACTAAACTCATGGATTGAACAGTGTCACTTTTCTGCCTGGGCTCTGTTGTCATGAAATTCCGGAGCCTCCATCTCCTCAACTACAAAATGGAATGTGTGTTAGTTTTCCTGTCGGTGTCGTAATAATATACATAAGCTGAGTGGCTTATAAAAACCAAAAACCAAAAAGTGTATTGTCACACAGTGTTGGATGCTTGATGTCCAAAATCAAGATGTTGGCAGAGTTGGCTGCTTGTGAATGCCATGAGAAAGAACCTGTTCCATGCCTCTCCCCAAGCTCGTGGTGATTTTCTGGAATCTTTGGTGTCCCCTTGGCATGTAGACCCATCTCTCCCTCTCTCTCTGCCTTCATCTTCACATGAAGTTTTCCCTGTGTGTGTTTCTATGTCCAAATCTTTCCTTTCTAGAAGGACATCAACCACACTGGATCAGGCGTTCACCCCCTTGGAGTATGACCTCTTTAAGCAATGGCATCTGCAAATGCCCTAATTCCAAATAAGGTCACATCCTGAGGCACTGTGGGCCAGGACTTCAAATATGAACTTGGGGGGACATAATTCAATCCACGACAGTAATATTTAAAATATTCTGTCAGAGTTTTTTAATAATTAAATGAGGCAAAGTATAGAACATGCTTGTGCAGCCTCTGAAACACAGTCAAAGGTCAATCAACGAAGCTACTCTTTTAGAGTTTATGTGTAAAATGGAATCAAAGACACCAACTCCTTAGTGGTTTCATTAAGATTAATGCACCAGTGTGTTATAAAATGCTTAGTAGTGTCTGTTATATATTAGTATCCTAGAAATGGTAGCTTTCAGGTGGCTTAATGAGAAGCAAAAAGAAAAGCATCTCTTTTTCAGTATCAATACATCAACCAATGACAAGTGGGGAAGAGAAGAAGGAACAGACTCCAAGAGACAAGAATTTTTAAAAAAAGAATCTCTGCATGTAGCTGCCCTGTGGGGATAGAGCTAAGGAAAGAACAACTCAGGAAACAAAAGACAATCCATGTGGCTGTGGCCTAAGTCACATTTCCAACAGAAATCGTGTATCTGAAAGCTTTAAGTGGGACTGTTAAAATATTCAATACATTCACTAATATTAGACATTTGCATGTTTTGACTATGATCTACTAAACTACAAACTTCTTTTTTCTAATATGACCCCAGGTTTCTCGGGAATATTAATGCTAGGTCTATCTGGCATGATATAAATTGTTCCCAATTTTCCTTCTAGGTATGTTTTTCATTAATGAGCCAAGGACTAGAACTACCTAGGTAAATCATGCCCTAGGCCAAACCCAGTTTAATTCCAAGCATGTTAAGACATATGCACTGGCTTTGGGAGACATATTTTAATTAAAAATATAGATTTATATTTTAGATGGATGAACTGAAAGTACAATGTGGCTCAAAGAGTCTGTCCACTTTTATCATAATTCCATTCACAGACTTGCCAGTATGTGCTTTAATCCTTTTCCTGATGTAAAAACATCTGCTTCTTAAGCTCATTTATTTATTTTCTTTAATGGTCATTTTGCTCAATGCATTCCATATGCTTATTACACAATGTTTGGAAATGTCGCATTTAAATTCTTTGCATATTTTGAATCATCAATACTTTTGTACTATGGATTGTCAGTTTCCTACTCATCTAAAAAGATCTCACATATTTTTCTCCCTGAAAGTAACTCCTTTTTCTTAATATAATCTGATATTTTCCAAAATAATGCAATCAAGGAAATCTATTTTTTTCCCTGTGAAGCCTACAGGGATCTTTTGATACTAATACTCCTAAGAGCGTACTTATGACTTGCCGATTGAAGTTGTGCTGAGGAAATCCAAGATCAAAGTTCAAAGTGGATCAGGACCAGGAAAAAAGAAAGAAAACTAAAACTAAGTCTGTACATAGGTACAAGGCAGCAGCAGGTCAGGGCTTGATGTTACGCCACTTCCGTGCGGAAGCTGTTCAACGTTGCACTTTATCCCACCCTGGGCAACATAAATGTAATATCAAAATGAGCTGGTGTTGGCCAGCACTCTCCACCACTGATTCAAATGTTAGGAATGACTTTTCCTTTTTACAATAAAAAGAGACTTAAGAAAATTTTGCCATAGAGAGCCAAAGAAAATAATTTTGACTTCTAGTATTTATTTTGATATCCTTATATTACACTGATGAGGATATCATGTTAATTAATTTTTTAAACTAAAAATTTAGTAGGTGCTTGTTGCTCCTCTGCCCAACTCAAAAACTATTTTTAAGTGAAAGTCATATTTACTATATATAAATCCCAACAGGTTGGGAAATTTCTGTACTTAAAATGAGTTGAAATTATTGATAAAATCCCAGGTAAATTATTTCGATCTCTTAAAGATACCAGGTGTTTCATTAAGGTTAGTTTTTGGAGCTAATTACTGTTTGGATAATTGAGAAAAGTGATGATAACCTATTTAGTATACATATTTTTTAATCATTTAAAAATAAAGTCAAAATATGATTGCATAGTTAGATAAAATTTGTATCCACTAAATTTACTTTATATATGTAATCTAAGAAGTACAACATTTAAGCAGGTGTTGAAACAAACAAAGCTTATGAATAACACTCTCTATTGTCAAAACTTACAGAATTGCTCACTTGTCTTCAATATTCGCTGTTTTGCTTTCACACTAGGAGATATTTTCTGTTTGCTTTCATTTCTCTTGTCTGCACATGTATACTCAAATTGCTCCAGAACACTAATTCTAAATAACTAACAGTTTCATTTGTCCCTGGTCTTATCTGGTCAGAGGTTCTATCAAATTGGCCAAAAATTCCTTTCGTATGAGGCATACCTCAAAGACTTTTTGTGTTTTAAGTTACAGAGGCCTACACGTTTCTTCTTCTTCGAACATTAAGCCAGTGGTTCTTAACAGGTGACAATATTGCCCTCACTCCACTGGGGACCATTGCAAAGCCTGGAGACATTGGCTACTGGTATCCAGAAGGTAGAGGCCAGGTATACTGTTAACATCCTACATGCACAGGAAAACCCACACAACAAAGAATAATCTGACCCCAAATAGCAATAATGTCAAGAAGGAAACAATCCATCATAGGTGATTCTAAAATGACACTTACATTAAAATTACATTGCATTGATTTAATTGTTACTCACTCCTGCCTTGAAATCTCTTTTCTTCTTTACAGTGACTGAACCAAAATTGGTATTTTATAGGGAGCAGATTCTCAGCAATCCAAAAAAATAAAAATAAAAAAGCATGCTCTACATAATTGTCTACAATCATCTCTACATCAATATTTGAAGTGTATTGTAATATTCAAAACATATATTAACATGTTTTGTTCCCATTTTACATTCTGTTGATGCCATATACTTTTCTGCTTATGATTTTCATCTTTCACTTGATTATTAATAATATTATTTCAAAATATATAACACAGAAGTAGTAGAAATTATTGCTCATTCTATGGTAGTTTCAATCATTTGGTTTTATTCTAACATACAGCATGGTAACAGTATATATGTATACTAAAAAAAGAAAGTTATTATGTAGTATTAACAACTGTAATGATAATGACAAGGATGATGACAGCTTATCTAGTATCAGTGTAACTAACATTAATTTTGTACCTAACAAGTGTCAAGCATGGTGGTGAGAACTTTACTTAAACCAGCTACTAGTACCATACTAGTACTTACATTATTAATACATTTAAATTTTAGAAGGTTGAGGAATGTCAATGTAAGTCTCCCTGGATTGAAGTTACTTGTGATCTTTCCCATTTTAATACAATTTCCTCACTAGTCTGAAAGACAATAAGCATGCAATATGTACAAACTGAATGAATTAATGTTTGAAGAATTTAATCTCATTTCACAGACTCAAAATACACCAGTCATCTATTTATTTTCAGGATCACCTATTAGCTTCAATACACAGACCAGGCAATCTTATTCGCAACTTCCTCTTACAAAATAGTGCCTGGAAAATGTCAGCTTCATAACAGAAACTTTGAAATGAATTCATGAATGAGTATTTGAACCAATTATTTTACACCCTATTATTTCATCAGAAATTTGTAAATGAGACTACAAAGTAAACACTGGACATTGCAACAGTCTGCTTCCTTGGGGTTAACTAAAAAACTGATGAGAAAAAATGTCATTCAGATAAAACCTTATCACAACTATGTGACTTTATTTGCTCTTTTTGACAGACTGAATAATTATCTATCTATCTATCTGTCTGTCTGTCTGTCTGTCTGTCTGTCTGTCTGTCTGCCTGTCTGCCTGTCTGTCTATCTATCTATCTATCGATCTATCTACCTATTTATCTTTCTGTCTATTCATTCCTGTCTACTCTGATGAAATAAATAAAAGACTGTGGGTTGTTTCATCTCTATTCAATAGTGTTCATTATAAAAGCTTGATGTCTATTTCTCATAAAGTAAAAGTACTACAAAATCTAACAAGCACTAGGTATTATCATTTACGAGAGAGAGAGAGTCTTTTCTCTTTGCTTGTTGAGGGGACAGATTCCCATCAACAATTTCATATTATTATCTACCATCTGTATGATGGCTTTACATAATTTCTTACACACCATATCTTTGATAGGCCTTATTTCTGATACACAGAAAATACAATTAAGCTCTCATATGAGATCTATTACAGAGGAGGCTTGGAATAAATATAGTAGCTTTAATTCTTCGCTTTCACAAACCTGACAAGGCAGCTGCTGGAAGGCTCACTTATAAATCTTTGTTTAGAAAGAAATTCAAAATGATGAAGCTTCAGCTGTTAATGACAAAATGTGCTATATGGTCAATGGGAAAAGAAGTGTTTCCCAGGCTTCTATCTTACATACACCAAGATTAAAAGAATATGAGATAATTTAGAATGATAGATAATCATTTTATGCCACTGAATTTTAAATCAACACCTGGGTGAGGCATGGTGAGTAGAATAGGAAGCCAAATACATTCAAAGAAGCACTAGCATTTGCTTTTAATATTCATAACGTTTTAAAATTGAAGCTGTACAATATGTTGTATCACAGGTGGCACTTTAGGAAATTATGTCATTTGATGGGAAATCGGCAGGTGTATGACTATTAGCGTACCAAATGAGGTTGGACACAGGTAGGATACTGATCGCTGAAAGGGAAAAACAGCAAAATACATATCCAATCTGGATATGTAAAAATCTGTTACAAAGTGAGAAATAGCTAAGACACTATTGTCCCTAAAAATTACATGTCAGAAAATAAGTTATGTTGCAAAAGATGTGAAAAATCACACTAACAACAACAACAAAAAAAAAATTAGCATCATTAACATAATGAGAAACATACAAATCTTAAGTGTTCCGTCTTTTTACTTTTGGAAATTATTTACACCTGTGCATCTAAGACTTAAAGATACGGAACATCCCACCACCTCAAAGAGTTTCTCATGACCTTTCCAATTCACTCCGAGGAAACTCTTTTTCATTTATGTAACTATAGTTGTCCCAGTTCATGGGATACTATAAATGAAATCCATCAGCATGTTATTATTTGTGTGCATTTTCTCTCACTTAAAATTCTCTAGGTACATACATGCTGTTTCATGGCTCAGTAGTCTTCATTCTTTTTATTTATTTATTTATTTTTTTTGAGAGGGAGTCTCGCTTTGTCGCCGAGGCTGGAGTGCAGTGGCGCGATCTCTGCTCACTACAAGCTCCGCCTCCTGGGTTCACACCATTCTCCTGCCTCAGCCTCCAGAGTAGCTGGTACTACAGGCGCCTCCCACCACACCCGGCTAATTTTTTTGTATTTTTAGTAGAGACGGGGTTTCACTGTGTTAGCCAGGATGGTCTCCATCTCCTGACCTCATGATCCGCCCGCCTTGTCCTCCCAAAGTGTTGGGATTACAGGCGTGAGCCACTGCGCCCAGCCTAGTCTTCATTCTTATTGCTGACTAGTAAATAATTCTTTGGGTAAACTACAGTGTTCTTGTTTGTTTGTTTCATCCATTCTTCTACTGATGGACAGTTGGATTATTTCTGGTTTGGGGCTCTTACGAATTTGGCTGCTAGGATGGTTCTTTAAGAAAATCATTTTTATGAACATACGTTTTTCATTTATTTGGGTATGATTAGGAGTGGAATTGATGGATCGTACATTGGCTGTATGCTTAACTGATAAGTAAGTGCCAACTAGTTCTTCAAGGTGATTGTGCCATTTGACACTTCCACCAGCGAAATATGACTGTGTCACTTCCTCTATAACCTAACACAAGGTTTTCAGTACATATTTTTAAAATTTTAGACATTCTAGCAAGTGTAAAATGATATCTTACTGAGGTTTAATTTATATTTCTCTGATAACTAAAAATGTTGATTATCTTTTCATGTGAGTGTTGGCTATCATAATATATGTCTTTTTTTGTTGAAGTGTCCAAGTTTTGGGCTTCTTTAAAATCACTTTTTAAAAATAATTTTGAGGTGACGTTCACATAACCTAAGATGAACCATCGTATTCGTCCGTTTTCATGCTGCTGATAAAGACATATCCAAGATTGGGAAGAAAATTTCGACATGGCTGGAGAGGCCTCAGAATGATGGTGGGAGGTGAACAGCACTTCCCACATCGTGGCACCAACAGAAAATGAGGAGGAAGCTGAAGTGGAAACTGCTGATAAACCCATCAGATCTCGTCAGACTTATTCACTATCACGAGAATAGCACGGGAAAGACCGGCTCCCATGATTTAGTTACCTCCCCGTGGGTCCCTCCCACAACACGTGGGAATTCTGGGAGATACAATTCGGGATATGAATGGGGACACAGCCAAACCATATCGACCATTTTAAAGTGAGTAATTTAGTAGTATTCAGTGTATTCACAATATTTGTAACCACTTCCTCTCTCTAGTTCTAAAACATTTTCATTTGTCCAAATGAAAGCCACTTACCATTAAGCCGTTGTTCCTCCTCCTCGACTCCCCTAGTGTCTGGCGACCACCAGTCCGCCTTCTGTCTCTAAGGATTTATGTATTCTGAGTAATACGTATAACTGGTTAGAATGTGACTTATTGTGTAAAATTTTTAAAAGAATTTGTAATTTGGCATAATGTTACGAAACTTTCTTTACATTGTAACACATGGTGGTACCTCATTCCTTTCTGTGGTTAAATAATATTCCACCATATGCCCATACCACAGTTTGTCTGTCCATTCATCTGCTGATGAGCTTTTGGGTCGTTTCCAACTTTTGGCTATTGTCAATAGAGCTGCAATAAACATTTGTTTAGATGTACTCTTTTCAGGTTTTTTTTGGATATATAATGAGCAGTGGAATATTGGGGTTATATTGTAATTCTGTGTTTGTTGTGTGTGCTATTTTCCTTTTAAGTGTTGACTTATAGGAGTTCTTGTATAGGTATATAAATCTGCTGTCAAATAAGATGTAAATATATTTTCCATTTTGTGGTTTAACTATTCCTTTTTTATAAGTACACATTTTGAACTTGGAAAACATTTAATTTATCTTTCTTTTTAAAAACACGATGCTTATTGTGTGACAGTAGAGTTGATGAAGAAAGCCCTTTACAAAATTCATTTTGCTGATAGATGTAATGGAATGAGGGTCAGCCTACTGGGTGCAGTGGTTATACATTTCCCAATTCAGAAGAGGCATCAGTACAGAGGAAGGAACAATGGCTTTCCCTTTTGCTATGTGGGCTAATAACATTTGTGGTGATTTTCTTTTCAGAGCAATTATTGAGCACAGTTTTAGGCACTCTTCCTATGAGCTTAGCTTTAAGCTTTGTTCTCTTATACAGCCTTCCCAACTCTGTGAGTTATCAAGTTTTTTTTTTCTTATAATAAACTGCATTCCCATACAATCAAGATTAAGCAAGTGTTCCCTGCAACAAGAACACTGACAAATATACCAACTAGGGATATTATACTGTTTTTTGCCAATTTTATGGGTGAAGTTGATTATCCAATATTTGATTATTTTTATATTAATGATTATTGAGACAGACCATTTTAAAATATTTTATTGGCCTATTTTATTTATTATCTTGTAAATTTTATATCTTTTGCCTGCTTTTATGCAGCGATTTCTTCATAAAGATCTCAGCGATGATGAGAAATATAGTGTGTTGAGAATAAAACAATACTTATTTGAATTGTCATTTTAATTAATTATGTACATGTAAGATTCCTTAACTTAGGCTAACTGAAGACTTAGAACAACATAAAAGACAAATAGCGCAAGGGGGATTGGTCCACACAATTTAGTTAATATCTGAGATGTTTCTTTTTTCAGTGGGTCTTCAGCGGTTCTCCAAACAGAAACCAAATTCTCCTCCTCCAAATTTCTGTAGCTTTTTGTGGCCAGATGCCTTGTGCTGCTGAATATATTGCAGTATAGTTGTTGAAACTCCGTAAGTGCAAGACTGATGTCAAACTTAATTACCTCTGTCTAAGATCAATTTCATAAAATGTATACTTATGACAGCAATTTGCTAGAATTATATCACTATACATACAGTAACATGAAACTCTTCAGTGAATAATATTTGCAAAAATAGTTCTAGGTATCAACGTTTTAGCTTAAAACAAAACATATTTTAAAAATAGAAATGTCTGAGAGTAAGTGAACATTCCTTGTATGCCTATTAAATATGAAAGCAAAACATAAATATTGGCTTTTCCCTAATAAATGAGTTGTGTTACAAAGGAGACATTGTTTTATGCACTGTAATCTGACCTCATGTTGTCCTTATGTAGGTTCCTTTTGACTTTTCTTTAAAAAAAACTTTGACTTTTCTTCTGTTTCCTTTGCCTGCTTTTTTTTTCTTTTTCTTTTTCTTTTCTTTTTTTTTTTTTTTGACACAGTCTTGCTCTGGCACCCAGGCTGGAGTGCAGTGGCATGATCTCGGCTCACTGCAACCTCTGCCTCCTGGGTTCAGGTGATTCTCCTGCCTCAGCCTCCCAAGTAGCTGGGACTACAGGTGCACACCACCATGCCCAGCTAATTTTTGTATTTTTAGAAGAGATGGGGTTTCACCGTGTTGGCCAGGATGGCCTTGATCTCTTGACCTCGTGATCCGCCCGCCTCGGCCTCCCAAAGTACTAGGATTACAGGTGTGAGCCACCGCACCTGGCCTGCCTGCTCCTTTTTTGTATACCACCTCCCTTCTCCAAATATGAGGGTTCTAAGATCTTCCCTGGACTATCGCATTCTTTCTTATTTCTCTCGTGATAATCTTGTTAAATCTCATGACTTCAGGTCACAGTTCTCTTCAGAAAATTAACAAATCTTCATCTCCACTTCAACCATTTCCTGAGTTTTAGTTCCAGACTTCTAATTGCCCAATGAACATGCCACCACAAACCCACACTTGGTCTTCAAACCCAATAGGTTCAACGCAAAACTCATCATCTGCTCTTTGAAATTACTTCCTCTAATTCTTTTGTTTCTACCTTAATTGTACTAGCTTCAGTGCCAACCAAGTTTAAGCATTCAGCTTTAGTTTTTACTCTACTCCCTTTCTTGTTCCCATATCCATGAATTAGCTAAGGTTAAGCCTGTCTCTGCAATGTCTTTTGTGTCCTTTTCTTTAAATCCTACTAAAACATGAGCCCTTCTTAACTTTCCCTCATTTCCCTCCCTTTTGTCCAGTAATAAAACTTACCAACAGGCTTCTAACTCTAGATTCTTTTTAGCCTAAACCACCTTTGTTCTAAACCGAGATTATTGATCCTAGGTCACAGTTTCTTATCATGTTGCTCCCTTAATCACATTCAAGTTCAAATTATCCACCATAATACAGATAGGCAGTCAGGAGCTATTGAAGGCCCCTGGCAGCTGCTTCATCTTTTCGATCTCATATCCTACCCCTCCATTTCAAGCACACTTCGCATACTCAGTCAGCCCTAGTTGACGTCTTCATCGCTGCATGAAGGTGCTCAATTTCAGAATATTCTCATGCAGGAACAGAAAAATAACTTCTTCTGAATCTTCACTTTTCTGCATTCCCCTCTTTCTTCAATACTCTGATTAACAATTACCTTCTCCACAATGCATTATTCACCTTGAGGGCAAACACTTTCCATATTCATCTTTTTAGTCCTAGTACCTAGCAAAATTTATCATCTATCCTAACATTCAAAAAAGATTTATTGAAAGTAATTGAATCATCTGAAATAATTTCTTCTTTTGAAATTACTTTAAAATATAAGTATACTTTTATTGTCATTTTAATATTTTTCCTTAGTTTTCCTTATATTAGATTTACTTTTATGTTGGTCTTATCTCTCCAATGAGACTATAAAGTCTTACTTGGTAAGCTTAACCTTTTTATCCCCAAAAGACCTAGAATAGATTCTCTCATATAGTAATAAGCAAAATTGTAAAGAATATGTCTTTGGGATTTTTTTGATATAAATCTATTTAAATAGTTATTGGTTTATGAAGCTAAGCACAAAATCTATTTAGCTCATCATTGTTGCTGGCATGTTAGGTATGTAATTTTTTAAAAATGTGCTAAACATTTATTGAGGAATATGAATAATTAAGTAGAAAATAAAATAGAAAAAATATATATTTACTATTGGTTTGCAATAGGAGCAGTGGAGTGAGAAGCATATAGAGGAGAATGCTACACAGTTTCTGATATGAAATTCTATGCCCTTTTATGAGGTGCTGTAGTATTTAAAGTATAGGTACTTTATTATGTTGGAAATGATTGCATATATGTCTATATATGTACAGGCATATGTGTGTATATACGTGTAATTTGTCTTGATCATCGGCCAGTTATTGTTATTTGTTTCACCTACATTTGACATAGATTTTCATATGCTATGGCTGACCACTTCAGTGAAAGTAAAACAATGAAGAATTGGAAATTCTGAGCTCTAGTAAGGGGATTTCCATGTTTTCAGCTTAGTTACATTTGATAACATCATGTATATATGTATATATGTGAGAAATCATAACTATTTATTGGGTGAAATCTATTTTTTTTAAGTTGGACATCCTGTCCTTTAGCTGTCCATGTCCTGATATGCACGTTACACACGTAAGTGCATGTGAGCATACCCACCCACCCCCAAATATGCACACGCACATTTATCACTTCATATTTTTCTTGTTCAAAGTTGCCACCTAACCTACTTCCCACTTAAAATTATGTGGAAAAGTCTCAGCCACCGCACGATGCAGCAACTGCAGATTTGCACATTGCCTGGCATCCTCTTTAATCGGATGTGAAATCCAGGAAGAATGTGGACTCAAAGCCTCTTCTTCACACGGGATGTGCTATTCTGATTATGAAAACAGAGCCTCCAACACAGTGCTCGTCCTAAAGGAATTGCCCCTTAGTGTGGACTGCCTGGAAGAAACCTGTAAAAGGCTCTCTGTAATTTTATGTTCTTTAACGTCTCAGTTGAAAGCATATACTCTTTTTTTGTTATTTTATTGATTCATAGCCCTAAAAAAAACCTTAAATATAAGATGTTAAAAATTGTAAAGAAAAGTGCAACAGCTGAATTACACACACTTGTATCTCCTTTGAACTCTAGGTACTTTATCCAATTGCCAAGAAAGAACTGTATAGCCTCTTTTATTACCCTTGCAAATGTACCCAGAGACTATTATGTGATGTGGGTGCATCCAATAAATAGGATAAATAAGTAAGTTTATAGCAGAGCCCTTTCAGGCAACCTTAAAAAGACCAGGCAGCTAAGCAATCACGTGGTAGCTAGTTTCAGACAAGTACTAAAACTTAGCAGGCGTTCCCGAGTCGCCAGATGCCATTACTCACATGGCTGTGATTAGAAAACGTGAATGATTCTTCCTTCTTTAGGGCTCCTATTGCCTTTAAAATTTGATTACATCTTACAGCAATATCTCAAACATATCCTGTCAGGGAAAAATACATACCAATATTTTATGTTTCATTTAAGAATACCAGGCATAAATGTCTAATGGAAATGGCTAAAGGATGTCACTGTACAGCATGAGCTCAGATGTCCTATGTCGTTATGCTACCATTAAAACAAAAGAATAAAGAACCTCACAGCCTCCGTTTGAAGCTTTAGCTTGTTTTGAACTTTCAAACCAGAAACATTTTCCTTAAATGTGTAGACAAATAGATAACAAAGTGCTGCAAAGTGTGCCAACATTATAGCTTTGCTTCATTGTTTTTAAAACATAAGCACTGAGTTTGGATTCTCTGTTCTCTTGGAATGCCATTTAAGTTACTAATAATTGGCTTTAAGTGCATAGCTTCAGCATTCTTCTCACTACCTTAGAAAAGTAGGAAATAACTGCAGACACATTGTTCTCCACTGCAGGCCCAGGAGCTCCAGGAAAAATAAATAAATAAATAAGAGAACACTCCTTACTAGATGTTTTAGCACGCCATGATCTAAAGTAGAGGTTTGTTTTATTTTTCTGTTTTTAAAATTGTATTTTCATACCAACAAGACAGTTATGGTGAAGGGATTCTAATCATTGTTAAGCATGTAGTGTATGCCAAGCACTGAGCAAGGTAGTGTTACAGCCTACACGATATTCTGAAGTTCAAATTATGGGAAGAGTGCTATCCCTACCAAGAAGGTATTGGTGATCTTACGTGCCGCAAGTTGCCATGGCCTCTAGAACATGAGATGCACTTTCAGTCCATGTTCCAGTCAAAAAACAGCACTACACTGGGAAGAACAGGGCATAGGCTCTTTGATCTGTCTAAGCAAATTTCTTTTTCCTTTTTTTTTTTCTTTTGAGACGGAGTCTCTCGCTTTGTGGCCAGTGCAGTGGTGTGATCTAGGCTCACTGCAACCTCCGCCTCCTGGGTTCAAGTGATTCCTCTGCCTCAGCCTCCTGAGTAGCTGGGACTACAGGTGCCCGCCACCACGCCTGGCTAATCTTTGTATTTTTAGTAGAGACGGGGTTTCACCATGTTGGCCAGGATGGTCTTGATCCCTTGACCTCGTGATCCACCCACCTGGGCCTCCCAAAGTGCTGGGATTACAGGCATGAGCCACTGCGCCTGGCCCGCAAATTTCTTTTTCAAAAACAAAACCACCACCACCAACAACAACAAACAATTGTCTCTTATCAAGAAATCCTTCAGATATTGCTGTACATAATTTGACCCTGAACTGGGTTCACCCTACTTGAGACTTACCCTGAAGCTTCTGATACACAAAAAATGTTAATGAATTGGCATCTATTCCACAAGTGTTTGTAACCAGGCTTATATTCTTTGTGTTGCTAATGCATGGCACCAGTGGTTCTCAAAACAATCTACACACCATCATCATCCGAAGACTTTTTAAAAATACAGATGCCTGGGCTCCTGCCCAGACTTACAGAATTCATAGTAGATTCTTCAAAGCAACCAAATTTGAAACTCTGTGCTAGACTTTGTATGTATATACTGTGTATATACATATATACAACATTTATATATAAAATTTAATTTAATACTTACAGAACTTCTGTAGGCAGGGATTTTACCTGTATTTTTTACGAAGTAGGAGTCAGCCTAAGGAATGAATAATAATAGGCTCAAAATTGTATATCTAAGTGAATGGTAGGCTTCATATGATAAGGCAGGTAAATCCATCTCTAAATTCTATGCTCATCCTATTTATTGCATTGCCTCACCCAAAGGAAATCAAATAGGGAACTCTTTCAGAGAATGAATGAAAAAAAAATTCTTAAATGAGGTCTCAGGTGATCCTGAAAAAGGCAATAACCAAGGCATCTCCAGGATATCTTACACTGCAACATTAATCAATTAATTCATTAGCCCATTCAGTGAGCAATCATTTATTGTGTTCCACCTGTGTACCAAGCACTGAAAATATGTAGAAAATAAACAGGTCAAAATAAGCTCGAAAGTATTTGTTTACAAGCAAATCTCGGCAAAAGTAAAGTAAAAAAAGGGGTTGAAGTCAATTTGTCCCAGTGTAAGTGGGCTTTGTATAAAATATAGCGTTTATGGGTTGATTTTTTTTCTCTGCAAAAGATGCGTTGAAGTCTTAATTCCTAGTATCTATAAATGTGACCTTATCTGATAATAGAGCCTTTGCAGATGTAATTAAGATGAAGTCATACTGGAGTAGGCTGGGTCATTAACCCAGTATGACTGGTGTCCCTGAGAGAAGAGACAGGGACACACACACATACACACACAGAGAGAGAGAGAGAGAGAGGGAGAGACAGAGAGAGAGAGAAGAATGCCATGTGGATACACAGACCCACAGAGGGAAGACGTCAGAGACTGAACTTAAGAAACTGCAAGCCAGAGAATGGTAAGGATTGCTGGCAACAGCAGAAGGGCTGGGCCATTAACCCAATATGACTGGTGTCCCTGAGAGAAGAGACAGGGACACACACACAGAGAGAGAGAGAGACAGAGAGAGAGAGAGAGACAGAGAGAGAGAGAGAGACAGAGAGAGAAGAATGCCATGTGGATACACAGACACACAGAGGGAAGACGTCAGAGACTGAATTTAAGAAACTGCAAGCCAGAGAATGGTAAGGATTGCTGGCAACAGCAGAAGCCAAGACAAAGACATGGGGCAGATTCTCCCTTGAACTTCAAAGAGTTCATTTGGAACTCAGATTTCTCGCCTCCTAAATTTCTGTTGTTTTAGGCCATCCAGTTTGTAGTGATTTTTTACGGCAGTCCTCGAAAAGTGATACTCAGGGATTCTCAAAATTTTGAAGTCAGAACCTCTTTAGATTATTAAAATTTATTGAAGACTCCAAAGAGCTTTTGTTTTTATGCGATATATAATCAATATTTATTGTTTAATAATTAAAAGTGGTAAATTTTAAAATAGTAACTTTTAAAAGAGGAGCATCCTCATTATGTATTAATATAAATAATATATTTTAAAGTAACTTTTTTCAAAAACAAAATTCACTTAGAAGAGTGACATTGTTTCACATTTTTGCATCTCTTTAATGTCTTGCTTCATAAAAGGCAGCTGGGTTCTTATATTGACTTCTGCTTTCAATCTGCTTCAATATGTTGTTCTGAGTGAAGAATATTAAGGAAATATGGCCTCACACAGATATATAGTTGGCAGAGAGGAATATTTACTTGTCTTTTCAGATAATTAAAGATATTCTTCTTGGATGCTATACCTAAACTCATTAAGTGGTAGTATCTTAAGCTTATTGCTATGTAGAATCTTAAACTTTATAAACTTTTTATACCCTTTTCTATTAAATCCATTGGTTTTTTAATATCCAGCTTTCATTTTGAATGGATCTTTACGCGTGTATAATTTTGTATCAATGTGCACTATTCATTTTGAAAATATTGGTTTACTCACTTAGGGTTAATCTTCCAATGTTGACGCATGTCCTTATACAATAGAAAAAAAATAGCACGGGTTAATGTCAACAATCTTAACTGAAAGTTCTTTAAGTTTTGGGTAACCAGTAAGTTCATGGTGGCCAATACAATTTTTCATTCTAATTTTGATTGGTAACCGAAATTTTATAATTGATAGTTGATACTCTAGTTATCCTTGAAGTGACATGCTCATTTTATTCAATTTGAAAATATGTCTGACATACACTGAATCCCTTATAAAGATCATTTATCTGTCAAGCATTCTTTCAAGTAAACATGGTGCTCTGTGATTAAAACTGCTAGTTCAGCTTGTAACTCAAGAACATGCTATTATCCCAGGACAACCATCAGAATTTGAGATGAAGCAGAAGTGCCTTTCGTGTATTTCCCCTTTTATTACAGGGAATATTTTTTAAAGTCTATTTAAGTGTAAAAATATAATAAGATTTTACTGCTTCTGAGTTAACAAGAGAAGAAAGAGAAGAAAATAGTGCATGAAGACATGTAAATAATATTAGGCACTGTTTTCTGCTTTGGGAAATGTCCAACAACTGGACAAAAATCTTTCCCAATTATTTGATACTTATGCGACCTTAAATATTTTACAAAATCTCCGTAGGCCTCTGCTTCCTTAATGGCATGAAGAAAGCTTCCACATTACTATAAGTCTCAGATCCAATTATTTATAAGGCATCCAGCATGGGGCCTGGTACTTGTTGGTGATGACAAAAAATTTAGTCCTTCACAACACTAGTCTTCTGACAAGGGCTCTTGTCCAAGGTATTAGAGCATTGACATTTATTTTCATCTGACATGTACCTGACATGCAGGCAAATTTATCTTTCCTCCATAGAGCATTGTGGGTGCAGAAATGGTAGAGATGGGAGTACCTTTACTTACTGAGGGTGAGAAACCAATGGCATAGAGAAAGAGAGATTTAATATTCAGATGTGACAGGATGTGGGAGCAAAATGTCAAAGTTCTCAGGAGAAGATAGGATGTAGATTACAGATGAAAAATAGAAGGCCTAAATAGGAAGCGTACCTCTTCGAGAACAAGAAGAAATAAAGAAGTTAACACTGAGACCTATGCAGATAAGTTTTCATGGGATTGAAATTGGATAGAAATACTTTTGTTCCGATGTCTTTTTGTTACCAGGAAGGGACTGCGGTTTCTGAGTTTCCTGCACACCCACATGGATGTGACAGAGCAGGAGGACCTGGGGCTAACTTGAGGGTCATAAGACCGGGTACTGCTCCAGGAAGCTGTCTTCCAGTTTAGAGCCAAGGGGCTGAGGGTCACAATGCTCATCCCAGTGTTTGTTGGAAAGAGGAGTTGACAGTCAAAGGAGTCGTCTCACACTCTATGGGATACTGCCTTACAACCTTACAATCAGGATTGTGCCATTATGTGAGAAATTCTACAGCTAAATTTCTTTGCTATACGCTTGAAAAATACCATTCAGCTTATTTCCTTCCAATGAGAAAAATCTGGGGAATATTTGCTAAACACAACTCTTTTTATGTTAAAATATTTACATTCGTTCTAAATGGTTCAGTAAAGGAAATGGGATTGTTTACTGGCCTCTAACTCAAAATGAGATGTACCTGATGTCATATTCATAGTCTGGTACTCCAAGCTTTTTCAAAGTGCAGAATTACCTGTGAAGACAAAGCAATCCAAACTTGTCTTTCTACTAGGATTTGGTGGTATACAGTGACTAAATTTTTCAAAATGCTTCTTTCTCTATGTGGAGAAAGGATGAAGAAAGTATAAATATTAAAGTACTAACTTATTTCTAAATTGTCAAAAATACAGATATGGGAGTTCCTCTGTTTTGTTCTTTGTCCATTGAAAGAATTTACCTTATTTTATATGTATTTTTCACTTTTTTTTTTTTTCTTTTTTTGACAGAGTCTCGTGCTCTGTCGCCCAGGCTGGAGTGCAGTGGCAAAATCTCAGCCCACTGCAAGCTCTCCCTCCCAGGTTCACGCCATTCTCCTGCCTCAGCCTCCCGAGTAGCTGGGACTACAGGGACCTGCCACCACGCCAGGCTAATTTTTTGTATTTTTAGTAGAGACGGGGTTTTGCCGTGTTAGCCAGGGTGGTCTCCATCTCCTGACCTCGTGATTCGCCCGCCTTGGCCTCCCAAAGTGCTGGGATTACAGGCGTGAGCCACTGCGCCTGGCCTTTCTTTTTAATATGATTGTTTTCTTCACTTAAATATGATCTGGTTGATAAAGTTTTATGGAGATATTCTACAACAAGGTACAGCATGTGAGTTTGAGATCATGTGATTGGATTTCTGCTGCACTAATTACCCCAGGGATTAAGATGGCTGAAATGTATCAGATTGTCTAATTTGTTTACCAAATAGAAAGGCAGGCATATAAAGTGATCTATTTCATTTGAGTATTAGAGACATATTATAAGTAGAAAATCTCATCTCCATGTCTTGCAGCGTAATTCTCCTTTTGCTATGAAGAAAATATTTCACCTTCTACATCTTGACTTACAATTTGCTTTATTACTTGTCTTCCTTTAGGAAATAGCTCCTCTGCTGTCTCTTTTTAGTCTACTTATCCAGTTGTGTTTTATAAGCACCTAGTTTTTGTGGTAACATTCTACTCTCACATGTATCAGTGCACTCAATTCTATCACTGCCCTGGAACTGTGCTTACTCAAGTATCTTTCCCAATAGAATGAGGGACTTAAGATGAAGAATACATTTTTTGAAGTGTTGCATCCAGACAATGAAGCTGGTATTGAATGGACACTTGAAATAAATTAATAATTAAGAAATAATTGTATGATGATGCACCTAATTCCATTTCCAGCAGGTGACAGCCGTTAAGAGAATCAGGACACATTTCAGCCTGTGTATATAGAATTTATCTCCATTTTTTGTGTCCTTTATATGAATATAACCAAGCCCTGTAGCTCACAAAGGCACAGAAACTAATTGCAGTTTCTATAACCCCTCCTGAAAAAAATTTTGCCCTCCTAGAAGCTTATTGTAAATGAATCCAGTTCAGAGGAGGATTGAAACATTTTTATGTTGCGAATCTATGTTAGAAAAGGCAATGGCATATGGCAGCAAGAAGCTATTCATATTGACCAAGAGAAAACAGACTTTTGCAAGAGGAACATAGTTAGCATGATTGCCCCCTCTTCTTTTTGAGACTATTGTATATGTGAGCCAGCAAAGACAAAACTGATGACTGATTAGAGTTTTATGAATCAGAAAAATAGTTCTCATTTTGGAAAACATAGGAAGTAAAACCACTGTGCCTCATGGGAAAGATTTTCAAAACTAGAATAGAGGATTTCCCAGTTTAAAAAAACAATGGAAGAAGATGTTATTATTATTTTTTCTACGTTTTCCAGCTTTTAGACCCAGTTGAACTTTGCTTTTCTGTACTTACCCATCAGCGCTGGTCTAACTACTTCAAGTGCGAGCCTGCCTGCAAGCAAGTTGAGTGTGACCTTATGGATTCTTGGATATCTTCTTGCCACTTCTATAGTGCAGGAAGGGTCCTAAAAATTATCTTTTATAATTAGATCATTTATAGATTTTAGTTAATAAATCTAAGATTTATTTTTTTCTGTGTAAGAACCTTGATTTGTGTTAAACATTTATTCTCATTATACGGTACAATTCATGTGCATGGTACTAGGCAAATAACAATTCTGAGAATAATAGATTCATCTCACTAGATTAAACAAGACAGCTATTGAATGCTTAATTAAAAACAAAGTGATAATAAGAACATATTTCCAGAGATTCAATCAAATGGCAACACATACACAATCTACCAAATAAGCCATCATAAGATAATTAAAAATTTTTAAATAATTAGCTATTATAATAAATGTGTAGTTAAGTTGATTTAATATTATCTAATTCTTTGGGGGATATATTTCCATAAAAGATGGTTTAGAGTATATTTAGCAATACCAATAGCAACTTTTCTTTTAATTTATAAATGTTAGGAGTATGAAAAAGTAACCTATTTATCTAAAGATGAAAAATATTTAATTTTTAAAATATTCACTAAAATACCATTGCAGAATTTGAAATGGCACTAACTTTTGGGTTTAGGGGCAAAGAGTTTAAAAAACATCTGGAGATGCTGAAATAACCTGCATTCATTTATGTTATTTAGGTTGTAAAATCATATTCAATCTTGACCCACTCAGGAAATCTAACATAAACGTCCTGCTGATTTTGACAGTCATACAGCAAAAACACCCTCTAATGAGCATTTAATAGTCACCAAAAGTTTTGCATTAAGTACAAAGCCCTTTTGATTACTTATTCCACTAATTTAAAGTAAATGCTTTTACAGATGGCATCTGTTAGGCCGCAGAACGTGTGCAGCATTCATATGCACTCATTGAAAATATATTCCAGCTTCACTAGAAAGATTGTACCAAAAAGATCAAAAATGAGACACTGAGTAAACATTTACCAGTGATATGTTTTCTTTAAACCTCTTCATAAATACTTATCCAATAAGAGAGTACAATGCTTAGGGCCGAGCAGTAATTGAGAAATACCTTGGCAAATTAACACCTACAACTGAATGATCTAGACAAAGACATAGAGCTCTCCGTTCTACCTCTCATCTTCTTACGTGTGGAAGCATATAATATTTCAGTCCCCTTCAAAGTGTATTATATTACATACATGAAAAATGCCATGAAATACTTTCAGATGGCCGAGCTGATCAGAAAAAAAAACGACACATTGCAAAGAAAAATCAAAGCAAGCCAAAGATGGCCTTATAGACAGATGAATGGATAATTTTCTGGTTTTCTTTTCATTAATAGATTTGCTGTGAGTAATAATTCCTTCAGACATCAAGAGACATTCTAACAGAGAACTAATATAAATTTAATTATGAGATTATATAACTGAACTTCATTTATTCATAAGAAATATCATACAATGAGAAGACATGAAATGAATCCATTGTTCCTGGTGTCTAATTCTGTTTTTTATGCTTTGAGAAGAACAGGAGCTCTCTCTGGCCTATGGAGTACAATATAATGTAGTAGAATCATAAATGGCTACCCCGTAAATGTAAACGAAGGTGAGAACATATCCCACACTTGCTAATAATGCAAAAAGTTGCTTAGAAAATACCAAGAAGTAGCCATTCTGATATCAAGTGACTCATTGATTTTTAAGTTTGGAACTAATTAATGAAACTTCAAAGGCAACAAGAATAAGTTTATTGAATAAGTACCAGCATCTAGTTTTGTATTAAGAAATTGAGTGATATAATAAATGTATATGAAGACTTTGTTTCAATTTCTTTTTTGTTTGTTTGTTTTTTTTTGAGACGGAGTCTCGATCTATCCCCCAGGCTGGAGTGCAGTGGCATGATCTCGGCTCACCGCAAGCTCCACCTCCCGGGTTCACGCCATTCTCCCACCTCAGCCTCCCAAGTAGCTGGGACTACAGGCTCCCGCCACCACGCCCAGTTAATTTTTTGCATTTTTGGTAGAGACGGGGTTTCACCGTGTTAGCCAGGATGATCTCGATCTCCTGACCTCGTGATCCACCCGCCTTGGCCTCCCAAAGTGCTGGGATTACGGGCGTGAGCCACCGCGCCTGGCCCCTCAACTCTTTCATTTACTAATATGGTGAAAAATATATGCTTGAAAGCAAAACTACGATAGAAATATATCAGTTTGTCCAACTTGGTACTATTGTATTGCAGGCTAAAAAGTTCTTTCTTGTAGAGTGCTGTTAGACACACTAACAGAGAGATTTAGCAGCATCTGGCTTTGTCCCACTAAATGACAGTAGCATCCCCCAAAACCAGTTGGAATATTCAAAAATGTCTGCAGTGATACAAAATAGTTGCTGGATGAAAACCTGTAAAATAAATGAATCTGGCTGAAATATTAGTATAAGCACTTAATTGAGGTTATATTACACATGAGTACCGAAAACATATTTGAAACTTTGATAATTTGTCATGCTACTTCATATAGCCTTATGATTTTCAGACCCTGCTAAAATCCCAAATCTTTTTTATTTTCGCTAGTATGCATCCTATTAGAAATATAGGGTATGATTGCAACTTTTTTTTCAATATTCTCTTAAAGCAATGCATAGTTTTGTGGAATGCATAGTTTTATAGCTACTATGAGACTAAAAGATAGCTGCGGAATTTCTTAAAGATCTGTAAGCATTTGAAAATAAGAATAAAGCAGGTAAGAGATTGACAAACACCTTGTCATATAATAAATAGCTGAAGAAACTGTGATGATTATCCTGGGGGAGGGGGAGGAACTCAGGTGGAAGTTGGACTTATTAGCAGCTATATATACTTAAAGCCATAGCCTTATGGAGAAACTGGAATACAGTTATTCAGATCTGTTTGCAAAATATTTATTAAGCACCTACAATGTCCCAAGGAATTTTGTTACACTCTAGAGCTAAGTAAATAAATAACGTACTCTGATGTGACACATCCACAATTAAGACAAGTAAGTATACATGAATTTCATTTGATTTTTAATTTAAAAAGATAATTATATATATGTAGGCATATGTATATACACATATAAACAGAAGAAGGAATGCATGTGATGACACATACAGTACTTGAAAATATTTAATGCCCAATAGTGTTTCTTTGTAGATAAAATTGCCATATTTTTTCTTCTAATATCTAACATAATTAATTAACGAATCGGTTACTCAGAGATTTTTTTAAAAATCTGCCTGGCGTAAGTTTATACATTCTAGGATCAGTTGTAAGTAAGAAGGTTTATTTCAACTAAACTAAAAAAACTGAAGCTTGATTCAGTAGTAGGTTATTACTATGCTTACACTTTATTTCTTCTTTCAGAAGTTATAAGTTAAAAAAAATTTACATTTATTGCCCTGAATGTTCAATGATTCAATGGAGTAACTAGTTTATCCTATATTTATGTATTTTTATTTTTATACATAAATAAATGAGTAAAGATCAGGACTCTGAGAAACTAGCAGTTACAAAAAATTTCATTCACAATGAGCGAGAACCTTTTGTGGATTATTTCTTTATGAACTTTGGGTCTTGGTCTATTTCTTCTTATCTTGTTAATATTCTCCAATGTAAAATTTCCAAAACCAAAGTTCTGGTATGTGCATTGCCTCTCCTACAAAACATGTGCTTATGCAGCGGAGCCACGTTTCTTAATACTACATGTGTCCAAGAAAAGACCCTAATTCTCATTTCAACTCAGCTAGGATCCACTTCCTGAAATGCCCTGTGGGCCTGGCCTTCCCACTCTCTGGTTTCCACTGAGCTTGCTGTCTGGACCTCACTGGGCCACCCAATTCTACAGTATTCTACAGAATGCTCTTATGCTCTTGGCCACCTACCTTCTCATGTGAATACAAGGAAAGAAAAATTCTGTTGACTCTATATTAGAGTTGGTGTAAAAATTTGTAACTGAACTCAATACATGAAAGTAATTTAATGTAGATTTGAAGAAAAAGATTCTAGATACTTATAAACTTCAGTAGCCAACTAAATATTATATGTGATGTTTCATAGATAGAAGAGATTCAGAGAAGTTGTTGAACAAGAAATGTTTATATTTTCATTCTACCTTGAATACAAGTTTAATTAAACCCCAGAGGCAAAATAATAAACTGTGACTGATTAATTTAGTCTACAATTATGGTTGGACTCATGTTATCTGACCCCTAATTTAACATATTGACCCCTTCTACAAGAATAAACAAAGAAAATTATAATTTGAAAATATTTATTATCACATTTATTTTTTCTTTATTTTCTCATTCTTTAATTATCTTAATGTAAATACATGACCAACTCAAATCTGTATGTTGGACAAGACTGATATTTTGGGTTCTCTATCATTTAGAAATTGATTATCTATACCTCATCATTTAGAATAAAATTATATTTTAATTTATTCTTATCCTTTTACTTTACAAATTGTTTCAAAGATATTTACAGTAATAATATAAATATAATAATTATTACCCTGATTAAAAATTAATCCTTAATAAAAAAAGAGAAGAGAAAATATATAGTTATAAATAAAGATTATAAATGACATAATACTTAACCATAAAATCTAATTTTTGCTTTTTTAGATTCTGGGGAAAATAGGAGAAACAATTATGTAGATCTTATTATCTACCAATAGAGAGCAAATCAATTCATTAAAAAAAACGAGCCTCTTCCTGAACTTAAGGTCAAAGAGAAGCTTATTTTGAATCTTCTTCATAGACAGACACTGAACGACATAAATGATAACATCACTGGCACTATTTAAAAATTCAGATGAGTGTTTCATAGCCCTATGTGTTAGTTACCTATCATTACTGTAACAAGTTGCTACAAATAAATTGGCTAAAACAACAGAATTGTAATGTCTAAGAGTTCTAGAGGTCAGAAGACCAAAATGGGTTTCACTGGGCTTCAATCAAGGTATCCTCAAGGCCATGTTTCCTCCTGGAAACTCTTGGGAGGAATCCTAGAGCCCTTTCCATGGGCGCCATATGCCTTGGCCCATTGCTCTCTTCTTCCACTTCAAAGCTGTCAACATCAGGTGGAATTCTTATCTTACTGCATCATGCTGACCTGTGTCTCCAACCTCTTTCCTAAATAAGGACCCTTGTGATTACAGTGGGCCCTCTAAGTTCATCCAGGCTAATCTCCCCATCTTCAGATCAGTATGCTAGCAACCTGAAGTCCATCTGCAACCTCAGTTTCTCTTGCCATGTAACATACATATTTACAGGTTCTGGGAACAAATGTGGACAGCTTTGGGAAGCCATTAGTCTGCCTGGCACACCCCATATCTAATATCAGTCACCTGGGAAAACTCAAATTGCATGATTCTTTGCGTTGGAGAAGGAAGAGTGAAATGTGGGTTTGAAGTGAGACAAGGGTATTTATAACATGCCTTAAAAGTAGTTTAGAATATCCTGAGAGTAGTGTGTGCACACCTTAGACTAGTGGGTCTCCATCATAGAGTACATATAATGGAATGTCATAAATTTGGTTAACAGAAAAATGAACAGTGATAGCTAGCTAGTATTGAATTGTTTTAAAATAGGGTGCTTATATAATTATGGACAAAAGTCTCAACACTTTTGAGAGTGAACAGTAGGTGTTAACAACAGAAAATATAAACCAGGATCTTTCCCAGTGAGCTGGAGATTATGGTTATACTCATAAGCCAGGCTATTGCATCAGTCAGTAAGAAATGGGTACGGATGGTAGGTTTTGGCATATATAAATGTTATTACAGGGAGACATCATGCAGTTTGGAGGGGCAGTTTGAAAAACAGCCTTGATTTCCTTCCTAAATACCAGTTGCTCTATGTGACATCTCAGCAACATTGAAAGTCAGACCGTGAAAACTCAGATCACTCTAAAAATGAAAAACTAAATGTTCCTTTATAGTAATTCAATGATATGGTTGGGACACTTCTGGTATTTAATTACATAAACACATAGGACACATACAGACAGGGACAGAAGGACAGTGTGCCATGGGTGTGTTGAAACAAATACCTAGAACATTTGAAGTATTGACCTTCCCCCAAATCATGGCTTTTCACCCCTCTTCTCGTGTGAACTTTAGCATAATTACAGAGACTAGTGTTATTCAGTGGTGCTCCCTGATCTGCCCTTTCCATCACTGCATGACTCGTGAAGGCCCTCGCTCCATACCTACAACAATTCACTCACACTCTAGCCATTCTCCTTCCAAGCTAACACTTTCCTTCAGTACTTCAGATAACCTCCTGCTCAGACACCATCAATACTTTCCACTTAACTAGAGGATCAAGACCAAAATCCGCAGCTGGGCATCAAATGCCTGACCCTTCCTGCGCTAACCTACATGTAAAGTCACAGCTATACATTCTGAAAACGTAACGACACTCAGATTTAATCCACCATTCATAAAAGAAGAGAACAAAGCTCAGAAAGATTAAGTAACTTGACCTAGTCACACCAGTAGTGACAGGTTAAAAAGAGGAACAAAGGTTATGTGACTAACAGTCTGCCCCTTGCAAATTCCCAACAGTATTTTCTGTTCACCCCAATATTGTATTAGTGCTGGTCTTCATGTCTACTCAGTGTATCATCCTCATGCTGTACTATTGTATTATTGACAGAAGACAGAAACTTACCTACTGTTAGCCTAACTAAATTATTGAAGATAATATTGACTTTTAAAATTTGTCACCAATAAAAGTTATTTTTATTTTTTTTCTTCCCTTCTAGGTGCTTTAGAATTTTTTGGAGTTTTGGCTAAAAAATACAATTTATGTTAACTTTTTTTTCTGAAGCCAAATATCTTATATTTATTATATTTATTTCCTACAACATACAATATACTGTCTTATGCCTGCCTTTCTCTTCTTCCCTTCCTTCTTTCATTTCTTTACTATTTCCTCATAAAGTGTATTTTTTAAAGAAATATTTATGTTCAATGATATTCTAGAAAGATTTTCGGTTAGTTTGTGAGAAGGCAGGCAAAACAATAGAATGTGACCAAAAAATAAGGCAGCAAAAGAAGTAAAAATATGTATGGGTACAAAGAATAGCCAAGAATAATACTAAAAATGCAAACTCTAGTGACCTACATGGGGAAAAGGGGTGGAACACAATTTTGAATGTTATCTTTTTATCAAATAATGTGAAGAGGAAAGATATGCCAATTAATCAATTTCAAATTTATAAGTTTTTTATATATATATATGAACAATATATCTAGATTATTCTGGGAAACTATAAATGCTCTAATAATATTTTGGAGTTCTTTCTAAAGCAGTAATTACATTACATACTAAACTCTATGTGTGACAAGATGGATACAAGCAGCTGTTTACTAAATATTGATTATCAATTTCACCTGATGATTTCACAGCAAAACATGAATGAATGAATTATTCAGAGATTTCTGGTTTTTGTTCTGAGATATAGACAAAAAATGAGCATCATTTCTAACGTTAAAACATGAAAAAAATCTGGACAAGATACAAAATTTAAGAATTTCTTAGAAACCATCAGATAACTGAGCTTGCAGAGTAGAAACTCAGTATCTGGAAGAGACCAGTGAATGTAGGAAGAAACAGGACCAGAGAAGTTGGTTATTTGGGACAGATGCCCCCACATGTCATATAAGCAGATATGAAAATTCGGCTAGAAATGTTTGATAAATTAAAGAAAGCAAGTATGGTTCAGGATGAAAAATCCCTAGGTGCCATAATGCAGGGGATTCACCTTTTCTGTAAGCTTTTTTTACAGGAACTCTAACAGGTGTTCGTAGCTGGAAAGAATCCTGAGAAAGCTTCTGCCTTAGAGAGAAGAGGTAAGAAAAAATAACAGCAGGCAGCCGTATCAGCCCTGTGAAATAAATGCCTTTATCTTCAGAGGGAAATAAAAGCAAAAACAAAAACAAAAATCAAAACCATTATCCTGAGGGCAGAAACTATTGCATCCTGGGGAAATGAACAAACAACAACAACAACAACAACAAAATAAGCTCTTTCCCTGGAGGAGGAATCCCTGGTAGTTTTAGCATCACTTAAGAAAAAGGGGCAGGAATCCTTGTGAAGGCCACATCTGCAGACTCAGGTTTAACAGGTCTGCCTAAAACTGGATCTTAAAAAATGCACACTGTGTTCCTCCCTCCATCACCACACTAACAAGTACTGAGTGGAAATCACCTCAAAATGCAGTTGTGAGAGCTGCAGGAGACAAATTCTCTCTCTCAGCCAGACACGGAGAGCTCAGTGGAGAGCACCGTAAATCCTGTCTTGCTGCTGAGACGGTGAACACAAAATAGACAGCTAAGGCCTAAGAAAAGGATACACATATCCAATGCCTCTCATTTAAAAACCAAACCAAACCAAACCAAAACAAAGCCCTCATCATCTGCAATTTTACACATGTCCATCTTTCAACAAAACCATTTGAGATGTAACTTAAAAAGTAAAAGCAAATACAGTCTGAAGGTTCAAAGCAATTATCCAAACTATACTGAGATACGACAAATATTAGAACCGTCAGAAAAAGAACTTAAAATTACTACCATAAGAGATTAAAGGTTCTCATGGAAAGGGTAGACAATATACAAGTTCACAGAGGTAATTTCAATGAAAAAAAATGGAAAGTATAAGAGAGAATTAAATGAAAATATATTTTTAAAAAACACATAGAGGAAGAATGTATTTTACTTGTTCATGATTAGACTTAATTCATAATAGGAAATCAGTGAGCTGGAAAATAAGAAAACAGGAATTACCTAAATGAAAATTTAAACAGAAAAACATTGAAATAAAAATAACAGAGGATTCAAGAGCTGTGAGACAATATCAAACAACCCAATGTACTTGTAATTGAATCCTTCTGAGAAAAAAGTGAGCACAGCACAGAATAAATATTGGGTGAAATAATAACTGATAATTTTAGAAATTATTGGCAGACAGTATACCAGAGGCCCAAGGGTCACAGAGAAAACCAAAATTAACAAATATTCAAACAGAACAAAACAAAATGAAAATGACAAAACCTAGGCATTCAAACTGCTGAATGCCAAAGACAAGAGAAAATCTTAAACGTAACTGGATTGAAAAAAGCCACATTATCTACACAGGACTAAAAATAAGAATTAGAGCATATTTCTTGTCAGCAGGCACAGAAGCAAGAAGTCAAAGTTGTGAACTCTTTAAATATATAAAAGAAAAGCAAAACTCCTAACTTAGAATTTGATGTACAAATTGAAAATAAACAAGTACAATTTCAAAATTTCAAAAATGAAGAAAAAATGAAGACTTTCACAGACAAACAGAAAATGAAAAAATCAGTTACCAGGAGATCTCATCCATAAGAAATGAATAAAAATTTTGTATCAGCTGGCATCACCAGAAAATTTGACCCATTCAAAGAATTAGAATACCAGAATGGAATAAAGTACATTTTTCTTATTTTTTATTGCTCTAAAAGTAACTGCTCATTAAAATAAAATTTGTATCAAAGAATTTTATTTTTGTAGAATATTTAAAACTAAAATATATTACAAAAATGGCAGAAGGAATGGGAAAACAGAATTGAAAATATAATCTATCAGGTTCTTATACTACATATGAAGCTGTGTAACATTTGAGTTTAGACAGATTATTTATCACTTTATACAATAAATCCTAAGACAACCAAATACAGATTTTATAAAAGTAGTATTAGAAATAAGCTAATATGCTGTCCCAAAATTTCAAAAGAAGAAAAGTAAATAAATAAGCCAATAGAGAAGATTAAACTGGAACCAAAAAAAAAGAAAAAAAGAAAAAAGAAAAAAAAAAAAAACCTCAAGGCCAGAAACTGCAAATAAAGAGGAAAAAAAAAGAGAACAATGGAAAAAATAGAAAACAGCTAGTAAGAAGGTAGAGGTAGAATTTAATCCAGTAACATCAATACATTAAATATAAATGATCTAACCACAACAGCTAAAACACAGAGATTTTATTATTAGAGTAAGATTTAATATGAATTGAGCAATTTTGACAATATTCACATGTAGTGGAATAAATTGATACTGTTAAATGATTATCACTGATTTTTTTTCCTACATTCTAAATTTTAAACAGTGCTGTTTATTAATGTATTTCTAAAACATAGCTTTGGCCATATTACATTGTGCCTTTGGTCATTGATAAACTATACAAAATTACCTGAGATAAAAATTTCAATCATGGTTCTTCTTTTAACTGATTATTTTCAGATATGGTACTACTAAGAAGATGTATGCAAAAAATTTCAAAACCATGCAGTCACATTCTCAGATCGCTCTTTTTTTTTTTTTTTTTTTTTTTTTTGAGTCTCTGTCGCCCAGGCTGGAGTGCAGTGGCGCCATCTTGGCCCACTGCAAGCTCCGCCTTCCAAGTTCACGCCATTCTCCTGCCTCAGGCTCCCGGATAGCTGGGACTACAGGCGCCCGCCACTAAACCCGACTAATTTTTTGTATTTTTAGTAGAGACGGGGTTTCACCATGTTAGCCAGGATGGTCTCGATCTCCTGACCTCGTGATCCGCCCGCCTCGGCCTCCCAAAGTGCTGGGATTACAGGCGTGAGCCACCGCGCCTGGCCTCAGATTGATCATATTATTTGTGACTATTTTCATTCATGGAAGAACATAAATATAATTGCAATTTCTCTACTATCTAGACTGATCAATAATGATCCTTTTTATTTGAAATTACAGCTAAAATTATGAAATAGTTCTGTTGAGCCTAGAACTATTTTTTTAAAACCTAATATTCAAGTCTGAGGGATAAACAGAGTAAGTGCCAGATTCAAGCACAATATCTTACTGCACATTAATTGTGCTCTAGAAATTTTATATTCAGTTTTTTAGAAAGAGAATTATGTAGTTAGACATTTCTTGCATTGATTGTTCCTTTTGTTATCTCTTGGTATTATTAGTATGTTTACCTTGAACAGACACCTTGCCAAAAGTACCAAGGAGGTTGGAAACACCTTCCAGACTAAAGAAATTCTATTACTATGAGCATAACGTAATGAGAGGCAGAATTTTCAAACTTCAATCTTTGAAGACTTTGATTGAACTATTAGAAATGAGCACAATCTGCAGAACTAAAGGCTAAGAATGAATTTAATAATTTTGACGACTACTTTAAAATGATAAAATCATTTTTAGGTCATTAGGACATTGTCCCTGTAAAGCTTTGCCAAGTGATTATTGCATTTTCATGGATAATGTGAAACACACATGAATTGACCAATACATTCTGTTTTTTATTATTGTATTGAGCACATTTCTTTTAGAGGCAAATGCTATGTTAGGTACAAATGATAAATGACAATGAATAGTGCACAGGTCCTTTTTATGTAAGAATTGTACATTGAAATAGACAAAAAATATATGAATAAAACGGGGATGTAACTACAAGGAAGCATATAATAAGTGCCAAATGTACTTTAATGAACAATGGGAGGAAATATTACACTTGCCTGAGATAATTTGACTCTGGAGAATTTTTATCCACCTTGTTCCATGAAATATAGATATCATCCAAAGAAAACTAAATCTCTGGGAAAGTTATTAAGTGTCATTGTCATGATATACTTTTCTGGGTCCTACAATTACCTTCCTTTCTTTACCCTGGGCAATCAAATTAAATCAGAATTGAAAGCACCAATTCACTTCTGTCATCCCATTCCATTGTGTTGGGCTGTTCCTATTGTGAATCAAAAGTCTGAGCAGCCTGTAAATGACAGAAACTTAAATTATTTCAGTAGCTGAAAGTCCCAATTACTGAGGAAATAACTCTATACAGATGAGTAGAGTGAAGTAGGATGGTTAGTACAAATTGAAATATTCCCATCAAAGTACCATAGAACCAAGTATGACACCATGCTGAATAAAAAAGACTAAGTAAAACCTAATAGTTTTCACCCTTTTACATTTACTTATTAGTTCCTTTTTTTCCATTTCCATTTTATTTGTGAGAAGGAGTTATGCTATTATCACTTGCAAAATTCTTATTAAGTCAATCATTTTCTAAGCCCCTACTAAGTGTGTCAAGTTCCGCTGAGGATATGGGAACAAACAAGAAAAGTTTCTCCTGCCATCAAAACCTCAGAGACTAAAAGAAGAAACATATATAAAAATAATTACAAAACAGTGTGAGATGAATAAAGGCAACAATAAGGTGTTAGGAAATTATGAAAGAAGACTCTGACTTGATGGCATTAGGATATAAAAGAAGGCATCTGAGAGGGTGATCTGATATACAATGAACCAGTAGGAGATACTTAGGCATCTGGTTAGGGGAGCTCTTCCTAGACAGAAGGGCAGCCCTTCACAAAGATCACATAAATAGAGTAGGGCAAATTCAAAAATCACAAGCAACCCAGTATAAATGCAGTGAAGACTGATGAAAGAAATTGGCATGGGAAGGCAGGGGCCACATCATGAAGACATTTCCATGCCATAAAAAAAGTCTTGATTTAGCCTCTAAGGTAGTGAAAACTGCTGATGAATTTTACAACAGGGGGTGGGGTGCTCAAGGCCACCAAATGAGTCATGCACTTTGGTCACAGGTGAGTTTGCCCGGCAGTGGAACGTCATTCTGCTCATCAATCTATATGGTCACCTGGGCCAGATTCTGCCTGCAGGAAAGAACATCTATTTTGTTATCTGTCTGCAAAGGGAATGCCTTGAAATAAGCTTAGAATTTAGGAAATTTGACCTTAACAGCTCTATGAAGAAAGAATTTTCTCTATTTTGAAATGGAAACAACTGAAGCTCAGTGGGGCCAGCCTTCTTGAACGGCTAAGAAAATGGGCCCCAGGTTTGAAATTTATACGCATCTTTGCTGACTATCAGATCTCTGAGAAATTCATTCACAGCTCTGCATCTCGATTGTACCATGTGTCAAACAGAGACGATAATACTACCTGTCACAAAAGGTTGTCATAACCATTAATTTATTATTAATGAATAATTTCATTAATACAAATGATTATGACAGTTACTGACACATCTTAACTACTCAGTAAGTATTAATGGCTGGGTGCAGTGGCTCACGCCTGTAATCCCAGCACTTTGGGAGGCTGAGGCAGGAGGATCACTTGAGCCCAGGAGGTAGAGGCTGCAGTGGGCCTAGACTGCACCACTCTACTCCAGCCTGGGTAACAGAGTGAGACCCTGCCTCAGAAAAATAAATAAATAAGTATTAACAATTTATATTTCACCAAATCTGCTAAGTAATGTGAAGTAGATTAAGAAGCCCAACCTTGACTCCCTGCTAAGTAAGTCTGTCTATTTCTTTATATATCTCATTGATATTTACATTTTATGATGAGATATAATAATTTTAAAGCACAATTTGTTCAAAGTACAAATTCTCCCTGTGACCATCAACAGTGGAAGGCTGGGAGAGCAGAGGAGTGAGGGGGGACCAGTGGTTACACTACCTGGACAAGCCATGTTTACTATGATATGAGTGTTTGCAATGTCTGTATAACATTTACTTTCACCCACTTCGTTGACTGAACAATTTGAATATCATCTGGATATGCCCTGTTCTTCCTTCATTGAGATGCTCCAAGTTTGCTATAGGAAAAAAAATCAAATGCAATTAGAACACGACAGCAAAATTTATCCTCTGTAATTCAAAACTTAAAAAAGAAAGATGGTTCACGACTGTAATCGTAGCACTTTGTGGGTCCGAGGTGAATGGATCCCTTGAGGCCAAGAGTTCGAGTCCAGTCTGGCCAACATAGTGAAACCTCACCTCTACTGAAAATCAAAAAATAAAAATAAATTAGCCCAGCGTGGTGACATGCCTGTAATCCCAGCTACTCAGGAGGCTGAGACATGAGAATCACTTGAACCCGTGAGGCAGAGGTTTCAGCGAGCCAAGATCCCTAGATCATGCCACTGTACTGTAGCCTGGGTGACAGCATGGGACTCTGTCTCAAAAAATAAAAAATAAAAACAGGAGGAAGAATGAACAGAATTGACCACTGGGGCCTGGTGCTTCCAGTCACTGTTGGGAGGCATTATCTTCTCACACTGATTCTTCTTGTGACTGTCTCATTTTATTTTCTAATACTGTTTTATTTTAGGAAATGGCTTTATTACTTGTTTATTTATTTATCTGATTATTTTATTTTTGCTTTGTGTTGTTTTGGTTTTCATAACAATACCAAGGATACAACATTTCGGTTGAGAAAAACCAGCCCTTCACCTTCACCTTTGGGCCACAGCTTCTCTTACCTTGGGTCCTGAACTCATTCATCTTCTCAGGAAACTTCCACTCACTTTGTGGTGAAAGCTATCTGACTGGTAAATCATATGTTATGTTTTTAGATTTAAAAATGTTTTGTTATATTCATTATAAAAGTATTAACTGTGAAAGCCAAAGTTTCAAATCTACTTCTGGTTTATACAGAAAAAAAAAATGTAAGGCTCAATAAGAAATTTGACTTTACTATTGACAAAGTTGCAGCAGATCATCATTTTCTACTCAGAATATCCCTCCTAATTGATTTCACTTGCTGGATAGTTCCAAGGTTCAGGGAATACTGAATACCCAAGATAGACTATTTCTGTTTCTACATTACATTAAGAGAATGTTCTCAGATACAGGGCTTAAGGTACAAAAATATAAAACTATCCCATCTGCATTTAAATGCTCAGCAGTTACTCTTTTGTAAAGCCTCAAGAGTATAAAAAAATTAGATGGAATTCGGAATAGAGCCATCTAGGAAGATGATGGTAGTCACTCTGTTCAGACACGATATTCCACCATGGCTGCCCAAGGCCTGAGGAACCCCTTGCCCCAGTGTTCCCTGGATGTCAGACATGGAGTCAAAAGAGATTATTTTGGAGCTTTAAGATTTAGTAAGTGCCCTGTTGGGTTTTGGACTTTCATGGGGCTTATAGCCCCTTTCCTTTGGCAGATTTCTTTCTTTTGTGATGGAAGTATTTACCCAATGCCTGTACCTCTATGGTATCTTGGAAGTAACTTACTTGCTTTTCATTTTACATGCTCATAGGTGGAAGGGATTTGCCTTGTCTCAGATGAGACTTTGGACTGTGGACTTTTGAGTTAATGCTAAAGTAAGTTAATACTTTGAGGGACTGTTGAGAAGGGATGATTGTACTTTGCAATGTGAAAAGAACATGAGATTTAGGAGGGGCCAAGAACAGAATGATATGGTTTGAATCTGCATCCCATCCTAAATCTCATGTTGAATTGTAATCATCCCCAGTGTTGGAGGTGGGGCCTGGTGGGAGATGATTGGATAATGGGAGCAGATTTTCCGCTTTGGTGCTATTCCTCTGATAGAGTTATCATGAGATTTGCTTGTTTAAAAGTGTGTGGTATCTCCCCCCTTTCTCTCTTCCTCTTGCTCTGCACGTGTGAAGATGTGCCTGCTTCCCTTTCCCTTCCACCATGACAGTTCCACATGTTGTACAGGAAGCATAGCTGAGGTCTCCCCAGCAAGAACAGACTAACACAACAACAAAACCACACAGAAACATAATATATGACAAAAAATGTGGAAGATGAATTGTAAATGAATTCTCATTCTAAGATGGGCTCATTATTTGAATTATGAGGAAACTTTTCATACTGATAAGCCAACAGAAAAGATCAGAAAGCTTTAGAAGTGGTATAGATAGGAAAGCCTACCTCCCCTTATTCAGTATAAGGTGAAAATAAAATTATGGAAACTATGATCAAACTCCCTAAGCAGTATAAAACAGGGAAAAATATCTAGGCCTATGTAATTTTAGTGAAAGGACCATATTCTGGTCATGTGAAAATATTTATTGCCTTGTGAAATTGCCACAATGTTTCACATCGCAGGCCTTTGTACAAATTGTACCTTCTGCTTAGAATAGAGCCTTTCATATCTGCCTGATAAAAAACTACTAATCTTATGAGAAGAATGCCAAGGGCTACAGCCTCTAGAAAAACAAGCTCCTCTTTTCTAGGAGGATCATATACGGAGCACATTGACAATTACAAATATTTATCAGTGAAAAAACTCATAAAGTAAAAATTAACCAATTCCAAAGGGAATGGAGTTAGTTTAAAATGTGAAACATGTTATTTTTGACAATATCTAAGTAAAGTATACTTTACAACAAAAGTTGTAAACACATGAAACACTGAAGATTTATAGGAGTCAAAAATGTAGACACTCCAGAGAAACTTACGTAGCTATGGGAGCTGAAACAATTCTAGAGAAAATGATATAGATATTTATGCTATACATGTAATATTTGTGATTCAGTTGATACATGAGAATACTACAGCCTTTTTAAAAAAATTTTGCAGTGGCAAAAATTATCTGGTAGATGTTTTCTTTCTCTTTTCTTTAGATGTGATATAATATTCTCGTTGTTGTCATCCTATAATTTCTTAAATTTTATTCATAAATACAAAACAATGTATACCATTAACAATGTTGGTATGTGTTACAATATTTTTCTTCATAATTATAGCTATTAATTGAACAATTCACAATATATGAAATATAAGTAGGTTTTGTTCTTTCAATATTTTTATTCTTTATTTCCACTAATAATATCTTAAAAACCTAAAACATTAACAAATGCCATAATAACTTGAGCACTCTTAAGTGAGGAAAGCTGTCTTTCTCCATAACTGTGTTTTTTCTGAGATTAATGGCATGAGAAACACATCGGATGAGTTTCTGAACCATAATACATATGCTATACTCATGACAAGTGTAATGTGAACTATTAATCTGACTATATGGAATTTCTCTCCAATTACCAATCAGAATTAATGTCAGCAAGTGCCAAGGACATTCTAACCTTCCAGGGCCACTGATGTGTTATATAATTTGTAACTCCATCTTTAATATGCTCCCAACAGCACCTAGAATGATATTAGCTAACATCAATATTTCAAAAATTGTGTTATTATATTGCTGACCTGGTTCTTTCTATCAAGATTAAGACCTGGTGGTAAAATTTCTAAAAATAAACACAGTTTAATTTAACTTTTAAATTATCCTTTCCATGATATATGTTAGTTCATAATTCCTGAAAAATCAAATTTCCTGATCACTATTGAAACAACTTTAGAAGATATTCCGCATGATTCTCTTCTGTCTCTCTGCAGTATGTTGGAAGATGCCCTCAAAGTGGTTTGCATGAGAGAGAGTGTATATTGTTGTCTTGATGTTAATTTCCTGCTAAATCATAGCTTATGAGCTCTGAACCACAGGACATACCAAGAAAAGTTGTGAGTAAGGAAAGAGAGACTAGAGATGCTTTGGAGACAGAGCACCAAGAAGACACAGATTCCCAGTGTTCTGCTCAGGCATTGACCCGGTCACCTTGGGAGACTCGCTGATGCACCCATAGTTTTGTCGTTCTACATTTTAGTGCGTATCAGATAACATGTCAGAAGTTGCACACGCATATACATAAAATCTATTTAATCTTCACAATAGCATAACCTGCGTTGATAAAATGAGGAGGGTAAAATAGCACAGGACCAGCACTTGAAGACCTCTGGGTCACATCCCAGACTATCTGACCATAATGTCTCCCTACTCCTCATACCCTGCATACATTTCTTTCATTGCATTTAATGTTGAGGCTAGACTGAAGTCAAATGTTAAAATGAAAATTGCTAGAACTAAAAATTATCAATGAATGCTCCTCAAACCATTTTGTAATTTTTGGGACCTGGGAACTTGACTCCTACATTGGCAAGAATAACTATTTTTTGTCAGTTTTTCTTTTCCATAGACTATGGGGCTAAAAACAGATGAACTGGAAAAGGACAAAAGGCAAATTCATGCCTTCTCTTCTCCAGCACATTCTCTTTTATCCTTCTACACATTAGCCAATTCTCTTCCCCTCAGTCACAGGGTTCATTTGTATCCACTTGATATCCATGCACTGAGCCACGGCTAAGAGGTAGAAGGAAAAAGCCTGGCACCTCATTGTTGGTATAATTACTTTGTGAACATACACGTGGCACGTATGTACAGCTGTTTTAGGCTCTTGATTCATAAATTGTGCTTGACATTTACACTATTTATTCCATTGTTAATGACAAAATCAGAACACTTTTTGTTGCTTGTTTTTTATTCTGAAAATATTTATTTAATCAAATTCCATAATTTTTATTTAAGCGACAAAAAGCAGAAACATGATTAATTCATTGTTAATCCGGCTTGCTTTAAAATTAAATAAAAAAGATGATAACTGCCAAACAAAAATTATTTTTCCCACAACCCCAATGTATAGTTCAGAAGCACATATACTAATAACAGTAAATTTTTGGTGATAGCAAACTATAATTCTTGGAAAAAGTTTTCAATAATGTGTTTTCTACAATCAACTTTGTACCAAAATATCATAACTTAGGCAAATCTCAAAATCCATTAATTATACCACTGAAAATCATTGATAGTTAATAAGAATCACTGGGAAAATCTTTTTTAAACATACACTTTCCGTCATAAAAACAAATATACAAAGAATTATTTTTTGAAAGATTATTGTAGAATGTGCTGGGATAGTTAATGCTTGCTTGGCTTTTTCTAAACGTACCATTTTTCTCTAGCAGCTCTCCATCATATTTTTAAAATGATTCTTTCTCTAGATATTTGTGGTGATAAATGTGACCTCTTCTTTTAATTTGTCTTCACAAAATATGAAACATTTCCAAATAGAAAATACTTTTTGACTACCTGTTCCTGCGTAACAAAGTACTCCCAAATTTACTGGCTTAAATAAAAGCAATTTGTTCATGACTCTGAGACTAGGAACTCAGGCTCGGCGGCGCAGTTCTGCTTCTCCAAGTGGGGTTCACTGGGATCGTTTACTTAGCTGCATTTAGCTGGTGGTTGGTCAGAATGGGAAATTTTTAAAATGATCTGGGTCCATGTCTGGAAGGGGCTGCTGGCTGCCGGCTGGGAGTTCACCTGGGACTTTCAACGGTGGCTGTGCTTCTACTCCACATGGCCATGTGGACTTCTCACAGCATTGAAAGTGCCTTCCAAAGAAATGGCAGCCCACATACATGAAAAGCAGAAGCTTCTCGTCTCCTAAAGCCAACCTGAGAAGTGACGTAACTTTCCTTTTGTCACAAATTATTGTAGACTCCACATCTTGATAGAGAGCTTCAAGATGACCAGGCAAAAAGGCCTTTAAGATAGAAAGTATTGCTCTGGCCATGTTTAGAAATACAATCTGCCAACAAATCTTTTTTTTTTTTTTTTTTTTGAGACGGAGTCTCACTCTGTCGCCCAGGTTGGAGTGCAGTGGCTCACTGCAAGCTCTGCCTCCAGGGTTCACGCCATTCTCCCGCCTCAGCCTCCCGAGTAGCTGGGACTACAGGCGCCCGCCACCGCACCCGGCTAATTTTTTCGTATTTTTAGTAGAGACGGGGTTTCACCGTGTTAGCCAGGATGGTCTCAATCTCCTGACCTCGTGATCGGCCAGTCTCGGCCTCCCAAAGTGCTGGGATCACAGGCATGAGCCACCGCGCCCAGCCCCCCCTCCCCCCCCCCAAATAACTCATGGCTTAAATGTTTTTTAAACATGACAAAAAATATATATTTTGCAGAGTTTATTTCATGATATGAAAGCTTGTACTTCAAGAAGTTCTAGAAAGATTAGTTGCATGAGATAATCTGATCTCTAAAATTCTGCCTTTTTAATATTTTATCAAGGGATCCAAGAACAGTTACTGCAATATTCGTACCACAATCAACTTTGCAATTTGAAAAGACACCAGCTTGTTGGAGGAGAATGAATTGCGAGTGGAGAGAGTCAGAGAGGAGATAAGACTCAGTTTGAGGAAGGCCTATTGAGACATTTGGTTCATGTGACAATCTGGTGTTTTGTACTGTGGTCATTTCCACGGAGATGGAGATAAATGAGCATATTTTGGACAGTTTGTTTAACAGCATACCAACTTTTCATATTTTGAGGTTTCTAAAGTTGAACGCATCTTATAATTGATGACATGTCAGTTTGATACATTTTCTCTGTTAAAAACATATGCTGTGATACATGGCATCTTAGATGCAAAGAAATATGGTACTTTTGGTGGCACAGAGTGCATATAGCACATAGTAGATAATACCTATTGAACTGAATGACAGCCAAGTCGGATGAGTGTATTTTCTCCAATTATAATGTGTTTTGAATATTATATACAGAGGCAATTCAAACATGTTTTGTGATTGGTATGCCTGATTTTTAAATTGACCTAAAGAAACATTTCAAGGATTTGACTGCAATTGATCAGAAATGATCATACAGAACTGGCATAAGGCCTTAGCATTGTTTACTTTTCAACTTGAGTCTTTTTGGTCCATAGTGTGAATAAATGCTTTCTGTGTTCTTTGCATTAAATCGTGTCCTAGGTGGGGTGGATAATGTTCGCCATGCATTAACACCCTTCTCCAGGTACATTTTAAGCAGCAGCCCACAAATAAGAACAAAGCCTACAAGGTGAAACGAGACAGGAAGGCATCACTGAACATCATTTAGGTCTTGCCCATTTTTACTCCCAGCCTTGCTAATTGCCACCTTTTCACTTGTCACTAACTTTGCAGACATCAAGCCTCCTTTCCAATAGTCTTTCTGAGAAATATTTAACATAAAAAAAATTTAAGACTAAACTCCATTTTTTCTTTTTTTGTTGTTTTGTTTTGTATTTTTAGTAGAGATGAGGTTTCACCATGTCGGCCAGGCTGGTCTCGAACTCCTAACCTCAAGTGATTCACCCACCTTGGCCTCCGAAAGTGCTAGGCTTACAGGTGTGAGCCACTACACCAGGCCTAAGGCTAAATTATCTTAATGAAAGGTTAAAAGACTTACTTTTTCCAATGTGCAGCCTCATTATATACTGATGAATAAGAGTAAAAATATATACTATATAGAACTTTAATGAATTAAAATTAACAAGTTACAAAAGGGGCCTCGCTGAAGAAAACCTCAAATGCTATATATCAAACTTGCATTCTCATCATATTGATTTTCTCTTGGGATAATTTAATGATTTTGAAATCATGAACAAAACAGCACAAGATGTAGTACCTTATTATTTCAATAATTATATTTCATTTCCAGAAGCTCTCTGAGACGGAAAACACAGCTTATGGTCAGGTGACAGCAGCCACTATGATAGTGGATCACAAAAGTTAAGTGATTACTCATTCAAGATTTATAAAGAGTTACTTCTGGAAGCCAGTTCAGCTACCTGGTGTTTGGAGGTTTTATGCTGCTAATTAAAGCCACATGTTCTTCTGGTGACTGGGGAGGGCTCGATGCTGGAGGGAGTTTTAGCTGACTTAACCGCACAGCATTCTATGCGTGAACACAATAGGCCTTATTAGGTTTGATTTCAATGCAATGATGTTCTCAAAGTATAGATAAAATTACTGAGCCTACATTAGAAAGAATTACATTTACTTTTTTTGATCCTCTCAGGAGTGGGGATGGTTTTCCCCTCATACTCACTCTGTCATTTTGATGGTCCGTGGCATTTGGCACCATAGCTAGTTGGCGTTAGAGAGCAGTCTGAATCCATGAAACAACAGAAAGCTAACCGGTCCATGCAGGAGTTGACTTGTGATCTTGGCCTTGTTAGCCCACTGGCCTAAGTATGTCCTTGCCATCAAATCACTGCTATTCACTCGCCTAGTTGCAATGACGCTGGTAAGTAAAAGAGTAAAGGCCTTGGGAGTTGGAATTATGACTTTCTTTTCTTGAAGTGTTTCCCCCTCAAATTACAGTACAACACTGACAAGTTGTTTGATCTATCATGCTAACCCACAAGGATAATAAGTCTTCTCCTCAGCCCTGTGGATTTACTTATGGGGTGGTTAGGTCTGTCACCATACCAAAAGCTTTGCAGAATCTCATTTCACCACATCTTCATACAGTCTGGCATTTCTAGTACTTTCACTGCCCATGGTTAATGGAGAAAATTTATTATAGAATTTTATTAGCATCTACATCTGTAGTTTCTTGCTCATCATAAGCCATTTGAATACATAGTATTTATACATTTTGCCACATCATTTTATTAGTTTAGATTTTTAACATAAAAATAAAATAAAACTTCCACAGTAAAATATTTAAGAAGTTAAATATAGCCTGGTAGTGTGATGTGTCGTCATACAAAATGCTAGATATTATTATCATAGAGAAGTGATGTCTGATTTAATCTAGCATTACTTGATTTGAGTCCCCCAAAAATCTAGCCCTAGATTAATTTTGGAAATATAGATTAATGAAAGCTAGTGTTTTAGGCTTGGTTTTCAAATGTAAGACAGAATGATACAAAAACGATTTCCTTGAATTCCTTAAAGGCATACCTCAGAATGCAATTTAATATAGAAAACTGAAGGTTATTTGTTAAAGTATGTTTATTTGCTTTATACTTAATATGCATAAATATTACTTTTTATGAACCAAATCTAATTTGGAACTTAGAGGTTTTCAGATTTGAAAATAGTGCCCTATTATTATTATTTATCCTGCGTAAACAATATGATCCTTTGACATTTGTGTACTAGTAATTTTCAAAATTAGTCTTTCTTACTAATGAAAAGTAGCTCACATGTAAGTGGGCATGAAATAGTTAAATAAAAAAACAGCATTCACTACATCCAAGGGGAAAATGTGATGGTGCAATACAGAAATTAAATAATAAGATGATTATCTAAAAAGTGGCAGAAGGTTTTTGAGGTGAAATTTAACAAGAAATTATATAATAGCCAAAAATGCCACAGCAGCTAAGGGGGGAAATTCATTTCTAGGTATTCACAAGAAACTGCAGGATGGATTTTTACAATAAGCACTCTAAGTTTCAACTTTTGATCTGCGTGGTGATAGCTAGTGAGAATAAAAATAACCAGCTAATGAAGATTCTGCACTTTGAATTACAGACACTGATTCTGCAGATAGTTGGCAATTTCTTCAAATATGCAATTAATATGTCAAAGCTGATCCATATCATGATGAAAATGCTGACCAGTTCAGGAGAGCTTCTGTATGATATGTTGACGATAACTTTTCATCAACTATAAAGCTGATAGAATGGGATTTGAAAAGCACAATTTGAGGATCACCAATAATATTATATTGCCAGTGAGCCTACCACAGACAAAACTCTATTTCCTTCTCCAGGATCAAAAATACACATTGTAAAACTAGAATTGGAGCAGCTGTATTCTAACGCATTGCCACAGATGACAGATACCTTCCTACATCTCACGCCCATTAGCCAGTCCCCCAATTTCCATATGTATCTCCTAGCTGTACATTGCAACTCTCAGAACATTGAATAAGGAAGGAGAACTAAGGGGCTAGATTTTATCCAGGAAAGTAAATGTTTTCTAGTAAGTCTGTTAGCAGATATAGAGGAAAAAAAACCTGAAATAGTAAATATTAGGACTTTAATTTGTTTGTTTCTGGTATGATTGCTTAGGAATTAGAAGCAGCTTCCATCTCATGCAGCCATGGGAAATGCCTGCTAAACACTGGTAATTGACTGAAGGGATACTGATATTGCCCTGTGGTCCAGCTCTAGACCCCAAAAGGAGAGAAAGGCTCAGAATTGTAAGCAAACCCATATACTAGGTTGGCAAGCAAAAGATCTGAACAGATACTCGTTTTAGAGAGTGGCAATGAAAACTTATATAGTCTATAATTAAAGAAAATGAGAGGACCAATAGATAATGCTGAAAACTCAAGGAAGAAGAGATGCTTTTTTTTTTTTTAAAGGGACGTATTGTAAGATCCAGAGGTTTGAAAGACATGTTTTAAAAATTGGCATGCCCTATGAACTATTAAGAAGTAGGCATCTAAAGAGCACAAAGTAGAAACACACCAGCAAAAAAAAAAAAAAAAAAAAAATCTGGAGGGGCAGAAACTAAGAACTATAGATGTTTTTGAAGGAAATAAAATGTGTTAAGGAAGCAACTTAAAATTGCATTTAAAAGACAAAAATACATAGTGTTAAATCAAAGACGAATTCCTGGATGTTCACTTCTGCCCCAAAATCAGTAATTTACGTGAGAATGGCTTTCTTACTGATAAAAATCTAGAAAACTAGATACATGTAAAAAACAACATTTTTTACATATCAGACAAACAGAAGCACAGGGTTGTAAACTTTAAGGGAAAAAACATAAATGGATGAATGGATGTCTCTATTTTTTGCCAGGAGGCAAAATCCAGACTGCACTGAAAGGAGGGTAAACCCACTTTGAGCTAAGCAGGCTGTCTGGGTTCATGAGACAGAGAGGCGCGCACAGAGGCCAAAGCATTTCAAATTCGCAAATAATGTACTGAAAAGAAGGGGCTTTGCAGAGAAAAATCTCCATTAATCTGCATAGCATTGTCTTATGTCCCTTATGCATTTAAAAATAAAAGCAAAAACAGAAGATATAGATTAGAATATATAACATACTGAAAATAATTTTTTTTATTTTTTTCCTCTAATATTACTCTGTATTCTGTATTTCATTACTCATCCTAGGTTACTTACATAATGGGCCAAAAAAATCTATATCATAAAAGCAACAACCTTTTACAACCTAAACAAAGTATTAAGGGGTCAACACAGAGGCAGGGAACCACCAGATTCAGTACATTTAGCTTCTAATCTTCTATTTCTTAGAATCTCACTTACTGAAGGAATAAAATACTATTTTTTACTCTCTAATATAGTTATGCTTTCCTTTTAATCTTTATTTTTACTGGAGAAAACAATTGTAATACATTTGCTAAATGATAGTAATCCAGTGCTAACCCTTTTAAGTTCTAATTGATTTTCCTTTTAATCACATGTTTATAAAAGAAATATCTTCCCTTCCTGTGGCTTAAATCTTTATTCTGTGTTTTTTTTTCCTTGTTATGGAAAACTGGCATACTAAAATATGGCTAATTTCAAATCTTTCTTAAAATTAATATCAAGTTACAATATAATAAGCTCGTGGACAATAGCATAAGATGTAGAAGAGGGGTGCAAAAAATAGTTATATCTGTCAATACTAGGTTCTGCCTGTTTTTCAAGAAAAGAATAATTTTACAGTATTGTTGCTCCAGAACAACTATCTACAGTTAAAATGCAGCCAATATAAAAATTCTGATACTCAAGTAGGTTTAGAGATATATTCAACACTACACAGCTAATAGGTGGTGGAATTAGGATTCGAATCCATCAGGGCTTCCCCTTGGGTCTACAAGGCCCTAAACCAATATGTTTTTTGGAGTCTTTGTCTATATAAATATAATTTTATAAATATAGACATTATAAAAATATTTTCAACGTCAGTAATCATTAGGAAAACTCAAATCAAAACCAAAATGAGACACTACCTCACACTCATCACAATAGCTATTAAAAAATAATACAACAGAAAATAACATGTATGGCAAGAATGTGAAGAAATTGGAACCCTTGTACATTGCTACAAGGAATGCAAAATAGTGCAGCTGCTATAGGAAACAGTGTGGTAGTTCCTCAGAAATTAAAAAGAAAAATACTTCATTCATCAGCCGTTCCATTTCCGAGCACATACCCAAAAGAACTAAAAACAATAGGTTTTTGAACACCTATGTTAATAGCAGCAGCATTCACAATAGCCAAAATTTGGACGCCACCCAGGTGGCCATTGAGGGATGAATAGATAAACAAAATGTAATATATACACACAATTGAATGTTATTCAGCCTTATAAAGAAGGAAATTCTAACATACTACAACATGGATGAACCTTGAAAGTATTAGTATAATACACTCATACAGTCACAAAAAGACAAAAATTGTGTGGTTCCATTTATAAGAATTTCCTGGAGTAGCTAATTCATAGAGACAGAAAGTAGAAGGGAGATGGTCATGGGCTCAGTGGAGAAGAAAGTGAGGAAATAGTGCTTACTGGATCCAGAGTTTCAGGCTGGGAAGACAAGACATTTCTGGTGATAGAAGGTGGTGGAAGCTGCACAACAGTGTAAATGCCCTAGTGCCAATGGACTGTACATTTAAAAATGGTTATGATGGTGCATTTTATGTTATGTATAATTTACCGCAATAAAAAATACAAAATGTGGGAGCTCCTGTGAAATATAATGATTCAATCTGGACATTTATATCAATGAGTAGAGCAGAGTGGATTACATATCTGTCCATTGTCCAGCTGCCTTGTCTTTCTTGTCTGATGCGGGAACTATCTCTTTGTGTTCTTAACTGTCAAATATTGAGTGCTGGGCTAATTTTGTATCTCCTACCAGTAAAAAAAGTTAGCAACCCTCCTATTACCCTCCTTGTTAGGCCTGTGTTTGTACTTGAACAATATAGATGGGATGGCCTTTTCCCTGCGGTTTCTTGACATCATTGTTTCAATGCTGGGTATATCATCCCTCATCACTTGGCATTGTCCATCCTGCTGCCTGTGACCTGTGAGTTTCAAGGACTCTTCTCTTCGATCATGATCACAATTCAATCCAAAGTATATAGCAAAATGTGAACACTAATTCTTTGTCTGGTTATGTTAAGTTTACATTTAACTTTTTCAACTTTTAGAGTGTGAACACAGAACAATTTTCCAATCAGGTGCTCTGTGGAAATCTGTAACCCATAATGGCTGTATGTAGAGGATGTTGCTCTTCCCATGTTGACGATGCCTCTGCTGGCCACACACCTGATCCCCAGCAGGAAGGATAAACATGGAGTTTGCGTGTGGAGCTGGAACAATCCCATTTATTCAGAGTATGGCAATCCTTCATTGAGCCTGGCAGATGACCATTCAGCAAACATGATATCACCCCATTGGTTGAGGTTAGAGAGGAGAATTGGAAAGGCCCATTAGCATTGTGGACTAATCATCTCAAAAGCTCTTGAAACAGAGAGGTGCAGCCACCCAGATCTGCCTCACATAGAGTACAGAGCCAGCAGAAAGACTGGGTGACCACCCCAGGGGCAAGGACACACAGGGTAAGGAAGGTTGCTGTCACCCATGCCAGCCTTGACTGCTGTAAACCAGACATGGTTCCATGGTTGGAACCCAGAGGTGAGAATCAGCATGCAGCCACACCAGAAAGTCACAGTGGATTGCAGGTAGCCCTATGCTCTAAATTTGTCCTGTGTCAACAAGTGTGACAGTGACCAGATCCTCAGAAAGAAATACTGTGACTGCCAGTGGTATATCCTGGACCGATGAGGCCACGGGTCTGAATGGAACCCAAAGACTGAGTCCCAGGGCTCCTCTGGGCACCCATTTGAACCCACTCATAAGATGAGGGACCACACATGCCCCAAAGGGAAGAGTACAGGAACCCGTGCCCACGCGAGTCCCTTTCAGACCCAGGCTAGATTCCTGCCAGCACTGCTGGCCCTGGATGGTCCCAGCCACTGGAAGGGGTACTTAGAATCTTCTGAACAGGGTATTCTAAAGTGGATCTAAAGTTGCTACTAGAATTGATATATGCCTACCTCCAAATTTAGTTTCACTGTCAGTGGGTTTCTAATTTTTTAAATAGCAGAGGCTTTAAAATAAAATCTTACATAAGCCTAAATAGAGAAAGCAGCTAATAGAAAAAAATGTCTGCTTGAAGCATGAGTGAGGCCTAAGATATCACTCACATGTCCAACCTCTTGGCACCTCCATCATTCGGTGGCAGCTCCCAGGACATTGGCAAAACACCCTGCAAAACACCTTCTGACTGAACGGGGCGGTTGTATTCCATCCCTGCTCAGAGCTCTTTGGAAGAATCAATGAGATTGATATAATTTGATCACCATCAGTCTTTTCTCCCCAATTTGCAAGCTACCCTGGTTTCCTGTATCATTCTATTGACCCTCACTCAGCTATCCCTAGGGAATGGACCTCACAGTATCTTACATCTTTAGTTTTATAATCTGACATACATATTCAGTAAATTAAGCAATGCAAACAAACACAAAAGTTATGATCAGGGAAAATAAAGCAAAAATAAATTAATTGGTCCTGATACACTGATTCAGTGCTATAGCAGTTTCCTCTCTTACTGGGTATTTCATAATCCCTACCCCTTTGATTTGTACCATGACTGACTTCTCCTAGATTTTAATTTTATTAGGAAATGTCAATGCTTAACAAAATTTAAGTGATTAATGTGTAAATGAAATTATTCTATTTATAACATTTTGTATTCTGTGGTCAGAACATTCTCAAACATATTTTATGTTAACTGTGGCTTTTATCAGATAGTTCCCTGACTTTAAAACTTTCAATAAGTATTAACCACCAAATGTCATCCAGATTCCTTATCAAACTTTCAAGGTTCACTGCAATTCAATCTCTAGCTGCCTTTGAATCTTCGCCAACAATTCTAATGGACCAACTGCTAATGTCACTTATTAGACCATTTTTATGTGTCAATCACTTAGGTAAATAAATATGTTCATTGTTTAGATGTATTTATGTATAGATACATATGCTGTATATACAATATAGATATTGTATATATGTATGCATGTGTGTGTATATAAAACTGAGGTTTAGAAAACAAATAATTTTACCTAATGACACAAAATCACTGATTGTAAAGTGTAAGTTGATTTCAGCTGAAAGGTGTTGCCATTTCTATTAAAGAAGTGAAACATTACCTGCCTCTTTATACCATCTCATGTGTTTATTTACCCCAAATACATTTTCAGCACTTCCTTTCTTCTCCCTTCATTCTCTGTTTCTGACTTCTCTCCATCCCCCTTCCTTCCTTCCTTCCGTTTCTTTGTTTTTGAGAAATTACCGTTATAATTCTGAGCATTGGACTCAATCTAGAGGAGCAACTGACATATAAAAATATTCTATATGTATGTGTATATGGGTGTGTATATAATGCGCTTCTTGACCAGCGAAGTTCAGTGCAGATGCTGGGAGTTTTACAGGAAAGCTAAAACTTGACAGCAGTTAATTGCTGTACACTATCTGTTGCACAAGGAACTTGCATACTATGTTAACATAGTATGCAAAGATTTTATACCCTGAACAGGTAGACATAGATTGATTGATTGATTTATATAGATTATGTAGATGTGCATTAAGCATTAGTTATACCCATATACTTAGGTATATATCAGATATATGTTATACATAGTTATGTATACATTTCTATTATATTATATATAATCTACATTGTATTATAATTATATTTTATGTTGATATGGTTTGGCTGTGTCCCCACCCAAATCTCATCTTGAATTGTAGCTTCCATAATCCCTGCATGTTGTGGGAGGGACCCGGTGGAAGGTAATTGAATCATAGGAATGTTTTCTCCCATACTTTTCTCGTGGTAGTGAATAAATCTCACGAGATCTGATGGCTTTATAAGAGGAAAACCCTTTTGCTTGGCTCTCATTCTCTCTCTTGCCTGCTGCCATGTGAGATGTACCTTTAACTTTCCACCATGATTGTGAGGCCTCCCCAGCCATGTAGAACTGTGAGTCCCTTAAAGCTCTCTTTCTTTGTAAATTACCCAGTTTGGGGTATGTATTTTTCAGCTACGTGAAAACGGGCTAATACATAATTATATAATGATTCATGAAAAGCATATAATTTATCATATATTGTATTACACACCTAGTTCAAATGTAATATAACACATATATTGCATATAATGAAAGTTGTATTACATGCTGTATTCTATAGAGCCTATATAACATATATCATAAAAGTTGTGTTATATGCTATATACTAAATAGCCTACATAATGTATGAAATATGTAATATATTAGAGTATTCACTAGGACTAGATGGTGAGATCTTGACTCACATGCCAAAGTGTTGGTTCCTCACCCCAAAGGTGATGCACAGCCGTAGCTGCAGTACAGCCCCCTCCTCTGTCATGTTCCTGCATCATGACCTACTATAAGCTTCTGTGGTTGTAACTGTATTGTACCACAATAAGTCAGTTGCCTTTTAATTCACTATATTTTCTTTGCTTTATTTTCTTTAAATTTGGCTTATGTATCCCTTGCCTCGTGAATTCAATTATGATTTCCTTAAGTGCAGGTGCTATCTGTGTTTTGTATATTTCAGAGCACCTAGATACTTTAAAATAGTAGTAATTATATTTTTAACTTTTAGTTTCAGGGGTACATGTGCAGGTTTGTTTAACAGAAAAATTACATGTTGTGGGGGATTTGGCGTACATATTATTTCATCACCCAGGTAATAAGCATAGGATCTAATAGGTTATTTTTCGGTCTTCACCCTCCTCCCACCCTCCGCCCTCAAGTATGCCATGGTGTCTATTGGTCCCTTCTTTGTGTCCATGTGTACTCAATGTTCAGCTCCCACTTGTAAATGAGAACATGCAGTATTCGGTTTTCTGTTACTGCATTAGTATTCTTAGAATAATGTTGTCCAGCTCTATCCATGTTGCTGCAAAGAACATAATATCGTTCATTTTTATGGCCACAGAGTATCCCATGGTGTATATGTATGAAATTTTCTTTATCCAGTCTACTATTTATGGGCATTTAGGTTGATTCCATGTCTTTGCTATTATGAACAGTGTGGTGAAGAACATATGCATGTGCCTTTATGTTATATACTATATTTCTGTGGGTATATGCCCAATAATGGGATTGCTGGGTTGAGTGGTAGTTCTCTTAAGTTCTTTGAGAAATCTCCAAACTGCTTTCCACAGTGGCTGAACTAATTTATATTCCCACCAGCGGTATATAAGCATTTTCTTTAATCTGTAGCTTCACCACTATCTGTTGTTTTTTTTTTTTTTTGACTTTTTGATATAGCCATTGTGACCGGTGTGCATATCTATGATTTTTATTTGCATTTCTATAATGATTAGTGATGTTAAGCATTTTTTAATATGCTTGTTGGCTGCATATATATTGTATTAGCCCATTCTCACACTGCTACCTAAGACTGGGTAGTTTATGAAGAAAAGAGATTTAATTGACTCACAGTTCTGCAAGCTGTACGGGACGCATGGCTGAGAAGCCTCAGAAACTTACTATCATGGCGGAAGGAGAAGGGGAAGCAAACACGCCTTACCATGGCCGAGCAGGAAGAAGAGAGAGTGAAAGGGGAAGTGCTGCACACTTTAAAACAACCAGATCTTGTGAGCACTTGTTCACTATTACAAGAACAGCAAAGGGGAAGTCTTCTCCCATGATTCAATCACCTCCCACCAGGCTCCTCACTTAACATGTGAGTTGGGTTTGGTGCTCACTTGGGTTTGGGGCAGCTGCTCTGCTGCCTTAAGCCGGGGGCTCAGCCTTGTGAAGAGTAGTGGGTGTGGGAAGAAAGACTATTCCCTGCTCTGCATGGCAGCTGTGGAGTGCTGGAGGTGCCAGCGATGCAACCAAGCCCTTTGTTCTTTCCCCAGCCCGAAGGCAGGAAGGGTAATACCACTGCAGCTGCAATAGGAGAGGGCTGTTGGTTGTCTCTGGGATTTCCTCCCCAGAGTAACACGGAGCCACCACCGCCTGAAGGGTTCAGTCAGGGACAGGATGGTTGGGCTGGGGACCAGGTTGAGAGGCCCTGCCTAGTGAGGAGTAACAGGGGCAGGGACCTATGTGGAAAACACTGCGGCCACTATTGTGTAAGGCAGCTGCACAGTGCTGGAGGCCTGTGTTAGTCCTTAAGCTCTTCTTCCCTCCTTAGCTTGAGGGCAGCAGAGGCAGGAGCTGCAGAACAGTAACAATGGTGGGCCTCCCTGCCGCCTCTGGGAGCTCCATCTCAGGGAAATGCAGAGCTGCTGACAGCCCGAGAGCTCGGGTGGGTCTGGGGTGGCTTAGGTCCCTGGATGGGAGGCCCTACCCAGTGAGAAGTAGCAGGGGAAAGGACCCATGTGGAAAACAGTCTGGCAGCTTTTGCATAAAACAGCTGTGCTGTACTGGGGTCTGAATTAGTCCTTAATCACTTCACTGTCTCCCAAGCCTGAGGGTAGCAGGTGTGGTGGGGGGGGGGGGGGGGGGGGTTGGTGGGGGGTGCTGTAGAGCAGCAAAACTGGTGGGCCCGTGTGCGAGTGCTGGGAGCTCCATCCCAGGGAAGTACAGGGCTGCTACTGGCCCAAGAGCTCAGGCAGGGCTGGGTTGGCCATGCTAGGGTCCCAGGCCACTTGGCCTTGTCCTGTACTGTGCGGTATAGGCAAGGCCTGCAGTCCATCTGCTCCTCAGCCCCATAGATTCAGCCCCTATTCTGACAGCGTGTAAGGGAGTCTGGCCTCCCCTGTTGCCAGCACTTCAGTTGCTGGTGCTGGGGTGTCCAGATGTCCAAGTTCCCTAAGGCTAGGCACGTGCCTGCACAGTGGCTCTGCCCAGACTCCATGTCACTCTCTGTGTCAGTCTGGAAGCCCTGGTGGGGATGGGAAGGTATGATCACAGGGAATTGCCTGAGCCCAGAGTTGCAAAGGTCTGTGGCAGAAGTGTGGTCCTCGGGGACTTTCATTCACTCACCGTTCCACACAGTGGGGAGCCTCCTCTGTAGTCCCAATCCTGTCTGGTCTTGCTCTTCTTTGTTCTCTGCGGGTCGCATTGTTTCCTGGATGCATCCCAAAGTGTCCTGGACCATCCAGGTCAGGAGCTAATGTATACTCACCACTGTTTCTCCTCCCCATGAGAATGGCAGACATCAGCTTCTAGTCAGCCATCCTGGCACTAGAAAATATTTCCTGGCTTCAGGGATCCTGCTGCCTTAGTTACGGGTGGATCTCCCAATACCTTCCAGTCCCAGAATCACAGAGTCTGCAGTAGAGTCACCTAGGGTCTCCAGGAGCAGAGGGCACGGAGCAGTGAAGACAGGATGTGGAGCTCTGTCTGGAGCAAGAGACAAAGGCCCTGCCAGATCCCAGTAATTATTTTTTAATGTAATTTTATCATAATACTTTTTCTAATTTGTTCTAATTTATTTGTGTATAAAATGTACTTAAAATGCTATTTTTCATTAATAAAATCATAAAATGTTTTATGTATTACCAAAATTTGTATTCCAATTTTTCAAATTGGGAATAATGTCCTTGAATTTTTACCATTTAAGTCTAACAAAGTTTTATATCATTATTGTATGAATATACACTACATAAATAATATAAACATATTATATATAAGCATATTGCATGTATGTACATGTAAATATATAGACCTAGTATATATGTAGATTTATTGAATATGTGCATATGCATTTGTGTATGTGTGTAATGGTTACGGGGATTACCAGGTTCAAGATCTATGAAATAGTAAATATCAGTATGTAAATTTTCAAGTCTTACTATACCCGTGCATAGTATTTACACACATACACATGCACACAGCCTGCAAGAAGAGGTGCTAATCATCTTAAAGCATATTGCAGAATTTTTCAAACCAGACTGATACATTATTATCTCCACTTCCTGATTTAAAGCCTGGCTTACAATTTTATGTATCACACATCTATTTGGATCATAATATATAGAAGACTATTTTATGAAATGATGGTTATAAACTCTTTAGGTATGAACTTATAATTACGTCCAGATATCAAGTATTTTGACCAAAAATATAACTCCTTTGGTGGAATCTAATCAAATTGGTCCAATTAATGACTCAGTACTTCGTACTTTTTAGATGTTTAAGTGTTCGTTAGCACAAGTTAAATTTTTAAATATAATTTTTTCACACAGAAGTGTTCCTTTTTAACTAATATTTTGTACTGAGTTTTGGGATATTGCTAAATGGATTTTGTTAAAATTTCTTTGTCACTGTTTTTCAAAAACAAATGTCTCCCAGACATTCTATGTTCATGGATTGAAAGACTTAACATTGTTAAGATGTCAATACTACCTACCGGTATCTGTAGATTTAATCCAATCCCTTTCAAATTTCCAATGGCATTTTTTACAGAAATAGATAAACCCATTCCCAAATACGTATAGAATCTCAAGAAATCCCAAATAGCAAAAACAATTCTGAAAAGGAAAACATAGCTGAAAAACTCACACTTTCTGATTTAAAAATTTACTAGTCTTACAACAATCAGAACAGTGTGGTACTGACCTAAAGACAGAGACCAGTGGAAAGAAATAGAGAGTCCAGAAGTAAATCCTCAAAAACATGTGCAGGTGATTTTTAATAAGGGTGTTAAAACTATTCAATGGGGGAAAAAGTCTTTTTTAACAAATGGTGCTAGGAAAATTAAATATCCACATGCAAAAGAATCAAGTTGGACCCTTACCTAATACTATGTAAAACATGATGTAGTATTTAAATAAAAATGAATTCAGTATCTAAACAGAGACCAGAAATTATAAAACTCTTAAAACAAAACACAGGACAAAACTTCACAATATTGAGCTAGCAATAAGTTCTTGGCTAGGACACCAAAGACACAGGCAACAAAGTAAAAAATAGGCAAAATGCATTTTATAGAAAGTAAAAGAAAATAAAAATAGATCTTCAAAGGACACAGTCAACAGAATCAAAATGCAGCTCACAGAATAAGAGAAAATATTTGCACATCATATATCTAATGAGGGATTAATATTCAGAATATAAAGAGAACTCCTAAAGCAACAACAGCAAAACACACAACCCAATTTAAAAACAGGCAGACAGCACAATTTAAAAAAAAAAGACTTAAATAGAGATTTCCCCAAAGAAGATATACAAATGGCCAATAAGCCTATGAAAGGATGTTCATCTCTAGTCATTAGGGAAATGCAAATTAAAACTATAATGAAATACCAAATCCCACTCTTAAATACCATTTCAGGCAAAATTGGTCATCTTACTGCTTTAAGTGCATTTATCTGATGCTAACATTATTCTTTTTAAGAGACAAATATCTTTATCAAATAATATATAAAATGTTTCATTTCTTCTGTCATTGAAGATGTTTGCGTACAATGCAAAATAAATAAATGCTGGCCTCTTGCAAGTATGAAAGGAACTCAGTATACAGCACGTGCTGTTGGTAGAACACCCCTGGCTTTCACTATTTTGTCATGAACTCTGCTAAGAACCACTTACCCTAGTCAAGGCCTTAGATTGCTCCTGTAGTTTGGCAGAGAGTCCAATTGATGGTGTAAGTTGAAGAGCTCTTCTAATACACACTTTCTTTGTTTGTGGTTCTAAAAAGAGTTGAGCTCAGTACGGAAAGCTCATTACATTCACTATAAACAAGCAGCCTTGTTCTAAGATATTCCTGCTGGGTAATCATCATTGTGAATATATGTACATCTAAGTTCTTGGTTAGCTTTATTTCCACACCCACCCCCTCCCCAAGGGGTGCCATTTGGTATGTATTAAAATTCTGTCTTCTTGAACATTATTGACAGTCAGTTATAATGACTTCACCAGAGGTGATATGTGCCTTATTCAAAAATAAAAATCTTAAATTCCAAAAACTTCAATGATACTAAGGGGTCTGGCATTCCCAGTGAATCAAGAAATTTGGTTTTCAGATATTAAGTAAGTATGGAAAACTCACCTATGCTTAGAAGTTATGGCACAGATTGAAAATAAAGAAAAAAATTGGAGGGCTAGGGGCAGTGGCTCATGCCTGTAATCCCAGAGCTTCAGGAGGCTGAGGCAGGAGGACTGCTTGAGACCAGAAGTTTGAGACCAGCCGGGCAACACAGTGAGACCATGTCTCTATAAGAAATAAACCAAAGTAGCCAGATGTGGTGGCCTGGGTGTGCTGTAGTCCTAGTTACTAGATTGCAGTGAGCCCTGGAGTTCAAGGTTACAGTGAGCTATGATCATGCCACTGCACTCCAGTCTGGGAGACAGAGGGAGACTCTGCCTTAAAAAAAAGAAAAAAAAAAGATTGGAAATGTAGGTAGAACTCACTTGCTTATGGAACTGTATTATCCAATTGTAGGGTGGTTAACAATATGTGGCCCTCAAGTGTCTGTATACACATACACATATGTATCTAATGTTGCATATATTATTGCTAACATATTATACTACAGAGTATATATCTAGAAGTTACATGATATTATAACTATAAATAAAATGTCAAGTCTAAATTTTATTTTCAGACTATCTTAATAAGTTTAGCATTTGGGAACATATTAGAATCATCTCCGTATGTGAGAAATGGGGAGTAGTTTTCAGCACAGCATACATTAGCTCAGGATGAAAATCTTACCTGGTTGCAAGTGATTGTCAGAGATTAATATGTTTTAACTTTCACAGGGAGGACACCCCAATAATCATAGATGCTTCTTGGACAGTTCAGCCATGTCTTAAAGTCACGTGCAGAGCTCTCTGAGTTCAAATCTATAAAAATGTTCTCTTGTCTTATCTAGTTCAGTCCATACTTTTGTACAGATCCAAGGTATTTTTTGTTGTTGTTAATGTAATAATATATATTATGCTGAAATAATACCTAAGTAGGTTATAGATACTGAACACTTAACAAAGTGACAAAGTGTTTGCTTATTATTAATTTTGTTATTTGTGTTTTTTTGAACTAGTCTATCTATTTTTAAAAGCCCAGATGTCCAAACATTATAGTTTGTTGTTTAAATATCTTGTATCTCATTTGATTGTAAGCAAAGCAGGGCTATGAATGAAAGAGAAATACTTAAATTTGATTGCATTAGAATATTTAACTGCATAAATTATTCTAAAAATATCAAGTCTTGTGACTTAAAGTTTTGGAACAAAACAAAATTGTGATGATTGTTAATAATCTATATTGACTTGTGCCCTAGTTATTTTTTATCAAGTTAAAGGTTAATTTACAATTCTTTAATTACTAAACTACTAATTGAAATTCTGTCTCAGTATGGGCTCGAGATGTTCAATAAAAGAGAGATAAGTGAAACTTTCTTTGATTATGGAAGCTCATCCAATATTTGCAAATGCCAAATTTTATAATAGATTTAGGCACCAAAGGAACTTATGCTTTTCTCCAGGAAAAAAAAAAAAAAAAAAAGAAATAACCAATCACCACCATGATGTCATGATGTATACATCAGTTTTGAGGCAAGTTACAATCCCCACTTTCACTCCCAAACACCACATTGCAATAACTGCGCAAGTAAGAGTCCTCAATTCTGAAGCCTGGGTGGTCAGCCTGGTGAGTTTGGAGGTTCTAAGTAGTTTCTGATGATCGGGAAGTGAGGAAGCAGAGAGAAACAAAGCAGGACACAGGGAAATGGGAGATACATACATCTCTCACGATGTGAGCCCAAATTTGCAGAATGAGAGGTAAAGGTTAACTACCTAAGCTGATTCCCCACAGGCTGGCCTCCCGGGATTGGCCTCCTCTAATCCTCTGAGCAAACTGGCTTTGGTCAAGTGCTAATGACAATCATCCATCTTGGTCAATTGCAGAACTTAGACCCCAGTCTCATCTCAAGTCATTAGTCTGTGGAAGAGCCTGTGTTTTCTGAACCAGGAATGCTGATGTGGCAAATACTGCCAGTAGCTTGTGCATTGTGCAATTGCAACAATTCATGGATGCCTGTACTGAATCATGCCAGTGGAGGAGCTGGAGTCCCCTCTAATGAACACAGAGCAGGAGACAAGGGACTGCTCCATCATCCTGCTATTGTGCCTTGCTCCCAGACACATCAGGGAGGGAGCTGATGTTTGCCCAAGTATAGAATTTGGATGCCTCATGGCCTTAGGTAATTTGAGCTGCCTCTTTGCCTTCTCTGTCATTCAGACAATCTCTTAAAAAGTAAGATTTCCTTGAAATGTCTCCAGCTAAAAATTGTGGCTTGAATATGTCCCTGATAAAGGCTTAATTTTATTTGATTTTATCTGGAAATACAAAAACATTATGGGGCAGGGAGGAAGCACAATAAATAAATAAATAAATAAATAAAATAAGATAAAACCAGGGAATAGGAAAAGCTCTCATTTGAAGAGTCATCTTAATTGGATACAAGTTCTTAGAACTTCTATGAAATATTCTTATAACTCTCATTTATGTATCTAAAAAAAATCACTGGAAGTAGATACTTATTCCAAACTGCCCATGACAACAACTGTCTGTGCTGTCTCTCCTGCCTTAAAGAGGCATCATGCTGTAAAGGCAAATAGATAGCAGTTCTGTCTTTTAAAAAAGAATCTAAAATTTGGCTTAAAATGTAACACCTGGTAAAGTAAAGCATATAGTAGATGCTTAATAAATGTTTTGAGAAACATATGAATGATTACATAAATGAATTGATCAAAGGATAGTGGCATTAAGAAATTCTAATGAAATTGAAGCCACTATGACAGAAGTCAGATAATCTAGGCTGACATCCTAGGGCACAGAATAAAAAAAAATTCTAGTTTCAAATTGTTTTCTTCAGACACTGATTAATACTAGTAAACTTTTAATACAATGGAGTAGAATGGTGTTTTGCAGAAATACCTTCTACAAATCCTCCGAATAACAGGCTGCCTGGCTAGATCTCTTTCATTACAATGATATTTGCATGTCTAGAGAAAGATATGGTTTAATAATGTTGTCCCCTGGTCTGGAAGATCCCTCCCTGTAAGGAGAGATCTTCTCCTGTTTTATTTTTATTTCTTCAATTCCTACATAATCACTGTCCACAGTCTGTAGTTAGTAAAAGGTGCTTTTTCAACTGGACTAAAAATATACAATGGCCTATAATTAAAAATTTTAGTTATTTAATGCAGAAATCCATAAAAATAAAGGAAAAATGACAGACAAAATAGAATTGAGAAATAAAAATTATACTCCAGATGGAATTTAGAATACATGGTCCTTAAAGATATAGAACTCATCTTATTTATTACTGTGTATTTGAAACCTAGCCCAGGGCCTATCACATAGTCATCATTTTATCAGTTTGTTTATTGTGTTTATTAATACAGTTGAAATATTTATTAATACATTGTTGAAGGAGTGATTCTGTCCTCTCATTTAGGCCTACGCACATCAGATTTCAGTTTCCAGGTCTAGATTAATGTATGTTAACTTGAATATAAGGTGAAGAATCGGAACAGAAAGTTGAATTTTCCAAGATCTTGTAAATCTCCAAATTACCAATTTTGGTTTACGTAGAACTAATAGAAGTTATGGCTTTAAACTAGATAAGCCTACCCTAGCCAGAAAAACTTAGTGGATTTTATTTTTCATTTAAGTAAGTTGGCCTCTGTGCAGATGGTAATGGAATCAGTCTCAAATAATTGCCACAAGCTTAAATGAAAAGATACATGTTATTGTGCAAAGGCTGAAAAGCACATGTGCATCAGATAAGGACCCCCAAGCCACTTGTAGTGAGAGACAGTGATTTGCATCACTGTGTCTTGTTACCCTCCAGCTCAGAGAACATGATACTTAGAGGCCAGCCAAGCCCTCCTTCTTGGACTCATTCTCATTCAGAATCTTCCACAATCTCTGACTCCTGTACTTTCATCCGTTATCCACTCCTCAACCTGCTTCCTCACAAACAGAAGATGACATTCTGTCACAAACACAGAACGAATCTGTACCCCCAAATTCCAAGAAAGGCAGATTTTCTGCTCTGTGTGTCCACATGAAACTTCATACTCGGTGTTCCAACGTGAGGGTGTGACCCATCTGAACAACTTATGTCACTCAAAGCAATTGAAGAAAACACTTATTCAGAGAATCATTAGCAAAACACCATGAGCCTAGGTCTAATTGGGAAGGAAAATATTTCAATCCACTTCGAAAATATTCTGCCAAAAAACATGTTAAAACACCCATCAACTTTTTGTTTTTTAGGTTTTCCTTCCCCCGTCGTATGTGGGTAACTGTTTTGTTGCTGTCAAGTACTGACATTTTTCAGCTATAATCTCTCCTTCCTTGGTACCCTTGGGGATGTTCATTTTCTTAGGGTTTTAAATTATTTTTCTTGGCCTGAAAACTCATGGTGCCTACTGTCAGAGCTGCACAGCACCCAGTGCTCAGCCACTGCGTGCCTCCAAGCGCTGACATCCTAACAACAGTCTGGGTCTCTGAGGTCTTGGAGCAGAGGGAGGCGAGACAAAGATAACAGGGTCTAAACTGTGCCTACTGGAAGTCTCTGCTCTCAAATGATAAAAAAACTTAAAATGAACAACATTTTACTAAATATAGCCTGATCACTGTATTTGCATGGGGGCTGGATTGATCTGGAACCATCAGAGCTAACATGAAGCTCTTTTCTGGAGATGTGGGACATCAAAGTCACATACTAAGAAGGGATGAAGACGTCGCAGTGTCTCGGTCTCCCTCACCCTGTCCTTCTCTAGCGGTACCCCCTCTCTGAATCTTTGCTTACTGGCCACAAAGAACAAAACTCTCAGTGCAATGCCATGACAAATTTCTCCAGGAAGGCTAACCAAATCGTGAGAAAGTGCTTTTTTTGTTGCTGTATTTTTAAGGAGTCTTTAAAGGTTAAAGTGAATCCATAAAAGGCTGAATTAGAAATGTTATGTTTTTAATTTTAATAAGCCATCTTACGTCTTGCTCTACAAACACCAAGTTCATTGTGGAGGCTAAGAAGCAGCGCCGCTGTGTGCATTTCTTTTGTGAGGTCAGTCACCTCTTCTCTCTCATGCACACAATAACATATGCAAAAAATTCAACTCATACAAATGTGCTCCACAGGAAAATCAATGCTTTTTTGGTCATGCCAACCTAGTTATTTTTCTTTAATGATTACGGGCTAACTACACACAGTCGAACAATGTTCACTAGAAATAGATTAACTCGGCCTTTCAGTTGATGTGAGCTGGCTTCCAATGCTGGTTATGAAGACAAAAGCCGGCCCAACAAAAGCTTCTCCCCTCTCTTTAGTGGCTTTGATGCTGCTTTTCAGCCCCTCTGTGCGGTGACAACCTCATCGCTTGTGATTGATCTGAGAACCTGTGCACTTGGATTCCTTGAAAGTTTTTGTCTTGGTTTCACTGGCATCTATCTCGCATTCAGTTCCGATATCTGTGACTTCATCATATCCATGGCCTGCCACTAGCTACAGAAGCGCATTGTTCAGCCTCTCTTCATGCCGGAGGTTTTCCTAGGGGTTGCTTCTTGTTCTCAAACATGAAAATGTGTGAAGCATAAAACTCCAGCTGTGAATACTTACCTCCCTGCAGTGTTAAAAAGTTCAATATACAAAACACCTGGTTTCAAGTAAAATGTACATCAAGATATACAGCAAAGAGACAGATTTAATATCCCCCATAGGGCCCTTGGGCAGTTTTTAAAATTAAAGACACAACACACTTTCTTTTTTTTTTTTTTTTTTTTCAGATGAGGTTTTACTCTTTTACAAATAATGAACCATTAAACATCAGGCAGTCGAAGGGAAAGTTGTAAGAAAACAGTGGAAAGGGTCATTGTCATGTAAATGAAAATCACACAGGCGTTACTTAGACACATTGTAAATGTATTTATTCCTGGTCAGTAAAATTCTTTTTACAAGCGATAAATGCGGCCAAAAGCCTCAATGATTTAAATCCTGTGGGGAATACTAGCTCTCTTAACTTCAGCGACCTTCTAAATGTTCATCATGAATTTATTTACTAGCAGATAAAAGTAGTAGAGCGGCCATTTTAATGTCTTCTTCCTTGCAAGAATCCTAAACTTGGATAAATGATTATTAGAAAGTAACTGAATGGTTATTTTTATAAGTATCCTTAAATCCTCCCAATGTTAAATTTAACATTTTTAGATATATATATATCTAAAATATTGAAAGATATTGAGAGGGCAAGAGTGGAGACAGCAGAAAACATTTTAATATGGCTTGGTGCAAAGTATTAATCGAATAAAATATCTTTAACTGTTTTTTTTTTCTGGATTTCCCATTTCAAGGTTAAAGAGCCAAGTGCCTGTCTTTAGGAAGAACAGTGAGTGTGGGTATCTGTGGGTGTATCAAGAGTTATCTCAATGTGGTTCACAGTGTCTTTCCAAGAGGGTGCAGAAGCTGCAGCAGAAAGTGTGTGGTTGGCCTCACTTTCCTTCCCCCTCCACTCACACCCACACCCCCCATCAGGACTCTCTCCCCTGCATTTTTGGCCTAAATATCCTAGGATTGTTCAGGGCCAGATTCTGAGATAGAAACAGCTTCCCATTATAATTATTGTGCAGTATTCAGTTACAAGGGTCATTCCCTGCAGTCTACCTTAGAAAAGGAAAAACAAAAGAGCCCAAATTTAACATTCTGTAATTCTCACTTGCTTCTGGTGTAGTTGTTAAAAAGCACAGAGCCCTGGGCAGGATGCCTTAGTTCAGACCTCACTGCTCCTTATGCTGTCTGTGCAACACTGGGTATACTGCTGGTCTGCAGTTTTCATCTTTGCGAAATGGGAATAATATTAGTACCAATCTCATCCAATTTTGAAAAGGATGAAATGAGTTAAAACAGGACAAGGCTTAGAAGAGTGCCTGTCAGATAATAATATTCAGCACAGTTAGCTAATATCATCACTGCCGTCATCTTCTCCATTAAAAATTGATTTTAGTAAACTCTGATTCTATCTTGTTTATACACCCTACCAGCAGGTTTTGATTCTATTTTACTTCATCTTTGGTGGAGTTTTTATTTAAAGTATTTGGCAGAAGGAACGTGATACTGGTAGTATTACACAAAGTGTTGGTGCATTCACTCAGCAAATGCTTATTCATTAAAACTCAAGGAACCCTTGGGCATCATCCTCCAAGAGACCGTTTTTGAAACAAGGAAGATGTGTTGGGTTTTGTATTTGGGATATGTAAGTGCCAAGAGTGGTCCTAGTGTTAGTTTAACAAGCTTAACAAATGACGTACCTTTAACATCTCTGAACTATAAATCCATAGTCATAACCTCATTTGTTTATGGAAGGGTGTTCTGGAATAATAAAATATTTTTTCACTCAATTAGCTCTCCCACGCTCTGCAATGATCATTTTATTCTCCCTGCAAAAGTAACCAACACCCCTCCTCACTTTCCCACTCACCAAGTTAGATGACCTTGCCAGAGAAAACAGAGGGCATTGGTTGGAATATCTCTCAACATGTCCCGATCTGCATCAGAAACTGTCTTACCTCTTACTAAACAAAAGGAATCATTTTTCTTTTTGCATAAGGCCAGTATAATTGTCCCATGTTTCAGTACTGTTCATATTTGGCTTCTCTGCTTCCACTTTTAGCACTTTCTTGCTTATTCTCAACACAGTCACAATCATCCTGGTGGTCAGCTAATGTCTCTCCTCCGCTAAAAACATCCTTGTGATTTGCCATCTCACTCAGAGGAGACACCGAAGTCCTCCTCACAACCTGCAAAGCCCTGGAGCTGTAGTTCCCAAGGTGCTCCTGGTGTTGTGCTGCATCAGTATTTCCCTGAGAACTTATTAGAAATGCAAATTCATGGGCCCCACCTGAGACTTAGGGAATCAGAATCTCTGAGAGCTTAGAAATCTGCATTCCGCAAGCCGCTGGGCGATTTGATACGTATCTCACCTTTTATTCTCTTCTAAACTGATCGTTCTCCTTCATTTTCATCAAACACCCATTAAATATTTTCATCAAAACCATCATGCTCTCAACGCAAGACATTTGCACTTTTGGTGTCCTCTGTTAAAAACATCCTTCACCCACATCAACTAAGGCCTCCTTGCCTCCTGCATATATTTATTCCAATGTGACTTTCCCAGTAAAGATGTTCTCAAACATCCTATGTTTAATTTCACCTTTCTCCATTTAGATATATTCCTTTCTCCCTTTCCTGATATATTTTTCTCTGTAACATTTATCTTAATAATACACAGAATGTTTTACTTATCCATTTTTTCTCCTTGCACTGCAATAGGAGCTTCTCTACAGCTGGTATCATTGTCAGTTTACTTCACTGGTGCCTCCCCAGACCCTGGAAGATCAGAAGAGCTGGTTAACACTCTGATTTGGAAAATTTTTGGTTTTGTGGGTCCCATCTGAACTTTATCTCATAGACATCCCAGTATTTCTTCATACCAGAGCGCACGTATTTTTCAGCTTTTACTGAGGCAACAAATAAGCCCCAGATCTTAAGTTCTTACAACTGACTCATGGTTCTTGCTGAAGGTCACCTGGAGTCTCTGGGAAGTTGCAGTTCTGCCAGGTTCTGCTCAGGAATCGGCCCAGCCCCGCTCAGTGTGGCACTCCATGTCTTTTCATATGGTTCCCAGGTTGAGGGAAGGAGCTCCAGTAGCAGAGTGAGGGGGGAAGAAGGTTCTTGCAATATTTCTAAAGGTTTCCGCTAATATAAGGCAAACACATTATCTATTCACAACCCACCGGCCGAAGCTAGAAGCATGCCTAACCCCAAAATCTATGGAGAAGTGAACATATTCCTTCAACAGGACGGGGTAGAAAGGGGATGGATGTAATTGGAAACAAGTAGTACAATCTACTACATGCAATCTCTTCAAAGTAAAGTTTGTACTTCTTGGATTTCAGAGAATTATAATACTCTGGAAGGAAAAAAGTTCCCAGAACCCCTGCTAAGTTATGACACTGTACTGGAGAGCCTCATCCTGTTGCATGTATAGAATAATTTCCAGCAGGACACACAGGGAATGCAAATAGCAGCATTCTCTGTAAAGTAAAAATCATGAAAGAGAAAATAGCATTCTCACTTTTCATATAAACTACTTAAGAATTGCTTAAAACTGTTTTCAAAAATATATTTTACTTTTGTAATTCTTGTTTTTTTATTGTGGTAAAAGAGAGATAACACAGTTGTCTATTTTAACTATTTTGCTGTGTGCTATTAATTCATTGGCATTAAATACCTTCACAGTGTCATGCAACCATCACCTCTGGTAGCTCCAGAACTTTGTCATCACTCCAAATGGAAATCTCATACCCACTAAAGAGTCACTCCTTATTCCACCTACCCCCCAGCTCCTGAACAACACAAATCAGCTTTATGTCTATATAGGTTTACTTATCGTGGATGTTTTGTATAAATGGAATCAAACAATATGCAGCCTTTTGTCTCTTTTTATTTTCCAGTATTTCTTTTTGTAGCTGAATGATAGCTCATTGTATGGGTCTATTCTTCACTTCAGGAGTATATATATATATCCTATATATCCTAGAATAAAGAAGACAGCTGAGTTCCTTTTTTTTTTTTTTTCTATTTAAGCCAAATGTTTCAAATGGTAGACACAGGCACTGGAGATAAAAAAAGTATTTGACATTCAGAAGATATAAATAGCAAATATCAACAATGAAAACATGATGAAACAGGGCATAGAACTTATTCATAAACAGGAGACTGGGAAGATTTCATATGAGAAGCTAGTTCTTGTCTCACCACCATCCAGCATTCCCTCCTCACCCCTCCCATCTCAGTCCCACTGAGAATGATACAGTCATTGTTTAATGAGGGAAAGAGCCAGAATTATGGAAAATACCAAGAAGGTTAATGACTGATGCAAAATTTTTTCAAAAGGGTGTATTAGTCCATTCTCATGCTACTAATAAAGACACACCTGGGACTGGGTAATTTATAAAGGAAAGAGGTTTAATTGACTCATAGTTCAGCATGGCTGGGGAGGCCTCAGGAAACTTACAATCATGGCAGAAGGGGAAGCAAAAACGTCCTTCTTCACATGGTGGCAGCAAGGAGAATTGCCAAGCAAAGAAGGAAAAGTCCCTTATAAAACCATCAGATCTCGTGAGAACTCACTATCATGAGAAGAACAGCATGGGGGTAATAGTCCCCATCCCCATGATTCAATTACTTCCCACTGGGGCCCTCCCACTACACCTGGGGATTACGGGAACTACAATTCAAGATGAGATTTGGGTGGGGACACAGCAAAACCATATCAAAGGTAGTTGTACCTTGGCCTCTAGTAGGATCAAAAACCTTGGGAGAGATAGAATAAACAGATGGAATTTTCACAATTGTTTTGGGGAAATCCCAGTAGATAAAGGACCTGAGCCCTCATTTCCTGGAAATTTCAGTCAGAGAGAGATTCCCTGATTGGGCATGGAGCTAGAATCGTCAGTAGCAATGGCACAGTGCCTTGTTCAGGAGAAGGGCCTGAAGGCATCCTCAAAGGCACACCAGCCAAGGGAGAGAATGACATGACCTGGCTCTGTCAGGGTTTGAAAAACTCAGAGTGCAAACCCAGGGTCTGGATATTGAGGGGGGATCTCAGACATCAGGCATTGTCTGCAAGAAATGCTGGCTAAGACCTTAGGGGAGCTCCACTGCAGAGGAAGCCAGTGGGAACATGCCTAGGCCCTGCAAGGTACTTACTAAGTGCCAACCACGGTTTTTAGGACTTAAATATTATAAAATATTTAATTCAATTATCAGTATAGTGGGAAAAATATGGTTATTTCCATATTCCTTTTATAGATACAGAAATTAAGTCATAATAAAGGTATGTAACTTGTCCAAGGAGGTCCAGATGGGAGGAAGACCTGGAGTGAGGCAAACTACCCCTAACATCTACCCTGGAGAAGAAAATATGAGAGAATGTGATCAAATCTAACAAAGCATCTAAGTCTGGATTTTACCTTCAATTGCAAGATGAAGGTCATTGGATATTTGGAACTACCTTGAGTACAGGTAAACAAAAACTAATGTGTTAATTTTTTATATATTTTATTTACATTGGATATGAAGTTGCCTATTGACTACATGTCTCTATATCTATCTTCCATGTATTTATTATTACTTATTGTATAGTAATCTCGAAATTTCCCCCAATGCCTAGAGCAATACTGTTCTCAGAGTAGGCATTATAACATGTGATTGAGAAATCAACCAATAAATCAAGGAGTTCATTCTTTTTTTGAATTTCCCAAGACCTCCAAATTGATTGTTGCAGATATAATTTTTAAAACAAAAATTGAAATAACTAATTTTATTAGTAGCAATAGTAGCATTCTCTGAACTTTAACATATCTTTGAAATTTAGATTGACCCAAAGTTGAGTAATTTAGTTAAGCAACTAGTCTGAGAGAAACATTTTATTGGCTTCAAATTTTTAGTTGGGTAAAATAAAGAATCACTGTATGCTATATCTAGGAAGCATTAATGTTGTCATTTCATGAATGCAACAACTCTGGTTTTGCAATTTTAAGCAAGATTTTGTTGTTACATAATTACAGAGTTAGCATCAGTCATAAAATAATTCTAAGCTCCTTGGTCTGTCCTTGAAGGACTGCTGTGTTTTTGGTTAGCCTTTATGTTTGCTTTCTTTTTTAAAAAATCTTCTTCATAAAAGTGAAGTGTTTAATAGATCAAGAAAAAAAATTTAGACAATTCCAAGAACTCCTATAACTTCATTTTAGGTCAATAGTCATGCATCCCTCTTGAAATCCTTCAAGCTCAAAGCATTGTATTAAGCATAGACTTTTCTATTAAGTTAACCAAGATATTAATACAAAATATTGTATTAGTCTGTTTTCATGCTGCTGATAAAGACATACCTGAGACTGGGATGAAAAAGAGGTTTAATTGGACTTACAGTTCCACATGGTTGGGAGGCCTCAGAGTCATGGTGGGAGGCAAAAGGCACTTCTTACATGGCAGTGTCAAAAGAAAATGAGGAGGAAGCAAAACATGGAACCCCTGATAAACCCAGCAGATCTCATGAGACTTATCCACTATCTCAAGAATAGCATGGAAAAGACCGGTCCCCATGATTTAATTACCTCCCCCTGGGTCCCTCCCATAACACGTGGGAATTCTGGGAGATACAATTCAAGTTGTGATTTGGGTGGGGACACAGCCAAACCATATTAAATATGTTATTTTATCATCAACAACTTTGTTTTCTAAGAATCTTAAATTTAGGTTTGCATTCTCTATTTTCATAAGATCAGTATTAGGTAAGAGAGATATAATGTTTAAATTTGATACTAATATCCCAATCTTAAAAACAGGACAAATTGGTCCCAGCATAAAGTAGAATAACTTGCCTCAGTCTAGCAATTAGCAGTACTTCTAGAAACCAATCTTAACAACTCAATTACTAGGCTAATATTAGAATTCTAAATAGAATTCTATTCTATTTAGATAGAATAGAATTAGATGGAATTCTATTCTATCACATCAGATGTTCAAATGCAGTTCTTTCTCTAACTGAAGGGGAGTGAGACAGGGACAGAGGTTTTGCTGCAGGCTTTTAATATATAGTGTTTCAAGTATAGTATTTAAAGTCTTATTCAAGGTGGTACCACTAATATGAGTCTGCAGAGGAGTAAACATGAGGTAGAGAAATATATATATATATAACATATATATATATACAATTTTATTTTTATTTTTAATTTTTTTTGAGATGGAGTCTTACTCTGTCACCCAGGTTGGAGTGCAGTGGGACAAACTCAGCTCACTGAAAGCTCCGCCTCCCGGGTTCAAGCGATTCTTCTGCCTCAGCCTCCTGAGTAGCTGGGACTACAGGCATGTGCCACCACACCCAGCTAATTTTTGTGTTTTTAGTAGAGGCAGGGTTTCACCATATTGACCAGGCTGGTCTCGAATTTCTGACCTTGTGATCCACCAGCCTCGGCCTCCCAATGTGCTGAGATTACAGGCATGAGCCACTGCGCCCAGGAGTATTTTCATATTTTTATAACCTTTCTATACTTTTATACTTTTGATAGGTAGCTGGAGCTGGTTGTTTTCTTTGTTTCTGCATTCATCATCTCTACATGTTAGTTCTTCCAGTAGAATGCTGCCATACGTTTTACAATATAGACTATATACACATTCCCAAGCATAACAACAATCTTTAAACAATGATCTTCCAGTCCACTCCTTTCTCTACAAGTGATATTGGAGCCAAGTTACACAGAATGACTTTTATACCTAATGCCAGAGAAAATGCATTTCTTATTAGCTTGATTTGATCTGGAAAAAATGTAACAAATTGATATCTGGGCAGAATATATTTTTGAATCAGTGTATCACACTGGCAGTCCATTCACAAGCACTGCAGGCACTTTGATGCTTCCATAAGCTGATGAAAACACAAATTGGATTATGCCATAGTTGTCATTTAAACTCACAGTGAAAATAGTCTGATAAATGTCAACCTGCCACTGGGCTGCTTAATTGTTCTATTTTGCCATGAGCCAACGTGATGAGGTACAATTTATTCAATATAACATTATGGACAAACACATATTTAACAAGTCCTGATTAAAATCAATTTCCAGATAACAATCCAGCTTCCATATCAGTGACAGCTTCTACCAATTGCAGGGAAAGCTGAATTTGAAGAAAGAGGTGGTTGAGTTTGAGCTCATAGGAGTATTAAAATATTTTTAATGACATTGAAATAAGTACTTGATGCATTCTGTTTAAAAAAATGTAAGACCCAAAAATGCTGAAATGTAATTGGCTAGAATTGCTTCACATGATGAGGAAACTTTGCAACTTATCAATTATTTTCCTGGATATAGTATCTCTGAGGAGTTGCATGCAGAAGGCCTATTAGGCTGCAGTGAACTCAGGAGACACATCAGCACACCAATGAGAAAGGCCAGAATGGATTCAGGGTGACACTGACATATAATATGGTTGCACCAGTGGCCACAGGGAGCTCTAGAACTGAGAGGACCTTGAGGATTCCAGCAAACCTTAGGGAAGGAGCTAGGCCATATCCTGCAGTCATTGGCCATGGGCTGCCCTCTTAAAGGAGTGTAAACTTGGTTGGGGTGGTTCCCTGTGGCTGAGGGCAATTCCTAGTGAGAGGCACATCTTCTCTTGCTCAGAAGCCAATATCTACTGCATTTAAGAGGTGGGCATGTCAGTCACACAAGAGGGTATCCGGGCAGGCCTCACAGTGTCCAGTTCATTCTGTATAAATTACCTGCAAAAGATACTGTGTGCAGAGTGATATTTTTACCCCGCTAGCCCATAATCCATTAAATCTACCCTGAAGACAATGTGTTTCTAGGCAAAGTTTGACGTTTAACACTCAATAGCAAGGAGAACCAGGGTGTTTTCATGAGTTTCCAGTGCCTGGAAAATGCTAGCACTCATTCTCTTCTTAGGCTGGTCAGGCCTCTGTGGCTTATGTGAACCCTCTTTTTGACCTGTGATTCTATATTCCGGCTCATTAATAAATCTCAAATATTGTGCGTTTATATATACTCATATGCAAGACTCTAGTAGCATGCATTAGGTCATGCCTCATAGTACTGAAGTTTGGAGTTTAGGTCAAATTACTCCATAAACCCCTAAAACATTTTGTTTGTGCTTAACCCTGGTGTGACCAAAACCTTTAATGTATGCTTAGTCAACCATACAGTGTATACACTACCTAGAAATGTATTTTCAAGGCTTAATTCTTTAGCTTTTCTCTTCTACAGTTGTAAAGAGGAAGGGTGTGAAGTCCAAATGGTCTCCAAACCAGAAACCATGGAACGCAAACCATTTTTAAACACAGCAGCTGGCTAGCTTCCAGCCACAGAAGTGCCAGTACCAAGATTTGCTTGCATATGAAGTTTTGAGGTTCAGATGAGATCTGGAGGTTTGGGGAACTAGTTTGAGAATAACAACACTTGAGACCTCTCTTTGGATGTAAGCTGTAGTTTGAATTGACTGCATTAGAAATTTAACATTTTGCTTTCCCATAAACATAGTTGCATACTTTGAAAAAAAAATCCAATCTCATATCAAACTTCTACAAGCTTTTGCCATATGTGATATGTGTGCTTACATACATATCAGTGGCCACAAAACTTGCTTACTTTCCAAGGTACATATGATGAGTTTCAGATGCTTAGGAGCCGTAATCAAGACTGGGAAGCGTCGTGGCTGTTGTGGTGTAACTGAGATGATAAGTACACCTATGAATTGGGGGTGTTGGGGACCCAGTTGCTAGTCGTTATGAGATCCTTGAAAACTGGACTGTGCTTTTTTCAGCTTTTATTCCTTCCACTGCACACTAAAAGTGCTGCATAATCTGAATGATATGTTTTGTACTAAATAAGCAAGGTATTGTTCTGAACCTTTGTTAACTCTTATCTAAAATGATTCAAGTCCCTGGGAAAATATGACTTTGATAGTATTGAAGGAAGGGCATTGGGAGAGCCAGGTACTTCATAAGGCTGTGCACCTGTGAATATGCAATACGTCTTGGTTGACTGGTTGATTAATATACACGATACTTCATATGGTTCTCCAAAAGATCAAGCAATGAACTAAGTAATCTTCCAAGGTCTCTTCCAGCCTAATAATTCTGCTTTTGTCTTTTCTATTCACAGATGAAAGATTATACTGAAAGCTGTAATATTGCCTAATTCTACATGTGAACTTTAACAAATGATGCATGACATATTATGCTACCTACCTTAGGCAAGTGTGTAGATAGTCCTTTCATTAGGAACGGTGGCCAAGATGCCAGTTTGACACCGTGGGTCAGATGCTTCACCTCAGGGGATTAATAGAAACTTTGAACAGTAAGTGCAGCCTCATTCCAAATTGCTTCAGGCCAGGTCTGAGTGCTACTGCTCAGAAATCACTATTTATGAGCAATGCCTCCTTGGGCCCTATTTTCTTATATTAAATCTAATGAGTGACAACAGGATCATCCAGGGAGTGAAAGGTCCCCGGGGTTCGGTAGTTAAGATATGAAAAGACACACACTCCTTTCCTGTCCCTAATCTCACTCTTTTTATGAAGATGAAGTCTCTACTGGCTCATAGTGAAATATCAATAAATGATAGGAAGTTATTTTTAAAACAATAGTAAATGACCTATAATCCCATCATTCAGAGGTTTACCTCCTCTGTTTATATTGTTGCACATTTCCTTGTAATTATTTTTATAGATTAATAGGAAAAAAGTGTGTGCATATGAGTCTATATGTGTGTGCATAATTTCATGATTAACGCCTTGTGTATGACATTTTATACCTTGACCATACCATAAACATGTTTTATTACATATAAGCTGGCCAAGATTTTGGGAGTTATGAGTATATTTATTATATTTCTATTATATAATTATATGTTCTATTATAGAATATATAATATATTACCATATATTATAATATATAATCTATATTATGCATAATATCATATATTATATATTCTATTATATATTATTATATATGATATATTATATATATTCTATTACATATATTATTATACTTCTATTCTTTCCTTCACAATTAGTCTCCTGTAGCACATATGCTTTCCTTCCAACACTACATTGTTATTCATTTGTCAATTTATGTTTAAAATCTTCATTACTCCAGAGAATCAGGTGAGTCCTCTCTTTCTTCTCTGCACAATCCAAGGTACAGACTCCATCCTTCACTTAAATTTTCTGATCACTCCCACAATCACAGAACATGATTTTTTAAAATCTTGATTTCCTGAAAATTCAATTCTTTTTTAAAATCATTAATTATTTTCATGGCTGACCCTCAAGATCAGGGTGTCTCCAGAGTTTCCTCCAGCTGATCTTTCTTCTCGGTGATCCTGCTCACTTGGGGGTCTACACCCTGCCTCTTGTCTTATTCCCTCACCACCATGATCTCCAAGTGCCTGTATCCCCAAATCTTTATCCTGAATTCCAATCATCCTAGTATTTCTTAAGTTCTTGCTCTAGGTTTTACGTTGTCTTATGCATTAGGGATCTTAAGGTAATTGAGACACTGTGCATTAGACATTTGGTACCTAAAACTCAATAGATCCAAATCAGATTTCATTGTCTACTAGCTTCATGCCTCCTCAACCTCCTGTATTTCCCATAAAGGCCAAACTCACTAAAGGCCTCTGCATCCCAAGTAGCCACCAGTTCCTCTCATGTTCATCCCTTCCTACTCAACCTTCTGTTTCGCTTTGAACTTTCAGTATATGTCCGGGCACGGTGGGCTCATGCCTGTAATCTCAGCACTTTGGGAGGCTGAAGTGGGAGGATTACTTGAGCCCAGGAGTTTGAGACCAACATGGCGAGACTTTGTCTCTACAAAAAATTTAAAAAATTAGCTGAGCATGGTGGCATGCACTTGTAATTCCAGATACTCAGGAAGCAGGGGTGGGAGGATTGCTTGAGCCCAGGAGGTCGAGGCTTCAGTGAACAGAGATAACACCACTGCACTCCATCCTCGGCAACAGAACAAGACCCTGTCTCAAAAAACAAACGCAAAAACCTTTCAGTATGTAATCCTCACTTGCCAGGGTCATTGCGATAGAATTCTGGAAGTTTTATTTCCTTCCTGCTTTGCTCTCACTAAAATTTACTTCAAATTATTAACAGAGTGAGGCTTGCCATAAAGACGGCAACTTATCCACTTTAAAAATTAAACAAAAATGACGATGGGAACATCATTCTATTGCCCAATAAATGATACACAACTTTCTACTGAGCTAAGTAGAAAACACAGCTACTTGCAAGTGAATGAGTTTTCCAGTAGGTAGTTTTGGTAAATATTTATATCTTTCAGATATGAAGTAACACTGCTGTATATGAAAACGTGATATTAAATTCTCTTTAATCAGTTTAACCACATCATGGGAAATATTGTTCAAAGAGGTAGTTTGGCAGAGTGGGTAAGTTTCAGACTCTGAGTTGAAATGGTACATTTGAATCTCAGGTCTGCCACTGATATGATTTGGCTGTGTCCTCACCCAAATCTCATCTTGAACTCTAGTTCCCATAATCCCCATGTGTCAGGGGAGGGACCCAGTGGGAAGTAATTGAATCATGGGGCAGCTACCTCCATGCTGTTCTTGTGATAGTGAATGAGTTCTCAGGAGGCCTGATGGTTTTATAAGAGGCTTTTCCCCACCTTCACTCTGCACTTCTCCTGGCTGCTGCCATGTGAAGAAGGACATGTTCTGCCATGACTGTAAGTTTCCTGAGGCCTCCCCAGCCATACAGAACTGTGAATCATTAAACCTCTTTCCTTCATAAATTACCCAGTCATGGTAAGTCTTTATTAGCAGCATGAGAATGAATAATACAGCCACTATCTTGCTGTATATCTCTAGAAAAATCATTTTACCTCTCTTTTCCTGAGTTTTGTCATTGATAAGATGCTGCTGCTGAAAATAACATCTTCACCTACATGGTGGGGTTTTTCTGTGAATTAAACAATACATAAAAATAACTTTCTCTGAACCCGGCACATCATAGATGTTTAATACACTTTAACTAGTTTTATTATCTAGTGATGATTTATGGAATTTGCAAGTATGTGTCCAAGAGCACTGAAACTGTAGAGATCCCTCAAGAAAAACTAACATCTTCTTTACAAACACATCTAAAGACATTTAGAATTTTTATTTTAAATATTTAAATATATGTGCAATTGATCTCTGAGAAATGCTGTAATAACTGAAATCTTATCAGTACAACAATTAACAAGGTGTGAGATATATTGCTACGGACACCAGGATCTAAAAGGACTGGGTTCAAATTCTTGATTTGTCCTTTGCTATATTGGCCAAGTTACTTAGACTCTTTGGGCCTCAATTTTCTCATCTATAAAAGTGTGATAGTATCTACATCAAAAACTCCATGACCTGATCTGTGTCTTTGAATGCAAAGTTCATAGTTCAGAGTTGACACTTGATAAATGGTAGTTACTATTATTATTTTGAATAAAATATAGTTGCTTAATTCATATCAGATATTATAAAAAATGATCCCATGCTATGCAAATAAATAACTTAGCTATGATTTGGAATATCTGAGATGATGCCCACTAAGCTATTTTTACTCAACTCAGAAAAAAAGCAAGAGAAGAAAAGGATCACTTTTATTGTTGTGCGCCTACACTTAATATGACACCACCTTCAAGCTCCATTAAGTTTGCTCTTCTTACGGTACATTCTTCAAGTAGTGTAATTTCTGAGAGTGAGATTTAGGTACGTGGATGAATGCTACAAAACAGATCTCAGCATCTGTCTGAGATCTAGGGGAAATTTTTTAACAATATAAAGAATTTCATTTAGTTGAGTTCTGAATTTGTCCTATAAGAGTTGAAAAGGGACAGAGGTCACATTTTTCAATGTTTGTATTTGCAGACTATATTCTTTTTCCCAATTTAACTGGGTTTGCCTCTTCCAAAGGAAAATATTCTGGATTATATGTGATACTTATAATAAACACCCTTTAAGATAATTTATTACAAAGTAACAATAGATAGCCACTTCTAACACAACAAAATATACATCACTGAGGCTTCTTTCCCAAAATATTGAATCCGTAAGGAAGATTTCTACAGATCTATTTATTTCTACAAAATTAAGTGTGAAATAACTTTAGACTCTGTGATAATTCTGGTACTAAATAAAGTTAATGCTAGAAAATGCACTGAGGTATTTGGTAGTTGATGATTCAGTAGTAAATAATGGCATATAATTTAATCTTATAGTCCTTTAATATTTGAAAGCTTTACGATTCTTCAGTGAAAAGACCCTATTTATTATCTTTATACAAAATTCAAATACTGCAATTTGTATCTGAGCAACAGGTCAATCTTGACTGAAAACTCACATCTTCTGAGTTGGAATTTACCTGAAGCCTGGCACCAGGTCTTCCTTGGCTTCTACTGAGAAACATCCTCCAGTCATTACTTTCTGCTTACCTGTTTGTCTACAGTCCAAACCTCACCTCTCCATACTGGAGAAGGGTGAAAGGAAAGCATTTAAGCCTATTAAATTCCTAGCAACCTTTCATTCTTTCCACCTTTCTTAATGCCATTGTGCATTGACTCCCCATCTACCAAACCCCTCTCTAGGCATCATATTTAAGAACAGCTTTGTAACTTCTAGCTACATAGGATATGAACTGAAACAATTCACAACTGCTAGCCGATTTCTCAAAGCCAATTTTGAACAATGCAGAAAAAGCAGTTTTTTGATTTTTCAAAAATCAGTCCAGATTTCAAAATATTATCTGGATAATGCAGAATTGTACAAATAAAAAATTACACACTTTATGAGCAGATGCCCCTGGGTGGTTGAAAAAAGAGGAGGGGATCACAAGCCCCCAATAAACACAGCTCTCTGGGTGTGCAAATGGAAGACAAAGGGTGGCGAAGCTCCCCTCTAGCTCCCAGAGGCATGCGACACAGCTGTGCCACTGGGTGCCTTTGCTTCATTATCCGGCCGCCTGGCCCTGAATTTGTGACTGGGTTCCAGCCCTCTCAATATGCTTCTTTCAATTTAGATCATTCATGCTGGAGGCCAAGGCTATTTTCATTGATTCTACCAGCTACTTTGACAGACACATTCAAAAGTGATATGTGGAGCCTTCGAGAGGAAAAGCCCTAAGTACACGCCCAGCATTACCGTTCTGGCACCAATGAAGTTCATGAAAGCTGGCCTGCAATGAGCCGTCATTATCTCATGCAAACGTAGCACAAAGTCCTACTTTCCCATAGCTTTTACAGCCATTAGAGTCAAAGCTAACGAATGCCATTGCTATCTTATTTCCAGAACAATAACGGCACTTAGATAAAATACACTCAGGGTTCTTTCCCAGAAAAAGGCAGTGTCAGTAATGCAGCCTCATATTAATCAAAAGCAATTCTGGACAGAAAACAATCTTTTATGAATATAGAAATTTTCTCTATTATCCTCAAGACATAGTATGCTGGTGGCATTCCACAGAGTTACAGGGCAAATCTTGAAAGTGATTTACTGGCCATAAAAGAAATTCTTAATTAGAAAATAGGTTCATTTAGATAACTTTACTCTGAAATAAATGAAGATGGGATGGCAAATAAGTGGATTTTACATTTATGTGCTTCAGATTCGTTCCTTTCCTGGAATTGTGACCAACAAAAACGACTACAGTTCTGTGTATTTCCAATGGTACTTGAAATATTAAGTACGTTTAATAATAAGTACTTTTAAAATAATAAGTACTTTTAATGTTTAATTTACAAATGTCTTGGCATTGTAAGAATTAATACAGGCATATTTATATTAAATATTAAATGAAAAAAGAGAAAAATACTCCAAAAACTTTTTAAATGGATGGATATTAGTACTGATTTTTTTTTTTGCAATAAATGTTTCTGGGTGTTTTATTATTCTACGTTGCTATTTTAAAGATAAATTTCAATTACTAAGGAAACACCAGGAACATAGCTACCTTCCATCAAATGAAACATCATCTTTTTGTTTCCTTTATTCTGTATAATTTTTTAAGGAACCAAGATGGAAATTATTAGTTCTGCATTTAGTTCTCAAAATGTGAAAAGCACTCTCATGCTTATACTTCACTTATGAAACTTTTACTACTTACTGCTGCATTAAATTTGTTACTTAATTGTATCAACTAATTTACAATTAGTAACTCAATTCATCCTTATAGCAACTCTAAAATGACTACTACTGTGATCATCATGATCTCACCCACTTTGCAGATGAGAAAACAAGGTGCAAAAAGGCTCAGTAAATTGTCTGAGATCATGCAGCTAAGGAGTAGTAAGACTGGGATGTGAATCTATCCCATAGAAACCAGAGTGCAGGCTTTTCAACCTGATCCAATGGTGGCTTTTTCCAGAGGCTGCTTCCTCATCACAATCTTCACAGTAACAAGCGATGTGCAAATCTCATGTCATTATCCCCATTTGAAGAATGGCTTTAAGAAACTGGGAACATTAAATCATAAATCAGTTATTATAGAATCAAAGTACTGAGTTCTTCTAAATTAATTTGTTTTCCTACAACATGATACTATATTTAATGCTTGTGTCTTTGAGAAACCATAAATATACTATGGCTATGATATAAATATTTCAACTATCAGAAAAACATTGTTAAATTATATTTCTATCGGTCTTTACTATACTCCTTGGGGAGTAGTATGTTTTCGGAGGAATTCAATCCCCAAATAAGGAAACGTAATCCTGAAATGTATATTAAGAATAAGACATTAACATATTGGCACACGATGATCTTATTTATTTGTATTACAGGCAAATAAAAGTGTGGATCATGAGGAGGCTGTTCAAGAGTTAGGCTTTTAGGGTGGCCAGGTACTTCATCAAGACTTACCATAGGAAAATGTCAGTATTAATTATTTGATATCAATTGTTAAATGCAGCAGAGAAGAAGATTCCTTTTACCCAATCACTTGTCAAGATGAATGATGCTCTCATTGGAATAAGAACAATTTTGATTACAACATTTTTGATAACATGATGTACAGATAACACAAAAAAATTATAGACTTAAGTGGGAAAACCTGCCATATAATAGAAATGAGAAAACCTGACAAATAGTATAACCCTATTATGTGTGTGTGTATGCATACATATATGATATGTGCAGTATCTGAGTCCTTTTGAGCTGCTATAACAAAAACACCATAAACTAGTGACCTAAACAATTTATTCGCCATTGTTCTTAATGCTGAGAAGTCTAAGATTAAGGCACTGGTAGATAAGGTGTCTGGTAAGGGTCTGCTTCCTGGAAGACAGATGGACTCACCTGGTGGAAAAACAGCAGAGCGAGACAGCTCTCAGGGGTCTCTTTTAAGGGTACTAATCACATCCGTGGGTGCCCCACCATCATGACCTAATCACCTCTCAAAAGCCCCATGTCTTAATTCTATCACTTTGAGTGTTAGAAATTTTCACCATATAAATTTTGAGAGTATAAACATTCAGTCTATAACAGTGCAGAAAATTAAATCTGAAGTACTAAATATTTAATAGGAGTTATTTCTACTGGTCAAGTTGATATCATATTTTGGTAATTTCTATAATATTTGACCATTTTTATAATAAGAATAGATTGTTTTCCTAACTACAAAAACTACTGTAGCTAGATAATAAGGACTTATACATACATATCTTTTACCAATAAAAAACTATACGGTGAAAAAATAACCCTCATCATATCACAGAGGAATCAATACAAGAATGCATGACAGGAATAAATTATATCAAGGTTAATGAAAATTCAACCAACTATTTTTTTCTTTTGCCATCATTTCCAAGTGTATTTCTCCAGAGTATTGCATGATTTGGTAATTGTGGAAAACTTTTGTTGCTGTTGATAGGTAAATAATATTTAACAGCTTAAAGAAGAAAATCACAGTTGTAAGGAAATAGTGAACATTACATACAAAGTTAATAAGATTGATTGGGTTGAAAATTAAAATTGAGACAACTGTATAAAGACTTAGAATTTCACATTTCTTTGCATAATACTTTTTATCACATCTAACCATACAATATTTAGAGATCACAAAAATGAGACTTAAAGATGAAGTATTCTAATGAGAGGTAAAATGGTATGAACATGTAGTATTTTATTAAGAATCATAGAAAGCTTGTCTTGATTATTTTTCTATTCAGTTCATAGAACAAAGTTTTCTTCAGATGTTAAAATTACACATCTGTAAGTCAATTGTTTCTCCTGCCTTATGGTGTATGCAGGCGAACCCAGAAGAAAAAATATGGAGCTTATCACCACATCAGGAGGCCTTGAAAGAATCAGAGCCCCAATAACTGTTATGGAGAAAGTAGAATAGGGGTTAGGCCCTACACAAGTGTGCTGCGGAGAACTTGGAAAGTTGGGAATGGAACATGGATAGGATTAAAGCAGGAGTCTTTCTGCAGCCACCACACAAGCCAATCATGCACCAAACTGGGACCAAGAAGGAAAACTGGAGGGTCACCTCTGGGAAGCTGAGCCTCTGTGCCATCAGTACTCATTGGGTCTGGAGCCGAGCATCTGGTTTGTGGAGTTGGCACCACTGTTGTTCAACAGGTTCTGTGGACATGAAGGTGAGCTGGGCATGGATCAGAGGACAGCGAGGACAAACTGGAGCCCAGCAGGCACTTACGTGTTCACCTGACATTATATCTGACCATAACAACCTTTACGGAGTAATGATAATTGCTTCCCTACCACCTCGCAATTTCATGGACTACCTCCTTTAGCCAACTCTTACCTGTAGTCATGCAGAGGAGATGAGTCTGAGAAATGTATTTTCCAGCTGAACTAATTTCACACTTTATAAACCCCCAGAATCTGGGTGCACAGTTACGTTGGTACTTGCTCATGAATCGCACTTCCAGTATTCTGCATCTTCTTTAGCCCCCTCCCATGTTGATCCTGGCTTGTTTATGTGGTTTTACTGAGCCAATGGGACATTAGCAACATGATCCAAGCAGAGACTTGATAAGCATTCTCTCCACGGAACATGGAACCCAGGGACCCAGCTGCCATGCAAGAACCCAGGTCACCCTCCTTGAGCTCAGAAATGGTGGATGTGGAGAGTCCTCGAGTCCACAGGGAGAGAGAAGTTCATCCAATGCAGAATCCCAGTATAGCTCAGCTACAAGAAAACCCATTAGATAAAGGAACCTCATGAGTGAGTCCTGCAAAGACCAACAGAAGACCTGTCCACCCAGCCCACAGAATCAGAAGCACCTGAATTCTGTAGTTGGGTATGAAGCAGTAGACAACTGAATCAGCCACAAAACTTACATGAACTCTTTCATTGCTGATGAAAAAATAAAATAAATATTAATTTTATTACTGTCTCACTAACAAGAACCTTTTTAAAAAGGCATAGAATTTGAGTTACTAGAAAAGCATTTTCAGTTGAGCCTTAGCTTTGTCATTCAAATTACTGAACGGACACTTCAAAAATTTTTCAATACTTAGTATTTGCCAAGTACTCTATTAAGACCCAGTGTCCTCATCATATCAGTGATGAACATTTATTGAATATATACTATGTTCTAGCCTCTGCATTAAGTCTTTTACTCCATGAATTCTCATAACTTTATACTTCAAAGACCATGAGTATGCCTTAGTAAAAACAGAAGCACAGAAATGGAAGTAACTCACCCCGCTGTATCAACAGAGCTGGGATTGGGATCGTGGCAGAGGCTACAATCTTCCTCAGGACCCTAGAGCTTCTCTGAGGAATGTCATGTGCCTGGGGGTTTGGGAGGAAACATCTTAGCTCTGGGTTACTGCAGAAGCACAGGTAAAAAAGTTCAGTTACTTGCCAGATTCAAAGTTAACCTGGGCATGAAAAGGGGGAAAGGAGGTTTATTTTGATTCCACCAATACCTCCGGAAATGGATTAAATGGTTTTGGGAAGTTAGCACAGAGAAGCCACAACACGACTTCCTTTGTCTCTCCTCTGATGATGACAGGCCTGCAGATATAAAGCATAGTTTGCCTGTAGCTAAATAAAAACTGGTGTCATGTGAAAGGATAGAAGTTTATAATTTTTCTTCTGATGAACTTTGCCACCCTTTTCATCTCCATTCTAGGGGCTAGAGTAGTCTATCTTAGATTCTAACATGACAAAAAATAATAGAAATTAAGGACTATCTTGCTTTTGATCTCCAGGACGCTAAACTGTTATTGCAGGGACTTCAATATGTGAGAGAAATGTCACTGTGAAGAGAGCTGGGGACTTGAGTTTCCCATAAAGGCTGGAGAGAAGATCATTTGCACTAGGCAGAGTAAACAGGGAGACAGAGATGAAGAAAACATGTAAACTCAGTGTCTCAAATTGATGGTCCCATTCCCTGACACCAGACAGAGGTTTGAGTGAGGGAGCTGGGGAGAGGGGTAGGGTGAGAAGGGGATTAAAAGGCTAAAGAATGGAAATGAGTTTTTAGGAAATCTATGTAAATGTGCCTCCTCAGACCCTAAGAGGGTATCATATCCAAGTGATTATAAACCTGGTGAATGGCTACATAGCCTTAGATAGGACACAAAAGTATCCGTTACCTACAGGCAAACCGGAGATAAGATGAGCTCATCAGTGTCCAGCTCGGATTTCTGTTTAAAGATCCCACCACACAATGAATCCTTCAGCAAATACCATCTTAGGCGGAAGATTCAAGATGGCAGACCGGCACCAGAATTCAAACCTTGCATTGACATGCATTGGTTGAATGAGATCTTAAAACTCAAATAGAGCTCATTTAAGTAGAAATGAAGAAATCAAAACTCAAATAGAGCTCATTTAAGTAGAAATGAAGAAAGGTTATTTTTATTTTCTTGAATGCTTTAGTTAGACATTGTTTCTGATCTGCTGCATCCTGGGTACAGCTATGTATTCTACTCCATGACTACTCTCCTAGGCAGTGTTAAGCTTCACAGATAGAGCAGGTTCAGTTTATAAGAGCAGAGGGAAGGATTGGTTTCCTCATGAGGCATTTAGAGGTGAGAGAAAAAAGAGGAGTTGTAAATATAACAGAGAAGGAGCAGTCAGAGATCGCAAGAAAATACAGTGTCAAGAAGGCCCAGGGAAGTCAGAAGCTTCAAAAGATTAGAACTTAAAGAAGGGAACCTGTCTAGTAATGTTGCGGCGAGGACAAATGTTTAAAGTATTGCAGAAAACATTAAAAAGGTGTAAGATATGGAAAGAAGTAGCCCGTCTGGCTATTCAGATATCTGAAGTATGCTAGATTTGAAAGATTTTGCAAGCATTAGAGAAAGGGATATGTGCTAAGGGAATGAGCACAGTGAGTATAAAAACGGAAGTTAAAGGATTTGACTATAAAATATTTGGGAAAATACAGTAATCATTGGAAAGGGAGAGGATCAAAGGGTTTTTAAATGGGAACTACAGAAAGGAAGCACACATGAGGAAGTTGACACAGAAGGTATTAGAAAGAGGTCACAACAGTATGGGAATAAGGTACTTCAGGAAACAAAAATAAATTGGATTAAAGATGAGCAGAGAATTCTCATATTCAGAATGCTTGCAGACACATGCAAATTGGAGTCAAAATAAATGACGTAAAAAGCATAAGTGGTGGGAAATTGGTAAATCAAACACCAGCTGTTCTTAAATTCATAATAAACAGATAGAAGCAAGGTTACAGATCAAATTGGGTGGTGAGAAACTGTGAATGTAAGGAAAAAGAATGTGTTTAGGGAATAACTTTTGTGAGAAACAAGAAAGAATGTGGGTGGGCTTAATGCTTTGCCCATTGTAATAACTAAATTAATATTTACTTTTAAAATTTTTAAAATCACAAATAAAAATGACAGCCAAACACGGCTGATTATTTTTTTTCTTTTTTGGTCAGTAGAAACCTGTGACAATATCTCCTTGTTTGTGAGAAACTCTTCAGTACCTAGCTCAGCATAGCTTGATTACAAGTTGCAAGTTCTTTATCTACAAAATAGACATAATACAGCCTACATTTCCCAGGGTTGTTATAGAAGTTAATTAATGTTTATAATACCCTCTAGGATACAAAGTGAAAACTCTGCTACTCACATATGAACACAGAATAATCTGAAAGGCCTACTTAAGTCCATTTGCCCATAGTGAATAATCAGTCTAACAAATGGAGAAATTAAAATCTACTTTTATATACTTTTACTTGATAAAGTTGTATTTCTTAACCATAACAAGTAAAAAATAGAAAGATAATATAACAAAATACTAAGAAGACAGGTTTCCGGAACCAATGAAACTGAAAGATTGACTCACTTACGGCAAGTGAAGGATAATTGTGGAATGCCCGATAAAGACAAAAACAGGTATGGACTCTAAAGGAACTAAATACCCCTAAATAGTTAAGGAAGCAAATTATGTTTATGAAGAAAAATGATTATCACTTTAGGAAACAACTTCTCATTATTGTAAAATGCATTGTGTATTTAAGGGGATTAATAAATAAAAAGTCAAAAATTACATACTTTGTAATGATGTAATGACTTCTCCAGCTCAAGATTGTGTGTTGGTGAGTTCACCAAGAGTGAATTCCTTTAATCCTGCTTCCAGAGAGAAGTATATAAGCTTTCACAGCTTTGACCATCAAATTCTTATAAATAAAACCATTACATATTAATTGATTGTGATTCATTTTGTCAGTTTCATAAAATTGTTGTCAAATCTCACTTGACTCTTCCTTTGTGAATGGGAGAAACTGCTTAATATGCCTGTAGTATTTCAACACTGTATCAGAAGCTGTGGTATATATATTTTAAATGGTTCTTTTGCTTGTCTATAAAAAGCTTAAAATACGGATGAAGATAATGTTCCCAGGGTGCAACAGAATATTCCTAGGAACATTCCTTGCAAAACAACAGAGAAGTAGAACTGACTTCCACCTCCGTTACCGTGGGACTGCAAAGAAAGAGAACAATCATCAGAGCACAATTAACACAGAATCATGGGCTTGAATAGATTCCATTTTGCATTTTTCATAGCTATTTAAAGTGCTTAAGTGTTGCTTTCCTAATTTTAAGACCTTTGTGGAATTGAAGTCAGAAATCTGAGTAGAAGAGCAGCTTCTGCCTTTTTCTAACCTTTCAGCCTGGACAATCCTTTTCTCCTAGCCTCAGTCTTCTCTATGAAGCTGAGTTACTATTTACATCTTAATGAGGTGGTAAGAGAAAATTAAATGGAATAACCTGTGAACAAACATAATTCATCACGATGGCTCAATACTTGTTTATTTGAGACAATTTTGAGAGAATTGGGACTTGGGGTCAGTCATAATTCAAAACATTTTGAAAACTACACGGGTTTAAAAGAGCACATATGTTCCGAAAGTAATGTAGAAGTAGGTATATATTAATTGCTCAACAGGTTTTTATTAATTTATGAAACATACGGACATTCAAAAGTTAAATAACTTGGAAGTGATCACTCTATTACATGTAATAAGAAAAAGCTCAACAAACTTAAACATGTTTTCTTGGACCCATTACAGAACTGAGGTTTTGGGGCAAACCACCCCAAAATCTGGAGAGACAGGCACAGCTGACAGGTGGAGTTGATATACCTGGACAGAGGCTACCAGAGACATAATCTGGTAGAACACTTAGAGGGTAATTTTAATAAATTGCTGGAAGCTGGGTGTGGGTTAGTTTGAAAGTGAGGAACTACTAGGGACCATATTCTTAGAGACTAGAGTACTAGTTTCTAACTAGAAACTTAGTTCTTAGAGCTAAGAAGAATCCCCTTTTGGCTTTAGCAGAAGGAAGGGAAAGTAACAGCTGTGAAATATACCAAGGAAATTCTCTAAAACAAAGGCCTAACCCCACAGGAAAAGACTTTATCGGAACCTGATCTACCCGTGGAAAGGTCATTTACCTGAGTGTAGGCCCCTCCAGCCTTCCTGTTTCACCTGAGAGGAGTGGGGAAGCTAAAAAAAATGTGTGAAAGTGAAGGTCGCAGCTCAGGAACACAAGCCCACTAACAGATGGAGAATGAGTCATGAATTTCCAGAACATTTTCCATCTTCCACATCTATCACTACACCAAAAGTGAATTTTCACTAAAAGATGTACAAGATAGAGACCCTCTTGAGCAGAACCACTTAGGAAAGTCTGGAGTTAACAGGTGAGACAAAGGCAAGGCCAATAGAGGAATATGAAGACTCTGAACCCTGGAGTACCAATAAACCTTCAACACAACCCAAATTCTAGACAGGTTAACATAAGCCCCCAAACTATAGTCCTATTACCTCCATTCCTATTGTCCTATACAACACGCCCAGCTTTCAACAACAACAACAAAATTACAAGCCATGACACAGGCAAGAAAAAAAACACAAGAGAACCACATTTAGACATGACCCAGGATACTAAGTCTGGCCAATGGAGGGGGATGAAAAGATACTGCTGGAGAAGAGGAATGTGCTTCCTGACTGTGGTGTTCTTGCTGTGAAGGCTCCTGCGGCATGGGTGGCTCAGGCAATGCACTGTAGCCAGCAGCACGCAGCACGCAGTGGGCCGTGGCTCCCCCGCAGCATCTTAGAGCTCTGTAAGTTCCAAAGGGTGAAGTTTCACCAAATTCCATCAGAAAGCCCCAACAGAAACCTATGTGCCACACAATGATCGGTGACTATGTCCTCACCAGTGAGGTCTGGGAGCCTAGTTTTCAGCCTGGGAGGAAGTGGGGTGGTTCTTCCTTGGGTACTGTATCTTAGCGCCAGTGATGACAGCTATTATATTAGATCATATTGGATCATGCCATATCATATTATGCTAGATTTTACTGTATTGAATTATGTTACATTGTATTACCTTACTTTTTACTCTTCGTATAATATTTATATTACATAGGTATGTTATATTGTGTCATATCATATCTGCTCATCTTATATTCTTTAGAATTTTTTAAATTCTTTACAATTCTTTTTGCTTCTTGACATTCCTCCATTATTTCAATACTCTGTAAAAGTTAATAATTATTTATGTTATATATTTATTTATAAATTTTTCTCTTTATCTTTAATTGTTCACTTTTTATCTTTAATTGTTTATATTTTATAGTATACATTTTCCTGTTCGAATTACTGTGCAATTTCACTTTCTACATTGGACCAAGGCCGATAAAGAAAACCATATTTTAATGGCCGTCGTTTATGCCACCAAGTTTCGGGTGGTGTGTTATTCATAAACATTAACCAAATTTGGAATGTGAGTAATTAAGTAATAAATTGATAATTTTGAACTTTGTCACATTGCTTGAAATTCTCTTGCAACTGGATCAAATAAGATTTTCTAAATATTTTCTATATTCAGTTACTCTGTGTCTGAAGTTTCTCTAAGTCTCAATTTTTTGATCTGCAAAGGTATCTGGGGGTAATAACAATATTTACTTCTTAATAGAGTTTAATGTGAATATCAAAGAAATACTCTGTACAAAAGACTTAGCATAATATGTGGAATATAGAAGGTATATTAACTAATAAAATAATATATAAAACTGTAGGTCTTCTCATTGATGCTACTTTTGTAATAGTTAGAATTATTCTAAAAATTGCTACCAAAAATTACATCAAGTAAATATTTATGGCAACCCATTAAGGAAGACTATAAATGGAAAATGTGCAAAATAAAAAAAAATTACTTGATCCTTTTGTGTGTACCATTCATATTGTTCAAGACTCGTACTTTTAAAATAGAGTCATATAAGACAAATATTATATAGTGAGGAACCTAAGTTCTTTAGAAAATGAAAAGGGAACTCCACCTAATATGTAGATAATCAGGAAATAAATCATGTAGCTAGAAAACACCTCCTATATTTTCTTATGGTTATACATTTTTAAATAAATGTTATAAATTTATTTCATAAATTTTTGGTAGATAAGGCAGAAATTTTTTCCTTTATCTTTCCAAAATAAAGAATCTTTCTGCTTTAATTTCACAGCCTTTTGACAGACCACTTACCTATTCCATACTCACCAATTAATTGCTTAATTTGGCTAAGACCTGCAAGGCTGTGATCTAAAATCCCTTCTTAATAAAAGCCTTCTTGGCCTCCAGCTCTGATTTCTCATTGCGTCTTATATGCAGATCTACAATAATACGTTCACACTGCATTGTAAATGAATTTTCCCTTTTATCTGTCTATGTGCTTCAGGACCATAATAAATCAAGGATAAACTCAGTGTCTGACACCCAAGATTAGTACATTTTGTTGGAAGAAGTATGAATGAACAAATGACTACGTGAATGACACAACACACTTCATTTGCTGCTCAATGCCAGGCTCTACACACCAAAACCAATGAATATAGAGACAATCCCAAAACAAGGAGAAGGCAAATGTATTAGTCCATTCTCTTGCTGCTAATAAAGACATACCCAAGACTGGGTAATTTATAAAGGCAAGAGGTTTAATTGACTCACAGTTCAGCATGGCTGGGGTGGCCTCAGGAAACTTACAGTCATGGCCTAAGGGGAAGCAAACACTCAAACTCACTATCACGAGAACCGCATGGGGGAAACAGCCCCCATGATTCAATTCTCTCTACCTGGTCCTGCCCTTGACATGTGGGGATTATTACCATTCGAGGTGATATTTGAGTGGGGACACAGCCAAACCATATCAGCAAGTTTGTCACTAGATTATGAAATAAAATATTTCAAGTAGTGACTATAATGCACACAAATGTACACATATGGACTTTGGAAAAATGAAGTGGTCACCATCTAAATACTGAGTATCTGTTTTATTCAGAGGTATCATATAATTAAGTTATACAAATATAATTCCAGATTATCATTTTTTGTGAAAATAGGTAAGAAAAATCAAGAAAGACTTATATTAACAGTTATGAACAGTTTATCCATGGATTGAAATATCACACAATAAATGTTAAACGAATGGTCCTTTTCCACATTAGTTTTAAATTCAAAAACTATTTTACAACTTATTTGAATAATTAATACTAAAAACAGCATTGCCTTGGGATGATTTGTCAGGAGATGCTGAGAGTATAAAGTCTCAGTGTTTCAGAGCCACAAGATTAGAAATCAAATGACATCATTTCTTTTCTTCCTTTGAGTGCATATATGCATGTGTTTCTATTACATGCAAGACGGCTGAGTAAAATGGAAAGGTCCCTTGCTTATTTTCAAGTCAGAAAGACCATATTAGAATTCCAATTCTAACACACAGTAGCAATGTGACATTGGGAAATTTATTCAACCTTTTTGGGTTTTATAGTTACCTCATCTGACATCTGGGTGTAATAACCTTGCCTGTATGGGGTTGTCATGAGAACTGATGAGGTAACAGAGGTGGTAGTGTGAGTAGAGCCTGGCAGAGAGACACTTTCTAAAGTCAAAGAATTAGTCCCTGGGCTGATGGGGTAACAAAGATAGATACTTAAGCTGACCTCAAGGAATGTAATGTCATTGGAGACAATGGAGAGCAATGATATCTGCCCTCCTCATCCAGTATGTTTCATTAAAATAATGATTAAATGAATAAAGTATATGGCAGAGATTGAAAATATAAGGTGGTGTGATAAAATACAAGAATATTATTTCACAATAAAAGAAGAGGTTCAGAGAGCTAAGTTGAACTGTTCTCTAAATAGATGCTATTAATGATTTCACTAATGACACCTGTTAGAAAGGGTCTCTGAGGCACCACCTTAAATGTCTTAAACATGCTTTCCAGTCACACCCTTGGCTTCATCTTTAGGTTCTGTTTTCTTGACAATGTCCTGGATTTATTCTCTGCCCAAAAGCCATTTTTTAATCTCAGCAGACTTTGCCATCCGGACAGACTAGCAAAAAGAAGAGTTATTTTCAAACCCAGCAAATCCCAGGTCTTTTGTAGTTAACGGTTCTTTCTCTAGTTTTTCTCACCCTCTCTCATTTGTCATGTGGAGGTAGAGAAAGTCATGTGGTCCTGTGGTTCACTACCTGTTTCAAAATCTCTTCACTACATTATCAACTTAATTAGAACCCTTGTTGATTTCCTGTGTTACTTCAGGCAGCAAAGTTGTGAAACTTATTGCTAGTATAAAGCAAGGGTCTCCTTTCTGCCAGCTTTTACTATCATTTTAATTTTTCATATTTTTTGTTAAGCCCTACTCAGAAGCCCCCTCCAGGCCCATTATGTCTCTGCTAACTCTCTCCAAGGCTCTCTTGTGAACATCGTTTAGTGTCCTCCTCGATTGTGTCCACTGCGTCAGCCCAGAGCTAATGTCAGTGTTTGGGTTGTTATAGGAGCACCTTCCTCCAGGTACAGAACTCTGTTCCAATTCCCTTTAAAACTAAGTGGCATCAAACATCAATGATTTTTTTTCTCATTAAACTGTTATTTGGGCCAGACTTAGAGGAGGTATCCCATGTGGCATCGAGAGGGGCAACTGGAAGGCCTGGGATGGCTCAATCCTAGGTACTGAAATAATCAGTGTTTCTCATTCATGCCTGATGACTGCTGTTGGCTGGAACCCCAGATGGGGCTATCAGCCAGAACACCTACGTAGGATCTCTTTATGTTGCTATTTGTTTTTTCTCACAGCATGGTGATGGGATCCAAAATTGAGTGTCCTGTAAGAATATCAGGAGTGCATGGCCTTTTATGGCCTCACCTTGGGTCTTGCTTTGCATCACTTTCACCATACTTGCTCACGTGGAGCAGCCCCTAAGTCCCACGCAGGTGCAAAGGGATGGGACATATCCCCTCAGTGAGAGCAGGTCAACCTCACATACACAGAGGAAAATGTAGGGTGCATTGTGATGACTAACTTAGAAAATACAACCTGCCACTGTTGCCAGGGTACTCCTTTACCTGCAATAAGAAATGATGAACCCGAAGACAGCACGAGGATTTCTAAGGAAGAACACTCTCCTACAAATATAAAAACACACTCTCCCTTATAGAGAGCTTTAATTTATCTTTTAAAAGAAGGAGATCCATAAAGTTATCACCAAGGAACAAGCAGCATGTATCCCACAGGATTTCAGAATGGCCATGGGCTAGTGGTTTCTGTGAGCCTCCTAGCCTCTTCCTTTTAGAAGAGGAGTTTTGAAAGTCTATATCCCATGCTTGTGTCACCATTGTATATTGTGTGCGATGGGGCTGGAGAAGGAGAGACAAAACACTTCTCTCTTTAATTCACAGTTCTTCAGTCTGAAAGCAAATACTCAGGGAATGCAACCAAGTAGAATCATCTGTACCTGGAGACGATTTAGGTAATAGACTTCAAACAGCTATCATGGAACAGACTAAATTGTGTCTTTCCAGGATTCATATGATAAATGTCTAACCCCCAGTGCCTAAGAATATGACTATATTTGGAGACAGGGCCTTTAAGTTGTTAATTAAATTACTATGAAGTTATTAGGCTGAACCTGAACCCAACATGGCAATAGGACTGGCGTCCTTACAAGAAGAGGAAATTTGGAAACAATTACAGAGGGAAGACTGTGAAAACACAGGGAGGAGATGGCCATCTCCACAGGGAGGAGAGGGCCATCTACAGAGGGAGAATCCTGGGAGACAGGGATCAAAAGAAACCAGGCATTCTGACACTTCCATCTCAAAATTCCGACTCCAAAATTGTGAGAAAATACATTTTTATTGTTTAAATCACCCAGTCTGAAATATCTGTTATGGCACCCCTTGCAAACTAACATATATCATGAAGACCTGAGACTTAGATTTTGAGGGAGACGTTGAATGCATTTTACATGGAAGAGGGGAATGGATTGTTGTGGCCAGGTGGCAGACTGTGGCAAACTGTATTTTTCAAAGAGGGCCTCTGCAAGATATTTTGTTCCCTGGGCTCATGTTAAACGACATTCCTCCCATGAGGTGGTTTCCGTGACGGACCCCTCCCTTTGAAAGGTAGGACTTTGTGAATAGAGTAGAAAGGATGTTATGTGACCTTCAAGGCCGGTGATATGGTTTGGCTATGTCTGCACCCAAATCCCATCTTGAATTGTATCTCCCAGAACTCCCACGTGTTGTGGGAGGGACCCAGGGGGAGCTAATTGAATCACGGAGGCCGGTCTTCCCTGTGCCATTCTCATGATAGTGAATAAGTCTCATGAGATCTGATGGGTTTATCAGTGGTTTCCACTTTTGCTTCCTCCTCATTTTTCTCTTGTCACCACCATGTAAGAAGTACCTTTCATCACCCGCCATGATTCTAAGGCCTCCCCAGCCATGTGGAACTGTAAGTCCAATGAAACTTCTTTTTCTTCTTAGTTTCAGGTATGTTTTTTGGATATGGCTACAGGAAAGCCATGGTTGACCATTTTATCTCCTTGGGATACTCCCTTGGGAACCCGGTAGACATGCTGCCAGAAAGCCAACTAGCCACAATGCAAGAACATGTGCAAAGGTTCTAGCAGATGGCCTCAGGCAAAGTCACAGCTGACAGCCGACCTTCACTGCCAATGCAAGTGATGTCTGCAATAATTCTAGTCCCACCTGTCAAGTAACCCCTACCTTTGGGCTGGCTCAGCGGATGCATGCAGAGAAGAGCTGAGATATCTACTGGAGCCTTGATCGTACTGCAGCATCAGGGACAAGATAATCGTAATTGCTTTCACACTGAGTTTTGTGGTGACTTATTATGCAGCAATACATAACTAGAACAGAGAACTGCAGCTGATATAAATAAATTGTTTGTAACGTAGAGGTTTCCCTTGCATCCTCCTATTGACGTGAAATTCCTTAATTTCTCCTGATAATTTTAGTTGGTATGTTCTTACTAAGTCAACTATTGTTTTATAACCTCAAGTAGCAGGATTGCAAATTTCAAACCAAAAGCAATTAAGCTAAGTAAAAATCAAAATGAAAAAGTTGGCAGAGGAGGAGGAGGTGACCTATGAGTTCATTGGTTCATTCCACTTAATCTAGAGAATTCATTTTACCTAGACAGACACTAAAAAAGACACACAGGTGCACACACGCTTAGGCATAAATTGTCAGTTTTTAGCCCAGGTCTGTCCTATTCCCATTATTACATATAATTGGATTAGAAATGTCATTTTAAAATTATTAAGCTATAGGTAAGGCCTTTCTTTGCTACATATATATAATCTTGACTTCTTTAAAATCTAGCCTAGAAAACATTTTTGTTTCTTTTTCTTTTTTTCCTGGTCCCTTCTTTAGCTCCCAAGAATTTCAGAAAATGGTTGCATTTTAGATTATTTTGCCAGCTGCATACTTTTCTGTCTAATTTGCAGACTTCACTTACTTGATAACACTTCACACAGCTGTCTAACCCAAGCTTAAATGATTTTCTGATTTCTGAAGAAGTGGCTACACAAATAATGGCTTCAGACCAAGGTCTTTGGCAGTATAATTTTATCCACCAGGCCCGGCACAGAGAAAAGTAAAAAAAGAAAAAAAAAAAAAGGAGAGGGGTTAATTTTTATTAAGAGTTTGAATTTTTGTCTTATCAAATGTTGAAGAATACAATTCAAAACTTGCTTATAGCATGCCACACAAATATCTTAGTGTCTTTTTTATCTACATCTTCCTTTGGAGTTTATCATACTTAGAGGTAAGTTTTTTATTTTTATTTTTTAGTGTTTCTTATTTTCTCCAGTAGAGTATCACCATGCTTCTGGCAACACTTTACACTCCCTTTTGTTACAACCAAAATACATCTAGCCCTTCAAGCAGCTATTAATGGTTATCACCTTGAAGAAGATATCAGGAAACTGAAGCTGTCACTGTGACGTGGCGGGGCTCACTGACATTACCCCTTTTAACATACCTCAGGCTCTTTTCTGAATACATACTGTATGTGAAGTTACTGAAATGAAGACAAAAAAGTGCTAAACAATTCAAAAAGTCAATGATAACAACACAAACCACTTGATAAGAGTCGAAGAAGCTAAAGAAACATCAATTACAGTTGGAGTAAACAGTTTTTTTTGTGATTAAGCAAATGAATAAACACACAAGAAGTAAAACCTTTCTTTATTAAATACCTGACAAACTATGTGAGTCAATAAATTTTTTTGTAGAAATAAAATACCTTAGGATTAAGGAAAAAAATAAGAAAAAATATTCATAAAATTCTGGGAGCAGACAAGATGGTGGCTATTTCAAAATCCATGATCAGTTTTCCAGCTTGTGCTGTTTTGCCATCATTTGACTCCAAAAAGGCAAGATGAATTTTGCTAAACAATGCAAGATGATTCCAGGTTAGATAAGAGTTAAAAATACACTATTATAAGAAATCAGTAGTTAATTCCTAACTTTTTAAATTATGTTTTGCAAACTCACAGCATCTCAATAACATCTTTAATTCCCTTTTATTTTTACCAGATTTTATAAGTTGTACTAACACATGTGCTGCAAAGTACCTTTAAAACTAAAAGGAGTAATGGCAAAGAACACTAACTTCTTATAGCACAGGCCTTTTTATTAAGTTTTTAAATATAACTAAGTATAACTAAAAAAAGAATTCAACAGAACTTTGCAAATGAACTTGGAAAAAATTATTTTTTAAGTGAGTAGGCTGAATCTCAAAGTGCATTTTGAATTCAGTCTATTGCATTCTCAATAATATTTTAAATATGGGGCAATTATAGTTCTCTCCAAAAATTTCTGACTTTATGCAAAGGGAATATTAAGCAAAATTGCAGATAGCTCTCAAAATTGGATAGCACTTTATCCTGCCCTCTAGACCAAAATCAAGATGAGTTGAACTTACCAATCAGGGTACTCTATGAATATGAGAATATTTAATCAAAATAAAAGCAAAAGGGAAACAATATGTCTTTTCAAGGACTAGAAGCTATGCAAATGGCTTTCAACTGCCCCTTGATCACAGAAATACAAAGAATGGGAGGAGACCAAGGAGAGAAGTTTGCAGTGGAGTATTATTCCAATTCAAGAATGATGTTTCCAACTCTTTTATGTTCATCTGTGTATGAAAGTATAACTGCTGCATAACAGGCAGTTTTCTTTCGCAAAGCTACAATAAAAACTGTTCAGGGCTTGGTGAAGATAATCTTTCTCTGTTGGTATTCTCTGAAACTGCAAGCATCTCGAGTGTAAAAGGCACCCACACCTAAACTCATTTGATTTCTTTTTTAAACCACTTTGTACTTTATGAATAAGTACAATATATAATTTCAGTCTGTATTACATGCTGTAAACAGAAGAAGATGCACATAATCCTGTCAGAACACTTCTTGATAATCTTTTTTCCAGGACAATATTTATTGTATATGATATTCACTTCTTCAAAATTATTGACAATCTACTATGTGCTGGTTCTGGGAAAAATAAACACCATACATTGTGTTTGCATTGTGAACTTGGAGAGTGAATCTCTATTCTTTGTTGTTGGCAATGTGCTTCATTGTTTGTTACAGTAAAAAATTATTTTATTGATTGATTTTATTTTTTCTCCAGTTGTATGTAAGCTCCCTGAGGGCAGGGAGCTTTGTCTTACTCACAGTTGTATCCTGGCAATTAGAACAATACCTGACAGAGGGAAGTGTTCATAAATATTTGTGGAATTATTGTAAGAATGAATCATTGAATAGATAGATGTGCTACACTTATAATTTATAATAAAGTATAATGCAATGCCTCAAAATGTCAGGCTTTAAATGTCTTAGAAAAGTTATGTTAAGAATACTACCAACTGGCAAAGGAAATTATGTTTTATAATATGTCATGTTTAAGAAAAAACTGTAGAATACAAATTTTCCTAAAGCATACATTGGTTGATGAAATACTGTGACTGGAGGGATTTGGTAGAAAAATACATACTAAAGCATCTAAATCTTCAGTCTGTAACAATCAAAGCTTCAAGAGGATTCTGTAAATTTGTCTATGCCTGGGATAATAATAGATAAGGTTATTAATCAAGTATTAGAATGTGAGTGATAATAATAAAGGTGTTAAGGTTATGATTTAAATGACCCACTATTAAGGTTACAGAAAAGCTAATTTTCACGATGGGTAATAAATGGTTATCCAGAGATATTTTACAAGATGAAACTAAGAGTTATGTTCCAGTACAGTTTAGATCAATTCACATTTCAGAGCCACTCTTGAAAACTGTGCAACCTCAAGTGTTTTAACCTGAAGAAATGCTCCTTCAGAATGTTCCTTGAACCACTGGATTGATTGAATTAATATTTCCCCCTGCTTTGCCATCCATTCAATATGTTAAAACTTTTGTGCCAGAGGTATTAGACATACTCATTTTCTCAAAACTATGCTATTTCTCATTAATTTATTTTCTTCATATGTGTATTCATCAGGAGAGGCACTCCAAGAGAGGAGAAATTATTCTTTAAATATACACAGAATTTCAGGGAATACATTAGAAAAAAACGCTTTATTTTGGGCTTAAAGGAAAAGAAGTTAAGCTTTAACTTCAGTTAATGGAAGGAAGAAGAAAATAAGAATAATTGCATATGGATTTTCTAGGAATGTGAAAGGATTGATTGATGATAGAATTGACATTGAAAACATCAGCAAATCTGGTTTGCTACTTGGCACTAGGTGAACAGAACTCTCAGTGAGAGATCGGAGCAGTATCCAGGGAATGGGACCTCAGAATGGATACTGACGCAAGTCATTTCCAGAATTATTTAGTAAAAGACAGGATTAAAGGCATCAACTTTCAGGTTTTCGTTTAACCTAAAGATCTATGTTTTTCAAGATCTGGTAACATTGTAGTGAAACCCAACCAAGTAACTAACTGCTATGGAAAGGTTCGGCCCCTGCCAACTGGCCATGAAGAGGGCCCATGTGCAGGCAAGGAGATAGCTTTTTTCTTTTCATTGTATGAAATCGTACACCTCAGGTCATCTGAATGACATTTTTTATGACTGCGGAATATAGAAATGAGGTAATACAGGAGCTTCCCCTGGAGAGCTGAGTTATGGATTATTCTATCCGAGAATTAGGCAGGCCTTTACTTAAAAGCATTGCTCCAGCTTAATGTCAACAGGACTTCATTACTTCTCCTGCTGGTACTAGAAAAATACTGCTACTGCTGAGGGTTTATACACGTTTTTGTTATAGACCCAATTTCCTGGGGTCGATTTGTCGTAGCAGACATTTTAAGTTACAAATGGTATCTACTCTCAATGAAACTAAGTTGTCAGATCAACTAAAATGGTGTTTTACAAAATAGTGCATCATTATTTTTTTAAGTCCATTAAAATAACAATAAAGATTTCACTGAACAGTCCTGGAGCAGGGGCAGTTATGTTCTTCTTAAGTACTAGCTTTTATTTATCAAGTGAGAAGTGTTCTGATATGTGCCCAGTGTGCTAGCCCAAAAAGAGTTGGGCTGAACACAGGTAGCTTGAGCCTGTAATCCCAGCAACTTGGGAGGCTGAAGTAGGAGAATGGCTTGAACCCAGGTGTTCAAGGCCAGTGTGAGCCTTATAGATAGATTCCGGTCTCTAAGAGAAAAAAAAAAAAATGAAAGAAAAATTAACTGGGCATGATGGCATGAGCCTGTAGTCCCAGCTGTTACTGGAGAGGCTGAGATGGGAGGATCATTGACCCCGGCGTTTGAGGCTGCTGGGAGTATGATCATGCCACTGCACTCAGCCAGGGCAACAGAGAAAGACCCTGTCTCTAAAAAAAGAAGAAGAACTTTTTTTTTAAAGGTAGGATTATTTATAGAGAGTTACTAAAAAATTTAGTATCATGATAATTTGTTACATTTAGAGAAGGAATTCTTATGACTCAATTTTGACAATTTATGACATTCAATCAGTAACATTTATGAAAAAAACTAGTATTTTGAGCAAGGAAAAAAATTTCACCAATTTTTTAAAACTGATTCCTTAAGAATTACCGTAACTCTTGCAGTAACGGCATTTGTTTCTAAAAGCAGAAAATCTTTATTTTAGTTAATATAAGTAAAGCAACCACAACAGTAAACTTTGCTTTTAAAATATATTTAATACAGATTTTCAACATAAGTATCCTTTAGGGTAGAAAACTAAAATCTGGTACAGAAGATGTAATTAGGGAATTGATTTTAACAGAGGAGCCAAATAAAACTTGGGAATAGACAAAAATCAAAATCACGTATTTCCCTTGTTTGAACTGATACCCCAATTATTACAGATTGTTTTCCTGTATGAAAACATTACATGTGCTCCATAAATATATACAACTATTATGTACCCATAATAATTAAAAATAAAATAAATTTAAAAATCATGTACTTCATTGACATGGAGAACACTTAAAACGCCAGGGGCCGTTTCAGGGAAATTGGAATTTAGCCATTGGTAAGTTCAGACACGACTATCACATGCATAGCCCTCCAGCAATATTTATTAACTTAATGAAATTAGACACTTGAGTATTAGTGAGAAACTTCCTAGTCAAATTATATTATTGTTATGTAAATATATTCTTAATTGGATCCACCTTTTAATAATGAGGTCATTATAATAAAATATCAATATGAGTCAATGATAATTAACCATCTGTATTAAAGTAGAATGGATTGACTTTCATTAGACATCACTTTTTTCACAGGATGTAGTGGGCTAGGAACAGAGGTGACTCTGCCATAATTCTCCAATATTCCTCCCTAACATTGCCCTACCCTTCCTAATGTAGGTTTTGTTTCTTCCAGCAATGTTTGCTAGGGTAAGCGTGCAAAATAGGAGCAGCTCTTCATACTTCTGTACAGAAAAGACCAACACACTTCTGAACATTGATGCAGCTCATGAAGAAAAATATACTAAAGTTAGTTCTATAGATGAGGAACTGGCAATTTTACGTGAGACTCAGAAAAATTCCTAAATTCTAAAAGCTAAAAAAAATATGGAGATAAGATGCAAGGAAGTCTAATCGCAGCTTCTTTCTTCCTCTGCTATTCATATTGAATTCTGTACAAGCCATACCAAGGGAATACACACCGTGAATATTAATGGTTATCTTAATAAAAGGTCTAACATTAGTGGTACCAGCTCTAATAATAGCTGTCTTCTTCAGACCCTAACATATGCCTTGCCTTGCTTAGCTCAATTCCAATAATCACAGCAGCTGTACAAGATGGCCTGAAAAGCTTGCAATTTACAGAAGAGGGTAACTGGGACTCACAGACACAAGACCAAACTGTCAAGTTCACAATGTTCCGAGTTGCCTTTCTCGGCCTTTGGAATCTAAAGCTCGTGTTTCTACCACCACAGCATAACTTTTGAAGAAATGAATTCATGTTGTTGTCAATTAAACTGTTTCCATAGTATTTTTTCTTGTTTATTTCCATCTTTTTAATGGCTAATTGTTGAATGCTATCTAGGTAAGCAGTCAAATAATTCAATACAATTTCTTTATTAATACCCACAACTCCATAGGGCCAATTTGGCTAATTTAGTTTTGGGAACACACAAACCAGATTAAATATTTACAATTCAACTATCATCTTGGCTATTGATTAATAAGTACTACATCACAGACTGCTTATCAAATCACATGTAGAATAATCTGCATGATTGACATTTGGGACCAGGTAATTTTTTGTTGTTGTTCTTATGGGAGCTGTCTTGTGTATTGTAGGATGTTTAGCAGGATCCCTGGCTTCAACCTACCAGATGGTAGGAGCACCCAATATCACCCCAGCTGAGAACATCGGGACTACATATTAAAGTCCTGTGACAGGAATATTAGAATTTGTAATAGTGTCTTAGTTCAGGCTGCTATAGTAAAATACCATAGACTGCGTGGCTTCTAAACAACACAAATTTCTTCCTCACAGTTATGCAGGCTGAAAGTTCATGATTACGCACTGGCAGATTCAGTGTCTGGTGAGGACTGGCTTCCTGATTCACAGAAGGTTTCTTTCTGCTGTGGGTCTTTACATGGTGAAGAAGTAAGGATGCTCTCTGGGGCCTCTTTTTATAAGGGCACTAATTCCGTTAATGAGGGCTCCACCCTCATGACTGATCTCTCCCAATGGCCTCACCTGCAAACATTATTACATTGGAGATTAGGTTTCAATACATGAATTTTGGGGTAACGTGAACACTCATTCTAGAATAAACTACTTAGTTTCTCTATCTTCTAGTCAGGACTAGGATTTCCTGGAGTTTGTCATTCTCTCTTTAGTACCTTGCACTGGCAATATTTCTACTGCTGTCACTAAGCTATGCTAACTAAGGTAAAAGTCGGTCTCTCTTTCTTGGTTCTGCTGGTCAAAATGAGTCCATGTTTTTGAAAGTTAGAACTCATTGTTAAGACCGTATCTCATTTATCTTTCTTATCATCCTAGGTTTAACCCAAGACTTTGTAAAGAGTGAATGTTTGATACATTTTTTTGTTGTTGTTAGTGGTGACAAATTTACCTACATAGATGTGTATGATCTGATTAGGAACACTTGAGAAATAAGACATAAACTTTTAAGCAACCAATAAAATCAAGATACAGTTAAAACTGCAAAGTGCTTCTTAAAGAAAAATTACCTCTAAATGTTTTGTGTTTTAAGGAACTGGTGTACTGATCCTTCACATTTTTAAATGGAAATCTTTTATTCTTGCTTAAAAAACAATAAGTCATAACACAAAGAGAGGGCATGATGAAAAATCATATATGACCATGCACAGTCAAATATATATGTTTAAAATACCAATTATCTCACCATTTTTGAAGTCAATGGTTTTCTACTTGAGTCAATAGTTTTCCATTTATTCTCCAATTCTGTTCAATAGTAAAGGGCTAAAATGGACCTTATTTGAGTTGCCTGGCAGAGGGACACTCATCTTAAATGTAGATAAGATACTTAATTTTCCATTCTGGGCACTATTATCAAATCTGTATTATTTTTTAAATGTAATTTGAGTTTGCCATGAGTTATGCAGTCTCTTTCTCCTTCCTAGCTTCTCTCCATGGATAACCCAACTTCATCTATCATTTCTGCAATCACAAACCAGGCTGCAGCAGCTACTTCTAAGCATACCGCTTTCACTTTTCACACTTCTCTTGGAGTTGCCTATAGCTGATATGTGTAACTAACTACTTAACTTCCATTTCTAGACATGCAAATTAGCTTCTGGAATGGATCCAAGTGAGTCAAATTATTTTTTAGACCCTCATTAAGACTGAGTTGAATGAGATTAACAAGAAAAAAGTTTACTAGTTTTTTCTTTCATCCTAATGAAAATTTTTTTGTAAGTATAAAAATGGTGAACAATACCAGTTGGAATAAAACTTGAAATGTCATCTGTAGGTTGATGGAAAACCCACAGCAAATTTAGAAATGTAGTTGTAATTACATAATTAAGTAGTTATGCTTTGCACTAAAGATCAATCTCTTGATCATTTTTTTGAGATTACCATGAGCTATTTTACATTTTACAACTCAATAATAAAGATGAAGTAGCTAAAGAATACACATTATATCTTATCTTGAAACAGGGAGACTGTTTCTACTTATCAGAACTAGAAGTTCACGGCCTAAAGAAAATATTTATGTGCTAAGCACACACAGAGAGAGATACCCAAATTTAATTTAAATACTTGGCAAATACCAAGAATCACTGTCTGATAGACACTTCATAGGTTTCACAGTCTGCTCAATGTCTTTCTTCTATATTTTCAGATTGAGCCCAGCAAAAAAGGTTTCCAATAGGCATATACAGTATTCTACAATATTTTTTCATTTATTAAAAATAGCAGGGAATATCTGGGAACTGTCTCATGGTAGCAAATTCTTGCTGATATTGAGGGGGGAAAATCCATTTTTGGTTTTGTGGTGTGCAAAAAGAAAAAAAAGACATAATTTGATTTAACATACTCATTGTATCTATGCCCTTATCTTATTTTATTTTTTGCCTTACGAATTTTTTTCTATATAGTTTCTCTTTCTCCCATAAATGAAACAAAGTTGGCGTCACTAAACATTTTAAATAACTGGAAAAATCACAATTTAGGTATGGTTACAAGCATGTTTTAGAGGTTTTCCAAATATTATACCTAAAAATGATATTTAGATTAGATTTTATCTGTTTTAAAAATGAGATTACAACATAGCATCTATGTTTAAATGCTTAAGCCCACCAACATGGTCATATGTATGCTGCAGGTTAATATTTTTTTATGTGTACCTCAGAATGTAGTTCCTCCTGTCATCTCTATGCACATACCTGAACTGCTAGCAAATGGGTCATTTATTAGGAAATGTGTAACACTGCAGTTTTTTTTTAATATATATATAGGTTAGCCTTATATATATTGGTCATGAAAAACTGGTACAGGTTGAACGCTAATACCTCACATGTGCGCCATGGACTATTAAACATCAAAACATCCAGCAAGGCTGGTGTTTGTTGGTTGGGCACGTGATCTTCTCTTGCACATTCCTGAGGGAGCCCGAATTCATCTCACTGTGATGACAAGGGATTAAAGACAGCTTTAGATTTAAGCTTGAAGTGATACTTTTCTCCATTTATTGACAAATCCTTTGAGCACTTTTTAGATCTCTTGGTCTTAACATTTTGACACAAAATATTCTATTATTTTTTTTTAGCCTTTCAAATTATTTGCATTCAAGATGACCCTGAGATTGTGAAGCAAGTCGATAAAACACATAGACTATTGTTGACTACTTACATATGGAAACCAAGAGAGATGTTTTCCATTTTATACAACCGAAAAGAAACCAAGAGAGATGTTTTCCATTTTATACAACCAAAACCAGTGATGAAGAGATTTAAATCTTTGGAAAAATACTCAATACAGAGGCATAGCTAAGCTTAACAGCTTGGGAAATATGACAGGGGTAGGGTCTGGGGAAGTATTGAACAGAAAAAAAAAAGAACCACAATATAAAGAATATACAGATAATGTCAAAAAAATTTTAAAATGTATGCCATGGTTAAGGCAGTGACATTTTCTTAAATGTTATCTCTCATGTTTAAGGGAGTATTTATCATGTTGCTGAAAGGTGAACAAAAGGGTATATCAAGATTTTAACAACACAGAAAATGATATTTGTTTTGGTTTCCAAGTTACTCAAACCCCCAAATTTTACTTTTTGAAATCTAAAAAGATCTCTTGAAAAAAAAAAACAGAATTATATATTTTTTATTCCAAGTTCATTGAAATAGTTTCTTTAGGCATTAGTTGTCTTTAAAATAAAACAAACAAACAAAAGCAAAACCAAACAAACTCTAAGAATTTTGAAAGTGTAGTAAAGTGAGAGACTGGGCTTTAAAAATCAAATTAATTGCTACCTTAATGAGATAATAGGAAAGAGTTTAGTCAGTAGAAATGCTCTAAGGTTGCATTCATCCAATAATGTTTTCGTATTATGGTAGCAGTAACTTTAAATACATTTCAAGACTGTTAAAATCTGGGGTTTTAAATGTTACCAAATGGTAAAAAGTAGAAGTTTAAAATTTTACTGATCAAATACTTTTTGAAATTGAAAATATTGTAGAAATCAGTCTTATGGTCTCAGTTGGGAAGGGAAGACTTCTAAGTGTTTCCTCAGGGCTTGTATATCATTAGTAAAATTTAGAGGTTTAAAAATCAACCACATGCCCTGGCCGGGCTCCTTCATTTACACAAAAAGAGTTTCCACCTGCCCTCCACTTGTTTCCAGCCATGAAAGACTAGACAAAGACTCTTTCATCCCATGTATTCTGGATTTTTCACATTTTCAATATTCAAGAGGCAGAATCTTAAAATATATAATTAAGAATGATTGCCTGGAGGTTGCCATCAACTTAGGCTGAAGCTATTTAGTAGTTTGAGGTCTTTAAAAAGAACACTATGAACAACAAAAAGCAGTGTTAAAAATGTCTTTGAAATCTATACCAAATAAATATTTTGATAAGCTTTCTAGGAAATTACCCAAAGGGAATAATATATACTTATTTTTTAGTTAAACTTAAAGCCTTAATGATGCCTCAAAATGAAAACTTAAAACTCTGCCCCTAGCGTTTCACCTTACTTGATTAAGTTCATACAACAGGACTTGAAATATTCTAAGACTAAGCTGAGTGCAGTGGCTCACGCCTGTAGAGAGCTTGGGTCTGTTGGCGGGTGGGGAGGGGAGGAAAAACTAGGTATGATGACCTGCATTTCTAGCTATTAGGGTGCAGGTGGCAGGATCCCTGGAGTTTAGGATTTACAGGCTCCAGTCAGCTATGATAGTGCCAGTGTTCTCCAGCCAGGGCAACAGAGAGAGAACCTGTCTTTAAAGAAGGAAAACAGAAAGAAGAAAATAAGTATTCTAAGACTAAATTACCTGAAATTGAATACCATTTTGTCTTATAAACATTGTTTTTAAAATAATTATAAAGTATAAATGCCATAGATAATGATGTAAAATAAAGGGTTAACGGTAGATTATCTATATACACAAACGTATGTCCTTTAAAAAAAAGTGTAAAGACAAGGGAAAAAGATAAAACAGTATGAGAGTAATCTGATCTAGTTGAAAGATGACCAGCAATGACATTAAGTCACAAAGGAATTGAACTTGAAGGAAACAATATACATTTCTTAACAATTAGCAATTAAAGCACACAATAAAAGTGGCATCACTTTATCATCTTTCATTGTATGAAAACACTAATACCAAACATTAAGGAGTCACATAAACTATTAATAATGCACTTAAAAGAACTGAAGTGGGAGCATAAACAAAGATATCTACGGCAGCTCATTCCCAGGGTGCTGGCTGATGCCTCTCATAGGGTCTACTCAAATCAATTTTAGAAAGAAATTCTTTGCTCTCTAGTATAATACATGTACTTAACCACAGGAAACCTTTTAAATAAACAGGGTGCTTATGTCATTATTCACACTGTGTAGCCACAATCCAGCATCAGAGAAAAGCAAAGAGCTGGCAAGACATACTTATATAAAAAGAATGATATCTTGTGATGGAAGACATGATATATTCTCAAAATACATATACACCAGCTTTAAATGGGAGGCCAAGATAACGGAAAGAAAGAATGAGGTTTCGATTGAGGATGCTTAGATAAGAAAAGCGTAGAGCCCCCTTTCCTGGGTCAAGTTGCTTTTCAGTGCCAGCTCACGTTTGTCAACTTCCTAGGTCAAATGTCATGGGAAAGAAAAATAATGATCCAAATCAGTAACTTTAAATGATAGAATAAATAGAGAAAACAATTGGCTGAGAGAAAGCTGACTCGATTGTAACGTTTAGCTACTAGAGAAGATGAAAGTTCAAAGAACTTAACATGAAGTGTAAGGAGATAATAAGTTTTGCTCATTGTTAATTTGTCTCATGATTCTGTCAATGCATACTGGTCACGTGACTTCCACAAGGAAAATGCATTCTTCACCACAGCAGATCATCTTTCTCATTAAAAAACCAAAGGTACAATGTGGGTTTCTGTGACTTTTAGAACTTCTAAGGGCCTACACTAGAGAACTTCATAGTCAAGTTTTCTAGATCAAGTAAATAAATACATATGCATACATATATATGTTCATACTGTATACACCAAGTAAAAAAATTCATACATATGTATTCACATTCTCCTTTATATAAATTAAATATGTTCATGTATATATACATATACATCTTTGCCTTTAAATATTATTTGTGTTGTTACTTTAAATACCTTTGGCATAAACTTTTGTTCAACCTTACTATTTTAAAATGAAACTACCCACCCCCATCCTGGTACTTACTTTGCATTATTTTTTTCTATATTTTCTCATTAAGAAAACATGGAGAAAGAGAAGAAGGAGTCTCCCTAACTTTCCATTTTCAGGCTAATAAAATTATAGACCAATGGGATAGCATAGAGAGCCCAGAAATAAATCCACGTGCTACTCATTTTTGACAAAGGTGCTGAGGATATACAGTGGGGACAGGACAGTCTGTAATAAATGGTGGTGGGAAAACTGGATATTCATATGCAGAAGAATGAAACTGGATTCCCATCTTTCACCATATACAAAAATTGATTCAAAATAGATGAAAGGCTTAAATGGAAGACCTGAAACTATGAAACTACTAGAAGAAAACACTGGGGAAATGTTATGGGACACTGGTTTTGGCAAGATTTTCTGGGATAAGACATCAACAGCACAGGCAACGATTGTAAAATACACAAATTGGATTACATCAATCCAAAAAGCTTCTGCATGGCAAAGGAAACAACAAAGAGACAACTCACAGAATGGGAGAAAATGTTTGTGAACTGTGTATTTAACAAGGGATTTATAAGCAGAATGCATAAGGAATTCAAAGTGCTCAGCAGCAAAAAAACAATCTAATTACAAAGTGGGCAAAAGACCTGAATAGACATTTCTCGAAAGAAGACATACAAATGGCCAACAGCTACATAAAAAATTGCTCAATATCACTGAGTCACGGAAATGCAAACCACAACCACAGTGAGATACCATCTCATGCCAGTTAGAATGACTAGTATCAAAAAGACAAAAAATGAATACTGGTGAGGATCCTACGAAAGGGGAACCCTTTTACACAGTTGGTGGAAATGTGAAGTACTGCAGCCATTAGGAAAAGCAGTATGGAGGTTCCTCAAAAAAAAAAAAAAAAATAAATCTAACATAATTCATCAATCCCACTGTTGTGTATAAATTCTGAAGAAAGGAAATTAGTATTTTGAAGAGATGTATGTACTCTCTTGCAGCATTGTTCACAATTGTCAAGATACGGAATCAACCTAACTGTTCATCAATGAATCAATGGATAAAGAAAATGTGTACATATACACAATGGAATATTATTCAGCCATGAAAAGAATAAAATTCTGTCATTTGTAGCAACATGGATGAAACTGTAGGTCATTGGGCTAAGTGAAATAAGCCAGGCACAGAAAGATGAGTATCACATGTTCTCATTCTCATGTGGGTGCTAAAAAAGTGGATTTCATTGTGTTAGTCCGTTTTCACACTTCTGATAAACACATACCCAAGACTGGGCAGTTTACGAAAGAAAGAGGTTTAATGGACTCACAATTCCACGTGACTGGGGAGGCCTCACAATCATGGCGGAAGGTGAAAGACACCTCTTACGTGGCGGCAGACAAGAGAAGAGTGACAGCCAAGCAAAAGGGGTTTCCCCTTATAAAACCGTCAGATCTCATGAGCCTTATTCACTACCGCGGGAACAGTATGGGGGAAACCACGCCCATGATTGAATTACCTCCCACTGAGTCCCTCCAACAACACGAGGGGATTATGGTAACTATAATTCCACATAAGATTTGGGTGGGGACATAACCAAACCATATCACTCAGGAAGGCAGAGAGTCAAATGGTGGTTACCAGGGGCTGAGAAAGGAATGAGGAAGGGGAGATGAAGACAAGTTGGTTATGGGGTACAAAAATACAGGAAGATAGAAGGAATAAGACTCAGTATTTGCTAGTAGGTAGGGAAATTATAGTTTACGATAATTTATTGTATATTTCAAAACACCGAAAAGAATTAAAGAATTAAAATGTTCTTAGCACAAATAAAAATGTTTGAAGTGATGCATAGTCCAATTACCTTGATTTGATTGTTACACAGTGCATACAAATATCGAAATATCACATGTATCCTCAAAATATATACAACTATTGTATATCAATTTAAAAACACTGAAAAGTAAGTTTCTGTCTCAAAAAATAAATAAAATGAAATACATAGTAGGTAGTATTGTAGCATGCAGTTCACTGAGTTATTTTGTCCAAAGACAGTAAGATTTTGTTTAGACCATATGAATGATACTCTCAATTTTATAAACTAGACTTTTAAAATATAAATCACAATGCTTAAAAAATGTATTTGTGGCTTTCTAAACAGCCTCTATAATACTTAGGCATATATGCTCTCTCTATGGAGGAAAATATTACATCAAATAGCACTTTTTAAAGAGGGACAAGAAAGTGTGTTTTAGACATCTGTTTTTATAAGTTAAATCACTCACCTAACCTTGATCGATCCACTCTTAAGGATCAAACTCTTCTGATTTTAAAGAGAATTACTTTGCTTTCCTAATTCATGGCTGTTTCCTATCTAACTGCCAAGATTTTAAAAAGAAAGAATTGTGAGAATTTCCACACTGCTTTGGAAGAAGATGTAATCATGGATCTCCTCCAGCAGCTAAAAAGTAGCCTATAACCTAATTGGAAATTCTTGCATAGAGGATTTTCCTTTAAATAGTAATGAGTTAAATATCTTTGTGTGTGTGTGAACAGCTGTAGAGTGTTAGCAAGAGTAGTTGCACTTTATTTTCCCAAAATTTGTGCTAAGTGCTATTCTGATCACAAGTTTAATTGATAAAATCAAGTTGAAGTGGAAACTAAGATAGATATACGAGCACAGTATAACTCATGAACAAATAGCCTTCACCTTAAAGTTATTATTTTTGTAATGTGCATATAGAGAATATTCACTTTTTCCATGACTCATAATTGACAGGGCCTTACCTTTCTAAGGGAGATTAGACAACACAGTCTAATTAGTTCCATAGCTGTTTGAGGCAAAAACTATCAGAGTATAGATACTGCACTAATTCTACTTTACTTTTAAGGGCATTAGGACACTTTTGAAGACAAAAGAGCATCTTGTGTGTTTGTGTTGTAGTTTATTGCACGGAGCATTTTCAGGTGGCAATGTTTTTGCTATTTTCAGCTTGTTATTAAGTGCTTCTTCCCTGGATGCCAAGGTAGGCACAGAGTCTACCTTTTAGTGATTGGGACGGTGCCATGTCCTATAAATGCAGCCACATGATGGTGTGAGGTCTAAAGGCTTGCTTCTTTTACATTCTGATGGCTTATATTACACCAGTTAGACTAAAAACAACAGAAAAGCAAAGAAAGGGAGAAGAATTTAGAAGCACCTTCTTTCCCCTCCTGAAGCAGAGCACCGGGGACCTGGGTTTCCGACAACGGCGTTTGAGCCCTGGCATCATCGCCTATGAAGAGTATTGTGGTTTGTTCAATAGAGATAAAGCACAGCGTATCCCCAAATATTCACACTTTTTGTCTGCCTTCTCTGTATATTTTCCAAGATCTTTATTACTACCATGCCTTTCTCTTTTCTCGGCAGATCTGACAGAGGTTGGGCATTGTTACTTGGTGATGATGATGCTACTTCGTTAGGACTCACCAACTCCCATGAGAAAAGCCTGTACATCTGCTGAGGCTCAGTAAACACAGCCGGGCGGCGATAATAAGGGATGTCCGGGGGCCCCGCCAGGCCTGCTTCTCTTTCATTCCACGAGATTAAGTACCCAGTGGTTCCCAATACTCACCATGCTTTATGTCTCAGTCATCTTTTTCCTTGAATATTCACCTGCAAAATACTTATTCCTTTTAAGGTCTCTTCTGGTAAATGGGTAATCTACCTTAAGTTTTCCAGTTACTTTTCTCATTTCACATTGAAATGAGAAATGCACAGTGTGCATTGCTATGGATACCATCACTCAACAGTGTTACTCTTCTTAAATATGTTTTATTTACTTAACAGTACTCAAATATATAGTATTGCTAAATAAACTTACACTGTATATTTATCAGTCATAATACACCAGGTATTTTTTCAGGACCTCTCCTTGACACCGTGTCTTTTAATATTTGCATCCTCAGGATCTAGCACTGAGTGTGGCCCCTAAAACTTGTTCAGGAAATACTTGCAGAATCTGTTAAGATCACTTGGGTCACCAGAGTCTCTGTTTGGCTTCTAGCAATGGTTTCTTCCACTCTACTGAAGATTTAGATCACCTTGCCCTTTTCTTGGGGCCTTTGAGAGTTGGGATTTTTAAGATTGAATACATAATCATCCAATGAAACTGTTGTTTTATTTTTCTTTTATTTTGAGTTTTGCAGTTTACAAAAATGGAATTTCAAAGAGACTCTAGTGAACACAAAGAAAAAGAATTTCTCTACCGGCTTGTTTTCCAGATTCTTATTATTATTTTAGAGATGTCCTTCTGAGAGAAGGAAAAAGTGTGTTCTCAATAGGACTTAACACATCAAAGCAATAATCTACAACTCACCCATATTAATAGGAATGGACGAAATTAATTCAGATTCATTGACATTTGTATTTAAATACATTGTAGAATTAGATTGTCATACTCTTAACTGCTAAATTACATATTCCTTTAATACTAAAATACCTAAGACATTTTAGATAGATCAGAATTCAATGGTAGGTTATGTAACTACTCTAAAATTAAAGCCTTGCTCCAGATAACCTAAATGCTGATAAATGATAGCTAAATTGCTCTCACTCATCACCTTTAAAGACCTGGAATATTAAAATATCTCGAGAAGGCTGTGAATCTCAGTCCGAAATCACAGATGTGCAAGCATATTTCATTCTGAGTTTTCTATGGCATCAATTTAAGTTTGAGCTTAATACAATAATGTTTTGATTTCAGCGTCTTATGAAATGCCAAAGCATGTGTCTGTGTGTGTGTTTTGGGCTACGGACAAGGGAGGGCTGTCTCAGTCACTTCGGACTGCTAGAACACATTACCTAGACTGTGTGACTTAGACAACTGAAATTTATTTCTCACAGTTTTAATGACTAAGAAGTACAATGTTATGATGCGGGCAGATTCACTGTCTTGTGAGGCCCTCTTCCTGGTTTGTAGGCAGCCTCTTCTCACTGTGTTCTCACAGAGTGGAGAGGGGCAACAGAGAGCAAGCTCTGACATTTCTTCTGAAGAGGGCACTAATGCCATTCATGAGGACTACACTGTCATGATCTAATGACCTCCTAATACCATCACATTGTGCGGTTAAGAGTTTAACACAGGAATTCTGGGAAGACACAGGCATTCAGTCTATAACGAGGTCATTTGTTGTCTGTTCACTGCAATATCACAATAACATCTGCTTATCCCTTGCCTTACAGGTCCTATGGAACTCCCAACTTCTTTCTCTTGCTGCGCCATATTGGTGACCTTACATTTCTGTGAGGTCCTATCTACTTTGATTACCTACTCACTGCCTTCCTTGTCCACCAGTCAAAAGCTATACCTGGGTCTGCATTTCTCGGCCCTCTCTTCTCTTCCTCCTTTACCTAAATCATTCCTCTCTCTCCGATCTTCTTACATCAAGTGCACCTGCTTTTTCCCAGTGAACTGCTTTTTTTTCCATTGCACCTCTTTAAATATTGTACATTCACTTATACAGTCTTAGAGTTTGGAAAACATGTGAGAAACACTTTCAAACAACTTTGGCCTCTTTGGAAAAAGAAAATGAAAAGAATGCTAAATGAAAACAATGAATGTTTTAAGGCAGTATTCATCCACCGCTGAAATGGAAGTTAGACAGAGATTAGCTTTCTGGTCTAAATCTCTGCTTCTGTCCGGTGGCTGGTGCTATTCATTTCCTGTTTGCCCCACACCAGTGCACTCCAGTTACCAGAACGGCAAGAGGGGATGTGTTCCAGAAACAAAGGGGGAAATAGTAAAACAAATGTGTGCTCCAATTACTTATTTTTATTTTTTGGATTCTAATACATCAAGTATATTAAACAGTCAGATAGATTGGAGATGAAATTCACTAAATGTATCACAAAAATATGCCTGCTGCTTTGCATTTTCACTAATATAAAAATTAGTAATTTCTAAATAACTGTTGAACAATTTTTACCTCTTCCAACTTTGTCCTTTCAGTTTAGAACATGACTTCAACTATCTTAAACACAGCTAATTACAGAAACAATGTTTACATTTTTTAGAAAAGTTAATTTTGCCCTGCAAATAAAAATATATTGTAGATGACTAAATCTAATGTAATTGTTTGAAGTGTCATCTTATTTAATCAAAATCATGTACCAAATTCCTACAAGAGTGGAGTTTGTCCCATAATCTGGATGGATGGATGTATTCTAAATTTGTTCACAAGGGTATCTGAGAAGATATAAATAGATCAGTGGGTTAAAAAAAATAACCATCATTGTCTGGAAAATTGCTAAAAATACATTCAACAAAACAATGGGCAATAGCCCAATAGTTTATTCTTACAAGAACGGCACATTTATTTTTTGTGTAGGACATAAATGAAGGGCTCAAGTAACTTCCAGCTTTTTTAAGAAGTTATTGAGGAATCAAAATACTGTAGAGTAGTAGTTGATAAGTCCATCTGTGCTCCAAACCTGGCCAGGTCACTTTATGTGATGCTATTTAGTTTCTTTGTGTATCAGTTTTCTCATTTTTAAAATGGTTAATAAAATGAATTTACCATATAGCTTGTAAGAGTAAAGGAGCTAATACAAGTAATGTGCTTAGAACAGTAAATTCCATGTAAAAGTCAGCTGTTAATAGTCTAACCAGCATTAAGAATCATCTGCAGAAAAAAAAAAATGGGTCAGTGTTACTGAGCCTTCTGTAAATAAAGGAAGTGTCACTAAATGAAAACCTCAACTTGTCTGTGTGGACTGCGCAGCATTAAAATCCTTAAAAGTGACTACGGCTCCTTTGTTCTATAGTTAGAATTGCACGTAAGTCAAGACTTCTCTACATGTGTGTCTCACCTATGGCTCTGTTTCTCGTATATTACATTGTATATTTGTCAGTCATAATAGACCAGGTATTTTTTCAGGACCTCTCCTTGACACCTTGTCTTTTAGTATTTGCATCCCCAGGATCTAACACTGAGTGTGGCCCCTAAAAATTGTTCAGGAAATACTTGGAGAATCTCCTAAGATCACTTGGGTCACCAGAGTCTCTGTTTGGCTTCTAGCAATGGTTTCTTCCACTCTACTGAACATTTAGAACTCCTTGACCTTTTCTAGAGGCTCTTGAGAGCTGGGATTTTTAAGACTGAATACATAATCATCCAATGAAAATGTTGTTTTATTTTTCTTTTATTTTGAGATTTGCACTTTTTAAAAAATGCAGTTCCGAAGAGACTATAGAGAACATAAAGAAAAATAACTACTCTACCAGCTTGTTTTCCAGATTCTTCTTAGTATTTTAGAGCTGGCTTTCTGATACTTACATTATTTCTACCTAATACAATGTTGAGCTCTTGCTGGAGGGAAAAAAAAAATGATTCCATTTTGGAAGTTACTATGGAGGAGGAAGTTAAAGAAAAATAGCTTTCTAATTCATCTCGTTGTGAAACCATAATTCCTTTATTAGTTGAATGTCTTCCTTTCTCTCCCCTGTGAATGGGAACATGTATGAATTGGGAATTATGTTCTACATTCTCCTCCACAGTTGGAAAAGGAGGGAAAGACAGACACACCCCTGGACTCAGAGGGTTCTGCCTGCCTCACCAAGGTCTGGAAGGGTCACTTTCTGTCTTCTTTCCCTTCCATTCTTCTTTTTTCAAATAATTGTCCATGAAACTATATGCAGTTGGAGCCTGACGGTCTTCCCCTTACCACCTCCCCAAGTGTAAATGGGTTCCTTGTTGAATTTGTGAGAAGCCTTTCCCCAAGTCTCTTGCTTTGCTTGAATCCCAGAGCTTAGATTTCTGAGAAAATAAACTATGCAGTAGGAATAGGATTGGTGTGGCTCCTGGGACGGGGCTACACAGACAACTTATATCTCAAACTCTGGAAGACGATCATTGTAAACCCTTGAATGCAGAAGGGGCATGGCAGGTCACTGTGAGATTAGCTTCTGTTAAACTGAGGGCTTGAAAATCTGTGTTTCTCACCTAATGAGTTTTAAAAGGAATTTCGTTATTTGCCATAAATGTCAGTGTGATCAGATGATGTTATGAACTTTTAAAAACGTTCACAAAATGGGAAGAACTATAAGAAGTAAACCATTTATGAGTCATAAATAAGGAAACATAAATGAAGTATTAGGCAAAGTTCTAGGTTTCACAGCCCAGTAATGATAACGGGAAACTGGCCAGCACATTCCCCACCTCTTTTGGGAGAATGTGCTTTGCCATGCCTGGAATTCTTTTTAAAATGTGCAGGCAAACATTCAAAGAATTTAGGGGTTATTTTTATTTTTGCCAAAATGCTACTTTTACTTCAAAAAAGAAAAGAAAAAAAAAACTCCAAAAACTTGTTCCAAAAGCAACACGGACTTTTACAGAACTCATCCATTTCTATTTAAAAAAATGATATTTTAATTAAGTAAAGATATACATACATTAATTAAATTTAGGATTTATATCATTTTAAAAATCCGCATTGTACTTTAGAAAAATTGAATGGAAATTGCATTAAATTTAATTGACATTAAATTTAATTAAAGTCAATTGACTGAAAGAAATGTTTGCTGTTCAAAATAAATTTCATAATTCACCCATTGCATAGAATGTTGCAACACCACTTGTCAGTGGCCATGTGGCTGGTGCCCAACTCAGGTGAGGACTGCCTGGCCTCTGAGATCAACCTTGATTCTGGCTTTTCTTTTAAAGAAAGGAAAATAGTAGGAAAGGTACCGAAGACAGGAAATTTCAGGTATCAGATATCAAGCAGCCCACATGAGCTTACATAACAATTCTCCCTATGAAAAGCAATTATATTTTCTGAGATTTCTTTTTTAAAAATTCCTACCAATACCTAATGTTGGATTCTAATGTGACTTAAGCTTCACTTGCTTCTATTTATATGTCTCTAGATATCAACATGTGTTACTTGCCCTTTTTTCAGTTTTCTACAATGACTTTTGCATACATTCTTAAACCACATTACTGAATATTATTTTCAACTTAGCTGTAGAGCAAGCAATAGTCAACCAATCATCAACTGTTTATTTGTCTGCCAAATGTCCACCACTTTTGTGCCACAGAACTAGAAATTAGGAAAACACAATCAAGTCAAGCTTTTAGAGAACAACGTGGCTTGAGCTGCATATGACTGGAAGTGAAAAGACAAAAGGAAAGGGGGGTGATCGTGAGGTGCTGTGCATGACTTTTAGCATACTACAAACATTAGCTCATTTAATCTGTCATAAAAGGAACACATTGCTGTATCGGTTTTCCAGTTGAAGACTTGAGGACCAGAATGATTAAATCACTGTCAAGTCCTTCATTGCAAATCCTAAATTCCAGATTCTCATCGTCTAGAACGTTATTTATCTCAATAGCCTTCTAACAATCTGTCAGTTCAATAGAGTAACCATTTCTTAGCACTTCATACAAAGTCCTTCATCTGATTCTGTCTGGTGATCTGTAATCCCCACTGTCATTCTTGCATGCATACTGTCATTCCAAACAGATCTCACAAATATGTAGTCACAAATATGCTTGTCTTCCTTATGTGTGTGATTCCTGCTGCTCTTAATGGACTTCACTGCATCATAAACAATGCTCAGGATTTTTCTAAAAACGTTTCTCCTTTATGAAGCCACTTTCTCCCTTGCACATCCAGCACAGATGTGTGCTTTCTCAACTGTTTCCACCTCCATCACCAGTATCTGCCACGTGGAATCATAATCACTTCGTCTCTCTTAGGAGTGAGAGTGCCTCCCTTGAAGGCAATTTCTTCATTATATTCACCTTAATGTCCCTTGTGCCAAAGCCAGCATCTGATTAGCATCTGGTACATGGTAGATACTCAGGAAATATTTAGTATAATAGTGAATGATCAAGGCATGAGCTAAGATAATTTTTAAATGATTTAAGCAAGACTAAATTAGAAGAGGAAACAGATTTCAAACATGAACAATTTAGTCTGTGCTCTAGGAGGATCAAACATAAAAACAGCTTTTGGTTTTGTCTTTTTCTCTTACTCATTAAGCAGGAAGTAACTGAAAATAGTCATGAATTCTTATATTTTTCCTAAAATCTTCTCCAAAGCTGACCAAAGGGGAACCTGAATAGTGTCTCTCAAGTGTGGAGACTTATATAAACTCTGTCCATATTTTTCACGTTCAATGAGAGTTCTGTACATATTTAATATGCAGTGGCTTTGATATACAGTGGGGGTAAGCTAAAGTCTTTTAAGTGGAGAAAATGATGAACATTTCTCTTTCACTTACTTAGATACAACTGTTGCAATAAATGACTTGGAGCCTCCTCATGCTGTGAAGTCTCTAAAATTCCCTGCTCCCCACTCTAAGCATTTACACAGGTTTCATGGACTTAATGAAATTTTTTTAGGAGAAGCTTTGCTAGCTTTTCATCACAAGATGTTAGTTTTTTTTGATGCTGTGTGCCTGTATGAAGACTGGCTTTTATGTGCTTAGTAGGAAATTAAACAAGACATTCACCACTTTTGAGTTTCTCGGAACCACAGTTTGGTGCCTACATTGCTCACATTTTTAAATGAGTTACATTCCCAACTGCTGAAAAGTGAGGAGTTCCCTGAGGACAAGAGGGGAAAATTGCAAGTTTCTTCATGAGCTCCCCAGGGATGATTTCCTTTACTATGGTCAGCCTGGAATAAACTGATCACAGAAAATAAGCTATTTCATTTTGTACATGGGTATTTTCACCCATTTCCCTGGGAGTCTTACCAATCTGGATTAGTCTCCTCTCTGGCAAGGTTAGCCAGGGACCAAAGAATCCAGATGCTGCTAAGAGGCTGCTAACTTTCTCTTAAGTCAAGGACCAATGCAGAAACTCCAGTTAATTTTTCCTTAGGATCTCCTAGGCAGTCATTTCTCATTTGCAAGCATGAATTAGAAGAAAGTCCTATTAAAGGGTAATCAACTCCACTGTACACTACTGTGTCTATGACATAGCATTCGGAATATATGGACAACAATCAAATCCTAGTCATTTCCAGTCTCATAATTCCTCACAGTCTCTCCCTGATACTTTTCTGCTGCTAATTCTAGTAGAGAATTAATGATATTTCCTGAAGACTAATCCTTCCCTTCTGAGTGTCATGGACCCTACAGCACCTTCTCATTTTTGTCATCTACTCAGCATAAAATATGCAGTCAGTATTTTGTTGCAATAATTTTCCTCCAGCCACTCCCTTTCCTGATTATTTGTGAAAATCCATAGCTCCACCTTATTTTTATTTTAGAATAGGAAGCTCAGAGAGTTTCTCCTGAATGGATCAATGTATCTGACTCCTAAACAGACAGGCATTAGCATTAGAACAAAATCATGAGTATTAGAACAAAATCATCCCTAACACACTTGGAGACCCTAACTAGTTAATCTCATATGACATAATTCAGTCTGTAGAACCAGGTTTGAGCCCATTTATGTCTCTCCCTGAGGCCCCCAGTGTGAAAACCTGTCTCTTCAGAGCTCAGCCTCTACACTGGGTAACAGGGGGCAGTACTCCAGGTCTAGATAACACATCTCTTTATCCAGAGTTTGGCACCACACCCAGAAAGCCTTCCATTTACTATCCAGACATTCTGGAAGGGATTCTCAAAATAACTATGTCTCATGGTCAATGTCAATTAAGGGTGAAATCTGTCCAGACTACTCTTACCGAAGAATTCCTTCAGAGCAGACACACTGTGAAGATAAGACCACTGATCCCACTCTACACTCCAGCCAGGCAGTGCTCATTTCTAAGCCAGCTCTCAGTCCAAGCATTGGCAGGCCTTCATTTTGCAGAGGACAATTATTCTTGCAGGAGAATAACTCATCTCATTTTTTAAAATATCTTTTATTATTCTTTTATTAAATTTTCACCCTTTTAAAATACTTCATGTATCTCTAAATTGTATTCATTTAGACAAAGTCCTTGAAGACAAAGGCCTTGTCCTCTGTGTCCTGCCTACAGTGCCCAACACCACGGCAAATTGCAATAGGGATTGATGGCAATGATATTCTCCTCAGGTAGAATTGAGACTGTTTTCAGGGTTTGTTTCTTAGAAGAATTTTTTTCTTACAAACAATATATCATTCCTATGTTTAAAATAAACATTTCCAGGCCAACAGTGACAATCACAATTTTCATATCACTGTCAAACAACATTTATGTATATGCATTGCTTATTTTTCTCATAATTTATATCTGAATTACTAGAGGTTATTTTTCAGATGGTAAAACATAAGTCTGTATGTACCCAAACTTGATGCCTATCATTAGTATTTGGTGATACTCTTTGAAAAGTTACCAAGTTTGCATCGTGTTGTGATTAGGCTCAAGTTTAATCCCAGAAAAACTTTCTGTTCACAGCAGAAGCAGAAAATGTCTCCTCTTTTACAGACTGACATCTGGGTTCACCAAAGGTTCCATCTGTAATCAAATATGCCTTCTCCCCAGTTCTGCCCCAGGAATCCATGCCTAGGTGACTGCGTGTGGAGTTCATAATATTAGTTTTCTGTAACTGCTGTAGTAAATCAGTACAGACTTGGTGGCTTAAAACATGGACCAGAAAACTATCTTTTCTCAGTTTGGAGACTAGAAGTCCACAATCAGTACCTCTGGGCTGACATAAAAGTGCCCATAGGTTGGCACGCCTTCCGGAGGCTCTCAGGGAGAATACGTTCCTTGCCTCTTCGAGCTCTTGACAGCTGCTGGCAGGCTCTGCCTCCTCTTCACATTGCCTCTTCTGTGTGACAAGTGCCCCTCTGCCTCTCTCTTCTAAGGGGGCTAGAGAATAGCATTCATGCCCACCTGCATAATCCAAGATCATCTTCCTATTTTAAGATCTTAACTTCATTACATTTGCAAAGACCATTTTTCCAAAGACAGTAACATTTACAGGCTTAAGGGATCAGGAAGAGAAAACCTTGTGGAACATCACTCAACCTACCACAGAGGGACAAAAAAAGAGTAAAAACTGAAAGAGGTGACTTACAACAATATCCTTGGGACATTGCAACATTGGCTGCATTAGTGACAGATGTGTTTGTAATAATAGGAGACAATGCCTGTGATTTGAGCAGCAACCGTTCTGGCATTGGCAGGAGAGATCTGGATATCAAACAAGAGAAGACTCAGAACAACTCTTAGCTGGCATCAGCAACTCCATCTGGACAGCAGCAGCCATCATTAGACTGGGCATTGGCAATTGTACCTCTTTTGTCGGACAGTGGTGAAGGCATAATTGGCAGATATTAGTGGCCTAGCTTCTGATTCTGACTTCAGAATCAAAAGCAGACATTACAATGATGATTCAGAGATAACGATGAAAAATGATAAATTCAAAGTAGAAAATGAAAGGGGTAACTTTAAGAGTACTAAAGAGACCTTCTGCAGTCACATGCCCTGAAGATGTTCCCAAATCATTTGAAAAGGTTTTGCAGAAACCTAGAATTCCAGCAGAACAGAGAGAAGAGCCCCCAAACCACTCTTTGATGCCATGTTTACCCCACAGGCTGGTTCACATTGAGAAATACAAGTTACATAACGACCGTCCTGCTCCTTGGTTTTCATATAGTTCATTTTCAACTCTCCATGGAACCTCGTTGTTAGGATTTCTTTGTGGACCATTCATATCCATGAGGTCTTTAGCATAAATAACTTAGATGAATTTGCTGTGCTGTCATGCTTTAAATTAGGAACGTTCCCCCATGAGCAACCCATTGGCCTGGAGCCCACAACCCTACATGTGAGGATGTTTTAGATCTATTCAATTTTCACAGAAGGAATTTTGAGAGAATGCTCCATGCACTGTCAGTCTGTCACTCCGTTCAGCTGGTGTTCTCATGACAGTGTGCTGCGGATGGCGTGCCTGCCCTCAGATGTCAGCTGGTTTCTCATGACAGTGTGCTGCGGATGGCGTGCCTGCCCTCAGATGTGAGCTTCTGCAAGTTAGAGGTTCTATCCTTCCTTACTCATCCTGGATACCCATGACTCTGATCATTGACAGAGTGCCCCTTGTAACTTAGTCATTAATTCTGTATTCTTGAAGAGTTTATATATGCTCTGTAATAAAAGGTTATTTCTTCTTTACATTTTAAGGCCTTTCATATGGCATGATATCCTCTGACAAAAAGAAATCCAATCCAAGGGTAAGATCATTGCATTTAAGTTTTGTCCACAGTGCCTTGCATATCTAAGGTGCTCAATAAGGATTTTTAAAATAAGCAATTGGATATATATATAGTTATGCATACTACGAATAAATAGGTAAGGCTCTGGAATCAGAAAACCTTAAATTCAGTTTTTAGTGCCTCCCAAGATAGAAATATTTGACACTTTGAGCAAAAGTTTAGAAAAGTTTTATCTCAACCCTCATCACAACTAATCTTAGGTAATAACATAAACTTCCTTTACATAAATTGCTAAACTCTTCTTTGTAAATCTTATTTTCTTAATGGAGAAATGCCTCTCTATTTTATTTTATTTTTTTTCTCACTGGAACTGATGCCAAGAGAAACAGATCAAATGTGACTGGTCAGGAATGAAGCTGGGTAGCCAAGCATAGAATACTAAAACCAAGTCGAGAACTAATTTGGAGAGGTATGGCAAGGGGCCAGCTACTCAAATAAGAGAAATAAAAGTATAAGTGAGCTAATGTGAAAGGCAGAACTCAGGTCAAGATTAATAAAAGAGAACAATACAGTTGGGATCACTGTGGGACTGAGATTTGAAGTTAAGGAATTCTAGTGTCAAGACTTTAACTGACATTTGGGTGTCTCATCTTCACCAAAGAAGCAGGACTGCCTTGATAAGTACAGCATTCCTGGTTTTAAAATGTAGGTACTCACAGCCAGCTTGTGGTATTACCCACTTCCTGCTTATGTATGACTGCATACTTTGACAGCAATAAATGTAAGCTTTACTACTGACATTTAGCAAAGAGGACCAACTGACGACATTTTCTTGAGAGGATGTTGAATCCATAGAAAAACACATCCAATCATTTCACTTTCATCCTATAATTTTATAGAAGATCGATAGATAAGCTGAATGAAATCAAATGTTTTGGTCCCCCCACTGCCTGAAAAGCCAGGATGTCAAGGTCTTGTGTGCTCCTGTGGGAGGAATTTGGGTTAATGATGTAAGAAATGGAGTGATGTCCTTTCAGTCCCTGTATCATGTATCCCCTCAAAACCAAACAACTGACTTTTGTGGAAGAGCCTCCAAGAAGCCACAGGCTTATGTCTATAAAGTACAACATGTCTCTAAAGGGTGTCCTAAGGTTCTCAGTAGAAAGAGTTATTTGGCTTTCAAGCTTGTAGGGACAACTAGGCTGAATGTTGCTGTTGCTTAAAGAATAATACAGAAATGTAGACAGAGATCTGATGATTCTGGAATTTCTACAGGTAATAATCCATTGGGTTTCAAAAGAGAGTAGCTGAAAGACATGTTTTAACGTAGAAGGTCTTAACACATACGAAGATAAGAAACGCATATGGCATGTGGCAAAACGCAAATCCCACATGCAAATTATGCTATAAAACTCACAGCCTTCCTAGGGGTCTATTGTAGTGAAGAAAAGGAGTATGATGTTATTTGTCCTATAACTCTTGATGTGGGCAAGCCATATTCACTTGGTTGGGTTAAATTTTAGCAGCTATGATATACAGTAAATCTCTTAGTTTATTTCGAAAGAGTATTATGTTAATAAATACAATAGTAAATGCTTTGATTTCTTTAGAAAAAAAGACATACTTAACTAAATTCAAGTTAATCATAATACTTGTTACAAAACAGAAAGCCCTGAATTGAGTATATAGTTCCTGATCTCAGAGACTAAAACACTAGTGTGGCATGACGTAGTCACTTGCCTACCCATTTATATAGTACTTTCTAGTGGAAAACAGAAACCTTTAATGTATGTATTTTATATTTCTACAAAATTATTCAATCCCAGAATTTACCTGTAAGTTAAGCAGAACATTGCAAGCAGAAGCTTCATTTTGCCTCAAGGAAACAAGTTTGGTGAGGATTGAAGAACCAGATTTTATTAGCATCACCACATGAAATTTTATATTTTTTTTGTGCTATAGATAGATAATTATTTTAAAGCATCATGATCTATTTTCTCAATGAAATTTCAATGGACATAAATAAAGGTTCTTCTTAAATATTTTAATTTTGTAAAGATACATGCTATCAGTTATATATTTGCATACAAATTACATGCCATACTATTTATGCTTTGAAACTACTCACATTACCTTAAGAAACCCTTTTCTTCAGAATATTTACACTTGACCATTGTTTCAAAATAGCCATGATATTAGCATGTTCAATTAAAATCACAGTTGTCTGTTAGTTGTTGTTTTTACAACAGCTAGGTTTGAATTTGAAGCCACTCAGTACCAGCAAAACTGACATAGCTTTCTACAGAGCACATATTATATTTCCTATGGAGCACCTTGGACTGCCACGGCCATTCAACATGAAATATACCAAGATTAAGGCAGCCAAGCCTACCAGCAGAGGGTCATGGCAGGGTGTTAAGTGGAATCCCCAGCTATGCAAAGCAATCAGGCACCAAGCCAGGGAATTCCTTATAGTCCACCTGTGGGGCACACATCACCCTAATGGATGGAAAATTAATGTGTTTTTAATTCCAGTATTCTTTAATGTCTGCAGATATCATTTTGCCCAGTCTGGAAAGCTAGGAAGTCACAGGAAAAACAAAAACAAAAAAACTCGTGAATTAGCAGCTGACTATAGGCTTGATCAATTGTACTTCTGCCCTGACATTGAGTAATGATTTGAGATAAGACACCATACATTTTTCACGTACTCTACAATAAAGTAGAATCAAATTACTTGCTTTATGTGTTTAATTGTTATAGGTTTTCTGTGGCCAAAATTTAGACTATTGAACTTAGTTGATTTCTCTTCAAGAACTCAAGTCTTTTCCACTTAGCTTGGCACCCAAGACTTTCCACCAACCTGGTCTCTCTATATTGACTTTCCACCACAACGCCAAGTGGACTTGAACTTCCTGGAAAAGCATGTCCTTGTGCAATGTCCTCCTTTACTCAAAAAGCTTTCATCAGCCCAGGATGGCTTTCTATCTCTCCCTAACAAATCTTAATTCAATTAGACACTCATGTATTGATCCCCAGACCCATTACGGGCTGTGACTCATAGGTAATACACATTTGTGTTTGTAAATAAATGATGAAATGGTCATGTACAAATGTTGTCTTAAGTGCTGTGGGACATAGATACAAAGATATGATCTTTAACCTTAAGGAAATCAAAAGCTAGATAGGGAGACAATAGTGTAAACAGCCAACCATTAAAAACACATAAAATAAGTTTCATAAAGATGAAGGTGACACAGGAGTCTAGACTAAAAGGTATGAGTATGAGTTCAGGAAAGGCTTTCTAAGAAGGTATTATTTAACTTCTGGGCATTCATATTTAAGTATAGGAAAAGTCATGTCAGTATTCAGGAAAAATCTGAGTCATGCTTTATGGTATGAAAGTGTGAGGCATGTATTGAGAATGTTCAAGAGTCGGTTGACTGCCACTCCTTCCTCCAAGCTCATAGCAAATCCCACTTCAGCATGGAACTGTTCTTAAAGTCCACACTTACCGCTCTTGCTCCCTCATTCCCCATGTGCCTTGTTTATTTAGAGGTAGATATATTGGTCAGGTCAGGCAAGCTAAGCTTCAGTAACACATCAACCCTTAAATTTCAGTGGCTTCACCCAGTGAAGATTTGTTTCTCACTTAGGCTCCAAGGGTATCTTAGGCTGGCAGGAGATCAGCTGCACATCATCTTCACTGACTCTCAAGGGCACTGTGGTGTCCTCTCATGGGTCCTCTGTATTTACCCAGCTGCAGACAAAAACAGGATGAAGGGAAGAAGCTTGGAAGTGATGACCTCGCTTCTCCCCAAGCTTTATGACTGCAACTAGCCACGCAGCCCCTGGAGATGTACAGGGCCTGGGAAAGGGAGTATTCCTATGGACATAGGAAGAATCTGGAAACATTTTATGAACATACAATATTTTGTCTGCCATATCCAGTAAATACTTAATTAACAGGGAACTAGTGACATACCCAGCATATTTGACACCAACGTAGATCACTCCTTAACACCTCTTGCTCAATATCTCATAATTTCAGTAGTCATCAAGACGTAATTTATATTATAAAATAATGGTCATCAAAGAAATACAGTAAGTGCTTTTTTATAATATTCCATATAGATGTTATTAATTATACATTAAAAATAGCAAATATATTTTATTTAATTATAGTACAAAAAAGGGAAAAAAGCCACAACTATCATTTTAATAGTTTTTTTATCTTCCTAATAGGTTGAAGTTTGATTATTTGGATAAAGTAATAATACGTAATACTCTTGGGAAAATAATTACCCCTTAACTAGTAAATGGATTTAAATAAAACTAAGACATCAGCAAAGGGTACAATTTTGACAGCTGCTAAATCACATCATGAATGAAGCCTTTCATTTTCTTAACTGATTATTTAGTTTCAAAATGAAATAATAATAATTTAAAAAGGAAACATTTCGCTGCTCAAGATACCCAATTTTATGAAAATATTTCAGGCATGAACTAAAATTTGTACTTTCCAACATGTGCACCATGGAATACTATGCAACCATAAAAAAGAATGAGATCATGTCCTTTCAAGGACATGGGTGAAGCTGGAACCCATCGTCCTCAGCAAACAAACACAGAAACAGAAAACCAAACACCGCATGCTCTCACTCATAAGTGGGAGTAGAACAATGAGAACACATGGACACAGGGAGGGGAATATCACACACTGTGGCCTGTTAGGGGATGGGAGGCAAGGGGAGGGAGAGCATTAGGAGAAATACCTAATGCATGTGGGGCTTAAAACATAGATGACGGGTTGATACGTACAGCAAACCACCATGCACATGTATACCTCTATAACAATCCTGCACATGTATCCCAGAACTTAGAGTAAAATAAAAATAAAAATAAATAAAAATAATAAAATTTTGTACTTTCCAAACAAAAATATTTTAGAAAGTACCTTGCATTATGCATTCTGTTTCACCATAAGCTTTAAAAACACACATAAAAACTGAGTGGTCACATAAAATAGAACTGAAGCAATTCAAGTCCTATTATTTTAGCCATTATAGTCATTGTGCTAGCATTGTTTATTTCAAATATATCATATAAATGTAGAAATCCGTAGTGCTATTTGGAGACTTCAACTGTGCCCAATTTCAAACTATTATGAACTAATCTCCTAAAACACAAGCACATAGCTGAGTCCCGTTGAGACAGGAACTATGCAGTAGTGAATTCTCTAAATTAATTTTCAAGTAGGAAACAGGTTTTATTAAAGCATAATGAGTAATTCTTCTAATTTAAAGGATACTCTTGTAGTATAAAAACTCAACTCTGATTATAGTAAGTTTAGAACTGAAACCAAAAGTTCTCTCCCTTCCCCTAGAGGAGTATTTAAATCATTGGCACTGTTTAAAATTGCCAGGCAATGGTAATAATAAAAAGCGGATCAACTTTTAGTTGGTTTTATCACTAGCTTGAAATTTTCTACAGACAATTACTGCTTCTAAATTCTCTGAAGTCTCCAGGTTCTATTGCTCCCACAGCCTTGCCTCTGGAAACTCACTGCTTTTCACTGTGGCAGTGACCTTACCTAGCTAGACTGGAAATCCAATATGATATCAAGGGATTATTCTTTTACTTGTTTTGAATCTGGAAGAAAAAAAATCCAAGGCATCAAGTACAAGTCCAAAGAAAATAATTAATTCCAGCTGCGTGTGAATATGTGTACCGTGTGGTTGTGGTCAGATCCAATCTCTAGCAGTCAATGGACAGAAATGACTGTCCAGAAAAACAAATATTCAAAGGACACTAATCGATGTAGCTGTTTAAAAAGCCAATTTACACATTCACTCACTAAATTTTTATTTTACCTATGCATATGATGATCTTACATACTGGGGCTGTAACAGCCAATCAAGAGCCCAGGTCTCTTGTCCTCACTGACCCTCGATCTCATGGCGGAGATAGATACTGAACATGTGGTGCAGCAATTAACAGGCAGTTGCAGATGAGAAGTGCAGCTACAGAAACAAGAGTCTGACCTGATTTGAATTAAGCTCTAATGGAAGCCTTTTCCTGAAGGTAAATTTAACCTTTAGTTTCAAGAATAAAGTTAGCCAGTCAAGGAGGTGGGAAAACCATTCCAGGCATTTAGGAAGACCACAGTTATGAAAAGGGTTCAGTCCCCTAGGGAGCTAAAGCAAATTCAATATGGATTTAGCATCGTATGTGAGCAGGGATGCGCTGGAGGGAGAGATGGGGCTGTCCATTCAGCAGACGACTGAGTTCAGAGTGTCTTCCTGAACAGTAAGGTCCTTGGATTTTATCCTAAGTATAACAGATGTCACTGAAGAGTCTTACACAAACAAGTGACATGACAAATGTACATTTTCTCTATTTGGACTGTTACACAGAGCCTAGATTGAAAAGGACGGAGAGAAGAAGCAGGCAGAAGAGAACAGCTGGGCTATTACTATAATTGGAGGTGTGAGAAAGAGAAGGTCAAGAACTCCTCCCAGTTTTCTGGCAAAAACAAGTTAAAAACATAAAAAAATAAAAAAATAAATTAAAAGCAAATAAATGTGCCAACGACAAAGTCAGAGAGTCCTAGAAGGACAAGCTCGTGAGGGATAGGAAGGTCAAGGGTTTTATTTCATTGTATTAAGAATGCAGATTTTGCTGAGCCATACCGCACAGATATCTAGTCAGTTGGAAACATAAATCTAGGTGAAGAACAAAGTTATGTGCTAGAGATAATTATTCAAGAACCATTCTTAAACAAAATGATTATACTAGAAAAGATATATCAATTACTTTTCATACAAAACAAAAATGCGTATTTTGGCATTCTGATTGTATTTTTTGCATCAAAAATACGGTACATGGCAATTCATTTTTACAACGAGAACAAATTATCTAAGAGTTAGTAAGCCCTTTAAAGCAAATAAAAAGCATTAATGTTCGAACATTTCAAGTATATTTTTAAATAAATCTATAAACTTGTACTTTACATATACCACTTAAAACAACAGTATATCTATATTTGAATACAACTATGTCCACGTACAATTTAAGAAGAAATACCAGGCAAATTAGAGAAGAAACCAATGTAAGCTATCAAGGATACACAAAATAATAGTAATGACTGCAAAGGAAAATTACTTACTAATAAAATAACACTTTTAATGTCAAAAAGCTAAAATACTTTGCAATCTTGATTTTTGCACCAGCCTTTTTCACTTAATAACTTTATGAAAATACATATTTTAAAAAACAAGAACCAGATTTTTGAATTATAACAAAATGTTTATTCTTTGTTAAAGATAATATAATTTTATATTATTTTAAAAATCAAGACACAAAAGACATATGTAGGCTATACATATTATTAATATTACATAATTTATATGATTAAACTATATATTAAATAATAAAGTGATTAGGTCAGAATAGAAATTATCCTTCACAAAGTGAATAACTGAAAATATCATGAGATATAGTTTGACATTCAAGCTATAATATCATTTACTATTTCTGTCTGATAGTTTAATCATGTTCATTCATGAGCCATTTTTAACTATTTAAAATATCAGTATGGTGAATATTGACAAATCCCTCTTCAAAGCTTTGCAAGGAGGTCATAAAGTCTAGAGTAAAATAAATTAACTTAGTAAATGGTCATTTATATTGTAATATATGATTCATTCAGTATGTTATCTCATTAGAAAATGCATAGTTTAATGTTCTGTGCAAAACTTTAATGAACATGGTACACTAATAGAACATTTCTATTAATACCTGAAAATGTATCTGGTGTGTTGCTTCAGATAATTTTTCTCTCTGATATTCAGTGCATAAATATGTGCTTTTGGCATATTTTAGTAGATGTAAGCAAAGAGATTCTAGTCTACAAAATCAAGCTGTAAATAAACCGAAAAAAAAATAACAATACAGATTTCAAGAGTCTATGGCCATGCTGTATATACATTAATCACCAGTGCAAAATTTCTAAGATTATTATTGTCAATTACTAAAATAAAATCCATACTATTTAAGTGTTTGGATCAGTTTTGAGAAGCTCTGGGGAGTATACAACGTATTTTCAGTGGCACCCATGTATGGCGAGGTTAACAGGTTCATTCCACATTCTTAATTCTCATGTCTGTTTTTCTTACAACTATATCGTCTGAGACCTTTTGTATTATAGGTGCCGTTCTGGTTTTTCTTTTGGACTTCTCCTTTTCTCACTGTACTTTTTCAGTTTACAGAGAAACTGGGTAGTTTCACCCATATCACGTGTGCATACATGCCTTTCTGTGTGTCTGTCCATTACCATGAGAAGAGGATGGCCAGGCCACTGATGTAAGGGGATGGGTAGAGACAAAGGAAGCAGAGCCTCCAAGTCGTCCTAGCCTTTGGTGGAGTAAAGAAACTATCTACAAAACTTAGGTGACTTAGGACCCTGAACCAATGCACATCAAAACTAAATGCCCATTATTTAACTTAGGGCTCTGCCCCTTGTTTAAGAGTCTCATGTGTTGGTTCCAAGCAAATAGAAGTGAGCAATTTCTTTCGTGTTAAATCTTAGTTAAATGAAAGGTATCGAAAAGAAAATAAAAGTTGAAGTAGTTTTGTAGCTGTTAGATTCATATAAATACAATGAAAAACAAGCTACAAGATAAATAAAAGCAAGTAGTCCCGTATATAATTAAAAATGGCATGGCTGAGTGCCTGTAATCCCAACACTTTGAGATATCAAAACAGAGGATCACTTGAGCCCAAGAGTTTGAGACCAGCCTAGGCCATATAGTGAGACTTTGTCTCTAAAAAAAACTTAAAAATTAGCTGGGTGTGGTGGCATGCATCTGTAGTCCTAGCTACTCAGGAGGTTGGCATGGATCTCTGGAGTCCAGGTGGTTGAGGCTGCAGTGAGACGTGATCACACCACTGCACTACAGCTTGGGTGACAGAGCAAGGCCCTGTCTCAAAAATAAATAAAAAATGAATAAATAAATAAATAAAAAGGAAGACGAGACAAAAAAAAAGAAAAATAGGCAAATGACCATTTTGCTGAGATTGCTTTAGTATGATTGCATGCCACTCTTTGGTGCCTGTGTGTCTCTTCCTCACCACTGAGACATGACACTAATGTGACTGCAGAGCACCTGTACATACCTCCTTCTGGAGGAGGAAAAATGGTTCAGAATCACTGTAAAATCACAGGTCATACAAGGCTCATGGCTAGGTTTTAAATAGACAACTCATAGCAGCTGGGAGAGTGTGAATACTTACATGAAATCCCCACTGAGGAAATTTGTTTATGCCTTCCCCATCCAGAGGGTTCCAAAAAATATGAGATGCTCTTGGGATGTATTTATAATATACTAAACCAGGTGTTCACAAACTATGAATAGAACCTATGGGCCAAGCTCTGCCCACTGCCTATTTGTAAATACAATGTGGCTGGAGCATAGACATGCCCGTTTATGTAGGACCTGTGGCTTCTTTTGTGCTGTAATGACAGTGTGGGATAGTTGCAACAGAAATGTACAACCAATTAATTCTAAATTATTTACTATTTGCCCTTTTCATAAAAAGTTTTCCAACCCTTTTATTAAACTGTAACCATTCCTTTCTAATACATATATATTTAAGTGCCTTGCAGAAAATATAAACTTTGTCCAATATCCCTCTATATATACTTAAGAGTAACTAGGAAGTTAGTGACTCCTTCTTTTACACATTTCTGGTTTCAAGGCAGATTATCAAGTAAAATTTTAAACTGCCACCAAGAGATTTAGCTAAGGAGTACCAGCTGATTTTGTTCTAATGCAGTCTTTAAAATAAAGTACACTGTGACATATTCACAAATAAGCTGTGTAACACATAAATCCTACGACATTCTCCAAACCAGACAGAGGGAGAATCACAGATGCCCCATGAATCACCTAGAAATCCTGTCAACATATAACAAATTATATGTGGTAGACCCATAAAGTCAATATCAAGTTAAAAGCATTTTTTTGTCCTCATGTAAAATAAACTCTGGAAGGAGAGAGTGATCTTCACATGTCAATGAAAATCTGGGAAAAGGGAGGGGTAGAGAGCAGAGCAAAATCAGAGTTCAATTCAGAAGCCATAAGGAAGCAGGGGAGGGAGCCGTGCTTACCAACAGCAAAGAGTGAAATCAGGAGTGCAGAAAAGCAAACACTGTAGCAAGAGAAGGGAACCAAAACCAAAGGCTCTCCGAGTGTTGTTTTTTATTTTTAGGACAGCTGCTCTGGTACAGAGTTCTTTCAAAATGAGTTTAAAAAAATTTTTAATGCCACTGTCTTGACAGGCAATAGATGCCATATAATACTAGGCATAGAAAATAAGTACTTTACAAGAATACTATTTTAATTTTTAAAAAGTTAAATATTAAATCAAAATATTTAAGAATACAATTAAAATGAGAGAAAATATAAATCCCTGAAATATGTTTATGGAAATATGTTTATGAAAATATGACTATGAAAAAAGACTTTTTCTTCCCTTCTATATTAGCACTATTCTAGACTTTTCCGGTAGCATGATATGAGAAAAATACACATACACACTTTTAGGCTGGTGCGTTTTTGTTTAAAATGTGAGCCTATCTCCAAATACATGTGCATGCAGGACCATGACATTGAGGACCACATCTGAGCCTCCAATCCAGCCCAGTGCTCAGCGGAATGCCAGCTTGTGGTAGATGCTCATGAAATATTTTTGGATGATTCAGTACGCAATTTATTTGACCAAGTGTTAGTTATGAGTAAATTTCAGAGCCAATATTCAAACACAGTTTAGTGTTTATCCAATGTCAAAGTTTAAACAACTACCCAATCTTACTTCTCTGTGATAGAAAACAGAATCACTCATGATGCCTGGCTAACCTGATTTATGGGGTTGTTAGGAAGACTAAAGAGTATTTTATTCCATATGAATGTGTTTTGAAAACTATGAAACACTGGACAGATGTAAATAATTGAATTATTGAGATACAGTAAATTTATAGCACTCCTTTCAAACTTAAAAAAAAAATCAGTGTCATCTAGCAATAGAGAATTGGAAAAGAGACTTGTCTTAAAATAGGTTTTCCGGTTGGGTGCAGTGGCTCACGCCTGTAATCCTAACACTTTGGGAGGCTGAGGCAGGTGCATCACAAGGTCAGGAGTTCAAGATCAGCGTGACCAACATGGTGAAATCCCATCTCTATTAAAAATACAAAAATTAGCTGAGTGTGGTGGCACATTCCTGTAGTCCCAGCTACTCAGGAGGCTGAGCAGGAGAGTTACTTGAACCCAGGAGGTGGAGTAGTTGCAGTGAGTCCAAGATTGTGCCGCTACACTCCAGCCTGGGCAACAGAGCAAGACTCTTAAAAAACAAAAACAGAAAAAAAGGGGGTTTTCTTTACCTTTATGTAGGCAGATCTTAACTTTCTAGCATATTATCTCTTAAAAGTTCACTTTTTGTATTATAAGTTCTTAGCTAATGGATTTTTACAATTTAGTGTAAACGCAGGAGATCATCACATTTTATTCAGCTCAAGTCTTAACCAACTCTTTTCAAATTACTTTTTCCCCACAGATTGAAGCACTCACACAAAAAAAAGAACATATGCATTTTCAAAACCTTAAAATCATGGTTTTTGTCTTTGCCACAAGATAAAAACTTTCACCAATTTCCTGGGGTCATTCTTGATCGATGGACATCTGGCCTCTGAAAGCACCACAATTTCCCTGAAGTCATCCTCTATATTTTCACTAAAAGCCTCTCTGCTTGGACTTCTGGTCAGTAGGAAGCGAATAATAGTGATGTGCTAAAAGAAAGATTTGAGCAAATGTAGAGGAAATGTCTCAACTTCCTCATGTAGGAAAAAAAATAATATGTTTCCCCCGTTATCCTTTCTAGATGCATAATTCTTACATAGAAAACGTGTGGATTTGGGATTTTAAAGAATGTGAAACACACCTATGTAGCCAAGAATAAAATGACTCCATAGATTTAATTTTTAATTTCAGTGTTCTCTTCAGACTGAGTTACACCTTTTCTTGCACAGGCTAGCCTTGGGGACCACAGTTCAGATAATACAGACTATGTCTCATTTCTGCTGCCTGATTCACACCATCATTTCAAACTTGAATGTACATGCACATCCAGTGGGTATCATGTGAAGCCGCAGTAATTGACTCTGCAGATCTGGGTTAGGGACCAAGATTCTGTGATTCTACCAAGATCCCAGATAATACTGATGATGCCCGTGATCCATGGACCACACTTCAAAGAAGCAAAGATCCACAGCAACTCAGCAAGTTCCCAACTCATGGACCTGAACCTACTTCTTGGAAACTCCTGTCTGGGCCATTGCTCAGCAATTAATTCTTCTCTGGCGTTAGTGCCACACGACAACAATATATTGAATAATAATACTGTTGTGTAAATTTCCTAGGGTTCATAGAATATCTGGATGTTTCTATTTTTACTATTTCTCTATGCTTCCATTATGCTCCTCTTTGGTAATTTTTACTAATGGATGGCACAAATATTTTAAAAATGCACTTAAAACAAAAAGGTGAAGCTTCAGGCTGATCCACGGGTAGTCAATCCTGTCACTGCATTGTCTCCGATTACTGTGGTGTCTCTTGATGTTTGGCGTTTGTTTCATTAGCTTAAGAAGCAAACTCCTAGTACTGAACATCTGAATGTCAGGGTTTAGGTCAAGTGACTGTCCTCCCTCTCCAACCAGAATTAGTTAAAACACTTGGCCCCATAGTGGAAGCCACAGTAGGCAACTGACGCAGGAAATTGACTTCCTATGGAGACTATACAACATGGGGACCTCCCCCACAAGAAAGAGATGCTACCAGATAAGGGTGGATAAGTTTGCAGCAGCCAGAAAGTAACAAGTGTCTGCCATACCCAGGTAATCAAATATTCTATTAAAGTGGCCAGGTGTGGTGGCTCACACCTGTAATCCCAGCACTTTGGGAGGCTGAGGTAGGCAGATCACGTGAGGTCAGGAGTTTGAGACCAGCCTGGCCAGCATGCGAAAAACCCGTCTCTATTAAAAATACAAACATTAGATGGGCGTGGTAGCGGGCACCTGTAATCCCAGCTACTTGGGAGGCTGAGGCAGGAGAATCACTTGAACCCAGGAGGCAGAGGTTGCAGTGAGCTGAGATTGTGTCACTGCACTGCAAACACAAACAAACAAAAACATAACAATAACAACAAAACAAATATCCTATTAAAGTGTATACTTTAGTTATACAATCGTCTTTAAACAAATACTTCAGAAAACACATAATTTTATCAAAAGAAGAAAGTCAACTGTAGAACCTGCTTGAATGTAACAGGCAGTAGTTTTTATGTTTAGAGAAAGCCATTGCATTTAAGACCTTTTGTGAGTTTTATTTTAATTTTGTAAAAATTACGGAACAAACACATGCTACATTTTCTTTTGAGACTATTTCTGCTTCACAGTCAATTATAGGCACACTCCTTTTTACTGTAGTTTGCTTTATTCTCCTTTGAAGATACTGTGTTTTTTTACAAATCGAAGATTTGTGGAAAGCCTGTGGCCAGCAAGTCTCTTAGTGTCTTTACATTTTGTCTCTGTGTCACATTTTGGTCATTCTCACAATATTTTAAACTTTTTCATTATTATTATATCTGTTACAGTGATGCGTGAACAGTGATCTTTGATGTTACTATGGTAATTGTTTAAGGGCACCATGAACCATGACCTTAGAAGATGGCTGACTTAATAAGTGTTGTGTGTATTCTGACTGCTCCATGAGCTGTGCATTCCCCTGTCTCCCTCACTTTCCTGGAACTTCACTATTCCCTGAGACATAATAACATGAATATTAGACATAATAACATGAATATCAAATATTACTAATTTGATATTAGTAATATCAAATACTCTAAGTATTTGAGTGAAAGTAAAAGTCACACTTCATTTCTCTTATGTTGAAACAAAAACCCAGAAATGATTAAGTTTAGTGTGGAAGGCATGTTTATGGAAAGAAGCCATAACATAAAAGTGCAAGGTGAAGCAGGAAATGTTGATGTAGACGCTGCAGCAAGTTATCCAAAATTTCTAGCTAAGACCATTGAAGAAAGTGGCCACACTAAACAACAGATTTTCAATGTAGACAAAACAGTCCTATGTTGGAAGAAGATGCCATTTAGGACTTTTATAGCTAGAGAGGAGAAGTCAATGCCTTGCTTCAAAGCTTTGAAGGACAGACTGACTCTCTTGTCTGAGGCTAATGTAGTTGCTGACTTCTGGTTGACGCCAATGCTTATTTACCATTCTGAAAATCCTAGGGCCACTAATAATTGTGTTAACTCCATTCTACCTATGGTCTGTAAATGAAACAAAGCCTGATGACAGCACACCTGTTTACAGCAGGGTTACCAAATATGTTAAACTCACTATTGAGACCTACTGCTTGGAAATTTTTTTTCAAAATATTGTTGCTCATTGACAATGTACCTGGTCATCCATGATCTCTCAAAGAGATGTACAAGGAAATTCATATTATTGATATGTCTGCTAACACAAAATCCATTCCATAGCCCATAGATCAAGGAGTTATTTCAACTTTCAAGACTTATTATTTAAGGAATACATTACACAAGCCTACAGCTGCCATAGATGGTGATTCCTCTGATGGATCTGGGCAAAGAAAACTGAAAACCTTCTAGAATGAATTCTCCATTCTAGATGTCATTAGGAATTCATGATTCACAGGAGGAGGTCAAAATATCAGCACAAACAGTTTGGAAGGAGTTGATTCCAATCCTCATGGATGACTTTGAGGCACTGAAGACTTCGGTGAAGGAAGTAACTGCAGATGTGGTGGAAATAGCAAGAGAACTAGAATTAGAAGTGGAACCTGAAGAAGTGACTGCATTGCTGCAATCTCATGATCAAACTCAAAAGGATGAGGAGTTACTTCTTATGAATGGATAAAAAGTGTGGTTTCTTGAGATGGAATCTACTCCTGTTGAAGATGCTTTGAACATTGCTGAAATGACAAAGAATGATTTATAATATTACATAAACTTCATTGATGAAACAGCCAGAAGATTTGAAAGAAGTGATTCCAATTGTGAAAAAAAGTTCTACTGTGAGTAAAATGCTACCAAATAAAATCACATAATACAGAGAAAACTTTTGTAAAAGGAAGAGTCAGTTGATGTAGCAAACTTCGCTGTTGTCTTAAGAAATCACCACAGCCACCCTAACATCCAGCAACCACATCCACCCTGATCAGTCGGTGGCCATAAACATCAAACGAGGCTATCCAATAACACAAAGGTTGTGACGTTGAAGCCTCAGACGATCATTAGCATTTTGTAGCAGTATCTTAAAATTAAGGTATGTACATTGCTTTTTTAGACACAATGCTATTGCACACTTACTATTCTACAGTATTATGTAAACATTACTTTCATGTGCACTGGGAAGCCAACAAATTTGTGTGACTTGCTGGATTTTGAATTCCCTGTATTGCAGTGGTCTGGAGCCGAATCTGCAATATTTTCCAGATACGTCTGTATCCTGTTGTGTGAGGTATGGACCCCAGTGCATGGTGTGATCTGCCTGCTTTTATAGCATTTTCTACTTGTTTCGGATTTATTTAATGGACATTGCTGGTTTTTAGTGTCTATGGCTTGGCTCTGTGTCCCCACCCAAATCTCATCCTGAATTGTAGCTCCCGTAATTCCCAAGTGTTGTGGGAGGGACCCAGTAAGAGATAATTGAATCATGGGGCAGTTTCCCCCATACTGTTCTCACGGCAGTGAATAAGTCTCATGAGATTTGATGGTTTTATTAGGGGGTTTTGCTTTCATTTCTTTCTCGTTCTCTATTGCCGCCACCATGTAAGAAGTGCCTTTCGCCTTCCACCATGATTCTGAGGCCTCCCCAGCCATGTGGAACTGTGAGTCCATTAAACCTACTTTTCTCTCCAGTCTCGGAAAGGTCTTTATTAGCAGCGTGAAAATGGACTAGTATATTATCAAAGGAAAAAGTGGTTAATTTAGAAAATCTTAGTCTGTAGGACATTTGTAAATGAACACCATTTGTAACACCAATCATAGTCTCTAGGATGTTTGTAAATGAACACCAAACAGAATATGTGTGTGTGTGTGTGTGTGTGTGTGTGTGTGTATTTGCATTGTTGGTAGTTTCCTCCTTAAACAGAAACATTTCAATAGTCTTTACTGTGCCTAGTTATTTAGATTATTTTTTAATGTAGCAAAGGCCTTGGAATTAATCAGCCCCATCTGCATACACAAAAGACATGACACAGGGAACAAAAAACGTCTGAGGACAAAAGTAGGCTTCCTTTCGAGGACAAAAGTAGGCTTCCTTTCACAGGCAATAGGGGAAATTAGTGTCATCACTAGGTTGAAGACATAAAGAGATTCAAAACTAAAAATCCTTTGAACGCTTCCAACAAGATTCCTATAATCAGCTGAAAGATAAGCAATGATCAAAGCCCTTTAAAACAGTATTGTTTGCTCCATTAGAACTGTTTAAATGTACCCTACTATTCACCAGAAATTATACAAGATTACTGGAGAAAATATGCTATTGTTTCAGCAAAGCACCCAGATGTTTCAAGGATGGTTTTCGCCACCAACGTAAGGTTAAAAGCCAAGATACAAAAACAGCTGCAGTTATAAACCTTAATTATCAGGAACATCCCACCACATAGGTGCTCAGTTGCTCTGACAAATTGATTTATCTTAAAGAGAGTGGGCTGGATTTGGTGTTTGGAGGCTGGGGAAGGCAGATGGGTAGGATGGAAAGTTTGTCCCTGCATGGGATCAAATTGTGGATAGTTCCTCAGACAAACCCTTTCAAAGTGCTCACAAGTTTGTTAATCTCTTAAATATTTCTTTTTTCATTTTGTCCATCTTATCCCGGGTCTAGTATGATGGAAGAAGAGAGGAGAGCAAGTGTCTGCACACTTCATTACACTGTTGTTTTGTGCAATCTCTCACAGGACATGACACACAGCAGGGTCACAGTGAGATCTGAGAACGTTCCTTAGCAGGAGTCTGCTGTTGCTTTAGCTGATAGGAATTTGAAGGGGACGTCTTCTGTCTCCATCGTTAAACCTTTTAAAGATTTCATGCCCGTTGCTTATTGTCACTAACTGAAGACGGGGACAGTATAAGGAGGATTTTAGAAACTGATTTCTGCCAGCCATTTTGAAAAAAATAGCAATTTTAACTTTATATTCTAGGTAATAACAGTTTAAATGTCATAGTCAGCACCACGTCTGATGCACATATAGAAAAAGGGAAATGTTATAAGCTAAGTGTAATCTCTAAAGATGTGTGAATCAGATCAAAAAGTAAGCATGGCTTCATGCTTGTGTGTTGTGTCAAATTTAAAACTTCTAGCACAGATCTGAATATGTTTATCTCTAGAATTTTTGGAAAATGTAAACCTAAAACATAGTTTTTCAGTATTCTAAAATGTCCCAGGTAGTCCTTGAAGATGGGTCAATTCCATGACAACTTTTTTTTACCATTAACTAACTTTCATAAATGACATCAGTCCCAATTCCATTTAAAGAGTTACAATACAGAATAACCACAACAAGGAGCGTAGTGTTGCTATGTTAATCAATGCTAGTCCTTTTTTTTTCAGGTAGTAGTATGCAGTGTTTTGTATTTAAGAAATGTATGATTATTTTAGGAGACAAATATCATGCTGAGAACAACAATGCTAGGTGGATACCTGTGAAACAAAGACAAGGTGTGGTCTCTGAACTTTGGCAGCACATGGATCATGTTGTATTAGAAATTCTGCTCACAACTAGGATTCACTCTCCCATCTTATCTTCAAATCCCCATGTTACACTATAGGTGCAGTAAGTATAAAACGAACCTAATTGGTATTCTTAGATAATGCAGACATTTAAAAAACACAAGTCATTTTTGGAAAACGAAGAAGTGCAATGCCCTGAGTTTACCTTGAAATCATGAAAATGGCTTGATGGAGTGCTAATGTACATGTGCTTAACAATAAAAGGTAAAGTCTCTCACCATCACTTTTGGTAGTCATTTCTCTCCGACCCCCACATGTAAACTAATTCCAGGGGAATTGCAGGGTGATAGTTTTGATTTTTTGTATTCCAAGACAGTAATTCTTGAGAGCTATTTGCATCACAACTACTATCAGTGGCTACTAACTCTAATAACAGCGATAATTATAATAATCATAACATATTTACTGAGTATTCACTATGGACTTTGCTAACCATACTCAAGCATACTGTCTTTCCAAGATACAAATGTTTTAGAAAATGAAATTTCTAGAGGTAAGGCCCTGGCCTCACTCAGATTATTTCAGTTCATATTGGGATTTGAAAACAACTGTGAAAACGAAATATTACTTTCCATCTAAGTTTAAAGCCATGAGGATTAGAGCTCATTGATGAATGAGGGACTTTAGAAAGCTTAGAAAAAATTTGGCCCATTCTCCCCTAGATTAACAGGAATCTTAGAAGAGATTCCAAGAATCTCTTCCGAAGGCTTTGATTTGTTTTCTGCTATGACGCTGAACTCATAGTACTACGCTTTCACTCTTTTCTGCTGTTAATCCATATTTCCAAGTTTCTTGAAAACTTTTGAAAGAACATGGTCCAACATTATATCTGGGACCATGTAGATACAAAGCAGGCATTGTGAATTAGCATCTTCATTTTGTGTGAAAAAGATTAAAAAGAGTTTATCTTTGGTGTTTGGAGTTCTTTGTACTGAGGAAGGTGTGAGGTTTCAAGGGAAGTCTATATACTCTAGGTACCTGAGAAAATACTTCGTAAAATTATTTTAAGAAATCTTCACCTTCCAGGCTTTCACATATGCTGGCCTTTCCATTTGGGACAATTCTCTGTTACTCCAATCCCTTTTAATTGGTAAAATCCAACTCATTCGTCCTGAATCACGAATTATTATATTTTATAAATGAAATGCAAACTATCTGGAGGAGACAGTATGGATTGGAAGTTCCTCAAGGGCAGGCAATGACTTTTTTTTTTTGTATTACAGTATCCAGTACCTAAAAAATGTATACCAAGTAGACTAGTAAAATATGCTTTTTGAATGAAAGGAAAGAGCTTTCATGGGTAACATATCATTTTGATACTATAGAAAAATACAAAATTTGCTTTTATAGGTAAGTTTTATTGAAAAAAATTTGGATTCTTCTAAATCCAATTATTTTTCAGCTATCAAAATCTAATTTTTAAACACAGCTTATGGAACATCATTATCTTTAAATTATTTAATATCCAACTAGAAAAAGATAGTTAATGCGTATACTCTGGAGATGGTTTAAGTCTCATCTTAGACTGTATAAGCTGTACAGAAAGTACATGGCAGGGAACATACTTTCTCCATGAATACCTTCATTAGCTAGACTTGAAAATAATACTTAAAATGAGCAGATTCGTTCAGTTGCTTTGCTCTTTCCATGAGAATCACAATTCCTTTCCGGTCTTCTATTTCATAGAAAGGCATCAATTTTGAGCAACAGTTAAATGATTGACTTTGATATAAACCCTAAGTAATTTTGAAAGAACTATTCAGAGATATTTTATATAACATACTAAATAATCTTGCAGAAACACTATCATAAAAGATGAAATTCTTTGGAGTGAAAGGCTATTGCATGAAATTGATATAAAACGTAAAGGGTTAACCGAGGCTGACTTTTTTAAAACCACTTTTCCGTGGTTAATATTTGCCAAGACCTAAAGGAATTGCTATTTTGCATAAAGTAATACATTTCACTGGAAGTGAGTTAAAGTGTTTTCGGTATTTGCTCTACATGATAGGTTATATAGGCAGTGGGGAGGAGGCTGAGTTTTATTATATGCTCTTCACATCAGGCCCTAATATTTGGATTTGGGTCTTTAAATATACACACTTATGAAATATTTTATCTTCCTGATAGAAGAAAAAGGCTTGTTAAAACCTGTTTAAAACATACCCTATCAAAATGCTTACTACTACTGACTGGGCATTTTCCCCATGATTCCATTTTAACTTACCCGTGTCAAACTCCTGCCTCCTAGCCATTTTGGCACGGTTAGCTTAATGAAATAAAAAAGAATAAAAAACAAAAAGGAAAAAAGAAAGAAGGAAAAAAAAAACTATAATGGGCTAGACTGAGCTGGTAGCCCTAAATGCTTTTTTTCCACTTGGATTTGTTCTAATGAATACAATGTCAACCTGCCCTTATTCACCTTTATGTGGAACTGGTATTTGAATATATCAAATGTCAGCATTAGCAGCACAATTTGCATGCCTCATTTTGAAAGCCAAACTCTTCTGTTCAGAGGGACAACATTCAAATCACCATGCAACATTGTTTTCATAGTTACAGATAACGTAATTTGAGTTTTTCCCCTATAATGCTTTTGGGGAAAAAATAAAGAGGATAATAAGAGTTTTATCCCAGAATGAGGTCACCACTGATTACTTGGGCCCAATCTCACCACATCTAGATAGAGCAAACTCCATCATACCTAATGCCTGCATGCAATTTTTCTCCTCAATTTTCTAAACAACAAGAAACATCTGCCTTTTTCAGTCTCTTCACAGCATCCAACCCCATGCACAGATGTTTTCAAAACCACGTTGTCTGTGAACATTTAAAGGAATACTGTATTTGCATAAACTCTGGGAATTCCAAGCTCTGTGCTTTCCAAACTGTTTTAGTTTTTTAAATCAACATTTTTTTGTTCTGTACCCATCATTTTGTTTTACTCCTCATAAAGCAGACATTGTGTGCACACATCTGTTAAATGTGGGCTGCATTTATTACAGTTCTGTTCTTCCAGAAACAGGAAGGATTAATTACCACAGACCGGCTCTAGAAGCACCCCCGTGTTTCTTAACACACAAAATTAATTCAGAGTTGACAAAACTCTTTCAGACACAGCCTGCTTCCTGCTGATGGCGCTTTATTAGCATATTCTTCCCAGAAAAAAAAATGCCTGATAGATCCTTTTTACCTCTCCTCTGAGTTCAATTTGTACAGCAGTGAGTGACAGGCAGCAAAATGGCTTGAATATATCTAAGGCAAGTTGCCAAAATCCTCCCGATAGAAGCACTTTGGAGCCTTTGTTCAGAGTACATTAAAGTCACAGAAGGTCCATGTACTGTAGACGGGACGGGGCAAGCAGGATGTTCTCAGTAAGACAACACAGCAGGTGATAAATGACATTAAATAACAGTGAGAATTTACCACAGACTAAATTAACTACTGGAGTGAAATGTTCTCAGCTCTAAGGCTATATTAACAGTGAATTTATAATTAGGCGATTATCATTCTTTTTAGTGTTTGAGGAAGTCTATATGTAAAAATGATGAAGACAGCTCTATTTGACTCTGGAGACACACTGCTGGAAATGGTTCTAAAAACGCTGGAGAATAATTCTTCTTTCAGGACTTACAAAGTCATTTATAAAAATAAGTGTTGGAAGAGAATTAGATGGTTGGATATCTTATACACACACACACACACACACACACAGAGTTTATTAATAATTGCAACCTCAGAGAACTGACTGCCAGAAAATTTAAATCCTCCAAAGTAAAAACTTGTAGATGTCCTCAAAATTCATCAGTAGTTGATTATTGGAATAAAATGTTTTTCAGATAAACGCTGATTTTGTCTTTGTCTTTCCATGACAGGCTGTATCCTTAAAAAACAGATATTTATTTTCTAAATCTTAAGAAATTCCTTTATGATGTTGCTTATACTTATGACTTTAAAAGAGTCCTTTCATTTAGATTTTACCCTAAAACCTCTGAGAATCAAAAGAACTGCAATATAATCTTTCAAAAACTGTCAAGAAAGACAATGAGCTGCTAAATTTGTCATTGACTAGGTTGTCCTAAAATCAGCACATAGCAATCGTTTCTGTCAAACACCCTTAAACAAAATAATAATTTAAAAACCTACAATAATCTTCAAATAATTTTTCTTTACTCATTATTTTTCTATGCTTATGCCCAGTGATTAGTGTTTCACTGTTTTCTGAATATTCATACGAACCCTTCCCTTCCTAAAAGGGGAACAAGTTCCAAACGGTGTCAGAAGCACATTTGGGTCTTTGGTAGAATTCTCACCATGTAACATCTTGAGCACTTTCCATGAGGATGTCTTGTAAAGCTAGAACACTTCATTTTGGGAACCAAGCCCTGAATGTCTAGACACATTATAGTGTTTGGTTACAATTGCATTTCCATTGTAAACTAGTATGCATTCATTCATAACTTTCTCCAAAATTCTCCTTTAGGGCTTTAAACTCTCCAGGCTTAGCCTCAGCCAAAAGTGAATATTTGGAAAGTTTCTGCTAAATCCATTTTTATCAGATATTGACTTATATGACTCAAAAAATCATTTTCCATATGTCCGTAAGAACGATTACCCAAAAATGTAACCCAGGAGGAGCTGACTTTTATAATTTAAAGTTTTGAATAAGACTAGTCCTTTGAGAGACAAACTCAAAAGCTGGAGTAAAAGTTTCAAATTTAAAGCCAAAATTTGTCTATATACATGCATATTCCACTGAAGCATCAATACATCAACACACAATTTTATTTTTTCTCAATTCTTTTGGGGATATCCCTCTATGTGCTTACATATTATGTCTTCAAAAAATTATCAGTGAAGTCCCAAATAAACTATTAGAAGTTCAAGGCTAATGGAAGAATCTCTTTATATGGAGAGGAGGATAAATTTTTCTAACATGGCTATACTTCCTAATAACACGTTCAGTCCCCTGACACTTGGTTCTGTGCATTACATCGCATATGGTGCTTCCAGACATCCTTTAGAAGTGTGTGAGATTGGCTCTGATGTGGTACATTGAGAAAGCAAAATAATAATAATAAAAAGAAGTGTGTGAGCTGTTGGTGTAGGTAGAATGGAGGATTTTACAATCTGTATTAATTTGAGTTTTTTTCTTTTCTCTCTTTTTTTTTTTTTTTTTTGCATAACCTAAAATGATTCTAAGTACAACACGTGTATGAGATGACTACATGTAGCCTTTAGGCAGATTTGCTCACTGCAACCCACTTCCTCTCTTCCTCACTCTTACAATCCTCTCTGCCTATCTTGGTCACCCAGAGTTCTGAGCTTCCCTGGGGACTTGCTTCTCTAAGACATTAACTAATGAACACTGAGTTAATGACTTAATGTATTAGCCTTTCCAAAATTATTTTTATTTAACAGGATAGTAATAAAAGCAAGAATAATTCAAAGTAAAAAATAAAGCTAGTATTCCAATTTAAGATATTTGGCACTTTGTCAATGGGAATATTTTATTCAAAGTCACTTCACAGCAAGACATTAGTAAATTACTTATTTAACTTCTATGCACCTCAATTTCTTCATCCAGAGAAAAGGAAAAATCACAGTGCCTACTGATTTGGCTACTTATGAAGTTTAAACAGTGTTGTGAATATATATCACTTAGAAGAGGTCTGCTTCAAAATGTCCTCAGTAAATATTAGTTATCATTAGTGTCACCACTATTATTTTTATTGTGGTTATCAGAGATAACTACAAAGAGATCCCTGAAAATTTAAACTCTAGAGCTAAACCCAGTATTAACTATAATAAAAGTTTTTCCCACTTTTAAATTAATAATAATTATAATTAATATATAATACAGTAAAATTATATATGTTATATATTTTATATATGAATATAATGTATAATGTAACATTATATACATTATTAAATTATAAAATTATATAGTAAAATTATATAATGTATATTTAATATTTTATTATTTATATATAATATATAAATATACATATTTATATGTAATGTATATATATTATTTATACACATATATAATATATACATATATATTCCATTTTATATATATATACACAAATATGATCTGGGGAAAAGGTTTAGTGCATACACACACACAAAATTCCTTTTCAAGCTTTCTGAAACAGATATTAACTGCCAACAAATATAAATTACTAAGAATGTCCACATATTGTAAGTTAATAGCCAGTCTATGGTGATTTCACCACAGTTGCCCACAAAGTATGTGTGCATGAACTCATGTGGTGTCAGCAATCCATTCAACATCATCCCACATGTGATCCACTACCCCAAACCATTTTTCAATCTTTTCAACATTGTACATTCTTAATTCGAGGACCATAAAATATTCATTAAAAATTAGTCAATGTACGGTCTTATTATTTACATTACAATATCAATAACTTCTATATTTTGGTGTGGATAAAAAACATGAAATATTTCTATCCCCAATTTTTTTTATTTAAAAAGAAAAGCCTTTGCCAAAATGAACTTAGAGACTTTTCAGCAATGTGGCATTTGTTGCCAGAAACAAAAAGAACACCCATAAAAGTTAAAGAAATTGTAATGTGATAATATTGGGAAAAATCAGCTTGTATTTTTTTAATGTTTATCACAATATAACAAAGCCATTACACTGATTTTTTTTTTGCAGTACCAGAATAGAGAAGAAACACCTTCTATGAATATTTCACAGTGAGTTTAAAAATCATAAGCCTTTTTATAGTGACTCATAGATCATAAAATAAGTTAGACAACTATAACTTCACTGAAGTATAGTAATTTAGAAAATTACCCATATCACAAGTCAATGGTAGCAAAATATCAAAAAAATGAAAGCCTTTCTTCTAAAATCAATAACCCCTTGTCAGTATGTGTGCTTTCCTTTCTTTACGTTTATTATTAGGGACAATTTCTACTAATTGTGACTAAACTTAAAGGATAATTGAGTAAAAATTACATGTAAAATGCATTTGCTTATTTTTTTATAAGGTTAGTAATGACTCCATATTTCAATAATTAACATTTATGTAACACATACCCGTTTATGAAGCACTTTTCTACCCAGGAGCTCATTTCATTGTTACAGGGACCCTGTGATGCATTCATTAATACTTTCATTTTACAAGTGAAGTTAAGTGGTTTACCCAAAGCCCTGCTTCTCTAAATTACAAGAAACAAGAGTCGGATTCAGGTCTTCCAGATCACGAATTCTACCATATCACACTACCTCTCTCTACATTTTTATTTTATTTTATTTTATTTTATTTTATTTTATTTTATTTTATTTTATTATACTTTAAGTTTTAGGGTACATGTGCACAATGTGCAAGTTTGTTACATACGTATACATGTGCCATGTTGGTGTGCTGCACCCATTAACTCTTCATTTAACATTAGGTATATCTCCTAATGCTAGCCCTTCCCCCTCCCCCCACCCCACAACAGGGCCCAGTGTGTGATGTTCTCATTCCTGTGTCCATGTATTCTCCTTCCTGTGTCCATGTGTTCTCATTGTTCAATTCTCAGTGACCAACAATGATAGACTGGACTAAGAAAATGTGGCACATATACACCATGGAATACTATGCAGCCATAATTACATTTTAAATGACTCTTAAACAAGAGACATTGAGAATTTATAATATGCCAGGCAGTGTTACGTGGTCGATATTCATTATTATATTCAAAACAACAATGTGAGATACAAACTTCATATGAAGCATTTTATAGATAAGGAAACTGAGGTTCAGGATATTTAAGAAATGTTTTAAGATTACGAAGCTGTTACATAACAAAACTGGGAACAAAACTTCAATCCCCCTGCCCGTGGAGTCTGTGTACTTAGGCAGGATGAATTACTTGAAATTATTTTCAGCAAAAGGCCTCTTTGTGGGCCTTCGTGGAAATTGCTGAAGCTCTTAAAGCAAAGGTGATATAATGAACCTGTTCTCTGGTGACTGCTGAGCACATGGTGTTGGGGGGTACTATGACATTTATCTCACAGATTCCTATCATCAAGGATCCAAGTGAAGTGAGAATTTAGATACAAGGTTAAGGAACCCCAAGACGGAATACAATTGCCTTGTAGATTTCAGAAAATGCATGAATTTAACTCTACAGGAAGTGTGAAGCCATAGAGATAGAACCTGTGAGAAGACGTTACTGTAGCTAAGTGGTTGTGAATGATACCACATTAACCCATTAAATTCTCCTCAATGAAGAACACCCCCACGCCCATCATGCCTGTTTGGGGGTGATTGTGTTAGGACATGTAATATGCAAAACACAGGTCAGGCTATGGGTATAATTCTATGTGTGAGGATCACGTGTGTTAAGACACAGATTACACAAAACATAGGGCAGGCTGCGGGTATAATACTGTGTGTGAGGATCACGTGTGTTAGGACACGGATTACACAAAACATAGGGCAGGCTATGGGTATAGTTCTCTGTGTGAGGATCACTTAAAATGGAATCATGCAGAAAAAATGAGGAATAAATGAATGAGTTTTGTTTGTTTGTTTTTTTAATGGGATGTCTTGGCCAGAAAAAAGGTAAGGGTATGGATGTTCTTGGAGTCAAATGATATTAAGTCAAAAGGAACAAAATAGAATCTTTTGTGATCACTTAAAACTCCTGGAGTAGGTCACTCACAAGAGTAGGATTAGCTAAAGTCAGAAAGGTTTGAAGCTGGAAATCAGAGAACTACCAGAAGGACATGTCATTAATCTAAATGTATTAGTTAGCCAGGGTCTAGACAAGGACTTTACAGAAAACAAAGTAAAGAAAGGGCTAAATGTAATGAAATAGGACTTGAAATGGACATAAGAGATTTAAGATAAGAAGCATTGAATTTAAACCCCATTTACATCTGTGAGAACAATGTAATAAATTTTCATAATAAGTGAAAACAATGGCAGCTCATTCAAAGTATTTGCCAGCCCATCTTCTCCATGGAGATTATATAAAAATTAAGATGAATGAAATTCATTATTATTTCTATTGCTGGGGCATAAAGATATTCCATTTGCTGTGTAGATGATCAACTTAGTTTCCCAAAAGAGTCAGGAGATAAAAATAAAAAAGCGATTTTATCAAATCTTTTCAACATGCTGATGGATTAAAATATTAAAATATTGATTTTTAATTTGCCTATTAACACTGTGATCTACAAGCTATATCTACAACATGCTGTCAGCTTGGATAAATATTATTTAGTATTTAAATTATTTCTAAAAACTGTTTTTAGTGTTTTAGGCTGATGATTCCAAGGCACTTCAGATTGCATTAAAATTATGAATTTCACAGACACTCCTTTTATTATTTTTTTAACCATTCTTATTAGCATTTTCAGGTTTTAGAGGCTTTTAATACCTTGTTGCAGACCCAGAGAACTCCAGCTCCTGGCACCTAGTCAAGAGGTTAGGTTACATAACATGTGGTCTTTCATCAGCTGTGTTGTGTGTGTAAAATCTCTTTCCAATTTCTCTTCATGATGTTGGTTTTCTGAACTTAAATCTTTCAACTTATTATATGAGTGTAGGAGAATGTGTTAAATCTGCATATGTCACAGTCTTCTGCTGAACACAGTTCTGATCTTCACGGTCTTTGGTGAAGCTGAGACATGCAAATATGTACCAGAAGTTGCAGGGCATCTCTACTGAACATACCAGACTAGCTGCCAGGAATGCTGGCTGCTGTCTCTGGGGTCTGAAAGACACTGGGGAATTCCTCATAACTTGTTACACTTTTCTCTAAGCATGCTCCTAAAATTACAGGGGAAGTAACTCAGTCATCTAAGTTAAAGATATTAAAACCAGTGTCAAAAGAAATGGGCAATCACTCTCACCCCTTCTATTCAACATAGTACTGGGAGTCCTAGCCAGAATAATTAGGCAAGAGGAAGAGAAAAATAGGCTGGGCGCTGTGGCTCATGCCTGTAATCCCAGCACTTTGGGAGGTCAAGGTGGGCAGATCACAAAGTCAAGAGATCCAGGCCATCCTGGCCAACATGGTGAAACCCTGTCTCTACTAAAAATACAAAAAATAGCTGGGTGTGGTGGTGTGCGCCTGTAGTCCCAGCTACTCAGGAGGCTGAGGCAGGAGAATCGCTTGAACTTGGTGAGTAGAGGTCGCAGTGAACTGAGATTGTGTCACTGCACTCCTGCCTGGAAGGCTGAGGGAGGCTCCAATTCAATTTTTATATATTTTTATATATATCCGACATGATTTTTATATATAGAAAACTCTAAGGAATCCACTAAAAATGTGTCAGAAATAATAAATGAACTCAGTAAAATTTCAAGATATAAATTCAACATAAAAAAATCAGAAGAGTTTCTCTACACTAACAGTGAGCTACCTGAAGAAGAAATCAAGAGCTATTTACAAGAGCTAAAAAATAATAAAATACTTAGGAATAAATTCAACAAAGGAGGTGAAAAAACAGTATGCCAAAAACTCATAAACATTGATGAAAAAATAGAATAAATAAATGAAAAGATATCTGTATTTACAGATTGGAAGAAATAAATTGTTAAAATGTCTATACTGTCCTAAGAGATCTCGACATTCAAGCATACATTTTTCATAGAAATAGAAAAAAAATCCCAAAATGTGTATGGAAATGCAGCAGACCCAGAATAGCTAAACAAACAAACAAACAAACAAAAAACTTGAGAGAAAAGAGCAAAGCTGAAGGCATCACATTTCCTGATTTTAAACTATATTACAAAGCTGTAACAATCAAAAGAGAATGGTAATGGCATAAAAACTGAAAAATAGACTAATAGGAAAGAATAGAGAACCCAGAAATAAATCCACACATTCACAGCCAACTGATTTTTAACACAAGCGCCAAGAATACACAACTAGGAAATGATAGTCTCTTCGATAAATGATATTGAAGTAACTAGAAAACCATGTGCATACAAATAAAATTAGACCTTCTCTCACACCATATACAAAAATCAACTCAAAATAGATTAAAGACAGGCTGGATGCAGTGACTAATGCCTGTAATCTCACCACTCTGGGAGGCTGAGACGGGCAGATCACTTGAGGTCAGGAGTTCAAGACCAGCCTGGCCAACATGGTGAAACCTCATCTCTACTAAAAATACAAAAATTAGCCAGACATGGTGGCAGGCACCTGTAATCTCAGCTACTTGGGAGGCTGAGGCAGGAGAATTGCTTGTACCTGGGAGGCAGAGGAGATTGCAGTGAGCTGAGATTTTGCCTCTGCACTCCAGCCTGGGCAGCAAGAGCGAGACTCCGCAAAAAAAAAAAAACAACAACAAAAAAACCACTATCAGTAAACATAGAGGAGAAACTTCATGACATTGGTCTGAGCAATAATTTTTGAAATATGAAACCAGAAGCACTGGCAACAAAAACAAAAATAAGCAAATGGGATTGCATCAAACTAAAAGCTTTGTAGGGCAAAGGGAATGACAGAGTGAAGAGACAACCTAGACAATGGGAGAAAAAAATTGCAAATCATACATCTTATACAGGACAACTATTGAAAATATATCAGGAACTCAAACTACCTAATAGCATGAAAACAAATAACCTGATTAAAAATTTGGCAAAGGACCCGAATAGACATTTCTTAAAGGAAGACATACAAATGGCCAACAGATACATTAAAAATGCTCAATATTGGTAATCATGAGAGAAAAACTAATTGAAACCACCATGAGGTATCACCTCACACCTGTTAGAATAGCTTTTACCAAAAAGTCAACCGATAACAAGTGCTGGAGCAGATATGGAGAAAAGGAGCCCCTTGAACACTGTTGGTGGGAATGTAAATTCATACAACCATTATGGAAAACAGTATGGAGGTTCGTCAAAAAGTTAAAAATAGAACTACCACATGATCCAGCAATCCTACAACTGGATATGTATCCAAAGAAAATGAAATTGGTGTGTTGAAGAGATACCCCACTCCCATGTTCATTACATCATTATTTAAAATAGGTAAGGTACAAAATTAACCTAACTGTCTATCAATGGATGAATAAATGAAGAAACTATGGTAAGTATACATAATGGAATACTAGTCAATCATTAAAAAAGAAAATTCTGTTATTTGAGAAAATGTAAATATACCCTAGGACATTATGTTAAGTGAAATAAGCCAGGCACTGCAAAACAAATACAGCATCATCTCTCTTGTGTGTAAAATCTATAAAATCTAAAAAAGTTGAACTCAGAAATAGAAAGTGGACTGATGGGTACTAAGAGATAGGGTGGTTTGTTAGGAACACAGGGAATGAGGGAAATATTTGTCATATGAAACAAAATTTTAATTACACAGGAGGAGTAAGTTGAAAAGATCAATTGCACAACATAATGACTATAGTTACTAACAATATATTGTATCCTGGAAAAATACTAAGAGAGTGGATTTTAAATGTTCTCATCACAAAAATGATAACTATGTGAGGTAATACATATGTTAATTAGCTCCATTTAGCCATTTCACAACGTATACATATTTCAAAACATTATATTGTGGAGAATAAATATACATCACTTTATCAATTTTAAAAAGTAAAAATAAGTAAATAAATGGATATATATATATATATATATACACATACTAAAAAGTTTTGGTGAGGATGTAGAAGATATGGCACCATCTTATGTTGCTAGTGGGTTGTAAAGTAGTTCAGCTGCTTAGGAAAAGAGTTTAGCAGTTCCTTAAAATGTTAAACATAGACCTATTGACATTATATTGAATTGAAAACACACACATACAAAAGCCTGCACAGTTTCTAGCAGCGTTATTCATAATTGCCAAAGAGCAGAATCAACCCAATGCCCATCAACTGTTACATGGATAAACAAATTGTGGTCTATATCCATATAATGGAATATTATTCAGAAATAAAAAAGGATGAAATATTGATACATACTACAACATTGAAAAATTTGAAAACATTATGCAAAGTGAAAGAATCCAGTCAAAAAGACAACATATTCTATAGTTACATTTATATAAAATGTCCAGAAAGAGCAAATAATATAGACCCAGAAAGTAGATTATTGTTTGCTTACAATTGAGGTTGGGGGATATGGGGAATGACTGCTAATGGGTACTGGGCTTATCTCTTGGGTTTTCCTTTATCCTTGTTGATAAAAATGTTCTAAAACTAGTTGTGACAGTGGTTGCACAACTCTGCAAATACACTAAAACCACTAAATTTGAAACATCTTAAAAGGGTAAATTGTATGGCATGTGACTTATATCTCAATAAAATTGTTTTATTTTTAAAAATGAGCAATCATAGCTTCTTTTCTAATTTTAACAAGAGTATGAAGATTTTTGCATTAATCAAAGACACACACACATACCATAAAATGTCATTAACACCTATCTAGTTTCTATTTGCAAAGAAAGAGGACAAGAGGTCAATAATATTATTAATGTCAAACAAGAATGGGAGAACCATCAAAATTAAATGTGTTTCTTGAAAATGAAAGCAAACAGAAATGCTTATCCTCAAAAGTACAATCACTGAAAAACACATTGAAGTATTTTTTGATTTGCAAAAAAAAAACAAGTTAGTCAAACTGTTTATGTATAAAATTTTGTCATAATCTTAAAATTGCTATAACTCTGTACAAATGCTACTAATTATTATTCAATGTATATACTGGAAAAAGTACCCAAATACTATTTCTGTTGACATTGTCCTTTAATTGTGTGTGTAACATTAAAAACAATTGGCATGCTTGCTCTAATGCATGGATCAGAAAATCCAGAAGTAGTTTTTGGATCCATTTTGTTCATAGTGTTATTAAGTCTTTACAAATATACTGTACGGTCAATATTATTTTTAGTGTACCCTGAAGAAGGTAAATATAAAGGAGGCCAGGAGGCTTGGTGAGGTTGCACAGCTAGATCTCTGTTCACACTGGGGAGAACACTGGGCTCCTGCCACCAAATGAAGGCTGGGCTGCCTTGCACCTGTCACTCCAGAGATTGACAGATGGAGGCGGGGACCAGCAAATCCCCATGAAGGTGCAGTCAAGTCTCAGCTTTATGGTGGGATGGATTCAGTGGGTCATGGGTCAGCTGTTGTCCAGAACTGTCTGGAATGAAATAAGGAAGGCTGAGTAGTTCGAGGGACGCATATTAGGGGCTGATACGACCACAGAGCCAAAGCCTTTTCTCCAGTATAACTTTTATTAGAAATAACTGAGCTATTTTAATTCCAGATTCCTGACGTCCTGTGTGAACCTCTCAGTTGGCTACAATCTTGGGAGCAAAGACGGATAATATTTATTGGGCACTTTTTCCAACCTTTCACAAACCTGAATAATAGAGGTAAGACTAAACAGAGACATTGTAATTCTAAGTACAGGGACCTTTTAGTAATCAAATATGCTTTTTGAGAGTTGAATGTTCTATCAGGTCCTTGAGGAGACATCTCTGGTCTCAAATTATGTTCTGCATCTACTCATAGTGACATAGGGAACACTTGCTGTCATTCTATAATTAGTGATAAAATTCAAGATGGAAATACTAAGGTAATTTGTGAGAAACACTCTGATTTAAACACAGGAGTCCAGTTTATTTTTAACCGTGTCAATTTTTCCTAGAAATAAAACTCACATTAGGGTTGGGGTGGACTGATCCCTGCAAGAATGTTTTGATGATCTACACAAAGAGATTTGGGGGGCTTGGATATTGGCCTCTGCAGATTAAAAGAGGTAGGTGGATCTGACAACTGAGTAGGAAGTAGAATAAAATGCAAAGAACATGAAGAAGTCATTTTCAGGAACAAAGAGTGAATTGTCCTCTATAGACAAAAGTTACAATCCCTTTTTGTGTATAAATAAATTACAATTAATATAATATTAAGACACTACTTCCTCTGCCTATCAAATAGCAAAGATTTTAAAGAGAACTGGAGAGTGAAGAAATAGCATAAATTGGTGCAATCTTTTGTAATGATATTTTAATTGTGTATTAAAAGGTTTAAAATGTGCATAGTCTGTGATTGATTTTTCTCTTTCAAAATTCATCCTACAGAAACAACCTGAGATATACATATTAAGTATACATATTTATGGAAATTAAAAATTATCAACAGAAAATATGGAAACAATTTCTTTTATGCTGAGTTAAGGATACAAAGTATGCACAGATCATAGAACCTTGGTAGCATTTCTCCCTTGTAGAATAGCAGCTGTTATTGTCAGAAAATATTTATATTAAACTAAGCTCAAAAATCAAACCATGATATAATACACCCTTTAATGTTGTTTTTTACAAAAACATACATGGAAAACAATAGAACAAATGTAAGAGAAAAAGAAATGGAAGAAAAGGACATGTCATTATTAACGATCTTTCAGGAAGTAGAGTTTCAATTACGTTTTTATGAATTATTGTTTTTCTTTCACTTTTCTGGGTTTCCTAAATACTCTGTATTGATCATTTAGTGTTAGGATAATTAGGAATATAATTTTCCTTTTAAAGTTTAATAACTTTGTGGAAGTCACTTCCAGTTGTCTAGCCAGTTCTTATTCATTCACATCTCCTCCTTTCTAATAGATACTCATTTTTGTATGAAGTTGCAATATGCCCAATTTAAAGTACTCACCTGCCCCAAATGCCTGGCAGATAGGGTTTGCTATAAAGTGTGAGCAATTATGTGTTAATGTAAGTGACTCTGGTTGTATGCACCTTTTGGACTTTCGCATTTTACCCTTTACTCTACTATATCTTCTTTCTGCCTGTAACACAAATGTGATGCCTAGAGATGGAGCAGCCGTGTTATTAATGTAAGAATGAAAAGTCCCAAGCTAGACAAAAACTTAGAAGAAACTCTGGTCCTGAATAACTTTATCAAGCTGTTGCTCAAGCCTTGTACTACCAACTACATGAGTTTCTTTCTACCTAAATGAAAATCAGTCTTCATGTGTGCAAATCACTCTGGACTAATTTCCTTTGCATATAACGAAATTCAGTCTTAACTGACACAAAGGAGAAGAAAATCATTAATTTATACTCTACTCTGAATTGTAAATGATGATGGATAGAATGAATCTAGTAAACATTTGAATTGGGGGAACTGAAAGATGAAAAGATACAGAAAACATTTTCAGAGTAGGGAATTTTCCTTACATCTTTACTGTATTTCAAAATGTGGGGCACCAAGGAATACCTGATGGGGGTGTGTTAGTGTGATTTCTATCTCAACTTCAGAACACTGGGGAATAGTTACTACCTCAGTTTCCCTTGATAGCCAACTGTCTACTGTTATGTAATTAGATATGTCGATCTCTTAGTAGAAAAGATTAAAATAATAATTCTTATATAGTTGAACATTTTATGTAAAAAGATTTCAATGGCAACATTACATATTATCAAATAGAATTCTCACATTTAAGAATAGGATGATAAATAAAATACTTTTAAGAGGAAAGATAATTTTGACCATTGAACACGAATCAGCCCTGGAAAAACCAAGAGCACATAATGTTCAAGCTTTTGGCCTTTCTGAAGACTTCATCTACCTGTATACGGGATTCTTACCCTACGTTATTTCAAAGGTAATCCCTGTTCCAAAATCCTCATCTTTTTTCCTCCTTTGCTAGAGTATGAAAATGCTTTCCACATTGTCCACAGCTAGTAGCCCCTTCTAGACATGGGTTAAAATCACCCAGCACTAGAAGCTGTGCCATTACAACACATGCATTTTTCTTAATGACGGCCAATGAACCATAACAAAATTGAAACTTCCCTCTCTGGTAGTGATCAGACAGGTTCAAAAAGAATATTTGATGAGATGCCAAGCCAGCACATTGCTGCCATTATAAAAGCAACGCCCACACCCAAATCAGCCAGGCTTTTCTTCTCTATTATAGAACAGCTGCCTCCCATAGTGAGCCTGATTTAGCACAAGATCAAAAATCTCAACGCCTTCTATGTGGGTTCCGTGACATTTCACAGTTGCATGAGACCCCGGTAAAACCATTAAAAAATACTTTGGGACTATTTCAAGGAGAAAATAGAAACACAAGGCCCTGTTATCCAGTGTCATTAGACTTTTTCTTATACTACATGGAGCTGTCCCCTTAGAAACCTCAGTGAAGTGTTGGGAGCAAGCAGCCTGATCCTTAATTCATTCCTGCATTCATGTATTGAGTACATATCTATTGAGAAAATATTATAACTAAAACATTAGGATTAAAGTGCTGTACTAAGCTGCTTCTGCTTCTGGTTCAAACATTTTGCTTTTTTTAATAAAAAAAATATTTCTTTGAAACAAGGTTTTACTCTGTTGCCCAGGCTGGAGTGCAGTGGAGTGATCATGACTCACTGCAGGCTTGACCTTCTTGGCTCAAGCAATCCTCCTACTTCAACCTCCCGAGTAGCTGGGACTATCTAGGTTTTTGTTTTCTTTTGTTTTGTTTCGTAGAGATGAGGTTTTACTATATCGTCCAGGCTGGTCTTGAACTCCTGGGCTCAAGCTATCCTCCCATCTGGGCCTCAGAAAGTGCTGGGATTACAAATGTCAGCCACCAACCAGGCCTTAGTTTGCTGTTTTTATTGTTACTTCAAAGCACTATTGTTATTCCAAACACCTTCATTGTATCTATTATAAGAAATGTTCTAATCAAGTTGAAGCAAGCTATGATTCTACTCCATTCAATTTCACATTTCACAATCTCAATGCTATAAGAACCAAAAATGTGGTTTCTGTTATTTAATCTATTTTAGAGTGAGGTCTTTACTCTTATTTTATGTGCTAATCAACCTGTAGCATCTTATCTATTTTATTGCGCAGGTATATAACATATAATTGGTGAAATAACAGAATCTCAGTCAGAATGCACTGAACACTATTCTGCAGCACATCAAAAGCAAGGCTTTCAAATGCTACTTGGATAACGTAATTCTTAGAAAGGTAGCTTTTGTACTGCATTGACATCTACTCTTGTTGGTTCTTGTTCTACATTCAAGAGCCACAGAAACGTCTAAACGTTCTCTCATATAACAGCCCTACAAGGTTTTGATTTTACTCCACAAATGCTAATTCTTCCCCATCCCAGTCTTAACAAATTTACCTCTTTTTCCAGATAAACTTCCTCAGGTTTGTCAAATAATCCTCCTAGGCACAACCTGCAAACCCATCTTTATTCGTCTTCTCTGGATGAATTTTACTTTGTCAATGTCCCTTTTAAAGTGTGAACCTAAGTGGTAGGTGTGGTCTGTTAAGTTCATAGAATAGCGAGAATGTTGTCTTCTTCCTGACTGGCACTATAACCTGACAAAGTCGGCTTTGTTCACATTTGCATTTTGGGCCACTTCACTGTCTAATGTTGAGCTTTTGGTCAATTAAGACCCCTAGATCTTTTTCATGCACAGTGCTATCAACCCTATTTATAACTACAGATTTTGTATTTGAAGGCAGTCTATAGGACTTAATCCTCTCTAAAGCTCTCATCTTTTGGACTTAGTGAAGCATTTCATAATGATATCTATTATATTTCACATCCTCAGTTTGATTCTTTTCTACACCTTTTCAGGGTTGTGTCTGTTTCTGACAATTTTACATGTGAGGCTGATAATTTCATGACTTTATTCAAAAAACTTCAAAAATACCTAAAAATCCATCTAATTAGGTAGAAATTCCTAGCTTAGGATTTAATTCTCTCCTATTACCTCACCTGATACTTCTAGTCTCAATTCCAGATGAGAAGTCGCAGATATGACTTGCACCCTTGTGCCCTGGCATAACCCCCTCCCCCAAACAACCTAAGCCACATTTCTTTTGTAGTTTATCAGGAGCCACATTATCAACTAGGACAGCTTCAGAGATGGTCTGAGTGTTACAGGAGCTACTATTTATGGAAACTCACTGAAAATACCTAAGCTTTAAGCAATTGCAGGTTAATTATCTTTAGAAAAATAATCTGCATCCTGCAAGATGTTTCCCAGCCTTTATGCTTTGAGATAATATTAATTTTAATTAATAGCATATGCTACAAATTATCACTATATTTAAAGTTTCATTGCATCTCAAATTTTTGAAATGCCATTGACCTTAAACGATCCACCACTACACTGTTTCCCCTGATGCATCCGTCTAATGCATCCTCTTCCTTCATTAAAATTTCATTATATTCTACTTGCTTTATCAAAAATGTTGTACTCTAACTTACTGTATAATAGGCTCTATACTTTGCTTTCACCCTTCATCTTATACCTCAACCCTAAAACTATAAGATTCTTGAAAATTATGTTTGCTTTTCAATCATTCTCAACATCAATATCTGCTAATACAAAGCAGGTGCTGCATTACTATTAGTTAAATGGAATTAAATTAGTATTTCTCTCTATATTAAGCCATTTTGCATTGATACAAAGAAATGCCTGAGACTGGGTAATTTATAAAGGAAAGGGGCTTAACTGGCTCATGGTTCTGCAGGCTATACAGGAAGCATGGTGCTGACATCTGCTCAGCTTCTGCTGAAGTCTCAGGGAGCTTTCAATCATGGCAGAAGCTGAAGCAGGAGCAGGTACATCACGTGGAGAAAGCAGGAGCAAGAGATAGAGAGAGTAAGAGAGAGGTGCCCACACTTATAATGACTTGATCTCATGAGAACTCACTCACTATTGCCAAGACAGCACCAAGCCCCACCTCCAGCACTGAGGATTACAATTCATTATGAAATTTGGGTGGGGACAAATACCCAAACTACATCTTATGACTTTTCATACGCAAATTCCATCAGAAACCCAGAAATTGATGTTTAAAAAATGTGTATGGAGTGCTTTTCTGTTTTGTAAATTATTTTAGAAATAGTTGAGTTCTCATCTAAAAATCTTTCTTTGATGTTTGAAATAGAGGAAAAGAAGAGAGTCAGGCTGTAAGATGGGTCTTCCAGGAGGATGGTAGGACCAGCGGGGTGATAAAGGAGGACATGCCGTCCCAGAGAATAGCACTGCTGTATGTGCACCCTAGGATTTGAGAAACAGAAGCAACACAACCTGCATCTCGGCTCTCTGCTTCCATCTTAGAACTGAATTTAAGTCATGACATGGTACCATGTATGATGGCCATCTTTTTACTAGTAGTCGGCCAGATCAACCAACACATTGCTATCAAAACCATTTCCACGGTCTGGGAAGATGGGAAGCAGAATTGATGAACGTTAAGTTTCATTCATCTGGCTCAATATTGCATGAAAATGCGGGTAAAGTCTGTGTTGAGTTTGTGGATCTAAGAAACATATGAACCCTTCTTTTCATCTTCTGGAATAACCTCTTGATATAATCCATTTCCTATAATGTTTATATGTTAATATACATAAAGTATAAATGCATGAACTTCAGTTTATGTGTTTATATCTGCAGCTCGCTTGTACCAAGTTTGTAATGTGAAAAAGTCTTATTAGAGCCTATGTCTCTTTGAGAATATCAGGAAATCAGGTCAAGGCATCAAGAAGTTTATTTATCTGATAGACTTAAGGTAATAGAAATTAAACAATGAGAAGCAAAATAGAAGAAAGATGTTAGAAGGTTTGAGACAAGTGACAGATTGGCATAAAAGAATAGGAAAAAGGAAAAGTAGTTTGATTTTATATGATCTGAAACGTTTCCCATTTATTTACATTGCCTGAAACCACAGTAGCATAGACACGCATACCCTAACTTCATGCCACTGACATTCTTTGCAGCAGCAAGAATAAATTGCCTTAATAATAGATAACAGTTGATCAGGAAGAGCAATGTCCTAGCAGAGCTGAGACAACAGTGAAGAACTTAATGGACTAATATACCTATCATATTCATATCTTCAGTGACAAGTTATGTTTCCTATTTCTGAAATGTGTTTTGCATTATTAGTCAGAGCAGTATCTCTTACGTATTATTTTCCTACAAAATAATCTTTAGGTTTAATTCAAAAGTATTATGAACAGGTATTAGATATGTCTTGATTACATCATTATGCAGTTTACAGAAATGCATTAACAAAAAGAAAGTGTTAAGGTAACTGAAGCTCGATTCTAAGCAGGATGTTCATATTTTCTTTAAGTGGATACATGAAAATAAATAATGCAACATATACATAATGTACACTAGAAAGTTATTCTACTATTCAATATCTGTTTTGTCTGTCAATGTTCAACCAAACGTGATTAAAACGTAAGAGAAGACATTTTCTCAAGACATTGTTAAAAGTCAAAAAAGTTTTTCTGTTCTGTTTTTTTCCCCATCTTTGTGGTTTTATCTACTTTTGGTCTTTGATGATGGTGATGTACAGATGGGTTTTTGGTGTGGATGTCCTTTCTGTTTGTTAGTTTTCCTTCTAACAGACAGGACCCTCAGCTGCAGGTCTGTCAGAGTACCCTGCCGTGTGAGGTGTCAGTGTGCCCCTGCTGGGGGGTGCCTCCCAGTTAGGCTGCTCGGGGGTCAGGGGTGAGGGACCCACTTGAGGAAGCAGTCTGCCCGTTCTCAGATCTCCAGCTGCGTGCTGGGAGAACCACTGCTCTCTTCAAAGCTGTCAGACAGGGACATGTAAGTCTGCAGAGGTTACTGTTGTCTTTTTGTTTGTCTGTGCCCTGCCCCCAGAGGTGGAGCCTACAGAGGCAGGCAGGCCTCCTTGAGCTGTGGTGGGCTCCCCTCAGTTGGAGCTTCCCGGCTGCTTTGTTTACCTAATCAAGCCTGGGCAATGGCGGGCGCCCCTCCCCCAGCCTCGCTGCCGCCTTGCAGTTTGATCTCAGACTGCTGCGCTAGCAATCAGCGAGATTCCATGGGCGTAGGACCCTCCGAGCCAGGTGCGGGATATAGTCTCGTGGTGCGCCGTTTTTTAAGCCCCTTGGAAAAGCACAGTATTTGGGGGGGAGTGACCCGATTTTCCAGGTGCCCTCAGCCACCCCTTTCTTTGACTAGGAAAGGGAACTCCCTGACCCCTTGCGCTTCCCAAGTGAGGCAATGCCTCGCCCTGCTTCGGCTCGCGCACGGTGCGCGCACCCACTGACCTGCGCCCACTGTCTGGCACTCACTAGTGAGATGAGCCCAGTACCTCAGATGGAAATGCAGAAGTCACCTGTCTTCTGCATCGCTTTCGCTGGGAGCTGTAGACCGGAGCTGTTCCTATTCGGCCATCTTGGCTCCTCCAAAAAACTGGAAACTCTAAAAAGCAGAGCGCCTCTCCTCCACCAAAGGAACGCAGTTCCTCACCAGCAATGGAACAAAGCTGGACGGAGAATGACTTTGATGACCTGAGAGAAGAAGGCTTCAGACGATCAAATTACTCTGAGCTACAGGAGGACATTCAAACCAAAGGCAAAGAAGTTGAAAACTTTGAAAAAAATTTAGAAGAATGTATAACTAGAATAACCAATACAGAGAAGTGCTTAAAGGAGCTGATGGAGCTGAAAACCAAGGCTGGAGAACTACGTGAAGAATGCAGAAGCCTCAGAAGCTGATGCGATCAACTGGAAGAAAGGGTATCAGCAATGGAAGATGAAATGAATGAAATGAAGCGAGAAGGGAAGTTTAGAGAAAAAAGAATAAAAAGAAACGAGCAAAGCCTCCAAGAAATATGGGACTATGTGAAAAGACCAAATCTACATCTGATTGGTGTACCTGAAAGTGATGGGGAGAATGGAACCAAGTTGGAAAACACTCTGCAGGATATTATCCAGGAGAACTTCCCCAATCTAGCAAGGCAGGCCAACGTTCAGATTCAGGAAATACAGAGAATGCCACAAAGATACTCTTTGAGAAGAGCAACTCCAAGACAGATAATTGTCAGATTCACCAAAGTTGAAATGAAGGAAAAAATGTTAAGGGCAGCCAGAGAGAAAGATCGGGTTACCCTCAAAGGGAAGCCCATCAGACTAACAGCAGATCTCTCGGCAGAAACCCTACAAGCCAGAAGAGAGTGGGGGCCAATATTCAACATTCTTAAAGAAAAGAATTTTCAACCCAGAATTGCATATCCAGCCAAACTAAGCTTCATGGGTGAAGGAGAAATAAAATACTTTACAGACAAGCAAATGCTGAGAGATTTTGTCACCAGCAGGCCTGCCCTAAAAGAGCTCCTGAAGCAAGGGCTAAACATGGAAAGGAACAACTGGTACCAGCCGCTGCAAAATCATGCCAAAATGTAAAGACCATTGAGACTAAGAAGAAACTACATCAACTAACGAGGAAAATAACCAGCTAACATCATCATGACAGGATCAAATTCACACATAATAATATTAACTTTAAATGTAAATGGACTAAATGCTCCAATTAAAAGACAGACTGGCAAATTGGATAAAGAGTCAAGACCCATCAGTGTGCTGTATTCAGGAAACCCATCTCACGTGCAGAGACACACACAGGCTCAAAATAAAAGGATGGAGGAAGATCTACCAAGCAAATGGAAAACAAAAAAAGGCAGCGGTTGCAATCCTAGTCTCTGATAAAACAGACTTTAAACCAACAAAGATCAAAAGAGACAAGGCCATTACATAATGGTAAAGGGATCAATTCAACAAGAAGAGCTAACTATCCTAAATATATATGCACCCAATACAGGAGCACCCAGATTTATAAAGCAAGTCCTGAGTGATCTACAAAGAGACTTAGACTTCCACACATTAATAATGGGAGACTTTAACGCCCCACTGTCAACATTAGACAGATCAATGAGACAGAAAGTCAACAAGGATACCCAGGAATTGAACTCAGCTCTGCACCAAGTGGACCTAATACACATCTACAGAACTCTCCACCCCAAATCAACAGAATATACATTTTTTTCAGCACCACACCACACCTATTCCAAAATTGACCACATAGTTGGAAGTAAAGCTCTCCTCAGCAAATGTAAAAGAACAGAAATTATAACAAACTATCTCTCAGACCACAGTGCCATCAAACTAGAACGCAGGATTAAGAAACTCACTCAAAACCGCTTAACTACATGGAAACTGAACAACCTGCTCCTGAATGACTACTGGGTACATAACAAAATCAAGGCAGAAATAAAGATGTTCTTTGAAACCAACGAGAACAAAGACACAACACACCAGAATCTCTGGGACACATTCAAAGCAGTGTGTAGAGGGAAATTTATAGCACTAAATGCCCACAAGAGAAAGTAGGAAAGATCCAAAATTGACACCCTAACATCACAATTAAAAGAACTAGAAAAGCAAGAGCAAACACATTCAAAAGCTAGCAGAAGGCAAGAAATAACTAAAATCAGAGCAGAACTGAAGGAAATAGAGACACAAAAAACCCTTCAAAAAATTAATGAATCCAGGAGCTGGTTTTTTGAAAGGATCAACAAAATTGATAGACCGCTAGCAAGACTAATAAAGAAAAAAAGAGAGAAGAATCAAATAGATGCAATAAAAAATGATAGAGGGGATATCACCACCGATCCCACAGAAATACAAACTACCATCAGAGAATGCTACAAACACCTCTATGCAAATAAACTAGAAAATCTAGAAGAAATGGATAAATTCCTCAACACATACACTCTCCCAAAACTAAACCAGGAAGAAGTTGAATCTCTGAATAGACCAATAACAGGAGCTGAAATTGTGGCAATAATCAATAGCTTACCAACCAAAAAGAGTCCAGGACCAGATGGATTCACAGCCGAATTCTACCAGAGGTACAAGGAAGAACTGGTACCATTCCTTCTGAAACTCTTCCAATCAATAGAAAAAGAGGGAATCCTCCCTAACTCATTTTATGAGGCCAGCATCATTCTGATACCAAAGCCGGGCAGAGACGCAAACAAAAAAGAGAATTTTAGACCAATATCCTTGATGAACATTGATGCAAAAATCCTCAATAAAATACTGGCAAAACGAATCCAGCAGCACATCAAAAAGCTTATCCAGCATGATCAAGTGGGCTTCATCCCTGGGATGCAAGGCTGGTTCAATATATGCAAATCAATAAATGTAATCCAGCATATAAACAGAGCCAAAGACAAAAACCACATGATTATCTCAATAGATGCAGAAAAGTCCTTTGACAAAATTCAACAACTCTTCATGCTAAAACCTCTCAATAAATTAGGTATCGATGGGATGTATTTCAAAATAATAAGAGCTATCTATGACAAACCCATAGCCATATTGAATGGGCAAAAACTGGAAGCATTCCCTTTGAAAACTGGCACAAGACAGGGATGCCCTCTCTCACCACTCCTATTCAACATAGTGTTGGAAGTTCTGGCCAGGGCAATTAGGCAGGAGAAGGAAATAAAGGGTATTCATTTAGGAAAAGAGGAAGTCAAATTGTCCCTCTTTGCAGACGACATGATTGTATATCTAGAAAACCCCATTGTCTCACCCCAAAATCTCCTTAAGCTGATAAGCAGCTTCAGCAAAGTCTCAGGATACAAAATCAATGTGCCAAAATCTCAAGCATTCTTATACACGAATAACAGACAAACAGCCAAATCATGAGGGATCTCTCATTCACAATTGCTTCAAAGAGAATAAAATACCTAGGAATCCAACTTACAAGGGATGTGAAGGACCTCTTCAAGGAGAACTGCAAACCACTGCTCAAGGAAATAAAAGAGGATACAAACAAATGGAAGAACATTCCATGCTCATGGGTAGAAAGAATCAATATCATGAAAATGGCCATACTGCCCAAGGTAATTTGCAGATTCAATGCCATCCCCATCAAGATACCAATGCCTTTCTTCACAGAATTGGAAAAAACTACTTTAAATTTCATATGGAACCAAAAAAGAGCCCACATCGCCAAGTCAATCCTAAGCCAAAAGAACAAAGCTGTAGGCATCACACTACCTGACTTCAAACTATACTACAAGGCTACAGTAACCAAAACAGCATGGTACTGGTACCAAAACAGAGATATACATCAATGGAACAGAACAGAGCCCTCAGAAATAACGCCACATATCTACAACCATCTGATCTTTGACAAACCTGAGAAAAACAAGCACTGGGGAAAGGATTCCCTATTTAATAAATGGTGCTGGGTAAACTGGCTAGCCATATGTAGAAAGCTGAAACTGGATCCCTTCCTTACACCTTATATAAAAATCAATTCAAGATGGATTAAAGACTTAAACATTAGACCTAAAACCATAAAAACCCTGGAAGAAAACCTAGGCATTACCATTCAGGACATAGGCATGGGCAAGGACTTCATGTCTAAAACACCAAAAGCAATGGCAACAAAAGACAAAATTGACAAATGGGATCTAACTAAATTAAAGAGCTTCTGCACAGCAAAAGAAACTACCATCAGAGTGAACAGGCAACCTACGAAATGGGAGAAAATTTTCGCAACCTACTCATCTGACAAAGGGCTAATATCCAGAATCTACAATGAACTCAAACAAATTTACCAGAAAAAAACAAACAACCCCATCAAAAAGTGGGCGAAGGATATGAACAGACACTTCTCAAAAGAAGACATTTATGCAGCCAAAAGACACATGAAAAAATGCTCATCATCACTGGCCATCAGAGAAATGCAAATCAAAACCACAATGAGATACCATCTCACACCAGTCAGAATGGCAATCATTAAAAAGTCAGGAAACAACAGGTGCTGGAGAGGATGTGGAGAAATAGGAACACTTTTACACTGTTGGTGGGACTGTAAACTAGTTCAACCATTGTGGAAGTCAGTGTGGCGATTCCTCAGGGATCTAGAACTAGAAATACCATTTGACCCAGCCATCCCATTACTGGATATATACCCAAAGGACTATAAATCATGCTGTTGTAAAGACACATGCACACATATGTTTATTGAGGCATTATTCACAATAGCAAAGACTTGGAACCAAGCCAAATGTCCAACAATGATAGACTGGATTAAGAAAATGTGGCACATATACACCATGGAATACTATGCAGCCATAAAAAATGATGAGTTCATGTCCTTTGTAGGGACATGGATGAAATTGGAAATCATCATTCTCAGTAAACTATCTCAAGAACAACAAACCAAACACCGCATATTGTCATTCATAGGTGGGAATGGAACAATGAGATCACATGGGCACAGGAAGGGGAACATCACACTCTGGGGACTGTTGTGGGGTGGGGGGAGGGAGGAGGGATAGCATTGGGAGATATACCTAATGCTAGATGATGAGTTAGTGGGTGCAGCGCACCAGCATGGCATATGTATACATATGCAACTAACCTGCACAATGTGCACATGTACCCTAAAACTTAAAGTATAATAATAAAAGAAAAAAAAAAGTCAGAAAGTTTTTTTTTGTTTTATCTTAACCTTGACAATTTTTCAAACTATGGCATTTCCGTATAGTATTGTTTAACTGAGTTAGAATTTTTTTAATAACTACATAAAAATTTTTCATAATAAATTATTTCCCCAAAGACTTCATTTCCCCAACATGATTCAGTTCTAAAAGTTTAAATATTGAGAAATATTTGTAAACTAAGAGAGAGAGAGAAAGCAGTATTAAAAATTGGAAAGAGATATGCAGTTTTTGGCATATAGAATATTTTAAGTGCCTTGAGTGAATATACAGTTGATTTGTATTCTAAGGATATTCATTTAAGTTATTTTTATGTTAAAATATTCATTCTATAGCTTTTCAAGTCTGACAAATCATGAGATTGACTACTTTAAACTCTGATTTGGAAAAAAAAACATGAACATCTCTATCTTCAAAAAGATTTTATTCTGACATCACATTACAATATTTTACATTGACTTAGAAATCTTTCATGAGTGTATACTGCTTTAGAACTAAGGCCATATCTATAAAACTATAACTAAAAAGGATCAGAATAAAGAAAAACTATTCCAGACAATATTATGAAATTTTTGCATACAGTTAGCCTATCAAATTGCAACTGGAAATATTTATTAAAGCAAAGTAAATATTATAATTAGCATTTATCACCTATGCATAAGCAAATAAATTCATAAATAATTTTTAAGGTCAGCCTAAAATATCATAAATGTGAATAAATCTTACATAAGTATACCTTAATATCTCTAGGAAATTATTTATAGCAACATAATACCATCAAAACAATTTAATCATTATAATTTAGAAAGGAATATTTTTTTCTGCCACTATATTCTGAATGCAAACAGAAATTTATCAGTCTTTAAAGTTATCAGGATTTTAATTTTATAAAATATCCTCTTTCAAATTATGTGGTTCAACCAAGCTCAAAGTAGGAGAGTACCAAATATGTTGTTGACCCTACAGTTATTCAGAAACTTAAATTAATAGAGATTTATATAGAAAATTATTAAGTGAAATGAATCTTAACAGAAAGTTATAGAATATACTTGGCGCATGCTATTCTTAAGTAGTTGAATTTTTCATGTTGTGTGATCCATTCAGCTTGAAACCATTGCTAACTGGAAGGAAAGCCTAACAAGGTTGAAATCAAAACTTCCTCTTCCTGTAATCAGTTCCTCTAGGTGGAGGCCCCACTGCATGGCTCGCTGTGTTAGCTGTGCATGTAGAGCAAACCGCACCAAGTATCCTTTTCTGCTTGCTGTAGATTTGTACACTGAAAATAAGCTTCATTACGCAGAGTGCATATTCGTGCTTTCCACCTGGTCTGATCCCTCTGAGTTAACAGCATTATTAATTTTTTTAAATTGTGGACTTTGCTCTCTCACAGAAGGAACAAGTCATCATATAGGTTTTTTTTTGTATTCAATATTATCCATACCAGTGAATATGTTGTAGTTGTATATTAAAATAACTTGGGAAGATTTTTGTTTTAAATACCAGCACCATGACCTTGCCATTGAAGAATGTGTTTCAGTTGGTTTGGGAATGGTACTAGTGCATCAGCATATTTTAAAATACCTTCAAGGGAACCAAATTGCAGCCACACTTGAAAACCATCGGTAGGCACAAGTCCCAGTGTAAATGGATGACACAGAAAAATGATGAGACTGATGAAAATACAGTCAAAACAAACGCACCTAAAAGAAATCAGAGGAAATAGTAGTCATTACAGTGTGTCTCCTGTGGGATAGAGGAGAAATTTTGAAAACTGCTTTTAAAAGTATTGCAAACAAGTTTCCAGGATTTATTGCATCTATGAAACAATAGTTTACCCTTCCAAAATTAGTGAAAAAATCTATACAATTACAATAAAACATTAGGATCAGATAAATACTAATGTTTTAAAACTCCAACAATAATGCAGGTGGTGTTCAGATTACTTTAGAGTAAGATGGTAAACACTTCAGAATAAGATGGCAAATATTGAGGGATTTTTAAATTTACATATTGAGGAAGTTGTTACAAATGCAGAATCTTTGAACAGCTGAAAATAATGGAAAAAGACAAAGAAGTGTGAGATAAATAAACCTATACTAAATACACAATAAAGAATGATAATCCATGTTAAATAATTCATCTATATTTTCTTAAAAAAGAGAATTTTATAAGATACTTGCTGTTGCCTAAATTGCCTTGGAGATGGGAGATTTAAAAAATCTAGAGTATTGACTTATAACAAAATTATCTGGCTGTATATAAATATTTGTCACTTTTCATTTTTTGGTCTGCCAATCCTCCTACACTGCTTCCTACTTTTGCATAAGACTTCGTGCTACACGGAGTTCTACTTCTCCCTACAAAAGCCAGAGTGTTCAGTTTACTCTTTTCTAAGCCTGTTGGTGTCAAAATAGAATCATACATCTCAAAGTCAGTTGAACATAGCATACTGCCAAGGATACTGAAACTGAGGTAGAGAGTGGAAAGAAGAAAGTATTAAATTGGCACCCGATGTTGTAGTGGTCCAGCAAGTGCAACTGTATCTGGCTGCGGTGATGTACAAGGAGGTTGGATTCAGTGGTTAGATTGGCACCCGATGTTGTAGTGGTCCAGCAAGTGCAACTGTATCTGGCTGCAGGGATGTACTAGCAAGGCTGGATTCAGTGCTTAGAGTCTCCGAATTTTTGGAATCGTCCTATATATACCCATTTCATTGATTAGTTTCCAATTGTTTTCTGTTCAATGCTTTACATTTTAAATAACTTTTCTTTATATCTTACAGTCTTTGAGTGAAAGCAACTTTAATGATTACTAACATAAGCAGCCAAATATTATTAGGATATTCGGAAACGCATATATAAACCCATTTCCAAACCTGCCTTAGTAGCCTTCACATATGAGGAAGTTACCTCAGACTGAGAAGATAATTCTCATCCTAACCCCTACTTACCCAGTCTTCATTGCCTGCAGTCCTAGAACTTGAGCAAGAGCTAAGCATTAAATAGGGGTCAAATATACTCAGAAAAAAAATGATATAACAACAGAATTGCAAGACATTTATGCCAACAATATATGCAAGAATTTCTTAGGAATAGGTTCTGAAGGTGTGCATCCAACCAAGATAAAAGATTGCATTGCGGTGAATTTCAAAGTGGACACTTACCCGAAGAGCGTGGATAGAGTAGGTAAGCTTGAAGAGTTTAATGTGTTTCTAGCTGTTTGATAAGCTTATTGGCTAACATTTAGGCCCAGTAAAAGCCTATAAGAGACACAGTCCCAGGAATCCATTGGATTTAATGTAGAAAGAGGGAAAACCTTTGGAGTGTGCATATGCTACAGTGTTTGTTAAGATTGTTATCTTGTGCCATGCTGGTGTGCTGCACCCACTAACTCGTCATCTAGCATTAGGTATATCTCCCAGTGCTATCCCTCCCCCCTCCCCCCACCCCACAACAGTCCCCAGAGTGTGATGTTCCCCTTCATGTGTCCATGTGATCTCATTGTTCAATTCCCACCTATGAGTGAGAATATGCGGTGTTTGGTTTTTTATTCTTGCGATAGTTTACTCCATGGCACATGTATACATATGTAACTAACCTGCACAATGTGCACATGTACCCTAAAACTTAAAGTATAATAAATAAATAAATAAATAAATAAATAAATAAATAAATAAAAGATTGTTATCTTGATAAAATTCACTAAATGAATCTCCCAAATCCTTAATCATTATAGGTAGGTGATGCCACGGGGAGATCGTGCGTTGAATTGGGCTCCATGAAAACATTGGGATTGGGGAGTATTCATGTTGTTAGAACCCAAAACACAGCACTTCTCCAGGGAAGGCAAAGGGCTGTTGTGTCCCTAATGAACATCAAAGCCATTGGAGCCATTTGAATTATATGACTCATGGATTACTGTAGCTGTAAATAGGCCATGGAGTACCAAGGACCATAATTGGTGCCAGCTCACGTAGGCACTGTTCTATTTCTGTTTTTTAAAAGTATTCACGTTCTATTGCATATAGACCTAATTGAAGCCACCAAAATAGAGTTTTGTTCCTCACACAATTCCCAAATTTGAGTCAAATCACATATTCAAAATTCTTTAAATAAAAACATGGTAGGTAGGTACTTCCATATACAGACTCTGAAAATACCAAATGTTATTTCTATAATTTCTAGCCTTCTGGAAAGGCATCTGCATCCATAAACAAGAGGAGCTGTGCACTGGTGAAACGAAAATATGTTAGATAACAGGCTTATGGATTTTGAAAACCCAGAGTCCTTCTGCCATTTAAGAGTCAAAGTGGACTTACCTGGGATTCAGAGGACAATGATGTTGTCCTGAATCTGGTTCATGGTTTGCCCGTGGATATTCCCCCCAGTTCGTGATTACAAGTCCTCCCTCCAAAAATATTTTATTAAATATTTTATTGGTCTCAGTCCTAAACAATCACTTTGTTTCTCTTGAATTTAATTATATATATATGTAAGTGTATATATACATATATATGTAACATCAAATTAACATACATTTATTACAAGTTGTTTTATAAATATTGCATTTTACATGGATGTTAAATTAGAGAAGTTCCAGTTTTACAAATGGCCTTGACAAACACGGACTCAGTTACGTGCATTCATTTCAAGAAAAGGTTCATGGAGATTTGGGATCATTTAGGCTTGCCCTCAGTGAAGTTTCTGTATCAAAATTTTTTGGTGCTATGGATTCCTGTGTTTGAGCGGTTGATTTGAAATAAACAATTATAACACCGTGATTATAAAGATGAAGAAACAGAACTTGAATATCATTAATTTAGCCACTCTATGTGATCATTCTGAGTTTTTATTCTTTTAATTTTGTTTCAACTGTAGCAATATTTGAAAACTAGTGGAATCAGTCTCAAAGAAACAAAATTATGGACAGCACTATAATTTCTGGCATTTGTTGTACAATGTGATCTTTATGACATTCTGTCAAACTTAGACATGTGTTTAAGATTTTCTTTGCTATATTATTTCTTACTATATAAATGTATACACACTATTAAATAAGATGTAAATTTTTGAAACTAAAATTCATAAAAAGCTTTATGGTAAACTTTGACCCAAGATAGATTGACAAATTAAGGTATTTTCTATTGATAATACACAGGTGAAGAAGATGAATTTGGATAAAAGTTATTGACACCATATATTGGATAGTTAGTTTACAGCATTTACAGCCATCTGGAGACCCTCGCCCCCGCCCTGTGAAGTTACCTAGCTGGGGCTAGAGCTGTCTTCAAAAGGTCATTTTACCCTTCTATCAAGCCAGCTGCTTCAGGACGGTGGGGAACATGATAAAACCGGTGAATCCCATGAACATGGCCCATTGACACTCTTCTTTTTCTGTGAAGTGAGTTCCTTGATCAGAAGCCATGCTGTGAGGAATACTGCGACAGCGCATAAGGCAGTCTGTAAGTCCGTGTTTGGCAGAAGCATTGTGTTCAGGACAGACACATCCACATCCAAAATCTTATCCAGTAGAAACAAAATACTGCCCTTTCCATGATGGAGGCTGTCCAGTGTGATCTGCCTGCCACCAGGCCTGATCCACTGGGGAATAGTGTCACATTGGGTGCACAGTGTTGGTCTCTACAGCTGGTAGACTGATAGTAGGAAGGCAGCCTTGGTGAGTGTAAGTCCATGTAGCTGAGCCCATGCATAACCTCCATCCCTGACACAATGGCTATTTTAGTCATGAGCCCAATGGGAGGTGACAGGGATGACTGAGTAAAGAGGCTGACTGGCACCCACAAAACAAGTCATCCTATTCTTTTAATTGTTAAAATCCTCCTATTCTGAGGTCATCCTTTTTTAAACATCCAAAAATATCTTCAAGTTTTGGTTCATTCTGAGAGTTATAGCCACATGTCTCTTCCCCAAATTTTCTTGTCATCAGTATTTCAATTGCCTTCCTTCCAAGTTCCTGACCATCAAGACAACCCAAGTTCCAGGGCTCAAGAATGGACACATAGTCACATATCTAGCTCTTTCTCCTTCTAAGCAACATGGCAGCAGGTTCTGTGATGAAATATCTCTTCTCCTGGCCACTGTGTGTCTCCTTATTAAGTCAAGTGACAAAGGTCTTATGGATAGAAACATGCCTAGGACATGGTAAAATGGACAGGTTGCCAAGCTAATGGCACCCCTGAGTGTCTAATTCATTCATACTGAGCACAACCTAGAGGCCCTGATAGAGGAGCAAGACTGATGCTAGCAAATAGTACTGCGTGTGTGTGTGGTGGAGGGGGGGGGGGGGTGTTGGGTGGGGTGGTAGTTGATTTCTTGAATCATGGAGAGTGCAGTGATTTGCCTTCAGTAGAACAGCTGCTGTTAAAAAATTGATATATTTTTCTTCTGTGTCTGCCTTTGCTGTCTGTACCTTCTTCAGATATTTTCAACAAACTCTATAACCACAACTTTTATATATCATTTCTACTAAACAAAGAATATAATGCAAACGATGTTAGGCATTGGGCTTATTCCCATAGGATTCAAGGTTCTTACTGTGTAGCCCTTGTGGAATACTGGATGATTCATGGAAAACTCACTATAGTGCCAGATGGGAAACAACATCTTGGAAGATCAGCGTTCTGTGTGGTAGATGGTGTACTGAACCAGCATGTTCATTAATTGGAAGTTAATGAAAGACTCTTTTCATTCTATATGTAAAAAGAAAAACCCTTAGAATCTTTAAGCATGAAAATTCTAGCATATTACAGAAGTGTTCCCTGAAAGTAGAGGGAGTATGTATTGGGTCATGAAGGAGGCAAGTCATAAATACTCAATTTGGCCTCATAATCAAGTATGGAAATGAGGAAACTAGAATCCACATGTCTTCTCTTCCTTTCCTGTATGTGTATATGTGTGTGAAAGAGAGACTACTTATACATATGTATGTAGACACACAGAGTAGTTTCTCCTTATTCAAAGTTTTGCTTTTTTAGGTTTCAATGACCTGCAGTAAACCATGGTCCAAAAATATTAAGTGGAAAATTCCAGGAATAAACAATTCATAAGTTTTAAATTGTGTGCTGTTCTGAGTATGGTGATGAAGTTTTGTGCTCTCTCTCCATCAAACTCGGGATGAATCATTCCTTTGTTCAGGGTCTCCAGGCTGTCTCTGCTCCACACCCATTAGTCACTCACTAGCCACCTCAGCTATCAGATTGACCATTGAAGTGCTTGTGTCCAAGTCATCCTTATTTGACTTAATAATGGCCTCAAAGCACAAAAGCAGTGATACTGGCCATTTGGCTATGCCAAACAGAAGCTGTAAAGTGCTTCCATTAAGGAAAATGATGCAAGTTCTTGACTTAATAAAGAAAGGGAAAAAAATCATATGCTGAGGTTGCTAAGATATACAGAAAAATGAATCTTTTATCTGTGAAATGGTGACAAAGAAAAAATTATACATAGTATATATAGGGTTTGGCACTATCCACGTTTTCAGGCATCCACTGAGGGTCTTGAGATGTGTCTCTGAGGTAATGGAGGCCTACTGTATATAGATATACCTTTCATATATCTACATCTATCTATATACATATAGATATGTATATATGCATATATATATTTACATATATATTTGTATACATGTATATAAATAGATATAGATACCGTATGTAGGGTATTGTTGTGGGGATGATGTTAATTTACACTGTAGGTGATGAAATACTGAGACAGGATTAGAAAAAATTAGAGTCAAAAAATAGTCCACAGATATCCAAGACTTAGAGATAGCAGAATAATAGTATTTTGGACTTTCTGGGTTTTTTTTTGTTGTTGTTGTTATTGTGTTTTTGTTTTGTTTGCTGAAAAGAATAAATGCATTATTGTTTTTATAAATGAAAATTTAATTTTGTTAGTAAGGTCTTTTTTCACTGGACCAGTAAGTATAAGAAGAAGAATATTTGCACATTTTAGCAGCAAAAGGGAGTGAATGACAATCACAGTGACCATAATCTATCATCCAAATTGTGACACTTCTGCCACGAAGGTGTGTTTAACCATGTGGGATATCAGTTGTAAACTGGGACTTTCTCAAGGTAGCTAGGATATATGGTTATTCTAACTGTAGTGGACATTTTCAAAATGTGTGGCTGTTTAACATCCAAATCCCTCCTCTTCTTAGTTTCAGGGAATTATACCTTTCACTTAGAGGAAAAGTAAAGAAATTTCATCCCTTCTGTTCTCCTCTCAACCAAGGCAAAATCCAATATAGGTCAGGAACTTTGTGGAGGTATGCAAATTCAAAAGGACAGCGAGATTAGTTTTCCATAACCACGTCCAGTAGAGTCCATGGTGTATAATGTGATGGCCATTGTTCTGGCCACATTTATTTTTTTCTGGACATTTTTGAAGATCTATTATGTGTCTTTCATGTGTTAACTCAGTTAGCTGTAAGGGTAGTCTAATTTTGAAGATCTGAATACTGGGACATAGAAAGGTTAAGTCACTTGCCCGAAGTCACAAAGTTCTATTAAGTGGTGGAGCGAAGATTTGGAACTTCGGCTCCAGAGCCCACGTTCAGAAGCACTGCAGGTTAATGCCTTTGAGGTCTTTCCTTCCTTGCTTATTGCCCAATTTCAGAACCTTAACATTTGTCTCTGACATCTATTCCATAGCCTCCTAATAGATTATTTTCCTGCTTTAAATTTTTATCACTTGCAACCAAGAACCTTAACTGAAATCTTGCTATTGTGCATGATCATTTCTGTTCTCTTTACCACAGTTGCATTGACCAAGGCGTTCAGTAACTTTCTTTATCCAAAGCAGCATTGTCAATAAAAATAAAAAATTGGTCCGGGCGCGGTGACTCACGCCTGTAATCCCAGCACTTTGGGAGGCCGAGGTGGGCAGATCACGAGGTCAAGAGATGGAGACCATCCTGGCTAACATAGTGAAACCTCACCTCTACTAAAAATACAAAAAAGTAGCTGGGCGTGTTGGCACGTGCCTGTAATTCCGGATAGGATCGCATGAACCTGGGAGGCAGAGGTTGCAGTGAGCTGAGATCGGGCCACTGCACTCCACTCTGGGCAGCAGAGTGGGACTCCATCTCAAAAAGAAATAAATAAATAAATAAATAATAAATTATCATCTAAGTATAAAAGGAAGTTCAATAACTTTACAAACTGCAATTAGTGCAAAACATTTATAAATTCCCCTTATTACAGACACTCATTAAATTGGTCAACATTATTCAATTTTAGAATTTGATACCTATTATTTACATTAAAAACAGAAGTATAAGCTATCAAGATAATCTTTCTGTCAATAAAATGAAAGAGCAATATTTTCTACTTATTCAAAGAATGTTCAAGCATGCCAACTTATTCACAGCGCTTATCTTTTCCCCAAAGTTCATACAGATTAAGCTTGAGGGAGCTGGGTTAGAATGAGGTATAATGACCCACAAAGTATATTTCTGTTAGAAACGTTTTTTAAAAAAACTAGATGAAGTGGCTTAAATTTCAACCTCAAGGTCAAGGAGCTGAAGCAAAAATTCTTGACTTCCAATCACTAATCTTCACCCATGTGTACAGTCATTATCATTTCATCTGATAAGACACTCTGAAACAATGTTTCAAATTTAATATATTTTTAAAGACATCTGTTAAGGGACAATGACCATTTATTGAATCCTCTCCTTTTATTGGTCATTGTGACAGTGCTTTCATACATCTTCTTTAATAGACATCACAAATCTATGACATGCATATGTACATTTACATGAAAAAGAAAGACTGAAAATGTTGAGTGGCTTGCTCAAGATAAGACAGGAAACAAGTAGAATAGAATTCCAACTCATTGTGTCTGTCTGCAAATTCTATGTTTTTAATCTTAAGCTACATGGCCTTCCACTGTTATAATTCAATTTTATGAAATCCTAATTCCATGATCACATTTTAGCAAAGGGCTATGTGTGTGTACATGGAAAAGTAGTCTGTAAATGGTAAAGATGTATCTGTATTTGTGTCCATATTCATATTTGCAGTATGATAATACAGAAATCGGATATTACACTCCCTCACACAAAGTGCACATGGAAATAAATGCTATGTCCCATAGTCAGGGGCTAGCCTAGCCATTTTTACATATTCATATACTTTACTGCTCATTACAACTTTGAATGATAGGATTTATTGCCCCTTTTTCCACATCAATACATTGAGTTTAAAGAATTAAGGCAATTTGCCCTAACTGACATAGCTAATAATTGGAGAATCTGAAATCTAAGCCAAGGTCTGTGAATTCCAAAGTTCATGCACTACTCATCACCACATACTGCCTGTCTGGGTATTCATTATCCTGCTATCCAAATACCAAAAGTTTATTTTAATTAAGGAAAAGTTACTTTTCTATGTCTTAAATTGCCAGATACAATGAGATTGTAAAACTAAATTAAATAGAATAGTCTTATACATGCTCCTGAACTCCCTGCAGCAAGACAGTGAAAATGTCAAGGTTGCAGCCAGGCAATCCCCACTGAAAAATACTTCTCTTTCTGAACCCAGTAAGAAAACCAAAACCGCATGATCGTATAAAATCTGTAAGCTCATTACTAAAATGTTTACTTAATCTGTATATTACTATAAAGTAGCTTTAAAATAAATAAATAAATAAACACATTTTTGTGGTTCGGGGGAAAATGTGTTATACTAAGCTGCCAGCACTAACATATTGCAATCAATTTTATGAATGGATAATACAACTACACTATAAGCACTGGTTATTTATTTAAAATTTTGAGATTAGTTGCATTCTCTAAACAATGATTTTTTTATAATTTTAGGAGACTAAATGTTTTTTTCAAAATATATATCGTCTTTCAATTAAGAAAAATATAACAAATATACATCTTTGTACAGGCTAAATGTTTTCCAGGCCCCAAGTTTACTCAGAATACTGAGAATAAGGTTCTTATCAAATACATCTAGAACATTAAAGTGGTTAGCATAATGTTGTTACGTATTATTACCAGATTCACCTTCACTGTAAAGATTTTTTAAAAGTAATTTAATACGCAAATGCCTCAATAATAGTTGGAATTTCTAGAACAACTTGAAGCAAGATACAAAGCCAATACAGTGGGTTCTCAATGAACAAACATGATCAAGCCACGTTTCCTATGAAAAAGAATTACTGAGATATTTTGATATTCTACAATGTACCTTTCTTTCCTTGAGGCTTTCTTTGTCTATTAGTCCGTTTTCACACTGCTATAAAGAAATACCCTCAAGACTGGTTATTTTATAAAGAAAAGAGGTTTAATTGACTCACAGTTCCACGTGGCTAGGGAGGCCACAAGAAACTTATAATCATGGCAAAAGATAAAGGGGAAGCAAGAACCTTCTTAACACGGCGACAGGAGAGAGAAGTGCAAGCAGGGGAAATAACAGATGCTTATAAAACCATCAGATCAGATCACCCAGGCATGGTGGCTCACACCTGTAATCTCAGCACTTTGAGAGGCTGAGGTGGGCGGATCACGAGGACAGGAGATCGACACCGCCTTGGCTAACACGGTGAAACCCGATCTCTATTAAGAATACATATAATTAGCTGGGCGTGGTGGCACACACCTGTAGTCTCAGCTACTCGGGAGGCTGAGACAGGAAAATCGCTTGAACTCGGGAGGCAGAGGTTGCAGTGAGCCGAGATCACACCACTGAACTCTAACCTGGGTGACAGAGCAAGACTGTGTCTCAAAACAAACTAACAAATAACAAACAAAACCATCAGATCTTGTAAGAACTCACTATCACGAGAACGGCATGGGCGAAACTGCCCTCATTATTCAGTTACCCATTAGGTCCCTTCTTCCACATGTGGGGAAATATACTTCTCTTTCTGAACCCAGTAAGAAAACTGGGGATTACAATTCAAGATGAGATTTGGGTGAGGACACAGCCAAACCATATCTGTATTATGCTCTTTGGGGTCTGAAGGTACTTGCGGTGATGCAGTGGGAGGATCACAGCAGTTCGTTTACTCAACACATACTTATTGTCAGGCACTGTGTTCCATCGTTGGGCTATAATGGGTGAGTAAAAAGGAGGTGTGGTCCCCATCCTAACATGCTGTACAACATATTAGCAGGAATTTCACATGAAGAGGAATTTTCTACTATTACTTCATTGCTTTGTTCTCCGATTTTTTTAAAAAAAATTCTCAGCTAATACTAATGCAAGTGCTAGCTTTGAGTACCACTTGTGTAGAGAGTTGTGCTAGACCCTGGGATACAATCTCCAGAGATGTGTATCTTCTAAATCCCATCTCTAAGATATGGTGGATAGTGATCATCATGAAGCTTGTACTATGCAAATCACGTGGTATGGGCTGGTTTGGAGCTTCAACTCATTTTCATAGGTCATGCTTTCTCAAGGCAGCACCTCTCAAAAGAAGTTTGGCAAGAATTGCTCTGAGGATTGGAACAGAGTCAACAATACTTGATTCTGGGAAGAGCTATTTTTCCAGTGAGTGAATGGAATAACAGTCAAATCAGTTCATTTACTTCTTGACAGCTATGTAGGAACTCAGGGATTCTTCACATATTCTGTATCTGTTAGTAAGATAGAAATGCCAGTCTTCACAGATGGAATCCCAGGCTAATAAAACACACTTTCTTTGGGCAATATTGGATGAGCCACCGACAAATACATTTGAGAATTCTAGTTGGGAGGGGCAGGAGAAGGTGGAATCCTTATTCTTATATCAAGGAGCGGGAACTCTACCTTACTGGTTTTAAGAACAGGTAGAATAGAGAGCCAATACTACACTGATGGATTTAGCCAGTACTGCTTCACTTGCTTAGAACCCACCACAATGAGTTACTATGTGTAATGATATGTCATTTTGCTTATATACGAACATGAGTTTCTTCTTCTGTAGGATGGTGTGCAGAAGTCAGTTGCATCACTAATGAGTGAAAAGACTCCATCATACAGATCAAAAAACTGGCTTTCTTGCTAAAAATACACACATATCAATAGTGGTTTTTTCTGTGTGAAAATATTCTTAATTGCCAATTTTGGTGACGGAAGTTAAGGAAAGGTAAAGTGTTCTATTAAAGGATTGTTTCTGGGGCAGAAAATAGATATTTAGGGTAAGCAAACTAGCATCTCACCTATATTTATAAAATCATCAAGGTATAAAGGGATCACTTTAAATATCTAATTATAATTTATTCTATTATTTATTCTATTCTATTAAGCAAAATAAATCCAATAATGTTATTCACAAATTTGGTGACTTACAAAGTAAATATGCATTTTATAAATACCCACAATCTTCTGTACAGATTCTTCCTAGATATTTTTTTAATTGACAGATAACATTGTATGTTTTTTATCATGAACAACATGATGTTATAAAGTGTATATTCATTGTTGACTTGTTAAATCTAGCTAATTCACAAATGCATTACCTTGCACTGTTACAATTTCTGTGGTGATGGCACATTACATTCATTCTACATTTTTCAAGAATAGAATCATATTTTCATTAATTAGAGTCACCTTGCTATATAATAGATCTCTTGAAATTCATTTCTTCTATCTAAATGTAAATGTATGCTCTGACCGACATCTCTCCATCGCATTTCTCCCCTAAGCACCCAGCCTCTGACAGCTACCATTGTATTCTACCTTCATGTGACCAATGTATTTGAATTCCACATGAGTGAAACATGCGGTGTTTGTTTTCCTATGTTTGGTTTCTTTTACTTAACTTAATGCTTTCCAGGTTCATTGGTGTTGTCGCATGATTTCATTCTTTTTATGGTTGAATAGTATTGCATTGTGTATACATACCACATTTTCTTTATCCATTTTTCCATTGATGTCCACTTAGGTTGATTTCATACCTTGGCTATTGTGAATAATGCTGTCATAAACATGGAAGCGCAGACACTTCTTTGACATACCGATTTCATTTTCTTTGGATATCTACCCAGTAGTAGGACTGTTGGATCAAATGATACTTCTATTTTTATTTTCATGAGGAATCTCCATACTGTTTTTCGTAAAGGCTATACTAATTCACATTCCCACCAACAATGTTCAATGATTCTCTTTTCTCCATGTCCTCGCAAACACGTTATCTTTTGTCTTTTGGAGAATTGCCATTCTAATTGGGGTGAGCTGTTATCTCACTGTGGTTTTGATTTTTGATTAGTGATGTTGAACATTTTTTCATATACTTGCTCTTCATTTGTATGTCTTCTTTTGAGGAATATCAACTCTGATATTTTACTCATTATTTTTATTGGGTTATTTGTTTTTTGGGATTTTTTATTTCCTTTTTTTTGTTAATGAGAAAAATAATTAATTGACTAAAGACATACTCCATAATACAACAGGTTCGAAGTCAGTGTGATGTTCAAAATTTCTAGGACTCTTTGTGACTTTAAGTATTAACTTGACTTTCATAAATAGTCTTTAAAATTTTGTGGCCAGATGATGTAGCAAAAAAATGCAAAGAGTGATGTTATTCACTAAGCCTGGAAAGCTCAATATGCCAAATTTGTAATCCATGTAAGTCAATCAACAAATTATATTTGTGACTTTATATTACAATTCCATTTTTTTTCTGTTTGCATGGGCATTTACTAGTTAATCTCACAATGGCTGCCCACCACTGTATTCACAGCAGACTTTTTCAGTGTCCTATTCACTTAACATATTCTTCCCTGATCTCTAACCATGTTTCTCTCTTACCGCTTGATTACTAAGACAGGATAGATTTCCTTGCATAATTAGAACATATAAAAACCTATTAGTTTACAAAAAGTCTATCCTTTGACAGATTCATAAATATGAGAGAGAACCAACATTCTGACAAAGTTTACCATCAATTTCTTCCCATTTGGTTTATTTGGCTTCAGCAATTTGAAACTATACCTTGCTGTGTGTAAGAAATGGACTCTGTATAGCAAATACATTCACGTGTTTGTAGACCTGAACATCATGTGCAAGTGATTTCTCATAGGAGAACCAACATAATCCTCCCTAAAACAAACTAGAGAAATGACTACTTCCATAGATTCTTTTGTCTGGGCAGAAAAATGTCTGGAGATAAAACTACTGTGAGATAATTGTTTCTATAATAAGTCTGTGGGTGACAGCTTAACAGTGGTTTGAGAAAGAACAGATATGCATCTCCTTTAAGCAGATATATAACATTGATACTTTTATCAGCCATTTCCTGCAGTATTTTACTCAAAATGCACTCAGCTGTTAACTCTCTAGCCAGAAAACTTTCACATGAATAAAGATAAACCTTAGGTACTTAAAGCCCACTTTAGCCACTGAACTACTGGGGGCTTACTACCTGCCTAAGGTTCTGGTGTCTAATCTGTGGGACTTTGTACACCAATAGTTGTTTTTTGCTAGTGGAAAATATTAATTAAAGTAGAGCCCTTGGACCATGATGTATAATTAATAAATTATATTATTAAAGTAAAAACCTCTACCATGCTTCATTGTTCAGTAATTAAAGTTAGACATTTCAGCTTATTGAATATATCTTATTACCACCCAATAGGAAGAATTTATTAAGACTTTATTTAAAACAAATAAGAACAAGTATGGGCAATGAAGACTAACCCTGAATGATCAAAGCTGTGGGAAGGGAAGCTGGAAGGATGAGGATAACGTAGTGCCTTGTTGAAGAAGGAAGAGATTTGGATTAAATTGAAATTGATTGGGTTTCTAAAATGGATGAGGATCATTTCTGACTTTTTCTATATCTATTCTATTTTGTCTATTATCTTATTTAGTTACAAAATCTATTAACCTATTATCCACAGATTTTTAGGTGTAGATGTTTTCTACATTACAAAACAATAATAATAATAAAATATAAACTTGTCTGTAGAGTACGTCATATAACTTTCTATTATATTTCAATCTTAAGCTGTCCGAATAACTGCAATGGGAACGGCACAACTTCCTGCCATCTTCTCGTGATTGATGGGCTCTCTTGTCTCTCTGTTTGCCTTTGCATGTTCCTCTTGGCCTTTGGGTGTGTAGTTCCCATTGCAGGGCTAATAAGCCATTAAGTCACAGAAGCAAGTCTCCCATCAAGAGTTTGGAAGTCATCATGGTGCCATTGTTGTCACAATCTATGGAATCTTATAACAGAGAAAAATAGCTGTCCCCATTGGGCTCAATTCTCAAAAACGTAAGAGCACATTACTCCCCTTAATCATGATGACAGAGAAGTGTGTGTAAAGATTTGGGAACTGATAACAGGTATACACAAATCTGCCATATGTTACCATGATGAGTAGGCTAAGATCAGCTTACAGATATAAATATAGATATCGGTATAGATATGACTATGGAGATATGAGTATGGATAAAGATATATGCAGAGATGATGGATAGATAAATAGAGCCTTATGGAGAGAGGGACAGGGGAAGGCAGGGGGAGAGAGAGAGAGAGAGAGAAAATATCTCCAAAGAAGTAATATGTTTTCTTTCTTGACATGTTTGCACTAATGACAATTTCTCTTCATTCTCCTCCTTATCACCAGTTTCTTTCAAAATATCCCTAGATAAATATAGTCCTCACTGGAATGACATTACCTCATTCCAAAAATCTGTCCTCTATTATCACACTTCTTTATAGAACCCCCTTTCAGCTTTCATTCCACATAAAATGTAAGGTCCCCAACATTTTCATTCACATCACTTAATCCTCATCTAGAAATACTTTAACGTGTCCACATTTGAAATTCTTACACTACTATGGAGAATAGAAGCATGTGTGGAAAGCTTAGATCCCTCCCTAAAAATCAGATGCTTCATTAAAAAATAACTTTTGACAAAACTATTGTAAAAATTTTAAATGCACACACACATAGAAATATCATTTATAGTGAACTTTCATACACTCATTACCCAGATAAGTTAATTACCAGGATGTTGCACACTTGAAAGAGGTTTCTTTTTTGTTGTTACTGAAATATTTTAAAGGCACTGATAGGCATTATGTCATCTCAGTCCTTTTACTTCAGTAATAACGACACAATTTACAGTAAATAGAAATAAAATTAACTCTTGTTTATTCCAGCATATTTTGCAAATAGCAAAATATGAGAATATTAATGATATAAACAAACTAAAATTTTATTAATAAAAAAGATAATTAGGCCCATCCATACATCGGAATTCAATATAGCTACTAATAATATATGGTAGATCAGTTCATCCAATCATATTAAGAGAAAGGTTTATCACTGTATATCTTATTTTATAATGATGAAGATATATATCCATATAGAGATATAGATAGAAATAATGAGTGTAAAATATAATATTTTTAAGATAAATATAATAAGCTATTAATATAAATATTGGTTGGGGAGAAGGAACTCGAGGAGTGGAAAAGGGGGCTCCGTATTCTGCCATTTTTATCATTCTGTATTATTTGAATTCATATACATACATGTATTACTCTTATTTAAAAATAATGGAAATCATTCTGTATCAAGATTACCTGTGCTAATATCCTCACTTTTCTACTTGTACGTTGTATGAGCTTGAATTAGTGACTTTCTCTTTCTAGGCATCAGTTTACTCCTACACAAATGGGTTATTCATTTGTACCTATCTTCCGTAACTATTCTGGTGTTTAAATTATTCATATGAAGACTGCCACAAAGATTCAATAAATTAGTTACTATTAGTACTTTTTAAGTACTTTCATCATTCAGATTTTATATAAATCCCCTACTTATATAAATGTTTGCTCAATATTTTAAATAGTGTATGCTTACTTTAACATATAAGTATTTTATTTTAATAATGTTTCTTATTGTTTATGCATGTACTAAGAGCACACTGCATTAGTCATTGTATGGTTAACATTTTACAAAGTCAGTTTTCGTGTTTCAAATTTTGAAACTTTACCTATGGTTTTACACAGGGTTATGCTTTGAGAATTTTGGAATGCTGGAATGTGTTTCTTTATTTAAAATATAATGTCATGCCTCATGCCAGAGCTGCCTAAGTAGCATACATTATAGGTTCAACCAATAAGTATTTTTTGATCTAGTAATACAATGTAGGAAGAAAATTTGAGCTAAATTGGAGCTATATGCAGAAACATTAAAAATATACTAGACCCTGCCTGCAAGGGGTTTGCAGTAGAGCAGGAGTTATTCAGGACATGCTGCTAGTGAATCAATGTAACCATGGAAATGCTATCTGACCCCTGTAGAATTACATTAGCACTCATTTCATCCCTTTATCTCATAGTGAGAAGGATATTTCTAATAAAACATAGTGACAATAACTCATGATTGAAAACATCTAAAATATTATTAATGCAAGTACAATAATATAAAGAAGAGATAATTCCACTGAATTGTAAAACCATATAAAAGTTTAAAAATTGTTTTAAACTGTTAAAATTAAAATTTGACGTTTTTAAAAATGTCAAAAGCAATAAAATCCCTTCCAGGATAAAGACAATAAATACTTACTATACCATTAAACTTTTATTTAGAGTGAAAAAAACCTTCATTTTACACCTCCAGTAACATCAAAGGACACTATGCGCCTGCATCATCCATTGCCCTTATGAGTCCCACATTCTTGGCGATCACCCAAGTGTAAGAACTAACTCATCCCCAGCAGGAATATTGACCTGGTGGCATGAGAGTCATTTGAAAGTGTTGTAGACAAGGACACTAATTTTTACAAGTAGATCTCATTTATTACCAACTGCAGAAGAAAGATTATGCTTCTTCGAGCAATATTTGAGTGTTTTCCTGTAATCTGTACAAACGCAATGATTTGTGGCCAAAAAAAAAAAAAAAAAAAGAGGCGGTAGGGAGAAAGGAAATAAGATTGAGGAAACATGTAAAGCAGAATTACATATGAAGAGAAATCTCCTCTAATATCTCGATGGCCCATCTTTGTGCTCTTTAGCTCTGATATCTCCCTCTCAATTCAATAGCTCCTTATTGCATGGTGTTCTACTCAGATACATTCATAATAGATAATATGTACTATAACTTGCCTCTTCTCTGGAAACAACTGGGAATTTCACTTTAAGGAGGTTTTGGAACTCAAGGCTTCTCTTAGTATTTAATGCAGCTAAATGCATTTTGCAGCACAATTCTTCAACACTAGTGTGTGTCTAGGCTTGCTTGTATAATTATTTATGAGAAAGGATTATGACATGGGGAAAGATGAAGGGATTATTCAAGAAATCACTCTGCTTTTGTTAATAGGTTTATTTCATGACCTTCACTTTAATTCTTTACTCCTATCCCCTTTCACAGTGGCATTTGCACAAACTTTGAGAGCGGTAATTACCATGTCTATCATACCAAAAATATACAGGCTAAATGAAAGACATAGAGGCATACTCCCTCCAATAATGTTGCAAAGAAACCATTAAATTTATGACAAAGCACAATGTATAATCAAATCCCCAGGCCACACTTTCCATGACACTAAGGTGGCTGAATATTAACATACATATTCTCATATGTGCACACACACACCCCATGGCAAATTTTTAAGCCATTCAACAGTCCTGTTCAACAGACTTAAAAATTGTGTTGAACAAAAGCCATTCTGTTGCACTCATTTGCAAAAGGATATAATTAGTTGTTCTTTCAGTTTTCTAGATAAAGATGGCACATATGAAAAATAATAGGCTGTCAATACCCTAAAGGGTTAGCAGGATGAATTCAACAAAGGAATATATTTTAAGACAACAACAGTTTATTTTTTCCCCTAATATCTTTGGTATTTTGGGATCCGTTATGACATGAAAGCATGTGTTTAAAATGAAAAATGAGTGTATTTACATTTTACATATTTTTATATTTAAGTCCTAAACTGCTTCTATTATAATTCAAAAATTAAAAATATATAAATAACCAACAGTAAGCTTACAAAGTTGAATAATGTGGAATAGCTCTAAAAAATAATTCCCAGGGCCAGTTTTGACCTACAAAATGTATATTAACCAATTCAATTTATTTTTGTGCTTCAAAATAACTCAATCAATAGCATCTGTTGAGAAACTCATACATTTCAGTCACAGTTCTAATGTAATTTTGCAAGAAAAAAATAAAAGGAAAATGAATAGTAACATAGGCTAATTATAAATTATTCATTGCATGTAAGTCAATGTAGAATATGTTTTTTTATTATTATACTTAAAGTTTTAGGGTACATGTGCACAATGTGCAGGTTAGTTACATATGTATACATGTGCCATGCTGGTGTGCTGCACCCATTAACTCGTCATTTAGCATTAGGTATATCTCCTAATGCTATCCTTCCCCCTCCCCCCACCCCACAACAGTCCCCAGAGTGTGATGTTCCCCTTCCTGTGTCCATGTGTTCTCATTGTTCAATTCCCACCTATGAGTGAGAACATGTGGTGTTTGGTTTTTTGTCCTTGCGATAGTTTACTGAGAATGATGATTTCCAATTTCATCCATGTCCCTACAAAGGACATGAACTCATCATTTTTTATGGCTGCATAGTATTCCATGGTGTATATGTGCCACATTTTCTTAATCCAGTCTATCATTGTTGGATATTTGGCTTGGTTCCTAGTCTTTGCTATTGTGAATAGTGCCGCAATAAACATAAGTGTGCATGTGTCTTTATAGCGGCATGATTTATAGTATAGAATATGTTAAATATGCATATTTTAAGTTACATTTCACTTGTCTCTGCTGTCCATAGCCAGCTTTAAAAGAGAAAAACAAACTGGAATTGAGGGAGGGGAAGGAGATGGATCAGAAGAAAAAAGAGGGAATGAGAAGAAAAGTTGATATAAGAGGAAAAAACTATGTTACTGCTTCTGTCCATAGTGCACACTGATGCTCCATTTTACCAAGTGAAATGACCAAAACATACATATAAAATATATATATTTTACCATCCAATAACTAAATACCTATACCTATGTCTATAAGAAATATTTGGATATTTAATATTTGAATGAATAAAACAAATATACCTTTTGATATTCTTTCCCCAGTGTATATATGTCTATATATCATGCAGGGAAAAAAAACCTCACAAAATCTTACATTCAGTTTTAGGTAGCTTGCAGTCCTGCGAGGTCACTGAAGAATAACAGGTTAAGAGCAATGGACTTAATTCTGAGAGAAATAATGTATTAGGATTCCATTCCAATCCATTCCTTTCCATTACAAAAGTTAGGTTATAGATACGTTTACTTTTCCTTTTTAAATTCCATTAACTGTCACAAAAGCATAGCGTTCAGGAGAACAATCACAATTGGTAGCACTAGTCTATATTCTAAAAGGCAATTGTAGTCTTTAACTTTCAAGCAGGGTTTCTTTTAACATGTGTGCTTCCCAAAACAGGTCACTCATTGGATTGGGCCCTGTAAAGGAGAGAAATTGATAAGCACTATAACCTAACAAGGACAGTGGAGGGCTCTTCTAATGGTGCTTTGTCAGGAAGCTGGGCTCTTCTCACTTAGAAAGCAGTGTGTTCTTATAAGCAAAGAAATGACCTCTCCCATCACTCAGTTACTAAGAGGCCACAACACCTATTCGACCTAGCATCTATTTAAAGGAAATAACTGAAGCAAGACTAAGGCATTTCAGCTACCGATGTGAGCAGCAAGCTAGGGAGTGCAGGCACTGCCACTGACTCTGGGGTTCACAGGTCTCCTGTACCCTGAGGAGCGAAAGCTCTCCCAGAGTGAACATAATAAAAACTCCTCAAAATATGTACGTAGAATACTGTCATGATCTATAGGCAAGAAGAGGGCATGTTAGAGAAGATTCGGAAGAAAATATATATAAGGATGTGTGTATCATGAAGCCATATAAAATAACCATAAGAAACATGAGGATTTTCAGAGACAATGAGGAAGAATCTCCCATGTGTAAGAAAACAAGAAAAGGACAATTGATAAAGCAACTCAGAGAAAGCTTTAGAATCTAGAGCAGCAGTTATCCAATTATGGTGCTCAGGCAGGTCTCTGGGTGTCCCAGTACACTTTTAGGGGGACTCTGGAGCCAAAACTAGATTTATTGCCATAATATTAAGAAACTTATACGCCTGTAATCCCAACACTTTGAGAGGCCGAACTGGGCGGATCACGAGGTAAAGAGATGCAGACCATCCTGTCCAACATGGTGAAACCCTGTCTCTACTAAAAATACAAAAATTAGCCGGGCGTGGCGGCAGGCGCCTGTAATCCCAGCTACTCTACTCCGGAGGCTGAGGCAGGAGAATGGCGTGAACCCGGGAGGCGGAGCTTGTGGTGAGCCGAGATCACGCCACTGCACTCCAGCCTTGGCGCCAGAGAGAGACTCCACCTCAAAAAAACAAAACAAAACTTAATGTGTTTGCCTTTTTCACTGTGCTAACATTGCATAAGGGGAGCAAAACTAGTGGCGCATCAGTGGTCAAAGTGCAGATGAAGAATCGAGGAGCTACAGCACTAGGTGCCACTGAAGTCTTCAGTGCTACACACCCACTGTAAACAAACAACCAAAAACGGTGCTGCTTTTAGTTAAGCACGTCCTTGATGAAGCAGCGAAAAGTGTTCATTATGTAAAATTTCCGTCCTGAGTACATGCCTTTTTCACATCCTCAGATGAAGTCCAGCACTTCTGCTGCACGGCAGCGTGACAGTTGACTGCAGGGGGGCGCTCATGCGGTCGTTGGAGTGAGAGTTCGCTGCCTACTTTTTGGTAGCTCTTCGCTTCTAATTGAGAGAATGACTGACAAACCATGGTAATTCATAAGTAGGCATTTGGCAGACTTTTCTTTTTCAAACATGAACAAAGTGACCCTAAGGGAAACATCTGACAGTACTTGTTATTCATTATAAAATTCAAGCTTTCAAGTGAAAAGCAGAATTTCGGAAAACGTGTGTGTGCCACCATTAGCTTGGCAGCTTACGGCTTCCACACTTAAAACTCCTTTTGAGAACAGTGGTGGTATTAACAAGTGTTATTTGTATCATAAAATGTATCAACAATTGGAAAATCTGCAAAGCTTCATGAACAAATCTTTTCCAAATGACCAATGCAAAATTCTGCAAAATCACTTTTGATTAAAAGATCTCTTCAAAGTGAAAGAACGACCAATCAATTTTAATGTAACAGGTTATAAGAATTCCACTGATACAGTTCCGGATTACACATTGCAACTAACATGTAAGAAATGACCACTTGTTTAGTGCTGATGTAGTTATCTATCTATCATCTCTCTCTCTCTCTCTCTCTCTATCTATCTATCTATCTATCTATCTATCTATCTATCTATCTGTACACATATATATACACACACATATATATACATATATATTCACAATTTTCTGAAAAGGTAATTGAAATACTCCTCTCTTTTCCATATCCGTGCAAGGCAAAATTTCCTTCATACATTTTAACCAAAACAAGAGCCTGCAATAGACTAAATGCTGGAGCAGACGTAAAAATCTGAAAATCTTCTCTTCAGTCCGATGTCAAAATATTTGCAAAAATATGAAATAATTTTACACTTCTCTAAATTGTTTCTAATAGAAAATATTTTAATAAATTCATTATTTATATTAAAATAGTTTATTATTTCAACACATGCTTAAAATATTTTTCTCAGTTTAATATCTAATAAAGTGAATATTGATGGATGTATCCTATATAAAAACTAGTTCTTTGGGGTCCTCAATAATTTTCAAGAGTATAAAAGTGTCCTGAAATAAAAATGTTTTCAAATCATTGATCTTTTCTAGAAGAAGCATGTCTCTCTTAATTATTGTTAAATTATTTGAACCTAGGACAGTGCCCAGCACAAGTAGTTGCAGAATGAATATTTAATAAAGGCAGGAATTAAACATGTGTTCAATCTTAACTGACTATAAAATTGCTAGTAATAATTTAACAAGACATTGTTTATAAAAGCTAAATGAATACTTGTGTATATCTACAAATATATATAGTCAACTCTTCAGGTTGTTTTACTTTAGCATTTTTATTGACATATTTTTCACATAAGCAAAATTCACCAGTTACAAGAGTATATGTTAGTGTTTTGTTTGTTTGTTTTAGTATATTCACTATGCTCTGCAACAATAAATATGAAATCCAGAATTTTCTGATAACCCAAAAAGAAACCCTGTACATGTTAGCTGTTAATGGAAATCTCCCGCCAGCCACTGGCAACCACTAATCTATTTTATGCCTCCATGCATTTACTTGTTCTGAACATTTCTTCTGTATGGAATCATACATTACGTGGTCTTTTGTGTCAGACTTGTTTCACTTAGCATAATATTTTCAAGGTTCATCATGTAGTATGTAACACTACCACATTCCTTTTTATGATGGAATAATATTCTATTGTATGAATATAATGGACATGTGCCTTTTTTCTTCTTTTACCTATAATGAATACGCTGCTAGGAATATTGGTGTATAGTTTTGTGAGATAATTTGTCTTACTTCAGATATGGCTTTGTTGTGTCCCCACCCAAATTTCATCTTGAATTGTGGTTACCATACTTCCCACAAGTGGAAAGGACATGGTGGGAGATAATTGAATCATGGGGGTGGTTTTCTCCATACTGTTCTCATGGTAGTGAATAAGTCTGATGAGATCTCAATGGTTTTATAAGGGCAAAGTCCCTTTCACTTGGCTCTCATCCTCTCTTGCTGGCTGCCATGTAAGACGTGCCTTTCACCTTCCGCCGTGACTGTGAGGCCTCCTCAGCCATGTGGAACTGTGAGTCCATTAAACCTCTTTTATGTTATAAATTACCCAGCCCCGGGGATGTCTTTATCAGCAGTGTGAAAATGGACTAACACACTTCTCTCAGGCATTTACCTAGCTGTGGAATTGCTGGGTCATGTGGTAGTTCTATGTTTCACTTGTTGAGGAACTGAAAACATTTTTTTTTTCATAGTGGCTGTACCATGTTTCATTCCTACTAGCAATGTATGAGGATTCCAATTACTCTACATCCACACCAATAGTTGTTTTGTTTCTGTTTGCTTATTTTTTAATCATAGCCACCTAATAGGTGCAAAGTGCTATTTCATTGTAGGTTTGATTTGCATTCTCTAATGACTAATGCTAGTATCTTTTCACTGATTATTGGCCATTTGTGTATCTTCTCTGGGGAATAGCTTAATATTGAACGTTGCTCATCTTTTAATTGAATTGTGTTTTTACTGCTGATTTGTAAGAGTTCTTGAAGCATTCTAGATACTGAATACTTGTCAGACATATGTTTGCAAATATTTTCTCCTATTCTGTTACTTGCTTTTCACTTTCTTGATAGTATCCTTTAATGCATAAAAGTTTTTAATTTTGATAAAATCTAATTTATCAATTTTCCTTTGGTTGCTTGTGCTTTTGGCATCATATATAAGAACTCATTCCCTAATAAAAACTTTTGCATATTTTCACCTGTGTTTCTTTCTAGGAGTTTTATATTTATACTTATTAAATTTAGATCTTTGATCTATTTTGGGTTAGTTTTTATATATGGCATGAAGTGAAGTAGGTGTTCCGATTCATTATTTTACAGGTGGATATTCAGTTTCTCCAGCAAGTATTTTATTTATAATATTTACTTGGTAGTGTTCCCTTGGTATGTGGTGAATGAACCCAACAGCCTTGTGTGGAAGCTCCTTTTATTTTATTTTATTTTTTTTTTTTTGGTCTGCTCAGTACATTTCTCCTTTTCTCTTATTTTCTCTAACAGATTCTGTTCTTCTTAAGCTGTCTGTCATTCAAAGATCTTTTTTGGCTTGCTCTGGTTGGGTCCTGTTGGCATAGCCTAGCCAAATAAGATGACATGTTGCCAAAGCTACATAACTTGTTATTTAAAATGAGGCATAAAATTTGCTTACAGACTGGATTTTAGGGGAAAAATGTAACTTTACATAGTATCTGTCTTTGAATCATTTACAGGGTGACCTGAACACCTTCCTGGTTTGAGGAGATTAGAAGAAGAATCTCTATCAGGACCAGTCTTCAGCCACAGGGGTTCTGCTTTTCGGCTTCTATAAACAACCAGACAAATAGTGACGGCCAAAGAAACTGTAGGGAATTCATAGAACTTGTAAAAACTTGAAAAACTAAATCCTACATTTAGGCCCAGATCTCTTAACATTATTTATGTTATGAAATAATAGTAATAGTAAAGGAAGAGTACAAGAGCAAAACAACAGATATATCCTACTGAAGTAATTTATGATTCACTTTCTACTAAAAGTATGTAGAAAAATGTAGTGTTGAATTAGGAACACTGTACAGGAAAAAAATGGATAAACCTAGTTTTTAAACACATTTTCACCTTGTTTGTCTGACAAATAAAATAAAAATAGAAAAGTATATCTGATACCACATCTTAGATTTTAATCTGGAAAAATCAAATACTAAACTGAGATGTTTGAGCTTACCTGGTCCAGATAAAGAAATTAAAGTCCAGAGGAAAAAATAATTTTGTCAAGGGCACATCTCTAGAGATGGAAGTTAGATGGAGAGCTAGAACGAGAACCTGTTGTGGTCTCACTTCCAGATAATGTTTTCAACCACAATACCACAATATCACTGCCTATATTTATAGTTCCTATGGCTTTTTCTGCTCTTTTTCTTGTTATGTATGGAATATTAAGAGATACCATCACAAGTCTCTTGTCTAAGAAGAAAGGCAGGAATAACAGCTACAATTTCTTTGGAAACACACTGTTAAACTGAGTCTCATTTTTGCAAGATTGCAGATTTCTTTTGAATCAAAAATTATAGTTTCTAAAAATAGCTATGAGTCTGAATTGTGCACATGATTTTTGTATCATGTAATATTTTGAAAAATTAAAGGGAATGGAATGAAATCTCTGTATTTAAAACTTTTTCACTTTTGCAAGAGCAGTTTGGTCATATTTATTTATCCAGCTAATATTTATGGGGTGCTTAATATTTGAGCATATTTTTACTTTTTATTATATTTTGCAGAGATAAAACAGAAACTCAGTTTAATAAAGCCAAGCAAAAATCAGTGAGGGGTAGTATATTGCCATGAATATAAGATTTATAAAATAGAAATTAAATATATTTCTGAATCATTAATTGGCCTATGGTTACTACAAAAAACTACTAAAATAATATTTGAAGGATACTACATAATAAAATAGCCATCCTTTTAAAGCCATGACATCTCATCTATTGCTAATAAAATAAAATCCAGTTGATAAACTTTTTAAAATAGTTTACATAATTCTGCTTGATGATGCAATAGACTTAGAATTGAAAGTGATATTAGATCACGTTTCAAGGTGTGCCAAATATCTTTCTAAAATTAATACTAAAATAGTACATAGAGTGTTTATGTTTCACATGAAGTCTTTTTCTCTCCAGACATGACACTATTCTAAACTCGTAAGTCAAGATTAATTCAAAGAAAGGTTGGCCAATATAAAGATGTATCTGCTAAAATTATGTCACAGTGTCAATAGAATGTATTTTGTAATCACTTTGTCCACATTCTATGACATTACACAAATCTTGACAAGTTTTAGTTGGAGATAATTGCATTATTTCTTATAATTTTTATCAAACCACTGAAATTTGGGTATTTAAATCCATGTCACACATGGACTCATCTTAAACTGACACCACAGTATTCAACTACGATCAGTGGAAGAAAAGAGGCCCTTACTAAAATGAAGCATCCGGTAGTTCGTTCCACTACAGCTGCAAACCTTTGATCATGACGGGTATTCTAGGAAACATCTTTATGTGGTAGGTTTTCTTCAATATATGGACTTTAGCTTTTCAGGACAAAAACTCTACACGGTGTGGGCAACCCAGATATCAGTTCCTTGGTGAAAACACACTAACAAAGCTCATGGGAGAATACTCTTTACAGGAGCATGTAAATACATTTGGTTACAGTGAAAAATAAATCTGCTCGGAAGATGGACTGCTTACATTGGCTGGTCAGTTCAGGTGCTCTACCTTTAAATATCTATTTGAGCCACCTGGATCTACGTTCCACTAAAAGATCATTTACTATTTGGCAGCCCACAATTAATTCATATGTTAAGGAGATGTCATAATATCTGCCCTGCCTAATTCACAGTACTTCTGAAAAGGTAAAATAAGATTAATCATATTAAAATATACATAATCTTTCAAGAGAAGAAAAGATCTTAACCTAAACAGGAAAAGAAGCAAAGGGCTCTATATTGTAAATTAAAAAATTAGATTTTATGAAAATAGACTTTTCCATCCCTATAAGAACATACACATAAGAACATATAAATACCTTTGCTTTAAGTATTTCCTTTTATTGCATGATATTCAATGCAATCTTGTTTTTATCTGAAGCTTTGTTAAGCTCAAGATACTGTTAAGATAAATTATGCCATTTTAATTATCATTTACCACTGCTGATAGTACATTTTTTTTAAAAATCGTCAAATTTATGAGGACCTATGAATTTCAGCAAAAGTATATGTAATATCTAAACAGTTCCTTAATGGAGAGTTCAGAACAATAGATCTGACAAAAAATTATGGTCTAACCAAAGCTTCTGACCAAATCTTAACTGTAAAACAGTAATAACAATTCAATTTATCAGTTTGTAGAATAGGTAGGTGTCTTCAAAATAAGACTAAAAGGGACAACAGAGACTAAGTCCATTTAACATGCCAATGGAGAGGCATGGCAAGGATTGTTGGCAGCAGAGTAGTAGAGCGGTCAGCAGCTAAGGCATCTGAGTCTAACAGAGTTTGGTTTGAATCCTTCAGCTGATGGTACCCAGGTAATCCGAGAAAGCCACTAATATTTTTTGCCCTCTTAGGTGTTATATTAATTTCATATTACATTTGAACACATTTTGAATCGAGGGATGACCTGCTTGTAGCAAAGCACATGAAGTGCAGTAATGTGATTGGTCACCACTTTGAGACATAGGCCATGTTCAGCACCCCAGGATTCCCCACACCCCTCCCCAGGCCATACCATGTAACCACTCCCATGGCTGCTGTCACCATTACAGAGTTTTATCTGTTCTGAAACTTTATCTGAATGTTCACTTATCATCATGATTGATCTTGGCAATTTTAGATATCACTTATATTAAACATCCTTCTCTCAAAATTTTACCTTAGGCTTCCATGATGAAAATTTGCTAGCACCGCCTTTCCTCGTGACCATGTCTTCTCCCTTTTACAGACAATCTCTCCTGTCCACACTTAGATGTTGGAAATCACATAGGTTCTCTTCTCTCCTCCTTCTTACCTTTCCCTTACCTTGTATGCCTCGCTTTCCTTCTGTCTTCTGCTCTAGCGCCCTACTTTTAACTTGCCACTCTCATGTTCTCCCCTTTATCCTCACTCCATTTTTATCTTCTGTCCCCTTCCCTTCCTTATTTCATTTTTAGCAACCCCAAATAGCGCCAAGAGTTATGCCAGTACACTATAATGTCACAAAGACTAATAATATCCACCCAGGTCTCTTTGTAAACCTTCTAGTAACCAGTAGACTCCTTGTATAGACGTCAAAAGTTCAACACACTTACAACTGCTTCTTTTCTCACATTCTTAATCTCAGTGTCTGGAAACACTGTTCATTCCTTCTATCTCCCATGAAATCCTGGATTCAACCTGGATGACCCTTTCTAATACTCCCGCCTGTTATCAGTTACCATATGTTTTGGATTAAATATATATATATATATATATATATGTATACACACACACACACATATATATGTAATAATCTCTTGTGCTCATTCACATTTTTAGATTCACTGTTACTGACTCTTCATCTTACCAGTTTTCACACTTGACACATTCTTTATATGATATCAGAATGAGCTTTCTAAAATGTGTATAGAATTACTTAATTCTTCCCTCTAAAACATTCCAACGAATCTTTCTTACCTAAAAAATGATTTTAAATTCCATTACACACATGCATGTGTGTGTTTATCTATGATCTTACCTTCTAAATAACCTAATTTAATTATTTGTTATTTTGACCCTTAAATTGGATGCTCCACCTTCCTCATCCTTTGTATATTTGTTCGTTGTACCACTGCTTCTTTCACCTAGAAAACACTTTTCTTCTTGTCTGCAAGGATTATGCCTCCGTTTATCCTTTGAGATTCATCTATTCTAGAAATCTTTTCTGTCCAGCTAAGTAGAATTGGCCATTCCCATTTCAGTGTCTGTATTGTACCTGTTTATTTTGTCCTAACAGTTTATTCCAATTATTTTATGCTCTAATATCTTTAAAGGTAATAAAAATACCACATATAACTCTCTGTCAATAGGAATAGTATGGTATTGGCATATAATAATATGAAACAACAACTTTAATAAAGGGGCAAGTATATATTTTCTTTTTATACATTTAGCTAACATAAATGTTATTTCATTATGTTCATAGAATCCCATTAGATGTTTAAAGAGAGCTGTCCCTGGATACTCTGACTCTAGGAACTCACACTCTACAGGGGATCACAGATACACACACTCCAACACAAGGTGGAGTGGGTCTGCAATAACAGAAGTACAAATAATGGCTAAATATGGGGATACCAACGTGGAAAATGAGTTTAAATCCATTAGAGGGTGGGATTACAATGTAAACTGTGTAAGTGTCATACAGGTAATAAAACTGGGCATGGGTTAAGGGAAAGTAATAAAAGCTTTAGAAATAATTTTGAGAATTCAGATTTTCCTGTTCATGTAGAAGAGCCATCAAACACAAGATAAGCAAAGAGTGCAAGTGAGGAGACTGTGCATTTCAGGCTAATTTTGAAGTGTTCATTAGTGTGCATTGCATGATACACCATGTGCTAAGTGTTAGGAAAGACACAACATTTTAACTAATAAATTATTGTTTTAACTAATAAAACACATCGCAAAGAAGCTTTAAAATTTCCTGATAACAGAATGATTTATATTCCTTTGGACATATACCCAGTAATGTGATTGCTGAGTAAAATGGTATTTCTGGTTCTATGTCTTTGAGGAATTGCCCCACTACCTTCCACAATGGTTGAACTCATTTATATTCCCACCAACAGTGTAAAAGTGTTCCTATTTCTCCACAGCCTCGCCAGCATCTGTTGTTTCTTGACTTTTTAATAATCACCATTCTGACTGGTGTGAAGTGGTATCTTGTGGTTTAGATTTGCTTTTCTCTAATAACCAGTGATATTGAGATTTTTTTCTTGTTTGTTGGCTGCATGAATGTCTTCTTCTGAGAAGTATCTGTTCATGTCCTTTGCCTACTTTTTGATGGGGTTGTTTGTTTTTTTCTTACAAATTTGTGTAAGATATACACACATATGTTCATTGCAGCACTATTCACCATAGCAAATACATGGAATCAACTCAAATACCCATCAATGATAGACTGGATAAAGAAAATGTGGTACATATACATCATGGAATACTATGCACCCATAAAAAGGAATGATATGTCCTTTGCAGGGACATGGATGGAACTGGAAGCCATTATGCTCAGCAAACTAACACAAAAACAGAAAACCAAATACTACATCTTGTCACTTATAGGTGGGAGCAGAACAATGAAAACCTATGGACACAGGGAGGGAAACAACACACTGGGGTCTATTTCGGGGTTGTGGGGAGGGAGAGCATCAGGATAAATAGCTAATGCATGCTGGGCTTAATACCTAGGTGATGGATTGATAAGTGTGGCAAACCACCATGGCAAATGCTTACCTATGTAACAAACCTTCATGCCCTGCACATGTATCACAGAACTTAAAATAAAATATAATTTTTAAATTCCTGATTAAGAAAAAACATAACTAAGACACAAGGCATCAGGATCCTAAGAGAATCACAGAAATAGTAGTACGGCAATATCATCTTTGGCAAAATTTATGTTCCCTGAAATTAAGGTCTGGTCTGTCTTGTCCTCCCGTAAATTCTGTTTTCTTAAATACATGGCCCATGCTTGTTTAATGAAAGCTGAGATATACTGAGAATGATTTAGGGGAATGAGAAAATGGCTTTTTGGAGGAGGTGACATTTAAAGTGAACTTTGACAAAGTATAAGGTCTTGCTTTGATGACCAGTATCTATTTTCTTTTTTGACAATTATACTCAATTTCTTTGAAAAGAAATGTCTTTTCTATTGTGGGCTGTCTTGAGGAAGCTGTCAATCAATATACTCTTTTTTGCCCTGAGTCTCTTTCCCAGTATCTGACCCTGACATCAAAGAATACAAGGAAGCAAAACACACGTGCAGCTTATTTATTCCTGAGGCAGGGCCTATGTGAGTCTGTAGACTAAGTTCCTTACAGGGATGCTGTTTGACATGTCCTGTCTGAGTCAGACTACGTAGCTGTTTCTTTGATTTTGTGATCTACCCATCATCCTTATACATTGACATTTTTGCTTCAATCAGGCAGGTAGAATTGTTTTAGTTTATTGTTAATAGTAGTCAGACAACACAAGTTGGGGCAATAATTAACATACCAAAAAGTTTTGCTTTTTTATATTTACATAACTATTATATTTCATGGAAAATTTCACAGTTTGCTGAGCATTAGAACATAGAGGGGGGAAACAAACTCACAAACCTAGTTCCCCTGCCAAACAAATTGTAGATAGCTGAGTTCCAGGTAGTCTTCATACAAATTTGCCACGGAATGTTAGACAATTCACTGAGCCTTTCGAAAAGTTAGTTTATAAAAGTTACCATCCTTCACTTATCTAGTATTATATCAATCAACTGATCATTACCGTGATTCTAGCTATATTCTTTATATTGTGAAGTTTTCATTGATTTTGACAGTGTTCTTGGTATGCTATTATGGAATACAGTCATGTGAAGCCTGGCTTCACATGTGCAAATCTATGCCCTATAGAGAAAGGAGGAGGGATCATGAGAAATTCCTTTACTGACCAAGTGTCCTCACTGATGAATTGAGAAAGAGGATACCTGTGTGTGTTGGTGGAGGTGGGGGGAGTCCCTTTATTTATTTTTTTTCTTTAATGCTTCTGTTCTTTCCAGTATGCTTTAAAATAAAATATTGAAAATCTTCTAAGGAATAAAGGCATGCAGGTTAGGTGAACAAATAAAGAATGTGTTTGTTTATAATGGTAGTGTATCAACGATTTCAGCAGTGAAAAGACTACTGCAGAAGGGTTTGGGGAAACACAGTTTCCACATAAACATTCCTTTGGTCTTCATTTATTCCATCTGGAAAATAAAAACTAATAACCATATGATTTTAATCAAAAGACTATCTGGGTCAGAGTAGGGAATTTCCAAGTGCCCTTCAGCTGATTTTTGTGAGTTAGCAACGTAACTGGGATGTAAGGTTAGGCTTAGAGGGTGACACTCCATTGGCCTTTGCTTCTCTTTTACATCATAAAGAAAGACTCCTAGATTTGATAACCAAATTTAGTGAATTCTCAGTTTACAAAATCATTGTACACAAATCATTAGCACTGCTCTGCACCAACAACAACCAAGCTGAGAATCAAATTAAGAACTCAACCCCTTTCACAACAGCTGCAAACATAAAAAAATAAAAAAATAAAATGCCTGGTAATATAGTTAACCAAGGAGGTGAAAGATCTATACAAGGAGAACTACAAAATATTGCTGAACAAAATTGTAGATGAAACAAACAAATGGAATCACATCCCATGCTCATGGGTTGGAAGAATGAATATCATGAAAATGACCATACTGACCAAAACAATCTACAAATTGAATGCAATTCCTATCAAAATACCAATATCATTTTTACAATATTTTTAAAAAATGTAAAATTCATATGGAACCAAAATAAGATCCTGAAAAAAAGCAATTCTATGCAATAAGAACAAATCTGGAGTCATCACGTTACTGGACTTGAAACTATACTACAAGGCTATAGTTTCCAAAACAGCATGGTACCGGTATACAGTAGACACATACACCAATGGAACAATATAGAGAACCCAGGAATAAATCCAAATACTTACAACCGACTTAATTTTGACAAAGCGTACAAAATCATAAGTTGGGAAAGTACACACTGTTTAATAAATGGTGCTGGGAAAACTGGCTAGCCACATGTAGAAGAAAGAAACTGGATCTCTCAACTTATACATACATCAATTAAAGATGGATCAAAGACTGAAATCTAAGACCTGAAACTATAAATTTCTAGAAGTTAACCTAGAAAAAACTCTTCTGGACATAGGCCTAGGCAAAGAATTAATGAATAAGACCTCAAAAGCAAATGCAAACATAAACAAAATAAATTAATGGGACCACATTAAACTAAAAAACTGCTGCACAGCAAAGAAATAGTTATCAGAACAAATAGACAATCTCCAGAATAGGAGAAAATATTTGCAAACTGTGCATCAGACAAAATATTAATATCTAGAATCTAGAAATAACTCAAACAGATCAGCAAGAAAAAAGCCATCAAAAGTGTGCAAATGACATGAACAGACATTTCTCAAAAAAAGAAATACAAATGGCTAACAAGCATATGAGTTATCAGGAAAATGCAAATTAAGATAACGAGATACCATCTCACTCCTGCAGAAATGCAATCATTAAAAAGTCAACAAACAACAGCCATTGCTGTGAATATGGTGAAAAGGCAATGCTTAAACATTGCTGGTGGGAATGTAAATTAGTACAATCTCGATGGGAAACAGTGTAGAGATTTAGTCAAGAAATAAAAGGGGATCTACTATTCAATCCATCAATCCCACTACTGGGAGTCTACCCAAATAAAAGAAGTCATTATATTAAAAAGACATCTACAGGTGTATGTTTATTGCCGCACAATTCACAATTGCAAATATGGAACCATTCTAAGTCCCCATCCACCAGTGAGTAGATAAAGAAAATGTGGTATAGGCTGGGCGTGGTGGCTTATGCCTGTAATCTCAACACTTTGGGAGGCCGAGGGAGGTGGATCACGAGGTTAGGAGTTCAAGACCAGCCTGGGCAAGACGGTGAAACCCTTTCTCTACTAAAAATACAAAAATTAGCCAGGTGAGGCGGCAGGTGCCTGTAGTCCCAGCTACTTGGGAGGCTGAGACAGGAGAATCTCTTGAACTTGGGGGGCAGAGGTTGCAGTGAGCTGAGATCGTGCCAGTGCACTCCAGCCTGGGTGACAGAGTGAGACTCTGTCTCAAAAAAAAAAAAAAAAAGAAAAAGAAAAGAAAAGAAAAGAAAAGAAAATGTGGTATAGATACACCATGGGATACTAATCAGCCATAAAAATAATGTCTTTTGCAGCAACTTGGACGGAGCTGGAGGCCATTATTCTAAGTGAAGTAACTCAGGAATGGAAAATTAAATACTATATGTTGTCACTTGTAAGTGGGAACTCTGGGCATGCAAAATGTAGAGTAATATAATGGACTTTGGAGACTCAGAAGAGGGAGGTTTGGTGAGGGATAAAAAATGACATATTGGATACAATGTACAGTATTTGAGTGACTGGTGAGTTAAAATCTCAGACTTTACTACTATACAATTCATGCATGTAACCAACAAACACTTGTATCCCAAAAGCTATTGAAATAAAAAAATTAAAATAAATAATATATCAGATAAAAATCGAACAACAAATGCAAATGATATTTATAAATATGCCTCTATATTTAAATTGATTATGAGACCATCAAAAATTATTGTTTGTAGTCAATAAAAATGTGTGTTTTCTCATTAACACTTTTTTAGTTCCTTTGAGAAGCTAATGGTCATTATGTGGAAAATCATTTAGTTAATTTCCCATTATCAAGTACAGGATATAAGTCTTCTATAATCACAGAGGGGTAACCCTGAATTTACATACTTTAAAGGATGGGCAACCTTGGACACAATATTTACTATCAAAATAAAATTTGACATGTAGTCCTAAGTTATGCCACTTCAGCCAAAGCCCAAATATTCTTGTCATAATATCCCCAAATAAAAAGTTATACCGTTTATGAAGTAACAACCTGAGAAGAACATAATCATTTTTCTTCTTTCCTGGAATATAAATAAGGGTAAAGCATTTCACATATATCCCAGTCTGTACATAAAATATCCTGTTTACTATAGCTGAGATTCAATATTAACGAAAATAACATTTTATAGAGATAAGTTAATTTCTGTCCTGGTCACTTATTAGCTAAAAAATTCTCAAGCAAATGGCTTAACTTCTGTCATCCTCAGATTTCTCATTTATATGAGGAAAAATAACAACTGCATCATAGGTTTGTGGTATGGCTTAAATAAGCTAATGTTTGTTACTATATGTGGGTAAATAATACTGTGGGTTACTATGTGTTTTAGTCAGGGTTCTCTAGAGGGACAGAAGTAATAGAATATAAAAGATAGATAGATGATAGATAGATAGATAGATAGATAGATAGATAGATAGATAGATAGATAGATAATAGGAGAGTTTATTAGAGAATATTAACTCACATGATCACAGGGTCCCACTTTAGATTGCCTGCAAGCTGAGGAGCAAGGAAGCCAGCCCAAGTCCCAAAGCTGAAGAACTTGGGAGTCCAATGTTCGAGGGCAGGAAGCCTCCAGCCCGGGAGAAAGATGTAAGCTGGGAGGCTAGGCCAGCCTAGCCTTTTCACATTTTTTTCGACCTGCTTAATGTCCTGGCTGTGCTGGCAGCTGGTTAGATGGTGCCCACCCAGATTAAGGGTGGGTCTGCCTTTCCCAGCCCACTGACGCAAATGTTAATCTCCTTTGGCAACACCCTCACAGACACACCCAGGAACAATACTTCACATACTTCAATCAAGTTGACACTCACTATTAACCATCACACTATCTAAATGTCTCTTGTTATTATTATGAATTCCAGGATGTAGAAACTGTTACTAAGAGTGAGGAACATCTCTCAACAATGGACCAGAATAATCAATGACAATTTGAGAATATCGCATAATTGATATTAAAAGTATAACATTTTCATGGAGTATATATAAAAACTGTGAATAGATTCAAATGAAATCTTTATGAGCATGTTCATATTATGCTGTAAAATGCAATCACATGGCAGGAATCTACGAGTGTAAGTGCTAAAACATAAAGCCATCAGCATATATACTCTGTAGTGAAGGAAGGCACGTTTACATTACACAAACAAGTAATATATATCTAAGTAGGATTTGAGACTTGCAACTTGGCAGGGATTGTTGAATCAAGGCCTTTCCCCCTGTGATAAATAATAACTTAACAATTATTGTTTGTTTTTATAAAACAAAATGTACTCCTCATTTATGAACTTATAAAATATAACTTGTAAATTATACCTTACCATTCAGATTACAAAAAAGGGAAGTAGAGTACAATGATCAGTTTAAACAGCAAAGTTGTATTTCCAGATGTAACATTTTTAATTTTAATGAATATTTTTGTGACTATTAAATCTTAGGAAAAGTAAATTATTCTGATGCCAGTTTTCAGGATGTTAGAGGCTAGACTCAAACAATATATTATACCATATTATTTAAACACTTCGTAATGCAGAATAAAATTGGATGTAAGGAAATATAAATGAGTCATTAAGGTTCTATTTCAGCATAAACATATCAAATGATTCTTGCAACATGTGCTCATATGACAAAGAGCTATATATCCATATTTTATTTGGGGAGTAAAAGCATCGTGTCTCCTCAACTAGAGAATTATGCCACATAAAATAATTACCATGTAGATCATTTTTTGGAAGAAACATTGAAAATGATCATGAAAATTAAGTTTGAAGCCACTTCTGAAATTTTCAAAGATAATTTTTAAAGTAAGAAATTTTAGAAAAATCGAAATCAGGCATGAAACTATCCAGGGTACAAGTCGACAATTTCTCACTTTCTCAGACCATTGCTTCAAGTTAAAATTTATTTTTATTTTTCGTAGAGACGGGGTCTCACTAAGTCACCTAGGTCCAACTCCTGGTCTTCAGCAATTCTACAACCTCCAACCTTAGCTTCCCAGGGTATTAGAATTTCAGGCATGAACCATCACATCTGACCACAACTTTTGTTTTTCTTTTTCTTTTTCTTTTTTTTTTTTCAGAATTGTTTCTACTACTAGTAAAACTGTGACTTAAATAATTAAAACAGGACAGAATTTGTTATCCTTGCCACTCAGCTCATAATATAATTCCTCCTAAAATGCTATTATATTACTAAAAGTCTATGTATACCAGATTATGATTTCATATTCATGAAGTTCAATGGTGTACTTTGTTATATAAATTAATCACATATAAAATCATTCATATGCGATAATAAATATCAGAAAACAAATATATATATAAATTAAAATGGAATGTTTAAAACTAGTAAACTTCATTTTTACAACCCTCATATGGTAAAATTTGAAAATGCTACCGTTTACCATTGTCATATAATGACACATTTCAAAGTATAAGTATAAAAATTAGATGGATAATTAGGTGCAGCTAACTGTGCAGTGTTATCTGATACCTATTGGTACTAAAAAGAATAAAGAGTGAAAATTACCTTGCACGAAGTGTTTCACATGACAGACACTTGATAAATGTCAAGTCTTTTCTACTCTCCTGAGAATTAGCAGATTAGCAGAGCTAAGCAATTTAGAACACGTTTGTCAATTCATTTCTATAACCCTCTATTTATCCACAAGGTTGATATGCCTGAGATCTCAGTCTCTCTCTCTCTCTCGCTCTTTCTCTGATTCTAATTATTTGGAAAATCCCATATAATTTTAATTTTTATTATTAATTGGAAAGGCTTACTTCTTCAGCCAGCTGAAACAAATATTTATTGACCACCAATTATTTATCAGTATGGGGTTAAATTTTAGTTGTAGAAGCATGGTATGAACTTCACCATAGGAGCTTAGACTAAAGGTCAATGAAACTTGGATAGAAATCTTTTCAATACAATGTGATAAGGGCTAAGAGATGGATTGTGTCAGGTGCCTACCTTTTATTTCAGTATATTTTTACTGAATACACATTACAAATGTTTCAAAGAATACATTTGGATTACATTGCACATAATATGAATTATATTGCATATGATTTAAGTATAATGTCATATAAAGGCTGTAAACATACAGAGTATTTTACTGAGTAAACTAGCTCTGACAGCTCCATAAAGAAATAAGTGACTCTAACATAATGTGGCACAAAAGAGTTGAATTAGTATAGCAAAAATATACAATTTTGACAATTCATGCAATACATTGATTTTATTAGTAAGTTACATTATATTTATTTTAGTACCTCATATCTAAATGTGTGTGTATGTATGTATACGTGTATATATATTTCCCTTTTGAAAAATATGCAAAATGTTGAGACTTGTAAATTACAAATTATGAGTTATATTTTCCATGACTCTCTGTAAATTAATCCTTAATCAAATGTAGTATATATACTTTGTGTTTGAATGACATTGACATTAAGCATTTAGTAAGTTGAATTTCTTAGAAAATTGACTAGGTAAATATTAAAATACAAATATTAATTTACTTCAAACATTTGAAGCCCCAAAGTTTGAAAATACAGATAGGGCAAATGGCAATTCTCCTAATATATAGAAAAAGAGTGATATATTTGCTTAGGGCTTCTAGATTCTGTAATAACAAAAGATACTTTACAAGGTTTTCTTGAGTCAAGTATTAAATATAACAAATGCAAAGCCAAAAACACAGTTGGAATTTTGTCTAGTCAATGGTAGTTAGCTATAATTTCACAATTTCATCCCAAAGGGAAAGTTTTAAAAAGAGAGTATTTCTCATTTGCTTTTAAAACTTAACTGTTCTGGCCGGGCGCGGTGGCTCACGCCTGTAATCCCAGCACTTTGGGAGGCCGAGGTGGGCGGATCACGAGGTCAGGAGATCGAGACCACGGTGAAACCCCATCTCTACTAAAAATACAAAAAATTAGCCGGGCGCAGTGGCGGGCGCCTGTAGTCCCAGCTACTCGGGAGGCTGAGGCAGGAGAATGGCGTGAACCCGGGAGGCGGAGCTTGCAGTGAGCCGAGATTGCACCACTGCACTCCAGCCTGGGCGACAGAGCGAGACTCCGTCTCAAAAAAAAAAAAAAAAAACTTAACTGTTCTATCAAGAAAGGCCAGCCAGTCCTGGAGTGGTGGCTCAAGGCTTTAATCCCAGTACTTCGGGAGGCCAAGGCAAGCGGATTACTTGAGGCCAGGAGTTTGAAACCAGCCTGGGCAAGATGGTGAAACCTCTTCTTTACTGAAAAAATTAGCCAAGTATGGTGGCACATGCCTGTATTCCCAGTTACCTGGGAGGCTGAGGTATGAGAATCGCTTGAACCCCGGGGGTGGAGGTTGCAGTGAATCCGGATCCCGCCACCGCACTCCAGCCTGGGTTTCAGAGAAAGACTCTGCTTAAAAAGAAATAATAATTAATTAAGTAAGTAATTTTTAAAAGGCTAGCCAATTGTCACCTGAAAGAGTATCTGTTTAGTAGAATGCAGTTAAATATGCTGTGTGTGTGCGTGTGCGTGTGTGTGTGTATGAGGCCCATCTTTCTCTCTGTGTTCATTCTTTTCACAAAATTAAGCTAAGTAGCCATCAGTTTTGGTTTAAGATCTATATTATGGTGATCACACAAATCAAATCTTGGCTACTGATCTGACTCCTATGTTATTCTGTTTGTGTTTCTTATTGCGCTCTGTGACCTTTGGGAACTTGCTTGATTTCTCTGCCATTTTTATCCCTATCTCAAATGAGTATTTTGAAATTTTCATGTCATTGTTAACGTGAAGAACTCAGCCAGTAACTGGCATGCAGTTGATGCGTAGTAAAAGTTGGGGGTAAAAGGAATACAGTGACTTTACACCATAGAAACGTGGATGATTACAACTGGAAGGAATATCACCTTCTCATTTCCTGTATCAGGTAGAAAAACATTCCAAATAGGCAACAAGGCTTACATAAAAGCAGAAGTGAGAACTCAAAGTAAGGCTACCAGATCTCAGTATATTGATTATTTTGAGTGATGTGTACACTATTTTACTTCCATCCACTGATATTGAACCCTAACATGAGAATAAAAGCAAGGATTTTTAATGTTTTTGAACGGCAGTGTTTGCCTTGTATTTTCAGCTGGGGAAAAAAAAGAAGAAAAAGAAACATATTTAAACCAGAAATTTTAGCAACAGCACTGACATTCTGACTTTCATGAAGAAAATTCGGAAGTTACTGGTAATGTTCCAAAGCCAGATCATCTGCAGTTCACTCCTATCAAAGAGCTTTCATGGTTGAGAGTAACGCTCCTGGAATTTCTTAGATTAAACCTAAGAAATTCGAGCTCACAGAGCTGCCACAAAAAAAAAAACAAAAAACATATTTCTCAAAGAGAAAATTCTCATGGTCCCCAAATGAAGGAAAAGACAACTGACTTATTTTTCAGCATTTTTGGAAAGAAAGACAGATGACTAAATAATAAATATATAAATAAGGTTATATATATTAAGATACAATATGACTTTAAAGTTTTCAGCAAATAATTTTGTAACTTAAGATTATACATAAATACTCTACCTTTAGATCACATTATGTCTAACTGTTCATACTTGTTTTTCAAATCAGAACGTTCAAGTCCCTGAAACTGTGTTACAGAGAATGGTCAGATAGAACAGCTCATTTAATTTGTATTCCAAAGTCTGGGATTACCATCTACCCTGCAGTAACGCTCACGTCCTTTTAGAAGTATCCAGAATTTTGGACATAAAAACTCAGAGAGATGTCATTCTTAATTTTAAATGAAAAAAAAAAAGCTTTATAAGTTTACATCCTGGTTACTTAAGTTTAATAATTCAGACAAAAATGCCAAATTGACAGAAAATCAAGAAATCTCAGATTTTTTAAGGATGTGACTGCAATCCATGAAAATTGAGAACATTTTTATTACTAAAACAGTAAGCTAGATGTAAATACAGAAAAAAATTGTTTTACTGTTTAGCAATGAATACTGTTACTTTTATATATAGTCTTAAAATACGAGAAAAAATAAGAGTTGAGATATCTGCCAAATTATTGATGAGATACTGTAATTTTTATTATTTTCTTTGGTGAATAAGCCTTTCATTAAAGTATTATAAAAAGTTTTTATTTTGTTAACAAATATAATTTTACTTTATAAATTATAGATATGAATTAACTTTAACCCCTCTCAAAATAAAAAGAGAGTTATGTACATGATAAACAGCTGTAATACCAAAGGGGTAAACTTCAGGGTGACGTTAATTCTGTAAGAAATTATCAACTTGTTGGTAATTTTGTTTTTTGTTTTTTTTTGAAACGGAGTCTTGCTCTGTCTCCCAGGCTGGAGTGCAGTGAGTGCTGCGATCTTGGCTCACTGCAACCTCCGCCTCCCAGGTTCAAGTGATTCTCCTGCCTCAGCCTCCCGAGTAGCTGGGACTACAGGCGCCCGCCACCACGCCCGGCTAATTTTTTGTATTTTTAGTAGAGACAGGGTTTCACCATGTTGGCCAGGATGGTCTTCACATCTTTACCTCGTGATCCACGTGCCTCGGCTCCCAAAGTTCTGGGATTACAGGTGTGAGACAGAGCGCCCGGCCACTTGTTGGTAAATTGTATGTCTTCATATTATTGAGGGCATTGTAATTTAGTAAAATCTTAAAAAAAGAACAAATAACTGGATTTTCTCCTTCTGATTTTTATATAAAAGAGACACATGCCAAAGCAACATTGCATTATTATGTTTTATTGTAAGGTTTTGTAATATTAATACATTTTTTCAATATAATGTTTTATAATTTTTATTGTATAATCTAAAAGCCATTAGATAATTTCAAATATTTTGGAACTATAACAATAAAGATTATTCAGTTGTTCATAGCATGGCTAAGTTCAAAACCAAGGAAATGTAAATGCAGTTACTCATAAAATATAGTTAGCCAAAATAATATATGTTCATTCCCTCTCTGTGAGACCATTGTGTCTCTATTTTTTAATATAATCAATAAATTATGATTAAATATAAATCTCCACATGCTTGTGTAATAAACCCACTATGGCAACTAAAAAAATTATGTGATTACATTTGTTCTTATTTTCCCTGTTGCCCAGGCTGGAGTGCAGTGGCACAATCTCGGCTCACTGCAACATCTGCTTCCTGGGTTCAAGTGATTCTCATGCCTCAGCCTCCCAAGTAGCTGGAACTACAGGCACACACCACTACACCTGGCTAATTTTTTTGTATTTTTAGTAGAGACGGAGTTTCGCCATATTGGCCACGCTGGTCTCAAACTCCTGACCTCAGGCGATTCTCCACCCACCTCAACCTCCCAAAGTTCTGGGATTGCAGGAGTGAGCCACCATGCCCAGCCTTATTTTCCATTTTTAGAGCAAGGGTAAGAAAGCCTTTCACAACAACATTTTATTTTGTCAACTAAGCCAATATTACTAAATTATGTTTGTTGAATACTTTAATCATCATTTTTGCTTCTAAAAGTGTATTTTTGTGGAATGATTAAACCTAAATTTCACAGAATGCAATTAAGTCTTAAATCAACATAATATTCTAACCAGAAAATACGCTGTATTTTCTACTTTATATTCTGTATATTTTAACTGATTCTATTGATTTAAAGACAGCCATGAATGAAGAGGACGAATTTAAAAGCAATATTAAAGTATGAATAAAATATAATAACGAACTATTTATTAACTAAGACCCATCAAAAGGTTATGGTGATATCGAACTTCTGACACAGAGACCTTGGAAATATAAGGAGCGTTCCTCAGCTGTGCGCACTTGTCATCTCTTTCTATTACAATGCACACTAACACTTTTTCCTATTCCTACCATTACATTTTAATTAATAGAGCTATATTTGATTTCACAATTTAATGATGTATATTTTATCATAAAGAAGTTTGATTTTAATCCAGTTGGTAAGGTTAGATACTGGGATTTTCTAAGGAAAATGTCATCTTGGAAGGTTGTGAATTTAATTTGGAATCACCTGCTGAGTTCTCAGGGGTCTACTCGATAATTCAGAAACCATTTATCGGATTGTTACGAATATAAGAAAAAGAAGAGGAAACTTCATTATAAGGTATCTTTCTGACTCCTCTCCCTTAGCTGATACATCTAAAATGAGCCTTGGGGGTAAATATTTGAAAGAAATGTTAGAATTTATGGAAACATAGTAAAACATAAGGCTAGCAGAATGTCTTTTTTGAGTCTACTCTAGAAGCTCTGAGGTTAAAAAAACAAATAAATAAAGATATGCATTATATTTTGGTAAGGAAAATGATATCCTCGTGGATATATCTTAAGAAATTCATTAAACCAAGTATATTTATCCAAGATCCAGGGTATCTTGCTTTCCTCTAACTTAAGCTCATTACACTAATTTTAGCTGTGTTTTATTCTCATAGGAATTCTCAAGATATATAGAACCCAACTACTCTAAAAGATCAGGATAGAATGAAAATCAATGTATTTATAAGGCAAAAGGATGGCTTAATCTTTGGCAAGGACTTAACATGTGCTTTTTACATTATGGTTTCCTCCATTTCTCATGTGTCACTCCAAAAATTTTATGAGAATATTACTTATACTATCAAAACATATCCTCAGTCAAGATATAAATTTTCACAGGATGGGCATATATTTCAAAGTTCTCCCTATTGATCCTTAAGCATGTCTCCATATGCTTAGCAAATCTAGCCCTTTGCTAGGGAGAATAATGTATCAACCGCTGGAAACTTCTTTTTCCTTATTCAATGTGTATTTGGTCTGCCTCTCTCTCCCGCTGTGCATGCAGATTATTCTGCTGCTAATGCTTGACATGCTGTCAGAAGAGTTGAAATAAGACATGATACATGAGAAAGAGAAGAAGACATAACTGGAAGGAGAGCATCCAAGACAACTCAGAAAATAAACAGGAACCAAATCCTTCCCATGGTCTTGGAATCACCTGCTGTGAATGTCTGTTTAAACTATTGTGGACTTGTTTTGTCTACATAAACGTACTGCAAATGCAAAGTTTACTGGAAACGTGATTTTGAACCTTGCTTTACTTAATATATTTTTTTGTTTATTATACTTCAAAACTTTTAATAGACAATTGAAGCAAATTTACTCAATTTCAGAAAGCTGTTATAGTTTTTGAAGCAATCTTCCTATCTCGGGATTGCAGTTCTAAACGAAATAAGAAACAATGTAAAACTATTTTTTAAATCTACCCATCATGTATGAATTGGGTTGATTTCCAAAATCACTCATTAGATGGTTTTGAATTAAGCACAGCAGTACAAACAAACATTAATAAACAATTTTCTGATTTGCAGAAACTCACAATTCACTTAAGAGTTAAAACAAACAAAATATAACTGTAATAAATAGCATATGATTTGACAGTCAGCTACATATCATTTCCCTCTCCTCTGGCAAATAGCTGGGTCATTCAGCCATGCAACTAAACTAGTACCTAGTGGATCACTGGAAAAGTTTCCCAGTCTAAATTCAGTTACATTTAGTAGCTCTTCATGTTCAAAAATTATATTCGTGATCCAGCATTAGTACCAGACCTTCAGACATATTATTTCATTAATAATGTCTCACTTAGACTGTTTTCTACCAAGCATATTTACTTTCAGTTGGCCAAACTAACATGAGAATTGAAATCTGTTTTATGAAAAAAGGGAACTCTTAACCAGTCAACATTCAATATATTATAACTTGTATTTACCACTGAATTATTTAATGTAAGTTATTAAGAACATATTATATTTTGAAAACTCCTTATAATGGGTTACAGAAGAAATATGTGTACTCAAAAGTAATGTAGGCATGAAGCACGACAATATTTTTGGATTTAGCATTTGTTTCTTTTCTGGGTCAACCTGTGTATACCTAAAATTTTGAGTAAGTGGCAAATAAACACTTAAATTTAATATTTTTAATTTGTCATATATTATACTAATAAAATGAAGCAGGTAAGAGTCTTCTATCTGAGGACTTTCAAAAGTATTATTTTCATTTTCTTCCTTGGAGTAAGATAGGGTTTCACTTTGTCATCCAGGCTGGAGTACAGTGGCAGAGTCACAGCTCACTGGAGTCTTAGACTCCAGGAAAAAAGTGATTCCCATCTTAGACTCTGTAGTAGGCTAGAATTATAGGTACGTACCACCACATCGGGCTAACTTTTAAATTTTTTGTAGAGATGGAGTCTCTCCATGTTACCCAGGTTGGTCTCAAACTCCTGGCCTCAAGTGATTCTCCCGCCTCGGCCTCCCACTTTGCTGAAATTACAGGTGTGAGCCACCATGCCTAGGCATTTTTTTTATTTTTAATATACACAAACAATATTTTTAAGCTTCCTCGTGTGTAAGCTAGTTCCTCTCCTTTGCCTCCTAGACTAGTTCACTCAGTCTCAATTATTAGTATATTGATTCTGCTTTCAAAACAAAACTCACATACAACCCTTCCTTTCCATGTTTGTTCTAAATGAGAGCCTTCTCATCTCAGGATGAGACCTCGGTAGTAGTTTCCTAAAGCACTTGTCCATCTATGGTCCCTACAGCAGTGATCTCTGATGCAAACACCTTTCTGTTCCGGGCTGACAATGGGGAGCAGGCCAGCTTCAGTCACAACAATGTGGAGATAAGGAGAGCCATGGAAAGCAGAACCGACTTAGCTTCTGCCAACTATTGCCATGTGAAATCTATTCTACCAGATCTTTGCAATTTCAGGAGATTGTAAATCTTCTGTTTGTTGTGGACCTGCTGATGTTAGCATTTGGTTTTGTTTAATAATCAAACATTCTACGGACTGGGTCATATCTGGAAATGATAGCTACCAGTTTAATCTTGCTCCCCGCCCCGCCCCCCTGCTTCAGATGAACATTTTCCAAACACCCCTTTCTCTGAGTCAGATAGGAAAGGATTCCTGATTGAAATTTTCAACAGCTTCAAACCCAGCCCTGTTATTTCAGTGTCCATGGCGTTCTGTAAACTGACCTGATGCTCTCTGTGCAAAACTTCCATTTCCAGCAGTTGATGTCATCTTCTCAATCCCAGATGATCCCCTCATGCTCATTTTTCACCTGTGTTTGTTTTCCTATTCTCTTCATTTTTTTTCTATAATAACCCTCACTCCTCCCCACCTCTCCATTCAGCAAATTCTTATCCTTGCTTTTAATATCAATCAAATGCTTGCTAATCCAAGCCTTCTTTCACCACATCTGACTCTTCTTTTCCTTCATTCTTGAAATTTTTCACTCTTATTTTCTGCAATATATTCATTGACATTTTATAGTACCATTGAATTAGTAAATTTACTTGGAATGTGGAGCCAGTGTAGTCTTTTTTTGCTTTATTTTGGCCTAGGCACAAGAATTGATTTGTCCAACACAACAAATTAGTGATACAGGTAGGATTCAAATCCTGCTTATAATTGCTTCTTCTACATTTCTTGACTCACCAGCAAGATTCAAAACTTCTCAAAGACAGAAACTATGCTTTGCATTTTTATATGCCTTTTATAAAAAATACAAAATACAAACTGGCTATATATATATTTTTTAATTTTAAAAAGCTAAAGAATTCTTTAGACTTTTCCCAAAATGGAAGCATTGATATTCCATCACAGACAAAGAATAAAGCTGTGTTCTATAAAGCAGCCGAATATTGTGGATCTGTGAGCAGATTGCTTGTTGACTTTGCTGCTGGTTTACTCTGCTTTCCCCACCCGGACTTCACCAAATCCGCCTTGACATTGCCCTCCCTTCTCACATGCAGCAAATCCAGGCGTCATGTCGCTCTTGATTAAGCCCATAAATATTGATTATGCAGTTATTGGAATAACTGATGCTGATGTCAATGTCGTCCTAGGCTAAGATGGGATTGATTTATTTCCTATCACTTTACATAACTAGAGGGGCTGTTTCACCTGGAAAGCTAAATCTCTAGATATGGCTCGCTATAGTTTTGCTCATGCACATTATAACTGTCCACCTTGTGTTCAAATATAACTTTTGTGATAAATGCAATACATATACAATTATGAGACAGTCAAATGAGACCACAATAATACAATTTGGGGAACTTGTTTATTTGTAACTCATTCAGTCTTTGTTTCTCAGTACAAACAAGATGAGTGAATTAATCCAGGCTGTTTAAATATCTTCTGCCTGAGCAATATATAAATACAATACCTTACTGTGTTACATGCAGTGTATTCTTTCCTTACACAGGCACACACACACATTGTATACAATATTAGTGCATAAATGATTAACAACATGTTAATCTGCTTCCCTCCCAGTTTGCTTTCAGTATTTTTCAAAACATAATACAACTTCACCACCACTGCCCTCCATGTGGAAACAGGCTCATTTTCTCACCTAACAAAACAAGGGCTGGGCACAGCGGCTCATGCCTGTAATCACAGCACTTTGGGGGGCTGAGAGGGGTGGTGGATTATGAGGTCAGGAGTTTGAAACCAGCCTGACCAACATGGTGAAACCCCGTCTCTACTAAAAATACAAAAAAAGTAGCCGAGTGTGGTGGCACGTGTATGTAATCCAGCTACTCAGGAGGCTGAGGCAAGAGAATTGTTTGAACCCGGGAGGTGGAGGTTGCAGTGAGCCAAGATTACACCACTGCACTCCAGCCTAGGCAACAGAGTAAGACTCCATCTCAAAAAAAAAAAAAAAAAACAAGGGGGAATTATAGCTAGAGTGACTTAGATTAGATAACAAAAGAGACTTCCTGGATGACTACACTAATCGTCTGAAAGATCACCTAAATAGTAGCTTTCACGCTCTTGATGGGAATTAGTGAGAAAGACACAATTAACTTAAGAAATGCCATTCTCTGTGATTATTTATGCAAAATCACATACCTTAGTGTTTCCGTGATGGGGCCAGATACATTTTAAAGGCAACTTGCCATTAAATAATGGGACAAAATATAGATTTTTTGTAAAAAAGCAGAAAGTTAAAATGAAAACAAAACAAAAGACAAAAGCAAGGCCTTGTGGCCTTGAAGTGAGCTTTTAGAGTGCCTTTAGATCCTATTGCTATAAAAAGTGAAAAGAAACAGATTCTGTTTCTATGGCTCACACACCTTTTATTCTTACCCATTTTCCCATCAGGATGTAAAATATGAACATTATACTGTTCTCAACTTGAAACTATATCAGGGAAAATGGAGACTTGTATGAAGCCTCCCACTCCTTTTGTTAATCTGACAAGTGCCACATGTTGCAGCTAATATGCTATTCTGTTCTTATCTCCCCAAATTCACATGTCTGAGAAAACCAGCACACAGTAGAAAAACAACCTGAATTCTGGCCACATCTCAAGAGTTAAGATAGGCATTAGTTCCTGCCTTAGAATTTCCTGACCTGGGAGTAAAAATTCCTCACTTAAGCCATGCTGTCGTTTAGATGAGTTCCATTGTAATGGCATATCTGTAAACCAACATTTCTGAATAGGTCCTTGTTTCATTTGGTGATTTCCTGAGGAAGTTTTATCAGTGCTCTGATGTACAGTAGCCTGATAAGCCTTTCTTTAGCACCCATATATCACTCCTTAACCTTTAAGGGAGACTATAGGCAGCCAGGCTTTCACCCATTTGGGTAATGATGGTGCATCCACCGTCATTCGAAGCAGATTAACCAGATGGTACCTCTACACAGAAACTTACATTTTAAGCTTCATTAAGATTTCTCTACCAAAAATGTCACCCTCTGAACTATCTATTTATAAGTGAGAAGGTTTAGAATCTTGTAAACTTAGGAATACACATCAGATCATCTCTCTCTCTCTCTCTCTCACACACACACACACACAGAACACACACACGAAATCAGCATCTGATAAAATTATAATAGTTTAAATTAACACATTTTTTAATAAGAGAGAATTACACCATTAGATATGAGAAGTAAAATCTCTAGGAAATGTTGAGCTTTAAAAAAAATTTCATTCCTTTATACTGACTTTTCCTCCTATCTAAACTATTTGTATTTTCAACTGTGTATCAGTGAATAATGCTCAGAAGTGTTAAGTCAAATTCTTTTGTGAACTGGCACATTATTAAAATCCACGTGAAAAACTCTTAGAGACACAAATGATGTATTACATAAAAATCATAGTATAAAATAAAAAAAGATGTCAGGTGGACAATGAATACGCTTTGTGATTCAAAATTCAACTTGAGTCTCATACCACTTCGTGGAGCCATTGGAAGCACTTGGAACATTAACAGAATGATCTTAGATTGCGTTATGAAACAAATGTACTGGAATTTTGGGATTTCCTCAATCCTCAATTTTATTTACTTAAATTTGGAAATAGGCAGCACTCTTCTTAGAAGAAACTTTATTGGAACTTGGCCTTGAAGGGTAAGTGGCCAGTTTCTAAACTGTAAAGGTGGAAGGGCTTTCTGGCCAGAAAATACAGCAAGATCAAAGTGCAAAGATACCAAAGAGAATGGTATATTCAGAGAACAGACCACATTTCACTTATGAATGGCAGAACTACTGCTGTAAAACAAGAGTAATGTTAGGTCCCAAAGCTACGCAAGGTGGTTGGGCCAGATTGTCATCCCTCTGTTGAATCCTGCGATGGAGATTTTGACTTTATTCTATTAATTGCAGAGGGTTACACTTATTTTTAATGAGAAGATCTACTAAGAATAAAATCAATATCACCTTGGAATTTGTGAAAAATGCAAATTCTTGAGCCCACCCCAGTCTTAATCAGCATGTCTAGGGCCAAAGCCCTGGATACATTATGAAATAAGACCTCCAGGTGAACCTAACACTCAGTGTGTAGGGGCTTGTTTACTCAGAAAGCTAAAACCAAAGCAAAATAAGACCATTAAAGACCTTCTCATAAGCTTACATGTGGAATTCCCATTATTTATTCTGAGTAAGTATAAAGGCATTTGTTTGCATGAAGTATCCATACTTGCATCATTAAATGTGTCTACTTAAATTAAAATTACTTTTTCCTTAAATGTAGATATTATTCCTAGGAGTTAATAATAATTATAATGTTTAGGAGATTTTAGCGAGTTTGCCTGAAAAAAAAAAAAACTATGGAAACCGTGTGTGTGTATGTGTGTGTATCTCCACATTTATTATTTAATTATTAGAAATACTAGAATGAGGCCTTTAACATCTTTGAAAATGAACATTTATATTCATCCTAGTTGGTGGTGTCATCACCAAATAGTAGCAAACTTTCAAAACATAAAGTGACCATAGGAAAGGTATTAATAGATCTGGTGTCAGGGTTTCTCAACAGAGGAGCTAGCCACATTTTGTGTAGGTGAAGATCTAATTTTCGTTTTGTGGATTGAAAAAATGTTAGCATACTTGGCCTTATTCATTAAATTCTAACAACATCTCAGGCTTCATTACACTCAGCATAGGCATCCACATCCAGATCCCTCTGGAAGGGTGGGGTGGAAAGGACACAGCAAAGGGCACCCATGGAAAGAGCATGGTGGCGGAGGATCCACTAGGATACTCGTAGGAAAATGTGAGGATAATTTTCTGCCTGATACACACACACACACACACACACACACACACACACAATTTCCATAGTTTTTCCTGAACCCCTATATACCTTTGTTGCCTCACTTATAAGTGTACGGTTTGGATAGGATGACTGCCGTTTGCAGCACAGACTTAGCACCTTGCTTATATCATGGCACAAAGTAGAGGCTCAGGAAACCTTAACTGAAATAACGTGAACTAATGTGCCATCTACATCTTGACTCAACAATTCGTCTTATGGCAAAACCCCACATCTACAAAAAATACAAAAATTTGCCAGGAGTGGAAGCATGCACCTGTAGTCCCCAGCTACTTGGGACGATCGCTTGAGCCTGGGAAGTTAAGGCTGTAGTAAGCCATGATTGTGCCGTTGCACTCCAGCCTGGGCAACAGAGAGAGACCCTGTCTTAAATATGTATATAGTCTGTTGGGTTAAAATCAGATTACTGACAACTATATGCCTAAGAGATGACTACTTTTACTTTGATGACTTTGAATGAGTTATTTTTATGGTTCAAAACTAAACACAAATTTATTTTAAAAATTTAAAAGAAATAATCGAAACATAGAAGACGGGAAAAAAAGATACATTTTAAAAGATACAAGATTTGGTGAATTTTGTTTTTACTTATTTGGAAATGTGTCAGATATTAGATGGGGCGAATAAAATGAAAGTTTGAATAGAGAAATAGATATTTTAAACATAAAAAACTATCGTTGGAGTCTCAGAATCAGATTGTTGTATAGTGAATTTCTCCCAAATGTTAAACGTTTACCTAATTTACATCTTATATAAGGTGCTCCTGCATTACCTAATTTACATCTTATATAAGGTGCTCCTGCATTACCTAATTTACATCTTATATAAGGTGCTCCTGCAAATGAGCAAAGATCAGGAACCTTCACTCTATTTTATCAGGTTGTTAATAATGTTGATTTCAAGATCACTTAAGATACATGCAAGAAAATAAAAACATAAGTTCAATATGTATATGAATCTCTATATAAAATGTTTTACTTAAAACAGTAACTTAATGACATATTTTTAAAAAGCTCTTTAGAAATACTGAAAAGTAATAATAATAATAATAGTAATTCAGCAGTAGTATTAGTAGCAGTAGTCTGTTACAACAGCAAGAACAGATACATTGACCAATGAAATGAAATTAAAAATCCTCAGAGACAGATGTATGTATATATGGAAACTAAATATATAATGGAGTAAGGCCAGGTTACTTAGTAGAGGGTACAGAGAAACATAAATCACTACATGTGGAGAGAAATAAAAATGGACCCCTAAAACTATATATACATTTGGAATTGAGCAGCGATTAAAGACTCAAATGTGAATGGTTAAACTATAAATTAAGGTCCTACACTGTTATTAATAATACAAATATTTATGTTTATGGTTATAATAATAAGTTTGGAATTATTTTGTCTCCAAAAACATAAAACATAAGGTAAAAGTTATTAATGTCATTATGTCATAATTAAGAGTTTCTGCTCATTGAACCTTTGTCTACGCTGCTCATTGAACCTTTGCGTACGCCTTTCGATGGCGGATGCTCTGTCAGCCAGTATTGGAAAGTAGATCAGTTAGGGATCAGGCTGTGAGATCAAGGCCTAAAAAAGGTAAAACCCACCTGCAAGTGCACTGAAAGTTCTATTTATTTTTGTATATTTTTTAGAGAGAAGGGAACTCAAACATAGAAAACAGCTCAGCCGCTGATAACTAAAATAGCATGATAAGGTCCATTCTAACATTAAAATTTTGCGATTTTTCAGACAAGCACACATCTGTATAAAATATGTATGAGGGTAAATGAGGGTAGCAGAAGGAGTTAGGATGTCAAAAGAGTACAGAGATTTCTGCTTTTATAGAACATGCTTGGCTTTGGAATGAACGTGATATAAAAGTGATCGAGGACGGAGCCATCACTTTCCCACTCCCTGTCTGGGTGACTTGTGGCAGATTACTTTCTCCACATAACTGTGTCATCATCGGTGATCTGTGCATAGTTCTTTTCTGTCTTACATGAGTCCTCTAAATAACCTGCCTTCCAATATATATTCGGTGACAGCTCTGAAAGTCACAAATGTATTTCTATTTTTATATAATTAATGGTTCTTTTATGTTTATATTTCAACAGGGAATATTTGAAATATGGGAGATTAAAACTTGACGTCTCTTGAGAAGTTTATTTTAGCAACACCCATCATATTCTTGGTCTTTAGCTTTACTCAGTCTCGTACAAAACAAATAAATCAACCCTGAGAAGTTATAGATCTTGATCATAAGCATAACAGGAAATAGATTTGAGAATGAATTGTGTTGCAACAAATCTTCATGTATATGTTTACAGATCTGTGTGCTTATGTTTGAAAGTTTGTGTGTATTGTGTGTTTTTGTAGGTGTGAGCATATTAAAATTGCAGGCAACCTCTGTATATGTACATATTGTGAAGCTGAAAAGGAAAATTAAATGAAAAATCCATCTTCTTAGAAAGTATATTTGTTCATAATTCACAAGCACAGGAACAATTATGCCCTGATTTTGATGTGTCAGAGGGTAAAACGGTGTCAGATTTTGTGAGTTAGAGCTTTAGAATTAAGATTTCATGCACTGCAGGCGAAGCAATAAACACCACAGAGGAGAAGTTTCTAATTTTGGTTTTTATATTAGTATCCCAGGCCTCATCAGCCTGTGGGAAAGAGAGATAATAAAAATAATGTGTACTGTTTAAGATTATACATTTTTCAGTTCTCACGTATTTATGTCACCCTAATTTTCCATCAACACTCTTGACTACACTTTTATTACAGAAATTCTGTCATAAATGAAACTTACAGATGCATTTAAAAGATACTGCCTCTTTAGCCCATGGCATGTTAACATGAAATTAAGGTAGGGCAAATATCTGGATGGAGATCCAAATGCAATTAACATCATTAATAAGAGAAGGGATTTAACGGCCCTAAGAAGTGGAACTTGCCTGGCTGGTTCTTCACTAGAAGGCTTCAGGTCATCTTGACTAGAACGAGGTAAAGCGAAAATATCAAATTAAACAAAAACTAACTTCTGTGTAGACACTTTCTTCTCTTCTCACTTTGTACACGTTTCATCCATTCACTGAGCTACAAGGCCCATTGCCAAGGTGCCCTCCACAATCCTGGTCTCACCAATGTTTTTGAAGGTGGGAGGAGCTATTTTTCTTGTTCTACTTAATTCAGCACTTTAGTATTTGCTCTCATTTCTCTAAAAATCATTTCCATGTACTTTGGTGTATCCTCTCACTATCAATCTATCTAACCTCTTTGTGGAAAAATACACCTTGTAAATCTTTTGTATCTACTACAGAAACTACAGAATATCTGATTCATGGTGAATACTCAGAGAATGAATGTTGTGAAGAAACAAAATATCTGTCACACCAGACCACACTCTATCTATAATTGTTCCAGAAAGTTTTTATTAATAACACTTTTCCCATAATAAATTTATGTAGAAGTATGTGTTGGGGGAGAACAAAAATCACAAGTCTTACTGGCATAAACTTTTTCACAGGTAGGAGAAGGTAAAATTGCCTCCAGCATTAGACAAACTGGAAATTAAATACAACACCTAATACTTAGTAACATTCCACAGGTTCAGTAGACTCTACCTTATTCTTTACTCACTAGCTTCCACAGATAAATGGAAAATATGATTTTTAATGTCATTACTTAAAAGTAGTTGGAGTTTGAGCATGGAGTTCAGCAGGCCACGTGGTAAAACCTACACATGATGATTGTTCTCCTGCAGTTATCCTCTCCGTAGCAACATAACATTGGTATTAACTCAAGCTTGATGATCACCAGCTCTTGGTAGTAATTCAAGGTATTCAGTATGACTCAAGTCTCTCAACAAAAGTTCCACCCAAACTAATGGAAGCAGGGATTATCTCAGGTTTCTGTAGTATCAGTCATCTAGAACTGAAGAACTGTAAATAATTCTGTGAATACATTGCATAATAACATCACTGTACTATAAGAGAATAAAATTCCACTTTCTCTATTGATACAGTGTTGATCATTAAGGTCTGCTAAGGGTAATTAAGAAACACCAAAATAAGTTTTTGGAGAAAACCAAGGAATGTCCTCATTTTTTCCAACCACCAGATCATAATGATTTATTTTGGCCAACAGTAGACAGAATCCTGACTTAAAAGATGCACACTATTAAGATTCTACTTCACACATATGCTGTTCATGCCTTCTCTTCCTTCTCCTTTCTGTCTTCCTACTGACGTGAAATCGGATGAAAAAAATCTTCTGTTTCTCAGGCCTCTTAGTCAGAGGATTATCTCTCTTCCAACCTTTATAACAAGGCCCTGCCATTGGGGACATCTTCTAAGAGAAGCCCTCCATCAGATAGTGACCCACACTTAAAGTCTGGCGACATTTGAATTCTAATGATCTTCTAAAAACTGAATATATGGCTCACGCCTGTAATCCCAGCACTTTGGGAGGCTGAGGCGGGTGGATCAACTGAGGTCAGGAGTTCAAGACAAGCCTGGCCAATATGGCGAAACCCCGTCTCTACTAAAAATATAAAAATTAGCCAGGTGCAGTGATGTGGGCCTGTAGTCCCAGTTACTCGGGAGGCTAAGGTGGAAGGATCACTTGGGCCTAGGAGGCAGAGGTTGCAGTGAACCAAGATTGTGCCACTGCATTCCAGCCTGGGTGACAGAGTGAGACCCTATCTCAAATAAATAAATAAGTAAATAAAATAAAATAAAAACTGGATATAAACAATTTTAATACATTAAAGATGACAATTAGATTGTCATATTTTAAACATAAAAATTTTACTTTTGAGAAAAATTTAACAAATATTATTTGAAGCTTATTTCTTAAATATTTGATCATAAAAATAATAAAGGAGGGCATCTTAGCCTTTAGATGTAGGGAGCATTTCTTAGTGGCTACAAGTTGGAACTGAATGCATTTCCAAAATAGAAGTCCCAAAATATTGAACAATGGCAGTAATATGGGAACCAGAACACAACTTCACAATCTGCTTTGAAAAGACACACTCTGTTAGATATAGTTTAATCTGGTTAGCATTTGATTCAAGGCATATGCTTTAATATATTCTCATATATTAAACAAATGGCAAGTGAAAATAATAATATGCTAAGATATATTTTATGGTATAATGCAGAGAAGAGAGAGAATGCTTTAAAAGTATTCAGAAACCAAACCACTGCTGAGTATTTCAGTAATGACACACAATAAGTTTTTTCAGACATAGTCCTTAAAGCAAATTGATGACAGAGTGCAATCCCATGGAATTCTGAAAGATATATGAACAGTATCAACATCAATCTTCTCCACACCAAACCATCTCTAAAGTTTCTTCACATTTTAACTTTGTGAGTTTCTTGACATTGTAGCTGCCACAATTGAGATGATGATGGTAATGTTATTAAAGTCATGGCTATAAGTATCACCTCTCAACTAATTTGAAAAACTAGGGAGTTAAGTGGCTATGAAACTCAAAGGTCTATGTTTATTTATTCCCAATGTCATCTTCAGTCATTATTAAAAAGAAACGATACAATCGTATGATGACAACCAAGTAAGTCCACTCCTATATCCAACCAGCACACACTCTACCTCTGTCTCCACTCATCTTGAAGAATGTTTAGATCTAGAAGTGATAGCTGTGGTCTTCCTGTCCAAGTATTATTATTATTATTTTTTGTTGTTGTGAGACGGAGTCTCGGTCTGTCACCCAGGCTGGAGTGCAGTGGCGTGATCTCGGCTCACTGCAACCTCCACCTGCTGGGTTCACGTCATTCTCCTGTCTCAGCCTCCCGAGTAGCTGGGACTATAGGTGCCCACCACCACGCCCGGCTAATGTTTTTTTGTATTTTTAGTAGAGACGGGGTTTCACCATGTTAGCCAGGATGGTCTCGATCTCCTGACCTCGTGATCCGCCCGCCTCAGCCTCCCAAAGTGCTGGGATTACAGGCGTGACCCGCCGCGCCCGGCCGCAAGTATTAATTTTTTAAGGAAAACAAACAAACAAACAAACAATCCCTTCAAAGTTTTATAATCCACAACTCTTATGAAAAAGTGGTATTTAAATATAATGCTAACAACATATAGACTAGTCAAGATATATGAAGAAGGCGTTTGTTCATTTATTCATTGTTAATTTATACGTAGTCTGTGTAGATAGTGGAGAATGAAGGAGTTCTTTCCTCAAAAACTTTGCAGTCTGGTGAGGAGTAGATGAATTGATCATTAATAATACACAGGATAGTAAGTGATGAGACACAGCCCTGAACTGGGTTCTATAGAAAAACAGAGGAGAGGCTTTACCGCATTGGCATTTAATATGAAAGGAAACAAAGCCGTCTCTTTTCCAGTAATGCTCTAAGTCTTCCATAGAAAATATAAGTTCTCCAATACTGCCTCAAGTACAGTGAGAGCAGTATCTATAGGTGGACATTGACCCAAACATTCCTTAGTGACAGTTTACACCCTACTTAGAAACGAGTGTTTGATTTGGTAGATGGTGCACTTGATCCAGTGTAGACACGTGATTGAGGGCAAAAAAAATCAAGCTAAGGTACATGGAAGACTCAGCGTGGGTTAAAAATAGTTTAGTAAGAGTTTCTTTAGTCACAATCACTCTGTAGGGGCAGCTAGTAGTGAAACTGAAAGTGGTTAAAATATACTTCTTGCATTGCTGTTTTGTGCCTTTCTCTCCCAGCTTTCGAGGTCCCCTCTCCTCTGCTCCCCACAAGTTCTTCTCTCTGACAGCTCATAGCTGTCTGCTCTGGTATTCCACCCAAGCACATTTTCCTTTTATGCCAAAATAACTTCTCTCCATCAATCACTATAAAGACTTCTATTTCCTTAATGGAAATTATATCTGATGTTTGAAGAAAAATAATCTGATTTTTAAGCCATTTCATGCTAAAATAAAGGTGACTTTTCTGTGAGACTTAAAATATTCCACGGGGTGGTTGCATTTGAAAGAGGATGCTTGTAGACATAAATAAATTTTTAACTGAAAGAATTTCTTCACAGAGGTCAAGAATGACTGCATCGCAGTGGCAACTTCCTGATGTCTGTAAACTGGCCTACATTTGGCTACAGGGAGGGCACGTGTGTGGCCCTGCCACTGTCCTCCAATCCATGAGCTCATGGTGAGACAGTGCTAAGCGTTCACTCAAAACTTGTTATGTGTTATTCAAACTAGGTTTGGGGTTTTTTTGAAAATTATAAAGCTTTTAGTTTTTGTAAGGAAGTCAGCATTTCTGAGTATATTGGGCCTGGCCACTTGAATGTCCCAGCTGAGGAACTCTAGACTGTCTTTTTTAGGGGTGTGGCGGCGGGAGGGGGGGTCCTAACACAAATATTAGATTCAGTGAAAGCTAAAAGGACTCAAAGAATTTAGAAACACTAACACACTCTTAGTAATGGTTTATTACAGTGAAAGGCTGTAGATTAAAGTTAGCAATGGAAAAATGTACCAGGGGAGGGTCCAGGAGATAGCAGACATGGGCTCTATTTCTCTTCTTTCATAACATGTAAGCGAAAAGAAACAAATACAAGTTATAGACTGTTTTTTAAGATGTTTTTCAGATGCCAACTGCTCCCACAAAGTCACTGTAAATCAATTGTGCCAGAGTTGATTGCTCTTTGAGATACAGAAGGAAGCTTTCACAATTTCAAACATTTGGCCGTGTATTATAAATATGTATACTCTTATTTTTCATCCTATGCTCGAATGAAAGGTCCTTGAAGACATGAAATCCAACTGGCCCATCTTAACTTGCTATCATCTCTGCCCTTATTCATGGCAGGGGATCCATCAAAATATGTTAATGAATATAAGAATATAATTATCCTATTTACTTTTTTGAGATGGAGTCTTGCTCTGTTGCCCAGGCTGGAGTGCAGTGGCACAGTCTCAGCTCACTGCAACTTCCCGGTTCAAGCGATTCTCCTGCCTCAGCCTCCCGAATAGCTGGGACTACAGGTGCGTGCCACCACGCCCAGCTAAATTTTTGTATATTTAGTAGAGACGCGGTTTCACCGTTGTTAGCAAGGACGGTCTCAATCTTCTGACCGCGTGATCCGCCCACCTCGGCCTCCCAAAGTGCTGGGATTATAGGCATGAGCCGCCTGGACCCCTAATTCCTTTACACCAATCTTTTAATAGAAGCTCTAATATTTTAGGAAAATAAACATACAATGCAAGCTCTTAAAATCTATCTGTGACAAAAGTCAAATGGATGATAGAAAAGAAAAACCAAAAACAAATAAAAAAGAAAAAAGGAAAAATGCTGAAATGAATGATGTAGAAAGATACTTTTCGTTGATTGAGGAAGTTAAGGTCAATAAGGTAGTTGAATTGCAGCGAAACTTCTTTTGATGTATTTCTTCCTCTTCTACTTATCGTACATAAAGAAAAAATCTTAAAGCATAGGGAAGTCCAAAAGGCAGGCTAAGGCCTTCCCTGTGACTATATAAATGCCCTGGGAAGAAGGAATACAGTATTTGTTTCCTTGATAGAATATGGTCAACTCTTACCCAGAGAAGGTGAGCAAGTTGGAAGTTGAAGCCACACAATTTGAAAAGATTTTTACCTCTAAACCAGGCTTAGAGAAAAGACGGTGACAAGTAAAAGTAATATATAGTTTAATAGTATACAAGACTTTATTATTTAAACTTCACCTAAGATAAAAAATAAACATGTTTGATTACTTCCACCATCCTAATAAAAGAAGATTAACACATCTTCAACTTTTTGTATATGTCATTCAATAGTAATGTTTCATGTCCTTCATGAAATCCACTAAAAGTAGAAATCTAAATGATAAAAGAAATGGGGAATTAACATTAATTAATTATGGTATGTTCTCCAGAAACAACATTATAATAACATCATTCTAACTAAAGGATAAAGCAATAATATCTTCAATAAAGCCAAAGTGAGTGAAATTTGTTTCAACGTTTTAGAAAATTTTGGTTTAGTACCCTGAGATACAGCAATTTAAGGATTAGGTTCTCAGTTTAATATATGCCAATATTTGGCTTTAAAGATTGTCAAAATAAGAATTAGTAGAAGAAGTTAATCAGTAATTACAAATATAAAATCCCTGTGTTAATTTTTCCATTGCACTTGGTAATTTTTCAACCCTGCTTAACAATTTCATTTGTTACTTGGCTATCAACTTGTCGTCTTTTTGATATTAAACTGTCATTCATTTACACTGATTTGTTATTTTTTTAACAAGAGACTTCAAAACCCATTAACTTTTTGATTTTTAAGAATTTTAAGCAAGTTTTTAAATATGGACATTTGAGAGTTTTATAAATGACACATGCTATTTTATAGGTCTTGAACTAATAACCATAATATTAATTTGGGGTGATAGTGGGGTGCCTGCACATCTGTGTTGCAATTTCTCTCCTGGATAGCATATAAATTATAACATAAATGACTTTGGTGTATTGCAATGTCTGCAACTATATCCTAGAATGTTCATTTAATTTATGACCATTAAAATAAATAATAGCTTATCTTTACCTAATGATTACATAGTTTTAGGCAGCTAGCTAAGTACTCTGCATTAACCAACTTAGTCCTCATGAGCTCTCTCTGAGGCCAGTCCTATCGTTGTTCCTGATTTACAGGTGAAAGAACCACAGTTTGAACTCAGAAAGTTGGCCCCTCAGTCTTGCTAGCTAACATCAATAGCACCCACTGTCTCTAGTGCTCCAGATGAAACAGTGACTCCTTCAGGGTGGCATCTTGTAGTTACCTCCCCTCCCCACCATGTGCCTTGTGCTATTAAGCAAGTCATTTGTGCCTGGAAACTAGTTTCTTTAGCATTTGTTTCCTTTAGTGTTCAACGAATTAAGTGTGCTACATTTATTACCAAAGTCATATCTTGTAAAAGCCTAAAATAAAATATTCGTTGAATAATTTCAACAAAAATTGAGTGAGTTCCTGCTGTGTGGCACAGGCTGTGTTAGATGCTATAATTCAGCTGAACACAAGAGATACAAATCTTCTCTAAGTAAATCATATTCTACTAGATCTGCTTTTTTAAAAAATCCACATGTATAGCAAACATCTGACACTATGTACTTTGTTTTATGATTTTTCCTACAAATCTTCTGCAAGGCCTGCTACACACCCGCCAACATAGTTTCTTGGCAACTTAATGCATTTAAGTTTGTGGCCATATGCTTATTACATACTATTTTAGTCACATTTATAGTGGCAGACAAAAGATAATGTTTCCCCCAAAGCACCCGGCTTTTGAACTTTCTCTATTAAGAAGGACACCCATATCCATCATAAAGTTTAACACAATTTTGTAAAGTCCTCGATTGAATATAACAAAATTCTAAACATTGCGATAAACTTGTCAAGGTTTGCTTTACTCATGATAACCGCTTGATCTTTCTTCAATCTTTTGGTCACCCCTTTTGGTTCTGTACTCTTTGGAAGGAAGTCACTCTGTGCTGCCCAGGAATGAGAGTTAGGCTCTGCCTCTTTGAAGGCAGGGCATCCACATAAATTATCTGGATTCTTCTGCATGCAAGAATAAACTCTCCCCCATTGACTTATGTATTCTGTCATTCATTTAAATCAAAATGAATTCGGAAACATTTATTTTGTATTTTGGGTTATAATCTAATACTACTGGTTAATTTTGTTCTGAAAATTTTCCAGTTTTGACTATTAGGAGCTCTTTCAGTTGTCTACTATGCCCTGTGACATACCCCATGTCACAGGGGCGGCAAAAATGGCAAAATATGATAAAGTATATTGTTTCACTTGGTTAAGATGGTAAAGTAAATATAGTAATAACTACATTTTTATATTAGTAATATTAATATCTACAAAATACTCTGCTTTGCATAATCCTACTACAAATCAGAGATGGGGGCAGCTATACTAACTACTTTGCAAATTGATTAGGCAGTTTCTTTAAGAAGGTTAAGTGATTCATCTCTAATCATGCAGAGAGACCACAAATCTCAATGCATCTTTTAATGAGACACCTTTCCCCAATATTTTTTGAATGAACTCCAGAAACAAAAGAAAATAATGCCTGTATTCTTTTGTTATGAGATGAGATAACTGTTTTCTGAATATTTTCAAAAGTAACTATTTTCAGTGTTAAATGCATACAAAATATATTCTTAGCTTACAAAAGCTATCAAAACAATTGTTGGACATAATATTCTATGGAAGTTCTAGAACTAGACAAAAACTCAAGTGTTGCATGATATTTTTAATTGCATCAAGATTTAAAATCAATAATGGACTATTATTTGTGCTATATTATATTTTAAACAAAAAGCACAGACCACTGAACATTTTGATTTTGCTTTTATGGAATACATTCCTTCTACATAAAGGTCTTCTGCAACCAGAATGAGTTCATTTTACCCATTAGTGGAGAAAAACCCATTTTGCCTTTTTTTTGGGTTCATTTTCATCTCAGAGAAATAATACAAATCTTGGCCTGCAGCATTTCCTGTGGCTTAATAACCAGCTGGACCTCAAGCCATCACCTCCTCTCAGGCAACCATTAGTTCCCAGGAAACACTCTTCGCCTTGATCATTATTGCATAATTAAGACCATTTTGTGTTCCTTTAATGTAGCATATCAATTATTGAGGAGAAATATAATACAGGGAAAAAAGTGATGACATTGTTTTATATTTAAAAAGAAGAAAAACGAAAACGAGTAATCCTAGAAGCTTATTTTAATAACTGTCCTTCAAAAGAAAACCAACATCCAAAGTAAATTGCCAAAGAGCTTCTTATTTCGATATTTCTACTTGCAGATAATTTGGCAAAATGGATAAATAACAAAGAATACAACAAAGGGGATATTTGTCCTCAAGGAAATTTTACAGAATGTTCCCAAATCTTGGTGCATGTAAGCTGCAGTGTTGGGAATAAACTCCAAATTCAAGTAAGTAGGCAAGCTAAGCAGCCAATGGAATATTCACATAAAATCATGAGCTCTTTCGGTTGCAAAAATTCAAAATAGACCTCTTCCGCTCTTCATTATAACCAATGGCTTTATTTTGCATAGAAAAGATGAGTAGAGAAAAGGGACCCTATTTACCCACACACATACTGTGCAACAACACCTCTGATGATTCACCCCCCTCCAAACCAGAGGAAGTCAGAGAGTAGGTAGATAAAATATAGGCCGTCATATTACTCATATACTATTCTTAAGCAAACAAGGGATATGCAAAAGTGCTAATAGTCTGTTTTGTTGTTGTTGTTGTTTGTTTCTTGCGGTTTTTTTTTTTTTTTTTTTTTTTTTGAGACGGAGTTTCCGTCTTGTCGCCCAGGCTGGAGTGCAGTGGCACAATCTTGGCTCACTGCAACCTGCGCCTCCTGAATTCAAGTGATTCTCCTGCCTCAGTCCTCCAAGTAGCTGGGATTACAGATGCTCACCACCACACCCGGCTAATTTTTGTATTTTTAGTAGAGACGGGGTTTCACCATGTTGACCAGGCTGGTCTCGAACTCCTGACCTCAGGTGATCCACACTCCTCGGCCTCCTGAAGTGCTGGGATTATAGGCGTGAACCACGGCACCAGCCTTAATAGTCTGTTATTGTAACAAGCTCTGCAGTAGTCACTATCTCCTTTCATAGTTCCCTGGGAATCTTCCTCTGCCAGATGTCTTCCCTCACTCCCTGTAACTGAGCAGGGAACAGGTTGGGAAATGGGATATCTCCATATGGGCCAGAAGAAGGGGGAGTAGTTGTAGACTGAAATAAGAAAGGAAAAATAAAGAGAAAGAGAGGAAGACAACCAAAATGATTCTTTTATTTATGAAAGTGGGCATAAACTTCAAATGAACAATCTTGTTAAATTATCATTCGATGAGTCAATTCCGGCAATATGTAAAGTATACACTGTGCATGTTTATATTAAAAACTCAGATTTGTAAACATAAAATTCTGGTATTTTTGCTTTGAGTAACTGGAAAAAAAAAGGAATTATGGAACATTGGTTTAGTGTGTTTCCAACAAACCATAGTGTTAATGAAAGTTACATGGACCTTTTGCACTGGAATAATCTTCTCAATATTGGCATAGGTAAGGTACATCCTGGGGACCTTGGGCCATTTCCAATTGTGGACTTACTTTTTCTGGCAGCTTAAAATTATAAAAATATCTAGAATTAGTTGCTTCTTCAACAATGTTATAAGTTTTATCTAAAACAATCAAAAAATGTTTTAAATGGGACTGCATTTCGAGGAGGCGTCTGTCAGGTGAAACAGAGTTGCCGCCGCCATTTATGCAGGAAGTGGACTTCTTTCTTTCCTGTGCTCCACTCTGCGTCCTGTTGTCTCTCTAGGGTCTTCCAGAAGGCCACATTTATTCATTTATATTAGAGCTTGACCACTGGGCTTTTGTATTTAAAACTGTTGGTATAGTGTTTAAAGCAGTTTTGTTAAAAATTCGTACAGTAATACCTACTAAACAATGGATTCTTAGACGGATGTTTACTTGTATTATTGCAGCACAACACATTACCTTGTTGACTATAACCAATGTCTGTTAAATAAATAGACTGTGATTTCTTTTTTAATATTTTTATTGATAGCTCATCTAAAATTTCTTTGGTGTTAATACATGGGCTATGAAAAGTAGCAGATAATTATGAATATGCTTATTCGTTACTTTCTAAATGCACATGTATCCCTCAAAACTTGTATGCTCAATGATTCAGCAAAACTGTCCAATGATTCAGCAAAACCCAGTTCCAGGAATGGTAGTCACACACCTTTCCTGCTGGATCTTATTCCATCAGGTCCAATCCAGCCAGTTGTAGATGATGATTCATTTTTACCTTTTCCTGTCAGTCTCTCTCAAACATGACTATGAGTTCAGCAGGCAATTTATTTTGCCCTCTTAAACTCCAAAATCACAATCTGAATATCCACAGCCTATCTCTTAAGACAGCAGAATAATCTATAGCAATCACATGTCCCTCACAATATCTGATTGGATATACCATCTTGACAGCACTTGCTACTTGATTGAAACTTAAATGCTTATAATCATAGCCTCTTCATATTTTCACATTTAACCAGGATAATTTGAGATGTACCTTTCCAATGGTCAATGCCATATTTTAATCAAATGATATAAACAAATAGATATATATAAACAGATCAATATGGAGCTATCCATATTGATAAGAATATAAATTATAGGCACAAAAATACATTGCCTAATATTAATGCTTTTCTTTTTTTTTTTTTGACCCATTATTGGAAGCTTACTATGTCCTTCATCAGCATCACAACTCATATCATGGTGTACAACCTGGCTTGTCCTGTGAACGTTTTTGGTACACTGTGTTGTCCTCTACTGGTGATTCCACCATTTTAAAGTCCAACTCCTTCCTTGAATCTCAACCCAACCCAACATCTTCCCTAGCTCATACACAAATTTCATTGCAATTTTATAGTCAGCTACGTTTAAGAAATAGAAAAATAGAATTAGAAAGAGTCACTGTACTCTTCCTAAAAGGGGCAACCTGCGCATATCCTGACAAGCTCAACATGTCCAAATCATTTAATTATCATAATAGATGTGTTGGTCAAGATCCAAAACTTTTTAAGAACCAGTAAGGATTAAGAAAATACTTTCGTTTGCTCTGCAGCTTTGTAGTTTAATACAGCCCCATTTATTTATTTTTGTTTTTGTCCTCTGTGCTTCTGAGGTCTCCCCCATAAAATGTTTGCCTAGAACAAAGTCCTCAAGTGTCTTCTCTGTTTTTTTCTAGTGGTTTTATAGCTTCAGGTCTTACATTTTTAAGTCTTTAGTCTATATTGAGTTGAATTGTGTGTATGGTGAGAGGTAGGGGTCCAGTTTCATTTTTCTGCATATGGAAATCCAATTTTCCTGCAAACATTTTTTAAAGAGGATATCCTTTCCCCAATGTATGTTCTTGGCATTTTTGTCAAAAATCAGCTAGCTGTAAATATGGGGGTTTATTTCTAAATTCTCTATTTTGTTCCATTGGTCTCTATGTGTCTTTTTATACCAACACCGTGCTATTTTTGTTACTATAGCCTTGTATTTTGAAGTTAGGTAGTGTGATGCCTAAAGCTTTGTCCTTTTTGCTCAGGATAGTTTTGGCTATTTGTGCTCTTTTTTGGTTCTATACAAACTTCAGGTTTTTTAAATTTTTTTCTGTGAAAAAATAATGTTGTTATTTCGATAGGGATTACATTGAATGTGTGGATTGCTTCGGATGATAGGATCATTTTAATCATATTAAGTCTTTTCATCCTTGAGCATGGGATATCTTTCCATCTGTTTGCGCCCTCTTCAATTTCTTTTGTCAGTGTGTTTTAGTGCACCTTGTAGGTATATTTTACCTCCTTAGTTACATTTATTCCTAGGGTTTTTTTTTTTTTGGATAGAGTCTCGCTCTGTCACCCAGGCTGCAGTGCAGTGGCACAATCTCAGCTCACTGCAAGCTCCGCCTCCCGGGTTCATGCCATTCTCCTGCCTCAGCTTCCCGAGTAGCTGGAACTACAGGCGCCCGCCACCACGCCAGGCTAATATTTTCGCATTTTTAGTAGATACGGGGTTTCACTGTGTTAGCTAGGATGGTCTCTATCTCCTGACGTCGTGATCCGCCCGCCTCAGCCTCCCAAAGTACTGGGATTACAGGCATGAGCCACCGTGCTCGGCCGGGTTTGTTTGTTTGTTTGTTTTTTGTAGCTATTTTAAAGAGAATCTCCAAACAACCTGTTGAATGGGAGAAAATATTTGCAAGCTATTCATCTGACAGGTGACTAATATCCAGAAAATACGAGGGACTCAAATAGCTCAACTGTAAAAAAAAAAAAAAAAAAAAAACTCGCAAATCTCACAAATAATCCTATTAAAAAGTAGGCAAAGGACATGAGAGGACATGAGTAGACATTTCTCAAAAAAAGGCATACAAATGGCATAACCACCAAGTATATAAAAAAGATGCTCAACATCACTGAGTATCAGGGAATTGTGAATCAAAGCCACTATGTGATATCACCTTACCCCAGTAGAATGGCTATTACTAAAAAAACAAAAAAATGACAGATACTGGTGAGGGTACAGGGAAAAGGGAGCTTTTATACACTGTTGGTGGAAATGTAAACTAGTACAGCCATTATGAAAAAATACTATGGAGATTTCTGAACAAAATTAAAAATAGAAGTACCATATGATCCAGAAATTCGACTACCAGGTATTTATCCAAAGGAAAATAAATCAGTGTTCCAAAGGGAGACCAGCACTGGCATGTTTACTGTAGCACTATCCACCATTGCAAAGATATAGCATCAACCTATGTCTCCATCAATTAACAAATAGATAAGCAAAATGGAATACTAATTGTGCACAAAAACATTGAAATTATGTCATTTGCAGCAACATAAATGGAACTGGAGGTCACCATGTTAAGTGAAATAAGCCAGTCACAGAAAGAGAAACACCACATGTTGTCACTCATACGTGGGAATTAAAAATGTTGATCTCATGTAGGTAGACAGTAGAATGATAGATGCCAGAGGCTGGGAAGTGTGTATGGCTGAGAGTGGGGAATGAAGAAAAGATGATCAACGGGTACAAACATAGAGTTAGTTGGAAGCTGTAAGTTCTTTTTTTTTTTTTTCTTTGAGACAGAGTTTTGCTCTTGTCACCCAGGCTGGAGTGCAATGACCCAATCTGGGCTCACTACAACATCCACCTCCCAGGTTCAAGCAATTCTGCTGCCTCAGCCTCCTGAGTAGTTAGGATTACAGGTGCCCACCACCACACCCAGCTAATTTTTGTAGTTTTACAAATACAAACATTTCACCATGTTGGCCAGGCTGGTCTTGAACGCCTGACCTCAGGTGACCCGCCCACCTCGGCCTCCCAAAGTGCTGGGATTACAGGTGTGAGCCACCACGCCCGGCTGGAAAGTATTTTAAGTTCTAATGTTCAATAGCAGAATAGAGTGACTACAGTTAACAACAATGTATTGTATATTTCAAAGTAGCGAGAAGAGAGAATGTGAAATGTTCTTAAAACATAAAAATGCTAAATACTGAAGGGGATATATATCCCCAAAACCCTGATGATAATTACACCTTCTATGCATGTAACAAAATATCACATGTACTCCATAAATATGTAAAATATTCTGTATCAATAAAAAAATGAAATGATATAGGTAAAAGAAAGAAAATAAGCTGGGCGCAGTGGCTCACGTCCCAGCACTTTGGGAGGCCGAGATGGGCAGATCACGAGGTCAGGAGATCAAGACCATCCTGGCTAACACAGTGAAACCCTATCTCTACTAAAAAAATACAAAAAGCTAGCCATTCGTGGTGGCACACACCTGTACTCCCAGCTACTCGGGAGGGTGAGGCAGGAGAATCACTTGAACCTAGGAGGCAGAGGTTGCAGTGAGCTGAGACTGTGCCACTGCACTCCAGCCTGGGTGACAGAGTGAGACTCCATCTCAAAAAAAAAAAAAAAAAGAAAGAAAGAAAGAAAGAAAGAAAGAGAAAGAAAGAAAATAAATGTATAAACTCGATGCTCAAAAAGTTGTGTAATCTCAGTTTCTTTATTTCAAATATTGTATTAAAATATTTTCATATACAAACATATTATTTACCATTTATCTCCTAAATTTGATACTTTAAACTCTCCAATTTTAGTCTTTTCTTTTCTTTTCTTTTTTTTTATTTTGAGATGAAATCTCACTCTTGTTCTCCAGGCTGGAGTGCAATGGTGCAATCTCAGCTCACTGCAACCTCTGCCTCCAGGTTCAAGGGATTCTCCTGCCTCAGCCTCCTGAGTAGCTGGGATTACAGGCACCTGCAACCTCGCCTGGCTAATTTTTGTATTTTCAGTAGAGACGGGGTTTTCACCATGTTGGCCAGGCTGGTATCGAACTCCTGATCCACCCACTTTGGCCTCCCAAAGTGCTGGGATTACAGGGATGAGCCACCGTGCCCGGCCTCCAATTGTAGTCTTTAAAGACTTACTTGTAATATACTTCCCAGCTGAATAACAGGGAGAGTTTAAACCAAATTCCTACCAGTAAATATTTTTCTAATATAATAAAATGGCATAGCATTTCTTAACTAAAATATAAACAGATCCTATTTGAGCACAAAAGGGGAGAGCATATCATTCAGTATATTGATTAGATATTGCAGAGACTTTCGTAAAATTGAAGTTTATTAAAAATATATACAAAATGTCAACTTGAAATACATTTAAATGAGATGTGCTTTCACTTAGATAAAAATGATGTTTCTTGCACCCCAAACAGCATTTACTGTGTTGTAGTGGTTACTGATTTCATCATCGTTGCTGGTCAGTTACATTATGACTATAGCTGAGTTATGGCAACTCATAAAATAACCATAATTGAGAGACAATGAGCTTTCCAGATATTCAGTGAGATGCTTCCTCTTGGCAAAACAGACAATATTTTCCGGGTTTGGCTGCACTATACTTTGTGTTTAGGTATTGACTTTCTGATAATCCTAACTTGGCCTTGCTTACTAACAAGGAAAAGTATCATTTGCCATTTTAATGTAATGGGGTTGGGGGAAGAAGAGAAAACTGCTATTAAAAGCAGACCTCATCAGACTGCAATAAAATATAAACTACTAAAAGTCTGACTATCTGATAACCAAAGGCGTAAAATAATCTTTTAACATTTTTACTTTGTTTACATAGACATGAAAGTGTTTTAAAACCATACTACCATGCAGAGCTGATGTTCATGCATGTGCTGGAGTACGTTCTGATTCGTCAGTCTCCCACGATATTTGGTTGGTACTTATTCCTGTTCCAGGTGTTAAATGTCTGAAATAGCGTTCCCGCTTTGAAATATTTTTCAAAGTGTAAGAAGCAAAACAACAAATAGGGTGTTGTTACCCCACTTCTTCCCCCCAGCTCCCTCTTCCTCACACAGTTCATGCCACTTGCCACTCTCCTGGACTACTGGAAATGCGTCGGTCCACTCTGGGCTCATCCCATCATCCCCCACGCTGCAACCTGAGAGAGAGTTGCAAGTTGCAGATCTGATCTTGTCACCACCACTCTCCACACTAAATCCCTCTAATGCCTCCCCCATTCTTTTTGGATAAATTCCTTTGCTTGCATAGCCACGTGGTTGGCTTCTATAGCATCACTTCACACTGTGGTCACCTGCCTTCTACTCACTCGGGAACTTCTCTCCATTGAAGAAGTTCTTCTTCCCCAGCTCCAGGGCTTTCCCACTGACGGTTGTATCTCCCCCATACCAAGCCCAGGTGGTCATCTCATCCCACAGTTGTCTTTCAGCCCCATCAACAATTATTTGGAAAGGCTTCCTTGATCCCCGAATTTAAGCCAGTTCTCTTGATGTAGGTGTCTTTCCTTCAGAATAATTATTTACATTTGAATCAAGTATATATTAATTAATGTAACTATTTCAATATTATCATTTTCCCACATAGGATTGTAAGCTGTATGTGAGCAGGGTTCTTGAAACCTGTAAATAGTTTTGATCATCACTATAAACTCAAAGCCCAGGACAGTGATTGCATGGGATAAATACTTAATATATTGTATCAAATAACAAATGTTTGCCCTTCTGTAAGCAGAGTAACCTCTGCTTATAAGTTTTGTAACCTCTTAATTAATTATATTTTTCATTATAAGTGCTGACTCTTGTTACAAACACATTTTAAGTTGTGACATTATTGGTTGATTTATTCAGTTAAATGTATTAATTCTGAAATTTATTTAAAAATCAGAAAAATGATGATAACATTTATAAATAACCAATGAGTCATAAAGACAGAGTGTTATTAAGGGAATATCCCTCCCTGCAAAAAAAAGCAAGCGAACAAATAAAACCACATTTGTCAGGTTTTCTATAAAGAGGTTTGTATTTAAATCAAATTTTAAATTATGATAAAATGCATTTTGAAGTGTTAAACAGAAATCCAAATATAGGTGGTATTTTCAAAGCTCCTCAACTACAAAATTTAATTTTAGAGATGGCTAACCATCTATGAAGTGTTATTGGATGAGCATGGTAACAATATTATGAAATAGAGTTTTTCTCACTTAAAATCCAAAAAGGAGCCCTGAACAAGTCATTTTAGAAAACAAAAAAAAATACTGAATAATATTTTCACAAGAGTTAAATTAGATATTAAGTATAAATGAAACTTCAAACATGTAACATATTAAAGTAACTTTTGTTATTTAAGCATTACCAATAAAATTTCAAAATTATTCTTACTTTAGATTTTAGAAGAATTAAGTAAAACAGATCAGCCAGGAGTTCTGTGTAACTTTGTGTCAGTTAAATTTCATCTGTAGTTTCCATGTCCAAAATAGAAATTTGAAAGATCCAACAGACCTTAAGACACACATCTTTAAATGGAAAAATTGTTGCTATTTATTTAATATTTGGTAAGATTTCAAAGTATTGTTTTTTATTACTTCTAAGTAGGAAAGATTCCATCCAAACTTTGAAATGTCCTTTGCCCTTATATATGAAAATGTGCACACATGTGCATTCATGAAGGCGTGAGAAATGATCGATGCTCTAATTAGAGCTGGCACCAAACCTGGCGTAGGCAGCTGCTGTGAGCTTTGTCATTACAATTTTGACGTGACATATGATTTGCGAAATGCTGGGAGCATTAGAAGGCTGCCCCATCTAGGGCCCATCACGCTCAGCTCCAGACACTACCCCCACCAAAAAAACATCACATAATACCACATAAAATTATTCACTTCCAACCTCTTCCATCACTTGGTTATTCCATACAACCTCAATAGATTCTCCGGAACCTGATCAATTTTGAGACACTATTTGTCAATCTAAAGTGGTCAAGAACATTATGGCTACAATCCCTTGCTGTTCAGTTACTTCTCTTGTATTCAGACAATTTTTCAAAAGAATGACCTCTCTTAAAAGGTTATGCTTTATAAAAAGTCACTTGAAAGGGGGATAAAATTTTCTATCTCAAAATGTTCCTCTGCAATTACAAGTAGCAAAACATGGAGAGACACAGGTCTTTATACTGACTTTAGACTCATTCTGTTTAGATAACTGTATCACAGAAGTATTAGATCAACAAAGGTTCAAATCATTTCTTCACTAAGTTTCACTCTCCCATCAAAATCCAATGCTCAGCTCTCAAAGTCAGCAGGAGATTTCAGTATAAGCAGAGCAATGATTTCTGTGCCTACAGGTTTTCTTTCCTAAGAGAAGAAAAAAATGGCAACTATTAATCAATAGAAAATCCAACACCAGTGGAACAAATGTGTGCTTGCTAAAGCAGCATTTTCAGAACCCACATTGAATCTTCAGCATGGAAACAAAGTGCCTGTGCCTGGAGGCTCCTCCAGACCTTTTGCATCCCTAGAATCTTGGGGAGCTATAATCTCTTTTCCATAAATCTCAATTCCAGAAGGTCTTTATTCCTGAAATTATGTTACAATCTCTTTAAAACCAGATTTGGAGAGATGGTATGTGGAAATGTTTCAATGAATCCTTGGCTATCTTTACATTTGTTACGAATGTTCCCTATCTTTGATATTTAATACACAAATGGAATTTATTTCCACACATTTGGCTGGCTTAAGTCTGGGCAGAAACATTACAAGTGTGAGCTTAAGGGAACTATTGCGTTAAAAATGTTATTTGTAACATTTTTGTATAGACTCTCATGAAAAGGATGTGTAGTCTATTTGTGGAAGAAGAAGGTGATGAATATATGCATAAATCAATAAGTAGAGAGATACAGAAATGGCTAGATGCTCACTAAGGCACTGTTCATCTTGGGAGGAAGTAGCAACAAATTAAATTACTAGCCACTTACAAATGATTAATTTATACACTGAAATATTATATACCCATTTAAAGAAATGAATGAATCTGTGTACAACGATATGAAACAAATACATATAGGCCCAGAGAGAGACCTGCCCATATGTTGCATCAGCATAGACAAGCGTTTAACACAATATACATCACTACTTAATTTCAGAGAGTAAGATAATATTAGAATCTATTAGTAATATTCAAATTTGTTTTTAAGAGTATATTATAACCATTTAAAAATAATGAAGGAAAAAAGAGGAACATGCTATGTCAAGGACAGCTTGTATATTATACAAGCACAGACCAGGGGAACAGGGAATCTAAAAAGTCAAGGTAGCAGGTGGGAGGGAGAGCCCTACACACAAGAAAAGAAAGAGACTCGTCCACTGAAGTTTCACTTGACCTGGTCTTGCGGCGTTTATAGTGTACAATTGGACAATGTAGTTAAAATATTCCCTTAAAATGAGAAGATATAACCTTTATAATACAGAAAAGATCAAGTCCACCACCATGCGTTAGCTGATTAGCAAATAACACTGTCAAAAGTAAAAATAAAAATAATGGATAATAACAGTAATAATAATGTGGGTTTTTTTTCCTCACTCAAACTGGCTTCCAGTCATTGAAAAATATTCTGTTTGTCTTTGGTGTTGGTAACAAAATACTAATATTTTCTGAGTAATTATCTTTTTTATAATATTTCATATGTTTTTCTTTAACATTTAATGTTTTTATTCTTTTCTTAGGGGAAAACGCCTGTGGACTTTAAAAGTCAAGAACTTCAGATAAATATCTATTTTTTACATCTCAGTTTTAATCATATCTTTTCACTGGTTTTTTGACTGCTGGCATTTATATTTGCTTTTTGCCTAGAATAATTGCTTCTTATTTAAAACCCTCTGAATTTCTAAATTGAAATATTGGATTACTCCTCACAATGAGGGTTTGGAATTTTCTTCAAGATGCACATTTTTCTTTCTTTAACCTTTAAGGAAACGAGTTGAAGCGCATCATGGTATGTATTTCTACAGCAACCACTTTGCTTCTGCAATTTCAGACACTTTACACTGTCTTTCAGGAATAAATACCATTTGAGAAAGAGTGGCGGGGGTAGCACATCTCTCCAGCCTCAAACTATTCCTTCCTCAGGGCACAATTTCCCCGTGATGCTCTCTTGTCATCATCACCTTCTTCTTGTCTGAACTCATCAACATTTCAGCCAAATTACTGTGCTGCTAAGTCACTGGGAAGATCAGGACCCCACACCAAGATGATCATCTTAGAGATGCACAAAACCCTAGAATGGGTAAAGAGAGATCAAATATTTCAGATAGAAAAGTGGGATGTTTGTCTAGATAGGTGGCCTAAATGTCTACTCTGATCAGGAAAACTACCTTAAGCAGAATGAATCAAAATAATGCCTTAATAATGAATCAAAAAGTGAATGCCAAAGTATCTGCCTTTAGTCAATTTGAGTGTAGCAAATGAAATATGACTTAAAACAGGGTCAATCTTGAATGCAAAATATGGACTTTCTGAACACATACAAATGTTTCCATAAATATATAAAATGTATTTGTATTTCATAGACAACTAAGGTACAATTTAAACTACATTTGTTTTTGCAAACTCCTAAATTTCATTATCTGCCATTCATTAAGAAAAGGAGGCGAAAGAAAAAAAAAAACTTTAAACACCGATGTATAATTTCAATTTTGTTTTAGGCAACTGTGTAAATGGCATTTTTTTGGCGTATTTGTATAACACAATAAATGTGTAGCCCACAGCCAAGGGGATTGCATAAATTTTCCCCTGGCATAGCTACTATTTCCAATCCAATCATGCTCAAGAGAATATCTTATCTGCTTTGTATATACACACACAAACACACACACACACACACACACATCTTCAACATTTGTTAACATTAACATTCATTTTGTTTCCTGTTATGCATGTGTATATGTGCTTTTATTTAATAATGTTAGTTAACATTTCCTTTTTCTGTAAATAATGATAGTATAATTTGAAAAGTCTGGCTCAATTCCCAGACTTAGGTCAAGCTAATATACGAATATATTTAGTCCAGTTTACTGTTTTATTGGACTTTGATGTTGAGTTATATTTTTTGAAAGAGTATTTTTATATTGCAAGTTCCAAAAAAGATCCTAAAAAAGACAAAGCCTTGTTTTCTTTTTATCTTTAACTGTAATAAGAAGTTGGATCTAATTTCGAAACTCCCACAATTTGCAGCACATATATTTTGGATTATGTGGGAGGCTAAAATTATATTGAGCATGAGGAATTGTTCCTATCTTATTTTCTGGCATAAAATCATGTTTTTCTTTATTGTTTTTGTATGTCTCAGAACTTCAGAAAAAGGAAAAGCATGCATCCAAAATTAAAGAAAAAGTAATTATAAATTTACAACATCACAGGTGAACCCAACCTGCTTCTCGTAATATTTTTGGTTTGGATATATTGCTAAATAGCATCATCGTTCTCTTAGACATGAGGTTGAAAATTTCTGGGTTACTGTTGACTTCTTTCTTATTCTTACTTTTTTATGTCCTTTTGTTTATTTTTATTCTTTCTGTTATCACAGATCCTACTCATTTTTGTCCCTCTGTAACTATTATCTAAATACATTTGAGAGATTCTTAATTGTCTTTTATAATTTACTTTCTTTCCTCTCCAAGCTATCATTAATTTTGGAGCCAAAACAATCTCAATCAAAATATTTACTTCATTTTAATGATTTCTCATTGTCTAGTGTGTTGAGTTTCAGGAAGAATGCCGGTGTCCTCTCTGTTCCGGCTATACCTTAAAATTACTTCAGTGATTTTTAAATACACCAGTCTCTGGACCATAACCTCGAGACTCTGATTCATTATGCAAGAGTGGACATGGGTCTTTGAATTTCTAACAAATGTTATTGTGTTTTAATTGTGCTAAGAAAACCCTGCACTGGCAACCTAATAAAGTGGCCTGCTAATAACAGGTACTCAATAAATATTTGTGGAACAAATGAATTATTGATTCTTTGTATGAATAGTTCATTCTCAAGCAGACACCTGAACATCAACCTCTCCCACCCCACACCCCTTTTGAAATATTCTTCATAAAACTTCCTACTGTATGAAAGTACCTTCTGTGTGTGAATTTTTACTGTCTGCATCACCACATGGAATGTGAGATCCCTGAGAAAGGAGACTTTGTTTGTTTTGTTCCCCACAGTGCCTCAGTGTCTGCAATAGCACCTGGTAAATCATAGGGTCTTCTGAAATACTTTCTGAATGGATAAATGAGTGGTAGGAAAAGTGTGAACATGGTAGATAAAGGAGAAGTCACCACTAGAACACCAAGTTCCTGACATACAGTTTCAAGGTCCAGCAACATAGTCGCTATGAACTAGCTGCCTTTAAAGTTCTCTAGATCAACTATATAGATTAGCAAGTCTTTTAACTAAGCATTAAGCAGAGTACTGCTCTGAGATTTAGCACCTCAGTCTTTTAGGTCCCTAAAGACCCCGGATTGGTTCCAGAGGTGGACTGTCAAATAGGAGGACTTTCTGCAGTAATGGAAATGGTCTATGTCTGTGCTGTCCAACATGGTAGCCAAGTGTGTGTGGTTATTGAGTACCTGAAATATGGCTAGTGGCACTGAGGAACTAAAGTTTTAATTTTAATTAATTTAAGTAGCCTTAGGTTGCTAGGGGTTACCATATTGGACATTGCAGTTCTAGAGTTATTCTTCTCTCCTCATATTCAAAATTATCTTATGATGCTATCATAATTGAAAGATTAGCCAGGGACCCTATCATGGCTATGGCAGTCATGTCCTGTGAAAAATTCCATTAATGACCTCCACGTTTTATGATGTGTAGAGCAAAATCTCAGTCTCCCTGAGTAAGGCCTGCTCCATGTGGATACCTGGCTTTCTCCCTTGTCTACCTCCCTCAGTGGAGAGTCCACCTGCTGATAGTGCGCTCCTTAGGTGCCTGTCTCTGGCTGTCCTGTGCCACCTGCACAGAGTTATGCATGAGCTCCACTGTTGGAAGTCTCTAGAGATGAGCTGAGCTTACCCTACACCAACTGAAAGAGTCTATCTTAGTCCTGAAGATCTCAAGTCATCCTCATATTCCCATGAATGTGAATGGAAGTTGAACCTGCTCAGAGAATCAGCAGGGCTCTTTATTGTGGCCTGGAGCCAACTGCCAAGGAATGCCTAGGAACACACTCAGTAAGAGTGTTGCCCTCAGGCCAGATCAGACTTGAACCTGCAGAGAAATCCCCTAGGTATGTCATCAATTGCTCATTTGGATGCTACAAACTTGAAGTTGTGAAAAATTTAAAGACTTACATTATCCGGTCTCTCCTGGCAAAATATGTAGGTTTAATCATTCCTGAATTTTCCTTAGTTCACATAGATATACAGATATATACCCTAAAAATTGGCATTGGTAGGTGTGTCAAGTTATCATTTTAAAAACATAGAAACCTGAACAAGATGTATCACTCCAGTCTAGAATGTCTATATGCAGAGTATCCACAAAAAAACAAACTTCAACATTCTTTCATGTCTATATTCCTTCAACATTCTTTGTCTTCAACATTCTTTCATGTCTAGAATGTCTATATGCAACGTATCCACAAAAGACCCAAACTTCTTTCATTTAAAGAACCAAACTTCTTTAAATAAAAACTACTCACAATAATTTAATATTTTACCATTTACAAAGAGATTAACTACAACAATATTCATCTTGAGTTAATTTCCCATGAATAACTTTTTCATTTCTTCAAATTTGCTGAATGGAAAGCCAGAAAGCAGAGTGAAGCAAGTAATGTGTGTGTGAGTAGTCATTGGACACATACATAACAGTGAGCAAGTTTATCAGCTCCTGCATGGCAGTGTTCTGATTATCTTTTGCTGCAAAAGAGCTACACCCCAAATTAGTGGCTTAAAGTAAAAGCTTACTATTGTATATGATGATTCTGTTGGTCCAGGATTTGGAAAGGGCATGGCAGGAGGTCTCATCTCTGCTTCACAATGCCAATGATTTAGCTGGGAGAACCCAAAATGCTGGAAAAGCTGATGGGTGCTGATTCTCTCCAGCTTTTCAGGTAGGTAGCTTGGGGTTTTTTACAGCATGGCGGCCTCAGTGCAATGTGACATTTGCATGGCAGCACAGAGCTCCCAGAGTGAATGTTCCTGGAGACAGGAATTGGAACATGTCAGGGTTGGAAGCCTGAGCCCAGTATATGGTTCAGCCTTACTTTCTCCCATATTCTGTCAGTCAAAGGAGAACCTAGCCAAGGATCACTCATGTTAATGAGGAGAAGACATAGGACCTCACCTCTCCCTGGGAGGAGGATCAAAGAGTTTGACTCTTTAATCCACAGCAGGCAGACAGCTTTCCATTGTTATAAACCACCTCCCCTCACTCCATCTGTCTGTGCTAATTGTTTGCTCACAGGAATTTGTTTAGCACTGTGTAGAACTGGGATAACTTTGTGCTTATTTTGCCGTTAAAAGGGAGAGGCGCTAGTTTGGAGATTTTTAAAAAGCAAAGGTTTGAGAGTCAGTAAGACCTGGAGTGAACTCTCCTGTCAGCTATTTACCAACTGTATGACCGAGCAATTTATAAAAAAAAAATGCAAACCTCAATATCCTCATCTATAAAAATAAAAAAAAAATAAGACGTATTTGGCTGAATAGTTAAGATTAAAAATATGAAAGTGCTAAACCATACATGTTATATGCTCCATTGATGTTGCTTATTCTTTCTCTCTTCTGCAGGGTATAAAGGAATCTGAACACGACTGATATTTTCTTTAATTTTTAGATCCAGATATACATTGGGTAAAATCTACTTCATAGGTTTTCAAAGGAGCATTCTTCTGAGCAAATCTGAAAACTCTCTAAACTCCATTGGTATGTTACTCTTTATCTTTATATGAATTTAAATTCTTCTAGAAGTTAGATAAAACTGTGGTAAAGCTACATAATACTTTTGACATATTTTCAAGAGTAGACAAACTTCAATTAATTTGTAAGATACAGGAAGAAAATTTTTCCAGTTAAAATGTACCTCTTGGTTTCTGGAGTGTTAGCAACCGTTCACACTTACAGTTCAAACAGTGCAACCTTGTAAAACATATATAACTTATGAAGAGATAGATATCTCTTTTTATAAAGCAAACAAGTAAATTATTTCCCTCAATCCATGATTTATTTTTGTAAAGTGGAAATTTAAGGCAGTAGTTTTGCTTTCAAGTGAAAACCTGGATCAACTTTTAAATATCTATAGGCGCAAACCCAAGCTAGGTCTCACACAGTTCCTCACTTAATAATCTGTTAACGTTTAATTCTTTTTCTTTCTTTTTTTTTTTCTGGAGACAGGGTCTCACTATGTTGCCCAGGCTGGAGTGCAGCAGCGCCTCGGCCTCCCCAAGTGCTAGGATTACAGGTGTCAGCCACAATACCCAGCCCATTAATGTTTAATCCCCTAGAAGGTGATCCTTTTTTTTTTTTTTTTTTTCAAAGAGACAAATTGCAGCTCCTTCTCTGGGCTTTTCTAAACTATAGCAGATAACTTAAAATCTGACATGCCAAGATATAGCCTTGTCTTAGTTTTCTATCACTGCTATAACAAATTAGCACAAATTTAGTGGTGAAAAAACAAGCACATTCATTATTTCATAGTTCTCATCAGGCTGACAGACATCTTACCTGGCTAAAAGCAAGGAACGGGCAGGGCTGCGTGCCTTCTGGAGGCTCCAGGGCTGAGTCCATTCTCTTGCCTGCCCCAGCTTCTGGAGGCCTCCTGCATGCCTTGGCTCGTGGCCTGTCCTCTGTCTTTAGAGCCAGCAATGTTGCTTCTCTGACCACTCTTCTTCCAGCGTCCCCCTCTCTAAGCACAGCAGGGAGACCTTCACTGATTATAAAGATGCCTGTGACTACCTTGGACCCACCAGGATAACCGAGGTCACTCTCCACCTCCTGGTCGTTAACATTAATTACATCTATGAAGTCCCTTTGTTACACAAGATTCCACAGGTTTTCAGGATTAAGAACTGGACATTTTTGGGGGGTGGAGCAAAGAAATTTCTGCCTACCACAGCCCTTGATAGCATAATTAAAACATTGATTTTCATAAGGTTTTCCTAAACTGAATTTTATTTTGCCTCAAAGGTGCAGATGGTCAGTCTTTGAGTGCCAAGTTTATATGCTCATCTTACTTTTAATTTCTGACCAAGATTGATGATTACTTGAATATGTTGGCTACCCAAGTAATTTTATTTACTTTTATTAAAGAGGATAATTGTATTTCAATTAATAGATTCTCTTTAACAACAATTAAAAAATTACAAATGTTAGCTGAGAGTGACAGATATGAAATAAATTTAAAAAGTCTAATCAATGCCTGGTGGAATAATTTCAGAAGCAAAATAATTAGAAACAATTTTCATTGAAAGGCATGCAGTATGTTAATTTCTTCCACTTAGCCTTCAACAAAGCTAAGGATGTTGGAATGAAAACAAACTTATTGTCTTCTAATGATGGCCATGCCTTGGAACACTATTCCCTTCAGAGATTTGTCTCTGGTTTGTGGAATCACAGTAAAATATTATGAAAATAATTGTGGGTAAACAGGGAGAAGCCAGACATGAAAAGAAGCGAGATCTTGGAGCATATATCTATTTGCATGCTAGTCTTGTTAGCTGTAAATAGACATGAACATGAAATGTGGGAATGGCAGAATAATTTTTCCAAGTGCATATTTTTTATCAAATCAATCTTTACTTTAAAAATTAGTGTAAAATTAAGAAGACAGCAGACATCAGTATGTTTCAGCATGTATATAAGCAGAAGTAGGCAAGGCATCTACATTTTCTACAGGTAGGAGAGAGTTATCATCTCATTAGATAGTTAAGTACCATACCATAGGGTTCAATAATATTCATACTAGGCAGAACACTAAATTCAAAGTAGCTGGAGGGCAGAATTTTCCTTATGTTCTCACCATCATCCACGCTGTCTTAACCACCTAGTTGTGTACCGTTAGCTCCTGGCTGCATTTTCTCCTCTTCAACTTGCAAATTTTTCCTGTATTAAAACTAATTCTGCTCTGTCATATTTTATTTGGGTTTTATTTTCTAATAATGAAAATGAGTGTAAAAGGAATTCACATTATCCAGTCCTATTTTATTTCTTTCAAGTATTCACCAAATCCACAAAAATGTAAGGCCCAAAAATAATGTACCAGTGGTGAAAATTTTAAACATTTCTGACACATAGATGAAGGGGATATATATTTTATGAAGTAATGAGCTTATTATAGGGGACTGAGTTTGATACTTTCTCTGCCTTCACATCGTTGTGAGAGTTTACAGATTTTACAAACTCAAGGTTATAAACTACTTTCCAATTATCATTTCCCTACTCTGAAATAATTAAAGTAAATTCAAATGGTCTTTTTGGTAGCATTCCTTCTTTCTGTCATAGCACTAGTAAAAGCCCTAAATTTGTCAAGAAAAAGAAAATGGTATCAAGCTGAATTTTGTGATGTGTGGGGAACCAACTGAAGGATATTTTTCTGGCAATTGTCTAATTTACTTTCATCATATTTCTAAACTTTCCAAAGCAATATTTAATATTCTGACAGTTGTGTTTTCTCAGTCTCTATTGAATGCAAAGAGAATCACTCTATGTCTTTTTTTATTCTGTATTGAGGGCTATTTTTAGTTTTTTATTTCTTGGATAATTTCTTATTGGCTTTTACAATAAATTCCAGCTAATGGATTTTTACTTGGTTAATCTTCCTAACGAAAATTTGATCTACTTTTTTTTGTCCCCAGGCTGGACATGTTTCTTTACTGGATTAATCATCTTGCTCATTGGAATTTTTTTTTTTTTTTTTTGCAAGAAGAGACTAGAGTTATATTCTTGTTATATCTCTAATCAGAACAAACTATCAAGATTAAAAATAATTGCTTAAGGAATAACAAACATAATTTCTAATATATAGCAGCTATCTTTGTTATATATTAAGCACACTGTCCTCATATAAAATGCTATTATTTTCCAGTTTTGGGGAAACTGGAATTTCTCTGTGTAGCCATGCTGGCAACTTGTCTCAGTTTCCTTTTTCTTTTTTACCCCCATGGCTAATAATTTTAAAATGCCCTGATAACATGCCTTTTTTATCATTCTCATTTTTAAGCCAACTAACAAAATGCCAAACAACACACTCATTAATATTATCTACTATTTATTACATATTTATAAATTATAGAAGCTAGATTGGTAAAAGCACAATTATTTTAGAAATTCTACATACATAAAATAAAGCAGCTCACCCATGTACACCCAACCAAAATATTCTATTTTTATTTATTTGTTTATTTTAAATTATTTTGAGACAGAGTCTTTCTCTGTTGCCCAGGCTGGAGTGCAGTGGTGCCATCTGGGCTCACTGCAACCTCTGCGTCCTGGGTTCAAGCAATTCTCCTGCCTCAGCCTCCCAAGCAGCTGAGACTACAGGCACACACCACCACAACTAGCTAATCTTTTTCTTTTCTTTTTTCTTTTCTTTTTTTCTTTTTTTTTTTTTTTTGACGGAGTCACGCTCTGTGGCCCAGGCTCGAGTGCAGTGACACGATCTCGGCTCACTGCAAGCTCCGCCTCCCGGGTTCACGCCATTCTCCTGCCTCAACCTCCCGAGTAACTGGGACTACAGGCGCCCACCACCAAGCCTGGCTAATTTTTTGTTTTTAGTAGAGATGGGGTTTCATCGTGTTAGCCAGGATGGTCTTGATCTCCTGACCTTGTGATCCGCCCGCCTCGGCCTCCCAAAATGCTGGGATTATAGGCGTAAGCCACCGTGCCCGGCCAATTTTTTTGTATTCTTAGTAGAGACAGGGTTTCTCCATGTTGGCCAGGCTGGTCTCCAACTCCTGACCTCAGGTGATCCGCCCCCCTCGGCCTCCCAAAGTGCTGGGATTATAGAAGATGTGAGCCACCACACCTGGCCATTCAATTTTTAAAATACTGTTTGATAATTGAGTTAAAGCCACTATACAGAGAATAATATTGGTCAAACCGAATGTGTGGCAAATGCACTTTATATTGATCAAGGTGAAGGATATAGGAGTCGAATAAATGGTATAAAATTTGGACTAAGAACCAGTTCCAGGACAAATAACATATTAGCACAGATTTGATATGAAATTTACCTAGATGATACCAAGAGGGCTTCTAGGAAATGTTCATCCTTTCATATAAAAAATAAATTGATGGGCTCAGAATTTCAAATAAGTGTTTGCTACTTACTTGAAAATAAGAAAGGGAGTGCTATTTGTCTAGAAAGTAGGTTATGTTAACATGATAAGGCATTTAAAGACATGGTAAGCTCATACAGATGTATCATGAACATGAATCAAAGATTTTACTTGATTAATAAGAGAAACAATAAGATGTTACAACCAATTCAAAGGCAAATTTAAAATCATCTACAGGTAAAACTGGTCGATTCACAGAGCAATAATCCTTAGAATTTTCACTGGACACTCTCTTTGCATTTTTCTGGAAGAAAGTCAATTGCATTTATATCATATTTTAAAAATTTTACAAAGTTGCGAAATAGCTCAAAGATGATGAAAGGCAGAGAAATCTTGGAAGACTCTGCTAGTCAGGTGATTTAGTAATCTTTACAGCTCATTTCACAGTCTTTCACAACTTTTTCCTGCATTCACTATCACACTGCATTCTCTTTCCACACCAAAGTAAGAGGAATTATTTAACCCTACCTAAGATCTCATAAAATACTAATACAACTTAAGATCCCCTCAGAAAACTACCTTGTGGTCAGCACGGGAGGAAAGGCGCCTTGACAGGGAAAAGGAATCTTCCCAACACTCACACAGGGAAGGGACGAGAGGACTATTTCATCGTGAAGTTTGGAGCTTTGGAAAGGCTATGCACATGTTATTTAAGTATGGTACAGGCAATCCATTTCATGAGGAACAAAGAATTAGGCACCACAGTTAATTTTTTCTTGCCATTTTGATATTTTTGTTTTACTGTAACTAAATGACTCAAAGTATAGTCCGATCCAGAGAGAGAAGCCACCCTTCATTTGGGCTTAATCTCAAAACACAGATGTATATTTCAATCAACAGATGACATTTGAGTCTCTGAGGGAATTTTGTCTTAACCAAAAACCTCTGAAAAATTAAGTAAAATGGACAATTCCTACAATCGCTCCACAATCATTAAGCCAACATGTATGTTAAAAGATGTGATAGAGTTAATATGTATTATATATCCACTTAAATACTGTTGCAGCAAAGGAGACAGAGAGAAGAAGGAAGAGAGACGGTAACAAGGAAAGAAGGATGGAAGAGAAGGCATGAGGACGGCTATTTGGAAATGGCACAGAGGCATTTACAGAGATCATTATGTCCTAGGGTCTCTTACCTTCCTCAGCCCTACGCAGAGTATGTATCTTCTTCATTTTAAACTTTTAAACAGGAGAAAGCTAAATGCTAATCTTGGAACTTATGAAAGCAACTTCTCTGGGCTTTTTAATATTAGATTATACTTCATGTTGAACTTTTCTCTAGCTCAGAGATTATTTGTCTATTACATAGGAACCATTTTAACACTTTTTTAAAAGAATCCACTGGCTTCTTCACATTTTTTCATGCAGTAGTTTTTCTTGAATTTTGTTTTTTATAAAAATTACTAGGAAAGTTTGTTAAATTTTCAGATTTCCAGGCCTCATATATCATCAGTAAATCTGGATCACCCTCAAAATACCCATCTTTGTCAAGCATCTTGGGTGATAATGCTGTGTCTCTCTTTAGAACCCCAAGGCTATTGAGAGGGAAATATGTGAAAAATAAGCCTGCCCATACACAACAATAACATGGGAAAGGAACAATGTAAATTTCACACTGCCTACGTGAGAGTGTGTGTGTGTGTGTGTGTGTGTGTGTGTGTGTTTGTGTGTGTAGGTGTTTTAAATATAAAACACTTAAAACTGTTTCCCGGATTATTTTCAACTGTTTGACTCCCTAGTAGTGAAGCTCTACCAAGCTACAATATCTGATGCTATCTATCTTTTTTTGCCTCTTATGATATTATTTAATTATGTGTTCACATAATTAAATGGGACTTTTTCCCCTAAATAATACTTTTGTTTTCTTTATGTTAGGCTTAACGAGAATAAGCAACATTGCATTTTTTTTTACCTTTTTAGAATAGTATAAACATTAAGTTAAAATCAGTTGCAAAATATTATTTTTTAAAATTGTTCTGAAAATAATTTTTAACCAAATAATTTAATGTTGACTTTCATGTTTTATCTGAGGCTATTTAAATTTGTCATTTACCATATTCCTAAAGCCCTTTAGTTTGCCACGCAAAAAAAGTATAGCCAAGCAGCTAGAAAATGGAAAAGTCACTCACTGAAATTATATTTATAGACATAGCAACAGGACTATTGCAGAGTAATTCCACAGTGATTTTTAGTCCTACTGATGAGCTATAATCTGTCTATAAAGTAGTAGAGGCTATAGTTTATTGGTGTGAAGCAAAGTTAAATTTAGACGTGTTCTATAAGAGGTTATTTCTACTCATTTTCAATCTAGAGTTCCAATCAGAGCTGCCTAATCTTTTTGTACTACAGGAAAGCTACTTAAATAAGCTCTACCATCTCTAAAAGGAAGCTAAATTATTCAACTTCCTTATCAAACTTTCCTTTGGAACAAGGAATTAGGCAAGAATATATTGTAAGTATGATTGTGTGAAGTTTCATGCTAGAAGCTTACCTGGCCAGAGAGTTAGACTGTACCATTCTATAACAGGTGTTCTAATTTAAACTATGTATATATTTTATTTATCCGTGTTGAGTATTTCTATGGCATCCTATTTACTAGGTTATAAACTTTTCCATAACTTTTATTATTATAAGTAATGAAATTATTTATTTATACTGAATGAATCTTTGATATGCTGAGAATAATGCCAATGGGACTATGATGTTTCCCAAGTCCTTCAATAAATATCTAAACCATATAATTGCAGGCATCACATAGGAAGACAGAAATTGTTTCGATTTGCTAAACATCTTTCAAAAGATTTTACTCAAAACACTGCTTATTACTAGAAAGTGTGAGTGTGTGCGTGCGTGCGTGTGTGTGTGTGTGCGTGTGTATTTTAGGAACATGATCATTTGTAATACATAGATATTGTCTTACTAATGGCACTATTCTGCTTCTTCAAAATTATCTCAAGGCAAAGGGCAATAGATTAATCAATAAATGACAATGTTCTATCAACTTGCATTTTAAAATAAAGTCAGAAAATGCTACAAATTCGTAATCAATTATTTCACGGTGAAATTAATCAGTTTAAGGGTTTGGGGATTGACTGACTAAAGCCAGCAAACGTGTATCTAAAACAAAATCTGACATGCATAAATTTACAATTATATGAAACAAATCGGCTGCAAGAAAATACTCCAGAATGGAAAAAGTTAAGATTGCAATTACTCTTTTCAAGTTGGAATTGGGAATTGGGGAAGAGAGGAAGTTGGAGAAAAGCCAGAGTCAAAATTTTGGTGAGAAATAAAGAATAGTTGAAGGAGTGTTTTCACAAGTGTCCTTAAGGCTTTGAAAATGTCATTCCTCTTCTGGAAATCTCATGACTTTTAAAAAGTAAAAGACAAACGTGATGATAAATCTGAAATTAAGCAGAAGATTGTGTTTCCCTTTCTGAACGAACATTCACCTCATTTTTTTCTAGACATTCCAAGGTGATTCTAAATGGCAATTTGCACTGTCATTTTAAAAGAATTTCTCAGATATTTGCTGGGCACTTTATGGAAGGAGACACTGAGGTAAAGATGTTAAGCTGCATACTCCTAGTGAGATAAGAAAGCAGAAGTGAAGTCAGCCTTAGAAACCAGATCTCCAGACTCCTGGGCCTTCATTCTTAAACCACACTCTCATTTAATATATCCACTGTGGCTTTTACCATGACAAAAAACGTAATTGGATCCATGAATGCAGAGCCTTGGAGGGCACTATCAGCATTACACATTATCTTTCATCTTGAAATCTCACAAAGCTTTATTAAACTGTTCAAAAAGGAAGTGTTATTGTTCCCAGATACCTCTCTCTCCCCAAAAGATAGCTCAAGTGGATTTATCAGGTGGCTAAATGGGAGTACTAAAGAGGTTAAATTTAATTCAGGAAAGGATCTTTCCCTTAGGAACACAGAAGCTTTTGTAGTGTTGGTGCTAAAATGGTTCCCTTGTCAGAGGAGTTACGTTTTGAGATCCTCTAAGCAAATTCAGAAAAGGAGAGGAACTTGACCACAGAAACTGTGTTTGATACATTTGAGCAGCAAAGTAAGTTTTCATTCCATGGCATGCTGTAATGTGGGCAGGTAAAAATATCTCAGATTGATCAATTCCGCTAAATTAGATTAATCAAAGGCTGTATGAAGGTAAAATAAAGAAAAAATTAGAAATAATCTGGGTGATTTAGGGTGAAGAATATTACATTATGAACCTTTAAGGCAATTTGAAATCCAATCATTTTTATTTAAAAAGTTTAATATGTAAATACTCTCAATTTAAGACAGAATGTAAGATGTTGGTAGTGTCTTTATTGGAATATCTATTTACAGAACTTAGGAGGAAAAATGTCTGTGTAATGGCTTCAATTATTCACATTTATTTTGTGTGTTTTCCATAAAGAAAAACTAAGAACTGCACACTAAATTTTTATGAATGCACACTCATATATATATATACCCACATTTTTAAATGGGTTATGATAGGGGAGAGGACTATGAAAATAACTCTAAATAATATTTATTGGAGGGTCTCATTCTCATACTAGTTTATTAAAATTTTATGTAAATAATTCTCCACATTAATGTATATTTTTTGCAGACTCTTTCAGAGACATTTTAACTCACAATTTGGGAAAACCAATGAGAGAAGAAAAAAGAAATTCTTATCTGAAACTTGAACTTATCAAAACTCACTTGTCTAGAAATTAGCCTGGGAACATCCAGGCACTGGAATTTCTCACTTTTTTTCCTTCTCCCTCTCAACTTCGGTACTGAAAGGAGAAAGTCATTTCCAAATGTCTGTGTTTTGACTTTTTAAATAGACCAAATTTAGAGTCATGTAAAGATACAATAATTAGCTTTCTTAATAATTTTCACCCAGAGGTATTTTTATAGAGAATAAAAACAACAACAAAAAAGCCTTTTCGTTATAAAACATTCACTTGTACCAAAAAACATGAATCTGTAAAAAGAAAAAAAAAATTACATATGAGGTACTACAAAAAGGGAGGTCCACAAGCCTAATTCTCCCTCTCGGTGATTTATGATGTGGGTGTAAAAAATGAGGTGGGTATTTTAAAAAATAATAAAAAGAATCCTTCCTTTACCTCATTCTAAATCTGATGAATGGCTATAAATAGGGCATGAAATTTGGGGCCAGCCACAGTTCCAATTATTCCTAATTTCCTTATACCCAAGGCATATGATTGAGTTAGAGTACCTGGTGAGTACTCTAACTCAAAACGTTTGAGTCTCAGCACGATTCCAGTCCCTGCCTCAGTTTCTCCAGGCTCCCATTGATCGGTGTCAAGCACAGTTCCTTCACCCCCTACAGAGCCCCTGTATTCCCAACCCACCACCCACCAGGGGCTCCTGTCAGCACCCATGAGCGTTTTCAAAGCCCTCTGCTGCTTACAGTTATCTCTGTAAATTGTTCTGAGGAATCCTCAGCAACTTGCTGATGAAATTTGTTAGTAGCCACAAGCTAGCGGAAGAACAACGTCACTCTTCTCTTACTTTCTCCTGTCTGCCTCCTGTAGTTCTCCCTCTAACCTGGTGGCTTACATCTTTCAATCAGGCTCATTTTGTATAAAGCAGGCCTTTATGTCAGAAGCTGAGACCTCCAACAGATGGAAACGAAAACCATCCTGCTACCAGACCTTGGATCTGGAAGGTCAGTCTTGGTGCTTGTTTTTCCCAAAGTCACTGAGGCTCTTCAAGGCTGTGACACCTTACCTTTGGTGCAGTCTATAAGATAGAGTTTCTACTCTCCCTAAATTATACTTCCTCCGGTGCAGATTAATTAGTGATTTACTTCTGGGTTACATACCTAAAACATATTGGTTATAAAAATAATCCTACACAAATGCCAGTCACATAAAAATGAACTGAATGTAAAAATTAGAAACTAACCAGGCATAGTGGCTCATGCTTGTAATCCCATACTTTGGAAGGCCAAAGTAGGAGGACTGCTTGAGCCCAGGAGTTCAACCAGGGAAACCTAGATGCCATCTCTACAAAGAATTAAAAAATTAGCCAGACATGTTGGTGCATGCCTGTAGTCCCAGCTTCTTGGGAAGCTGAGGAGGGAGGATCCCTTGAACCCAGAAAGGAGAGTATTCAGTGAGCCGAGATCACAGCACTGCAGTCCAGACTGGGTGACAGAGCCAAACAACCTATAAACTAAAACATTTAAAAAATCTACTTATGACAGAAAAACATGATTTGTGAGATAAATATTTATCAGGTATCTACCAGAGCAATTTAATTCCTAAAAATAGGCACATAGTTTTTAAAATAATAGAATATCATGAGAGTCATTTCCAAAAGGCATGATTCTATGTCTTGAACATTAATTATTTCACTTGTAAAATTTCATTAAAAATTTATTTAACTTGTTATGTTTAAGACTTTGCCTCAAACCAAAATAGAATCTATCATTTAAAATATTTTTCAAAAGATCTCTACTGTGCAGTATTATTTAACAATCTGTAATGATAGTTAATACTATGAAATATATTTGGTTTCTTGGTCATTTGTGATCATCCAGTTAGGCAATTATTTTAAGCCAAAGCAGCCTATAAGAAATTTTAAGATGAGTTTTCTTAGAACAACATCTAACAATACAGCTGCACTTCAATGAAAAATGATTGTTTTTCACACAAATGTACCTTATACAGATGTACTTTTCTAAAGAACCTTTTCTTCAGATTCACCAGGAAGATTATGGTGTGTTTCTTTAATTAGAGGATTTCTGCAATTGTGTGGTTTACTGGTCTGTACAGAAGCTTCCCTTAGTACACATTCAATAGTCAATTGGTATCGAGGAGTGCTGAAACCTGGAAGAATTTTCCAACTGAACAGCGCAGATGCATACTCACCCATTTGTATTTTTGCAAACTAGGACAATAGCAGCTTTTCTTAGGGGCTTATATAAAATTCCAAAGAGAAAGGGCACTGTGTTCTTTTCTGTTCAAGAATAGACTTGATTACACATTTTGGGGCATAGGGTTTAAAGGAATGTAGGAAAAGGGAGTCTCCAGTTGCCTACATTTAGACTAGACCCTTCTCTGCACCTTCCATGGAAGGGTAGTGTGAAAGATATTTTAAACCAATTGATTTATCTTGCTTTATTTCTGAGCATCTTGACTCCAACTGTATTGCAATTAGAAATAATTTTTTTTAAATGGCGTAGACTCTGATTTGTCCTATGCCCTTCTTCTAAATTCCAAGAGTCTATGTTCCTTGACAGTAGGACTTTGTTTTGCTATTTCATTATGCCAAACACCAATACCCATGCCTGGCAAATAGCAGATGCCCGCCTACTTGGCTGAAAAAATGGGTGATCTTCAATTTTTAGTCAAACTAACCCACTCTTGTCTACTCATTTGTGTTGCTTTTTGTCTCACAGTTTGATTATCTCATCAATTCATTTATTTGTTGATTCATCCATTCATTCAACAACTATTCACTGGGCACTAACATATACTTAGGTTTTGTTCAGAGTTCTCAGAATTCAGTGTGCACAGCACCATTTATCTTTATCTCTTTATCTTCGCTACAAATTTCTCCTCACCTTTTAGAACACAGCCCCCGTCTTTCCATTTGATGTTGCTTCCCAAAACAAGTACATAGCTTTGTTTCTGTTGGTATTGTTTCTTGGTTTTTTCAAGGGATCTTTGCCAATCACAATAAAAGAAAATAGGAAAGACCGAAAGAGCAACAAACATTACAGAAGTGTAAGAATGCTAGAAGGTCCTATCAGTATTGTCTGTGATCTATATTTCCTGACACCTTTATTGAAATTCTCCAGGGCTTTGTATTAGCTTTTTAGGGCTGACATAATACACTATTGCAAACCGAGTGCCTTAAACCAGTTTTAGGCAATTTATTGTCTCATAGTTCTGGAGGGTAGAAGTCTGAAATTAACACACAGGCTGGTTCCCACTGGACGGAGAATCTGTGCCAGGCTTCTCTCCGACTTCCTGGTGGTGGCCGGCAATGCGCCACCTTCCTTGGCTGGCAGGCACATCAGTCAATCTCTACCTCTGTCTTCACATGGTCACCATTCCCTGTGGCTCTGCTCCTCTTCCTAGAAAGACACCAGCAATATTGGATGTAGAGCCCACTCTACTCTAGTATTACCTCATCTTAACTAAGTACATCCACAATGACCCTATTTCCAAATAAGGGCACATTCTGGGGTTCTGGAAATGACATAAATTTTGAGGGGACACCATTTAAACCAGTAAAGACTACTTTTGTGAATTTTAAGAAACTCATAGAAAGAGTTCACATAGACTCTTGGAATTTAGAAGAAGGGGCATAGGACAAATCAGTCTCTGCCATTTAAAAAAATTATTTTTAATTGCAATACAGTTGGAGTCAAGATGCTCAGAAATAAAGCAAGATAAATCAATTGGAAGACATTTTCTCTGATGTCTTCTTTAGCAGAAGCCTTTATAAACTCCTTTATCTATAAGAACCCCTGAAAATAAAATAGGTCAGAATAATAGGTCATTTTTCAATGACAAAATATTTAATAACACATAGTATTTATCATTTTAGTACATAACAATATTCAGCCAGTCACATCTTATAAATTGAAATAGTAAGATTAAAATCCCCTGTCATTAAAATTTCATTTCTTTTTCTTCTAAGTAAAACTTGATGATTTTAGTCTTTTGAAGGCTGTCATTTTCTAAATCAGTATTTGAATAATGGTAGATTGTGGTAGTGAAATGAGCTGTGTGAACTAGCAGATACAGTATTTTACCTTTTCTGGCTTGTGTATTACATGGAATTTTACATGTGTTTTTGGTTCCTAAGAGTCATTAAGGAAGGAGAGAAATGTCAATGGTAGACATTTGCCACTTGGTTTTGGTTTGCTGGCATCTGTATTAGGGTTCTCCAGACAGATAGAACCAATAGGATAGATATAGATAATAGATACATAGATGGATGGATGGATGGATAGATACATAGATAGGTAGATAGATAGATAGATAGATAGATAGATAGATAGATAGATAGATAGATGGATAGATAGATAGATAGATAGATAGATAGATAGATAGATAGATAGCATTTGTTAGGAGAATTGGCTCGTGATTATAGAGACTGAAAAGCCTCCAGACAAGCCATCTGCAAGCTGGAGATCCTGGCATGGAGTAGTGTGGCCCTGGAAGTCAATGGTGTAACTCTCAGACCAAGATCTAAGGAGTAAGAACTCGGCTATGGGAAGTGGGGTGCTAGTGTAATACCTAGAGTCCAAAAAGTGGAGTTCTGTTGTCCAAGAGCAGGGAATGAAGAGTAAGTTCCAGCCCTAAGAAGGAGAGAAACACATATTCCTTCCTCTATCTTATTCCATCTGGGCCATCAGCTGATGAGACGGCACCTGCCCACGGTAAGGAGGGATCTTCCTCACTCAGTCCACTGACGCAGATGCCAAAGTCTTCTGGAAACATCCTCACAGAAACACCAAGAATCATGCTTTACCAGTTCTCTGGGTATTTCCATAATTCAGTCCATTTGACATCTAAAATTATCACAGCATCTAAACCAGCCTCCTCTTTGAGCAAGATCTCCACATGTTAACCTAGTAATGTGGATTTCCATTTCCAACAATACTTTTCTTCTTAGTATTGAACTCCTTGGAAACATATTAATCGGGCCATTGTGTTTTTTCATTTTGCTTTATAATAGCAATAGTCCTGGGCACAATTTATTCAAAACCCAGTGTCAGGACCTGTGAAAATAGTTGAACTAAAGTATTTCATTTATTACTCCCAAGAAGCCTATGGTGAACATGCCATTATCATCCCACTTTAAAGAAGATTTTGGTCTTAACTTGGTTCTGTCATTGTTCACAGTACCACAGGTGAATGGAGGAGCTAGGATTTGAATTCAAACCCCTATACCTCCAGGGACTCTGGTCTAAACTAAAACACATACTGTCTGCCCCACTCTCTGAAGTGGCTATTTCATATAAGTTTTTATTCATTAAAACTGTGATCCTCCTGTCCAAACCCTTAAATCTTGGCAGACATCCTTTCTGCCAAGATCAAAGAGAAAATAAAAGCCATAAAAAACAGACTCCCTTAATATCCCACCCTTAGGATCCAGCATTCAAACCCATCTGCTCTTATCTCTCCAATGAGGAAAACTCTTTCCTCTATCAAACCTCTGGATCTCATCCTTTTCTGTGGTAGTGGAAACAAACTATTGATTCAAATTTTCTCTCTCCCTTGTATCCTTCTCATCAGTATTTAAATATGTTCTAGGCTCTGATATCCTAATAACAAGAATCCTTTACCCTTCAGCTAACAATCTCTCTCTCTCTCTACTCTCCTCTCTTCCTTTAGAAGACAAACATTTAATGCTTTTTATGCTTGCTGTAGTCTGTTCTCACACTGCTAATAAAGACATACCTGAGACAAAGGAAAGAGGTTTAAATGACTCACATTTCCAGATGGCTGGGAAGGCCTTACAATTATGGCAGAAGATGAAGGAAGAGCAAAGGGACTTATATGGCAGCGGTCGAGAGAGAGCCTGTGTAGAAAAATTCCCCTTTATAAAACCATCAGATCTCATGAGACTTATTCACTATCACGAGAACAGCACAGGAAAGACCTGCCCCCATGATTCAATTACCTCCCACTGGGTCCCTCCCATGACACGTGGGATTGTGGAAACTACAATTCAAGTTGAGATATGGGTGGGGACACAGCCAAACCATATTACTTGCTACCTCTATTTCATCATTTCTCAGTCATCCTACTTTCTTTTGTCTCATGCCTTATTTAACTAAATTCCTTTTCATTAGTCCATAATGTTACTCTGAATTGAATGGCATTTTTTAACTCTCATTTTTTTTTTAACTTCTAAGTAGCATGAAGAAGGACTGTGTGGTTCCTACCCTTAGCTTCTGTGGGAGCTCTCATTTCTTATTCTCCATCACTCTGCTCTTTTTCTCAGTCTCTTTTGCCAGCTCCTCTGCTTTGACCTTGGTGTAAGTTTTTTTTTATTTTTTTTTTTCTTCGAGATGGAGTCTCACTCTGTCACCCAAGCTGGAGTGCAGTGGTGCGATCATGGCTCACTGCAACCTCCGCCTTCCAGGTACAAGCAATTATCCTGCCTCAGCCTCCTGGAACTGGAATTACAGGTGCCCACCACCACGTCTGGCTACTTTTTGTATTTTTAGTAGAGACATGGTTTCACCATGTTGTTCAGGCTGGTGTCAAACTCCCAACCTCGTGATCTGCCTGCTTCTGCTCTTCAAAGTGCTGGGATTACAGGCATGAGCCACTGCGCCCGGCCAGTTTTTAAGAGTTCAAATGAAATTGTGAACTTGGAAATAGGAACTTTTTTTAAAATCAACTTTACAGAGGCATAACTGACACACTAAACTGTACATATTTAAAATGTATAATTGGATAAGTTTTTACATGTGAATATACCCTAAAAACATTACCACGATAATGTTTACCACAAACCTATTATCTCTGAGGTTTTCTTATGCTCCTTTTAATCTCTCCTCTTTTCTTTATCTACCCCTTTCCCTCTCCTTCCTCTCCCCAGTTCTCAAATAAGTAATTTTTGTCATTGTGTATTAGTTTGCATTTACTGGAGTAAGGTATAAACAGGATGGCACAGTGTTTGCTCTATTTTGTTTGGATTCTTTTACTCAGTATAATTATTTTTAGTCTCATCTTTGTTGAGTCGTATTCCACTGCATCACAGTTTCTTTATCCATCCATTCCTCTGTTGATGGGCATTAGAGTTGTCTCCAGGTTTCAGCTGCTGTAAGTAAAGATGTGATAATTTGTGTAGAGGTCTTATAATGAACATATGCTTTTACTTCCATGGGTAAATACCTAGATCAATTGAATAGATCTTATAGTAGTTGGATAGATCACCCTTTATTTAAGGAATCTGCTTCATTATTGTTTTTCAAAGTAATTTAACCATTTTGCATTCCTACAGACAGGATATGAGTGTTCTAGTTTCTCCATATTCTCACCAACACTTGGTATGGTCAGCATTTTTAGTTTTAGACTTTTAAAAAAGAGTGCAGTGCTATCTCGTTATGCTTTCATTTGCATTTTCCTAATGACTAATGATATTGAGCATCTTTTCATATGCATATTCTCTACCCATTTTTTTTCAGTGGTCTGCTAAAGCTTTTGCTCATTTTTATTTTTTTTTTCTCTTATTGAGCATTGAGGTTTCTTTATACTTTCTGGATACAAATCTTACATTAGATATATCCTTTGTAAATCTTTTCTTGTGTACCATGGAGAATTGTCTTTTAATTCTCTTAATAATGACTTTTAAAGAGCAGAAGCTCTTTTTCATTTCTTTGTTATTTTTGTTGTTGCGATTGTTTAATTTTTATGAAGTCCAGTTTATCACATTTATTCTTCCATGGATCATGTTTTGTTCTGTTGCATCTAATACATCTTTACTTAATGCTAATTGACACTGTTAGTCTCATATGTTTTCTTCCATGAGTTTTATAGTTTAAGATTTTACACCAACATCTATAATTCAACTTGAGTTAAATTTTAAATATGGATCAAAATTAACCGTTTTGTAATGAATACTCAGATGTTCCAACACCATTTGTTGAAAATATGATATTGCTATTCTCCCAACAAGTTTCCTTTGCCCCTTGGCCAAAATCAGTTGTCCATATATGTATAGGTCTATTTTTTTTTTTACTTTCTATTTTATCCTATTGATTTGTCTATCTTAATGCTAATAACTGTCTTAAAAATATACTTATTCCCAGTTTTGTTCTTTTAGAAAAGTGTTACAGCTATAATAATTCTTTTGCGTTTACATAGGAATTTTAAATTCAGCTTGTCAATTTCCACAATGTAGCTTGCTGGGATTACATGGAAGCTATAGATGAATTTGGGGACAACTGACATCTTAAGAATATTGTCTTCCAACCCATTAAAAATGTATCTTTCTGCATTTATTTAGGTAATCATTAATTTTTCCTTAGTGTTTTCTATTTTTAACTGTGTGAAACTTTCACAGATTTTGTCAGATTTATCTGGAAATATTTTATATCTTTTGCTATTATAAGTACAATTTTTTAAAATTCAATTACATATTGTTCTTTGCTCTTGTATCAAGTGATTTTAATGTTATATATTAAATTTGAATTTTGAAACCTCACTAAAATCATGCATTAGCTCTTATACCTTTTTGTATGTTTCATAGTTATTTATATAGTTTATGATATTGTCTACAGATAAAACCAGTTTATTTCTTCCTATACAATTTGGATGCCTTTTATTTATTGCTGCCTTACTACTATGAATGCAAATTTCAATATCAAATTAAACAGAAATATTGAAAGCAGACAATCTTGTCTTTTACCTGAACTTAGGTAATCTCAGGCAATTGTTGGGCTCAATGTATTTGCTTATTTTTCTGTCCTTGGCTGCCTGATGTTTTTTGTCTCTATAACCATCGTTTCAAATGTCCTGTCTGTTTCTTGATGGTTTGTTTTTTCTTATGGCAGGGTTAGTCTGGTCCTTTTTGTTCATATTAGTCTGAAATAGTCCACATTGTTCTTTAAAATGTTTAATGTTGATGTCAAGGTTTCTTCTATTCTGACTAAACATTATCTGGTTGAGGAAAGTTATCTACTTGCATAGCTTTGATGATAATTTGAATAGAAATGACTCCCACACTTATCTCTCCAACTCAAATCTCTCATTTGAATTCCAAAGGCATTTTTAACAACCAAATCTACAGCTCCACATAAAAATTTCACAGACAGATCAAACTTGGCATGTCAAAAAATGAACCCATGCTCAACCCACCACTTACTTGATCTGTTGGATTTTGTGTCTCAACAAATGGCATCATCATCTGGAAGAAACCTGGAAGTCAACCACGACTCTGCTTCCATCCCTCAACTCAGACTTAATCATGAAGTCCTGTTGAGTCTACCACCAAAAATATTTTTAAAACCTTTACATGTTTTCTTTCCACTAACCCTTATCTCACTTCCTTTCAATAATCCCCTGTTTGGGGTTAAACTATATCCCCAAGAAAGATATATTGCAGTCTTAATCTGCAATACCTATGAATATGACCTTATTTAGAAATAGGATATTTGCAGATGTAATCAGTTAAAATGAGGTCATTAGAGTGGCTCTACTCCATTATGACTGGGGTCCTTGTTGGAAGAGAAGAGGTACAGAGGCAGACATACACGGAGAAGAGAAGGTGAAGACATACAGGAAGAACACCATGATGATGGAGCGATATTCCAACAAGCAAGGAGCTCCATGGATTGCCAGCAACACTGGAAGCTAAGAGAAGGACATTGAACAGATTTTCCCCTAAAGTCTTTAGAGAGAGCATGTCCTGCTGAAACCTCCATCCCAAACTGGGAGAGAATAGATTTCTGTTATTTTAAGCTACTCCATTCACAGTACTCTGTTGTAGCAGCCTAGGAAACAAATCCACTCCCATCCCCATCACCTTATTTTGACAAGAGCCACTTCAGCTCCTATGTGCCACCTGGTATAGTGCTTAGTCCCTTTATGTGCTACTCCAGGCAGAAGTCAGAGTGATCTCGTAAAAAAGCAAATTGGAACATGTCATTGCCCTTCTTCAAACTTTTAGTGGCTCCTTATTATTTTAAGGATGCTGTCCAGGATCTAAAACAGGATCTAAATGGACCTCAATAATCTGCTCTCCACCCTTTTCTTCATACGCGCTCACTCATTGGAGTGTTTTTTCCACTTCATCAAAGTATTCTAGTCACCCTTGCTCCTTAGTTGTCCTGCACCCTGCCCCTTTCCTTGGAATACTTTTTTCCCCAAACCCACCTGCTTCATTTGGTTAACATCTGTATATTCTTCAGATGCCACTGCCTCAGAGAAACCTCTCCAGAATATCTGATAACAAAATTGTGTGTCTGTTTCTGGGCAGCTCTCTCACCCCGTTGACCTATATAGTGTCATATGTGAACAACAGAGTGTGCTTATTTGCTTGATTTGTATAATGAATAAGACGTAGTACAAAATATTCTTTGGATGCAGCATTCATGAACGCTCTCAGTTTCCAGGTCTCAGTATCGACTATTTTCTTTCTTTCTTTTTTTTTTTTTCTTTTGAGACAAAGTTTCACTCTTGTTGCCCAGGCTGGAGTGCAATGGCGCAATCTCGGCTCACTGCAACCTCTGCCTCCCAGGTTCAAGCGATTCTCCTGCCCCAGCCTCCCGAGTAGCTGGGATTACAGGCGCCCACAACAAAGCCTGGATAATTTTTGTATTTTTTAGTAAAGATGAGGTTTCACCATGTTGGCCCAGCTGGTCTCAAACTCCTGACCTCCAGTGATCTGCCCACTTCGGCATCCCATAGTGCTGAGATTACAGGCATGAGCCATGGTACCTGGCCTCAGTATTGACTATTTTCGTACAGCTTCTATTTCTTCGTTTTCTCCCCTCTCCATTACAGGTCTACATTTCCAAACAATTCCATGGGTAACCTTAATCGTCCAAATCCTAAAACCTTAGAGTATTGGATTACAGTGGTCAGGAATTAGGGTAAGAGGAGAATGGAGGAAAAGGAGAGAGAACAGAGAACCCGTGAAAGCCAGCAGAGGGTAGGGAATAACACAATTTTGCCAGCTGATTTTGAAAATACCCGGAGTCTCACATATATGCAATTATTTAGCAATTGTTTTGCACACGAACCAAATCAGTAAATGGACTGGCTTCTGCTCCCCATCGACTCCTCATGGTGCACTCCTCTCCTTCCCCAGGCTTTTGCTGTTGTTCTGTACTAAGGCCATGTTCTTTTTTAAAAAAGTGATCTAATTCATATGATAATATTCTGATGATGGAGCAGGAAATGATGTGATTTATCCTGTATCTTTATAAGAGCATGTGAGTTCTGTGCTCTGTAAGAAACAGGACTGGCAAACACTTTTAACATTCCCTGTCTTTGGAATTTACATTTTAGAAATCATTTCCTCTCCCCGATACCTTTTCCCTTTGTTCCTACAAAATATACCTAAATGTGTTAAGGCAGAAACTCTAAAACTATTACAGGAAAAAGAAAAAAAGAAAAAAAAAACAGTTTGCAAGAAAATAATCTAATGCTAGAGGGAATGGAGTAAATAATCATTATTTGAAGTGAAAACTAGAAAATTAATTAACCAATTTTGAAAATATACTACATACTATTTTAAAATAAAAGTTTTATATAAAATAGTGAATTCCAAATGCCTTATTTTGTTTGGGCTAAACATAAAATATTTATAGAAAATTGATCATAAAAGTCCTCTTTCTATAATTGCCTGATATTTATTTCAACATTTCTGATACAGCAAATGGAGTGACCAAGTCAACAGGCAACATTTAAAAAGCCATTTCTTTGAGATTTTGAATACTTTTGCCACCCCTGGGGACATGCTTTGAATCTGGCAGGAACATTAGCTGATCATGCTACTTCAATGTGACAGCTTCAGATTTTTAACAGGGGAAAAAGGCAGAACTAATGGATGTGAATAAGCTTAAAAGCACGGGAACTTATCAATCACTGTAAACAGCTGTATTTTGGGAAGCTAACAGAGGTACTTCTAAAAATGTAAAAAGTCAATAGATATATTTCTGGCAACTAATAATTTCAATCTGGTCTTCTTCATTTGTCTGTCCTCCAACCCCCAACCTGCCTGCCTTCTGTTTTTTTTAAGTGTAATATTCTTGTCAGCATTGATTAACATGAAAACATTCTCCTCACATGCACCATTGTACTTTCCAGAAGGAAATAACACAGTATCTAATTTTATGAAAAGATAACTCAAAAGATGAATGAAGCAAATCAAATTATTAACGTGATTATAATCTTTTTCATCCCGTTCTGATTTTATAATAGAGGACATGTACACACAATGCTATTTATAATTGGTACATTATTGGGTAATGACTATAACTATTTATCTTTTTGTTCAACCTCAGGCACATAACATCTTACGTATATATTTCAAAGAGCTTGAAAACACAATTATCTGTTTTGCTTTACAATTATTTCAAAATATTCCACTACTGTATTCCTCCACAGAGGCCTCTAACCCATTATTTTCCAGAACAAATTCGCTTTTGAAGAGATTACTAGTGTGACAATGATTCAAGAAGCACAATAAAACCCTGCTTACTCCACTGGAAAAGTGAAAAACATATTTAATTTTATTCTCTAGCCTTCTAAAGGATTAGGTTAGGATCAGGCCAAGTCATTAGACCTTAGAATCCTATGAAGAAAATGTCCTCAATATGGAGTCCCCAAGGATACAATCTTGTTTCAAATACTGTGATGGTAATCTCTCAAACTGAGAAGCTACTTTTCAATCAACATGGCTTGACTGTTTGGGGTGGAACTTGAAAGCCATCAAGATTAATTTCTTCCTATGCACAAGGCACTACATCATTTACTAAGGATAATGGGACACACAACACAGTCATGCTCTGATGAATTAACTATTCACCAGGAGAGACAAACAGTGTGAACACACCTATTGCATTACAATGCGGTAGAGCCCGGATACTGTGGGTAGTACTTACAGGACGGTGTGATTAACTCTATTACTTAGTGTGTCCAGGAAATTTGTTGGTTGGAAGTAACATCTGAGCTGGGTTTTATAAATGCGTTATTTTCCTGATAGAGAGAGTAACATTTGCATGGAAGATGGATGTCAAGTTTAATATCAGGTTTAATAGTATGAGGTCTGAAGCCAGCTGCCTGAATTTGAATTCCTGCTCCAAAATTCTTTAGCTGTGTGACTCTGCAAAAGATACTTAACCCCAGTGTTTCAGTTTCCTCACCTGAAAAATTAGGTTTAATAATTAAATTTACTCATTTCAAAGCATTCTGTGTTCACATCAGGTTTGAATCAGGTCTGCTGGGCTTTTCTGTTAGATCATATTCCAGGAATTGTTTTGCAGAGAGAGTATATCTGTATTTTTTAATTATTTTTCCCCTCAAAGACAAGTCAAATAGCTTTTCCCAATAAGTAAAGTCATACAAACCCATTTTTTAAAACTTTCTCAGTAAGCTAGACTTGTTTAATGTAAGCCTTACAGGCATTGTGGATAAACATCCTCAATTCTCAGGCAATTCCCACAATTCTTTATGCCTTTTCAGAGTCTTTCTTTGAAATTATATCCAAATATGTAGTTGTGGCAGTTAGACCCTAAGTGACCCACATAATCTTGACTTCTTGGTGGTCACACATTTGTATAACCCCTTACCCTTGAATGTGGGCAGGAGCTGGGACTTCTAACCAATGGAACATGGGAAAGGTGATGAGACGTGACTCCGGTGATGAGGTTACCTTTTACAAGACTTGGCCGACTGAGACTGGATCTCCTTACAGGCTTGAAGAAGTAAGCAGTCATGTTGGAAAAGTCTTCATGGCAAGGAACTATGAGTGGCCTCTAAGGACCGCAGGCAGCCTCTAGAACGAATGTGGACCTGCAACTACAACCAGCAAAAAGACCAGTCATGCAACCACAAGGAAATAACTTCTACCAAAGCCGAATGGGTTTGGAAGCAGATTCTTCCCAGCCAATCCTTCTGATGACAATGTAGTCTGGCCAACATCTTCACTGGACTCTGACAGACTCTATGTCTGGGATCCAGCTGATAACACGTGGTAATATGTTTTATAAAATTATATTTTTATGAAGATTTGTTACACAGTGATATAAACTAATACCATAGGTAATCAAAATCCTCTCCTGTTGTTTGGTAATATTTCATCACTAAATTATTATTGAAAGTTACACATACTGCTTTGTGAGCTGTCATAATCAGTAAAACAAACAACGGAAATTCAAAAGTCCTGTGAAGTTTTTTGAATAGTTAGTGAATTTATGTGGGAAAATATTCAAGTATATTAATTTATCTCAAATAGTAATGATGTCTCCCTTTGCCATTGTTATGGATTTATGGATTTATGTATCTGATACATGTAACATTACATTTTCAATCAATACTATTGATGGACCCTTCCCTACTTTTATAATTTCTAACTATAGTTTTAGGGAGAATACTAATAATGGAAGCATTACTTTTATTTTTTCTATAAATTCCTCTGGAAATATGTATTTCTTATGTCCTAAGGTTATTAACAAAAAGAGAAAATAATTTCTGATTTATAATTCACTTTCCTTCAAAAAATAATAACTCAGTGTCTAGTAAGGTAAAGCAAAAAAAATTAAAAGAACCCATAAGTTTATTTTAAAATACCTACTCAGAAGCAAAACTGACTTTCTATTAAAAATAAAAAAAAAAGTTTTCTTATTATTGTTTTGTTTCCTTGTTTTTAGGTGATGGGATTGTATTTGCAACTCTCTGGTCAGTAAGTGATAAAATGCCATTTCTATGCACCCACCTGGCCTGTGTGACTGGGAGAATCTCTCTTTTTATTAAATGTGCTTCAAGTTTTAACAACTGACTTTTGTTAGTGATATGATTAATCTGCCTGTGACTGTCAAACAACACAGATGATTTGCATATCTCACCTCAGCCAAGATGCCTCATCTTAGGATGAATTTCAGTTAATTCTTCTAGAAAAAACAAATAGAAAGAAAAGAATGAAATGTCGTGTAGATATGAAATGAAGTCTTCTGCCTTAATGGAATTGTATCATTATAGATAGCTTACTTAGTACTGAGAATGTAATGCTACAAATGAGGGCATTCATTATTATTTGGATGTATCTGAGACTCAAGTTAAATAAGTTACTTGCATTTCATTTATCCTGATAGGAATAAATTCAATGCTGCTAGCTCAAAATCAACGCGTTAGAGACCATGGTCAAATGTTGAGTCTTTAGAAGTGACTTCCTGTGATCAAGTTCCACTTCTATCTCTTACTTTCTCATTGTGTAATCTTGGCCAACTGTCATAATCTCTCTTAGCTTTGTAGAGTCTAAGGTGGGGTTTAAATGAAACAAAGTATTCACAGTGCTTAACACAAAGCCCTCCACATACAAACCCTCCGAACATGAACATATTCATTATCATTAGTTTACATAAGACTCTCTCCTATGTAATTTAAAGCAGATTTACTATAATGCCTTTCTTCCTCATATTTGTTATTTAAATAATTAACCAAGAAAATACACTTTACAAGTTTGGGCCATCAGGTTTTCATTTGGTTTTGTTTTGTTTTTGAGTTTTTGTTTGCTTGTTTTTTTCTGTTGTTGTTAAGCAGCTTAGACAAAGCAAGTATTCAATATGCAGGTATATTTTTAGGAAATCTTTAGGTTGATCTATGATTCCATATAAGGTTTGAGTCAACAAATTCACCTTTAACTTACAATTATCCCCCATGAAAGGAAAATATGAAATATGGATATAAGAATAATGGGCTAAATGTCCAGGAATGAAATGGAGTACTGAACTCCAGATTCTCTGTCAACGCTAGAGGAATCAGAGAGCAGTTTCATGAGCTTTAGAAGAAGAGACGTTCACATACCGTACTTGGTTATCTTTGCATGAGATTTTGCAGTAAGAGAGTAAAATTCTGAGATGGTTCTTTATAACTCCTTAAGATAATTTCTATTCATTCTCTTAGGAGTTTTTGTTTTCTGAAACTGGAACATTAATGGTCGATATTAGGTTTCTGAATAAACAATAATTTTATTAGAGATATAATTATATAAGTAAAAAATAAATTGGTAGTTTTTTTGTGTGCATTAGCAATGGTGGAATCATAATATTGGACACACAAATATATGAGTACTTAAGAGCTATTCAACTTTGCTTAAGTTTAAAATTTTTCAATGCTGTCAGAGTCTATCTACATAGCTGCATGCAATATGGATACGCATATGCATAGTTTGTACAGTAAGAATGTATATATTATACTCGGACATGTATATTATACTTAAACATATGTACATATGTACTGGCATACAAGTATGTAAATCCATATAATCCAGAGATATAGAAAGAACATAACATACATACAGAGCCTTACTTATGTTGGAAGTTTTATTGGAACATAGATTAATTCACACACAAAAATAATGCTACCTTTTAGATAAAGCATGAAGTTGTCATTAAATCAAAATGTAATATATTATTTGTCATATTAAATGATTGTAAAAAGAAGTCATTCCTCCTATAATAAATATAAGTTAAGCTAATAACAGAAATAATAAATGTGAGTTCAGCCTAATGTGGCAACTTCTGGATTTTTAGTGAACTTTAACTATTGACGGTGTGTAGTCTATTAGGGAACAAAATAATATCCTTAAAAACTTTAAATCTTGTGATACTGCTTCTTAATTGCTTTTGTAAGTTTAAAACATTTGGGGAAAGGAACTATAACCGTATCTGTTCTTTTTATTTCCAAAGCTAATTTTATTAGCTAATATCTCTCCACTCTTAAAATTAAATAAAAATATACAGAATTAATTTATACTAAACCGTTTGCATTTAGACTGAACACATTTAGAATAAGAGGGTGAGAATCACTTTATAATTCTGTATGACTACTCAAAAAAAAAAAAGACACCCAAAATACAAGAATAGTCCGGGCACCATGGCTCATGCCTGTAATCTCAGCACTTTGGGAGGCCGAGGAGGCCGGTTCACTTGAGTTCCATAGTTCAAGACAAGCGTGGCCAACATGGTGAAACCCCATCTCTACTAAAAATACAAAAAATTAGCCTGGTGTGGTGTCACACGCCTGTAATCTGAGCTACTGGGGAGGATGAGGCAGAAGAATTGCTTGAACCCAGGAGGCGGAGGTTTCAGTGAGCCAAGGTTGTGCCACTGTACTTCAGCCTGGGTGACAAAGCTAGATCCTGTCTCTCTCTCTCTCTTTTTCTCTCTCTCTCTCTATATATACGTATATGAATAATTTAATGAGTGGAGTACTTTCAAGGTGAGAGTTAGGAAAGATAATTGAAGTAAACTAATATTACTACATGTAATATTAGTTTGCAAGTTGATCCAGTTGTTTCCATATGATCAGCATTATTAGGCAATAGATGACATATCAGAGTGCTTTTCAAGATTTGCTGAAGTAGAAATTATACAGATTTCGTCCTCAAGGTACGTATTCCCTATGTTTCTAATATTCTTCATTTAAGACTTTCAAATAAGTCCTCAGGCTCAAATATATGACACTTTTTATTTTTAGTAATGTATAAATTTAGCAGTAAGAGTATATTAATATCATTATTCTTTATATACATGGATATAATATAATCTAAATGACAAGACCAAGCACATTTTGAAGATAAGCTAATATACTCAAAAATGTTATTGATACAACTATTCCATTTACCCATTGTAGACTTCACCCCAAGAATACAATTCCCTGTTGTCTATTATTTCTAGGAATACACTAATTTTTATTGTAAGTCATTTATATACATAGGTAAATTACATAAATGGACATAAAAATAAATGATTATATATGATCTTTCTTTTTTTCTCCACCTCTTCTTAATGTATATGTTAGTTTTCTCTGTATGTATATATTTTATGAATGCTGGCTCCCACCTTATTTTAAGGAAGTATAATGTGTTAGTCACAGATGTAAGGAGAAGGGATAAAGAAAAACTATCAAAGGATTGTTATATAGGAAATTACAGTCATTTTCTTCTGCTGGATTTTGGTGTAACTACTAAACTCTTCTAAACAAAACTTTACTTAATTGTTCAATCAAGATAGTAAAATAATTTATCTCATGAATCAGTAAATGAGTTAAAACCTGAAAAATATTTTGGCGCAGCCTAGTCAGTAGAAAAAGTCAACAAATGTTAGCGCCTGTGGCAGGATTGCTATATGCTATTTATTATGAGTTAAGAGGCATGGTGCTTAATAGATTGGATATGCTACTTTGCATTGTGCTTAGAAGGTTGAATTGTCCTGTGCAAACATTTATATAAATATAAACCAGGTGTCTCACACTTATTCAGCCTTCAGGGGTGGGTCAAGCTTCCCTTTAATGCCTAAATACCAATAGCCCGTGTCCCTTTGTGTATTATGGCAGAAAATCTAGCCTTTTATGGGGTTTCTCTCCCTAGGTATTTCTGAGAATCCCTATAAAATGCTAATATATCCCACAACTTTTTCATAGTTGCTGCTTGACCTTCAGTGAGCCAACTGATTCCAGAAGCCTGTAGCACTTTTCCACACTCAAACTTTGTGGGTTTTTTTGTTCTGACTTTTTTGGGGGGCACATGCTGTCCCTTCCCATGGCACAGCACGACTGCTAGGCTGCATCCAGCCTTGGCCCTTACCTCCTAAAATTCAGGTAAAATCAGACTTTCACTCTACATGCCTTTAATAAAAGCTTGCAGGGCACAGAATAGAAATTCATGCGGAAAGCTTTGTATTTATGAAGTTTTTAGTGAGTAATGCTGCTTTATACATAACCAGGAAACCCAAAGGCTTGCAACAACAGCCATTCCCTGCTCTTGAAACTGCTGGGAAGCTTTTGGCTCACTCTGGGTCTGTTGGGATGGGCTGGATGCGATTCTAGGCTACAGCTTAAGTCTAGATCAGCTGCATGCGTCTTCTCATTTGGGGACCTGTGGTGGCATGAATAATGTTGCTCCGACAAATGGCAGAAGCACAGGAGGCCAATCCAAATCACACACGTTTACTTACAGCCTCTGCTCATGTTAGGTCTGCAACATTTCTGTTGACTGATGCAAGTCAATGGCCAAGACCAGAGCCACTGGCCAAGGAAAATGTGCAATCGACATAAATTCCTGAAGGCTATGCAAGGTCACATGACAAAGAGGAGACGTGTCAGTCATCCTGTTACAGGAGGAAGTAAAGATGAGCATAGTAAGCTGGTCATCAGGTAGAACTGCTCAAAAACTTCATAAGCTAAGCCCTCTCCAGAAGAGTTTCAGTAATTGTCATTTCCCCATTGCCTGCAGTTTTATTGCATTTTATAAGAGCCAGATTCCTGGTGAAGTGCCTTTGACAGATTTCTTACCAGAAAGAGAAGTGTAGTGCCCAGAGAAGTGGAGAAGGGTAAATGGTTTCCTAGAAGAAATAGTCTGCCAAAACGGAATTCTACTAACAATAAGGAAAATATTTTATAATATTTAACAAATTATAAGACATGTTTTATTCCCGATTTTCTCAAACTGCCATGTTCCTGGGGGGAAAAAAGAAAGGATCTTTCTCTTCCTTCCTTCCTTCCTTCCTTCCTTCCTTCCTTCCTTCCTTCCTAACTTCCTCCCTCCCTTCCTTCCTTCCTTCCTTGCTTCCTTCCTTCTCTATATAACCAAATAACCCATTTTGGTTTTTTTCCTCTAAACCAAAGTCACAGTGAATTCCTAATCATGTATTCAAACTGCCTCTATGGAAAAAGGTAGTATTTCCATAGGTGTGAAGTGGCAGTCTTTCTTTACTTCCAGTCCTCAATATATCCAAATATTGGGAGATCTAGTCTCAGCCAAGGCCCTACAATGCAAATACGAGAGCTGCAAAAGTGTTTGGCTAATCTAAGAAACCTCAGAGGTAAATAGATAGATAGAATCTAGGAATGGTAGGTGAGAACCTAATGATACATGTATGATGACTGCAGAAATTTTCCAGTAGTAACTGGAAAGATTTTTGTTGCTTTTCTGGATTTCTTAAGAAAGGAGTCCATCCTCAGTCCAGTTACTCCAATGGAGAGGCTACCTGCACAAAAGCATTTAATGGAGCCACGGGTGAAAGAATGAAGAAAGACTGCATTAGAATGGACAATTCTGCAAAGATTAGGAGAGGCTGGTTAAAGACGAGATGGATGGTACTTTAAGTAAAACCTTAAGACGAGTTTATGTCCTAAAAACATGTTTGCAAGTCCCTGGTTATGATCTTGTTAGCTTGGGGTTGTCGGATATGCCAATTTGCATTACCCGAGGGTTTGTCGCTCCTTATGCTGTCAGTGATACCTCAGCTACCTGAGATAGTCATGACGGGAGAGTTTGACAGTAATACACTGAGTCTTAAGTCAAATTTTCAGTAAAACACAATGAAATATATACTAAAAGATGCTCAACCCAGGCAAGTAAATTTAAAAAAAATACACAAAATTGAAATAAATTAAAGACATTTTATTTACATTTTGCTAAACAGATAGGAGTAGAAAGATTTGTGTTCATGCATATAGACACTGGGCATAAAGTCAGCGGTGAAAATAGCAACGATTAAGATTTTTAAAAGTCAATGTCTAAGAATTAAAAAGTAACATAAAAATTAAACACTTTGTACATATATGATTATCAAAATTAATTTTAGTAAAGATTAAATTGCGTTAAGAAAAAAAGTACATTGCTTATGCAGTTATATTTTTTCCCACTCATAGCAAAAAAATGAAAAGAGAAGAGTGAGTCCTGATGTCATTCAGTATCATTAAACTCAGTAAACTCCAAGCTAGTTTTGCCAGAATCTGACACACTTGCAGGGAAATAAGAAAATCAATAGTTTTTGGACCCAAAGCATAGGAAGTGTCACAAGACTTGTTCTTAAAATCTCCTCCATGTGTGGTTCAGATCTACCTGAGACTGGGTTCTGGAGGAAGCTAGCCCGGGTAGAAAACACAGACACTCAGCAGGAGGCACAGATGGTCTCTGAAGGACTCTGCATGTTCACTTAGAAGGAGAAACAGTAAAATAAATCACATATAACTTATTTCACAAGGACGGCACAGGTCAAAGTTACAGAAAGGTGCAGTTGAGGGAAAATCATGTTCTGAGTAAGGTAGAAAAAATGACAATGGGCAGTGAGGAAAAACCAAGAGTTCCTGTGTAGGAAAAAAAATCCATTTTGTTCTACTGTCTCCAAAGACATCTTCTTCAAAACTAATATTCATTTATATAATAGGCCAGATGTTCTGCTTTGACTATATTAGTGGAACATCTAATGGCTGACGAGAGAAATAGGTACACAGCTGAGTCCAAGTAGAAGAAATACATAGTTTCTTGGGAAACTTTCTTGGAAGGGGCTGCTCCGTGGAGCCAAGCCAATAGCAAGGTAATTTGGTGAAAATCAACAGTTAGCTGTGCCTGACCTCGTGAAAAAATAAAATTGCATGAAACAATGAAAAGGCATAAAACAGAAATTCTAAAAGACGGAAGTGAAGAGGTTGTTTTCCCATTAATTTGCCAAGGGGATAACTAAAGTGTATTTCTAGATGACAGAATCCAGACTTTCCAGTCGCCTGTGGAGAATGTGCTGCATTCCTCTCCAGAGAAGAGGCGGTGCCAGCCCAGCTATGTGCGATCTGACACCTGCGCAGCAATGTACCTGTAATTTGCATCAGACAGGACCGACGAGAGCTTTCACTTGTGTGCAAGAGCAGTCTTCTCCAAATTGTGGCATTGTACTTTAAATTACTATTCTCCCTTGATTGTCCAAATAGCCATGTTCAACAAATATGTTCTTTGGTCATTTTCACTTCTTGTTCCACTTGCTTTTATAGTTGTATACTCTCTCTGTCTCTCCTTTTAAGTTTCTTCAAGCATAACTTATAATTAGGTTGGTGCAAAAGTAATTAGTTAGTGCAATAACTTTTGCACCAACGTAGTTTCTCAAGTGGACTTGTGAAGATGTTTTCTGTATCTTTTCCCCCATTTCTACACAACTTCTCATTAAAGTTGGTCTCAAATGATCCTCCTTTTTGTAATCATGTTGTTTTTTATCTCCTGCTCTAGCTAACCTTCCTAATAGAGAATATCAGTTTTCACAATTGATCACCCGTTGACTATGGGCTGAAGGGTCCCTGCATTGTCCATTGTGATATCCCATGGCAAATTTTAAAAGTGACTATTTTATTCAAAACCATGAGAATAATATTTGCTTTATATGTATGAAAATATCATAAATGCAGGTGATGCTGCACTTCAAAAAGTCTTTCTTCATGTTTTTTTTTCATTTGTTTTTTCCATAGATGGGATGTGATAGCACATCTCTCTGCGTGGTGATTCATTTCTTATCTTTAAATTCCATATGACAGAAAATATTCCTGTTATAGATCAGCTAGGACCAGGGACATTCTCAAGTGTGACATTCAGTGCCCACAGTGTGTGGGCACACTTAACAGTTCTTTCCCAAAATTCCATACAGTTTCTTATCATCATATTAAACATGCCTTCTCATATAAATGTCTAAATTAAAATGAATGTACTGTCAAACTCAATTATGAATAAGAGAATTAGTATGTAGGATCACTATTTCAAATTAGAAATGTAGTGGATATATGTATATATACATTTTTTTTTAAATCACACATTGATGCTTTCTTCTCTGGTCACCAAACCTCAATTTTTCTCTGGAGGAAAATATAACAATATTAATACATATAGATTACACTAGTTATTTGTTTATTTGGCTGTGTACATATATTTGTGTATAAATATATATGTTCATATCCACATATCCTAGTACATAATATTTAAAAATGATTCTAGTCATTTGAAGTAAGAATTTGTTAGCCCTAGAAAGCATTGAAGATAAACAAAATTTCTTTTAAACTGCAAAAAGTGGTAATTCATACTTAAATGTTGAATATTTGAAGACAAAAATTGTCATATAAGGATCCTGCGTTTGCTCTAAAAATGTCTATAATGGAGTTTGGTACCTCTTGTGTAATACTGTATGCACTGCATTTTGTTACACTTATTATACAAATTGAAATGAATAATAATTTGCAGTTTTACATCCCATGAATATTTTCTGTATTCTCCAGTAGTAGTTAATATGCTAACCAACTTTACTGAAAGGCATACAGATGTGGAAGAAATCTATCTGGGGACTTTAATTATCACCTTGTCAAATTCAAATTATTATCTTGTGAGTTCATTTCCATAAAGTATCCCCTTTGCTGTTCCATGATTTAACATGTGTCTACTTTAAAAAAATCTTATTTGTATCTATCTGGAGGCTTTAATCCTTTCAAAGAAGATAGTTGCCTTTCAGACTGTGATGTTTACCATAAAGTATTTGGTCAAATACGTTTTTGTAAACACTTCTTTTTGGCAGAAGAAAGGTATGTGCAATGTATCAAGTAGACTTACTATCGATAATGCCCCATAAATCAGATTGAAAACTACCTTTTTATTAAATAATGTCAACCTAAAGGGGATACTAAAATGAAGACATTATGATCAACCCTAAGCTCTAATTTGAATGATCATCAGTGCTGCATGGTAGTTTATTTCAGGAGTTAGAAGATCAGACTGGATCCAAGAGTAAGAAATTGGTGGGCCTGCTAATTTGTGCTGATATATATGTCCCATATATGTATGGGAAATAGGAGTAGAGGCAAAATAAATAACAAAATTGATGTATCTCTTCTCAGGTCAAAGTCAATACATTTTTGCTTGGGGTTAGTTGGGGGAAGGGAAAAGTAAAGGCTAATAGAATAGAAACAACTTGAGTTCATTCCCTTATTAATTTATAAAGGGATAGAATTCAATAAAGTGATTTATGCAGTTTATAAAAACATAAAAATACTTATTTTGAATTGAAATTAAATGTTAGTACATATTTGAAATCACTGGACAGCTTTTATATAAAGTTGAATAACAATGCTTTGTTTTGACTTACATGCAATTTTAAAAGCTTTCATTTAGAAGAGCTACTGTCTCAATAATTATTAAAATGTGCTAAAGTATATCTTCAAATATTTTAATAAGCATTGCAGCTAATAACCTCTATTTTCACCTGTCATGTGTCCCAACCAAAATTTACTGATGAAGGAATGAGCACATAGTATGTTTAGCTAACGAGGTGGTGGCAGTGACTTAGTAGCTGAACAAATGCTCAAATTCTCCACAGATCCTCATCCAGAAATGTATCTCACCTCCAGGGGTCCATCACAAGGCCGATTTCCTTAGGTAAGTAAATATATTAGGACTAGAGTTTAATATTATTTATTAGAGGAGAGTAAATGTCAGGCAAATACTGTTGTACAAAGGAAAATAAAATGTCCCTTTGAACAGGGTCTCTTAGAACAAATAGAAGAAAAGACCAAAAAGACTTAAGTTAGGAAAAGGCAAATCAATCAACAATAACATTACTATAAAGCAGACATAACCAATATGATTATATTCCTGCAACAGAACATTGCTGTTAACACTTCCATTTCATGGGTGCTCTTTAGTGGTCATAATTAAATATACAATTCAGAAACATATCTTGATATTACCTATGTTTAAAGTGATAACTCAAAGTAATGGAGAAAATATTTTGTAATTCATGATAATTTTTTAAAATCATATTAATCAATTAAAAAAACAAACCCAGTATTCTAGAGCACTCTTAAGTTAAAATTATAATATTTCTCTTTTCATGGTCTTTACTGGACAGAAAAAATAAATTTCTATTATTTATTACCTGCCTATTCATGGTTTTTACATTGTATAAACTTGTTGACTTACATTTTCTTTCCTACATTCTTGAGAGTTTGCCTTATTCTCTCAAATATTGGTAGATTAGTTGCTATGCATATTTTCCCCCAGCATTAATGAACTTATGAAGATGTCAAGAGGATCCACAGTTAATGTTGTCACCATGGTTGTAAAAGCCACTATTCTGACTAAAAAGTCAACCAACTCCCCTACAATATTGCATATCAACTCTTGTTTCAAATTAAAAAAAACAAAACTGTGTTTTTCCAATTTAAAATCAACCCCAGACCACTCTGCAACCAAATTTGTTCTATTTTCCCAAAGGAATCTTTATATAAATGTTCAAGAAAAATTTGTTTTTCTTACAATTTTGTGTGCCATGTTCTGGGTACCTTGCAAATCAAATTCGCTTTTAAAAATCCTGCTAATCTTCTTGATCCCTCTCCTCATTAATTATGTCTCTTTTCCTCTCTCCCAAATTTCCTAGACCCTTACTTGGTTCCTCCATGTTTCTTCTTACATTACTGGTGGGAACGCCGTTATGCCATTGTTTTGCGACACATCAAATACAGTGAATGGACCACAGGTGAAACAACAAACAGAAATATGCAAAACAAAGTGAGGTCTACAATCCAAAACTGTCTGTCACTGAGACAGAGTTCGAATGGGTCATGCCGCAATTCTTTTGTGTATACATAATTTTTCATACTTCCTGAAATCAAAAATAGCTGAAAATATTTTATGCGTATAGAAGAAACTTGAAATTATTTTTAGGTGAAAAAAGCTGTACATGCATTTTTAAGAGCAAAAAGGCAATTTTTAGAAAGCCGAGGGCAGGTTGAATTCACTTTTTTATTCTTCAAAGGCCTAACAATGTTTAATCAGTAGTAGCAATAATTGTGGTTTTTTTAATTTTTAAATTCATAATTGCCACATGGTAATTGCTTGTAGTGTGTTAAATATACAGGGAAAAAATGTCAGTAACTATTAAACTGGAATAGATCAGGAACCTAGGACAACTTTGGAAATCACTTCTAGTGGGGGGAGATGAAATGAGGCTCAAAGTTTTGCGTTGTGGCAATTTCCTGTAGCAAAGCAGGACCAAAGGGGGTGAAGGTGAAAAGTACGATTTCCTTAATTTAATTTAGCCTTGATAGGCATTCGAGATACGTATCTTCAGCTACATCAGAAACTAATAATTACAACAAATGGGTGTGTATGCAGCTGAGATAAATACAAACAGCTGTGGCTGCATCTGAACATGCAAAAATAATAGAGCTGTCACCTGTGACTATTTTAAATTAAAGCTTTGCTAAAGGCAGCCCTTTTTAATTCCCAGCCAAGTGGTACTTTGAGGGCGCATGTTGGAGGACAACAGTGAAGTGTTGAATCCACATTCAGAGCAGTCTTAACTTGCAGTTTTACCCCCATTTCCACCACTCTTGTGGTGTAAAGAGAACCATTGATTTCTGCCAAATGACAAGCACTCATGCATAAAAAACTAGTAGCAGCGGCACCCGTTGAGAAATTCCTGCTAATTCTTTCCCCAGGCTTCTCTCTGTAAGGAAATCATTGAGGTTGTCTTGTTTTGGTAGATTTTCCAAACAGATCTCTTAAAAAAAAAAAAAAAAATTTATATTCTAGACTACCGAGGAGAAGGGGCCCAAATTAAAGTGCATTAAAGTAGGTGGAACTAATCAAACTTCACGTTTTCCAGGCAAAAATGTTGCCTTGGGTTTTGTTTTGTTTAAGGGATTTAGGGCAAATGGAGGATAGAAAAAATACAAATTTTTGTTATATCTAAGTTATGGACTAAGAATTATATTAAATTAAGTGAATGATGAAAATAAGACTAAATATAACTAATTCTATTTTTATATGAGTTTAAATTAAGCGTATGGTGATAAAACCTCCAGGTAAATATAACCCATTGTAGTTTTACATTTGCTTTAAAGAAACAAATTAAAGGTAAATATTTTGGGCAATTCAGTATTTGTGCAATTCTGCAGTAGCCTGATAAAGGACATTTACAAAAAAAAAAGCAAGGCTTTGGCACAAAAGCAAAACTAAAATATTAACTGAGAAAAACAATATCTTCATCCATATGTGCCATGGGATATGAATACATGTTTTGATTTTTAAAATTTAAAAGGAGTTTTGAGTCTTGTAGTTTGTCATAATTTCTTGAAATTTCCTCCTTGCACCTATGTTAGAAGTGCCAAAAGAGTGCTTTAGGCAGTAAATGTGGTTGGGTTCCCTCAGGAAAGGAAGAGCACAGGATAAGCCAGTGTAAGGTAAGGCTAGAGATGGGTAGGGAGAACAGGCCATTAAAGTGCTATAGAATTCACAATATTTCTCTCTCATCTATAATTCAGACATGTGCTTTGACAATTGACATAACTTATTGAGTGATTACTATGTACCAGGCATTATAAGAAATCTCTTGTTTATTAAATTCTCACAATAATCTTATTTAAAAGGGTATGATTATTTTCCTCATTATACAAAGAAATCAAGCTACAGAGACATCACATAGCTTAATCATTATAACACAGCTGTTAAGTAGCAGAACTTGGAATTAAAAGCCCCAGGCAAAACTAACTCATGCTACCCCATGTAAGCATTAAAACAGCAGTTTTCAAAGTGTGGTACCTGGACCAGAAGCTTCAGCATCGCCTGGGAACGTGTTAGAAATGGAAATTCTGGGACCCACCCCCAAATCTATGGAGTTAGAAACTCTGAGGGAGAACCTAGGAAATCCTATAAGGGATTATGTTTAAGACTTAACCCTAGACTGCATTGCCATCAATCATAGCGCAAGAAAACTGTTTAATTTTCAAGTATTACTTGACCAGGTAAATGGCTGCACATTAAATGACATGCCAAGCAGATTGGGACTGTGTGCCAATTAGTGTGATTCTTATTCCAGTGAATTAATCGTCATTCCTTTGTAAGGACATAGAGCATTAGAAAGACAAGAAAGTGGCCCTTCAGAGAATACCAATAACAAATAGCAAAAAATTCAGAAATATATATTTGGAAATACAATTTATTTTCTGAGCTTCCATTATACTAGATTAGTCATATACTTCAGAATATTTATGGGTCTACTCTCTGTCTCTTCTTTTATCCCCCTTTACTTTTCTTGCAACTTCTGGAACATAGCCCATCAGTGAACGATGGACGCCATGATTTGCTGTAACTCAAACGTGATTGAGCCTTGAAAGGATCAACTGAGCAAAAGCAGGAAACCCTGAAGTTGGAAAAAGGCCCTATAAGCAGACAGACCTGGGTTTCAATCCAGAATTCACCTTAGCATCATGAGCCTCAATGAGTTGGAGGCGATGAACATAGGTAACAGTGTACAGAACACTAGAACTGTTAAGCAAATTTTAATTCTCGACACCAAGTTTACACACTGTCATAATATTAACTCTAAAAACACCAAAGATCAGGAAACACATGCCAGGCTCCTTATACACAGTGTTGTAAATCCTGCTAACTACTTAATTCAGTATGTATTAGTTATTAAATGATGCACAAATATTCAGCAGGATTAATGTTTCCAAGTTTTCCCAGTTGTCCACTGGGATGAGATTTAAGTCCAGTTCTATTTAATTCCAAATATTCTGTTGCTCTGTCTTTAAGAGATAGGACCATCATTTTGCCTCTGCTTGGACCCTTTAGTGAGTAGCCCTTCACGGGCTGTCAAGCTGGCTGGTTTAACCTGTGAAATTGTTTCAACTGCTAAGATTTTGAAGAGAGATGCGTTTGAAATAATACCCAAGTTCTAATGATGGTTGTTTCTAATAGTTTGTCTTCTAATTAACCTCTCTAATTTGGTTAGCATGAGAAATTAGACTTCTGGAGATTCATTTTTAAAAATGTGTTTAAAATATATAAATGATCTTTCAAAGGCAAGGTTCAAAATGGAAAAATAAAGTATAACCTTCAGGATTGATTTTTAGATAATTTTTACTGATCACTGCTGAAAAAGGCAAGAGTCAATATGAAATTGAATGTATGTACATGAATGGATAGGACACATCTTTGTATGTGATCAACTTAAAAGCATCGTAAACAAGGCATGTAATTATTTTGATGTCTTTAGAGCAATAACAAAATAATTCTCTACAACATTGGAGTTTCTTTGGTATTTTTCTTGAGGGGCTCTGACTATATCAGTTTATTAATTTTCAGTGGAGACATTGTATTAGTCAGGGTTCTCTAGAGGGACAGAACTAATAGGATGTATATATAAAGGAGAGTGTATTAAGTATTAACTCACACGATCACAAGACCGCACAATAGGGCATCTGCAAGCTGAGGGGCAAGGAAGCCAGTCTGAGTCCCAAAACTGAAGAACTTGGAGTCTGATATTCAAGGGCAAGAAGCATCCAGCATGGGAGAAAGGTGCAGGCTGGAAGGCTAAGCCAGTCTAGTCTTTTCATCGATAAAAGAAAAACTTCAGCTGAATTAATTTAAAGGAGTTTAACTGAGAAATGAACGATTCGCGAATCGGGCAGTCCCCAGAACCACAGCAGACTCACAGAGGCTCCAGGGGTGCCTTGTGGTCAGAATAAATTTATAGACAAAAAAGGTAAAGTGACGTACAGGAATTAGAAGCGAGGTACAGAAACAGTGAGATTGGTTCCAGCTCGGCGTTTGCCTTATTTGAACGCAGTTTGAACAAAAGCAGTCTATGAGTGGTTGAATCCCACTGGGATTGGGCAACATTCAGCCATTGTTACAGTGCATACTATTAAGTTAGGTTTTAAATTTTGTCTGACTATTAAGCTAGGTTAAGTTCATCCACAAGGACTCACCTATAGAAGTACAGAGTCCTTCTCAGGCCATATTTAGTTTGCTTAACCATCATAATTTTCTGCCTGCTTTATGTCCTGGCCGAGCTGGTAGCTGATTTAGGTGCTGCCCACCCAGATAAAGGGCGTGTCTGCCTTTCCAGCCCACTGACTCAAATCTCCTTTGGCAACACCTTCAAAGACACAGCAGCATCAATACTTTGCATTCTTCAATCCAATCAAGTGGACACTCAGTATTGTCCATCACGGGCATATATTAAAATATATTTAAATGATACTAATGTATTAAACGTAGCAATATAGAACTCTCCTGTAAAATAATAAACAGCACAGACCAGTTTTGAGAATAAGTGAGTTAAGGGTCTAAGCTTAAGTCTGGCTCTACCACTCGCAAATTGGATTTCCTTATAACGTCTCAGTTCCCACGTCTGTAATATGATGAAGAACAATTAGCTCATGGCTTAACTTAAAGCAGGTGTTCCCAAACATTGCCATTCATGAAACTCTCCAGGGGCAATTTAAAAATGTTAATGCCAGATTACACCCTACACCAATCAAAACAGAATCTCTATGGATGGGATCCAAACATCAGTATTTATTAAATCTCCTGTTTCCCAAACTTGAGTACATGGTAGGATATCCTGAGAATTTACTAAAGCCTGTATCCCATAGCAATATTTTAAGAACACTAATTAGAACAGTGTTTCTAAAGCTTTAAGGTGCATGAGAATCACTCGGGAATTTTGGAAACAGCAGATTCTGATTCAGCAGGTCTGGGTGGGCCCGAGAGGTGTATTTCTAACCAGCACCCAGGGAACGCTGATGCTGCCGGTTCACAGATCACACAGCTAAGCATCCAGGGCTTAGACTTCCAGCACAGCCGTCCAGCTGGTGGCAGGTGTGTAGAAATACGGACCCGCTCATCCTTAATTGGTCTCCTTCCGTCACACTGTCCATGTGTGCTGTGCCAGCATTATCACCTTCTATCTGTTTCATCATAAGAAATCTGGAAAACCCTGGTTTCGATGTTTAAGTGTAAAACACACCTAAGAGGGTTACTAGTATATGGTGGCTGTTCAATAAAGTTCATTGACATATACTGAAAAGTGTTTGTCTTCAAACTAGAACTGTAATAATCCCCTAATTCTTTTCAACCCTGGACCTGGTACAGCCCCAGCTTGCCTTCCCCCACTCCAATCACTTTCACACTTAGTGTGTAGTTAGGCTTTTGTTTGTTTGTTTTTTGGAAAAATAACAGAGGGCAGGAGGAGGGAAGGAACTTTGTTTTTCTATACTGTTCTTATAAAAGGTGTGATGCTGGGAGCTCTGAGGCTATAGGGGCTATCTGGTAATATCCCCGACTTATTTTGTTTATTAAAATCTCTCTTAAGAAAAGATTTTCTGTAATCAGGAAAAACTCCCAAATAAAGCCTCAGAGTTCCAACTCCAATAGTAGTTCCTAGTGAGGAGTGTAAATTCTAACACTTCCCAGAGGACTTCAGAATTGGAAAGGGATAACTCTAATAATCGTGAGATTTCTGATGATAGCTCTACCATGAACCAGCTCTGTGTCTTGAGATAAATTATACAATTTATTGAGTTCTGAGTTATCCCATTTGTAAAGTGAAAGTAATAATATCTTCCCTGAATATTTCATAAGAATAGAATAGAGACAAAAATAGCTATCTAGAGTCTGAAAATTAACAAAAAATTGTCATTTTTATTATTTATACTATTTAAATCAGCATATTTAAATTGGTTTCTTCTTGTTACTAAATAGAGCACTAGGATTATTTTGCATTAAAACGAGTTCCCAAATAAATAAAGGTTGTATTTTAGGGTATTTCCCACCCATAATTGTAAGCAGTATCTTTCAATCTAAGTTTTTGTGATTAACTTTTGCGCATCCTAAATAATAACCATTATTGAGTGATTCAACAGAATGCTAGTTTCTTAACATAAACTTTACTTGATAATTCCTGAGCATTTGAGAGTCTTGCATTCAAACTGCGAGACATAGGCAGCCATTCCTGTTTAAAACAGAGTTAAACATATTGAGTCCTTTATTGAAAGGACAAAAAGAATACAAATTCTCAGAAAATTCCTAATTTTAATGTAGATGGTAAAAGTTAATTTTATAATAATTAACCTGATCAGTTAAATTCTTACTCTTTTGAGAAGTAGCACAGACACAATTTTTTTATTTCCTTGTATTGAAACCTTTTTATATTACTACATCTTTCCAAGTTGAAATAGTTTGGCCAAAGGATCTCCCCCAAGATAAAGCATTTCTTTTAATGTTGCAATGACTGCATTCTAGCACTTTTTCTCTTTTTTATACCACACTTTACTCTTCTTATCTCTGAAGGGCCTATTCAACACCTGTGCACACACTATGGCTTCAACAATATGCCATCTTGGGGAGTTTCCGGTAGCTTATAATTTTGATCAACTAAAGAAAATCTCTCTCAATTTTTTTTAAAAAGAGCGAATGTTTTTCCCAGTAAAAATCCCACTGTGTATTTCTATAAGCGTTATTATTTTAGATACTTCATATAAGTGGAATCATGCAATATGTGTCCTTCTGTAACTGGCTTATTTTATTTAGCATAATGCTCTCCAGATTTATCATTCTGTTGCAGAGGTGAAGGCAAGGAGAAATGGCAAGCTGCTGTTCAACAGTAATGGTACAGAGTTTTATTACGGAAGATGAATAAGCTCTTGAAGTCTGCTGTGCAACATTGCACCTATAGTTAACAACACAACAGTGGGTGTGTAAAAATGTGCTAACAGGATAGATCTCACATTAAGTGGTCTTACCACGATAATATTAACAATAATCATCTTTCTGTTGAAACTTTTCTCTTTCAATAATGGCTCTCTGAAAGTAGATTTAACTGGAAAATAAACACAACTGACAATTCTCGGGAGACCTGCCTCTAGAGACTCAGTTCACACAGCTGGAAAATATTTGAATATTGTGTTATCAGATCCACATCATCAAATGTAGTATGGAAACCACCTCTCAAGCAAGGCACATCAGAGATAAGTGATGGCTCAAATTCCCAAGAATATGGAAGAGACAGGAGAATACATCTAATATATTTCCCAAACTCACTTCTTTTACTAAGAAATCATCTCCTTTGGGATGGGTGATTACAGTGCCTCTTCCGCTCTCAGATATGGTACTTCTTACTTCCATCTGAACCTATGTATACATTTGTTGTATAAATTGAGAAAAGACAAGATACAACACAGTAATTTCCTGCATCAAAACCCACTACCTCCCACTGTGGATGCCCCCATAAAGAGAGCCCCGGCTGCACCCCTGGCTCTGTTAATTAGCTGCCTCTGCAGCTGGCAATGCCAGGAAATAGTGACAATCAAGCACCCGGTACCAGCAACTTCCAGGCAGTTGTGCCTCGCGTTGTTCCCTAGAAGCTGTTCTGGTACCCTCACTGTTGTGAAGTTTGAATTGTGCCTGGTTCGTGCTCTTGGTTTTCTAGTCTCTCTGCCCATCTGCAGAATCCCTGAAGATAAATGAACTCCCAACATCTTTTCAATAAAATCCTTTCTCACTAGCCGGTGATAGTTCTTTATGTTTGTAACTAAGAATCCACTTTCATAGAACTAAAGTCATTTCTTAACAAACTACACCAGGGTGGGGGGCAGGGTGCCATCCGCTTTCATCTCGGTGTCCTTAAGCAGGAGTAAAATTCAAATCAAAGTATTACATTTCAAAAATGTGAGAAACAAAATTTCTGCACCCCAGCAAGGCCCCACATAGGTGGCAATTCTGCCTCTGATTCCTCTTCCCATGCTGTTTCAGACAGAACACCTGGCACATAGTAATAGATCATTAAATGTGAGCAAGGATTAGTTGCCAACCATCTACAATTTTGCGGAGTTATACCTGATATAGTAGCTTCCAGTGGAGGGTGTAAATCCTGACACTCTGATTATACAGCTTTTTATTTTTTCCCAACCTAATCTCCCACAATTACACTTCTTGCGTATTGAATAAAGATTTGAATTTACGTCTCAAATATCAATGTATTTTTTCTTAATACTGGATGTGTTTATTGAAGAACTAAAGTTACTCTAGTTGGCTCTATTTTCTATTGACAATTGGTACCTGGCAGAGAGAGCAGAGCATAATCTTTCCATCCCTATGGAAATAAATGTTTGTAAGTGCAACAAAGCAAGAATGCTGTTCATAAAGCTACATAGTAACTAAAACAATAAAAATGCTTGCCTTCCAGTTAGACAAGTGATGGATAACATAAGAAGTTATTGTGAAGCACTTTTGAAATATAAAGTTGAAGAGAATGTTTAAATAATTTCACTTGCATTACTTAGATTCCAGGGGGAAATACTTTATTTTTGTTTCAATAATTTCAGGAACTTCCTGCAGCTTTTTTAAACCACGTCACATTAACATAGGTAGCAAGTGGTTAATTCCTAACCCCATAATGACATTTCTTTTTCTAGAATTCCATATTTCCATTTCCAATAATAGAACTATTAGCAAGTGATGTTTCAATGTGCAAACTTTCCTTTATTTTCAGCTTCCTAATATATTGGGCTTCTCTTAAAAGCTAACCTGGGAGGTGGCAATTTTCAAAGAGATTTGCACAGAAAAGTCCAATCCTTTTCAAGTTTCTCTCTTTTAGCAGTTTCCCAGTGGTCAGAGAGATAAGTACTCTGTCAGAAGCAAAGTTGTGGGAGCACGAGGCTGGAGCAAAGGGCATCCAGGTATTTTATCTCGTGCTCCGATCTCTGCTTATGTGGGAGGAGAGGATGCTGACCCGCTAAGCTGGCGGTATTTGACTTCCTGCATCACCAGTTCTTCTTTCTCATACAAGCTGTTAGAAAATAAAGACATAGTGCAATGGTTAATACATATTAAAGATTTATCCATTTATATTAACAGTGCAAAGTTTTTTTTCCGTCACTTTATGGTTCAGTTTTTTTAGCTTAATGTCCTCATTTGCAGAAAAAATGCAGAGATGTGTATTTAATCACGGAGAAGATTAAAGTCAAAACTTAAATTAAAAATGTAATTTTTTGATAATCTGTTTTATTGTTAAAAGTACCCTCAGTGTTCCTGTATGTGTAGGGATAATTATGCATGGTACAACGCTGTGTGTAGACACCCTGTAGTCTCAATTAAATATTTTAACTACTTAATGAAAGGCAATAGGATTTTTGCAGTTAGTAATTATAACCATAACCTGGAATCGAAACTCTCTATTCACCCTCAGACTGCTTAGTAAGTCAGAAGATAAAACGGTTGTGGCTATCGTGTCTTTAAAAGAATTTTTCATGATCAAAGAATAATTGTAGCATGACAAAAATTTCCTACAATTGTTTCAGGAAAGGCATGAAAAGCTGTTTTTTCTTCCTTTGTCCATTTCCTTAGCACTGCAGCAAGATATTATTTGAGAGTTTGGAATTATCAATAGAATAAATTATTTTATTATTTTATATAAAATTAAAAGCCCTTCTTTTGCAGTTATCCACTGGCTTTTAATGTTTTTAAAGTGGCATACTAGTAGATAGGTTGGATTATTTTCTTCACAGCAAATAAAACAATAAAGATAATGTTTAAAGTAAGTTTAAGCTTAAATTCAAGATTAAGGTTCTTGGAAATTAAGGAGAAGTGAGTGAACAGTAAATTTTTATATCTTTTGTTTCCATAGGTAATGATATTACAAATCCATAGTACATCATCCCTATATTTGAGAAAGCAAAAAGTAGGTACTTTAGGGTTTAAACAGCAATTCTTTTTATTAATAAGAGGTAGTTGCTCACAAATTCTCATAGAATGTTATGGTTTGAAGTACACTTCAAGTATGCATGGTCCAGTCCTATAACCCATGCCTGAAACTCTTTGATGCTAATCACAGAATAAAACGTTGCTTTCCAAAACTTCCACAAACAGAAAAGAAAATCAAAAATAGTAGAAGTTTGGAGAAACAAATCTTCTAATTTCCAATTAGCTGTTTAATTAGTATAGCCTTTAAACTATTTTTTGATTTACAATTATCTTTTTTATCGTAAAGCAGAAGTCTCTGAACTCATCCAAATGGTTCTACCATTTTGATAACTGAATAAAGAATGGCTCCGACCCAACATTTGACTTTATAGATCTATGTAAACAATACAGAATAATCATGATGCTAATTTTTTATGCTAGCACTTTATCACTTCTCTGTTGTTTGGTAAGTTTATACTTGAACTTCATATTTCTTGCTTAGAAAAAAGTTTCTTTTTAATTTTTCAAAGAATCTAGATATCTTTTTATATGTCTAATCAATTCAGAACACATGCACATGTATTTATTCTACCACTCCAATCAATTCCCACTCTTGAACTTGCAGCCATGCACAACCTTTTGTTGTGTGTGCCTTATTTTCTTAGTTATTAATCTATTGGATTCTGTTAGCAAGATTTTCCCACCAACAACGTTTATTACATATTTTCTGGGAACCCTTGTATACACAACAACAAACATTCAAACGATTATATTGTGATCCAGGAGATTTAAAAAAAAAAATCAGAGAAACAAATTAAAATAAGAGGCCAGGTGGTGTAGTAGAAAAACTCTAAACTAGACGTTGGAGCATGACCCTTCTTCAGGAATCAAGTCCCTAGAACCAAAAGGAGGGGAGCAGGGGCCCCCGGCCATCTAGGAAAAATGTGGTCTGGAGTGACCTGTGTTCCTCAAGAGGATGTGAAATGACCTCTCCTTGTCCCATGCACCTTTTTGAATATTATTTTTTGTTTGTTTTTGTTTTGATACAGAGTCTCGCTCTGTCGCCCAGGCTGGAGTGCAGTGGCGCAATCTTGGCACGCTGCAACCTCTGCCTCCCGGGTTCAAGTGAATCTCCTGCCTCAGCCTCCCTAGTAGCTGGAATTACAAACACCCACCACAACTCCTAGCTAATTTTTTTTTTTTTTTTTTTGTATTTTTAGTAGAGACGAGGTTTCACCATTTTGGCTAGGCTGCTCTTGAACTCCTGACCTCAGATGATCCACCTGCCTCGGCCTCCCAAAGTGCTGGGATTACAGGCGTGAGCCACTGTCCCTGGGACCTTTTGAATATTCTTAAGAGTAATATTATAGAGCTGGCTTTACCATGGACTGATTAATCTGGGGGCAAATCCCTTAAATGAGACAGAAGAATCTGTCTCCAATTCTGATGTCAGAATGCTAATGTCTACCAACCCTACCTCTTAGGATTATTATGAGAAATATATTAGATGACTTCGGTGAAATTTTCTTGTGAGCTATCCATGCACTCTATGTGCAAAGAATCATTAATAATAAGTGTCCAATAATTGAGCTTTAGGTCTAACCTTCCATTAATTTAATAGAAATATGGCATATTAAAACATAAGTGAAAGATGACTTATTTCCTTCAAGTTTCAGATGAATGTGGATGCAGTCCAGATTGAATGGTTTATTTCACAAAGAGAATAAACCTCATGTCAAGCTTTGTATGCAATCAAATTTCAATGGAACATACTTCTCTACAGTGGAAAAATACATTTTTAAAGCTTAGTGTGATGCAACTTACAATAACTACAACTCTTTATTATAGAAACAGCTAAAACCCAATAATAAACATTTACATATTTAGTACGAGTATCATAGTAACTTAAAAATAAAATCAGGGAAAAAACTGATCCAGCATGGTAAATGTAGAAACAGGAATAGAATTACCTGCAAATGAAACAAATGTGGAGGATAAATAAAAGATTTCAGCCAAAGTAGACAAGACAATAGGAGCCCTGTCCAGTTGCCAGCCAAGGAAATGACCTGGTCTAATAGGATTTGATATACCTCAGTGAGACGCCCTTGCCTTTAATTTCTTCATTTCCTGCCCTGTCCCCATCCCCAAGTTACAGAGTGTGTTCCGTCACTTAAAGTGGCTGGAGCTGGCTTATTTTTATTTAGCTTTCATTATTTGCAAAGCATTCTTTTTATAGTAAGGCTAGAGGGCATTCAGTAAAATTCATGTATTTCCAAAAGTATTATTTAATCAACTTTTAATATTGGACTATTTATAAACTTCTTTATTAAAGTAAATTAACAACGTTCTTAATACTTATGTAACCTGGAAAATGAGCAAAGATAAAATCAGAAATCCATTTTCTTACCCCACCCCCACAGACTGCCTACTTAAAACCACCCCTACTTTGAGAGGCAAACCCCTGTTACTTAATGAAATATAGAGCATTTCTCATAAAGTATCTGTTCACTCCCAGGTAACAAAATGTCCTCTAATCACCCTTCCTCTCAAGAATTGTCTCTTTTATTAGTTGCAATTCTGTGTACTCCATAAGAATCAAGATGCCAACCTTTGATCCAAGTTCTCTTCACATGTTTGGACCCACTTTAATCAGCAGGCCACCTGTAGTAAACTTTCTTCCTATTTCCAGACCTGAGGCTTCCATCGCTTCATCACACACCTTTGAAACACTATGGCTCACGGAGGACTGAAGTGAGAGGTGTTACAGAGAAAGGGAGAGCACGGCACTGGTAAAGTTATTGGCATGCCCCCTTGGAAACTGTTGTTTGATTCCTTTGAAAGTAATAGGAGGTTGGGTGCTAAATTCTTCAGGGCATACTTGGAGGTTCTTTGAGATCCCTGCCCACGAATGGTTATCCATCACATGCAGTTTTCCCAGGTAGAATGAATCCCTCAACCTCAGCTGTTCTCCTGAGGCTGGTCTCTCAACCTGGGATCTGGGATGATGCACTTCCAGCTGCTTCCTGCAGAGATTGCCTCATTGGCCAGGGCCTTCTTTGACAAGATCTAAGATAATCCCAGGCTAAGCTCTGTCTCACAATGCCCACCAGAGAGTGATAAGAAAGATGCAATCTGGCCTGCTATCGGGGGAATAAAATTATTTTCAGGCTATAGCCTTCTTTGATTTTGCTTTGGGCCTCTTTGCAAGCCTCTCATCCTTTAAATATTTTCTGGAATAAATCGGACACTTCTTTGTCCCTGTAAGTCTAGGGATGCACATCAAGTTGTCTGTCAGGGAAGGGGAAGAAGATGAGCACTCAGCATCCATCCAATCTCTCCAAGGGGAGACCACAGCTCTTCCTTCATAACCTTCAGAGGGATGCTGAGCCTAAGGCCAGGAAAACATTTTGGACACCTCTTTGCAAGTCCTGCAAAGCAAGTCTTTGTCTTCCCTTGGAATGTGGAGTGGTTGGCACCTGTTGTATATCCCCATAAAGTTACTCAAAAAGAGCCCTGTTGTAGACACTTAATCTAGTTATAAAGAATATAAGCAAATCTGTGGGATTCACTTTATTTTTTTATTTTTATTTTTATTTTTATTTTTTTGACACAGAGTCTTGCTTTGTTGTCCAGGCTGAAGTACAGTGGCATGATCTCGGCTCACTGCAACCTCCACCTCCCAGGTTCAAGTGATTCTCCTGCCTCAGCCTCCCGAGTAGCTGGTATTACAGGTTCCTGTCACCACACCCGGCTAATTTTTGTATTTTTAGTAGAGACAGAGTTTTATTGTGTTGGCCAGGCTGGTCTCAAACTCCTGATCTCAGGTGATCCGCCCGCCTCGGCCTCCCAAAGTGCTGTGAATACAGGTGTGAGCTGCCGCGCCTGGCCTTCACTTTAAATTTTTAATGATTTACTCTTTCATATTCATTAAAGTTATAAAATTTTCTGATAAGATGAGCAAAAAACGCAATAGAAACAAAGAAAACCACCATTTAAAAATCTACATGGTCAAGCTGATCTTACCACAGTGGCATTTATATTTAGTTGGTGTTATGAATTGAATTGTGCCCACTTACTTCCTTTCTCCCTCCACCAAAAAAAAAAAAAAAAAAAAAAAAAAAATTCCTAACCCTAGGAAAAGTGACCTTATTTGAAAATGGGGTGTTTGCAGATACAATCAAGTTATAATGAGATCATACTTAATTAGGGTGAGTGCATATAGCTGATGTCCTTATTAGAAGAAAAAGCAGACACTGGACGAAGACACTGGACACAGACACAGTGGACAACACCTTGTGGAGCAGGCAGAGATTGAAGTGATGCATCTACAAGTCAAGGGTTGCCGGCAATGCCCTAAAGCTAAGGCAGGAGCACAGAACAGATTCTCCAGAGGGAACCAAACCCACCACACATTGACTCCAGACTTCTAGTTTCCAGAACTGTGAGAGAACAAATTTCGGCAGTACTTTACCAAACTCATGCACTTAAGAGGGAGGGATAATAGGGAAAATGTTTTGCTTGAGATCAAAGTCCAGGGGTTAACACATATTCCTATATAGTATCATTCTGGTAAAAATATATCTTAGAGACACAATTCATTATTTTAAAAAACTGTCTACTTATTTAAACAATAAGTTGCCTCCAACCCATTGCAGTATCCCACCGAAATATTAGGAAGCCAACAAGCCTGTCTGCCTGAAGATCTATAGAAAGGTCTCTTATTCTTCTCTCATCTTTCACCTGCTGGTTCAGAAATTAAGGGTTGCACCATCCAAAAACTGTGAGTAATCATACATAAACTGCAAGTAGCTTGTTGCAATTTCTTAGCAATACTTTTGTAATCCTATATTGCTGCCCTTTTTTCTACAACCAGAAAATCATTGCCTCTACCAAAATCACGACAAAAACGTAAGGAGAACTAGCCATGGCACACTGCATGCAGAAGGTGAAGGTGCAAATCCTGTAAATAAAGCACGACAGGCTGAGGCAAAAAAAAAAAAAAAAAAGAGAGAGAGAGAGAGAGAGACAGAGAGAGAGCCTGGGAGCTGTGCTCACTGGAAATTACAGGTGTTTGTATACTCCATTGACTCAAAGTGTTAGAGAGCTAAGAAGTATGAGTGGTTGAATACATGCTGCTCAATTTTGCAGAGCAACAGTTTACAGCCTAGTAATGACTTTGTCTTAAACCGATTCAGGCAACAGCGTGGAAAGAACGTAGTATCAAGAACAATCTCACACCCTGACAGCTGACAATAATATTCATAGAAGAAAAGCTTGTGAAAATATAGATATGAAATATCATCTCGAAAATTCAGCTTTAAAATCACACCATAGAATACAATTTTGGGGGGCAACTAGGAGAAATCATTAGAAGAAAGTCTGACATCCTAAAAATGTATGCAGGAAAAGGTGATTTCTGTGAATCAGGAAAACAAGTTAACACGAAGAAAACGGCAGGATGGTGGGGGATGAAAATGGGGATGACGAATATGTCTGGGAATTCAATGGCAGAATTGAAATCTGCATTGCTGTAGTCAAGAGAAAAAACGGCCTTGAGGAAAAGTAAGATAATGATGTGAAATAAATTTGGAAGACATGGGAAACTGCAGGAGAAGAAAGATATAAAAGTTATTTGCATTTATCTGATAAAAACAGAAAGACAAAAATTGAGAACTCGTGAAATAATTTTTGTTTTGTATTATTTTTTCCAGAAAAAAAGAGCATGAGAATAGCATCCAAATACACACAAAAGTCTCCAAAATATTTATATTTCAGTTTTGACATCAAGAATATATATTTTTTATTATATTTGTCTCCTCCTTTCACTTTTATGTTTCGTAGGACATTTCACACGTGAACCACTGCACACAAGCATACTTATCTATCTTTCAAAGGCTCTGGTCTCAGTGAATGGCACCAGCCTTCACCCCTAAACCTTCTGAAACATGGCCCCATCAATGACTCCTTTCTTCCTTTCTTATCCCAACACTAATCCGTCCACTTGTCTTTTCGATCTAACTCTCAACAACCTCTTCAGTCTTTACACATTTCTCCATCTCTACGTTCATTCAAGCGTGGGATATTTTAATATTCCTAAAATTGTTTCCTCTCCATTATCACCCACTGTATCAAATTCCTTCTCTATTACATTTAACCAAAAATAACTTTATAAACAAATTCAATCACATCACCTCCCTAATTAAAATATTCCACCCACTTCCTATTCCAGGAAGACAAACTTCAACATGACTTTTAAGGCACCCCTTCTTTTAGAAAGCACCTCGGATGCTGGCGCCGCTCCATGTCTCTTCCATTTTACACACAAAGACCATTCAGAGGTAATTTTAGGTCAAAGCATGCTGTTCTTTTCTTAAGTACAGGGCCTGACAGGTCAAGGTAAGAATATTGGCTTTCATTCCCAGTGAGAGGAAAAGCTAAGGAGCGTTTCTAGCTGAGTAAGTGGCACACTTCCATTTTGTATAGTCACTGTTGTGACTGGTCTAGAACAAAAGATAATTTGTAAAACAGAAAGTATCTGAGACACGTCTCAATCAATTTAGAAAGTTTATTTTGCAAAGGTTAAGGATGTACCCATGACACAGCCTCAGGAGGTTCTGATGACATGTGCCCAAGGTAGTCAGCGCAAAGCTTGGTTTTGTACATTTTAGGGAGATATGGGATGTATTAGTGCATTCGCATGCTGCTAGTAAAGGCATTCCTGAGGCTGAGGTTTAACTGATTCACAGTTCAGCATGACTGAGGAGGCCTCAGGAAACTTACGATCATGGAGGAGGAGGAAACAAAAATGTCCTTCTTCACATGGCAGCAGCAAAGAGAAGTGCAGAGCAAAGGTTATAAAACCATCAGATCCCACAAGAACTCACTCACTATCATGAGAACAGCATGGAGGTAACTGCCCCCATGATTCAATTCCCACCAGGTCCCTCCCACTAGTTGTGGGGATTATGGGAACTACAGTTCACCATGAGATTTACTTCTGTCTTTGGGTTTTCTTCCTTGTCTTGTTATAACTTCTTCAATACATGCCAAGCTTATTCATTTTAGTATTTTCTTTTCTAATATCTGCATTAAATCCATTTCTGTCTGACTGTAAGTTACTAGGCTTAATATATATTTTCATTATCTATTTTTTAAAAATATTTTCTAATATCTATTTTGGGTTCTTCTTTGACCCAAGACTTTTTTAAGAGGGCATTCATTGATCTGTAAACTAGTTGTCCTTTTGTTATTTATTTGCAAATTAATGTTTCTGCTTTCAGAGACAGTTATCTGCATAACATAAATCTTTTAAATACCATGAAAACACATTTTATATCTGTCAATTTTATAGGTGTCCTATGGATTTGTAAAAGAAATCTGTATTAGGCAATTGTGGATTATACTTTATTTATATATTTATATTTATATAGTATATATTTATATAGTATATATTTATATAGTATATATTTATATAGTATGTTAAATATATATATATATAAATAATGAGTACCTTGAAAAATACATTGAACTTTATTGTATGTATATAATCCTGCTTATATAGTTTGGATATTTCCAAACTTCATGTTTCCAAACTCCAAATTTCATGTTGAAATATGACCCCCAATATTGGAAGTGGAGCCTAAGGGGAGGTATAGACAATTCTCTAAAGAAAATATAAAAATGGCCCACAAGCATGTGGAAAAATGCTCAACATCTAATTATCAGGGAACTGCAAATCAAACCCACAATGCGATACCACTTCACTCCTGCAAGAATGGCCATAACCAAAAAATTGAAACATAATAGATGTTGGCGTGGATGCAGTGAAAAGGGAACAGTGTTGGTGGGAATGTAAACTAGTACAACCATTATGGAGATTCCTTACACAACTAAAAGTAGAACTACCATTTGATCCAGAAATCCCACTACTATGTATCTACCCAGAGGAAAATAAGTCATTATACAAAAAAGATACTTGCACATGCATGTTTCTAGCAGCACAATTCACAATTGCAAAAATATTGAACCAGCCCGAATGCCCATCAATGAACAAGTGGATAAAGAAAATGTGGTGTGTATATATATGTGTGTGTATATATATAATATATATAGTATATATATTTATACTATATGTGTATATATATGTTTGTATATATAATATATAGTATATATATTTATATATTATATTTATATATTTATATATATTTATATACTATATTTATATACATATATAGTATGTATATTTAGTATATGTATATATTTGTGGAATATATACTACTCAGCCATAAAAAAGAATGAAATAATGGCATTCGCAACAACTTGGATGGAATTGGAGACTATTATTCTAAGTGAAGTAATTCAGTCATAGAAAACCAAACAAATATCATATGTTCTCACTCATATGTCGGAGCTAAGCTATGAGGATGCAAAAGCATAAGAATGATACATTGGACTTTGGGGACTTGGGGGAAAGAATAGGGGGTGGTGAGGGATAAAAGACTACACATTGGGCACAGTGTATACTGCTCAGGTGATAGGTGTACCAAAATCTCAGAAATCACCTCTAAAGAACTTATTCATGTAATCAAACACCAGCTGTTCCCCAAAAACCTATTGAAATAAAAAAAATAAAAAATAAACTTAGCCTGAAATTCAAAAAAGAAAAGAAAAGAAAAAAACAATTGAGTTAAGATAAGGGGGATTATGGAAACCAAGGTTCTTGTTATGTGGATGAAGTCTCCAGGTAGCAGGCTTCAGAGACAATAGATAGTATATATTTCCTATCATACCTTAAAGGATGTCAGACTCTAGAAAATATCTAGTAAGGGAAGGAGATTATTTACGGGCTGCAAATTTCCTCTACAAAAAACAGCTTTTCAGGGTCATTTCAAAATATGTCAAAGAAATACATTTGATATGTTATATATACCTTGATTTCCTTCAAAGCCTGCTGCTGTCTGTCATGTGATGCTATACCAGACTCAGGTTAGAATTTGGTATCTTCTTGTTACAAAAAGTCTGTGTGGTCAGTCTTCTGATCTCTATTTTAATATTAATGCCAGTCAGTTGTATGCCTGAACTCCAAAGGGAAGGGTATAAGGAGGCATGTTTAACCCCCCTTCCTATTGTGGTCTGAACTAGTTTTTTGGGTTTCCTTGAGATACTCTTGGCCAAGGGGAGTCTATTTAATCAGTTGGAGTTCTTTGAATTTTATTTTTGATTCATACACCTTATGAAATGAGTATTGCCTCATGCTATTAATGAATTTTTTAAATACTATTTTCCTGTTGTTGGAAATTTAAGTAGTTGCTACATTTATGCTAATTATAAATCATGGAATAATAAGCCTGTCTATAGATACATATTTTCTTAGTGTCACTTTTCTTAGGACCTAAGGGTATTGTGTTTTTCAGGTTCTTGGGGTGTATTGTTTTCAGAAAGTTTACACAGTTTACACTTTCATTGGCATTGCATGTGGTATATTTTGTATACCCTCCCCTGAGAATCTTCTTCTTATTGTTATAAAACAGGGTATATCTATACTTTTAAAAATATTTTCTCTATTGTACTGTCACCAGATTGTCCTAGTTAAGTGTGCTGTTTGTTTCCTTCTAAGACCCTGGATGCTGTATATCTATGATTTCTTACCTGGAGTATTTATTTAATTTATACATATTCTAATTATTCACATACTAAACTTATTTTTAGAATATTAGTTTTTCTTTCTGTTTATCCCACCTTTATATGATTTTCTTACTTATAGGTTCAGATGGTTGATTATTTTTCTCATTAATTTGTGATTACTTTTTTGGGAATTATATGTTGTATTTTCATTATATTCAGTTCCTTAAAAACTACTCCGATACCCAAGGAATTTTTTTTATTACAGTTAACTTACCTAAGTTTAAAAATAATTTAAAAACTGGTAATTCTCCCTAAACAATACAGGGAATTTAGGAAATCTATCTTCACATTTTCCCCAGGCTATATTGTATCGATACGGCATAATTTAGTCTATCTTGTTTAGTTTTGTTTTATCCCAAGATAAAGGATTATTTTTGTATTATTTTGATTTTTATTTACCCATGTAAACAGATTTTTGCTCCCAACTCCCCACTTCCATTTTAGTCCTCTCTAAGTTCTTATTTCTCTACTCCTCTTTTGGGTTTAACTTAATCAGGATCGACTTGGACAAAATCTCCGGGTTTCTCCTGTCTTGTAAGTTTTACAGGCAATAGTGTTGTAGGTTGGCAGTTATTTTCTTTCAGAACAATACAGAACAAACATCACTCTACTTTCTGCTAATGTCACTTTTGCTCTTGAAAAGTCAGCAGTTGATATAACTGTCACTCTCTGAGATTTAATCTGTCTTTTCTTGCTGACTATTTTTACAATGCTCTTTTTACTTTGGTGTTCTCCCGTTTTATCATAAGGTGTGTTAAGGTGTGAGTGATTTTTTTTTTAATTTAACTATCCTGGTTAGTGTTTATATGTTTTCATGAATGTATTAATTGTCATCATTCATCAGTCATCAATAATCCTCAGTTACAATCTTTATATTTTCCTGCCACTTCTGTTTTCAGAACTCCAGTGAGAGATATGTTCATCCTTCACATTCTTTCCTCCACCTGTGCTAGGTTGTCCTGCATTGCACTTATTTCCTTGCTTGTCTGCACTGCCTTCCGGGTAATTTATTCAGGCCCCTCAGTTCACTAAGGCACTCAGCTCTGTCCTCGCTGTGGTCATACCCAGGACCACTGGTTCTTTTATATCTGAAAGTTCTACTTGGTTCTTCTCTTAAAAATCATCCTGTTTATTCTTACGTTTTCTTTTTCCATGATCATATTTTAAAACTAGTCTTTCATTTCTTTAAAGATATTAAATATAGATTTTATATTCCATGCGTGATTGCATTCCTACGGGTTCTTACTAAACAGCCTTCTTTCTGATGCCTCTTGTGTTTGCAAGTTCTTCCTCATGGTTCTTTCTTTCTTGATTCTTTAGTGAAATCTGCTGGTGAGTGCTCATTTTTCTAGTAACATTCTCTAGAGATGAGTTTAGTAATGAAGCTGAAATTCTCCAAAAAGATTTGTATTCTTTTTGCCGTATGTAAATTGCCTATAAAATAAACTCTGGGTTTTTTGTGATATATATCCATGTCTATATCTGTATCTACCATGCGTAAGTGTAAATGGAGGGAGGTCTAGCTTTTTCCTTTCTTTCTTATTAAAGGGTTGATGGGAGGTTTGTGTGTATGTTCGTATCTCTGTGTATTTACGTGTTTGCCTTCCATTCAGGGTCAAGTTTATCGACAATTTACCTTGTATCAGCTGGAGAAATGAGTTGTCTTTAGTTTCGGCTCACAGCTATGCTAAGAGGGTAGCCTTCTCATCATTCCAGCTCATCAAGAGTACTTATGATCAACTCACATCTTTTTAGGGACCTGGATGTCCTCCTGTTTCCTGCACTCTGAGAGGCTATGCAAACAAATTTGCAAGTCAACATTTTTGGGTGATATCCTCAAATTCAAACCTGTTTCAGAATTCTTCTTTCTTCTCAAGGTTTATTTCTCTATTTAGTTTTCAAATGAGAATTCTTACTTTCTTTCTGGTGCATTGATTCATTTATAAAACAAATTTCCCAAGACTTTTTAGGTGTTTTTAATTAGTAGAAAGACCAGTTAGAATATCTAATCTCCCATATTACTAGAAGAGGAAAATTGTGTTGAGAAAATTTAATGAAATCTTGCAAATGTGCAAATGCTCCATAAAATTTAGCCTTTGTCTGCTCTATGCCTTTCACCTGCTTTAAGCTTGTTTTTTGGCTATTAAAATAAATCACTTATTTCTATTCACTAATCTACTTAACTAAATTGTGACTTGCAATTTAACTCACATTTGGAAATAATTCATGTATTTATGTACTGCTTTAAAAACGCTCTGTAAGTATCCTGTATGAGTGACACACACAGCTTTTAACAGAAACGATACTATAGTGAGAAGAATCTGTGTATAATAATGAAGCACACTGCATAATTCCTAACAAATAAGTACCAGATTTCCATCAATTAAACAGTTTTTTTTTTTTAGTGGCGAGCTGCTTGTGGGTTTCTTTTAATGAGTTTATGTGGTAGATTATAAATCAGAATATACTAATTACATTTAACATAGGCATTTTGAACAGATTTGATATGGACTCCACATACAGAATATATTGTTTACAGATTCCTGTATTTATAGCTTTACAAAATATTGACTATCCATACTCAAGGAATGTTGGTACTCTGCTATTGCACTTGGGAAATTCCCTTAACATGGTCATTCATACCATTGATGGTAGCTAAATGTTTACAGACCAAGTAATCTATGTAATTAATCTTAATTTGTGGTTGATGAGTGTAATTGGGGAAACAAAAAGAAAAGCCTTATCTGGATCAGGTAATTTATTATGAGCTTATGCCTGTCTAACAAGGCTTGCTTTGAGATGATAAGTATTGGTGTGAAATTATGGATGGCCTTACGTATATTCATGGTAACTATTAAGAAAGTAACTGAGGATAAAGGCTAGAAACCCTTGGGATATCTTTGCAGTAGAAAGAAGTAAACAGGTCTACTGAAGCTATTTACTAATGCCTTAATCAAAAATCTTTATAAAAATGCATTTATTCTAGCCTCCCACATTCAAAGCATCTGTTCACTATACAGACAATATTGAGACATGGAGTCACTGCAAATGCCCAGTGTCCAAGTCCTGCTGAACCCTCATCATTGACCTGGAAGTTTGAGCTCTATTCTGCAATCCTACCCCCAGCATGCTTGCTCTTCCAGTCCTCACAGTTCTTGTCCTCCATGAGCTCCTCTGCTTTTGGGTATCCCATTCTCCACCTCCACTCCTACACACTCAGGAGGTCAGCAGATCCCATTTCCACTACCTTATGGAGAAAATGGAAATCTTTTTTTTTTTTTTTCTTGAGATGGAGTCTCTCTCTGTCACCCAGCCTGGAGTGTAGTGACACGATCTTGGCTCAGTGCAACCTCTGCTTCCCAGGTGCAAGAGATTCTTCTGCTTCAGCCTCCCAAGTAGCTGGGATTACAGGCACCCATCACCATGCTCGGCTAATTTTTGTATTTTTAGTTGAGATGGGGTTTCACCATGTTAGACCAGGCTGGTCTTGAACTCCTGACCTCAGGTGATTTGCCCGCCTTGGCCTCCCAAAGTGCTGGAATTACAGGCATGAGCCACCATGCCCGGCCGAAGAAATTGAAATCTATCTCGCCTTCATGGTCCCCACTAACAAACGTGAATATTTGTAGCTTCCCTCACTTTCTTCCTTCTAGACCCACCTTCTTCTCACATGTGTGATGGTTGCAGTGGTCCAGCTGTGAAAATGAGCAGTCTAAAATATCAAGAAAGGGCACAACACAACGGGAGTGTGTTTTTGTTCAAATATTACTGCAGGGATGTTTCTTGTTGTTCCGTATTGAGGGTCTCTGCTTCCTTCAATTGTATGGTGCGTCTCCTCCTATTGCTTCAGCTTTTCCATTCTGCTGGGAGAAGGGAAAAGCTTCTGCCTTAAAATGCCACATGTGATCTTTATGCCTGGAATTCAGTCACATGGCCACCCCTAATGAATGGGCATCTGAGAAAAGGAATCTGTTTCGCATCTGCAAGTCCAAGGAGAAATGAAAAGGAATGTATAGCCACTGTGCCTGACTAAGGATTCCTGCCTGCCTCTTGAGCTCACCCCTTCTCTCACCTTTACCTCTACACTTTGCTCCTTTCTTGCTGCTTTATCTGTAGTCATTCCTAACATGATGTCTCCTAGGCATATAAGCAAAATCATCTTCATTATTATCATCACCATCCACACTTGTTTAACACACATTCTTCTCCAGGTCAACAGCTGTTGGCCAGAGGTCATCATCAGCTTTTAGAGGCCACCTGTACTCCCTTCCTTATGTTCCCCGCCATCTTCAAAACTATTAATACCATGTCAAGTCCTTGTCAGGCTTCAAATATCTCTGTCCTGCCTCTTTCCCTTATCTGTCTGCCTTCTGCTTCTGCTAGTACAGACTCGTGTGATTACACTGGGCCCACCTGGACCACCCAGGATCACCTCCCTCTCTTAAAGTCAGGTGAATAGCAACATTAATTACAACTGCAAGCCCCTTCTGCCATGCATATAACATAATCACAAAGGTGGCACTGGGGGTGAAAGTCATAGTGAACAAAATTCTGCCTACCACACTGCATCAGGTTCAAACTTTGTAGCATGTGTCAGAGCAGCCATTTCAATTCATTTCCTACTTTATTAACCTTCTGGCTATACCATTAACTTTATGCCTAGAGAGACCATAGGTCACAATTTGCCTGGGGCAGCTCTGGTTTATGTGTGCTATTTCAAGATTAGAATTCACAGCATCTCCTTTGATACTAGCTTGAACATTAAATCAGAGGTCACTTAATTGTATTCCATGCCCTGTCCCATTGTGTCCAGTTTTCTAGTTTCTAGAAATTCATTGTCTATTTCATGACTCTTTGCCTTTTTTAACAGCATTTATGCCTTCCACCTTTCAGCCTATCCTTCTCTTTGATGTCTTTCTGGGCATTTTCTAATTTCTCAGACACAGTTTACCTCCTCTATGAAGCCATCTTTATACCCATTTCTGATAATTTTCCATTTTTTTCTTTGTCCTATCACTGTACTTTTATATGCCAGTCTCATAGCAACTAAAACTTTTCTTTTTTTATTCCTGTCTTCTCTTATTAGGCTATAAGTTCTCAAGTCCAGGAAAGGTACCTTATCCTTCTTGATATTTACACACCCCAAATGGATCAGAGATAACCTTGTCCTTTCCATGATTTGGTCTGAAAAGGAAACAGGTGAACAGGCAACAGGCTGAGGCTCCAGGGAGTATATTTCAAAAGGAAACCCAACTCCCAAATAAACTCTTGACTTAGAGATTGGCTTGAAACTCACCAACTCTAGGTATAAATAACTGAAATGAAGACAGAGTGTCTGGAACCTAAGAACCCATTCACCTGGAGCAGGAGATGTAGCTCGCCCATGCAAGGGTGGCATTAAAATGGAGATGAATTACAAACACATGTTTTTCCTGAAGCTGTTGAAGCTTTGGTTCTTAAACAAAATCAAAGTTTACCATCTGCTGAAATAGGGTTGAGGTTTGTTAACATACAGGCTGGCTTCACCTTTACTCTCTTTGAAAGATTTGTGGGACAGTTTGCATTAGATGGTCATCAACAAGAACTGCAGTGTGGGTACACAAGAGGAAACATGGGCCATCGTCCTCCACCTCTCTCTTTGCATTTCAGGTGAGTCTGAGGAACAGGCTTTCTTAAAGCATATCAGGAAGCAGATTGACTGATATGCAGACTGCGTGACATCCGTTGCACTCTTGTGAACTGCCAGCCTGCTCTAAGTGCTGTGCATTGATAACATGGGTGTAATTGGATGGATGCAGTAAATGTGAATTGTAGGTAGTGGTATCAAAATTGCCATACATGGCAGACTCTGTGCTAAATTTGTGCATTCTATAGTTTGGTGTTTCTATGCAAGGTAGCAACTAAGCTTCATTTCCTGAAACTCAGCAAAATAAATAAAAAACCTTTCTGCATAGGAAAGCATTTCCACACTCCATATTATTTTTAGAGAAAAAAATGATGATTTGCAAATATAGTCAAATAAAAGTGCATTTCTAAATGAAACTGATTAGACAAGGTTCTTTGTAGCAAAACGTGTATTCAGTGTTTGGCTTTGTTCTCCCCACCACTGCCTGCCTGATCAATGGACTGCACAACTTTTAAAAACATAATAACATTTTTTGTACTATACCGCCCATGGTTTATTCTGTAGTTAGATTATTGCTTTTTTTGAATTTGGAAAAAAACAAGGTGATGCTAAATTCTTTGCAACTGAGAGGTTTATGGGTCTTTTTATGACAGAATTTAAAATCTCTACAAGCAAAATTGTTTAGTAAATAACTAATTATTATCTCAATAATTTTTACATTTTGTAAAACAACTACAACTCAAGCCATAATTAGGATCACTTGTATAAGTAACCAGTGAATCACGAGCTTCTTGAGGCTGTGTAGTAACTAGTTTTCCATATTTTCAAAGTGCCCTAAAAGGAAAAGAATGAAGGAAACTGGCATTTATTTGACCCTTTTATGTGATAAATACATGCTTTTTTTCATCAAGTCCTCATGTGAATAATACCTAACATTTATTAAGCAAATCCTCTGTGCCTAACATCAAATTTTTTACGCGGATGGTCACATTGAATTTTCACAATGCATCCAGAGGAAGGTGATACTATGCCTAATTTATAGACAGTGCATAGCATGGGGAAGCCACTTAACATTAATACAGTGTTTAGGCAGCAGAGGTGGGATGACATTGGGTGGGTATTTTTCTGTATGGAGAGATGACAAAGCTGAATGACAGGAACATTGGAACAGGATTTAATGTTATACAGATTATAAATCGAAATTTGTGAATTCGAACCCTGATTGGCATGATATCAAAGTCAGAGTTCTTTGGAGTACGCTGAGCACCTCTGCTGGGAGCAGTAGAGAAACATCCTAAGCCTATAAGGAAAAGAGACACTGAAAACTTCCACTAGAATCTGACACATGAGAACCACTTCCACCTGACAGCTGCTAACAGCCGTTCTGGTATCCCACTTATTAGCAGAAGCGTATTTACCCATGGAGCTTTCCTTTCAACATGGTATTTCTAGAATTCACACTAACACTAACGGCAGATGAACTGGTCTGGAAAATCCAAGAGGGCTATTCTCACTTTCCTAGCATCTTGGCAGGAGATCTGGAATTCTGGACTAGGCAGGAACTGTCCATCAGAACACCTCCGTGTGTCTTCCCCAGTACAGCAGTGGGGTGGTTGTTAGACTTACATGGCATCTCGGGTCTCACTGAGAAAGTGTTCCAAGAGAGCTGGAAAGAAGCTTCAAGGATTCATATGACCTAGTCTTGGAAGTCCAAGAACATAATGTTTTTTTTTTTGTCCCACCTTCTGTTGGACAAGAAGTCAATAAAATGAGCCCACATTCAAGGTGAGGTGAATTTGCTTCCCTATTTCAATGGGAGAAATAGTAAGGAATTTCTGGCAATCTTCAATTTACTAAAGGAAGAAAAATATCAAGTTGTAAGTAAACAGAATATCACACTATTAGTTATGGCAAAATGGTTGCTACAGGACTAGCCTACCTTCTGTAAACAACCATTAATAATTATTATTATAATTATAATAGTAATAATAATAAATGTAATGGATTGGAAGCCATCAAATACCTCTGGCTAGAGTACTTAATTTAAACATTCAGCACTCAAGACAGTGTGATATTGGCATAAAGAAAGAACATTACTGAGAGCCCAAAACTGGAAATACACAAATATTATTATTTGATTTTTGAGAAATATCAGAATTCAGTGGGAGAAAGGACAAACATAATTCAATCAGAAAAGAACAGGAATAGGACAATCTGTTAAATAAATGTTGGTAGAACAAGTTGATTCCACCTGGAAAAGGTAAATACCACAACCTCACACCATACACAAAAATAACTCAAAATTAAACATAGACAAAAAAGCAAAAATCATATTATAAACTTGTAAAAGAAAGGATAAGATAAAAATTTCAGACTTGTGGGGTGGGGAAACATTTCTTAGAATACAAAAGCACTAAGTTCTAAAAAATAAAAGATTACATTTCACCAAGATAAAATTTTGTTCTTCAAAAGGTTCCTCTAAGACCATGAAAATGTAAGCCACAGACTGAGAGAAAAATATTTGCAATGCACATATCTGACAAAGAAAGTGTATTAATAATACGTAAAGAACCCTTAAAACTGAAAAATAAGGAGATGTAACCCAATTTAAAAAGAAACAATTCTGAACATACACATTGCAAAAAAGGACATATGAATGCTCAATAAGCAAGAAAAGAAAAGATGTTCAGTACCATTATTCTTCAAGGAAATTCAAGTTAATATACACCTACTAGAATTACTGAAATTAAATAATTTTCCTATGTTGCTAATGGGAATGTAAAATTACTCAGCTGTTGTGAAATCGTCCTCCATGGGTCTCTCCTAATACCACACGTTTTCTGGATACTTCAAAATATCTAGAAAAGTATCTAGTATCAAAGTCTCCTACTTTTTATTATTTTTTAACCTGGGCCATTTCTCAGGGTTATGATTGCAATGAGCCACTTTGAGGGACGAGGAAATGTTTTTATCCAAGACAAAGTTTAGGCTTGCTCACCTGTTATCTTAAAATGAAGAGTTCCCCAAGATCACTCTTCCTCTCCTGTAATCTTCAGCCACCCATCTGGGCCCTCTGTGTCATCCCTGTGGGACGTGGACGATACAAAAAGCCAAGTCAAACATGATGCTCATGCTGATTGCTCTACTGTGGATAATAAAGTCCTGCTTCTCTGACCCAGAAGTTTTGTGTCTTCTGCTTGCATCCATAAGGCATTAATAAACTAACATGTTAGCTTATAAGTAGGTTAAAATCTCAGACCCTAACAATAGTCACTTAGAGAAAGTTCTGCATTTTGTATTTCAATTTATGCATACCACATGACCAGAAAACCCCACTGTTACATTTCCCTAAGAAAAATAAATACATAAGTCCACAAAATAATTATAGATGAATTTTATATAACTGGATTCAGTTGGTATATCTGTATACAAATTATGACTCAGCAATAAAAGAGGGCAAATCTGATGCAACGTGGACAAATCTTAAAAATATTACACTAAAACACAAAACATTGTGTCTTCCAAAGCCTGACACAAGAGAATGCGTTTTCTAAAATTCAATTTCTTATGATTTTTCTAAAAACTGAAAAGTAACTTGTAGTGACAGATTTCTATTTGTAAAGGCAAAAATGATGATATTTTGTTTTGGGGATGTTAATTTTGAGATGTATCTTGAGATCACCAAGTGAAAATGTTGCATATTCAGTTATATATTAATTTGTGAAGGAGCAACATTTTAGGGTAGAGATCAATCTGAAGCAGAGGCAAAGCAACAAGAGCAAAATGATGCAATTGTAGTTACTGAAGTCAAGTGATGGCCACATTTTATAAAATCTGGAATGGTCCAGAAAGTTGAATATCCATGAGTCTTCTGATAAATTGGGAACGGAAAGGGTATCTGTTGCCTTTAGGGACACACATACAACTAATAACATTAAAGGGTGTTTACATGCATTGCCAGGATGAAATACAAAATGAAAAAGGTTGAGAAGCTGGAGGGAGCTCACAAAATGGGAATGGAGAGAACAAAACTATTTTTTAAACTGATTATAAACAGTTATTTAGCACTAGGGACATGGTAAATGGAGTGATAAGTAGCATTTAGGAAGGATCTTTAGCTATTTTATTTATTTTATTTTTTGAAGAGACCTATGCATGCATTGAAGCTGATAGAACTTATACAGGAAGGAAATCCAAGCTCACAATTTACATCTGAGGAGAAGGTAGGATATTTCTTCTTCTTTTCTTACTGTGGGAAGAAGGTAGCATTCTCTGCTAGCATACATTGGTAGAAGGCTAAGAGACCAGAGAGAAGTTGAATTCAAATCTGCAAATATGATGGTCTGTTTTTGTCAGATTTCCCTAGGTTGGAGTGTGCTGTGGAATAGTCCCCAAATCTCAGTGGCTCACGGTAGCTTTTTTCTCACTCACATTGCATTTCATCTCTGGGTTAAATATGGGTTCGCTCCTCATGCTGTTTCACCAGATTGAAAGAGCAGCTTCTATTTGAAACATGGTTCTCAGGCAAAAGGGAAAAGGGAGACAGCCAAACCATGCAACGGCCCTTAAACTCTTTCTCAGACATGCGGAAGTCTCCTGTTTTGAAAGGTGACGATCCTCCAAGCAGTGTAACAAAAGCAGAGGCTTGCACACAGAGAGAAGACAAAGTGCAAAGGCCTCAAGATCCAAACTGAATCTGCTATTTAGGGAAGAGAAAATGCTAGTGAGTCAAGTGCAGCGATGGGGGATGATGGGATGAGAGATAGGAGCAAAGGTGACATCCCAATCAGTCATCCATGCCTGGAAGGGCACAGACTGGCCCTTACCATTTGCCAAACACAGAGCCAGGCATAGGAAGAACATCATGGTTGAGATCAGAAGGCCCATAATGTGATGAAAGGGTAGAGGATTAGGACATGTAATCTTCCAACCACAGTTACAGTGAGGACCATGATGATGCTAATAGGGGAAGCCATGCAGTGCCCAGCATCCTCAGTGTGGTAAGTACAAAGAGGGAGGTGATGACAGGGTCACAGATACAACCTGCCTGCAGCATTATCTATGATAGATGTGTCCAGCTCTGGAAAAGCTTTCTAAACTATGGTAAGAAGTTTGGACTTCATTTAGAGGGTAATGGTAAGACATTGAATTATTTGAAGAAATGAATAATATAATCGTAGCTCCATTGTAGAAAATAAAACCTCTAGAATAAATTTTTTTAATGAACAGATGGAAAAGATTAAAAGAATCTGGTCATATTTTAGGCAAGTAATTACAGTAGCCTGAAGTAAGGCTGTAATCACCACACTAGAGCGGAGTGAATATATTTGAGAGGCATTAAGAGAATTGAAGCAATAGGATGTTGTGGCTGATCAGAAAAAAGGAGGCTGGTTAGTGATGAAGCAGAGGGGAAAGAAAATCGGGGATGACTACTACAAAACTTCTAGGAGGAATGGAGTTGTTGACAAAACATCTTCTAAACAAGGGAACATGAAGGACAAAGTATAGATATGGAGGTTATTTGAAGGTAATGATTTCAGTCTTGCAGCTTGAGATATCTGGTAGATATCAGGTAAATATCCTTTGTAAACCAAATAAAGCTGTAAGAGTGAGTCTGAACTGAGTGAAAGATTTAGAAGTCCTCAGCAGTACCCTGGGATAAATAAGATTGTTTAAGGACTGTATGAGTTACCTGCTGTTAATTATGACAAGCCGTTGATGGGCTTTAACCTAGAAAAATGGTTTCTATTTCAGAGAGAGTGTTCTGATAGCAGTATTAATGGAAAGCAGTATAACCAGGTGAGAATGTAATCTTCAATAGACAGAGTGAGAAATAATACAGGTTTTAGCCAAGAAACTAGTCATGAGAATGACTGGGTATGAAAATATGTTAATAGCCTCAAGAGATGTTAAGAAACTTTGTAAATGGCACTTGGCAGTTGATTGGGTATAGCAGGTGAAGGAGTGAGAGGAGAAGTTGAGTTTCAGTTTCTTGATTATCATTTTTATAGTTACAATCAAGGTAGAGATGTATGAGAAATAGCCAGTTAAAGAAACAGCATTACTTTCAGACTATCTTTTATTTGAAATACACGTGAGGAAACCAGAAGGTGAAACCCCCTAGGAGATGGATATAGGATACTAAAATCTGAGTTAGAAAAATCTGAGCATCAGCACCTTATGTGTCATGCTAAGATAGTGAATGAGACTGCACAGGAATTGCATGCAGTTTAACAGAAAGAGAAGTCAAAAGATAAATTCCTAGAACACTAACACCGAGTTATGGGAGGAGAAATATCCTGCACAGGTCACTCTGGGAGACATGTTAATTGTTTAGCCAATATCCATTTAACTCATCTTTCTTCCTAATGAAAACCGAATTTGGAGAAGCAGGCAGTGCCCCTGGCTAGAAATATGAACCTTCCCAGCTTCTCTCATGCACTGAACTGACAAAGTTCAGGTCTGGCATAATTCAGGCCAAGGATACCTAAGGAGACATGGCTGCCAGGGTCTTAGGGACACTTTTCCTTTCTGATTCATTGAATAAAGAATTTAAAAAACAAACTAATTTTGTCCTTTTTTTTTTTGTCTTAGACACACAAGCATTGTCCATGGCATTTCAACCCTGAAGTTCCCATAAGGCAACAAACATGAGAAAAAAAGCCAAAATGATATGGAAGACGGAGCAGAAATAGGAAAATGCTTAAACCTCTGACCACACTGCCGAAGGGCTGCACCAACCTTGAACTCCTTAACTCCAGATGTCAGGTTTGAAATCTGAAAAAAATTCTTGTTTATTTTGGTTATTGTTGCATTTTTGAATCTCCTACAGTTAAAGGCATTCTTAACGATGAAGATGCTGAGAAGAAACATCACATACTGGAGGAGAACCAAGGGTGGATAGTTTCACAGAACAGAGGAGAGTATCCATGGGGTAAGAAGTCTAAAGTGAGGAGAGCCAAACGGAAATGTACTCCCAAGATAATTCACAGATAACGCTTCAGACTCAGTCAGAAAGCCACTCTTGCCCCAAGCTGTCAGAAAACTTTGGGTATAAAGGTCAAATTGCAGAGTTTTCAAGCATGAAACAGAGGTAAGAATCTGGAAACCATGAGAAATAGAAACTTTTTTTAAGAAGATTGTTTGAAGAAACAGTAAGGGGTAGGTTAACAGAAAGACTATAGTAGAGGAGTCAGCAATCTAACGGCCACCATTGGGCCACCTGTTTCTGTGAATAAAGTTTTATTGAAAAAAGTTATGCCCACTCATTTTTATATTGTCGTAGCTGTTTTCATTGCAATCACATAGTTGAGTAATTGTGATAGAGTCCATATGGTCCACAGAGCCAAAAACATGTATGGATATAGAGCATCAGGGGAAGGTTTTGCTCTTTTTTTTTTTTTTTTTTTTTTTTTTTTTAAGACGGAGTCTCACTCTGCCACCTAGGCTGGAATGCAATAGTGTGATCTCAGCTCACTGCAATCTCTACCTCCCAGGTTCAAGTGATTCTCCTCCCTCAGCCTCCTGAGTAGCCGGGATTACAGGTACGCGCCACCATGCCTGGCTAATTTTGTATTTTTAGTAGAGACGGGGTTTCACCATGTTGATCAGGCTGATCTTGAACTCCTGACCTCCTGATCCACCCGCCTTGGCCTCCCAAAGTGCTGGGATTACAGGCGTGAGCCACCATGCCCAGCCTTGTTCTTGTTTTCAGGGAGAGAACAACAACATTGACATATGATATGGTTTGGCTCTGTGTAGGGACAGATCTCACGTTGAATTGTAATCCCCAGTGTTGGAGATGAGGCCTGGTGGGAGGTGATTGGATCATGGGGTGTAGTCTTATGATAGAGTTCTCAGGAGACCTGGTTGTTTAAATGTGTGTGGCACCTCACGCACCCTTCGTGCTCCCACTATGTAAGACGTGTCTGCTTTCCCTTCACCTTCTGCCATGATCATAAGTTTCCTGAGGCCACCCCAACCATGCTTCCTGTACAGCCTGCAGAAACGTAAGCCAATTAAACTTCCTTTCTTTATGAATTACCCAGTTTCAGGTATTAATTTATAACAGTATGAGAAAGGACTAACACACCACACTTACAGGAATGGAGAAAAACTGCAGAAAAATGAGAGAAGTGGTTACATTATTAACACAATGACCTCAGAGGATGGGGTAGATGTGTTGGACGGGGTAAATGTGTTACTACAGTCCAGAGGAAGGATGATTTGTGATGGGGTACGTGGGAAGTTGGAAGCTCCTTGTTTTCTTTCTGGAAAGGGGGTTTAAATATCCTATTAAAAGTGATTAGTAAGGACACCATGACACCATGATCTCAGGTTACCAACTCCAAAAATGCTGCCTGGGAAGTTCTAACAAATGATTCTTTAATAAAGTAAACACAGGTATGATATATTTCTATGCTCCTAAACCTCCTAAAACACCCAAATCAATAAAAGTATTACCTGTTAAGAACAATATGCTTGGATTTAACACCAAATTTATTTATTTTTAGATAAAATTATATTTTATTTCATTATAGTTTTTCCTCCATGACTTTAAAACTCTGAAAGTTGTAGATCTGAAATAGACACCATTATCATTATTCAATAACTAAAAAATAAATAAACAAATAAAGATCATTAGAAGACTACCGGCATTTTGATAATAGAGAAAAGACAACAGGTAAAGTTTGATCATGAGAATGAGACACACTCTCCTTCATGTTTTTATGTGTTAACATTACAAATAATGCACAAAGGAACCCTTGTATAGACAGTCATGTGTGTTTAAGAAACATAGATTTAACAGATATCTTACTATTTCATTCAGGTTTTATGACGGATTGAAAGTATTTGCTCCTCTGTCCTATAGGAAGATCACACCTCCCACCCTGATGACATCAGGCTTGACCATGTGACCTGCATTGGCCAAGGAAATGTGAGCAGAAAGGATGTCTATTACTTTAAGAACCATCATATGACTCCTACTTTTTTTCTAGGGAAACTTCAGTGTCACAAAGAGGGGACTCCTTCCACCTGGATCCAAAAGGGTAAAAGACACAAAGATCACAGTCAGTGGACCAGTGGAGAACTTTTCATGGGAGTGAGAAATACGCATCTGCTGTTAAGAGTCACTGACAGATGAAGATACTTTGTGTAAACCCATGGAAATATATTTTACTTGAAAATTATTTCATTAATCCTGATATTACTTAAACTTCCCCCTTCTTTTAAATTTTACACTAAAGAGGCCTACAGAAACACATACCAAGTAATGCAGTGGGATTTCCTTATAGAGTTGATATAAAAGAACAGAGATATCAGGTAATTCTAAACTCCCCAAAGACACCTGACCGCTTGACGTGAACAAAAAATGTTTTATGATGTTAATTTATGGAGAACATGGGTTTTGATTTGTAAAAGAAGTTGGGATTTCCTTAATACTTACTCCCCAGGAAGAAATTTTAAATCTGTGGTGTTAGAGGCTTTATGTGACAAGATGGCTAAAATTATTCAGTTTGAAGACATATTGTTACATAATGACCCTCTGTGTGTGTGTAAATATATGTATTTATATGTATAAATACATACACACATTTATATGTGTGTATAATATATATGTATATATATTTGTCTACATATATTTTTAAGGTGGAGTCCCGCTCTGTTGCCCAGGCTGGAGTGTAGTGGCTCAATATCCACCTACTGCAGTCTCCACCTCCTGGGTTCAAGTGATTCTCCCGCCTCAGCCTCCCGAATAGCTGGGATTACAGGTGCCTGCCACCATGCCCTGCTAATTTTTGTATTTTTAGTAGAGACGGGTTTCACCATGTTGGCCAAACTGGTCTCGAGCTCCTGACCTCAAGTGATCCACCGTCCTCGGCCTCCGAAAATGCTGGGATAACAGGCATGAGGCACAGCACTTTGTATGGGGGCATATATCCATTATCACAAACATCACAAACATTTATTTTTGCTTTGTGTTACAAACAATCCAATTATACTCTTTCAGTTCTATTAAAATGTACAATGTATTACTGTCGACTGTTGTCACCTGTTATGCTATCAAATACTAGATTTTATTCACTGTAACTGTATGTGCGTATATATTGTATTTTAGTTTTTCAGATTATTTTGGATGATGATAATATTTTAGATTTCAGTCTCATGTTAGAAACCTGTATTAAAAAACATCAAGATATGGTTACTCAAAACTAATTTATTTTGATAAATATTACAAATGAGAGTTTTTAAGATAACAAATCCTGTCAAGGTTTTAGATGTAGAATAAAAGTGTGAAAGATTAAAAAAAATAACTGTTACAGGGGATTATTTGGAGAGCAGAAGTGCAGATAAAAGATGCATTCACAAAAGAATCTAAAGTTGGCTGACCCAGAATAAAAGTAAGACTCTCAAACCATTTAGAATACTGGTTTAATGTTTTCTAGATGCAGTCTGCAATCTATTAGCATCTCCAATAGAGATCTCTAGTACCTAGTATAGGTCAGTTTTTAAAACGTGGATTGAGGTTTCAATATCTGGGGAGGAAATAGTGGGAGAAAATTATTTATGTATTCTATTGGGCTATCAGAGGAGGGCTAATTATTGCGTTACTTAGAGCCTCAAGGCTTCTTTAGTAATATTTTATGAGTGCTTAAATCATGATATTCAAAAGGAGGGTTGAGTTATATGAAACAGCAAGAATGTAGACATGACATAATGAGTGTGAGAATTTGCACAAAATATTCAAATGACCTGAATAGCTATCCTAGTTTACTCCTTTAAATATTAAAAGCTAGATGTCAAGTCGTCTCAATTTAAAAACCACTTAAAAAGCTGTATCAGCCATTTCAAAAATAGGACCTATTACACATATAAAGCAGTGTAGTTCTATATTGGTTCATGTAAACTTCCTAATTAATAAAATCAACAACAGCCGTGACTTGAGTTTCCAGAAAACTCTAGATAAGTTCCTTAATATGTTGAGTGCTTGTAAAATAATTAAAACATATTTTTGCTCTTTACAGGAGAATTCAGTTACATTGTTATCTTACCTCGAATACTGAATGTCATCAGGTCTATGTAACTTATTCAGGTTGAATCTTGAATATATCAAGAATATATTCAGAATATATACCCTGGAAATATTCAAAACAGCGTTGGAATAAGATATAACTTATTCAGGGAATTCTTGGAGTCACAGTTGACTTTCTTTTACATGTCTTAATCCCCTCATGTAGTTGCTATGAACTGATGATTCAGGCTTCTTAAATTCCCTCACAGCAACCCCCCTGCCGGCACATTAAACTAGTACATGAGACAAACACCTGCAACAACCTGCTCACTGGAGACTTCTCGCCAACCACCCATGCATGCCAGCTGGCTGCTTCCAAAATACGATTTTGCTTATGTTGAATCCATTCTCAGGATTTCAGAGGCTCCTCACTGCCTACAAAATTCAAATTCCTCGGTCTTACTTTAGAGACACTGATATCAATTATTTCATTACTTTATCTGCTTCAGTTTCACTCTCCCCTCTGTGAAAGTTTCATTCTGACCAACGCAGACTACTGGCCTTCTGGAATATTTGTTAATTATTAAACTTTACCCAGTATTTATTTCTGCATATTATTTTCATTAAAAATTACTTTTTTTTTTGAAAAGAAATCCCATATTTATTCATTACCTAAATTACCAAGACACTAAATTATATTAGACATCATTGTGAAATCATTAATAAGTGTACTCCCTTATCAAAGTTTTTTTTGTTTTTTTTTTAGTTTCATTATTGTTATACTTTAAGTTTTAGGGTACATGTGCACAACGTGCAGGTTTGTTACATATGTATCTTTTAATATAGAACTTCAAAACCTAGGAAGCTTCCTTAACCATTGATACTGCATTATTTCATACCGCTGTGTTTCAGAAATTTGTATTTCTTACTCTCCAGCATAAAAATTTCATTTGGAGGCTTGTTGTTAATTAATTTCTGTCACCCTCAGTCACTTCCCAAAGTCCATCTGTAATATATAGCACATCTTATCTCCAAATAAATGTTACGGCAGCAGTCAGAAACCCACATCACTAATAGGGTTTAGCCAAATTTGAGTAGAAGCCTTTTGACTGGGAGGGTCAGACAGAATTCACTCAGTAAAGATTTTTCATTAATAACATCTTGAAAAGTTCTTTAATTCAGGATTGTACAACAATTATGATGGCATAAGAGTGAACTATCCCACCATGAAATTAAAGCTTTAAGTATATTATTATGTGACTAACTTAACCCTTCCTCATAAAGCCCTTAGCACAGCACCTGCTGTATAACACTCTGTTAATACCAGTTTTCATCCTTATTTAGGCCCATGCCACCTACATTAATGATGAACATTGTGTAATGGACTTACGACAACAACCTATTGGTATTTCTTCACATGAACTATGAGAAAACACTTTGGCAGGTGCAGGCTAGAAAATTCCTTTCACGCGTATTCCCATTTAAATTTCTAACTTTTGATGATCTTCTGTGAGTCTCTCCTTCTTGTCATAAACTTGTCTTCACACACACACACACACACACACACACACACAAACACACACAGAGACGCACGCACATACAAGCACACATACACAGAGTATCAAGGATATTCTGTTGGAAATTTGGAGTTCATACTTGATAATTGCCTGTTAATATATTGTTTTCTGCTGGCAACAGTTATTGTTTAAGAGTGTACTTGTGACCTAAATACACAACTATAAGAGGAGGAGTAGGAAGAAAGAGGGATAAGCCAGAGCTAACATAAAATTATAGAAACTTACATCATCTAAAAATACAGTCTGATTATGGTTACTGATGAAGGGAAAAGATTTGGCAGAGGTAAGATGTTGGAGAGCCACAAGAGAAGGATAATGACTGACAGCGTAAGATGTCTGAAGCAGTAGCCAAGGTTGAAACAGATTGACATTGTACAAAGAAAAGGGGAATAAAGTGGAAGGAGAAGGGAGGATGTAAATTGATACGATTTAGGGATGACAGGGCCACAGTTGTATGCCCTACTAGCTGATAGTATTGACTGTCTCTATGAAGTAGCATGTGAGGTATATTCTGAATACACAGGAAAGGAGAGTTTGGAAATAAACTTTTAATAATCAGGGAATGTATAACCCTACAGAAAAAGCACGTCAAATGCTGACCCAGAGTAGAAACATATTTTCTCTACAGCACTGTGGGCTCAGGAAGGATTTAGATGGCAAGAATTCGAATTAGACCAATTCACATAATTACAGCATTGTGTTCAATACAAGGATGGAGCCTAAAAAGAGAGAACGTAGGATTGATCTGATGTGTAGGTTTTAGGGCCAGGTCGAAATGAAGAACAAAAGATGATGGAGTCAATTATACAACAAGAGAGAAATGACAGGTATTTATGATATCCAGCCTGAGAAGAAAAGAGAGGAATGACTGAAGAGAGGGACGTCTGAAGAAGTGATACCTGATAAGAATGGAGGAGTTGTAAAGCTGGAGGACTTCACGTAAAGAGGTGTATGTGCTCTTAAAACATAAATAAAGTTTATGGTTTATGTTTGGAGGATATTTATTTCAGATGAACTGAAATAACGATCATGAAATTTTAGTCTTGACACAGTTGTCAGCCAAATGTGTAACCTTGAATAGGTCCTGACATACTCTGCACCTGAGAATTTCGATCTGTGAAAATAGAGGAGACTTGGAGACCTCTGAAGAAATCCCAGTTGCAATATTGAGTGATTAAAGAATCAATAGATCATCTTTCAAAACAAAATAAAGGACAGTCTTCATTTAAGAATGCCTCTTAAAAAATTTCTAATGTGAAGCTCTTCTACATGGCTGGCTTTGGCTTTCTTGGTGTCTGTTCATTCAATTTTACCACTGATCACTCTCTTCTCCTCAAATATGCTCCTATTTCTCTGACCTTTCATTCTTCAGCTCCTTGACAGGCTCTGTATCTTTAATTCATTCATTAAATATTGGGCAGTATCCAAATGTCTTCTATTTGCTTACTTCTCATTCAAAACACTCTCCCTGGATGATCTCAGCCACTCTTATTGTTTTGACTGCCACGTGCATACTGATGACCCTGGAGCAGACACTGAATGCCTAGATTCTTCTACAGGGCTCTGCACACATGTATTGTAAGTTACCTGTTAGACCTGCCCACCGAAATGTCTCGTACACATCAAATTTATCATATTTAAAATGACTCTTTTCCTCTACAAGCATTTTCCTTCAGGTACGATTTCTGTTTCTCTTAATGCATTACCACACACTATGACACTAAGTCAGAAAACCAGGTCATGCTCCCCCACTTCTCATTTCCCCATCCACTAAATTTAATTATCTCCCAGTCGTAAGAGCCTATGTATTAAGGAGGACCTGACTCTGTTTTCACCTCAAGAAACCTACTTCTGCCTTCTTCATTTGGGTTTCATTTCTAGCCTGGACGTTGGTAATAGCCTCAGCATTGCCTCACTAAAGGCAATAATATATTCTTCCTGTTCCCAAGTGATATGCCACACTCTTGCCAGAAGGAATTCTCTTATAAGTAAAGGTAAAAATGCTGCTCACCTATGAAAATTATTTTGTTGGTACTCTATTCGTGATAAAATACATTTTCAGCTTTTTCTGTGCTAATACAAGATCCTTCAAGATCTAATTTCTCCCAATCATTGCCTCTTCTCTCTCATACTTTTGGGTTAAGCAATGAGACTTCTTGCAGTTCTCTGAACGTCTATGCTGTTTTAGTTATCATCTTGTTAGAATTGATCTTCACTTCTCTTTGAAGACTTTCTCCATCATCTGCATGGATGATCCCCATTCATCCTTCAAGAGTTGGGATGAGAAAAACCACATCCTATAAATCTGTTCGTGTCCATATTTCCTAGAACATGGCTGGCTTTCGCGAAGTATTTGACTCTGATGGAATGTGGGAAGCAAAGAAATATACATAATGTAGATAGACATGAATATGGCTAAAGGTTCAAAGGAGGATGACTTGTTGGTTATTTTACCAATGGCTTTTATCCAAGGGCAATGCATTTAATGAGTGAGCTCTGAATCATAGAAGATTTTCTGATATGGCAAAGAAAAGAAAATATTGAGGGCCAGCAGATCTGATTTATCGTTTTGTTGTGTTTACTGTTTGCCTCTCAACATGCGTTCCCACTCTTGCATCAACATTGATTTAATTTTTCTTGAGGTAGAGGAACCAATCCTCCCTTTCTTAAGATCTTTGTATTTGGCTGAAACTGTCTACAAGTATAGGATCCTAGGTGAGCCAGTTAATATATTGTTTTCTGTTAGCAACAAAGATTGTTTAAGAATGCACATGCGACCTAAATACCCAACTATGAATTTCCTAAGAAAAAGATATCCACTCTTTTTTCAGTGGATGCCAAGGAAGAACTGCATACCCTTACAAGGTGCTAGCGACCGTCTCAGGTTTATGAGGAGAGCCAGCCCTACAACAAAACCAACATCCAAGATGGAGAGCAGACAGCTGGACAGAAACTATCTGCATTGAAATCCACACATCTGCTTTGCCACTTGATTGATGGATGACGTTGGCAAAAATGTTTGTCTTGTTCTTCTGAACTCTGTAGATAAATTCAGGATCCAAAGACATTAGGATTGACTTGTGCTGTCAGCGTAAAACTAATAGTTGTTTGTAGTGTGAAAATTCTCTGAAGGAATATGACTGCTGTTTGGTTGGCAAGAATATTTGACAAATTATTTCTTCCAGGCGAGCATGGCACTGAATGAAGAGGAAATTTGCACAATAAGAATTCAGAAGGTTACATTTCCTCTGAATTCTGGTTTTCATTGCATAAGTGAGAACTCCACTACTTATGGGGACAGTATAAAAGTAATCAGAGTAATAGTGGTTATTATGAATGCAGGAAAAGGCAGATACCTCAAAAAGATGACCTGATCATGTCCACAAAACCCAATTCCACTGTTAGGGTAATTTTCTTGTTTACTAACCATTGTAATTGCCTAAATCAGAACAAAATCTGCTTATTGTTTAATAAGATAACAGATTTAGACTGGCATCTCAGAAGAAAAGATCAGTGAATAACACATCATTTTCCCCCAATTTAAAAGATAAAAACTAAAACAAATGAGAAGTCATGAAGCTGAATGTCCTGGATGTATCCACACCCTCTAGGAACAACTGAACAAATCTTTCCTGGAAACGGTGTTTAATTACTCAGAGCAGTGTCACATTAATATAGAAGCTGTGCATGTCTTCCATATATACTCTGTCCTTTTCTGTGTAATTCAGTGAATTTTTTAAAGTGGAATTATTAACTAATCATGTTGCTCCCATATTAACTGATTATTACCAGATTTCCCAAGTAATTCATTGAAATTGCCTAGGTCAAACTTCCCTGTTACTCTTAGTGCTGCCCATTCTCTTTGGTTTTATCTATGTGTTTCATTTGTTAATGTGTTTTAGGCAATCATATTTACTTTCATTTTTATTTTACTGCCTATTTTTGGTCTCATAGATTTCTCCTGTAAAGTTTTTGCACTTCCAATTTACATGACTTTCTTTTTCAATCATGAGTCACATCATTTTTCATATTTAAACATTGTTCCTTCCAAATGTTACTCATAGACTTCTTAGTTTCTGATCTACATGTGTAATGAGAATGTCACTAGGGTTGCATCCTTCAGTACTTTCAAGAATTCTGGTGAGAAAATTCTCAGTTGTAATGGCATTGTATCAGATTCCCTTTCAAGTCTCTTTTAAATCTAATACACTTCTTGAAAACTTTAGAAACTGCATTGAACAAATCAAGTGACCTAACTTTTCGGTGACTCAGGCTTCACATTTTAACCATATAATTGATGTGATTATTACTACTGAATCATTTTTTGAACCAGCTGCTGGAGCATCCATATTCTATAAATATAGGTTCAGTTTTCCTGACAAGAAAAAGGTTATAAGAATCAAATGTTTAAAAGGTGATTTATGAGTTGAAAATAATACACTCCCAATAGAATTCGAGATTCTAAAAGTGGGGTAAATATCTTAGTACACATAAAAATGCCAATATTAAGAAAAAAATTATAATTTTATATAGTTTTATATAATTTAAATTTTCTAATTTACAATGTAGGAAACTTACAATTCATGTTATTTTTACAAAAAGAAATATTTATATAAATTTCTTACCATTTTTGTCTCAGTTTCATAGAAGTCAACAGTTGTCTAAACGTCTTAGGATCCTTTTGTCCATTTGATACTAATGCCTAGGGTTGGTTTGTCCAACAGGCGCTGTCCTTCCCCAGTGCCATCAGTGAGTGGGGCTCTATGTCAGCCAACCAGGGAACAAGAATAATGCCTGGAAATGCTTTTGTGTCAATTCAGACTCTGTGACACAACATAAAGGGAATCTTTTAACGGAGCACCTCCAAAAGAGAAGGGAAGTAGCAGTTGAAAATAAATGAATCACAACTTTTTTATTAATTCAAAGCACATACGGTTTACTAAAAGTAACCCAAACATAATTTCATCATCGAGAAAACCTAAATATGTATTATATGTGAAAGCATAGAAAAACCCATACTTCTGGCCATGTCTTGTAACCAGCTGCTCATGCTTGTAATCTCAGCACTTTGAAAGGTCAAGGTGCTGGTCTCCCACCTTCAGGTGGGAGGATTACTTGAGTCCAGGAGTTTGAAGCCAGGAGTTTGAGATCACCTTGGCAACACAGCCAGACCCCATGTCTAAAAAAATAAAATAAAATAAAAAATTAGCCAAGCTTGTAGCCCCAGCTACTTGGGAGACTGAGGCAGAAGGATGGCTTGAATCCAGGAGTTCAAGGCTACAGTGAGCTATGATCAAGCCACTGCACTCCAGCCTGGGCAACAGAGCAAGACCCTGTCTCTAAGAAACAAGACAAAACAAACAAATAAACAAACAAAGGCATACTTCCTCTAGAGGGGAAAATGTCATTTTAAAAGCCTTATAATACCTGAAGATAAGTGCTAACTTCTAAGCAAAATGCTAAACATAGAGAAGTTAAGAACAAATTATACATCAAATCCCAATGAATGCAGAGTACATAGGTGGCTTCTGTGATAATTAATGAGTGTATTCCATGAAGGATCAGCAAAGCCCCAACAGGAGTAGCTCAGTTTAGTGTCTCTATCTCAATTCCAAGTGCTCTTTCTTTTCTATTAAGAGAATTCTCTTTCCAGCCTACCCTAGAAGTCATTGGTTTTGCTTGGAATGGTTGTTTCTGCATTCACTTCTACCTGAAAAACACTTTCCCAATGACCAAAGCAATTATCTTCTTCATTATTGCATACTTTCTGCAGTGAAAGTCCTTATAACTTAAATTCAAAAAGTACATTTGGAGACAGATAGCTAATACACCCTTAAGTTTTAAGTAGGTTTTTGTATTTAACAATTCTGTCTGAATAACCTGCATTTTGCTAGTGTTTTGTGAAAGACTGAATGATTCGTACCAGCACTCCACTCCCCCGTAGTAGTACATCGACAGCTTTACCATGGCTTGATGGTTGGTGGTATGTACTTCCCAGTCCTTGCATTTTGACTTCATCAAGTGTGCTTATGTAGTTAGGCTTCATTCATTCATAAGCTCCTCTCAGTGCCTTTAAAGAACATGCCACTGCCTGGGCTTCTCCAAACACTTCAGTCTGTGCCTCGTAATGAAACGTGATGAGCCAAGCTCAGCCAGCTTGCAGCCTGAAGCAGATCCATCCTCCCAGCTCAGCCAAGTCAAGAGTAGCCAAAACTCAGCCAACCACAGAACAGAGAGCTCCAGAGTAATGTTTATTGTTCTAAGCCATGAAATTTTTGAATGGGTGATTATGCAGCATTATCGTCGTGATATTTGAAAAAGAACAACTTAACACTGTAGGTTCTTGATTACATTTTTTAAATGAACTTTTTAATCTATCTCTAATAAATCAAGTTATATAAAAATATTTCTTTCTTTCAAATCGTCTCTCTGATTTAAAGTGCCCTCTGCATTCTATCAACCATCCCCTAGTTTTATTTCTCATTACATTAAACTACAATATTAGTTACAAAATTAGCTTTGAAGGCTGTCTCCCTTTCTTCATACTCCTATGTATGTTGTATATGGCTCATTCCTCTATGAATCCAGTCCAATATCTTAAAGGTAAAATGATGTGATGATGTCCCGACTTCTGAAGGGTAGAAGATAAAGCATTGAATTGTTTTACTTTCCAGGAGAAACCCTCAAAAACACAGGAAAATGAATGGGAATTGAGAATGAGAAATTCAGGTCTGCACTGCCTAACTTCAGGTTTATTTTTCTATGAAAAAAATATAAAAACATTATTTTTTATTTACTTATTTATTGTTGAGATGGAGTCTCATCCTGTCACCCAGGCTGGAGTGTAGTGGTGCTATCTCAGATCACTGCAATCTCCGCTTGCCAGGTTCGAGGTATTCTCCTGCTTCAAGCTTCCCCAGTAGCTGAGATTGCAGGTGCCCGTCGCCACACCCAGCTAATTTTGTATTTTTAGTAGAGATAGCGTTTCATCCTGTTGGCCAGGCTGGTCTCGAACTCCTGACCTCAGGTTATCCACCTGGCTCAGCCTCCCAAAATGTTGGGATTACAGGCGTGAGCCACCACGCCTGGCCTAAACACATTATTTATTTGAATCACAGTCTATAGGCATATTTGTAACATGTAGCAAAAAATACTATTTCTTCCCGATGCAGATTTCTAGCATAATGTGTGGTTGGCATCCCTCACAAAACCCCCACACCATTTTCAGAATAGTATCATATCTGGGGTATTGTAATCGAGGCACATCCTTACTCTCATTCCTAACAACTCTTTCTTTTAAGAAACTGACAAATTACTCATCTGTGATTCTATGTTTGGTACTATCTTGTGACTGGATTGCTACTATTTTTCCTTTGGAAGAGTTTGCCATCACCCCCATGATCTGAGCCACAACCACAAGACCCCATCTGGAAAAGTGATGTGCTGCCATTTAGTTTCATTCCATGAAATTTTCCAAGGCCATTTTGCATTTCAACAAAGTGTGACTTTATGTCGCTCACACATATAGATGAGGGTTTTTTTTTCTTTTTAGAGATTTCACTGATATTCCAAAGAAATATTTCTAAACTCTTCATTTTCTTCATTATTACTCAGTTTAGCCTGATAAGATTAGTAAAAGCTAACTTTCCATCTCATAAATTTAAAAATATATAAAAATTATTGATGTTTCTTTTAAAAATATGAGATAGCTATTTTTAAGGCCTAAGATTTCTAGTTAGTTTCAGCAAGCACTCAGTACCTCGTTTAATTTAAACAACATTACCCCCAGAAGATAAAAATATAACAAATGATATTGTAAACATTTTAAGGGTATTTAAATGATTTATAACTTCAAAAATATCCTATTTGTCTAACTTTATACAGGAAAACAATAAGAAACATGATTCCTATCAGTTTGTTTTAATACATTTAAAAGCAGATTCTTCTCCATCACTAAAGCATGTTTGACTTTGAATAAATGGCTTAAACTGAAAAAAAAAAAACCTTCTTTTTAAAATTGAGAGGTTACACAAGATTTGTGGAGATTCAGTAGAATCACAGGAAATTACTTTCAAAATCACTGGCATTTATCTACCCAGAAGGTCAAAGGCAGAGCCCAGTATCTGTGCTTTATGATAACTCCCTTGGCAATTCTACGGTACAACTCTGTTGGCAAGCCTGTTGGATCTAATCATTTCTGAGCACTTGGTCAAATATATTATTTTATGATTCCTAGTTTACCTTCTAATAAGGGGATAGCTTGAGATGTCTCTTAATTCCTTCACCCTTAAATATAGGTCATTTTGCAGAATTTCAGTTTTCCTTCTTGGAGGACTCAAGAGAGTCCAGGCTAAACTCATGATGTAATTCAACTGCTGTGTCACTTGAGATAAAAGAAAGCCGAGAGATTTAGAAAACTAATCTAAGCCTGGAAAAACCATCTCAGCAGTGATAGATATCCAGAAAGATGCAGGGTGGAGTAAAATTTTAAGAAGATTCTCTACTAAATTTTAGGAAGCACTTTTAAAGTACTTTAATGTGGCAAACCGCTATAATTCCTTCTTATACAAAAGGAACAAAAGAAAAGTGCGGTCGCTAGATATTATTTGATAAATAAGAAGACAGAATTAAAGATGTTCTTTTGGAGATGCTTTCTCTTGCAGCATTAAATCTTCGACACTAAGACCATTTTCTATGCTTACATTCCAAATCTAACATCCAGAGAAAGACGAACGTAGGTGATATTGTTTTAGTGTCAATTTTTATGTTTATTTACTCCTTGAGTATTTTTTTTGTAAAAGAATGGTAACAATGACTTTAATGAGAGTATGAATTCAACACCTGGTTAATTTTACTGTTTGGTGAAAAAACAAAGGAGTCTCAGAATGTTATTCCTCTACAAAGGCAAAAGAATGTCTAGCACCACGTTTAGTTGGGCTCTGAGGAGGGACTCTACAAGTAAGCTAATAAAAAATATTATGTCTGGATAAAATTTAGCTAACTTCTTATAGGATGAGTCTGGCAGTATCACCACTTACTAACTGTTAAAAGCGGCTTTTCAGTTTTATATTCAGTTGAAGGAAAAAAGAAAATGATAAAGCGTCAGTAGGGACCCAACACCTACCAAGAGTTCCAGGACCTCCCGTGCCAAGAGCACATTCATATTCATGCATTACATTTAAGGGCTCCCAGAGTAAATATTTTCCATTCCCCCCACAGCTATATTCCCCATAAGTAGACAAATTAATGAAGGTGGATTCTGGAGCTGTACATAAATATTCAACTAGTGTCTGTATTTATGCCCCAGCTTACAAATAACTAATGGTCGTCTGAGCCAAAATAACCATATAAGCGAGACATGTAGAAGGATTGCTGATTTCATTTATTATACCACCTGTGAACCTCCTAGGGGAAGGGCAGTCTAGTGAAATATTTTGGTGTGCTGACACAATTTTGTACTTGTTTATGAGGCTACACCAGCCTATTCCTAATTTCCTGTTGTAATTCTCTGCTTCAAAGGCCAAGTCCACACATGGGAAGAATATTTTCGGCAAACAGTCTTCTCACAGCTCTGCTGTCTCTGTTTCTCCAATTGCCTCCCTGGGCATTCTCTTCCCCTTTATGCTTTTAACAGTCATAAGGGATTCAAGTTAGGATTTGAGGCAGAACAAAACCAATAACTATAGAGGTTTAGTTGGCTATGTCAGTTATCTGGTTCTGATTCTTCTTGAATATGTAGGAGAAAAATTATCTTTTCTAATTCCTGAGCTACTAATGACACTGGGAAGAGGTTTTACCCCAATGCATTTCATCAAAAATCAAATGGAGACAAACTGATCTTACTGTTGAGCTCACAGGCTCCCTACAATCCTGTTTCCATCCTAAAGCAAAGTCTTGATGTAAAGCAGACAACCTGGAAATATTAGTGCTATCCCTCAGGAAGCAGGGACAGCATCCTCTCCTGGAGGAGTAGTTATTGCATTTTTTAAGGATTCATATAAAAATGCTCCAATCCTAGCTGGAAAGTTCAATGTTACTAACACTGGGGCAGGCAAGGTAGTAGCTTCTGTCATTACATCTATCAAAGAATACCTGAAATATTGCATATTATTATGACTTTCCACTTTAATTTATTGTTTGTTGTTCATTATATACAATTTCAATGTCGATTTGATATGTTCCTGTTTAGTATTAACATTTACAGCTTGATATTTTGAATTTTGAATGTTTGCTTTACCTCAATATTAAGAAGTATTTTAAAAGATGTGTATTTTTGACATCAAATGCTTAGATTTCCTAAAGAGCAGCCAGAATATATATGCCAGTCAAGTGGAATCCATTACTCAACCAAAGACAAAAATAGAGCAGTAAGAGATGTCATTGCCTTTTCTGATGATATTGGACAAGTTGGAAAGCTAATGGCCCAAATGAGTTTGAGTTGGACCAGAAAATTGGAATCAATAACATCTGGATGTTCTCACTCAAAACAATTTCCACAATTCCCTAACTGCTGATGAACGACAGAATTCTACTATTAAACAATGATCAGTTTCACTGTACGTCAATGATTTTTCCACTCTTTGTCAAATACATTCTGGTATCACGATAAACAGCAAAGAATTTAATACTGTCTGGCCACTGGCTTAAAAAAATTTTAGAAAAAAAATGAACATGCAAATAAAAATGGTAATTAGAGTCCAAGGGGCACATTGCTTAACTAATTTGTTTGTTGTGCTTAGATATTGCAAAGGTTTCTGGTATGAGCATCATGTTGTACCATATGTGATCCTGTTTTGCTTACACCAAAATAATTGTGATTGCCTGAGCTTTTGAATCAATCTCTTCCTTTTTGTATAAGCCCTAATCATCACATTATTTAAAATGTCAGTATGAGTCTACAGGCTAACATTAAGTATATTTCTTCTTAAAGTGATTTTTTTGTCTTGTAATGTACACATTTTTATCCATGTTTGAATATTTAAGGGGCACTTTCCAAAGCCACTCCTGAAGAAATTCAACTTTTTTTGTTTTATCTAATTATCTAATAAATTAATACAACAAGTGAGCTCATTAAGTGCAAACGAGGAAGAGGGAGAAGGTGTTGCTAGAACTTAATTAGCAAGATACAAAGACACCAATTAACACCTATAGCTCAGGAAAAAAATTTTTTTTCATGTGGCAGCATCAGAAAATAAAATCACAGCTGGTTACACATAGTAAGTAGAGTGCAGATGAATTTCAGTTGTCTGTGATATTAAGCCCTCAGGATTAAGTAAAAAGGGGGCTGAGGAAGCAAGAAAAATTATCTAGGCTGGCCGGTAAAGCACCATTTTGTAAATTTGAATGTCTTCTATTCGATTGTTTAGATGACAGTCTACATTGAAGGGCAAAATTCTATACAAATTCCAAGCCAATAATATTTTATTGTTTCAACCCTTTCTACAGATATGTTCTCTAAATCACACTGTAAATATTTAACTTATAGTGATCACTTCTGTTGATTTTATCAATAATTATTTCATCAAACCAAATAATTTGTATGCTCGGCATGGTAGCTCATGCCTGTAATCCCAGCAACTCAGGAGGCTGAGGCAAGAAGGTGGCTTGAGCCCAGGAATTTGAAGCTGCAGTGAGATATGATTTTGCCACAGCACTCCAGTCTTGGTTACAGAGTGAGACTTTGTCTCTAAAAATAAATAATAATAATAATAATTTTAAAAGAATCTAATAACTTCTGTGTAAAATAAACTTCATAAGACATAAATCTTCATAGTTTCCGTAGTTGAAGGAGTCATGAAATTAAAAGAGAGTTTTTGTTTTAGCTTTCTAAGGAAGGGCTACAAGTAGTTCAAAACCAACATATATTAGTATGACTTGAAATGTATTTCATTTCCATTTAAAAGGAAACTGTGTAGTAACTCAAATTTTGTGCTTCTCAAGATAACTTAAACTGGGTTCTTACACTTACGTCTAAGTTTATAATTAAGGCAGAGGGGTTAAGTCCCAAATGTGTAATCAGCGTGTTCCAGTAACTTTCAAAAAATAAAGGAAGTTTTCGAAGTATTCATCTAAAATAATGTTGTGCCAATCCTTCCTGGGGTAACATTTTTTCACTTTTATTTGAGGACAATTTCAAGCTTACAGAAAAATTGCAACAATAGTACACAGAGCTCCCATAAGTGCTTTTCCCGGATGTACTGACTGTTGCATCATCTCCGTGTGCACTGTGTGTGTGCAAGCTTGTACATCCACACACTCAGAGCTCCCCTAAATCCTTTTCCTGGATGTACTGACTGTTAGGTCACCCTCGTGTGCACTGTGTGGTGTGCATGCTTGTACGCCCACGCACTCACTGCCAAGTGCAAGTCACTGACACACGGCCCCCACAACTCTTAGTACTAACTACAAGGGCATCCTCTTTGTTAACCACAGGCTACCGTTTCTGGAAACAGAATGTTGATAGAAAACCTTTATTTGATCTACCTTCCAGATTTCAGTTTTATGAATTGACCAAGTTAATGTCTTTGATAGCTTATGTTACATCACATAGACGATTCGGTCGTAATGTCTCTTGAGTCTCCTTTAAACTGGAATGGGTCCTCAGCTCTTTGTTTTTTTTCATGGCATTGGCATATTTGAAAAAAAGTTTAATAGTAAAGTGTTCTTGGTTTACAGTTTGTGTGATGTTTCCTAAAAATTCATTTTCCTCATAATTACTACTTAAGTGATGTGGTTTCCTTTTGAGTATCAGAACCGGAGCCACGCAGTTATCCATTGACCCTTCATTGATAATGTCAACCATTTTTACATTAATTTTGTCTCGTTTATTCACTACTTAGATCTATGAGATAATTTTAAAGATGGCCATATTTCGTCTGATGATCATTACGACTTTAAACAACACATCATATATTCTAATGAGTCACAGTGCATAACCTACACAGTAATCAAATTAGATATATTTAAGTTTTAGAATTCTATTGGCAAAACCTACGATATCCTAATATAAAAATTTTAATTCATATTAAGCTCAACAAAATTTCCATTGTTTTTAATGATTATAAAATGCAGAAACATTACGTAAAAATCCATGGTTTTAAGATCAGGTAGAACTTTTTTAAATGTTCTGTGTACAACCTGTACCAATTTAAATTATGTTTGTTATTTCCTATAAGACCATATGAACAAACTCACACACTTATCAAATAACTGACTACATTTCTCTACTTTCATAAGATACTTTATCTACATTATTGTTAATAAGAAGATGGGCAAGTAACTTATTGTCTGGTTAGGAAGATAAAATAATTGTATATATCTGTGCAGTATGGAGTAAAAAAGTGTATGTAATGAAAATAAAGGCGTGGCTAGTATGTCATTCTTTGGCCAATCTATTTTCATCATTGAAACTCAGATCAAGATCAAGAATCAGAATGACCCTAATTGCCCTCTGTGTCACGTTATATTTTACATGATATATTTTATACATTCGGCTTCTAAGCCTGCTTAAAATGATTCTGGGACCTCATGTCACTGATCTCTGGGGTAAGAGGCACTGTTACTTCGGTCCCAGTATATCCCCGTGTTATTTTTTCCTTGTTTTGCTGAAATATATTCTCAGAAATCTATTTCTCCAGACATTTATATAAAGACAATTTCCTTAGTTCTTATAAAATATCATTTTTTGTTATTTTAGAATGATAATTTGGTTAAACAACGATTTTTTTTTTTTTAGAATTTTAACTTCACAATTATTTTCCCTCAGAACTTTTGCAGATACAGACTCCTTTGTAGTCTAGAGTCTAGAATTGCTAATTCAAAAGTTATAGCAAGAAAGTTCCACTTCCACTTAAGATATGGAACATGAAAGAGCATTACTAATACCTTAATAATTTTGGAGAAAAAATAGTGGAACATACTACAAAATCATCTCTACTCTTGAATCCAACAGAGAGCTGATATTGCAAGGAAATGAAATAGCCTAAAATCCAAGGAAAGACAGGGCATGCAAAGAGAGACAGATTGATATTTGTAACAGAGCATGGAGGGAAGATGAGGCCACCTTTGTCCTTTTCCATTGCATAAGAGCCTGCTCCATGACAGTGTGTAACTGACAGAATATGGTAGAAGTACAGCTATACCAGTTTCCCTGCCTAGGCCTTACGAAAATGGCAACTTTTACTTTCCATCTTTTGGAAAACAATCTCTCAGAATCCTCGCCTGCCATATGAGTTTGACTCTCCCAGGAGAGATGGTATTGTTAAAAGGAAAATTTCAGCCAAACTAATTTAAAGGAGTTTAATGGAGCAATGAACGATTCATGAATTGGGCAGCCCCCAGAATCACAGCAGATTCAAAGAGACTCCAGGGATGCCTTGTGGTCAGAACAAATTTATAGACAAAGTGACGTGACATACAGGAATCAGAAGTGAGGTACAGAAACAGCTGGATTGGTTACAGATTGGCATTTGCCTTATTTGAACACAGTTTGAACACTCAGCGGTGTGTGAGTGGCTGAAGTATGGCTGCTGGGATTGACCAAGACCCAGCTATTGTTATAAGTGCTAACTCCTAAGCTAAGTTTAAAATTTTCTCTACCTATTAATTTAGGTTGCAGTTCATCCACAAGGACTCAAATACAGAAGTACAAAGTCTTTCTCAGGCCATATTTAGTTTGCTTTAACAGTATAAACCATGTGACTTGCTAATATTTGACATTCTTTGATCTTAAAAAAATAAATTTTGTAGGTTTCAGCCTAATATAAATTTTGAGAAATATTAAGAATGTGCACCCTGGAAATGGTTGACTAGTAGGAATTCTAATCAGAAGCCTGAAACAAGGAAAGGTAAAAACATGCCATCTATTTTTCTCTCTGATGAGACCAGAGGTTGGTTAAATAACGTATTTAATAAAACCAAAAGTATTTTTCTCTAGTGGTCTAGCGGTTAGAATTTTTAAAAGTATTTTAATTGAAGAAATACTAACGTTAAAGATTTGTGAGATGCCTAGAATTCCATATGCACTCCTATTTTTCCTTTTTTTTTTTTTTTTGGAGTCTCGCTCTGTCACCAGGTTGGAGTGCAGTGGCACAATCTCCACTCACTGCAACCCCCGCCTCCCAGGTTCAATGACTCTCCTACCTCACCCTCCTGAGTAGCTGGGACTACAGGCACACACCACCATGCCCAGCTAATTTTTGTATTTTTAGAAGAGACAAGATTTCACCATGTTGGCCAGGACAGTCTCTATCTCTAGACCTCATAATCCACCCGCCTTGGCCTCCCAAAGTGCTGGGATTACAGGCATGAGCCACCATGCCCGGCCTCTATTGTTTCAAAAGAAGGTTATAAGGACCTAGGAAGTTCAAGAGCCTGAACACTTTGTGATGTCATCCAAGGCTTTGTATCCAATCACTGATTCAATTATTTTAGTGCAAATATCTGACCATAAGATAAGCTGAATTCTGTCCTTTGAGTATTTTGTGCTCTGGCTTGAGTCAACATTTTATGCTGTGTACAATTAGAGGACATAAAAGGCAGAGAACCTGGACTTCATTATACTCAGTACAATTGATTTTATCCATACTTGATAATACATGTTTGCATGTACAGTAGAATTCTGTCTGAGATTGCAGGGTAAGAGACCTTTAATTCTCACATACCCCTACATATAGAAGGCTAATGATATTACTAAAAATTACCTAATACTTACGAATGAAAAATAAGCTTAAGTCAGGGCACATGTAGAGCACTTCTCTTCTGTCAACTGATAAAATGCAAGGGGTTTACTTTGGGGTCTCAACACATAGCTGACAGTTTTGACTCTCAGGCTGCTCACTCAGTTACTATTAAATATCACAGACAACCCTATAGTATTTGGCCAAAAATTCCAACTTGATCTCTTCTTTGACAATGAGCTGCAAAGCTAGACTGATCAGCACAACTGTTCAACTATTCACCTTCCATTATTCGCCTTGTTTTTTGAACCCAATTCTCATTCTCTTTCTGCACACCTATGAACCCAAAACCTCTCTGAGATTTTAGATTACTACTCACTTCCTCAGCTTCTAACTCTCATGCATACTTCCCATGTGGCTTACTACTTCTTTTTTAATTCTCGTCTTCTTGCTGTTTTATATAATCCATTTAAAACAACGAAGACTTGGAAAGATAAGTAAAAAATGCATATGTTTAGTCTGCCATCTTGAATTCAAATTTGCATTAAACAAATATAGGTTAGTTCCATGAGACTTACATTTCAATGCACTAGGGACAGTCATTCTTTACCAATTATAATACTCCCTGATGTGGTTTGGTTGTGTCCCCACCCAAATCTCATCTCAAATTGTAATCCAAATTGTAATCTTCACCTGTCAGTGAAGGGGCATGGTGGGAGGTGTTTGGATCATGGGAGTGGTTTCCACCTTGCTTCTCTTGTGACAGTGAGTGAGTTATCAAGAGATCTGATATCTTTATAAGTGGCTGGTTTTTTTTCTTTTTCTCTCTCTCTGTCTCACCTGCTGCCATGTAAGACATGCCTGCTTCCCCTTCCACCATTATTCTAAGTTTTCTGAGGCCTCCCCAGCCATGCAGAACTGTGAGTCAACTAAACCACTTTTCTTTATAAATTACGCAGTCTCGGGAAGTTCTTTATAGCGGTGTGAAAACGGCCTAATACACTTACCAAATATCCACCAAGTATTCAGTATTCTTGAATACTTACTATGCCCCAAGTGGTCCCATGTATGTCTTGTATCCATATTTCTATTGCTTAGTAGTCTGAAATCTATGTATTCTCATAAAATGAAATTATGCTTCAAAATTTAAGCAGACATTTGAAATTATTGGAGCCCAGAGAGAGGTTCTCAATCTCAGCCCAAGAGAAAAAGCTGAAATCTCATAAGGGAGGATTTTAAATTGAGTATGTAAAGACACAAAAAGTTTGGCAGGTAAAAAAAGTGAAAATGGCACAAAGTCTGGAGACAAAATTGTTTATCTGGGAAATGAAAAAAACACTTAATATGGCTAAAAATCAAGATTTATGGGGGAAAACTATAGCAGAAAAGACTAGATACATGAACATTAGAATAATACTAAGATTCTTGTTTCTATCTCTTACCTAAGGGAGGAGGCCAGCTGAAACTGGAGACCCTCGGTATCCAGGGACCCCCAGTCTGCACCAGGGCATTCTGTTACACAGCTGTCTCTAACAACACGAGTCTAGGAACACTGAAAGTGTATTGTATAATTGTTAAGATATTCACACCAGAGTGACTGAGGATAAAAAGAGGAAGAGGGGATGTTCTTGAAAATGCTGTGAGTGAAGGGATCGAATGATGTGGCTGGCTTAATGAGGGAAGAAGCAGCAGGCAGAAAAAAAACAAAGTTCGAGCTGAATAGAAGGCATTGGGGAGTAAAAGCTGTGAGAGATGATGCCATTTACTGATTGCAGATACTAATCTTTCATAGTTCAAAGATGGAGAATTTCCAGGTATTAACAAGGTCCTGTGTGTGGCCATGAGAGTGTGTGGCAGAGTGCCTGAAACTGAAAAATATCAAGGAGGAAGTGTTAAGAGGCCAAGAAGGCATTGGTGTTAATACACAAGAAGAAGAATCACACTACAGTGGGAATCCCTTGGTGTTCTGCATACTGATAAGTGACACCACAGATGTGACACAGCGTTGACATTAAATTATTACTTGTTAAGTGAAAGAAGAGAAGGAAGTGTTATTTGGATTGTACATTAGAGGAATAAGAATCAAGAAAGTCACTGACTAGAAATTAGAAGCATGGGATTATAAGATATTCTGCAGAAAATAAATATTTGACAACAAAATGTAAAATAATGATGCAAAAGAGAAAAATTGCAAAATATATTTTCAAAGTTTCTATTACAGCCTGGAAGAATTGTGGTACCACTGAAAGAAATTAGATGGTAGAGAAGGCAATCTGGAATTGAGGGAACATTACTAACTCAATCTTTACCAGTTGTGCTTGTTGTTACACAGAAATGGATGACATCAGCATAACTTGAGTTAGACAAAATAAACAAGGGCAACATGTTTGTATTTTTAATCTTCTGTTTTGTTTTGTTTTCAGTGGAAGATAACAAGTAGGCAGTCTTAACTTTCCCCTTAAGTATACACACAAGGAAAAAAATGAAAATCATATTTTTTGTTAGTCATATATTTTCTTGCTTAATTTTCCCCAATACCTCTATGAAATGAATTTGTTTAAACACCTTAACAGTTGAGGTTACTAAATGGTACTCTTCAGTTTCACAACTGTTAAGTAGCACAAATGGGAACTAAATAGAATATGTTTGCCTCTAAATGCCATGATTTTACCTCCCTATCATACATAAAAGAATTTGTAATTTTAGAAACTCATAATATAAATGCTTCCAAAATAATTAGCACATAACTTTTTGTGAGATCCTCAGAATTCAGGTTGACTAATAAGTTCAGAAAGGCAGTAGCTAAGAACATGGACTTTAGAATTGCAAAGACTCGGCTTTAAGTTTAAACTCTGACTTTTTTTTTTTTTGCCATGTAATACTGGGTAAATCACTTAACTCCTCTTAGACTTAGTTTCCTCATTTGTAAATGAAGGACAAATAAAAATGCTGATCTCATGACAATGTGACAAATGAGGTAACGCAGGTCAATTTATTATCACAGAGCTAAATCAATATTAGCTATTAATAACTAATGAACTAAGTGTATTATTTTTAGTTCTACAGTCTTAATTTTACACATATTTATACAAAATATTTCTCCATGGTTGTATCATACTAAACATTCCTACACTTCCACTAAAAAATTATACAGTTGACCATTGAACAATGTGGAGGTTATGGCTGCTAACTCCCCCAGCCCCAGCCACGCAGTCAAAAATTTTTATGTAACTTAGACTCCTCAAAAGCTTGACTACTGACAGCCTACTGTTGAATGAAAACCTCACCGATAACAAGCAGTAAGTTAACACATATTTTGTATGTTGTATGATTTATATTCTGTATTCTTACAATAAAGAAAGCTGCAGAAAAGAAAATGCTATTAAGAAATCCATAAGGAAGAGAAAATATATTTACTATTCATGAAGTGGAAGTGGATCATCATAAGGGTTTTCATCCTCATCGCCTTCATACTGAGTAGGCTGAGAAGGGGGAAGAAGAGGAGGGTTTGGTTTTTCTGTGTCTGGGGTAACCGAGGTGGCAGCAAATCTGCAGATAAGTGGATTTATCCACATAGTTCCCACCTATGTTATTCAAGGGTTAGCCACATTCAGGTTATCGCAATTACAACATCTTGATCTGTACAAATTAACCACTGAACATTTTAGGCTTATCTGTTATGCTTTAATATTGCAATGTGAACATTACAAGACTCAGGATGCACCTCGAATAAAATAAACAGCTATTAAGATGCCAAATTAGCGACAGAAAACGTAAAATCTGATTAAATTTTCTTTAAATTTCTTCTAGATTACTCTTTACAGTCAATAGAATTAATGGGTTACTATCAACAAAAAATCACTGGATTCCCGTAGCATCAGAATAAAGAATAACCAAATTGTGTGATCAAACTAGGTTGATGCACACTTTGGCAAAAATTATGTTAACTCAAAATCATGTTAACATCAAAGCTATACAGTGATGTATAAAAACTGGGACTCCCGTGAAACTAGAGTTAATAATACAAATGCACAAAACAGGAAGCATAACATTTGAGTTGAAAAACTCTTAGAGTAAAATGTTTAAATTATCTGATTGGAAATATTAGAGAACAGAAATGATCATTGACATTTCAGTTTTGATATCAACATAAATGATAGTGGTGATGGTGGTGGCATTCCCTCCTGGAATCAATTAGGAATGTCTCTCCTGCTATCTGCCTGGAGAGTCATCTTTCATCAGGGTAAAGATCACCCTGTCCTGTATAGGCACCATTCTTTAGAGAAGCTGGATAATACAGCTGGAGCAGAATTGAACAAAAATGCATTTATATGAATGGATCATGTTATCATTTTTCAATTTAAAGGACCTACTTTTCCCTGCACCCTGTCTCTACTCTTCTTCTCTGATTATCTGCAACTACCGTTCTCCACTCATTCAACTGCATTCGCAAACTTTTCTAAGGATATAAGTGAAGCTGAACACATAGTGAATTTAATAACAAACGAGTGGCCCAAGCACTGTGTATTTTACCTCTCTGTCTCAGACTGGGTGGCCTAAAATGCAGGAATTTATTTTTCATAACTCTGGAGACTGGGGAGTCTGAGTTCAAAGTGCTGACAGAGAGGGTTCTTGGTGAAGGCTCTCTTCCTGACTTGCAGAAGGCTGCCTTCTTGCTGTGTCCTCAAATGGTGGAGAGAAAGATCATATCTTCCATCTCTTCTTACATGGACACTGGTCTCATTCATAAGGGCTCTACCCTCATGACCTTATTTACCTCCCAGAGGTCCTACTTCCTCACATCATCACCTTAGGAATTAGGGCTTTAATACATGAACTTTGGGCCCATAAAATATTTGGTCCAAAGCACTCTTCATCAACAGTAGCAGTTCCTCCAAGGGAAGGTAACTAAATGACGTTGCAACTGCACTGTGAAGTCACTGGCAGAGTCAGGCCAGTTTGCACCCTGCCAGTGTGACTAAATCAAGACCTCAGGCATACAGGCAAGAAAAATGCAGCCTATAAGGCCACACAAAGAGACAGATATCCAGACAAAGGGCAGTGGCTTCAGGATCCATAAAGATCTAGTTATCCCTATGCAGCCCGTGCTTCCTAAGCCCAGCAACCCTTTGGCATTGTGAGGTTTCATCTAGCTTCTACAGGCGGCGCTTCAGGTGCAGAGGAGATCTGCAAAAGCTGCTAAGACGCGACCCCCACGGCTGTGCCTGTCCTGGCGCAAAGTCCCACGTGTGCCCTCTCTGCTTATGGCAGGGTCTTTAACTCTCTAAGTCAATAGAACAGGATTTTCTCTTCTCAAATGTGAGCCTACCTAGACAGACTTGTAATTCTCTGACCAGAAAAAAATATATGTCTAGCGTAAGGATAAGATCACTTCTCTCTGTGTTGCACCTTTTGGTTTTCTTTTTTTCTCTCTCTCTTTTTTTGGACAAAGGGTCGTGCTCTGTCCCCCAGGCTAGAGGGCAGTGATGCAATCATAGCTCACTTCAGTTTCCACCTCTTCTGGGCTCAGTGATCCTCCCACTTCAGTTTTCTGAAACTTCGATTACAGACAGATGTGCACCACCACACCTGGCTAATGGGGTGTGGATTTAAACTCTTTTTATTTACTGACATAATTACAAAGTTTAACATGTCAGTGTTAACATAATTGCAAAAACTCTTTAGTTTTTATTTATTAAAATATAAATTCTAATTAAATGATTACAGCATGTATGGCATAGTAGGCAGAACAAAAATTTTGAAACAAAAATCTGAGGAGGTGTCTCATCTGTGTCACCATATTGCTGGGTGACCTGGTCTCATCATCGAAATTCTCCCTTGTACTGTTGTGAGAATGGCTTAAGAGAGTGGATTAGAAAACACCTTCTAGAGTCTAGAATGCTGTTAAAAATTGAATTGTCATTTTATTGTTTAATGTACCTTTTTAGATTGATAAAGAGCAATACAAATGTATGGCTATTGACTTTTCACCTTCATTTGTTCACATATGCTCTGACATACACACTATCTAACAATGTGTGTTCAACTTGTGCAGATGAGCTAGAAAAAACAAAAGTATTTTCCGTTGATGCCCTAACTTCTGTGAAATCTGAAGATATTTAAGCACATCCCCCCAAAAGTGCACGGTCACGGCTCTGGCGTTTACACAGCATCAGTGGCTCCTCACTCAAATCCTTTGCGAGTCCTCCCCCATGGTCTACTTGTCATCACAGGTATTAAGATTACCCACCCACAGGTGACAGGTGTAACCATCCGTGCAGCATGAATCTCATCGAAACTGATATTGTATCTACAAAGCAAATAACATGAAATGCTTTTTCTCATACAGTCAAATGCATGTGTATGTATTAAATTAATTGTGTTCATTGAAAATTCTTGCTTATGCAATAACTGTTCTCAACTTTTATGTTCTCCCACTTTCTGGAATGACGAATAACATCTCATGTTTTCTCCTGAGAATGGCTTATCACAAGATTAAATCCACATGTAGAAACTCAAATTCATCAGAAACTTTTTCTCTTCTCTGATTTGTTTGTTAAATCATATGCTTGTGAATTCATCATTTGCAGTTTCTAATTTGAAGCACTAATTGCATCTACTTTGAATTCTGCATAAAATCATCTTCACAAAAACAGTGCAATTTACTATATTTGTATGAGTTTTCCATCACCTTTCCTTTTCTGATTCATATATTTTTAAAATAATGCACAACATTTTAAAAAGTGTATTTCTATTCAATAACAACATTTACTAGACTTTATTATTAAAAGAAAAGGTTCCAAATATTGATATATTTATTGGATGCTTTATATCATTAATTAACTTGTATTATCAAGACAAGATCCATGTATTTACTATCACTAACATAGTACTTGCTATGAGCATGGCACTTTTCTTTTTCTTTTCTTTCTTTTTTTTTTTTTTGAGATGGAGTTTCACTCTTGTTGCCCGGCTGGAGTGCAGTGGCACGATCTCAGCTCACTGCAACCTCTGCCTCCTAGGTTCAAGCAATTCTCCCGCCTCAGCCTCGTGAGTAGCTGGGATTACAGGCTGCTGCCACAATGCCAGGCTAATTTTCTGTATTTTTACTAGAGATGGAGTTTCACCGTGTTGGCCAGGCTGGTCTTGAGCTCCGGACCTCAGGTGATGCACCCGCCTTGGCCTCCCAAAGTGCTGGAATTACAGGCGTGAGCCACCTTGCCTGGCCCTAGCATGGCACTTTTCTATGTGTGTTCAACAAATCTCAAAACAACAATGTGATGCAGATATGATTATTGTATAAGTTTCATAAATGAAGAAGACCGAGATCCAGAAAGATAAATTAATTGTTCAATGTCACATAGCTAGTATTTTACAGAACATGAATATAAACTTACACAGTCTGTTTCTGCAATTTGTGCTTTTAAGAAATACGTCAGTGGTTCCCAAACCTTAATGCATATAAGAATCATCTCGAGAACCTATTAAAATAGAATTTCCTGGGTCGCATGCTCGGATATTCAGAAATTTAAGGTAGGGCTCATGAATGTGTGTGTGTAACAAACTCACAGATGTCACTGTTGCTGCTTGTCCAGGTACTATGCTTTGAGACCCACTGAACTACCCACACTGACTCTCTCATGAGGATAATCAAAGATACCATCACCTGAATCTGAATAGTGTTCACTATTTTCACTCAGAAAACACTAAAATATTGTTCTGTTTCGGAAAAGATAAAATTTCACCAGCCAATATATTATATCTAACATAACATTTTAGATTCTATATAAAAGCATCTTTCAGTAGAGGTTAAGAGTCATATGGCTTTGTGTTTCAATTATTTTCTGTGGATGTTATGAGAGTTTGATAATGAGCAAATTGTGTATCTTCCTGAAACTCCATTTTGCACAATGGTAACAGGGTCATACCATCGACTACACTGAGTGGGATTAATTGAGATAATATAAACCTAGCATCTAGCTTAAGGACTTGGTAGCTGCTTAGTTAGAAGCTATTTTTCTTCTCAAGCTATTAAGAAGGAAAATAATCATAGATTATTCAAATGAATCAATAACACATGGCCAAGAAGAGGGGGAAATAGCATAAGGAAAAGGGAGAAAGACCTTGGAGGTTATATACCATATTGACAAACTTCTTGTTTCATCCAAGTGAAAGTTCAATTAATTTTATAACAAAAGTAACAATATTTCCTGACAATCTTTCCTGCTAATAGCTTGAGTGAAGTGACTAAAGGCCATTATACTCTCCCGAAATAGTCCCCTTCCAGTAAGAACTCATTAAGCACTTTAAACTGTGGAACATGATTATAGAGAATAGAATACTAATTGTTAAAAATAAACGTCATGCCTGAACTGACTGAATTAATTTCTTTCAATATGTTGATATATAAAGATCTCTAACCACATGTAATTCTTAAATGTCACAATTCCTTTTTCTCTGATCTTTAAAATTTGCTACCTATTTCTAATTCCATTTTTTGTTATATGTTAGTGGAATATGGCATTACTTAAACTTTTACTGTTAAATCCAATATTGGGCAAAAATAGTGCAGGGAAACATTGTGGCAGGAACAACTTGGCCACTATCAAAGCACAATCTGTACTTTCAACATGGATCACTTTATCAACTTCCACTTTCTTTCAGTAATCACAAAGGATGCTGTCACGGCAAAACCACTTAAAGTGCTTAGATTTCCTCTGATTCCATCTTGATATCTCCTGGTTAAAGACTGATTAGCGGGAGAAGGCAAATTCCACTTGCAAGATCTTCCAAAATGGAACTTACATGCATTGAAGAGTTGTCTTCAAGAGAATAGGCCAAACTAATATGTAATAATTAAAAGGCAGAATAGCAATTACCTTTGGGATGAGGCATGAGAAGGCCCGGGTCGGGTAATGCTCTATCAATGTGTTATTTTATTGGTATGCTAGTTACATGGCTATATTCACTTGAAATCCATTGAGCTGTAGGCTTCTGATTTGTGCACTTTTCTATATATACTTTAATTTTCAATAAAATTTTACCTAAAAGAATGTATGGTCCTAAACTCAGGTATTCTTCTGTGGTCCAACATTCCATATTTATAAGGCAGGCAAGTAAAACACAAAAACGACTTGCTTGCTCTTAAAAATGTTATTTTTGGTCTGCTGTTCAGAGCAGCATTAAAAACAACTTTTCTTGAACAAAATATTTTTTATTTCATGGTCTACGTAAACACACATTTCCAAAGATTGTAAACCGATTCTTACTTTATGATGGCTCTTGGTTTCCATGGCTTTATACAAGTCAAAAATCACCCCTGGATAAAAATCAGAGACCTAAATTCAGAGGCATGATCCAGGACAAACCCATCTAGTTCTGGAAAAATAAAAATCTCCATCTTCTAGATTTATTTACGTTATTACTATGCTCCAACAGCATCATTTTGGTTTCTAAAGACTTTAGAAAAATTTGTTTTCTCTAAACCAATTTGTATCATGTCAAAATGAAATAGCAGTTTTATAACCACCTGGGGGATCAAGCAATCCCCTTCCATAAATAAAAAAGTAATCTGCATAAATATGTACTAAGATATCTCTATAGACTTTTAAAATCTCGTATATGGGGGAGGGGAGTGAGTACAAACCATTAAAAAAATGTGAAACAAGTTCTAAACTTTGCATCATTTGCCATATTCTAATTGTCTAATAAATTAATATCAATGCTAAAAACAGATTTGTACAAATATTCATTTGGGATTAGAGCCAGCTAATTCAGATAAACACATATCTTTCCACTGAGCTGTATGCTCCAAAGCAGAAATTTATAAAAGCAACTCTCAGCAAATATGAATAACATATTTGGAAGAGCCAATATATTAAATTTGAAAATTCTGAGCTATGTTGCAGTGTACTGCTCATCAAAGAGTATTTTTACATTAGTCAGCCCTAAATGTATTTCCTTATTCTGTGTAATAGATTCATATTAAGCAGACAGATATGCAATAGATAAAACAGGAACGAACACCTCCCCATTGACAAGCTGTCAGAAGGGCAAGGGAAATATCCCAGATGAGAGGGAAGAACAACAACAAAAAAGTCAACAACAACAAAAATGTCAACAACAACAAAGTAGCCTCTGAAATAAATGTCTTCGTTAATCTCTTTCCAACAATAAATCGCGTTCTGAGTGTTCAGGCTAACACTTAAAGCCTGAATCAAGCGAAAAGCTATTCTTGCAGCCACCATAGTCTGCAAAGTGTTCTGTGTATCTGCCTTGTTTATCTTTCCATGTTATCAGCTAGCTCACGATGAGTAAATCTATTCACAAATTGGAATTTGGGTGTAATTATACAATGATCTTGAGCAAATTTGTCTCGATTAGTAATCATTGATATTGCATCCTACTATCAGAGCTTTGATTGTGAGTTTTAAATACTTCAACAACCAGACTCTCTGTACCAGTTGCACCTTTCAGTCCTGTGAAACCTGTATGGATGTTCATCCCATATATTTCATATACGCTTATATCTACTGTATCACATGTCATATTTCTTGTCTTTGTACCACTTCTATTTCAATTAAAATATTTTTCCCTACTTCAAAACATTTGTGGTCTTGTTTTCTCTGGGAAATCTTTCCAGTTACCCTTCATTCCAGTAAACAAAAGTAGCAAAAGAGACGACTTTCTCAATGTGATTTCAAACACATCAGAAAGTGCTCAGTTTTCCAGAAAACGTATAGCTAATGTTTAACTTCAACTTTTTAAAAGAAGCTTACCTAATTTTGACAATTTTCTTTGTTAATATTAATCATTCATTCACCCTAATGAGCCATTATTATGTGATAAGTCCATTTTATACAAAGAAAGTAGAGTATGTTTCTTGCCTTCAGATTCTTCACAGCTCCAAGCAGAATTCAGATGTGTGAACCAGTAATTGTAATAAAATATTTCATAACTATTAGAATCAATGGGAAATCAATAAGGGAGCAATTAATTTTTCAGAGAGGGTGGGAAATGTATCAGGAATTTCACTAATGAAGAACTGCTATAAATGATTATTAAAGGAAGAATTAAAATTTACAAAGATATGAGATAAGAAAGGCTATTCTAGGAAGAATAAAAAAGTAAAAGCGTTTAGTTATAAAATTGGGGAAAAGGGATGTTTGGTTTACAGAACTGTAGCAGTTCAGAATCACTGGATATGGGGGAGCACGAAGAAAAATGACAGAAGTTGGAATTTGATTATCATGATCTTGTATATCATTGTACATTCTTGGACATTATCCATGAACAATGGGCTAGCACAGAGGGTTATGGTAAGGAAATGAAGGATGGGAGAGAAATGTCAGCTGGGTAGAGGGAATATTGGTGTTACTGTTCTTTTGCATTCATCCTTCCAGGCTGCTAGATTTTGAGGAGTTTTCCTCAGTGTGCAGACTCAGTGAGAGTTGGGGCCAACCATTCCCCCAAGTTAGAGAAAGTATGAGTCATGTTAAGGAGCTCAGCTAATTAGCTCTTCTCTGAGGATCTGATACTACTAGGGCTTTTGTTTTCATCCTCCTTATGATGAAGACTTTATCACAAATTAAATTACAATAAACAACTTTCATCTGGATACACCATGATGGAGTTTTTTGCTTTGATTCATACGTTTTTCCATAGAGCAATCTTTCTCCTGCTTGCAAATTTTCTCAGAGACCAGAGTACAGTAAATAGCTTGGCTAATTCCCTGCATTAATTCATGCATCTAACCCATATTTATTGTGCTATTATATGCCAAATACTATTCCAGGCTTTGGAGAGAGAGTAGTGAACAAAACAAGCAGACATCCTTGTTATTGAGCTGCCTTTTTACTGGGGAAATAGGCAATAAATAAAATAAGTAAAATATGTTAGATTGGGATAAGCGCTATGGAGAAAAACGAATCGGAGAAGGTAGACAGGAAGTGTATTTAGGGGGATACAATCTAAGATGGGGGGCAAGGCAAGTTGTACTGAAAAGGTGACATTCAAAAAAAACTTGAAAAATATGAGAGATAATTGATGAGGATATCTTGGGCAACTGCATTCCAGGTGGAAGGAATCGCGAAGTGTCAAGGCCCTAGACAGAAGCATAGTTAGGTGTGGACAAGCTAAAGCTACCTGTTGGGAAAGGTAATCAGAGAATGAAGGCAGAGATGGGGAATACAATTAGAGAATGAAGGGTACAAAGGCAATGTCATCTTTCTAGCTGCTTTGGTTAAAAAAATACACTCTTGAGTCCCTTTGTTCTCCCTCACTACACGTGCAATTCTCAGCAGTACCGTCGGCTTGTTTCTCAATATAAAACCAATTTCCACATTTCTGATAACTCGACTTGCTATTACCTTGATTCTAGCCAACACCACCTTCTGTCTAGATTACCAAACTATCAACCAGGAGATTTCCCTTTTGTGCCATTACCCCCTGCAGTGTATCCTGAAAACAGCAGTGGATTCACAAAACCACAAAGTGGTTTTGCATTTCTCAATGTCCTTCTAATAATCAACAAGGAGTCATACATCCCTCTCTCCTCACTTGCTGACTTTATTCCCTTTTAGGAGCACCCGTGGGGCCTTTTTGTTTTCTTAGAACATGCCAGGCACACTTTCGAGCCAGGGACTCTTGCTTCAGTTCACTCTGTCTGGACGGTATCTATCAACTTGGTAAGCTCAAAGCAGGAAATATTTTTAGAAACACTCAAAGTTTCAAGTGCAGAAAACTCTTATCTAACAGTTCCAAAGAAATAGGATGGGGATCATGGGTAATTACAATCCATGGGTAAATTTTTAAAAGCTTCCTTTGGCTTTTTTTATTATCAAGATATTTTCCTTGTTGAACTTGTGATACAGATAAGAAATATTTAAATAACCAGTATCCACTTAAGTCGATTTCAGATTAATGAGGAAGCAGAAACAGTAGGGCATAGATGCAGGGACACCGGAAAAAGATGGTGAAATCTTGGAGGTAACAAACAGCTTTATTTTCTTCATAGGGTTTTTCTTAGTATAATTCTGCCTATGACCAGATCTCTTTTTACATTGGAATTGTGAATAGGATGCTTATTGTACTTCACTGTTTTGCTAAATACTTCAAAAATTATTTACAATTGCCAATATACTTGTTTCTCTGGACGTTTCTAAACCATTGGGTTTTAAATGCTTTACTTAAGGTCATAGACTTCAAAGAACGTTTGACAAAATGATTTCATAGTTGAAACAACCTCTATAATGCTTCCAGCACTGAAAAGCATAAATTCATTTTAGAGTACAAATAATTCAAGATTTTCTGATATTGCCCTGATTATCAATTATACTTAAATAAATTACCGGCCGGGCGCAGTGGCTCACGCCTGTAATCCCAGCACTTTGGGAGGCCGAGGTGGGTGGATCAGGAGGTCAGGAGATCGAGACCATTCTGGCTAACACGGTGAAACCCCGTCTCTACTAGAAATACAAAAAATTAGCCGAGCATGGTGGCGGGCGCCTGTAGTCCCAGCTACTCGGGAGGCTGAGGCAGGAGAATGGCATGAACCCGGGAGGTGGAGCTTGCAGTGAGCCGAGATCGTGCCACTGCACTCCAGCCTGGGCGACAGAGAGAGACTCCGTATCAAAAAAAAAAATAAAAAATAAGTAAATAAATAAATTGCCTAAGTTTTTATTGTATGTTCAACTTTCTATTTATTGTAGTGAATATGTTAGAGTGTAGCAGGAAGAGGCAATGTATTCAATACTGGTCTTTTCCTTTATTATTTCACTTATATTTAAGCAATGGAATTGAGGATTCATTGGCATTGCTATCATAGCTTACTATAATAAGCTATTGGCATCTCTTCAAACATAAAAAATCTATTAAAAATGGCTGCAGCAAATTTTAAATAACTGTACGTGCATCTCATGTTTTCAGAGAAAATTTAGAAAAATCTCAGACACCTGGTATTAGACCTTGGCTAGGAAATACATTTTTAAAACCTAAATCTCAATCATTAAAAATAAAAACTTAATTTAAAAAAAACTAGTCTTTTTTTTTTTACAAATGGCATTTTCTTAAATTGTACCTAAACTTTTGCCAAAGCACGCCTGAAATTATTTTCTTATGTAAAGAAATAATAATAATAATAATAATAATAATAATAATGAATTAAGCTCTAAGGAGAAGTTCATTTATAACTCATTTTCTTTATATCCACATCCCAAAGTACTAGATTGAACACAAGGCTGAGCTAAGCACTGGCCCCGCTGTCGCCATTGGCCCTGGCCACTGCTGAAAGTGCCTTTGTCACTTTGGCCTGGATGACTGTGTAGATGTGAATAAAATATATAATGCATTTTCTCCAAGCAATTAATTCTTTTTTTTCAGTTAGTGTAGACAGAGTCTATTAAGCAATTAACTGTGGTTAACTCAATTACAGAAAACATAATTCATCTGATTTAGAAACTTAACTGACAAGGCAAGTGAACTTTGGCTAACCTCAGTGGGACAGAAATGGAGAGTAGTAAGGCCGTGAGGACTGATCATCCTAGAAGAAGAACCCACACAGGAACAACTTTTGGGGTACTCAAACATGTGGTCAAGTGTTTATGATTTTTGTATGGTTTGGATTGCTAAAATTATGTTTTTATTTTTTCTTACATGAAAGTTTATCTTTACCAAGAGGTGTAAAAGTTTCTTTCTTTTGGAAAAGCAATACATTTCACATATTCACATTACTTGTTGATAAAAGTTACTATATGTTCACCAAAACCTCTACTAGCTGATTGTTTTGATAGTGTGCAGTCTACGATAGTGTGCATTTTCTGAAATGTTTAATAACATCTTACTCTTCAGTTTTTACTTAGAGAATTCACTCTCCCAACACTTTGAAGAGAAAAGAAAAATTTTATACAATAAAATGTATTATTAAATCTGTGACAAGTTTAATATCCCAAAAATCCTTGCATAAAGATTATTAAATCTCTATCACATGTTTTTTGTAAAATATTTTTAAAAACTAAATTAACTGATTATTTTTTGTTTGAGGCATAGTATTTTCTTGGTGTATTAATTTTAATTTAAGCAAAATTCTTAAAACTCTTTTTGTGACATCCATAGAAAGTTTACAGACTACAAGGAGAGAACAGCTACATACGAATGACAAACATCCAAGTGGAACCTCATCATTAATAAAGTAATGTTCACCAGTAGTGTATTATAATTTTTGTAGTACTCAATGCCCCAAGTTCAATAAACAAGAATTAATACCAAACAGATAGAGTTGATATTAGTTAGGATTAAGGGGCCTCCATACTGATGTTCTTACTACCCAAAATAGTTGTGGTAGACATGAGAAGAATTATAAATAGTGCACCAAAGACAGGACAAAAAAGGGGGTGGATGTGGTGAGAAAGAGGACAGTGGATGTCTGGGAGAGGGATGGAGGAGGGGCTAAAATTGAAGACAAGATGCTTCCCATAACTCCATGGCTAAATTCTGAACTACCTTTTCAAGGTAAGGATTTTATATCTTTTTTGCATTAGCATCTCCAGAACTCATCAGAGTACTTGACAGATTACATGCAGTCAGAGTGTGAGGCAAAAATGGGCAGCCTGTTGACTTTAAAAATAGCATTACTAAATCTGTTGGAATATCGACCAAATATCGAATTTATTCTTGGGGCATTTATAGGAATTCCTCCTTTTTTTTGGCTTGAATCTCCTTATATCCCTGCTTTGAATCTTTAATATAAGCTGGCTTCTTCATGCTCCCTCCTTATTTTACTTTCCCTTTACACTTTTTGTGACAAGATCTTTGATATATTTAACTGCATAAGCTTGCTTGTTCAATCAAATGGGTTTTTGCTTGTAGAGATTTTCTATGTCCAAGGAAATTGTAACTGATTCGAGATTGGCTTCTTCTCTTCCTTAACTTCTATTTCTTGCCTCTGCAAAACTACGAGGTAGATACAACATAACTTTACATTGGCCTTAAAGTGATATACTCAGACTAATCTAGTTAGATTACTCAGCCAGGTAGCTCATGCATTTGGGACTCAACATTCAGGCTACAGATTGATTGTGCAACAGAAAAATCAAGAGTGGGTTAATAGAAAGGGTTCAACAACACACTAGCAGAAGGAATGAGGGGTAGAGTCCAGACATATAAGCAGAAAGTCAGATTAGGAAGATCACCACAATATGGAAAGAGAACGGTGCCATGGAAATTTTTGGTTCTGCCACAGACCAGCTTTGAGCATTTGTTCAGTCATTATTGTGAACTTCAATTTCCTCAATGACACACAAGGCAACGGATTAGGAGTATATAAAATATAATTGTTTCCAAATATAAGGTTTTATAAATATTGACATCTTGCAGTATACCCAGTATTTTAATTATGAAAGTTAAAATTATATAAACAACATATATGTGGTTGTATTTTCTCTTACCTTTATTATAAATTGATCAATATAAAAATAATGGCTAAATAGATTATAGCCTCAAAGACAGTAAATGATAATTTCCTTTCCCTAGAAATTGAAATAGTCCAGTATAAAGTTTACTTTTGTTAAAAGCTTAAAATTTAGGAATATAAAATATATTTACTGTCATGTGGAAGATGTAATAGCATCCTGATTCATTACTTGAGCTTTGTCCAAAGACTTTTATGTCTTCAAATATACTCTGTGATATTTTACTTTCTCTGGTTATGTATAAAGCTAATCAAGAAGCGAATATAATAGCTGCTACTTTAGGATAAACTAAAGATAGGAAAATAATTATATTTTATATAGAATGTATTGGCTATCCTTTAAATGCCTATAGTGGTATCAAAACTAACACATGCTAATTTAGCTAGGTATCAGCAATAGGCTGGCAATTAGTAAGGGTGCTTTGAAGCAATCACTGAAGCTACAACATAAATCTGTGGCAGACAGCACAAACTACATTCTTATGTTGTTAATCACTCTTCTTAATTTTCAGTGCCAGAAAGAATGGTCCTTTTCAGGCTATCTATTGCTGCATAACTAATCACCCTGAGAACTCGGTGGTTTAAAAATTACAATAATTGCATTAACTTTCAGGGTTTATAGGGGACCAGAACTAGGAAAGAGCTTGGCTTGGTGTTTCCAGTTCAGAGTCTTTCCTTGTGATTGCATTTAAACTACAATAAATTTAATCAAAGTTTAATTCTTAAAAATTAAAGTTTAAAATGTCCCCTGAACCACAAAATAATGTTGGCATAATGATGGCCAATTGACTCTTTCACATATGAATTCTATCATTGTCCCTCTATTTTCACCACATTTTACCTAAGAGATACCTGTCTAAAATAACTGGTGGTAACTAATTGATGTTTTCCTAATATATATTAAAAGTGCTCTAATATATAAAGTTGCATTGTGTTCTGAATATGTTAGCAAACAACATTAAGTATCAAAATAAAATGTAGGGAATTGCTTTCCTTTTTTTTTCAGAATGTGCAGGCAAGCAAGAAAGACACAGAATAACATTGAGAGAAATAGAGATCATTGTGCAAGGAGAAGCCTATGAATAAAAATTAGCTGGAATGTCAGTCATTATGTCAGAACAAACATCTTCTAAGAAGAAAATTCTGATTGATTTCCACATAATCACTCTGATTGTGGAGTCAGCCTGAGCCACACATGAGCCATCTCTTCCACTGCTGTTGACTGCGCCTGCAAACAACCAAGAAAACATAAATCAGGGAGAGGAAATGACTAAAGTATGAATTTAAATGTTCCTATTTTTACAAGGCTGTAGGCTCCACATTTTTGTTGACTATTTTAATGATACCAGCAACAATTTGGGGCAGCCATCCTGGTAATGTCTCTTAACCTTTTCTGCCATTTATGGGAAGCAGTTTGCAGGTACTTCATGATCAGGGAAAGAACTTGACCAATTTATTCTTTAGTATTTAGTTCAAAAGAGAGCTATAAAAACTGTTTTTTTTTCTAGTTTAAAGGGATGCTATTTTGAGAAAAAAATATTCTCAATAAAATTTGCTATTAAGGTAGACAAAATATATACAAAATTTAAACACATATAATAACATATACAAAAGTTACACAGCTCAATTAAACAATCTCAATATGGAGAAAGGCAAAAGATGCTTCTCAAAGATAAGTAACCATAAACTCACTGACCAGCTAAGTTGGTCCATATTTTATCCGCTCATTTATTCACCTAACATTGACATTTACTGAGCACCTCTATGTGCTCAATACAGTAGTACATGGAACATTTAACATAACTTTAAAGACATATATGTATATATATATATATATACACACACACACACATATATATATACTTTAATCATAATTTTAAAATGTAACTCAACCTTCTTATTAAAGTGAGGCAACTTAATTTTATATCTTGGTGATATGGTTTGGCCATGTCCCCACCCAAATCTCATCTTGAATTGTAGTTCCAATAATCCCCACGTGTCAAGGGAGAAACCCGGTAGCAGGTAATTAAATCATGGGGGTGGTTCCCCAGGCTGTTCTTATGACAGTGAGTGAGTCCTCACGAGATCTGATGGTTTTATAAGGGGCTTTTCTCTCTTTATTCAGTATTTCTCCTTCTTGCTGCCATGTGAACAAGGACGTGTTTGCTTCCCCATCTGCCATGAATGTAAGCTTCCTGAGACATTCCCAGCCTCAGGACTGTGATTCAATTAAACCTCTTTCCTTTATAAATTACCCAGTCTGGGGTGTGTCTTTATTAGCAGTGTGAGAACAAACTAATACAGTAAATTAGTACCAAGGGAGTGGGGCTATAAGGATACCCAAAAATGTGGAAACCACTTTGGAACTGGGTAACAAGCACAGGTTGGAACAATTCAGAGGGCTCAGAAGAAGACAAGAAAACTTGGAAAAGTTTGAAACTTTCTAGAGACTTGGAGGGCTCAGAAGATAGGAAGATGTGGGAAAATTTGGAACTTCCTAGAGACTTGTTGAATGGCCTTGACCAAAATGCTGATAGTGATATGGACAGTGAAGTGGCCATCTCAGATGAAGATGAGGAACTTTTTGGGAACTGGAGCAAAGGTGACTCTTGCTATGCTTCAGCAAGGAGACTGGCAGCTTTTTGCCCCTGCCCTAGAGATCTGTGGAAATTTGAACCTGAGAGAGATGATTTAGGGTATCTGGCAGAATAAATTTCTAAGCAACAAGGCATTCAAGAGTAATCAGAGCATAAAAGTTTAAAAAATTGCAGCCTGAAGATGCAATAAAAAAGAAAAACCCATTTTCAAATTCAAGCACAGTGCAGAAATTTGCATAAGTAACAAGAAGCTAAATGTAAATCACCAAGAAAATGGGGAAAATGTCTCCAGGACATGTCAGAGATCTTCATGGCAGCCCCTCCCATCACAAGCCTGAAGGCCTAAAACGAAAAAATGCCTTATTGAACCAAAACCAGTGCCCCCTTGCTCTGTGCAGCCTCAAGACATGGTGCCCTGAGTCCCAACTGGCTGAATGCCAGCTGTGACTAAACGGGGCCAAGGTACAGCTCAGGCTGTTGCTTCAGACAGTGCAAGCCCCAAGCCTTGGCAGCTTCCACATGGTGTTGGGCCAGTGGATGCATAGAAGACAAGATTGGAGGTTTCGGAACCTCTGCCTAGGTTTCAGAGGATGTATGGAAATGCTGGGATATCCAGGGAGAAGTTTGCTGCAGGCATGGAGCCCTCATGAAGAACTCTGCCAGGGCAGTGTGGAAAGGAAATGTGGGGTCACAGCCCCCACACAGAGTCCCCACTGGGGCACTGCCTATTGAAGCTTTGAGAAGAGGGCCACCCTCCTTCAGACCCCAGAATGGTAGATCCGCCAAACAGCTTGCACAGTGCACCTGGAAAGGCTGCAGGAACTCAATGCCAGCCTATGAAAGCAGCTGGGAGGGGGACTGTACCCTGAAAAGCCACAGGGGTGGTGCTGCCCAAGGCTGTGGGAGCCCACCTCTTGCACCAATATGACCTGGACGTGAAACGTGGAGTCGAAGATCATTTTGGAACTTTAAGGTTTAATGACTGCCCTATTGGATTTTGGACTGGCATGGGGCCTGTGGCCTCTCTGTTTTTGCCAATTTCTCCCAATTGATATGGATGTATTTACCCATTGCCTGTACCCTCATTGTATCTAGTTAGTAACTAACTTGCTTTTGATTTTACAGGCTCATAGCTGAAAGGGTATTGCCTTGTCTCAGATGAGACTTTGGACTTGGACTTTGTAGTTAATGCTGGAATGAGTTAAGACTTTGAGGGACTGATGGAAGGGCATGATTGCATTTTGAAATGTGAGGACATGAGACTTGAAAGAGAGAAGGGATGAAATGATATAGTTTGGCTGTGTCCACACCCACATCTCATCTTGAGTGTAATTCCTACTATCCCCATGTGTTGTGGGAGGGACCCGGTGGGAAGTAATTGAATCATGGGGCTGGTTACCCTCATGCTGCTGTTTTCATGATAGCAAATGAGTTCTCACAAGAGCTGATGGTATTATAAGGGGCTTTCCCCTCTTTGCTCAGCACTTCTCCTTCCTGTTGCCATGTGAAGAACGACGTGTTTGTTTCCCCTTCCACCATGATGTAAGTTTCCTGAGGCCTCCCGAGCCACGCTGAACTGTGAGTCAATTAAACCTCTCTCCTTTATAAATTACCCAGTCTCAGGTAAGTCTTTATTAGCAGAGTGAGAATGGACTAATACACCTGGTAAAGGCTGATTTTAAGAAATTCAAGCTAATATAAAAAAACTGTATATATGTGACACGTTTCACTAACTTCTTTGTTAACAATAATGCAAATATCTATAAGGTTTCACATATTTGCTCAGAATGCTAAAAATCATAGTGTATTATATAAAAATATAAGTGTTTTGACCATTGTGCATAAGTATTCAATAAACATTTTGAAATCCATATACTTTTATAATTTGAAAATAACCTTTGTCTAAGTTAGTTCAATTTTCATTTTATCTTGTAAAAATTTTAAAGATATAAGAAAAAGATATATTATGGATGAAATAATAACTTAAAAAAATCAGGTACGATAAGCAATTATTTCTGCACTATGGCAATTAGTCAAATCTGCTCTCACATACTTTACACAATGGCCATTTCTGAATCCAAACCTAAAATAATCCTTCTTAGGTCTCCTTTCTCTGTGCAGGAAAATAAAGTCATTGGTCTTTAGATGTTGTGTATCTCAAAACAGATGATATTTTAGGATATCTAAAAGACAGTTTTATGGTAGGTAATTCCCTAATTCCAAACTGAAGCCAACTCATTATTTTTGAAAACCCTTCCCCATCACTGTCAAAACAAGAACAAAGGTTTTATTACTCTCAGTTGTTCATTTCCTTTTAAAACTAACTGGGACTTTCATATTAAAAAATTGTTATTTTAAACTTACTCATACACATTATACACATTTATTGTGTGTGTAAGCATAATGACCTTTTGTTTGCCATTTGTAACAATAAACAGACACTTAAAAAAATTCTCTAACTTCATTGTAGGACCACGTCTTGGACTCTTCTGGCTGCTATAACCAAGTATCATAAATTGCACAGCTTTGTTAAAAACAGAAATTTATTTCTCATAGTTCTGGAGGCTAAGAGGTTTGAGATCAAGGCACCAGGAAATTTGGAGTCTGGTGTGGATCCTTTCCTAGGCTCACAGAAAAGCATGTCATATTTCACCTGCATCTTCCCATGTTGGAAGAAGAAAGGGGTTTTCCTTGGGCTTCTTTTGTAAGTGCAGTAATCCCATTCATGAGGGCTCCACCATAATCACCTTCTAAAAGCCCCACCACTTAATACTATCACTTTGGAAAATCAAATTTTTATCCATATTTTGAGGGGACATGAACATTCAGACCACAGCATTCTGTCCCTAGCCCTCAAAATTCATGTCTTTCACACAAGCAAGGATATTCGTTCCATCCCAGTAGCCCCAAAAGTCTTAACTTGGTCCAACATCAACTCAATAGTTCAAAGTCCAAAATCTCATCTAAATATCATCTAAGTTAGGTATGAATGAGACTCAAGGTAAGATTCATTTTGAGGCAAATTGTTCCCTAGCTGTGAGCCTATGAAATCAAACAAGTTATGTGCTTCCAAAATACAATGATGGGACAGGCACAGAACATGCATCCCCATTCTAAAACATAGAAACAGGAAAGAGGAAAGGGGCAAGAGGCCCTAAGTCCACAGCCCAACAGAGAAAACATTGTAGCTTAAGTCTCAATAACAATCTTCTTCGGTTTGATGCTCTGCCCTTCCAACCCACTTTGGGGAAAGGTCCCTTCTGAGCACCCTGGGTGGTACTCCCTTAGCTTTGCCCCCCAGAGTTTGGACCTCCAAGGCTCTGGGAACCCCTGGCTACATGACTTTGCCAGATGCAACTTACAATGCGGCTCTCATGGATTGGAGATGTGTGGCTGTGGATCTTCCAGCCAAGAATTTTATGCCAGTGGCTCTCCAGGTCTGAGGTCTCAGGGGCAGCCCTACTCTTGTGGCTCTACTGGGCATTGGCCTATTAGAAGTTCACTGTGGTGGCTCTGCCCCCCTAACAATTCCCTGCCAGAGTTCACCAGAACTGAATCCGGGGCTACCAAGGTGCATGGTAAAAGAGTAAGGGAGGTAGACCCACAATGTGAAGCAGCACGGGGTCGTGGTGGTCCCTTCTTTAAATTGGAAACCACCCTGCTCCCCCAACTTTCGCATTTTGGGTCTGCAATAGGGGTGGCAGTTCTGATAGTTTTTGAATTGCTTTTAGGATTATCCTTCCATGGTCTGAGACAACAGGTTCTAGATTCTGTTAAATGACTGAGTAATTCTATTAGATTGTCCTTTGGTCACACCCTTGGTCTTCTCTTGCAAAGATACTTCCTCATTTTTTACAATATGGATAGACTAAGAATTTTCCAGATATTTAAGTTTTGCTTTCCTTTTGATTAACAATTCCATCCTCTAATAATTTTTCTCTTCTCACATTTTACTAGGAGCAGCAAAGAGGAATGAGGCTACTCTTTCAAAATGTTGTTTAGAAAGTGCTGCAGCCAAATATACAATTTCATCACTCACAAGTTCTACCTTCCCCAAAATATCAGGACAGGAACACAACTCAGCCAAGTTATGTGACACTTCATAACAAAGATAGACTTTTCTCCATTTTCCAATCCCATTCTCCCCAGTAGGATCTGGGAACACATCAGAATGGTCTTCACCACCCATATTTCTACCAATAGCTATTAATGATGACTTAGGTGGTATCTAAGCTTGAGGCTTTCCCTACTCTCCTTTTTTACATTCTGAGTCCTTTCCAGAATTGCCAACCAAGACCCATAATTAAATGGACTAGAACAAAACATTTATTATTTTAAAATATCAACTCTGAACTCATCCAAACATTTGTTTATGTTATTCATACATAACATAAAATATATTTATTTTTTTATTGAGTTAAATATATTCTAAAGTTCTAAACATTTTTGTTAATACTATAAAATGTTCAAAATTGACTTCCTTGGGTCATATTATTAAAATCTCTGCTTTCTACTCACATTCTCACTCTGATAAGAACATTAATATTATACAATTGCAAAACTATATATTTTACCCCCTCTGACAGGCCACCTTGGGGCCTCTTGGGGTTTGCTTGCCTTCTGTCAGAGCGAGAAATCTTTGCCGGCAAGAAGCAATGGAACTGAGGCTGGAGTGGGGCATGAATGAAAGCCAGCCCTCTGCTTCCTTGTGAAATCAAAAAACTGTGGTTTTCCCCTTTTTTTTTTTTTGCACTTATACAGCATTGCCCTTTGTTAACAATCTTTCTCCTGATTTTCCTTTGTTTAATCATTGCTTATTTCCCATCAACACCAACTTACATAAACTTGGAAGTGGTGTTCCACCACTGGGAAATATTTACTAAACTCATGGCTAATGATGGTCTCTTATTTTTCTTTTTAATCTTACAGCACTCACTGAAACAACTCTCTATAAAGATACTTTCAGCTAATTCCTAGAGATGAAGAATCTGAGTATCAGAAAATTTAAGTGGCTTGTCCAATGTCATGCAAAATATTTAAATATTTGCATTTGATCTACAACCCATTTAAACATTATGAGGTACATAAAAGTATACTGTAAATGATAAATTACCATGCAGTTGTGTAACCAAAGTGTCAACTGGAGCTTCATTCCTTCTCTGGAAACTCAAATATGCTTGGTTCACACACTCAATTTTAAAGTCTTTGAAGTACAGAGCTTCCTGTAATTTCTGCTAATTACCAGCACTTTCCCTCTAATGACGTATTCTGCATCAGGCTCCTGCTTCAACATGTGCTGTTCTGAAACAGCCAGTGTTGACTCAAATTCAGAATCACATTAGATTATCCCCCAAAATGTCATTCACCCAAAAGCAATGGGGAACCTCGCAAATTTTACTGAAAAGGTTACAAAAGCAGAGTGGTTTTAACCCCAAAGTTCACAACATAGAATTGCTATGAGACAGTCCAGTTCTCCTAAAAGTAGTTTCTAAGTTGCTCCCTTACCAAATTGGTAACTATTCAGCAACTGGGTCTCCTGGGGAAAAAACACCCTTATTTGTAGAGTCTGCTAATTAATGTGGTGTAAATATTCCACGGTAGTCATTTTCAAACTATCAATGGCATCACTGAACTCAGAGCTGGAATTGAGAAAACAAGTGAGTAACTGGATCTTGCAAGCCATTGTGGACTAACTCCAGCACATTGCAGGCCATTACCAGAGAACTTTCTCAGTGAGCTTCTTCAATGCATGTCCCAGCCTCTCTTACTTCACTGGTCTTGCCCTGAATCATCACTACTAGCCTCATCCCTGGAGAACTTTAAAGTATTTCTTCCCTTGAATACGAAGCCTCTTAGCTTTTTTACACTCTATGACAGGTCTAAAACCTGTCCACAAGTTCTTTGATTCACCTCCCTCACATGGGTAGAGACTCAATCAATCTTAGTAACTCTCTTGTGATCAGTAAACTGCAGCAGAAATGTCTCATTGTAACTTCCAAAACTAGTTATAAATAAGCCACACATTTCTGCCTTAGACCCTCTTGGGACATTCTTTCAGGTATATGCCAGCCACTGGAAGAAATTCTAAAAGCCTGAAACTGCTGTGCTACAAAGACACATGGAGGTGATCCACTTGTCATCCCCGGCTGAGTTCCCAGCCAACAGCCACCATTCACCACCAGCCACATGAAGAAGCCATAGGATGGCCAGTTTAAACAGACTCCACATAATTGCAGCACTAGCCAACATCTGCCAGACACACAGGAAAACTTCCAATTCTTCCCTGCCTAGCCCTTTCCAATTTCCTTTCTCAACAATTATAAGCAAAATAAAATGTGGTTTTTCTTTAAGTTACTAAGTTTGACCTTCTTTCTAACTTACCCAAACTCATAAGAAAATGAGGTTGGGGTTATTGAGAGCAAGTATTTCTCTTGGTAATATCATATCCCTTCTTGAGAAAATGCAGAATAAAGAACAAGTTTAAATGTGGTGAAGAAAAGTCAGCTGTAAAAAAGATCAAGTTTCTAATTTTGAAACTGGTATGATTTCACAGGGCAGCCTTAAATACCTTCTTTGACAAACCTAGATATGCTCCCTATTTCCCACCCCAGGTTTCTGCTCAACCAAATCCTTTACCCTATCTAAATGTTTCCCAGGAGTAAGGAAGAGGATACAAATGATAGGATGAACTCTACTGCAATTGCTTAGGCAGAGATATGACAGGGAATGAATGGGGATGATAATACACAATTACTTTTTTTTTTTTTTTTTTTTTTTTTTTGTGGCTGGAGAATCCTAGACCAGATAATACAAAAAGGCTCTTCCAGCTTGAGAATTCACTGACTCACTTTCTTCTCCATAGATTTTCTGGTACTAAGTTTTTCAACCTTTGCTTTCCTGAATTCTATCTGAAGTTTTTATAAAGGTTTGAATTGACATTGCTTTCCATCTTCATTCACAAAGATATTTCCTTTTGTTCTAACTGTAGAACTAATCCCACTCTGTAAAACACCCAGACTAATGGAGATGAAAATTCTCTTGTGTTGCTTAAGGGGAACTGAGTTGCACATAGAATGCCATCCACAAGGGGCAAGAATACCAGCTTGACTACCCAGTCTTTCATCTAATATGGCATACATTTAAACTGGAATCAGGCCAGGTCCTACTGTTACCACTTTAACCAGGGACCATAAACCAGTGTGTGAAGAGTGAGGAGTCACACATATTTGTGTGGTAACACTGTGCCTGCAGGATGCATGTGATAAGTGGCAGAAGCTTCATTACCATAAAATGACAATGAGAAATTAATTCTAATTATCCTGATCATTGAACATTTAAACAAAAATGAAGACATTAAAGGTAACTAATTGCTAGGAAGGCCATTGCTGAGGATGAATTATGAAAGATTTTAAACAAAGACGTTGTAAAACAATGGGTTCCAACTGCCCAAATCTTGTCAGTTTGTTTATTTGTACTGATCACATGGAATTTACACACCAGAAAATTGGGAATGATTTGGTTGTTAAAAGAATGTGAAAAAGGTTCTGTGGAGAAGTGCACCCTCATTTATGTTTCTGAAAATAAGAAGTCACAGTTAATTATTTCTAAACTAGTAACTTTATCAATTTTCAGACCCAAATATAAATTAGAAACAAAGAATATGAAGAATGGGAGAGTTACATAGGAAACTTACTTCTGAATAATTGTCAGCTTCATGAATGTAATTTCACTGAACAGTTAAATAGAGCAGTTCTGGAAATATCATCATTTAAAAAGATGGCAATGGAAAAAGAAGAAATGATAATCTAATTAAATGACTCTGTAATTAGTAAACAAGTTAGGAAAACATAATTTTACTGACCAGAAAACCTAAATTTGGTAATCTTTTCATACTCTAGAAGAGTAATGCTCTTATTTGCATTTCCCCAACCTGTTCTTCAGAAGTAACTCAAGAATTACATTTTCATCTTCAAGAAAACGAAAGAAAGCTTGACTAAGCAAAAGTTGTGTTATTCAACAGCTAAGCAGTAAGATAAAAAGGTGAACTTTTGGAAACTTGGTATGCATCAGTTCAAACGTATTTCCTACCTGAATCCAAACAGCTTTCACATTGTAAAGATTCAGGCTCATGCAGAAACTTGTTTGTGAAATAAATTAAAACAAAATAAAACAAAACAAAAGCAGCTGTTCTTTATTGGGATATATCTCAGCGCATTGCATTGCTGAATTTAGGTAGAGCAAAAAGTCAAATATTGGAACTGTTAATAAGCATTATGTTTATTTGAAATTACCTGTGAGCTAAGTTGATTAGGGATCCCTTGCTTTGAATTTAACAAATTATTTATTTTTTTTAAACTGACAAGAAATAGCTGCATTTTCACTAAGGTCTATGTCAAATTCTTGAGTTCAAATGCTTTTTATACATAAACTTTATATTTTTGATACCATCCCCTGCTAGGATTCTTGCATCACTTCCTGGTTACTTGTAAAACCGAGACTCATCTAGTTATATTATTTGAAGTTAATAAACCACTGAAGGACCTTCAAATATTGTTTATGATTCACTAACAGTGATTCCCTCTTTCCAAGTCACTGCATTTTGCACTGGCCAATTCAAATATCCACACTCCTTACTGTTAGTTGAAACAAATGAAAACAACATGTGTAAAAAAGCTATGGAACATCAGCAATACAATGTATTTCAACCACGATTATGAAGGAAGGGACCATTTCTATCTTGTCTACTATTGCATTTGGAGTATATTAGTTATAGTCTAAAATCATATACAAAATTATCAATAATTGCTTCTTAATAAATGAAGTCTCAGTTCATTGTCCCAGTGTTGTTTATTTCTTATGTTACTCTTTCATTTATTCATTTAATTCTTTACTTAGACACTCAATCAGGCAACAAACATATATCTCTTGAGTGGGCATGGCCAGTCAATTACAAAAGAAATTTATTACATTTGAAGAGCTGCATTATCAGGGATCATCAATACAATGCTCAGTCAAGTACGAATAGAATATCTTAGCCTACAAAAGTGAAGTGAACCAAGATTCCAGTTATAACCTGATCTGCCGGAGCAGAATATCCAACTGAGTCCAACGTGGGGCATTTTCACCATTTTAACAATATCATACCTACCTGCAAATGGGCTAAATAGTGATATGAGACAGATCTACACAAGATTTAGTTAACTCCACTTTCAGGCACGGTCAGCAAAGAAGTTCAAGAGAAGTTGGTGCCTGGGACAAAGGCATAAACATGAGTATGTGCTCCTGATTTAGAGTGTAAGTTCTTCAGTTGAATCCAGCCATTGTAGGCAATATTTATTCATGTGATTGCATTTTTATGTGGTTTCTCCTGTTCCACATCTTCACCACCTGGAAAAACTAAGAAAAGGCAGAGTCTTGCTCATGATGACTTAAAAGGCTGGGTGCAGAGAAAACAGATTTTTCTGGGATCTCCTTGACTCTATTACTATAGCTGGAGGAGTTGGGCCTAACCCAGGAATAAGTGGAGGAGTTAGCACACACTTCTGTTGCATGCCGGGCTCTATGGTAGGCACAGAAGATGTGGCATTAAAGACATCCCTGCTTTGGCCGGACGCAGCGGCTCACGCCTGTAATCCCAGGCACTTTGGGAGGCCGAGGTGGGCAGATCACCTGAGGTCAGGAGGTCGTGAGGCCAGCCTGTCCAGCATGGTGAAAGGCCATCTCTACTAAAAATACAAAAATTAGCCAGACATGGTGGCGGGCACCTGTAATCCCAGCTACTCGGGAGGCTGAAGTGGGAGAATCGCTTGAACCTGGGAGGTGGAGGTTGCAGTGAGCTGAGATCACGCCACTGCACTCCAGCCTGGGCGACAGAGCAAGACTCTTTCTCAAAAAACAATAAAATAAAATGAACAAACAAACAAACAAATAAATAAATAAAGGCACCGCTGCTTAGGGAGGCTGAGGCGGGCGGATCAGAAGGTCAGGAGATCGAGGCCATCCTGGCTAACAAGGTGAAACCCCGTCTGTACTAAAAACACAAAAAATTAGCCAGGCGTGGTGGTGGGCGCCTGTAGTCCCAGCTTCTCGGGAGGCTGAGGCAGGAGAATAGGAGAATGGCGCGAACCCCGGAGGCGGAGCTTGCAGTGAGCCGAGATCTCGCCACTGGACTCCAGCCTGGGTGACAGAGCGAGACTCCGTCTCAAAAAAAAAAGAAAAAAAAAGACTGCATAGACTTTGAGCTAAGCTAAATGAAAGGAAAAGGGAAAAGATTCCAGGGAAGAAGTTTTGAAGTGAAGGTTGATTGACTTAAGTAAACTCTAGAGTAACTGACATAGAAAAAGAGGCTAATAGAAATTGTAGGACTAAGGAAGAAATTTGATCACAACTTCTGACAGGCTCTGAAGGTGCCTGTCCTTAAAAGAACAATACTCCTAAGTGTTTAGGCATTAGCTATAGAAGAAAATATCCCAAATCTAGGTGGAGAATTCAAAGAAGAATGGCTACTAAGTGGTGAAACATATATTTGAACCTATGTTTTCAAGCAACATTCTCTATTCTGTCTTTATAAGCAAAGCTGCAGGCTCTGGAGTCAGACAAGCTTGTTTCTAAGCTCCTGTTTCTCCTCTCACTAGCTATGTGGGTTTGTCAATATTACTTAAAATTTTTTGGTATATGTTTCCTCAGCTCTAAGAAGACACAATTATAATTACTGACACAACTGCTATGATAAATATCTGCCTAGTCTAAATAATTTAACATAAGATCTAGTCTATACTAAGTGCTCCAAAAATGTGCTGCTGTCTTAATTTTTATGAAGTGGCATTGACAATTGGCTGGAAGCTAACGGAACTAGAAGTATCCATAGATTTAATTAAATATTATCTATAATAGGCTTTGATGTTTTGTTAGCCCCAGCATCAACCTTCTTATGGCAACAGGAAATTCACATATGGCTTGAGGGAACATACCATCTCCTCTGCATAGGTCAAGCTGACTACATCCCCAGCCCCGGGAGATGGAGACAGGTGTGAACAGAAGGACTCTAAGAGGACATCATTTTCACAGACTTGGAGACATATAGCTGAGTTCAGAGCCTGTACTGCTTGCCACACAACAGCAAATAAGTCAAGAGACAAGATGTTGCAGCAAGGAAGCTGACTTTATTTTGGAGGACAAGCAAACTGAGAAGATGGAAGATTAGTGTCCTAAAGAACCATCCTAATAGAATTTTAGGAACGTTTAAGTTCGGAGAAGAGGAAAGAGGGGAGGAGTTGAAATCACAAGGCAACCAATGACCACATATATCTGGGCAGCAATGAGGGTCCAATGGAGTGGACTGTGAAGTTCTTCATCCTTGGTCAGGTCACAATGCTCTTATAATCTTTAACCTAATGTTCTTAATTATGTGTACACCCTTCTTGTTTCCTCCGTGGTTGGGAAGGAATTATTACAAACCTTGCTTTAAAGTGAAACTATAAACTAAATTCCACCCGTAGCCAGCTTGGCCTACATGCAGAGATAAGCAAAAGCCGTTAACCTAAAGGTGGGCTTAGGAGCAAAATGGGGCCAGTCATGCCGGGCCTCCTTTTCACTGCTTCGATGATGGAGCTTCAAAATCAGCACTTTCCAAGTCTTTGGGCATCATGATTGGTTCTAAGGTGGGCTCTTTAACAAGTTAGTCTAACTCGGGGCTTTTGTGACCCCATTCTGGGGTTTCAGTTATGTCCACCAGGAAGTGTCACCCTCTTTCTGAGTAGGAACTGGAGCTTAAGTATAGAGCTTACATAGATGAAGCTTAATCAATACACATAATATGAGTTAAATTAGACTCTGGTTATGACCTTTGAGGCCTTAAATAAGCCACTCTTGAGGATCTACTCCTGAACTGTTACTCATACATGCCAATAAAGTATCTTTTTATGCTTAAGGAAGATTGAGTTGGGCTTTCTCTCAGTTGTCACAGAAAACATCCTAACTCACTCATGGACTGCACACTCTGTAATTACTATTGGTCTTAAGAAATCGAGCTTCATCCAGGTTGGAAACCATCATTCTCAGCAGACTAACACAGGAACAGAAAACCAAACACCGCATGTTCTCACTCACAGGTGGGAGTTGAACAATGAGAACACAAGGACACAGGGAGGGGACCATCACACACCGGGGCCTGTCGGGGGGTGGGGGACTAGGGCAAGGATAGCATTAGGAGAAATACTTAATGTAGATGACAGGATGATGGGTGCAACAAACCACCACGGCACGTGTATACCTATGTAACAAACCTGCATATTCTGCACACGTATCCCAGAAATTAAAGTATAATAATAATAATAAAAGAAATCACGTTATCTTTCCCTCATCTTATTCTTCATTGAATATGGTCCCAAAGTGGGCTGTGTACCCTAACCCACATTTGTTATTGCCCCCTTGCTGATTTCTCTGATTTGTTTTTCTTTTAAGTGGAATAATAATAGATTAAAATCATGCAGTAATAAATGAAATAGATTTATAGTGAGATTTTAAACGGAATTACCATTATAATTGTCTTTAAGTAAAAGAATTCTAGGGCCGGGCATGGTGGCTCACACCTGTAATCCTAGCACTTTGGGAGGCCAAGACGATGGATCACCTGAGGTCAGGAGTTCGAGACCAACTTGAACAACAGGGTGAAACCCCATCCCTACTAAAAATACAAAAACTGGCCGGGCATGGTGACTGGCACCTGTAATCTCAGGTCCCCAGGAGGGTGAGGCAGGAGAATCAGTTGAACCAGGGAGGCTGAGTTTGCAGTGAGCCTAGATTGCACCATTGCACTCCAGTCTGGGCCACAAAGTAAGACTGTTTCAAAACAAAACAAAACAAACAAACAACAACAACATCAAAAAATGAAAAAGAATTCTAGGCTTTGGGTTATAGCCCCTTGCTATTTTAGGAACAGAAATGGCCATTTATACATATGTATTATTTTCCTTGTTGCCTAAAAACTGTGTCCAAAGGCTAGAAAGTGCTGGGGAGATACATTAACTTTAGTGAGTAAATATCTGCTTCTTGTTGGCGAAGGACCTTGGGGCTTTAGTGACAGGTAGTATGTAAATGTGAAATAGGTCTGGAATGAAAAGAGCTTAGAGCTCTCTCAAAGAGCAAAGCTATTAACCTGAGGGTTCTCATCAAATTCTAGCTCGGGCAGGCTTGCCATGCAGATTTAAACTAGTGCCTTCTCTTCTGAAAGCAGCATGACTCAGGTGAGCAGATCGCATGTAGTGTTCCGGTGCTGCACTGCTAGTTGACATTTACTGTGCTCCGACATGACTAAGGCAGAAGCAATGCATTCATCAACATGCCGTATAGAACAGAGGTTCACACTCTACCCATGGGGCTACTGGTGCTTGTGAACTTGAGCTCTAGAGACAAGTAAACCGATGCCTAAAGCCCACAGGCAATCTCTCTGTGGGAGTAAGGGATTCTGGTTCTCTGGTTTTAGATCGACTCCATTGCTCTTCTGTCCTTAGTAGTGTATAAGGCAAATAAAAGGCATAGAAAATGAGTTGGATTTAATAACAAGCATATCAGATAGTGTTAGGAAATTAAATAGCTGGCTAATAGTTAAACATGTATAAGCACACTCTATTTTTTCTGCATGTAAAAAAAAGAGATACTGATCAATGAATGCAAAAAGAGACACTGATAAAAGATGTAGTAGGAAGCAGAATACAGAAAGAATGGAGTGCTCACGTACATTGATTGAGAACCAGGAAAACCTAACATATATTTCAAAAAAAGAAAAAGTTGGAATCATTCAGCCAGGGCATGAATTATAATATAAGAAAAAATCATTGAATTGGATCAACTTTTTTTTATGATCTTAAGTAGTATCAGAAGGGTACAGTAATCTCTTGATCAAAAGTGGTTATTTAAAGATTGAGTGACTAGTCCTGAGATATACAAAATGAGAATAAACTTGAATGATTTCAGAATGTCTTCCAGAAAGTTTAGAAATATAGGGAAAAAGAGAGGTGGCATCATAAACTTAAAATTAGATACAATCAGTCTAAAATGGCAGTAAAGCATGTTCAGACATACAGAATACATTCCCAAAATTTGGATCCTAGATGGTCTGAAAGGCAACGGAATCCCAGGGGTGAGCCCAGAGTCTTCTGTTTTTCAGCAGCTCTAGACCTTTTGAATAGTTTCCAGGGTAACAACTAACAGCTCCCTCATCATATTTAACTTGGTGGAAACATTACTAATGTCAATGATAGGCCACTTTCTTGTCTACATAATAGCAAATTCATTGATTTGGTTTTAAACTACTGCTCAGCAGGGCACAGTTGTCTATTTTTGAGTGAACAGCTTTAATAAAACTTTTTATTAGGTTTTCAAATATGCAGAAATGTATTGCCTAAACAAACATTTTGGGGGAGACAATTACTTAATTATAATGACAGTTAAGTCATACTGGAAAAAATTACCAACACTTTTCTGCCGGTAATACAAAACACACATTTGGAATTTTATAGTATATTTAATGAAAATAAAATTTATATAATAATACCAAGAATATCCCTGTAAGTGATGAAAAGCAGAAGAATATTGCTCTCATTTTCTAAGCCAAAGGGCTTAGAGTTCTACAATATAAGAAAATGTTACTTTGCACCAGCTTTTAAAGCAATATAATTATTTATTATGGATCTAAACTAATACAATTTTTCTTCCAAAAATATTTCAAAGTATTTCCCCTTTGGAGAAGGTATACTTTAAACTATTTTTAAAAGCTAGGAAATGCAAATATATATATACATATATATATATATGTATATATAGGGTGGAGTTTGTGCATTTCATGAAGGAATTTAGAGTAAGAATATAAAATAGTGTAATGCAAGATATGGCAACAGATTTCTTAATTTTGAAACAGGTCAATCAGCTCTACTATATTCTGTTTCTACAATCGATAGCTGTCATTCCTGCTCCTCATCCTGCAAATGTATCTCTCATGCCAAGCAAGAGACAGTGGGAGAACATAGATCACATAGCTGGTTGGTGATGCTCCATCAGCCCTAATGGAGAATCCAGTCAATATTCATGCACCATGTAACAGTTGATCAGCCAAAACATTAACCCAACCATAAAACATAACATTTAAAAGCCGGATAAAAATATTTTCCCCATTTTATTTTTTACTGTACTACAAATATTGTCAGGAAAACAATCCATTAACTCACTGCTCTTCTAAAAGGACCGACTTAATAGACCATAACATTGTCCCAGGTAAATAATGCAGGTTTTGTGTATTGTGTTTGTATATAGCCTCAGGGCCCTCACGGATGACAAGGGATCCATTTTTTTCCACTTTTATTTTAAATTCTTTTGTTCATTTTATCAACAGTCAAAGGTTTGGGATGTAAAATTAATGAGCAGGTCTGTAATCTTTCAGTGAAATCTTAAAGGTCCACTTTTCCACAATCACAAAGAGATGGAAAGGAGGCCAGGCTACATTTTTCTTCCTGAAGCATGGTTGATGATTTAAACTCACTAAGAAATAATTTTTTTTTTCTTAAGGAACAAATAAAAGCCTGTGCTCACTCTTGCTTCACATTTGAATATGACTCTCATACTGTTGCTCTAAATGAAATTTGTCATGCATCCTTAAACAGATGGATTTTGAGTTTCTGTTGTGGAAATGTATTCATCCAGTGTTAGTATGAGCTAGTCTGGTATTTAGAAGGAGCCAAAGGTTTTGACTCTTGGGAGACATAAGACGTGGCTTGCCCTAGCTCGCCAGCTCAGGGAAAGAGGAAGAACAACCTTTAACCCACAGAACTGTGCATGGCCCCCTCTGGAAACCTCGGGCTCCTCTTCTGTCCTCAGGTCCATGCATTCATTAAAAACTCACTTGCAGCCAGGCGCGGTGGCTCACACCTGTAATCCCAGCACTTTGGTAGGCCAAGGCGGGTGGATCGCAAGGTCAGGAGTTCAAGACCTGCCTGACCAACATGGTGAAACCCCGTCTCTACTAAAAATACAAAAATTGGCAGTGCATGATGTCATGCACCTATAATCCCAGCTACTCAGGAAGCCGAGGCAGGAGAATCACTTGAACCCAGAGGCAAAGTTTGCAGTGAGCTGAGATCACGCCACTGTACTCCAGCCTTGGTGAAAGAGCGAGACTCCATCTCAAAAAATGAACAAACAAACAAAAAAACAAAAAACCTCACTTGCCTTTGACTGCAGTCCATACCCACCTTGTGTCTCACATAGGGAAGGCCTAGAGATCCCTGATAGAGCAACTTAGGGTCACGTGTCTAAACTTGGACGTGGTGATATAAAAGTGGAGTCTTAGTCCACATTAAAAATGAGGAAGCTACGGCAGAGAAAGTTCAGTGACTGGCTGCGAGTGACAACATGCATTACTTAGAGTTCAGCATAAACCTTGCCATCCCTCAGTGCCTACTTCTGATTTTTCCCAAAGAAGCAGATGAAAATGATATTTTAAAAAACCCAACAAATTATGTTTCTCTAGGTGAAATAGCTTTTAGTATACTTCATTTTTTTGCTACGTTCTTTAACAAAAAAGCAATTAAAAAAACCCTTCATAACAACAACAATTTAAAAAAACACATAAAAAAAGGAAACTAGAGCCAAAAGCATGGAATTAGTCATCAAAATATGCAGCTATTAAATATTACTATTTTAATTTGGGAAAACATAATGAGGGTTTTGCAATAGTTTCAATGCCTTAACTTCAAGATCAGATAAGAAATAGCAATGAAGAAAGAAAGTGAATTGAGATGGTAATTTCCCGGTCAGTGACCTACATATGCCAGGACTTAGCACTCTAAAAGTGCAATGAAAACCAGTGCCACTCATTGGAGAAAAATGCACATAGATTTTAAAATGTTGGTAATCATTCGTCACACATTTATTAAAGTAATTAACATTGAGGAAAGTAGTATAGTCCATGTTGTAATTTTTTTTTATTTCTTGACCTTATACTTTCTTCTCGAGAGTGGTTTTATTTTGACCTTTTACTGTATTATTCTTAAAATTAGCTCATCAGCCTTCTATTAAATAATTCTTTTATTAAGAGAGGGTATAATTATTAATGCAAATTGTGAGGTTGAAAGTTGAGATGCACAGCCTTTTTCAAGAGTTTATCCTTTGAAATGTTCAAAATAACATATTGACAGAGGTGTGTGCTTTAAAGAGACTTTAACAAAACATCTGTCATAGGATTGTTGCTATAGAAACTGGTTTATTAAACATTAAAGTTAATAAATTCAAAAACCACTTAGGCTGGCATGAAAGAAAGAAGTTTATAAATGTAATTGAGGTACAATAGGAAAATAGCAATCTCACAGCAGAGGGATCTCCTTCATGTCGCCTTCTGAGATCTGAAAGATCAGCGGGAAAATGTCATGGTTGATATTTGGGGTATGGGAAAGACATAGAGAAAGTGAGTCGTTAGACACCTGGGATATTTTCAAGCACTTGTGTAGGTATTTATTTTTCTCAAACCTTTTAAAGGTTGTTATTTCCACATTAGGTCAAATCAGGGTCTCATTATAACTTTTGTGGGAACTAAGTACTTTTGTTTTCATTGGGCTCTGGCATCGTATTGATATCAACATTGAACATTTTTAACGGTTAAATATTTTATTTTTTCTGTTTCAGACAAAAATTTAATAGATTTTTATTGTATGTATTAGAGTTCTCTAGAGCAACAGAACGAATATGGTAGATATACATATATATGTATATAGGAGTTTATTAAGTATTTAAGTATGAACTCACATGATCCCAAGGTCCCACAATAGGCCATCTGCAATTGAGGAGAAAGGAGAGCCAGTCCAAGTCCCAAAGATGATGAACTTGGAGTCCGATGTTTGAGGGCAGGAAGCCTTCAGCATGAGAGAGATGTAGGCTGGGAGGCTAGGCCAGTCTAGGCTTTTCACGTTGTTCTTCCTGCTTAATATCCTGGCCATGCTGGCAGCTGATTAGATGGTGCCCAGCCAGATTAAGGGTGGGTCTGCCTTTCTGAGTCCACTGACTCAATGTCAATCTCCTTTGGCTACACCCTCACAGACACAGTCAGGATCAATACTTTGCATCCTTCAATCCAATCAAGTTGACACTCAGTATTAACTATCACATGGTTTCTGAAAATTTAATTTTATTTTGATTTGAGAATAAAAAACCTTTCTCTCTGACCCTGAAAGTTTTTCTTTTTCTTTTTGTTAAAATATATTAAAATATTTATATGGATTTCTAAAATATTGTGAGCCCCAGGAACTGTGGTTAATGTGCCTGATGGGTAAGTTGTCCTCTTCTTTTCTCACAAGAGTATGCTTTAGTTAGCAATTTCATCCATGGCTTCAATACCACCTATATGCAGACAATTCACAAATGTCTGTACACAGGTCAGGCTTCCCTTGTGGGATTTTGATCTGCCTTTCCAAAAGTTCAATACCTTCTGAACATCTTTTAAATATCTCAATGGTCTATCAAACTCTACATACATAAAAACTGAAAGCATGCCTGACCCAACAGCAAATATTCTTCCTAGAATACTTACCTCAGTTCATCAACCATAATGCTTCCAATTTGCCAACACAGAAACAATTGCAATAACCCTAAATTATCTCTGATGCTGAAAGCAGGACGCATTTGTATTCTTATGTATGTTTATAGGCATCCACGTTCTCCAAATTGTCTAAATTGAATACTATTAGATAACAACAAAAATAGTTTATTAAAACGAATATATCTGAGAAAGTAAAAATAAAAATATTAGTCAATTTCTAGGAAAATTATTAAGAAATATCGAACTCTTGTCTTCTGCTAATACATTAATATAAGAGGAAATGTTGAAAAACCCATATTGGTCACCCCTTATTCCAATATAATTCTGGTTTCAATTAAAATGAAGAAATGATCTATCTTTTAATATGATGTAATATCTATGTGAAAGTAAAGAAAAAAACTATGATATTTCCCTTATTTTGTAGTTTTTAAAATGTCACTGTTATTGAGTTAATTGTGTCACTCTAAGATTCATATGTTGATTTCCTAGCCCCAAAGGCAATTGGAGATAGGGCTTTAAGGCGATAATTAAGGCCAAATGAAGTCATAAGAGAGGGACTTTAATCTGATAGGACTGGTGTCCTTTTAAGAGGAAAGGAGACCAGAGATCTTGGAAGGTCCATTCTGGGACACGGTGAGAAAGTGGCCTTCTACAAGCCCAGAAGTGCCCTAATGAGAAACCAACCCTGACGGCAACAGAGATCATCAGGCACATTAACCACAGTTCCTGGGGCTCACAATATTTTAGAAATCCATATAAATATTTTAATATATTTTAACAAAAAGAGAAAATCTTTCGGGGTCAAAGAGAAAGCTTTTTTATTCCCAAATCAGAATAAAATAAAATTTTCAGGGACCATGTGATAGTTAATACTGAGTATCAACTTGATTGGATTGAAGGATGCAAAGTATTAATCCTGGGTGTGTCTGTGAGGGTGGTAGATATTATCATTACCCCAATTTTACAGATGAGAAAACTGAAGTATGCAAAAGTTACTAACTTGCATGAAATTGTCAGGGTACTAAAAATCAGAAGAACTAACTTCAGAGACTCTCAAGAAACTCAATGTTGGCAGGTTCCTTCCAGTACTTCTGAACAGTGCTCTCATTTTGCTCCCGGAAAACAGGCTCCTGGAGATGTGGAAAGACAGTCCCAGAGCCACTCATTTGCAAGCAGGCCTGAGTTCTGGACACCATGGGCTCTTCAAACTTCCTTCTAAATTCATCTCTGCACCCTCTGAGGAGGAAGATGAGTTCCAATCACGCGGAAAGAGGAATGGTAAGTTGTTTTGGTGAGCTTGGTAAACCCCCTGCTCTTAGGCTGAAGAGATGGTGCTGTATGCCTGGCATAGTCATCAGTTTCTCCTCACACTGTGGTTGGGATCCTGTCTCTATGGCTTTATGGATGTCCTCTCTGTTCTTTGTGTCTACACAAGAGCTACCCAAGTCTTCTTACATCAAATCCTGGTAAGATCAAATACAAAACTCTTGAAAAATGAATACTGCCACTGAAAAGCATGCACTCACCTAAGATTACTTATTATAGAACACTGTGCACTCCTCAGTATCAGATTTCTTTATGTTCGGGAAGTCTGGTAAGATTGTTCACTAAAATCTCATTACTGTTCAGTGATTTTTGATAAAAAGAGCATCTCCTCTGAGTGTCAAAACAAAACAGCATCTTCCATATGTGTCAAAATAAAAGAAATTGGAGGGGTAGCGGGGAGCGATAAATTCATATTATCACAGGGGATATTTTCAAACATAAACTCATTCATTAAATAATCATTGCAAATCACTGAAGCTATGATAACAGGCCTCAGTTTCCATAACAATATTTTTATTCATGGCTCTGAAGTTCTCCTGCACATTTTAATGAAGTATATGAAAGAATTGCGGGCATCTAAGCAGAAATCCCACATTCTGCTACCCGCCACGCACTGTTTATTTTTTAATAAAACTCTCCGTATGACAACAGGCAAGGTTAACTGGGTAGCTTCCTATTTATAGGGCAATCAACACCACGGCGAATACGAAGACTGTTTCCTTTCATCTTTAGCACTGATGCAACAAGTCAGCAAAAAGCTTCTGCCCCAGTCCTGTTAGGTGTTCTGAGATCAAAAGCACTAAGAAAACAAATACCAGACATTCACATAAAGCATGCTATTCGCCACTTCACTGGGACTTGCCATCACTCGCATTTCACGTTTCTGCCTTAAAATTCTGTTGCTCATTTTTCCAAAAAAAAAAAAAAATTATGAAATTCTATAGTTCCTTTTCCTACATGTGGCTGACATGTCTAATAGCTATGTGAAGAAATGTTCAAAGCCCTCAACATAATGAAGAACATGTGGCTAATTATCATTACTTTTAATTTATGGCTAAGGCTCTCTGTCTACAAAACAACCAAAAACTAATTTGAAAATGAAAAAGGTGAATTATCGATGCGGTTGTTATAAAAGATGACTAACCACTAGCATGTCTTGATTAAATGAACTGGTTCTTTTTTCTTTTCATTTTTTAATTTGGCTTACTCTGTATACAAATAGAAGAATCAAACCCATATTAAGGTGGTAAAACCGCTCAGACAAATGTTTCCTTATCCAAATCCCAAGAAGTGCCCACTCCACTCTTGGCTGGAGCAGACTGACAGCTCTGCCTGGCATGCAGCCTGCTCAGCCCAACTGTGGTCACCACAGAGTTGAACCCTGCTGAACTAATCTGAAGGGTGTTGCTTTCTGAAGAACCATCATTAGCCAAATATGAGATTGCCCTCAGCATTCAACAGCCTATTGACATCACAGCACACATGGGCAACGAACCACTGAATCAACCATTCTGAGGGTATGGCTGAGATAATGTCCCAAACTAAGCATTTAACCACTAGAGGAGGGTCAGTGATGGCTAATAAGATGAGAAATCTAAATGAGAGAGAAAGGGAGGGAACATCTTGATTGCAATCTGCAGTTCAGTTATATTCATTAAAAAAACCTATGTTTATGTTTGAAATATGTCCCATTCAATGAAATTGAATTTTACAAGCAGTCATGGGTTACCAATTGGCCGAAACAGAATAATCGTTTAGCAGTTAAATTAGCTCTTTGTGTTTGACCTTGTCCCTTAACTCTTTTTCAGTCATTTATTTGATTGGCTTATGGAACCCCTACTCTGTTCCAGGCTCTCCCCTATACACTAGGGATTCAGAGGTGAAGGAAAACATTCTTTTTTTTTTTTTTTTCTTGAGTGATCTCGGCTCACTGCAACCTCCACCTCCAGGGTTCAAGCAATTCTCCTGCCTCAGCCTCCGAGTAGCTGGGATTACAGAAGCCAGGCTAATTTTTGTATTTTTAGTAGAGACGGGGTTTCACTACATTGGTCAGGCTGGTCTTGAGCTCCTTGTGATCCGCCCGCCTCGGCCTCCCAATGTGCTGGGATTCCAGACGTGAGCCGTGGCGCCCAGCCCTGGAACACATTCTTGTCATGAAGTTTCCATTCACGTGGAGAAGACATGCAATGAACAAACACATTCACATTATGCCTGCTGATGGTAAGTGTCTGAAGAAAAGCCTACAGCAGGATTCAAGGAAAAATAGTAGCTCAGCCCAGCATGGTACCAATGTTATTTAGCACAGGGTGATGAAGAAAAATCTTTCTGGTAAGATGATTGTCTAGCAGAGTTCTGAATGAAAGAGAGAGAGGAAAATTCTGATATCTGAAAGAAGAGGGTTTCATATAGGAAAAATAGGAAGTCCAAAGGCCTTCACCTACTCCCTGTGTAACAGAAAGGACATGTTTTTCAGAGGGGCTGGAGAGAGAAGTCAAATTTGTGTATAAAAGTAATTAGAATGATGGGAAACTTCCACCCAGGGGACAGTATAGATAGTGCTAGGGTGAAGACAAGATTAAAAGGATTTTATTAAATTTGAGGTATAATACAAGAATTCATAAAAAGTCAAGCATTGAAAACTTGAGGATGGGATCCAAATTCAGAACAATAAATAATTTAAAATGAGACCAGACATAACATTAATTTCAATGGGAACAAATTAATAAGAAATGAAAATAATAATTAAGTCATTTGATTAAGTTTCTTCATTCCTCATAACAATTCTGTGAGATTGGTATTTACTATTATATTCTCAATTAAGAAATCATGAAAATGAGATTATGGAAAAAGATCATACCAGTCCAAAACTTACCCACGTGTGTGCGATGAGAGATGGTGCAGATATTTTTGCTAGTCCTGCCATGGATAAATGACTCTGTCCAGCCTTGGTGACTCCCTTCTCCACTGGAATCTCCTTGAAGAAGCTTTCTGGGACTTCAGGATACACATGGGACTTCAGGATACACATAAGCAGTGCTACATCTGCTGTCTTGAAACACCTGCACTGGAGTCCTCAGCTGAGACCTAAGAAGTGCCAGTAACCTGAGACTGCCATGCTGGCGAGGTCATGTGTAGCTGTTGCCATATCCACTCTGAGACTGCCATGTTGGAGAGGTCATGTGCAGCTGTTGCCATATCCACTCTGAGACTGCCATGCCGGAGAGGTCACATGTAGGTGTTGACATCTCCATTCCCAGGTGAGCCCAGACCTCCAGCATCCCTGTCAAGGGCCAGACACACGAGTGATGCCATCCTTGGTCCCTGACACCGGCCTGCCCACCAGCTATCTGTCTCTGAGTGAACGCTGTGAATCCCCATAAAACAGAAGAGTCTCTCAGCTGAGTGCTGCCAGTTTCTGACCCACAAAATTGAGAAATGTGCAAATAATTGTTTTTTAAGTCTACCATGTGCTGTGGTCACTTGTAAGATAGCAGTAAATGACTGGTTTACCAGGTAACAAGTGCATTCAAACACTGCTTTTCAAATTCTAAACGTTGGCCCTTTTTTCCTGCTTCTAATATAGAAACAACAAATTTAAGGAAAAGGGAAATCATGTAACAATGGTTAAAAAGTTACTGTTGTCTGTGATCAGGCAAGCTAATCACAAGTCAAGCAAATAATCCCAGAAGAAAGAAATCATGAAATTGTACGTCTAAATAACCTTACACTGTAGCATAGTCATGTAGACTTGGAAACTGAAGCACTGGACCAAGAATGAAGAACTGAAGAGAAAGAAAATTGTCAGTGTTTACAGGGCACTAACCAACAGAGAGAGAGAGCGATTCCAACCTTAGGGAATGACCCTAAGAAACAGTTTCTCAAAACCAGGGTGAGTCAGAAACTGAACTTTCTGTAACCCTCTGTAATATCTGTAAGAAAGATTCATTTCACTAGCAGCTCTGAAATACTTAGGTTGGTTCTCAAAGCCAACTGATGCCAGGAAGCTAGTGGAGGGCTTAAAATCCTCCTCAACAGCTCACTGGAATTCTTTGAATATGATTCTGTGGATCAGCCTACTTGGACTCAAGTAAACTGGAAGATATTTTAAAAAATTAAATTAAATCAGCATGTTAGAATTCATAACATCAAAGGACAGAATTCCAGAGCAACACAGGGTTAGCCACACAGAATTATAACTACACTGGGATTATACAGTCAAATTATTTGGCAAATAATGTATTTAACAGCAAATCAATTACTCTTTAATTTAAATAACTCACTTTCATGATAGGGTCAAAGAGGAGATTCGATGTTTTAGAGTTTGGAAAGTCTAGTGTGGCTGTTTGTTTGTGCTTGTGTTTTGTAATTGGGTTGGCATCATAGACACAGCATCTCTAGAGGACCAGCTCCTCAACTTCAGAGGCATGGAGAGAACTTGGGAAGAATTCAAAGGAGAACCACAAATACGTTTAACACATTTTAAGAACTGCGAAGTAAGACCTAGCCTAGTAGGAAATGCAGTTCTCACTCTTAATAAACAAGAAAATCAGAAATACGGCTAGGCGTCAAAAAGAAGTTATCTGTGATACTAGATGCTATCTTTGCACTCAGGCCGGGACCCATGATGAAGCCCCCTGAGGCCCTAGGAGAGGGTCAGCCCCTACCTCCAGCTCTAATTTACCTGGATGAATGGCTCCTTCACATTTCCGTGGTCCAAATACCAAAGGAGATTTTCAGGAGGAAAACTATGTAGGGAATTGAAAGCACCACCCAATTCATATCAGCCCACTCAGTTTTGGATCACACCCTTGGCAAGGCAAGACAAGGCAAGGCAGACTTACCAGGCAATGTGAATGCACTGATGCAGTATCTTGCTGTAGGATAATTAGGTGGAGTATATTTTACAGGAAGACACCAGCTCCCACGTACCAGCAGGGTTGTTTTTATGATAGCAGCTATTGAGTTGCAGTAACTCCTTCCTGACTTTCCTCATGGGCTTCCGTGATCTCCCTTTGGACTGTGTTTGTGGCCCAGTTATCTTGCCAACATTTCTCTCCTGCTACTCAAGTGACCTCCTTCTCAACTGTGGCTTTGAGAGACTCACCCTCTTGGCTCTGTACATCTAGGACAGCGTGGAAACAACCTTAGCTGCACTTCCATCATTGTGCCCCCCTGATCTCGGACAGTGCTTCTGCCCACTCAGCGGTTTCTGTGTCTGGACTTTCCTTTTCCCTGATTTTTATCTCTGTCCAACCCTTTACTGTGTGGTCCAAAAATAAATAAACAACTGAAAATTTATGGACCACAAAAGGAATATCTGCTGAAGAGATCATTTAAATTAAGCCAAATACCCTGTTAACTAGTTTCAAAAATATACTGTTTTTTTTTTCTTTCTTAAACCACTTTTAGGGAAGACTAAAGTTAAAATGACTTTCAGCTTTTATCTTTGGCATTTAAAAATCTTAGTTTCCTTTAAAGCAAAATTATTTAATTGAATTCTTATTATTGAGAATTTTACTTTATTTGGATTCCATTTCATCCATTCTATCAAAAAGATCTGCCCAAATTTCAACTGACATCACTGCCCAGATTGTTCCTCTTTGCCTTTTCTTTGTACATCATCCCTGATGTCAAGTTGACCACAAAATCCTGCCCATGCTCTCTGACCTCTTTCCCCCAGCTCCATGAAACCAAGTCCTCTTTCACAATGACCACTGAAACTGGTGTCTTCTTGACTCTCACTATTGCAATCTACTCTTTTAATAGCAGAATTATCCTTCTCAAACAAAATGCAATCTATCACTTTTCCAATTAACTTTGGCTGCGCCTGTTCTTCCTCTAGCTCAAAAGTAAAGTCTAGATGTATTGGCATACATTTGGAAAACGTTCAAAGTCTTTTACCCACCACCCCATTTGGACACATCCTTGGCAATCTCTTCCATAAAACTTACACTTCAACCACATCAAATGTTTTAGTCCATTTATGTTTCAATAAAGAAATACATGAGCCTGGGCAATTTACAAAGGAAAGAGGTTTATTTGGCTCACAGTTCTGCAGGCTGTACAAGAAGCATACCAGCATCTGCTTCTGGTGACGATCTCAGGAAACCTACGATGATGGTGGAAGGCGAAGGGAAGCTGATGTGTGCAGAGAGAATGCAAGAGAGAGGGGTGAGGTGCCAGGCTCTTTTTAACAACCATCACTCCCAAGAACTGACACTGTGAGAATTCACTCATTAAGGCCAGGGTGGGACCAAGTCATTCATGAGGAATCCACCCTCATGACCCAAACACCTCCCATTAGGCCCCACCTCCAACACTGGGGATCAAATTTTAGCATGAGGTTTGGAACGGTCCAATGTGCAAACCATTGCACTAATCTTCTTCCCTTACCCAAATATCAAAATATGTCAAATTCAAGACCATGCATGGTGGCTCACACCTATAATCCCAGCACTTTGGGAGGTCAAGACAGGCAGATTGCTCAGGAGTTCAAGACTAACCTGAGCAACGTGGAGAAACCCTATCTCTGTCAAACAAACAAGCAAACAAAATATGTCAAATTCAAATAAATTTCCATGTCTTTGGTCAAACTATTTCTGTTTTTAGAATGTTAAGACCCAAATTCAGAAGTCCTATCTTCTCTGAAGCTTTTACTAGCTACCTTTTGCAGGTATCTCTCATGTTTCTAAAGCATCTTATCCACACAAGCCAGAGCATTCATCACACAGTGCTGTAATCATTGCATTACAGAAGTCTTGTCATCCCATGACTGTAAGAATCTTCACAATGGTTAGCGATCTTCACAGTGTAGCATAGAATGCACTATATTGCAGGGGCCGGATAAACACGTGGTGGTTGTCTTTTTCCTAACTTTGATATATTCAATTATATATGGGCCTCATTTCTTCCAAGCAATATAACAAATTTTATGGAACAGCCTATCACTGCTGTTTGTCTTAAACAAGCCTGAGCCATGTCATCCTAAATTTTATTAACCCCCTATGCATAATGCAGGACTTGACATTTACTCGTGGTTAAGTATCGTTTTTCCAAAAAAGCAAATGAACGAGTTTTTGTCATAATTTTCTAAATTAAAAATTATGTTTAAAAATAACACTATAAAAAACAAATTTCTCCATTAAATATGTGCTTCTAAAACAACATTGAGAATATATTTCTACTTCCAAGAAATTGTAGGTAAATTCATGAATGTTTTTACAGGTAAGTGTTAAAGCAAACAGTTACCTTTTCAATGTTTTACTTTTCTCTACCCACAGTGTAAGCTAATAAAACTTATTTCCAAGTGAATTTTTCTGAAATTTGTATGCAGAAATTGCTTCTTATTTTTTGAAACATAATCAATTATGTTAAAGCCTGGCCAACATGGTGAAACCCTGTCTCTATTAAAAATACAAAAGTTAGCCAGGCATGGTGGCAGGTGCCTGTAATCCTGACTATTCTGGAGGCTGAGGCAGGAGAATCAAGGAGAATCGCTTGAACCAGGGAGATGGAGGTTGCAGTGAGCCGAGATCATACCACTGCACTCCAGCCTGGGTGACAGCATGAGAATTTGTCTCAAAAAAAAAATATATATATATATAATTTTAGTTATCTACTGTGAAACCATAAAGGTAGAAAATATTGTATGATTGTTGTATCTAAAATACATTTTTAAGTAGTACCTGGACATAAAATAGTCCTAAAGGTTAACATGTTTATAGCCTGCAAAATAATCTGGAAAAAATTAAGGATGCAAAAATACTAAGGTTATATAATAGTTCAACTTTACTAGGAAATTTTAATTCTGACAACAGCACAAATTGTTAATTTTGTAATCTCAATGTATATCTGGGAGTGGATGATGGATTATTGAAATATGAACTTCAGTAAATTCCATCAAATATTTATTAAAAATATACTTGACTACAGCATCATCTGTTTATCACTTTGAAGCCTGGGTACACAGTTCCTTGTTTATATTTCATTTGAGACAATATTCCTTTAAAAATTACTTCAATTCCACTGGTCTTTACCGTAGCCCACCTACAGACATTGCAACAAAGCCAGCTTGGCAAGCAAACTCCATTAGGAAGAAAAACATTCTTCTTGACATTTATGGGTTTATTTTTTAAGGAGAAATTAGAAAAGTTTCCAAATATGTAGAAATCCATTAAAAGAAATGGAGTGCTGGTGGCAGGAGTCGCTTTTATAGTATTGCCCTGTCGTTGCTTCACTGCTCTCACCACGTAAACCTTATTTCCAATTAGACAGAGCACCACAAGAATCAGAGAACACATAAACATCCTAAACACATACTGAATATGCCACTTCATATTTGCCACCAGCCTGTTACAATATATCTATCAACTACTCCAAGGAAGTAAGCCATGCTGCACTGCAGAGACGTTGAATAATGTCTCACTCAAACATCAAGTGCTTTAAAAACATTGCACATCCCTAATGCGGTAGATAAACATTTTATCTTTCTGCTTTTGATGGCATATAATTTTCAGCCTTTGATCTAATATAATTTAAGGTGTGTCAAGATGGATTTTGGCAGAGCAGACTAGTAAAAAGAAAGGTTTAGCACTTCGGTTCCTGGAGATGCACATCCCAGACAAGGGCTTTGGCAAGAGTGAGGATTGTACAGCCAGTTTGACTACAGGAAATAAAAGAGGTGCTATTTAAGGGAAAGAACTTGGGTTAGAATGGAATTGCTGCTGTAAAAGATGTTCAACTCACATTGCCATATGGGTTTTTTTGGAACCATGCCCATGTATATTAGCTATTTTCTTGGCACTGGGAACTGCATTTGGCTCTGCGACATGCTTTTGCTGCTTTGAAGTTTTCTGAAGGTAATGTCATGTGGCCACACCTTCACAGTAAAAATCATTGATGATTTTAATAATAGGATCTGGCTTAAAAATATCAAACATTTAATCTTTTATCCTAGAGTCTGCATCTATATATACAATTTAATACAGTTAAATATTGTAATTTGAGATCGATGTCTTCCACTAACTTACATGGACAGTGAGAGAAAAGACATGTCTTTTTAGTTTGGGAATTTACATAAAATAAATATAATATTTATCAAATTTCTATAAATTTGATAAATATTTCCATATTATAAATTGCTTCTACACAACTATGTAAAAATAATTCTTAAGTGAATTCAGTATCATACTGCAATTGGTATTAAAAGTTTACATTCAAAGGCAATACACATTCACTCTACCTTTATTCACTTATTCATTCAAAAAAATATTACTGAGCATACAGGCACGTACCAGTCACTTGATTTGTTTTGGGGGATTTTCTTACTCGTTTTGGGCCATTCTAATGAAAAAGCATAAATTGGGTGGCTGATAAACAACAGAAATTTATTGCTCACAGCTCTGGAGGCTGGGAATTCCAAGATCAAGGTGCTGGTAGATTTGTTATCTCTTAGCGGCCCATTTGTAAGCTCGCACAGTGGAAGGAGAGAACTCTGGTCTCTGCTATTTAGGCCGTAGCAAAGATTCATAATCAAATTTTAATGAAACAATTAGATCCAACTCTTCTTTGGTGGATTTTGTTAGTGCCACAGCTTTTGGTATGTATGGGCCACTATAATGGAATACCAGAGACTGGTTGGCTTATAAACAGATATACATTCAAGATTCTGGAAGTTACGAGGCCCAAGATCAAGGTGCAGGGTCACTTGGTGTCTGGAGAGGAGAGGGATCGCTTCCTGGTTCATAGATGGCCTTCCTCTTGCTGGGCCTTCACATGGTGAAAGGAAGCAGCAAGGGAGCGTTCTGGGGTCTCCTTTATGAGGGCACTCACCTCATTCATGAGGACTCTGCCCTCATGACCTAATCATCTACCCAGGACCCCATAGGTTGAAAAACACATATGAATGTTGGAGTGAACATAAATATTCATTTGATGGCAATACAACTTATATAGTACCAAATGTATAGAACTGTTTAAAAAACATGTGGAGATATTAAACAGTAAAAATAAGAGGATGGATTTTGTAGAGAGATTTGGATTTACATTCTCAATTGGTATTTGGATGGTATGAAAAAGGTCATTTAAGTCCCCAGAACTTTAACACAATCACCCCTAAAATGAAGATACTTCACAACACTATTCCTTAATCTGTGCTGTTGATAACTGTGGAGATATTTGTATTTTAGTTGTTTTTAATTAAAAACTAAAATCAAACCAACCTTAAAAAATATGTGTAATTCATGAATAATAGTACATGCGAAACAAGATTTAAAAGGTACAAGGGGTAGAAAAAGTATGAATCCCCCCAACCTTGGCTGCTTTTCTTCAGCACCTCATTTCTCTCCACAACGACAATTACTTTCTTGAGTATCTCTCCAGAGATTACCACAAAATCTACACATGTGTCTGCACATACACATACATTTTCTGTATGCAAATGGCTATGCACTTGCAAAAATTACATCTGGAATACAACTCCACATGGATTTTTTAAGAATTGCCTTTTCCTTTCTAATGGATGCCCAACATTTCAATGAACTGCTATCTCATAATTATTATCGAAATGCCTACTTATTGACCCAGATGCTATTTCTATGCTTTTAGCAATACAAATAAGGCTGCAGTAAGTATTCTTGCTCCTATTTAATTTCTAATGTGATTGTTGGATTATTAGACAATATAATTGTGAAAGAAATTCAAGCATTAGATTCAGTTATTATGTTTCAGCTTGTGAAGTTATTTCATTCTCTTTCATCTTACATTGCTGTTGATGAGAAATCAATTACTGATTTAAATATTTCTCCTATCATGCTAATTTCTTATGTTCTCTTTCTTTTCAAGGTTACATTAAAAATTTTCAGTTGATTTTGGTGTTTTGCAGTTTTACAATCACCAAAATTTCTTTGTATTTATACTACTGAAAAATTGTTCCAATCATTGAATCTGAGTGCTGGTGTCTTTCCTCAGCTCTGGAATATTCTCAGGCACTATTTCTTCAAACATTATTTCAACCCATCCTTTTTTCTTTTTTTTCAAGGACTCTGATTCAATATAAAGCCTAACCATTCATTCTGTCCTCCATGTCTCTTAATTCCTCTGTTTTATTCTGTATAATTTCTTTGAGTTTCTTCTAACTCGCTCATTCTATCTTCATCTCTTTCTAATGTACTGTTAATTTCACCCATAGGCTTTATGGTTTCAGGTTTTTAGATTTTATTTATAGAAGTTTCCTTTGATCTGTTTTAAATATTTTAGAAAACCTAATACACAGTCCCTTGTTTGAGTTTATATACTTACCATTTTCCCTAAAAACGTAGTATTTTTGTAGACTGTGTCTACAAATTTCAATATCTGTAAACTTAGTGGGTTATTTCTGTTTATTCCCATTCACAGATAAATCACTGCCTATGCTTGGTGAACCTGTAGTATATGCTGCCCATCATGTTTGAAAACTGATTTGAATAAGCTGAAGCCTATGATGAAATTGCCTTATTCCGGAGATTAATTGACTTGTCTCTGTCACACTCAGGTTAGTGATATTACCAACCTGAGACCCTTAAGCAAAATTCATGGTTTGAGGGTAGCTGAACGTCCCAAGGCAATGTGCATCTTGTGTTGCAAATCCCTGGTTTACTTTTGATTCAAACATACCTGAAAGGAGATCCTGAATTTCTGCTTAATTTGGGTATAATCTTCTATTATATTCTCCAACTTTTGAGGGCTTCTAGCTTTAATTTCTATCCTCCTGATCTGACAAGTCACTCTATATAAAAATTCAATTTATTCTGAGTTGGAGACTAACCCCATGGCAAGACCAGTTTCTTTGTTCAGTTTTGGCTCAGCAATTCCTTCCTATCTTTCTACCTAAATTCATCTACTCCTTCTCTGTCATAATTCAAAAAATTAAAAACATATAAATAAATAATAACTGATTTACAAGCGGTGTGTAGGGGGAAGAAGAATAGAAGTTGTCTGTATTACTAATGTCTGCACTCCAAGGAAGCCAGCTCAGAAAGCCCCACCATTACATATGTTAAAAACAGAAAGAGAATACAGAGCACTAACATGGTGGATTTGATGGGGCAAGGAAAGTATACCAAATTCTATGCGAATATTTTCTTGGTCTGTATTATAAAATTGTATAGTTTTACTGTGGACTTGGATATCTTTCTTATTATTTATTATAATTTTCCATTTTCTGTTCGACCATTCCTATACCTCTGAACATTTACTGTAATTAGGAGAGAAAGTAAGAATATGTTTCTATAATGAACATATTCCCTTTACCATCCCTTACATAGCTGAACCAAATAAATGCACAAGCCAAGAATGTCCTCCGTTATATGATAAACACCATAGAAACGGGAGCATGTTTATTTTCTCCACTACCCTATCCTTCACGGGTGTCTGGCACCATGTAGATAATCCCAGTAGATTTTTTTTTTTAAGTAAACTTGAGAGAGAAAGTAGGGAATGTGGACAATTGATATCTGTTCAAGAATAGAAAACTGAATACCAGCAGCAGGATAGAAAAGTTTTGTGTTGACTTTATTTCCAGATCCTGTTACAAAATCTTGAATGCATATTTTATCTATATGTATGTTCTTAAATAGAATTCTTAGAGAATGATAGTTTTTAAAATCCCTGGCAATTTATTGGCTATAATAAAATGATGATAATCACCATGTCTTTTTGGAATCTGTGTTTTTTATAAGAGGCCTTATGCATGATACGTTATATTTTCCTATTTCTTTTTCACTCGAACATTCTGCTGTGGGATTTATCATTTCTACATCATAGATGAGGAGTCAGGAACACAGCACATGCTCTATAGTATCCAGCTATAAGCCAGGATCTGACCTCAGGATTTGTGTCTAAATTGCAACTCAGATTCAAATGAGAGAAACAGTTAGGCATTACAATAAAAATCTTTAAGAAAATATCACACTGCCAAATATATACATTTTTTTTTTGCTTTTTCTAGGCCTTGCTGGTATGGTTGGAGCAGACTGCCACAAGAAAAAACATGGGTGGACAGTTTGGTTTGCTCAGTAATTCATCGATTTGTTTATATGTTAAAGGTTTTTGTTATTAATTTACACATTCCTTTAGAAATAAAAAAAGAAGGAAAGAAAGAAAGAAAGAGAAAGAAAGGAAGGAAGGAAGGAGGGAAGAAAGGAAAGAAAGAAAGGAAATAACTCTTCTAACCCCGGATATGGCTATCATCAAATGTCAGTCATGAATTTGCAAGCCCTAAGAAATGCCTTAATGTAGCATCATTAACTACTTATCCTAGATTATTATGCTGAGGACATTTACATTTTTTTCATTTTGGAAAAAAATCTTTTGAGTACGGACAGTCAAGAATTTATCTCAGATTTATGTTATTTTCCCAAAAAAGGTAATTTCCACTACGTTTCAAAATCAACTCTTAGAGCTCCTCAGTGACTGTGAAAATGGGTGTGTGTCTGTGTACTGAGTGGCACTGGCCATGTGTGCTAGTTAAAATAGCTGTCAGAACTTTAACTCCTGGGCTGTTTTGCTTCCCTATGTTTAAATTGGCAACTTTAGTGTTGCTGTACTACACTTTTGCATCTAATTGCCTAAAATTTTATATTAAGCAAAAAGTAATTTCTTTGGAAATATATGCATTCAAAAATATAGAGAGAATGATCTAATGAAGAAAGAATTTGCAAAGGGCAAAAAGCAACTTCAGCAGTTAATGTTTAGCTTTTTTGAATTTTATTTCCCACTAAAATGACTTTCCCCTTATGACTAATTACAATTCCAGTTAAAAAAATGTATTACTGAAGGGAATTTTGCATATTTTAGCCTAATCTTTTAAAATAATCTGATGAGTATTCTCGTTCAAAAATAGTTTGAAAAAAATCTTTAAATTTAATGTAATAAAATTAGAAAGAAATGTAGGCTTTTAGAAGAGTTTAGACTAGAATTCTCTGCTGATTCATTCAAAACAATAATTCTGTTTTAATTGGTTTCTCAGAATTCCCAATGATGTATTCGTTTCAAGGGAAGCCACGTGAGTTCTTTTTGTTTACTAGTGTAACACTTAGTTTATTAAGAAGTTTTCAGGTGACCTAAAAGAGCTAATGCAGCTACCAAAGTGATTTCCCCAAAACTGGAGAGTAATCAAGAGAGAAGGTATATAGACCTCATTAATCAAAATGGATACGCTCTTACTTAAACATACTTAAGTCCGTAAGAAATACTGAGCCCCTCTAATACAATCAATATTATGCTAATATACTGAACATGAACTACATTGGAAAATTTACAAAGTTAAATTAGTGCCGATATCGAGATTTTTTTCCAACTGTTTTTTTTTCTTAAGTATTTTTAAATAACTTTTTTTTGGTTCACTTGTTTTTATTCTGTGTCTGCATAACAAAACATATAAATCACCATGAGGAATATTCAAAATTACTTCAATTTTATATGAAATCATCAAGGCTTGACACTGCTTTTTTACAGCTGCTTAATACAGATGACAGTTCTAAAGTGTTTATTTCATAATATTTCATAATACAGGCTTGAGTTTAATTTGCTGACTGCAGTAATCAGGGTTAATAAATTAAATTTAAAGCAAAACGCTCTACTAAGATTTCAAAACTTTGGCTGCAAGTAAAGAAAGTTAGTATCCACTGCCCTGGATCTTTTTGATAGGCAATCCAGCTGTATTTCTTTTATATGACCATAGATTTAGCAAAGACTTTGGAGGTTATTTTGTCTGTGTTCCCACTCAATATAGGAATCTTTACAATTATATCTGTGATCCATGGCCACTGGCTCATTCCTTATTTCCAGTGATGAGAAAGTTAACTTTTCTTTTTTAAACACATGGTTCATTATTATACAGCTCTATTTTTATGATTCCTTTATTATTTCACCAAAATAAAAGTCATTATCACTCTTCTAATGATATATTGTGCCTATACATTGTCAACAAGCAAACTCTAGCTCAGTTATTTCTACTGATGTGAGAGAACTTTTAAATCGCCCTTATTCAAATACATACAGAGTTAAGAAAATAGGATAAAATACATTATTCCCTACGGATACACAGAAGTCAGTCTTGAGAATTTAAAATACCACATTCTCACTTCTACCAACCTAATAAGGCACAAGTCAACAATTCTGAGGGACAGCTCATCTGTTTTGTTGTGAGGAATTTGATTATCCATGAAGTGCAGGAAACTAACAGAAGTTGTAAGGAATCTAGACTTGATCATTGACTTTTTTTTTTTTTTTTTTACTGCAATGGGAGAAAAAGCAATTTTCCCTCCCAACATGGAGCTGTGCTGGGAATATGAGCACAGAACTCTATCAAGCTCAGTTCAGTTCAGAATTTTACTTTAGCCAGCTCGCCTCCAAGCACGTGGCTGATAAGCACCTATGGAAAAACTACAGAGACCCTCTAAAGACATGAAGGAATTGATTTCAAGACCATCGTCCAGGACTTTTGTCAGGTAATAGGGGTGATAGTATTGGGCAAATTGTTTTTCTCTCTTTTTCATTTTATGATTTCTCCATCTAGTTGTTTCTGGTGCAAGAGTTTTGAGTCTGAGTTTCTGGAAGACAGAACCAGGGGTCTATGGCATCTCAGCATTTGAAAGGAGCTTAATGAGGTAGAACCAGGCACCCGACACCCTCTTCTCACACCTTAAATAGAAAAGCTCCCTCTTCATATTTTTATTTATATGTTAGGCTTCGAAGCAAAAATGTGTTTCAGAAGAAGAATGCTGCTGCATTACACACTTGGAACAGCTCCTGCATTTTCCTAGGAAGACTTTCTCTCTTCCAGATAGGGGAATCTTCTGCTACCACTTAAGTTCAAGGAACCCGAGTCAGAAACTGCATATAATTTCTTTTTTTATTGTTGGTTTAATTGTCCAAATATATTCAAAGGAACAAATGGCATGGCTCACTTTCCATTATGTATACTTGTATTAGGCGGTTCTTGCATTGCTACCAAGCAGTACCTAAGACTGAGTAGTTTATAGAAAAGAGGTTTAATTGGCTCACAGTTCTGCAGACTGTACAAGCATGGCACCGGCATCTGCTCAGCTTCTCGGGAAGCTTCAGGGAGCTTTTGCTCATGGCAGACGGCGAAAGGGGAGCAGGCACGTCATACAGCCAGAGCAGGAGCAAGAGAGTGTGGGGGAGGACAGCACCAAGCCATGAGGGATCCACCCCAATGACCCGAACACCTCTCAGCAGACTCCACCTCCAACACTGGGGATCACATCTCAACATGAGATTTGGAGGGAACAGCCAAATCATATCAATATTAATAATTAATTTTCACTTTATTACAATTTTGATAGAATGCTATACAGAGATTTTCCTTTCATGTAAACATACTTTATAGATTCTCCTTTCCTCTTAGCAAAACTGCAAATGGTTAAGAAACCATATTTAAAAAGTAGAAAATCCAGAATCGTTTTTGTAAGCAAGACACCTGGAGGCTTAGAATTTAAAATTAAGAAAATAGTAGAAGCCAACAAACAAAAAAACAAAGAGGTACCACGTACAAAAACTTCCCTATTGGAAGACCAGGACAAAGACAATAAAGATACATTTATGTTAAAATATTTGGCTTCAGATTAAGTATGGAGTGAATATTCAGGGTGGTAGAAAATTCTGTTTTATCTGAACCCATTCTTTTATCCTTAGCCATTGCTTTCTATTGTTTAAAGACGACGTTATGCAGGATAGACTGACTGGGGAGACAGAGCAGACCCGGCATGAGAATTTCTTCCATGCAAGCCTGCATTCTTGTCATGTTTCTGTGGGTGCCTTTCAGAATACAGTGGAAACAAAAACAGCAAAGTGACTCACTCCATGATAAATGAATGTACCCAAAAACATGAACCTGTAATACCAGCCAGAATGACGGACTCAGGCTTGTCAAGAAAAACATGAAAGAAAATAGGAAAGGGTTTCTTACGATGCCAACTTAATCAAAAGCTTCAAACATGATAATAAAAGCATTTGATGAGAAAAAAAAAGACGATAGCTGTTTTCCTGACTGGAATGAGATAAAGTTTGGAGGAAATCTGGATTCTACAATTAAAGGGTGTAGCCATTTAGTTATGTTTGTGCAGCAAAATCAGGTCTTTGTAGTGAATTATAATGCTGGTACTTACCTCTCTGTTTACATAGCACTTGTAAAATAAATAGAATTACTATTTTTAAGAATATATCATTTGAGCTCAACTAGAATTGGCTCCGGGGAATATGCAACCATTCATCTCTAAAGCTGCTTAGTTGCATGCACTCCTGGATTTAAAGGAACTATTCCTCTGTACATTGATCTCCTGTTGGGAGAGGAGAGAATCAGTTGAAGACAAAGGAATTTAGTGCACCTCGAGAGATACGACTGTAATGAAGGTAACTGATGAAGCATTTCTCGTCCTTGCTTCTCAATTTGAGGAATTGGTTTGAGCATGAATTGGGAGAAAAGCTAAATTAGAAGTTGAAGTCACTGTTTTCATGGTAGATTTTTGCAAGTCTGTTAGATAAACAGTGCTACCTTAAGGCACAGGTGTGGGAGAGAAGGGTTTTCCCTCTTCTGTATGGGATCAGGTATTACTTGCCGTATCTACTCATTGGCTTTGGGACCCTGGGAGCCAGCGGCACTTTTAACTAAAACATGACTGTTCCTATGAAACCTCAAAGAAACAATGGAAAGACAGAAAGTAAGAGCAGCCAATAGCAAACACTATCCAAGAAACTGCCAGCACAAATGGAAAATCTGCAGGGGCACTGGAGCCCTCTAGACACATTCTGGTTGGTCATGTAAATAGAATTCTATGGTTTTAACAAATGTCAGTACCTTTCTGCGTAGACGTTCTGTGATAGCTAATTTTGTCTGTAGCACCCAGAAATGTGGTTAAACCTCAGACTAAGTGTTTCTGCGGAGGTATTTTTCAGATGAGATCCACATCGAAATCAGTAGACTCATTAAAGCAGGTTGTCCTTTATAATGTGTGTGACTTATCTAATCAGTTGAAAGCCTTAAGAGAAAAAGACTGAGGTTCCCTGAGGAAGAAGGAATTCTGCCTCCAGACTGCCTTTGGACTGGAGGTGCAGTGTTAAAACTTCCCTTGTCTTCAGGCCTGCCTGCCTGTCCTGAATATTTCAGATTTGCCAGCCCCATGATCACATGACCCAGTTCCTTAAATTAAATGTCTCTCATTCATATGTGTGTGTGTGTGTGCATATGTATACATACACATCCTATTGGTTCTTTTTCCTCTGAAAAACCTTGCCTAATAGAAGTACTATGCATCAGACTCCCGACACACTTCATCTCTAGCTTTTAATAGCCTGTCAAAATATCTATTATGTACCACCACTCTCTCTTTATGGACAAGTAAATTGATGTTCAGAGAAACTAAGCAACTTGACCAAGTCACTGGTCTAATAAATGCTGGAGTGGAATTCGAGCTGTAGGTTTTTCACTCCAGGATCTGTGCTCTCCCTATGTGCTACGTTTAACAAATATTTTACAGAACAAGGGTTTGTATCTCTGCAAAAGTCCCTAAAATGCATATCTTTATTTTCACATAGGCTATAAATATCCTTTATTAGATTAGTCTGCGTAAATTATTGTTATTCATTCCAGAAATTTACCAAAAGATGCCAAAATATTAAGCAAAAGCAAGTTAACAAGATAATCCAATAAGGAGATGATATTTTTCTTCTATCTTAGCAACTGTATATGGGAAAATTCTGCTATGAGAATCTAATCAAAAGCTGCTAACAGACTGCAGAATGGGTACAATTACCTTCATAGTTTGTTAGTTAAAATTATATTTTGAACCTTTATAGAATGACACGTCTATGGAAGCAGCAATATTAACAGAAAAAAATTAGCTTTTTAAACATATTATGTACTATCTCAAATTATCTGAATCTCTGTGAAAGTCTCTGATGTTAAAACTTTATTTAAATTCCATGAATTAAAATATATTATAATCAATGCAAGTGACATGGTCACCTGCAGCCAGGAGAAATCTATCTATATTGGCCTGCAGCCCATATTAGAAAATTGTATATTATATAAATATATATAATTTTATTTACATAATATATATTATATACATATATTCTATTTCATGAGTGGAGGTAAAAACACAAATGTATGTGTGTGTGTGTGTATTTCCTATTTCATGAGTGGAGGTATAAACACGGTTGCATATGTGTGTGTGTGTGTGTGTGTGTATTTCCTATATCATTAGTGGAGGTATAAACACAAATGCGTGTGTGTGTGTATTTCCTATTTCATGAGTGGAGGTAAAAACACAAATGTATGTGTGAATGTTTGTGTGTATATTTCCTATTTCATGAGTGTAGATATAAACACGAATGCATATGTGTGTGTGTGTGTGTATTTCCTATATCATTAGTGGAGGTATAAACACAAATGCGTGTGTGTGTGTATTTCCTATTTCATGAGTGGAGGTAAAAACACAAATGTATGTGTGTATGTGTGTGTGTATATTTCCTATTTCATGAGTGTAGATATAAACACGAATGCGTGTGTGTGTGTGTGTGTGTGTATTTCCTATTTCATGAGTGGACGTATAAACACGAATGCATATGTGTGTGTGTGTGTCTATATTTCCTATTTCATTAGTGGAGGTATAAACACAAATGCATATGTGTGTATGTGTGTGTGTGTATTTCCTATTTCATGAGTGGAGGTATAAACACGAATGCATATGTGTGTATGTGTGTATATTTCCTATTTCATGAGTGGAAGTATAAACATGAAAGCATATGTGTGTATGTGTGTGTGTGTATGTATCTCCTATTTCATGAGTGGAGGTATAAACACGAATGCATATGTGTGTATGTGTGTATATTTCCTATTTCATGAGTGGAAGTATAAACATGAAAGCATATGTGTGTATGTGTGTGTGTATGTATCTCCTATTTCATGAGTGGAGGTATAAACACGAATGCATATGTGTTTATGTGTGTGGATATTTCCTATTTCATGAGTGGAGATATAAACACGAATGCGTATGTGTGTATGTGTGTGTGTTTGTATTTCCTATTTCATGAGTGGAGGTATAAACACGAATGCATATGTGTGTATGTGTGTGTATATTTCCTATTTCATGAGTGGAGGTATAAACATGAATGCATATGTGTGTATGTGTGTGTATATTTCCTATTTCATGAGTGGAGGTATAAACACGAATGCATATGTGTGTATGTGTGTGGATATTTCCTATTTCATGAGTGGAGGTATAAACACGAATGTATATGTGTGTATGTGTGTGGATATTTCCTATTTCATGAGTGGAGGTATAAACACAAGTTTAGTCAGCACTTTACAGCTAACGAAGTCCCTTGATGGAGGCAGGTTCTCAGGAAAGTGACTGAGCGACTGAATGATACATTTCTGTGGACACGCACTTCTTAGTTGGAATAGAAAATGAAAACCCAAGGCACAGTGGATTTTACTCCTTCCTACTTTTAACAAAAATTGCTTTGAAAGGAAACAGATAAGTGTATAAATTAAAGACTTTAATGAGTTTATGTAATATACTCTTTATTTTTATCAAAATGTGATATTTGTATAAGAAATCATAGTAATTATAAAACATGTCCTACTTTACATTTTTCAAGATGCTTAAAATATTTAAAATACCTTAAATACATAACTTAGAATTATGAAAAAAAAATATATATATTAAGAGAAAGGTAATTTTCAAAGAATGCCAGTTAAAAAATAAGAAGAATATGACAAAATTAGAAATATCATCTTTTTTCAATACATAATAATAACTGGTTTTACCAAGGACCAATTATTAGATGATAAAAACTACTGGATGAAAATTTTTAGGAAGAAGGATGCTCACATTGCCACAAGGCCACAGTTCTTCACTTATCATGTATCATATACATATATATATTTACCGTATAAATATAATGTTGTGTGATACATATACATATGTATATATTTACAGTATAAATATGTGTGTCACACACATATATATATACACACATACACACACACACACACATATATATGTATACACACTCTTACATCATATATATATACACACACATACCCGCCTTCATAATGGAGTCACCTGGCGGTCACCACCATAACTAAGTCATTAAACCAGCATCATCAGTAATGGAGCAACATAAAATTATGTGCCTCCTGTTCAAATGCTTTAAGTACACAATATCACCTACATAGTATTCTTGCTATGTTTTACTTGCTGCTTAACAGAAGAAATGTTTTACTTGCTGCTAAACAGAAGGAAACAATGAGACAAATTCAGAATGCAGGACATTCTAATGATAATTCCTCTGGAGTCTTCAAAAATTCAGTTACGGAAACCAAAATAAACCAAGTCACCACACAGACAAACATTCTCTTTTCATGAAAGAGAATATAGAGATCAGAAACAAAACAAAGCAAAGCAAACTATGGTGAAACCACAAATTACAGTATAAGTAAATCTATGTATTGGATAATATTAACTTATTACTGATTTTCTTATACATGATCTATATTGTCATGATTTCTAGAGTAAACATAGAAAAGGATAGAAAAGGTAACACATCTGTGTGTGTATGTGTAATATACAGACAGAAAGACAGATACAGAGATGTAGCTAGGTAGATAGATGGATAGATATAGAGATAATGAGGAAGAAAAAAGCAAATGTGGTAAAATTTGTAACTGGTGAATTTAATTGAAAGGTATTTACTAGTATTTATTATACTTCTGTTTCTATAAATTTGAAACTTTTCTGTGGATTGGAATTTTTTCAAAATTGAAATTTTGGCTGTGGTATATAGCTTTTCCCCTTTCCCTTCTATAAATAAAGAATCTGAAAGCAATGAAAACAAAGAGGCGAGGTATCCAAACTGAAAGACAGAAGGAAGAAAATCTACTGAGAACCTTCGATGTGTTTGGTGACTTCACATACATTTTACGAAATAACTGGTTGAGGGCTGTGCAAAGTATTCCCCCAAAAGTTCTCTGCATTTGTGGATGGTAAAGCTAGCACATGCTATTTGTGAAGTCTGGTCAGGAGTTAGAGCAGAACAGCAGAAAGCAGTCCCTTGCAGTGCCCCATCCACCCACCATCTGACCACTGGACCAGGTAGTGAAGGGGTGGGAGTTATTGGGCACACTGGAGTTGGCAGCTCTTAGAGAGCATGAAGCCAAGTCATTGATTCAGTTGTTATCACAGCAGCATATCCTGTCCCTGCTGTCCTCAGTGAGGTATGAATGCCTGTGTCTGAATGGTCATAAAGGGCATCATAGAGAACTGAGAGGGCAGAATATTAATAACCATTCCTGTATCTGGGAAAAGATGACTCGATTGAATTGCACATCTACTGAGAAAGTTCATCATTTTAGATAAGCAAAAGCTACTGAAGAGAAAAAGGATTGTAACCATGACAAGCAGCAAAGAATCCCTTTAGATTTTGGTAGCCCTCCAATTCACAGCCATCTATCAACACAGCCTTCAAAATAAAGAATATACTCATGCTCGTAAAAGCTAGAATCAAAATATCAGAGACCACATGGAAGGGATGTTATTACTCAGAAGTACGTTGGCATTTCAATTGATGTAGAGAATGGCTTACATTGTTATCAATTTATTGAGAAAATTTACAACTTTAATGGTCACTTTGGGTCAGATCCAAACACTCAGACTTCTTTGTAGTTTAGTTTAGTGTTTTTTGTTGCTTTGTTTTGTTTTCACTATTTGCGTTGTGATTTATACAAGTTGATTCACAAAGGTTATTTAATACTAATGGAAGTTGTCTACTATTACTGAAAATTCATTAAGTATTTATCAGCTTAGGGCTCTTAAAACTTAGAGAAAAATCAAAGAAAAACTTAAAAGTTTCTCAAGAAAATGCTACACATACCCACCTTTATAATGGAATCACCTCTCTGAAATGACTGACCCTTTTTCTGTTTATTTCTCAGATCTTGTATCAGAATGTCATAGATATATTGTGATCAGCAATGCCATAGCACTGAAAGCAGAAGGCTTTTTGCACTGCCTCCCAAACATCAAGCCAAGAGACCGTTTCCCGATTTAATGTAATACTCAAAAAAAAAAGCATTGAAAATACCATATATTTCAGACTTACAGAATTGAAAGAGATTAGATTACACCATATGGTAACCGACCCAGTTTCTTCAGTGACCTCAGACACCTACCTGAATTTCCTAGAAGTACCAGTTAAATGGGGTCATTTTTTATTTTACTTTATTTAGTTGTGTTATATCACTGGAAATCATTAATAACTGACAATATTGACAATTTTTCTACATTGTGTTTTAGAACTCTTGTCCAACTCTGAGATTATGGTCCATGGAAGTGCTTCCTTAAAATAATTCATTCTAAAAAAATAGCAATCTATACTATGATAATTTTTTTTAATCAGATACCACAGTCAGGTAACAATGAACTCATAAATGACAACATTCCACTTTTAGGCTAGAGATAATATATATTTTTTGTACTAGCCAGATTTAGCTACCAAAATCTTTAATGTCATTCTAAATATCTATAAATACTTATATGCATAAAGTAAGATTGATTGTAGATGAATTTAACTATTAAACAAACCTGACCTACAAATGCCTAAGTAGATCTAAAAACTCACATAAAATAATGAAACATAGATGAGAAAACAGGACAAAAATGTAAAAGTAGTCAGCATAACGCTCTGCATGATCGTGCCTCTTTTATTACCTTTCAATGAATTGTGTGTGTGTGTGTGTGTGTGATGGAGTTTCACTCTTATTGCCCAGGCTGGAGTGCAATGGCGTGACCTCAGCTCACTGCAACCTCTGCTTCCCAGGTTCAAGCAATTCTCTTGCCTCAGCCTCCCGAGCAGCTGGGATTACAGGCACCCGCCACCATGCCCGGGTAGTTTTTTGTATTTTTAGTAGAGACTGGGTTTCACTATGTTGGCCAGGCTGGTCTTGAACTTCTGATCTCAGGTGATCCACCCACCTCGCCCTCCCAAAGTGCTGGGATTACAGGTGTGAGCCACCATACCCGGCCCCTTTTAAGAAATTTTAATTAATTTATTCTCCCCATCTGATATTATTATCATTTCCCCTCACTTCTCTCAATCAACTAACCAAACAACCGAACAAAAGCAAACAAAAACCACAATGTCCATGAATTCCAGGGTCAATTCAGTGTATGGGAATCAGTCATCCTGTTTATAGAAAGATAGAGTGGAGAAGGTGGAGAGGGTGGTTTTCACCGACTGGGGCAGTGGCTTCTGATGCTGCCACACAATGTTGTGGAATATGGAGTCCACGCATCCTGAAGGACACTTGGTCTTTCCACTTCAGTCCCCAGAGAAGAGTGAAGTCACTCTATACTTGGGCTCAACAATTAAAATTCTTTGAATTTATATTCAATCATTTACGCAAGTTTTCCCGAAGAAAGACTTCATGCAAGAATGGCCAGTGCTTAGGGATTTCCAGAGTAAGCAACACTTTTGGCCAGAAAAAGCCTTTTCTTAGGATGGCCAGAGCTTGTGTTGAAAACTAGTATCAAGCCACCCTTGTTATTAATGTTACCATCCTTGTGAATTCTCCAAATGCTCCCGGAGTGCTACTCTCAGAATAGTTTTCCAAGTGCCACTCTAGTCCATTCCATCACTTTCCCAAGCTTTGTGTTGGGGTCACACTCACCTTCCTCCCTGAGGATCTCTGGGATCCCTGTGTCAATAAGTTATCTACTAATCTGGATACTCAATGAGAAACACCAAAGATCATGTGATCTTCTTGATGTAGGGTAGATATATTGCTACCTAGATCGCTCATGTGATTTTTCCCCCATTCCACTAATAATAACAATTTATTCCAAGATGTCTCTCTATGTAAACTTTTTAAGATGTTGGCGCATATATATATATATATAATATAATATGTAATATATATTTATATATAGAATATGGAGGTTGGCATGAAACTATACATACTTGAATATATATATATACACACATATATTTAATATATATCTTATTCCCATTTCCTCAGATACCCAATTATTTAAAAGTAGAAAAGTAATAAATGAGTGGTAAGGTTAACACCCAACATTACTGTCAATGACATTATGCAGCTGCTAGAGGTTGGCTTAAAAAAGGAAGCCTTCATTTCCTAAAAGAGATAGGCAGGATGCAAACGCAGTAACTCGCAGCTTTTGTGATGTCTATAAAGAAATGAAACTGTTGTTTAGGTAAAAATCAACTTTCCTTTAAAAAGACAATATGCTTATATAAAGAGGAAACAACAAGTGATAGAGTGGATGACATCCTCAGGAATAATCTTTTAATGTGTGCAAAAAGAAATTTCATGTGAGATAATCTATAAGGATATACTAAAATGATATATGTGGAAGTTAGCATTTTGGGGCATAAATAGCATGTAATTTGTCATTCATTTCAAAGGACAGATTTTCAAGGTCAGTAGTTCGAGACCAGCCTGTCTAACATGGTGAAACCCCATCTCTACTAAAAATACAAAAATTAGCCGGGCGTGGTGGCGCACGCCTGTAATCCCAGCTACTTGGGAGGCTGAGGCAGAGGAATGGCTTGAATCCAGGAGGCAGAAGTTGCAGTGAGCTGAGATTGCACTCCAGCCTGAGTGACGGAGCGGTGAGGCTGCATAAAAACAAACAAACAAACGAACAACAAAAACATAGTAATGAGAAGGACTGGGGATTTTGCCTTTCTGGCAAAACAAAAAATGTATCCTAATATGGATACATGAATTTTAGTAGGAGGCAATGAGAAGACTCCTGGGACAGAGATCAAGAAAAGTTTAGTAACAGCAGTATCCAGAGTATCAACATTTTGTTCCCACATGGCAACACAAAGAGGATCATGTAAAACCATAATTTACAAGCGGCAAAGGAATTTATAGGGGAAGAGGAACCTGAACTTAGGGAACCTGAATGTTCTATAATGGGGAGTAAGTATGTTTGCACACTGTTCCACAGGGAGAAATGATTCTTCATTTCCAAGGATGTTTGCTATATAAACATCCTCAAAAGAGAATCCAGAACAAAAAGGTGGTCAGTGCCTGACTTGCAAGATGTGCAAAAATCTGAGAGATGAATTTTCTCCCAGTGAAGATATGCCGGGAGGATGCAAAATAAGCTAAAGAAAATTTTCACTCTAGATAAGAGGAGTCAAAGGAAGATTAGAAGGGATGCCTGGAATGTGTCAGTTTTGGTCTACTGTATATATAGAATTAGCTTAGATAGCTATGTCCTGTACCAGTATATCCACTACAATACTATCATTAAAAGATTAATGCCTCTGATAATTTATGGTAAATCTTTAGAATTGTCCAGTGTAACATTTAGAAACAGCACTTGTCTTTGCAGTTAAATTAATACAGACCATTGATTCTCACCTAAGTATGATTTGGCAATTTCTAAAGATATTTGAGGATGTCACAACCTGGAGTACTGTTAGCATCTGGTAAGTAGAGGGCAGGATGCCCCAAATCCTACAATGCACAGGACAGCTTCCTAAAACAAATAATTATTCCACTTAAAAGCCAATGATGCCAAGATTAAGAAACCCTAATGTACATATGCCTAAATTCAGTAATTGTATCTAAGTTCAAACAATCTTGGAAAATATTGTTTGAACTACATAATTATTGAGACAATTTTAACTCAGAGGGTTTGCATTTAAGTGAACAAGCAAAAAAATATTTTACCCTTCATTTTACTCATCAATCACTTAAAAATCATTTCTAGAAATATTCTGGATATAGTCTGATTGCACTAATTTAAATAAAGGTTAGTCTTCAATTCATAATTGTATACCCAGTTAGTAAATACACACTTCAATGGAATGGAAAAAAAACAGATTTTATGCTCAGTCTTTCGGAGATAGACTCCTAGAACCATCACTTATCAGCTGCAAGACTTTGGGAAATGATACAAGTTATTTGACCCTCCTGTCCTCAGCTTTCAAAGGAAATAATTATAATACAAATGTTAAGACTGGCTGAACAACAACATTATGAGTGTTAATTGAAATAACGGAACAGTAAAGTGCTTTGTAAATTCTAAAGCTACTAATATCAGCTGTTATATTAAAGGCATGTTTTTCTGTTTCTTTCTCTTTTTCTTCTTTGACATCAAAAAGGCTATGATGATAAATGGCCTCTTCTCCTTCTGTAGGATCATTGATTTTTGAAATCCTCAAGAATGGTAAGAGTAACCTTTTTATTCTTCTTCAGTGAGTTTTAGTTTACCCTATTTTGAAGGCCAGGTATGTGTCATTGTATAGAAGAATCTGTCAAAAATTAGGATCACGTTTGATGTCACTTCTGAGCAACACGTTTCACGAAAGGTCTGAGAACTGACTTGGCAACCCTTTCAAAATGGGAAAATTCAGGATTAAACCTGTATTGGAGCCTACCGAGGGAAGTAGAGTTACATATGTAGTTTTCATCTGCTTGTGAAATAACTCTTTTCCTTTTTCATTCCAAAAGAAGTAATGTATTGACTTCCTTATGAATTTGATTAATAAAATGCATCTTGCTCAAATCCAGTTTTTACAAGAGGTGATGGTAAATCCCTTTAAAGGAGGGTTTTAAGGCTATGGCTGAAATGACTTAAGGGGACTAAGGCACTGAATCGTAAAACCTTACCTGAGATTTTTCCTAGGTTAGATATGAATGTTTTAGATACAATTTTGTTGGTGTGGGTATAAGAATAGCATACACTGCTTGAAAAAGATTATACTAGCTGACCACAGAATTTCTGTGTTACTTACGCTGGATAACCATAAATATTTAAGAAGTGCCTAAGAAAAACCTAGGGTTCCAGTTTCAGAATTATATTGAAAAGAATCCAATCATCTAATCTGTTTCAAGGATGGTTCTAGCATCGGTTGTTGATTACATTGAGTATCAGCATAAATTTACATAACAATGAAACAGAATTGACTGTTTTTTCCAGCTGTGCAGACCTGTAAAAGTATCATGCTGATGAATTTGATTGACATTTAGTGAGGAAAGTTTCTTCCCGTCATTCCGTCATCAACTGTGGATGCTGCCTGAATTTACAATGGCCCAATCTTTCCCTTCAAATATTTACACCTGGGGAGCCATTTATGCTCATTAATAGGATTGAACAAGATAACAAATAAAAAGATGAGGATGAAAATTACCTCAAACACTTAGACAAACTGACCTAAATAGAAGATAAAAGCTTGTTTAAAGTTCTTAATTTGTGAAACTGTTTTCAAAGAGTACATCCATTGCTTCCATTTACACATAACAAAATTGAAATACAATCAAAATGACAATATAGATAATAGAATTCACTTAAACCATGTATTCTCAAAGACAAGAACTTCCTATATATTCATAGATTACAGAACTCACTTGGACAATTATACTCATGAACTTACCAGTTTCTTTTGAATACTTCCATAGTTCAAAGGAAATAGAATATTATTTTATATAGTCTTTTCCAAATTGCCTAATCATGAACTCATAAGAATTGAACTGATTAAATGGAAACTAATTAATTCTGAATTATTCAATATACTTCACATTTATAGGATCAAAATCTGATCCAAATAATGATTCATATGAATAAAAAATATTGATTAATACAAATATCTCAGATAAAATTCTGTACTATTCCTGATAGAAGTGTATTACATTAAGGAATAACCTTTAAAATTGTTTGAGTAAGTCTTAAGTCTCATATCTCTGCAATGTAATAATTTATCTTTCTCATTGAGGTTTAGTTAATAGATAAGGACAATGATTATGGCGTATTGTCATACTACTTACCCATACAAAGAAAACATACTACTTACCCATACTACTTACCCATACAAAGAAAAACATACTACTTACCCATTCAAAGAAAAATGAATTTTGCTTCCACATGTCTTATTTCAAACCACTTTTTAACATGCATTTCTTCATAGATACATATATATTTAACCTTTACATCCTAAATAGGTTAAAAAGAAGTTGTAATTCAATTTCATTTTATTTTTGTTTATGGAGGCCCACAATGTCTTCCTAGAGCACAAAAGCAAACAGAAGTCAGAGCCCCTCCTTTGCAATCTGAAACAGACCTGTGGCTGGCTCCATGACGGCTGTGCCATGGAGGTGGGGCAGCTGGAGCCTGTGCTTTTGAACCCGCCTGTCCTGATATTAACAATATCAGCCTTGAGACTTGAGCTCAGGCCTGGCCCCTAACTTTACGCAAAGCATCAGAAATGGTATTCATAAAATCTGGATGCTGCTGGGACATTGAAATCGAAGTAATCAAAGCCCAGTCTGTGGCACAGAGGGAAGTAATATTTCCATGTAACTATACGGTAATTCCCAAACTACTAATTTGGTAAGTACGCTATTAAGTGCAGCTTTTAGAGTGAAGACAGTGATGCAGACTGATACAGAGAACAGATAAACATCAGAAAATCTTAAAAGGTTATGGTGAAGAATTTAGGTACACTTAATGACAGATTAGCTCTGTGGAAATACGAGATCAAATAAGGAGAACATAATGATTATATCTTAAAATTGAAACTTCTGCATATTACAATAGGAAAATCAGCAATAAATAGTCAATCATCACGATGTTTAGATAAATTCTAGAAACCTAACATTTATTTAGTTTTGTTGATTCTTAAACCAAACTATTTATGTAATTGTGCACATATGCACTCCAGAATTAGAGATGCTTACATTTGAGTTCAGTTTATTGTAAAGGAGGCTCAACTTCTTTAACAGAAAAAAAGATAATAAATATTCTTGTCTTGAAATGTAATTAGGTTTAAATGTGATAGTGTATGAGAAAGCAGCAAGTGTCACTTTCTTTCCTTTCAAATATGAGATATTCAATAATACATAGAGCTGTTTACCACTTTACCATTTCCCTAAAATATTTAAGCATGTTATTCATTGGTAGTGAAAATTTTAAGTCTTGAATACGTTTAGGAAACAGAATAAACATATCTATTAGAAAAAATAAAAAACAAAAAGAGCTGTATGCCAATACCATTGTATGTTCTATTAATATATTTTATGTTTGCAGTAAAGTCTTGCTAGATAGTACCTACTACTATAGTACAGGAATTATGCAATGAAATATCAAATTGGCTCCTCTACTTGAGGAGGCCAAATGAAAACTTCACAGCAACAGTAATCAAAACAACCTTTTGAGCCTGTGTATCAAATTGTTTCCCACCTGTTGGGGTGAATGGTGTATTTAGATTAGGGGCCCTTCAGGATCTGCAGGTGCTGGGTCAGCTCCTACCCTCTGAGCCTTGTGATAACCTTCACAGTTACAGGGAACTTCTCGTGAAGGTGAGCAATGGAGAGGAGCTGAGAAACCCAAAAAGAGGAAGGAGTGAATGGATGACGTGGGACCTTACTCTGTGTTGCATCCCCTGGCAGAGCAATTAAAGGTAAGGTGAAGTCCAGACTGGAGTGCCACCCAGGTCAAAATCCCCCCACCTCATCAAGCAGCATGTTCGACTGGCAAATTTTCCCTTTATCAAATATTTATAAATTAAGGGAAGGCTTACCTTCAAGTAAATTGCTTTATTTAGTTAAAACCTAGCAAAAATCAGTAATACTCAGAAATTGGGAATTCCTTGACTGGAAGGTGAAGCTGAAGGACATAGAGCCATTCCAGCCATGGGTGGGGAGTTTTGAACATTTGAGAGCAGCCTTTGAGCTCTGTTCTCCAGGAGCATAAAGGAGGAGCCAGAATGGGAGAGAAGAGAGCTTTGAACATTCTTACAGACAATTCCCCTCAATACATACACACTTTGTAACAGAGACAACTGGTTCAGTATTATACGTGTTGCAAATTTTAAAACCTTAGTACGGATTTGTTTCAGATTTAATACACTGCATATTTATGTTCTCAATCTTTGGTCATTAGACTTGAGTTTGATAGTCATTACTAAGTCCTAATAGTTAAACAAAAGAAAATGAATGGATATATTCTTTAATTATAAGATAACTTTCCTAAATAGAAAATGAAAATCCCCTGGAGTTTCTGGAATGTCTTTTAAAAATAATTTATTATTGCAATGAACTAGACTCTCTTGCAAAGAGCCTAGTGATGCTTGTGTACCTTTGCACATTTTGTTTTTTTTTTTTTTTCCAACCTTTTCTGGGCCTCTAGGGCCCTCTTTAGGGTCTGAATACACAAACATATTTTGCACATGTGGGTGTTAGGAAAATGCTATTTGATGATAATGATGATGATTTCCTGAAAGTAAGGGTTGCTCATCAGAGAAATGTGTGACTGTTGGAGGCTTTTGATTAGTTTCTCTTGATCTCTTTTAAAAATAGGATGGTTTTGCTCATCTGTATGGGATGGTAAGAGGGAAGGGTAGTCTTGTCTAAAGGCAGAAAAAGGATGGTCTGACTTCAAAACCCCTTCTAATTTTATGATTCTAAGAAGTAGGATCATTTATTCTGAGGAAAAGGCTCAAAGGTTTAGTGTGTAGAAGATGGTGACCAGCTGCTCTTCCCTTACTGATTACAGAAAAGGAAATGTGTTTAAATTTGAGCATGAGCGATTGAGGCTTTGAGGGAAGAATTTCCCAACACCAAGGTGATGTCAAAATCAAGGACAAAAGGAGTCAGAAAATCAATCAGTACATGTCCCCAAGTAGCAGTCTCCTCAAGGTCGAAGAGAACCCTATAATGAGCAGAGGAGAGTGCACCTATATTTTGTTTCTCTTTCTGTCTCTCTCAACATTAGTCTAGTCTTAACTTAGGAAAAATTATAGCACTGTGAATTGTTCATATGAATTCCTGAAGAGCATGGTGATTTATCTGGACCTTCAAATGCCTGGGTTAATGCTCATTAATTTGCATTTGTTAAGAGCTACCAAAGAGTTTATGGGGTGCAGCTCGGGGCCACTAGAAGAGGATTTTAATGTGCTGTTACATTTCTATGACTCTGTCGCTTAAGAATGACCATGTGTTGTGAATTGTACTAATTTTATTAATTACAGATGTACACACGTTGACATTAAAATATTATATTAAAGTCACTGCTCTCCCAATCTTCCACATTCGGTAAAATTATATGAATTCAGATTTTTTAAAGTGGTTTTGCTTGAGGTTTTTGGAAATGTTATTTTAGAAACGATTAAAAGAAGAAGTCAAGGATCTTATCCAGAAATGGTCCTAATATATTGGTAGAAAATGCTTTACAAGCATTCTCTGTATTCTTTATCTGCTTAAACCTTTGGAATAAAGAGAGTGATTGGTTAAAATCTGTTTGTAATCAGCTATTATGAGGCATGAAACAACATGACAATACCAAATAATAAAAATATCTATAAACCCTATATAAAATTGATTACTTACAACATTATTTTCCTTCATGCTTAACAACTTAAAAATATCTATTACAAAATATCATTATCAACAGAACTATATAATTTAACTCTTTTACATTATGGACAAACTAATGAGTTTCTATAATTAAAATATATCTCCATATAAATTTATTGTGACAATTATTAAATCCAAAAAAAAAGTCAAATACTCAACATATAAGATCACCACTAGGATCTACATCAAAATTCTTCCAATTATTATGTAATAATATCACACACACGCACACACACAATATTGCTTGAGATGCTGTATTTTTGATCACTGGGAAAAAAACCCTAAATTTTATTTGAATTGACATAGATTTCAGAATATTTACATATGGCTAATTATATTGGTTTGGAGGCACCCAGCTACAAATAATAAAAAAGAGTTTGACAGTGAGAAAAAAATGTATTCTGTCTTATCACCAGGAGTTCCTAGGTAAGGTGATTCAAGGGTTGTCTGTTCTCACCAGGTCACCCTAGACAGGACTCTCCCCATGCTCAGTGGGCATGAGAACTTCCAGTTCTTACGTACACACATGACCTTGTCAGGCAGAAGAAAAAGAACTGTTCCTCCCTCTCTTTCTTTTGCCAAAAGAAACCTTTTCTGAGAAGCCTCCCAGCACAGCTCTCTTCACTTTCCACTTGACAGAACTAGGTTGTGTTCCCTTGCTAGTCTGCTGGGATTATCAAGACTGGCTTCGGATGACTGAGACTTACCCCAGGGATGCTGGTAACGTCATCTTCCATAAATGCATGGTTATACCAAGGAGGCTGCCAAGAAGTAAAAAGAACACTGTTGAGTAGGCAACAAATACCGTCTCCAAAAATACACATACATCCAAAGTAAACATATTTTCGGTTTTATTTGTTAAGCCATAATGTGATAGAAATGTCATCCTGTATGCATATCCACACAGATATACCAAGAAAAGAAGTGAAAACAGTAATAAAAGCAAACCAAAGAAGTCAGACTAATCACAATCATTCACATCAAGAAACAGAGACCAACTCTTCTAATTCCACTTGCTTACTGCACCAGCCAGATGGAAAGTTGCTTTTAAATTATGTCAGATTTTTCAAACCATCATAACAAAATGTAGTTATCATTTTTGCATGCTTTTCATACTGAAGTAAAAGAAACATCTTAGAGTTTATTCTTAATATAACCAAATTCTTAATATTTGCATTTATTCAGTGAACTGGAAAGTAACTCTTTAATAATGAAAACATTGATGTCTTTGGATATTTTGTCTAAAGAATATGCTCATAAACTTTAATATTGCATGTATACAATTATCTGTTTTTACTATAAGATTGTAATTTGATCTTGATTACAGAACATTTCATTCTTAATACAATATGCTATTTGGTAATTTTTCTACAAGCCAAAGAAAACAGATTATTTAAAATCCACATAAATTTGAAATGTGCTTATATTTTAGATGTGATGTGGTTAGCATTGGTATTTTTTCTAAGTTCCATGGATGTCAACAATACTTCCACTCTTTAATCAAAATTCAAGGTGCAGTGGTTCAAGAAAGAAACACTGATAATTTTACAACAACCGGTTACTTCTATTTGTGACTGGGAAATAAACTCTACTTTTCCTTACTTAAATTAATGACAATTTAACAACAAAAATGATACAAGATTTATGAGAATAGAATAGTTAATATTACTGTCAAATGTAGATGAGATTACTCTAGATATTAAATTGCTATTTATCATTTTAAAGGCAACATATATATTTTGTATTGGATTACCATTATAACTATTGAGTATCAAATAACTTTTCAAATAAAGTTCCAGAATCAAGTAATATATTTCAGAGGAACACTTAGGCAGAGTGATAACAACTGATTTTTGTCTACCCAATATCAATCCCCCCATTCCCAAGAGATGAAATACAATTGGCCTAACAACTCCATGTTCCCACCTTCCATCCCTCTCTCACACCTAGACACAGACACATGACCCAGTTTCTGCCAAAAAGGTGTTAAGTATATGACTGCCGAGAGGTTTCTAGGAAGGCTTTTTGCTTTCCTGATGATGCAGAATGAATGACGCTGTATCCTACCCTCTTCTTGTTTTGAATGTAGGCATGAAGTCTAAAGCAAAAGCAGTCACTAGCTTTCAGTCCTTGACACCATTGTTGCTAATCCAATGTCAACAGGATTCCAGGAGATTTAAGGAAAAAGAAAAGACTCATCATTTGTTTAAAACTCTATGAGTTAGATTTTCTTTTATGTGTAGCTGAAGGCTTTCCTATTTCATATAGAGAGCTTTAACAGAAAAACTCATTATTTAGAAATTGGATTTTATCATATCACCAAATTCTTTGGTCAAATAACAATTTGATTTAGGATATCTACTTACATGCTTTCTTTGGGTCTTTCCTTGCTCCTCATTCATGTGTTTGCCTGAAGTCTCTATGAAATATCTACATTAACAAATAATTATCCTCCTAGACTAGAGCACACAGGATTTGAAAATCAATCTTAATATAAATTCCTTGAAAACCAGATAGCTTGATCTACAAATGTTTTAAAACCAGATAGCTTGATCTACAAATGTTTTAAAACACTTTCTTAAATCCATGGTGTGGGTGGGGAGCTGTGGACGAAATAAGACATAAAGATTTTCAGTTGGGTCTTACACTAGTATTTGTACATGTCTTAGGATACCTCATAAACTTCTTCCAGCAGTTTATTTTTTTTTATTCACTTTTATTTTTTGAGATGGAGTTTTGCTCTGTTGCCCAGGCTGAAGTGCAGTGGAGCAACCTTGGCAGACCACAACCTCCACCTCCCAGGTTCAAGTGATTCTCCAGCCTCAGCCTTCTGAGTAGCTGGCACTACAGGCATGTGCCACCAGACCTGGCTCATTTTTGTATTTTTAGTAGAGACGAGTTTCACTGTGTTGGCCAGGCTGATCTCGAAGTCCTGACCTCAAGTGATCCACCTGCCTCATCTCCCAAAATGCTGAGATTACAGGTGTTAGCCACCACGCCTGGCCTTCCAGCAGTTTATTTATATGGATGATACTCCTGGAAGGCAAAACACTAGTGTGATGAGAAGGTACCATGCACAGTAAGATTAAAAACAACACAGCCTCAGTGGCAAAGGCAAAGCAAGGCTTAAGACAACATAACATCTGCCATTACAATTTTTTTCTGGTCCTTTCCACACTTGATTCATATACCACCCCTACAAACTGCAAATGGACCATGTTATAAACAATAGCTAGCAGTTTCCACTTCTGGTTAGGAATTAGAAAACCGTAAGAGAACTACAAATGAGAACAAGATGGATAACTTGAAAACAACAATAACAAAACACAGTTTATAAGAGCCAATGAAGATCTGGAGATGCAAAAAAAAAAAGCCTAACTGAAAGAAAATCTAGAAAGTCATGATCTCTTCCTATGAGAGAGGAATGAAGTGCTTCCCTGATGCTAGGTGGAGTGATGGGAAGAGGAGGAGGGATTTGCCAGCGAAGGGATGTGAGAAAGAAGTCCAATTTTCAACACATTTTTAAAAGCCTATGAAGTGTGATGACTCAGGTCCCTGAGGAAGCTCCATCAGAGGCAGCTCTGCACCTACCCACCTCTCTGTCCCAGGGGGCCTTTACTTTAGTACATGGACATAATGCACCCAAGTTTGGGGGCACAGTGGGGGATCTGAAAAATGGAGGCTTATAGAGCTGACTTGAGGCTGGGAGCAGCTCAGGAGAGCCATGAGAAAACCCTCTAAGCCAAAAAGCTGTTGCCGAAAGCTGGGTAGAGTAGGACAGCAGTGGGAAACACCTCCAAGGCTCCCGGGGACTTCACTGAGTCCACTCAAGCCTCAAAGGCTCAGAGCTGAGCAGCAAAGCGTAGAAATCTGAGTTGTGAAAAGGCTGGGTGAGCAACCAGACAGCAAAGAGAATTCACTGGAAGCCCGGACTCAGGGAGTCAGCAGCTGGGTTATAAAGCCCAAAGAGAAATCCGAGGCTCTTCCTTGCTTAGATCTCATGCCCTGTTAAATGGAAGGGATTGTAAAAAATTACAAGACATGAAGAAGCTATATATATACATTATAGGATGTATAAACATAACTATGCCATATGGGCAAGGGAAGAAAGAGAAATAGAGGCAGTTCCAAATACAGATGTTGAAATTATCAGAGAGGAGTTTTATATTAAATATAATAGATATGTCAGATAATCTAACACTATTTTTAGACAATTTTTCAGAAAAAAAATGAAGAATTTCAGCAGAGAAATAAACACAACTAAAAAGCCAAATGTCAAGAATAGAGAAAAAAAATAAAATATTGCCATGGGGAATTAATTGGACAGGTCTATTAGTAAACTGGCATACCAAAGAAAAGAATCAGTAAACAAGAAGATAGATCAATAGAAATCACCCACATTGAAATATAAGGAAAAAAAAGGAGGGAGGGAGAGACGGAGAGGAAGAAGGAGAAAAATAAAGAAGAGAAGAAGGAAAGGAGAGCCATGCCTGTAATCCCAGCACTTTGGCAGGCCAAGGTGGGTGTATCACCTGAGGTCAGGAGTTCGAGACCAGCCTGACCAACATGGTGAAACCCCATCTCTATTAAAATACAAAATTAGCTGGGCATGGTGGCAGGCACCTGTAGTCCCAGCTACTCGGGAGGCTGAGGCAGCAGAATCACTTGAACCCAGGAGGCAGAGGTTTCAGTGAGCCGAGATCGCACCACTGCACTCCAGCCTGGGTGACAGAGCTAGACTCCTCTCAAAAATAAAATAAAATAAAACAAAAACGAAAAGGAGAGCCATCTGAGATGTGTAGAAAATATTATGCCATCAAATATATTTACGTTAAGGGTCTTGTAAAAAGAGGACAGATAATGAGGTAGAAGACATTTTTGAAGAGAACATGGGTGACAATTTTCTAAAATAGATGAAATATATCAACTCACATATATAAGAAACAGTAAATAAATTCAAATATAACAAGAATTAGGCAAACGATCATCAAATCGGTGATGAAAACCAAACATGAATAGAAAATCTTGAAAGAGGCTGGAGGAGATAAAAAACACGCATTGTACTCATAAGATGAATGAAACTAGAAGACTATGAAATGTTTTTAAATTGTTGAAAGATGGCCGGGTGCAGTGGCTCACGCCTGTAATACCAGCACTTTGGGAGGCCAAGGCGGGCAGATCACAAGGTCAGGAGATCGAGACTATCGTGGCTAACACTGTGAAACCCCGTCTCCACTAAACATACAAAAAAATAAAAAATAAAAAATTAGCCGGGCGTGGCGGCGGGCACCTGTAGTCCCAGCTACTCGGGAGGCTGAGGCAGGAGAACGGCATGAACCCGGGAGGCGGAGCTTGCAGTGAGCCAAGATCGCGCCACTGCACTCCAGACTGGGTGACAGAGTGAGACTCCACCTCAAAAAAAAAAAAAAAAAAAAAAAAGTTGAAAGATAGTAAAAGATAAAAGACTGTAAACATGATAGCAAATATCCTGAGACAATGCCTTAAAAGCATTTCTGTATATTTTTATATGTTCACCAGAAAAATCTGAATCGTCTGGAGCAGACCTGTTCTATAAAAAATGCTGAGGTAACTTCTTCAGGCTCAAGAGGAAAAATACCAGGTTGGAAGGAAGAAAAAGCCCCAGAAAGGGTAAATATTTTTAAAACAACAAAAATTTCCAATTAAATATGTGGATAAATATAATCACAAAGCTTTAAACTATATAAATGTAACAATTTAAAAAACTGAAGGAGAATTACAGAAAAGACTCCAATCACAGTCAGACATTAAACATGCTTTTTCAGCAATTAATATAACTAATAGATAAAAAATTAATAAGGATCTAGAAGACTTCAACAATACAAGTATTAGTCTAAATGACACATATAGAACATTATATTCAACAATTGAAGAATACACTTTATCTGTTCTATGCATATAAAACATTCCCTCAGGTAGATCACCATCTCAACCACAAAGCAAGTTGTGATAAATTTAAAAGGATTGAAATAATACATGATATTTTTCTCTGACTATAATGGTATTCTATTAGAAATCACAAACAATAGTATAATATATCTGTAAAAATTCCCAAATATTTGGGAAGCAACATAATTTTAAATAATCTGTATGGAAAAGTGGAACTGACAAGCGAAATTAGGAAGTATTTCAAATTGAACAATAATAAAAATAAACCCTATAAAATTTTGAAAGGTAAAATTTGAAGAATACAGCTAAATCAGTTGTAAGAGGAAACTTTCATCTTTAAATGCCTATATTAGAAAATAAGCAAAGTCTAAAATCAGTTATCATCTATGCTTTTATCTTAAAGATAGAAAAAAGCACAAATTAAACCCAAAATAAGTAAAGGAAATAAAATATTGATGGGAACTTATAAACTCAAAAGGGACAAACAAAAAGACAATGTTATAAACCAATTTAATACATGGAGAAACCGTAACGGGCGTCTACTACAATGTGTTATTTTCTGGGAGTGCTGCTTGTTCAACACTTCTCATTTTTCCCTGGAGTAGACAGAACTCTCACCTCCTAGGCATGTGCAGCTTCTTGTACCCCGCTCACAATTTCCTGTGATAAGAATGATCTTCCTCTGCTTAAAGAAAAAAGAATGCTTGACTCAGTTTCATTTGGGGTTCTCTCTTCTTTGGAGCCATCCTCGCCATTGGATATGCATGTTATTTGCTGCTGGATGCTGAAAACTTCTAAAGACTAGCATTTCACGGTTATTAGGAAAAAAGCCTGCCAATTTAGTAATATGTTTAATTCAAGAGAAAAAGTTGGGAAGCCCAAATGTATGATCACAGCAGTGAGCCACCTTCTTCAACATCTGTAACAAACCTGGTATATATTGATCTGCATCACTGTGTTTTCTCCATAGTTTCCAAATTCTAAAGGGAGGTTCTGGCTGAAACCCCGACACTAGCCAGTCCAGGCAGTGCCCTGCCCTTTGTGTCCGGAACCTTTCTGCCCTTCTTTCATGTTGGCCCTGCATTTTGACATCAGTGATGCCCTCTTGCATGAAGCACTTTACTTCTCTACATTCTCTGTTTGAACTAGATAGAAAGGTCACTCATTACATAAAGTGCAGAGGAGGATCAAGGAATCCAAAGGATATAGAAATTTACCCTCAGGTGATGCTAAGCACTTTATTAAAACTCTCACCAGCTCCGATTGATGACAAATATCAAAACATGAGCAGCAGGAAAAGTTAAATATAATTCATTATGTCATTGTTGGAACAATTCACTAAGGTGAGAGTTTGGGACTAAGATGACGCAGACTCCGTGCCTGTGTCCATATCTTCAGCATATTTCACTGTTTCTGAGGCTGACATTACCTCTAAAATCATCTCCAGTTTACCTACAAGTGGTGGAATGGAGACTGTCCTGGGCTTAAACACTTGTGAAAATGTATGTGATGACTCAGAGTGCAAAATGCTCTTTGCCAAAAAAATCATCCCCACATGACTGAAATTTACCCTCTGAAGGCTACAGAATACTCTGGTGACTTCTGAAGTGCCAGTCAATATTCTGGAATTCCAAACAGTTAATGCAGATCAAACAGGGCAGCATTTGAATCCCATTATTGAGTGAAAAATCTCAATAACCACAACTTCAGATTATGCATTAATGATTCCAGTACAAATTGAGGTGCGTCAAGGAACAATGCATCTCAAAGTATGCTCGAAACACGTGCTTACTGAACCCAGATGCGGCTGGTATCACATAAATATAAACACTGAAAATATTTTTCTATAAGAGGATAAATTAGGGAAGTGAGGTTTTATTCTTATTCAGTTTTGGTTAATTTTCTATTAATGTACTCTTTGATAGAATTGAAAAAGTGAAAATAAGATGCTCCGGACAACTACAAACATAATATTTAGGCATTACCAAAGTATTACATGAAATGCTAAGATCAAGTTGTAGAGTTACATGTGTGTATTAACCACCTGTTTCTTGTTGAAAAGTTGAAAGCATGGCAGTGTTCAGAACTGCATAGCAAAGATCTGGGTTAAACTGACAAAAACCAGGAAATTCGGAGTTAACTTTGTCACATCATATTTAGAATGCCTCTGATATAAAAATGAAATAAAACCACTAATGTTTGATGTCATATTTGTAAATAATACTGAAATGTGAAATCACTCTGTAATGTGTATGCCACTATTCTTGCCCAAAATTTGTTTTCCACTTCTTAGGTAAAATATAGAATACTCTGAACCAAAAAAAAAAAAAAAAAGCAATTTTTACAAGGCAAAGTCAGCCAGCCAACTGTAGAGTGAAATGTTTGAAGTGACTGTATTGTCTAAGGCAGAATGGAGTTGAATCATAAAACACATGGAAATCATTTCCATCAAATGATAGGACAAGAAAGGTGTCCTTGGATAGCTTAGCATGATGAATATAAACTGAGCATCAGGAAATTGATCTCTAATGCAGGTGTCTTTCATTTAATTTTTTCTCAAGGTAAGGTCATTGAGGAACTATTGTATAATTCTGTTAGGGAATTGGGATATTATCAAGTGTATCTTCTTCACAAAAAAATTCCTATTAGAATACACTACTTGTATATATAAATAGAACAAAGGTCATGTTATAAATATAGTACAAGTATGATAGAATGAAATGAACCTAATTATTTCTTTAAACACTTGTGAATATTGTTAACACTTAAGAGCACAATTCTCAACAGCGAAAATCTTTCTATTTCACTCTTATTTGCAAGAAAAAACTGAAATATATGATATTACCAGCTGATTAGAGAGAAAACTATAATAAATGTGCCCTGACATAGCAATTACCTATTGTGCTAGATGCAGTGTATATATGATATATAGATATCCACATATGCACACACATACACACAAATGTTTGTGTGTATGTGTGTATGTGTGCACATGTAATATAATACGTCTGTTCCTGCTCTCCAAGACAGACTCTAAGCGTTGAATGAAAGATTATGTTTTTCACTGGTGTTAGTTTTAGAAGAGATGAAAGATTTCTGCTACTTAGAACTTTACCTCCAAGGCTGTTATGGACTAAATATTTGTGTGCCCCAAAATTCATATTTTGAAATTCTAATCCTCAAGGTGTTGGTATTAGGAGGTGGAGACTTTGGGTGATTAGCTCATGAGGCGGAGCCCTCGCGAATGGGATTGAAGCCCTTGTCACTCCAGGAAGTCGCTGCTGTCTGCCACTTAAGCATACAAGGAGAAGTCGGCAGTGTGCAGCCAGAAGGATGGTCCTCAACAGAAGCTGTCACCCTGATCTCAGACTTCCCAGTCATCAGAACTGGCTGAGAAATAAATGTCTGTTGTTAAAGCCACCCAGTCTATGGTATTCTGTTAGAGTAGACAGAACTGACTAACACAAAGTTTATGTTTTTGCTCTTAGTAAAAACCTTTGTCTTAAATATGTTTTATCATGGTAAATACCTCTTTGTGTCTTAAATATTAATATTTATACCACATTTTTTCAGCCTGATGGACGTTACCAGTGTTCACCAATATTTCTGGATCTCCTGTGTTTCCTGGTCAAATGGCCTTGTCTTCCTGAGGATAGGCTCAGGCATGACTATGTGATGTGCTTTGGCCAATAATATGTCAGTAGAAGTGATGTGCATCATTTCCAAGAGGAAGCATTTCAGAGGTAATGTATAAGTCTTAGAAAAATGTATGATTGGCATACATTTGGAAAGGAAATGGCAATAATAAAATTACAAACATCCACATTTTAGTATCAAAACACTTCCATCTACATAGAAGCCTGAATAAATTTTTCTTCTTTCTTAGAGAGTAGTTATTGATGTATGAATGCAGGATGAAATAATGGATGTGTGAATGGATGGACACATAGATGTTTGGATGGATGAATAGATGGACCGGTAGATAAATGGATGAATTGGTGGATAGATGGATGGTTAGAGTGCTGACTATTTCATTATAAAAAATAAATAAAATTGAATATTGAAAATGTCCCAGCTTACAAAGGATATTTTCCTCCCCTTTGAACTCTAAAAATATACTTATTTTCACGACCACATATTTAATATTTACCATATATTAAATCAAAGACATTGTTTTTAAACAGTATTGATAATTGAGAATGTCTTTTTCTTCATCTATACTAAAAATTTGGAAAGCAAAAACTACCTGCCTTATTTCCATGTTATACTCCCCTACAAGAAGCTACATTTCATCATAGAAAAGGATTTTGAAGCCATCAGTAGATTCAGATTGTATAAGCGTACTTCATTTTTGTGACTATAAGTAAATTATTTACCTTAAGTCTCAATTTCTTTATCTGAAAAAAGAGATAGTATCTGACTTAAATATTTGTTAAAATGTCATACATATAAAGCACCTAGCACATATTAGGAGATCATCAAATATTAAGTTTTTTTGTATATCTCTCACTCATAAGCTTCATGCAAATTGATGGCTTTAAAAAGAGTTGGGTTAATAAATTAATAAATATGAAATGAAGTTACCTAATCCATCATCATTTGTGAGTTATTATGTTATTTGAGACAAATGTTTTAAGTTGAACAGATGGTTGTCTGTTCAATCTAGTCTGTGAGCTATAAATTTTATTTTTCTCACTAGAGATTTTAACATTTAGTGATTTTAAGTTATTTTTAAGATTTAGACAAAAAATAATTTTATAGAATTGCAAATTTTGGCATAGACTCTAATGTCTTTTTTATAGCAAAAAAAAATCTACATTTTAGGCAAAGGATTCAAAGTGATTAAACCTAAGAACATTTAACACAATCCCAATCATATTTGGTAACATGGTGGAAATAGTATAATCTTTCATATTGAACCAATGAAAACACGTGCAGAAGATATTCAGTCTTGCATTTAGAACTTCAAATGACTTAAAATGCCCTCCTGAGAAGCATACTTTAAGATAATGTTAGTTAGGGGGATAATGTCAAATTGTTGGCCAACTTTTTATTCATCTGGTTAACAATTCTCTACTCTGTTTATTTAAAGTGGAATAAGAACAGATTGCAATATTATAAAGAGTAGCTTGCACTAGACCAGCGATTTGAGAGGACAGGCTGGGAAAAATTCAAGAGGACTTCTGGAGTTAGAATTCATGAAGCAGTGTGATGAATGACATGTGAGGGAGCAGGAATGGTTGGTGATTGCTGAAATTTCTAGCTAGAGTTATCGGGTAAAATAGTTCCTGCCTTCCCATATTGCTATTGGATTCCTATTGGATTACTTGGCCTCAGAAGTTTTCCCTTGAACCTTCCCTATCTGTATTGCCTAATCTTACATATAGTGTAAAAGGCCAGCAGGATTTAAAGTGTAGAAACTGGATCAACTGATAACCAATCTAAGAAAGCATTCTTTATACAGTACTTTTTTTCTAAAATATTTTTAAAGCGATAATTATTGGATAGGAAAGGGGAATACTTAAGGCTAGATTTATCTTGATTTGAAACTTAGGGATGGAAAGTAACTGGGAACCATCTTCTGTCAAAAAGAAAACCTCCATAAATATGAAGATTATTAAATCACTCTCCAGCTCCCTCCTCTCCAGGATAAAACACACCAATTTATTCAACCACTCTTCATAGTCTCAATTATGCAACCCACGAGCCATTTCCATTCTTTTCTTTTAAACTCGTTCTTATAAATACTAACTAAACTAACTCAAACTTTTCTCACACCCATACTTTACTTCCGTATAGGTGAACAAAAGACAACAACTTTAAATACTGAGTTTCAGCATTAAGCCACCAGACTCCTGAGGTTCTGGAGCTGACTCACACCAGCTAGCAACAGACAGCTGTGGTCAGAATTCAGTTCCATCTTGTGAGTAAATCATCCATGGTTGGAATATTTATATCAGGGAGATTGGCGAATGCTACAAATAAGGACTTCCCTGACCACCTATGAAAACCTATTGTTAAACATTTATCAGCAGACACCTGCACAAGCCACAAACCTACAAGACCTCGTGGCCATTCCTTCCATTTCAGTTACCTAATGACAGATATCTACAATTAATTGATCTCAGACTTTATTAGACTTTGTCTTGGAATTGTACATGATATAGTTCCAATATGTGTCTTCTTTGAGTCTCACATTGACTGTAATCCCCAATGTTGGAGGTGAGACTTGGTGGGAGGTGATTAGACCATGGTGATAGATTTCTCATGAGTGGTTTAACATCGTCCCCTTGGTGCTGTCCTTGCAATAGTGAGTGAGTTCTTAAGGGATCTGATTGTTTAAAATTGTGGCACTTCTCCCTACTCTTGCTCCCGCTCTTGCCATGTGAGACACCTGCTGACCCTTTGCCTTCTTTTTCAAGACTCCCCAGAAGCAGATGTCGGTGCTGTGCTACCTGTACGGCCTGAAGAACTGTGAGCCAATTAAACCTCTCTTTTTACAAATTACCCAGCCTCAGATATTGCTTTATAGCAACACAAGAACAACCTAACACACTAAAGAAAATCTTTCCAAACTCAAGGCTCCAAGTTGCCACTGATGGGTGATTAGAATTGGCTCCTGACTAAAAACCTATTTCAAATTTTAGCACATCTCTGATATGTATGAGAAACAATAACTTGAGATCATGACCATGTAGACAGTGAGTAGAATATATAAAGGCCCTTATTCCTGATTCAAAGGAAACTTCACTGTTGCTGTCTTCCCAATATCCGAAGTGTTTTCATTTAATAAAGAACCACAAAGTTTTCAACAGTACTTCCAGCTTATGCAATCAACTTGTTTGCCAATTAATTTTTCGACCATCTGACCCTCCCTTTAACAACAGCTCCATGTTAAACTCCTTTTTTGCAATGGAAGTTCCTAAGGCTATGACTTTGGTTATTTAATGTTACACAACTCCTTAATTTGTGTAAATGTAGTCTCAGTCAAGAGAAATCTTGGGATCACATGTCCTTTTGTCAACTCAAGAGTGCCATGCAAGGGAACATGCACTTCTCTCTTCTGATTCCCTGCTCTAATTTCTGTCATCAGTATCTTCATTCCTCTCATACCTTGAATTAGTTGCTGGATAAATATGCATGTTTGGACACACAAATAATAGAACGTTACTGCAAGAAATACTATTGCAAAACTAGAGTTAATCCAGATAGGAAAACTGAGCTGTAAGAAACCATGTACTTCATTTTGTATTTCATCTTGATTAATGCTTTATCTGAGTGCAAAATTTTTAATTCATAGAGCTCTTTCACTGTTATTTTGTTTTTTGTTTTTGCCAAAGCATTTTGAAAGTATTCTGTAATGTCTGTTTTTAAGAGTTAGGTTTCTAGAGAGGCCTAATTGTTATTTTTTGTTGGTAATACTTTTCTCATGTTTAGTTTTTAAGAATACGGCCTTCCAATTTTTAAAATGTATTTTTTATCATTTAAAAATTCTTAAATTATTTTGACTATGTATTTATCATGTACAATATGTTGTTTTGAAATACTTATATACTGTAGAATTGCTACATCAAGCTAATTAATATATGCATTATTTAATATACTTATCATTTTTATAGTAAGAGCATTTAAAATCTACTCAGCAACTTTCAAGAGTATAATAAATATTATTAACTGTAGTCACCCTATTGTAAAATACATCTCTTGAATTTATTCCTCATATCAAACCCAAAGAGAATATGGATTTTGATGTGCTACAATTTCATTACTTTGTGCCTCTGTGTGGATTTATTTTCATTTATTTTTCTCAGTACGAGACACGCACATCCAATCTGAAGGCTCATGTTTTTCTTCAATTGTGGAAAATTCTTTACTTTTTTCAGTATTGTTTCTCCTTTATTCTTTTTATTCTAAACCTCATGGTTATATGTCGGAGTCTCTAAATCTACCCTTCCTATCTGTGAATTGTTCTTTTCTGTGGTGTGTGTGTGTGTGTGTGTGTGTGTGTGTGTGTGTGCGCGCATGGACATGCATGCAATTCCTTCGCATATTCCTTAGCATTTTCTCTAAGCTGCATCCTGGGTGAATTCTTTCCTGGATGTCTAGTCTGGAAACTCTTCTATCTATTAAATATTTTTGTTCCATGACTCCACTTTTTCCCGAATCCACAAATTTATTTCTATATGCATTTATTGGACAATATTTGTTGTTCCCTTTGTGGATGCTGTGGTAGACACATCAATGCCCCCTTCCTCCAGGATATGGAAATATGTTACTTTACATAACAGAGGTGATTTTCTGTGTGTGACTAAATTAAGGATTTTAAGATGAAGATTATCTTGGATTATCCAGGTGAGTCCAATAGAATCCCAAGGGTCCTTGCAAGAGAGAAGTAGAAATGTGAGAGACAGAGCCAATGTGATGGATGAAGCGCAGGTTGCAGTGATGCACTTTGAAGATTGAGAGGCAGCCAAGAGCCAAGGAATGCAGCAGCCTCCAGAGCTGAAAAACCAAAGCAAACGTTTTTTCCCTAGAGTCTCAGAAAGAAAAGCAGCTCTGCCAACTCCTGGATTTGAGCCCAGTGGGCCCCATGTTGGATGTCTAAGCTGCTGTAAAGTAATGAATGCATGTTGTGTTAAGCTACTAAGTTTGTGGTAATTTGCTATAGTAGCAATATGAAGCTCACATGAATGCTGTGTCTTTTTTGGAAGATACTTAACATATGTAGGGTCTTTTCATATCCTTCTATTTGTTTTAGTATATTTATTTTAATAAGAGGACATCCATCTTCTCTCTTTCTTCCTTTCTCTTACTCTTGCTTTTCTCATTAGTCACACAGGTCTTCTAGATTGCTTTTGCCTCCTTCCTGCCTGCCCTGTGGTCTCCCATCCTGAGCCACATCTCAGTATAATGCCAACCTTTTCCCTGCGATTGCAGGATATGTCAAATCCAACAGGCAGCTTGGCCCAATCTTGGGTGTATGACTGTTTGCTTTTTTATTTTCTGTAAGTAAACCTCACTAAACCTTAGTCCCAGACAATGATCAGTAACACCTTTTATTTCAGCATTATTTTGCAAGGTGGGAGCCCAGACATTGTTTATGTTAAGCAGTAAATTTTGCTGGCCAGTCACGTTATGAGTGGTACTTACAGCCCTCGGTGCCCCAGAGTGCCCAAGAATGCCACTGTGAGTACCTGCTTCCAGACCCAGGGCCTGGGATGCCTCGGGCTTCAGCCCTTTTTATCATTGCCTTTTCTTCTTGATTTCTGGCTCATGAACATGCTTATTTTGTTTTCTATCATTTATGCTGTCTCTTTATATTCTGTATCTTATTTTTTTTCCTGCAACTGAGAGAGGATTTCAAAACATAAACTTAAAAAAACCCAAAAATAACACCTTTACACTCATTGGTTGACAATAGTTTCTTTTTTTTTTTTTTTTTTTTTTTGAGACACAGTCTCGCTTTTTCGCCCAAGCTGGAATAGAGTGGCATGATCTCTGCTCACTGCAACCTCCACCTCCCAGGTTCATGCCATTCTCCTGCCTCAGCCTCCCAAGTAGCTGGGACTACAGGTGCCCGCCACCACGCCCGGGTAATTTTTTTGTATTTTTACTAGAGACGGGGTTTCACTGTGTTAGCCAGGATGGTCTTGATCTCCTGACCTCGTGATCCACCCGCCTTGGCCTGCCAAAGTGCTGGGATTACAGGCGTGAGTCACCACACCCGGCCGACAATAGTTTCATTTTTAAAATAACTCTTGGTAAGAGGCAAAAGAAAATAAGATCTATGTGGCAGCCATGCCAGTTTTATTTTCCTATGCCAGTACAGACTCATGTCGAATCGCTTCCTGGAGCACTGTGTGGAGAAAGATTCCAAGGTGACATCTGTTCTCACCGGAGAAGTGTGTCAGCCTTGGTTAATGATCCCTGTTGTGGGCGCTGAGGGAGGAGGTGCCCCTCTCTCCCGTAATGTATTTGCTATGATACAGACTGCACCCTGTTGCAGCAGTCAGGTTTACTTAATGTCATGCAACACAATCAACCCAGTTACATTAATTTTTAGGTGGCCATTCATTATAAAGACATTAGGAATTCACAGGACCAACAGGAACTAGAGAAATATTCTTTGGATGACTCAGGGTAGGTCATCTTGCCTGCACTCCCTTAAGTAGCGTACTGAAGAGTCACATTGACACACTGCAGGCAAAATCTTATAAAAGTGTCATTGGTAAGAGTTGTTGCATTGTCTCCTACAAGGCAGCAAGCTTCAAGCACACGCATGAATGCAGTGAAGAGAATAGCATTACAAATGTAAAACACATCAAATTCACAAGAAGTCCGAGATCAGTATTTTCACACCTTTTTCAGCGCTCCAAGTGGATCCTAAAGAGGATGATCTTAATATTTTAAATTTCCTTTTAGTCTTGTTAAACTAATATTGACAACAAGGTGTGGGGATTTGGCACACCCCAAATTGCAAGTAGATCTATAAATACAAAACATCGTTTGTGGTCTGGCAGTTTCACTATACTTTACCCATTTGAGAAATACATTTCTATAGGTTTTGGGGGATGTGTCTATATCTAGATATAGACATATCTATAGATCTATAGCTATATATGTAGTTTAAGTTGAAGTACATATCCAAAAAGAGATTAAAATAGTTTTGGTGATATTAAAATTACAGGCTGTTTATTCTTATTTCATAAACAGAACTCTTTTATCTGTAAAGAAATGTGGACATTGGTTTCAAAGATATTATTTCAAAGAAGAAAAAAAATAAAACTATCCCCTAACTGAAATAAACATTGATTAAAAAACTTAGCTGAGCTTGAAAATGTACTTAATAAAGTTTAATTAGTATAATACTATTTCACTATTTGAAATGATTTAAAGATGATTTAAAAATATAGCAAAATGTCAATATTCTTTTAATAATTCATAGCTTGGCCATGGAAAAATTACAGTTGTGGTTGTAAGTAAATACTTGTAGAAGGCCAGTCAGTTCATTTATTGTCAAATTCTCTATCTTTGCAATGATCCTTAAAAATGAAAAATACTTGCTTATACCTTAGACTTGACTAGTACTTACATGATGGAATGTGACAAGCCCATTTGCAAACGTTGCAATTGGTTAAAAAAATGCAACTTCAACTACCTTTTTCTCCTATATATTCTCTTTTAATAGTCACTGATTTACATGACATACTGATTTAATGTATCTAATCCAAACTGGTACGCTTTCCTTTTAGTGCATTTGGTTTCATATCACAAATCGAATCTCAAGTTTGTTATCTGCTCTTACACAATATAATTGCTAGTCACAAAGAAAACAACCTTGGTCCTCTCTTTCACGCACACCCATAGAATGTCTTTCTTGCTCTCGCTCCTCAAGGCCACAAACACCGAAAGATCCTAATTAAAATACAAGGTTTGACTCTGTTCTCTTCAAGGATTACTGAAGCTAAGAATGTGAAAGGCATAGAGATTAAAAAAAAAATACTCAGGCCCTAACAAAGACTTTCTTTGAGTTTCACAGTTAGCTTTTCTTTTCTGCGGCATCATGCACTTTGGAAAGAAAAAGTTATGGTGAAAAAACTGAGAATGTGGACATCATTCAAGCTAGTTTAATGCATACATTCTCATATTAGTTTAATGCATGTATGTCAATGTGAACAGAATTTCAGACAAAACATCTAAGCAATGATGCATGCAGAAAAGAGCTTTGCCATCTAATGACTTCATAGAAATAAGCACACATAAGACACATATGTATTCCCATATCTCTGCACATTTTTTTAATATTTGTGAACATATATCGTATTTTATTTTATAATTTCAACATTTATTTTAGATATGGGGATACATGTGCAGGCTTATTATGTTGGATTCTGTCTTTTAAGACTACCAGCCAAGAAAACAGATGTATTTTCAAGAGCTAAATGTCAAGAGTTACAGATCCAGGTCAAGCTCAATATAATAATAACTTCTCCATGATGTTGAATCATCAAAGAGTTTCTTTTTAAAAAATATTCTTCCTTCCTCCCTCCCTTCTTCCTCCCTCCCTCCTTCCTCCCTCCCTCCTTCCTCCTTTCCTTCCTTCCTTCCTTCTTTCCTTCCTTCCTTCCTTCTTTCCTTCCTTCCTTCCTTCCTTCCTTCCTTCTTTCCTTCCTTCTTCCCTCTCTCCCTCCCTTCCTTCCTTCCTTCCTTCCTTTTTTCCTTCCTTCCCTCGATCTTTCCTTCCTTCTTTCCTTCCTTCCTTCCTTCCTTTTTTCTTTCAGGGAAAATGTATGCATATCAAAAGAAAAAAATGCAACTCTGTGTGGTCACCACTTTCTAGTGATTCTACTATAAATAGACTCAGCTGATATAAAGTCATGTTCTGGTCTTAGTGTCTTTGCTTACTCCTTTACATCCTTTATACTAACACACATTTAACCTCATTCACCCATAAAAGGTCTAACACTGATACAGAAAAGAATTAGCTTGATATTAGTTTATGTTTTCTACATTTCCCTAATTTTCAGTTTTAGTAACTCTCTGAATTAATACCACTTGCTTCTATTTTATTTTAAATCTCTCTTTCCACCAAAAAAACATGATTTAATTGAGGGAGAAAAGCCAAAGAATAACAATCAGCCTTTCTAAAGTTATAGCTGTACATGGAAAATCACTGAAAATAAAATGGAAAGAATACATTTGTGTACAGAATACATGATAATGATCGCAAGAAATATCTCTGAGTATCTTTCAAAAATTTTATTACAATATTTCTTCATAGAAATTTAGCCTTAGACTTTCATCACTACTTAACCACTCATCAGGACCTTCTCTTCTCATCATAAGGACTAGAGAGGTATTTTATGTCATTGAACATTTGATACCTTTGGATTACTTGAGGAGTCTTTTAATGTTTGACTTCATATTAATTACCCAAATTCCTTTCACTTTATATAACCTTAAACCCAAAGGCTAAGTTTCTATTAAAGAAATGTTTGAAGCTATGCTCATTTATTTTTATTGTCATAATTGCACGGACACAGTCTCTTCTATCAGAATAAAAATGCTAAGCTCCACTTTCTGCTCAGCTATGGCTTTGGGGAGATGACATTTGTGAGTGCTAAGGGGCAAATTAGGATTCAGAGGATAAATGACCAGTCCAAGGAGATCCAGTTAGTAAAGATAATTTTGCATTAGCTCTCAGATCTCCTTGTTGTCTTTCCCAAGGTCTAACTACAAAAACATGCTGTCATCAGGGAAAACATGACCTTTAAAATGCATCATGGAAAATTACTTTTAGGGTGATTTTTGTGTAGTTAAATCTATTTTATTAAAATTATACAGAAATGGTCAAAGGTCACATCTAAACCAAACATGTATAACAAAATAGAAAGTGAGTAAAATATCCACATCATTGATACCATGTTGATAAAGCACGTGTTCTAGATGGCAGTCAGAAATTTGTAATGTTCATGGAGGTACAGTCTACAGTCACACACATATTTTTATTCTCCTTTTATGTGACTGTAAGCATGTCTTCTCATACTTGTCCAATGCAGCCTCTTTTCTACTATCTTTCAAACACAACATAAGTAGCGCATCAAAGCAGGAACAAGCAAATACAAATTTGAAATTTAATTAGCCAAAATGCCAAAATTTTACATCTATGAAAAAAATTTAAAAGTGAGAAAAGCAGTTTGAAATTATCTCATACACAGAAGTGAAGAAGCCAGGTTTGAGGCATATGGTGAAGAATTCTGCCCCTCTTCCCCAAAAGACAAGGTTTCGCCAAATTTTGGTGGCATTAATTAGGACTCTTACTCAGAATCATCTTAATACTCATGACACTGAGCACCAAAATGGGACATTAGACAACAGCCACACAGGTGCAGCTTTAGGACCACAGTGGACTTCCTCAGCGCATCTAAAAAAGGGAGCTAGAGAAGATGCACCAATCATAGACTATGAATAAGAAAGATTATAGTTCATCTACTAGGGAAAAATACATTTGGGGTAAGAATTCACCATAGTCAGTTTCTACTAGCTAAGGGAATAATAGAATACCAAAGTTCAGGTAACTTCAAGGCTGGTAGCTACAACATTGATTCAATATCAGATCTCTTTGGGGAACACTGCTTAGAACCTGAATTCAAATAGAACGGTCATATTTCACAAAGTTCTGATCATAGTTATTATGTCTCTTTATATAGCTTGGATTGTTCAATCCATAACAAGAGTCCAGTGACCCAGGAACATAACTGTATTTCCCCTGCTGAAGCACAGTTTCATATATGTTGCTGCTTGTTCCTTTTCCAAGTTCTTGTCAATACCCAAGTCTTCTAAGAGTGAATATTTCCGTCATAAACAATTACAGCTATCACAACATCACCTGAGGTACTTTATTTAGGGTGAGATGTTTAATGTTCTTATATAAGAACTACTATAACATCTAAATTTTTTCCAAATGGAAAGCCAATTTAGCATTCAATTCAATCCAGACTGGTTACTCTTCCCCACAAAGCATTTAAAATATCATTTTTCACACAGATTCACATATCCATTCCATTGCAAAATTGCCCTATGGCAATTGGACTTTATTTAAAGACACAAAGTTGGCAACAGCATTATAAAGATTTGGTTATAAAGTTTTACTTGAACATTTGCCAGTGGAAAAACCAAGACTTCTGAAAATAATAATATTGACTCTAACACAAGGAAGAGATCAATCCCATGTAAGATGCTATGGAATAAGAACAGCAGGGGACCCACAGAAAAGGACTGATAAAAATTTGAATGATATAAAAACAGTCTTCCCTCACTAAGAAATTTGTCCAGTCCATTTTGGGACAGGAATTGGAAATTACTATCAGAAAACCACCATATATTATATACATAGAATATATAAAAATGGACAAAATGTTAAAATGGCTGCAATTCATATGACATATTATGGATTCAATATTTCTATAGTTATTTTTATATGATCTACATGACATCCTTAGAAAAAAATGCTTTTGGGTTTTTAGATATGAATACTCAGATTTATGAATGTCACCTCACTATAGAAGTCAAAATTTTGTTGCAAAAATTGGACAAAAACTAATTAATGACACCTCATAAAAAATTTCCAAAGCATAATTTTTTCTAAGTGTCTCTCAAAAAACTTTCAGATAGTCCTGGTTCATATATATTATTACAGATGAATTATTAATGGCACCTTCTTTTACTCTCAATTTTTTTTTCTGGTTTGGAACATAAATTAAATGGCAACCACACTTAGAGCCAAATGTTTTCATGGTGCTTTTGTTTTATATTGAGGATAGAGAGGGCTAACTGGATTGAAAACTTAAAGCAGGCAAAGAGTCACCTAGAGAAATTGTTAAAATACAGATTGTTGACTTACAGCCCCAGAAATGATGATATAAATTATTGGGGAGGAGAATATTCTAGAAAGATGGTGGAGTAGGTAGCACTAGAAATATGTATCCCTACATAGAAAAAAATAATGCCCTGACAGAATCTGTCTGATGTTACTATTTTGGAATTCTGGAAACTATTGAAATTAAGTTCCAGGGAAAGACTTGCACTTGCAACTCCCAGGAGATGGCTTAGACTGTCAGTTGTGGTTAATTGTGGTCAATTTTAGCTATTAGCACAATAGCACCTATTCATTCCCCACCTCTCAACTCTGTGGCAGGCAGCGGTCCACTTGTTCCTGGAGCAGCTACCACACAGCTTGCAGAAACTAGGGTGGGCAACAAACAACCCTGCCTGCCAGATAACAGAGACCCGTGCTCTGATCACTGATCACTGCTTCTGATCCCAGAGGTGCAGACAAAGAAACAGTGGCCATTGTTATTGCTCCTCCTCAATTATTGTCAGCCCCTCTCCCCTGGCTGAGGTGGTTCCCAGGGAATGTAAAGGGGGTGGTGCCTCATTTTTTCTCCCTTTGTTTTTCTCATTTTACTCTTTTGGGCGGCTGACATTGAAGATAAAGACATTCACAAGCAACTGTATATATGGGTGAAATTAGGAAGTCACCATGTAGACACAGGGGGAAGATACAAGTTCAGAAAAAAACCTGAGGAGAGAATAAGTTTACACCTCATGCTAATACTTGGCACAGAGACAGCTGCAACAATAAAAAAAAGTCAAGAACAAAACAGCAAACCCTCAGAAAGAAGGAGTATCCGGTTATCAGAGTTAACATATTTTTAGATTCAAATGCTCAGTTTTCAAGTGAAAATCAGAAGGCATACAAAATACTAAGTGCAAAATACTGTCAACCAACAATACTAGATTCAGCAAAACTGTTACCCAAAATGAGGGAGAAATTAAGGCATTCCAGGTAAACAAAAGCTGGGGGAGTTTATTACCTCTAGGCCTTCCCTGCAAGAAATGCTCAGGGGAGTTCTTTGGGATGAAATAAAAGGACCCTAGACAATAACTAAAAGCTATACAAAAATTAAATCTGAATTAAAAATAGGCAATTTTAAAAGCTAGTATTATTGTAACACACTGTATAACTTCATTTTGTTTTCTACATCATTTAAGACACTAAAACATTAAGACAATTATTACGCTAAAAGTTGGTATTGTAATTTTGGTTTGCAATTCCACATTTTGTTTTCTACATAATTTGAGAGATGAATGCATCAAAGAATTATTAGTTTATGTTTTCAAACATGAAATGTATAAGATATAATTTTATAGCATGAACAGCTGAAAGAGGTGGGGACAGAGCTGTAAAAAATATTTGAGTGTATTATTAAAATTAAGTTGGCACAAATTCAAATTAGAATGTTATAACTTTAGCATGTTGAATATAATCACCATGGTAACAACAAAGAATATAGAAGAAAGAAAATAGCAGAAAAAAATACTTTAAATATTTAACTGAAAAATCAACTAGATGAACTAAACACAAAACACAGAAATGTAGAAAATGAGGTATGAGAAAGCTATAAGGCATATAAAAAACAAATAGCAAAATTGCTTGCTTATCAGCAGTGATTTTAAGCGTAAATGGATTAAGCTCTCCAATCAGAAGACAGAGGTTAGTAAAATGGATTTTAAAAAATTATGTAGGCCCAGTCTACAATAGACTCACTTTAGACCCAAAGACACAGATACACTGAAAGTTAAAGGATGAAAAAATATATTTTGTCCAAATAGTAAGTGAAGAAGAGCAAGAGTGGCTATACTAATATCAGACAAAGTAGATTTTAAAACATACAAGAAGGACATTATATATTATTAAAAGGTTTAATGTAGCAAGAAGATATAAAAATTATAAATATTTATGCATCTAATAACAGACCATAAAATATATGAAGCAAAAAGTGACAGAATTGAAAATAGAAACATACAGTTCTATAATAATTGTTGTAGTTATCATACCCCACTCTCAATAATGAATAGAACAATGAGACAGAATATAAGTAAGGCAACAGAGAACTTGAATGGCACAATACACCGACTAGGTCTAATGGACAGATACGGAACACTCTACCCAGTTTCTATGGCATACACATCATTTTAAGTACACATGGAACATTTTCCTGGATAGAACATATATTAGGTCACAAATTAAGTCTCAAAAAACTTACAGTAAAAAATATCATACAAAACATTTTTCTGATCAAAATGGGATAAAGTAAGAAATCAATAACAGAAGAAAAACGAGAACTTTTACAAATTTGTGGAAATTAAACAACATACTCTTACCAATGGATCAAATAATAAATTACATGAGAAATTAGAAAATACTTGGAGATAAACGAAAATGAACAAACAATATGTCAAAACATATGGGACATAATGAAAGCAGTGTTAGAAAATTTAGATGCATACATTACAAAAAACAAGAAAGATCTTAAATCATCAACCTAACTTTACAACTTAAGGAACTAAAAAAATAAGAATATACTGAACTCGAAACCAGCAAAAAAAAAAAAAAAATGAAATAACAAATATTACAGCTGAGATAAAAAAGAGAATGTAAAATAATAGGGAAAATAAATGAAACCAAAAGTTGGTTCTTCAAAATAGTAACAAATTTAGAAAACCTTTAGCTAGAAAGAAAGAAGAAAGACTCAAGTTACCAAAATAAAAAAAAAAAAAGGAACATAGGAACATTACTTCCAAGTCTACATAAATACAAAGATCAGCAGAGTGTATTACGAAAGTAATGCTATGCCAACAAATTGAATAACCTGGATGAAGTGGACAAATTTCTAGAAACGCAAAGCCTACTAAATCTAAACCACAAACAAATAGAAAATTGTAATAGACATTTGAAGAGTCAGGAGATAGATTACTAATCAAAAATATCCTGACAAACAAAAGTCCTTGGCCTGATGGCTTTTTTGCTGAATTCTACCAAACATTTAAAGAAGGGCTCACCCCAATTTTCAATAATTTCCAAAATATCAAAGAAGAGGGAACACTTCCTAACACATTCTATGAGGCCAGAACTACCTTGATACCCAAGTCAGACAAAGACATCACAAAAAATAGAAAACTAAAGATCAATATTCCGTATGAACATTAATGGGAACAATCTTCAAAAAAGTACTAGCAAACTGAATTTTGCAACATATTAAAGGAATTATACACCATTTCTAAGTAGGATTTATGCCTGGAATACAAAGATGGTTCAACATACGAAAATCAAAGTAGGATTTATGCCTGGAATACAAAGATGGTTCAACACACAAAAATTAAACAGTGGAATATACCACATTAACAATGGAATACACCATACTAATGAAGAAAAAAGACATATAATCATCTTTTATTGATGCAGTAAAAGCACTTGACAAAACTCAATAACCTTTCATAATTAAAACAATACTCAGTAAACTAGGATAGAAGGAAACTACCTCATCATAATTTTTTTAAAAAGTTTTTCCTCTAAGATCAGGAATAAAGCAAGGGTGTCTGCTTTCCTCACTTCTATTTAACATAGTACTGGAAATCCTAGCTAGAGCAATTAGGCAAGAAAAAGAGAGAACATATGTTGGAATAAAGGAAGAAGTAAACTTATCTCTGTCCATAGATGATATAATCATATATGTAACAACTCTTATGATTCCACCAAAAAATCTCATATTAAACTAATAAATGAATTCAGAACTAATAAGTGAATAATTACATATGGTTATATCAGCTGGCGTAAAACAAACATGTTGGCCAATAGAATAAAATACTTACATGGCCAAATTATTTTTGACAAGGGTGGCAAGATCATCTAATGGGAAAAAGACACTATTTTTAACAACAGATGCTGAGAAAACTGAATCTCCACATGCAACGGAACGAAGTTGAACCTTATATGAACCTCCATATAAAAATTAACTGAATATGAATCAAAGACCCAAATGTAACGCCTAAAAATATAAAATGCTTAGAATATAACATATATAATGTGATTTATATATACAATGGAATATCATTCAGCCTTAAAAGGGAAGCCAAGTCTGACATAGACTACAACATGGACAAACCTTTAGGATGCTAAGTGAAATAATCCCATCACAAAAAGGTAAATTCTGTATGATTATACTTCTATGAGGTACTTACAGTGATCAAAATCATACAGACAATAAGTAGAACTGTTTGCCAGCAGCCGAGCTGGGGGAAGGGGGGGGAATGAGGAATTGTTCAATGGGTAGAATTTCAGTTTTGAAAGGTGGAAAGAACCCTGAAGATGGAGGATGGTGATGTCTACACAATGTAATATATGTATTTAATATCACTAAACTGTTCATTTAAAAATGATTAAGATAGTAAATGTCATGTGTATTTTGCCACAATAAAAAAGAAGAAAAAATGAATTAGGGCTCAGTTCTTAAAATCTGTTTTTTTGTTTGTTTGTTTGTTTGTTTGTCAATCTCTCTCTCTCTCTCTCTGACCTGTCTCTGAGCACAGGAATTATTATTCTGCTTATGGTTGACACAGTCAATCGTATTTAAACCTTCAAAGAGAAATACAAAGTTACACAGATTGTAGTTTCACATTGAATGTATCGTTATTGCATGTAATCATGACCATAGTCCTTTGAAGCTAGAGCAAATCGGAGCAGAAATTGCTAAGTGTTCTGGGTTTATTACGAAGCTGCCATACAAACGCTGGGAAGGAGGAGCTCCGGGGAGGGAAGGAGAGGAAGGAGTTGAAGGAAAGAATCAAGTGCAATGAATAGCTGCAATTACAAATTAGGCAATCGGGCATGGATGCATTTGCCTTACTTTGCACACTCTTCTATGCATTCTGAATTCACTACTGTCTATTTGTGTGAATGCATCCTTATTTCTTGTTCCTGAGTTTCTTTAAAAAATAATGATCTTTGGCTGGAAATAAAATACTCTATGCGACACATTGCATAGAGGAAACCGTATCATACATAACTGTATAATGATAACCCTCTGTGTTTTGGTTATCAAGACATTTTAGGAAGTCTAAAAAATGGAAAAACATACTGTCATGTCCTGACAAAGGAATTGATGACTCTGGAAATGATGTTATAGTTGTAAACTAGAACCACTAAATATGCCTTACAATTCCATAAAAATGGAAAAAATACATATACTAAAATAAAACAGCTAAAGAGAAAAGTACCTGAAAAGTTAGAATTACAAAAAAATCTATATTTATAACTATAGCACAAATACATCTTGAGCTTTCGGTAGTAGAATAATTCTCACCTAAACTCTCACGCACTGGTAAATATAAAAGTGTTTCCTGGCAGGTAATGATTAAAGAGTACTAGCAAGGATGACCACTACCAACAACGTATTTCTTCCACTAAGTTTGAAATAACTAAACTTTAAGGACATTTTAGAGAACTGCAGTCAGTAGGACAGATTTACTATTTTCCCTGTGGAGTGGCACTACAAAACAAGTTTGGGATGAACTAATTGCTCTGATGACACTATGATCAGAACATAATTGGAATTGCCAATGAAACCACCAGCAGAATTGTGGCAGTTCAATAGTTTTCCCCTACTCATATTCTGACATATAACTTGCTTGGAAAAACTTTGAAATCATAGTTTCTTTTAACTGTGTCATAGTTTTTAAAACACTTTCAGGTCAACCTCTCTAATGTTGCCGATGTGTGTGTGTACGTGTGTGTGTCCGCTCTGGAAGGCTGAGGGGGCTCTTTTTTCTTCCAAATAATCAATATAAACGCTGATACCAAAAAAAAAAAAAAAGAGACAAAAGTGACTAGTCCATTAAAATCTGAGCTACCTGATTTTTATACTGATTAAAGTAAGTGGAATTTAGGACACTGAATTTGGAGATGAGAGCATTTATCTGTCTTTCCTTTTTTTTAATTTTACTCTAGATTCTGAGAAAATGTGTAAAGAAAACTATGAGAGACATTGATAATGGCTAATTGAAATATATGACTCCAATATCATTCTATGATAGAACAGTAGGTTGTATTACTGTTCAAACAATAAGCCACTGATCAGGTTCAGCATTTCACTTGCTCTGGCCAAGGAAATGACAGCAGAAGTAACATGTCTCTTCCAAGCAGATCTTCTGAGACTGCATAGTGTTCACCATGTTCCTTCTCTCCTTCATTATCAGCAATCTTGTAAAAAGATATCCAGCCAGGCTGAGTTTGGGAGTGCAGGTGATGTGGGTGAAGCAGCAGTCAAATGGCAATGACCATGTGGCACAGGTGAGACAGCAACCTTTATCAGATGCTACTGAGGTTTTGAGATCACTTGATACTTCAGTTAAATTAGGTATCTTGATTAGTAAAGACAACAATCAGATTATAACATGATAAACATGTTAAAGCTATCTGCTCATTAATGTATATTTGACATGATATACACAAAGAAGCAGAGTTCGTTATATTCTATTTATTGTAGAAATTCAAAAGTCTCATTTTAAAATCAGGTATGCTGCTGTTTATTATTTCTGTAGATTATATAATGAGATAATGATAAACACTTAAAATATAATTTCCCCAAATTTAGAAGAGGAAAAATGTAAATGAGGATGGTTTCAGTTTTATGGTTATCATAGAATGTAATAAATCAAAGATAACCAGAGATAAGGCAGGACATTGATAAATGTCTTCTATAGGGAAAGTTTTTCTAACAGATGTTTCCCAAGCATTAAAATTACATGGTTATAGCCAATGATTCAATGCTAGCCATATTTATAATAAAAAATACTAAGTGGAGAAAAAGTTTCTCATATTATAATTATGGGTTTTAATTGCCCTTAGAGTTAACATGTACAATTCACTAAATAAATATTAAAGAAAGCATTGTTAATGATCTGTACCTAAATATATGGTCCCTGACAAAAAATAATTGCTTGTATTCCCAGAAATCCTTGTAAGCACCAAAATGTCTCTCTATGCTTGCTTAATACCTTAAAAAATATTTTTGTTTTGTTTTCAATTAATTGTATTATAATCGAAATTCCCAAATGTTAGTATTTGCTTTTATATAATTCTACCAGTATGTGGAGCTTTTCTTTTAGCTAGATACAGATATAAATATAGAGGTAGATATAGATACATACATAGAAAAGCTATTGTGTAAGGCTTGATTCAGTGTGCATGTGGTCTACTTTGGATGTTGTCCAAGAAGACATACTTTTTAGAACTACTCACAAAATCTCGTGGCATGCATCCCACAGTGGTAGAGTGGTAAAATTATAAGCATTTATATAAGAATTTTTTGCTTTATGGAATTCAAATTCTAAAGATTGGTTTGCATTTTCATGGAAAACTCCATCTTGGTCAATTCTAGTCACAGCCAAAATCCACCTGATTTCCCGCACTCTTAAGTCAGGTCAACCTCCCCAAGGAAAATCAGTTGAAGGCTCTACACTGGAGTCTCACACTCCACATCTACCTTGTCTTAGTGACTTAAATAATTGAACAGGCTTGGAGCTTAATGGATCTTCTGTTCTCAGCCACACCTTTTCCTCTCATGAGCCTCTGGCCATAACAACATGCTTCAGCTGAATGGGCTGTGACCTTGTAATTTGTCTTCTTAATCTTCTTATTAACCATTCATTGATTAACAAATGAGATCAATAACATATTTTTGTGATTCAGTCATTGCAATACCTGAACTTCTCTAATTGCTTTAGTCTATGTTACCATGTATAGATGTGTGCGTGTGTGTGTTTGAAAGAGGTGCCAAAGAAACCATTTATTAAGCATAAACTCAGTAGTAACATTGAAGTTTGTGAAAATTCATGATCTTGAAATTGCACTCTGCTCATGGATTAAACTTAATACCTGACATAGTGCTGGTAATAGTGTTGAAAATATCATAGTATTCCTTCAGTTTTGGAGCTAACTACCCATAAATCAGTTCAAAAACAATATAAGAAAAATATCAGTATAATGAATAACCACAATCTTAACTACACCTAAACTTCCTATTTTCTATTCAGCATTCTATTTCTAATAAACTTTAATAAAAGATTAATAGAAATGGAATACTGAATACTTTTATTAAAAGGTAAGAGAAATAAAAGACTGAAGACAATAAACTGTAAGGCAAAGAAAGTTGACTTTTAAAACTTGTCAAGTGAAGGGAACTGTCATGCAGATACTAAGCACAACCGTGAGCTTCAGTTGCAGGTTAGAAGTTAGAGTGTTGAGAAGGAGGAAGAGCTGATGGTGAACTGTGTGGTGTCAGGGAAGGTAAGAGAAGGGAGCAGGGTGTCATTGAGGTGAAAAAGGTGAACATGGTGTGAAATGTATGTCTTTTGTAAATTCACTTCTCTGTAAGAAACAGAGCTGCAATTCATAACACATTAGTTGCATAAAGCATGGGAGCCTGTTATGGGAAAAGAAGGGAACGTATTTGGGAAAAGAAGGGAACATATTTGCAAATTGTTCAAGGACAATGACTCCTTCTATCAGAATGGAGTCACAGTTTTCAGGTTGTCCCCCAGTGCTATTTTAATTATTCTAATTCTCAACCATGCCTTCAGTTTTGTGTCAGAAATGTAAATGATTACCAACCTTCTCAGACTTAAGAATTGTTTCTTCCCATGTAATAAGTGGTAAATATACACATGCATATTAAAATAATTAACATTAAAAAAGATGTGTAGGAAATATGAAGTTTAACATTAAGGACAGAAAAGTTTACTAAAATGTGTGCTAGATTAGAAAACAATAACTATTCCCTACAGTTGCAGAGATTCAAGATTTATTAGTCCCATATTTCAAGCAGCTGACTTTGATTTTCATGTTTGACATATAAGATATGATTTCTGCTTTCAGGCATGTGTATCTTTGAAATTTTCTCACTTCTCAATTCTGTCAATTCCTTAGTGATCAAGTTTTCAATAAAAACTACCTTCAGTATCTTGGTGCAATTATTGATATGTGTTTTATTTCTATTTCAATTAAATAGATCCACTGAAAAGATAAATGTAAGCCCAATACAGAATTGCCCTTGTTTTTACAGTTATCGGGTAGCTAAAATGTGAACTTCTGTATCTCTTTTTCCAAAACCCTCCTTCTTTTCACTTTGTCATATGGAGTCACCAATAAAAATACATTGAATGCTAAGACATGGAATAGTATCAGAAGCAAAACAGCTTAAAGGTTTAAATTGATTATTCTCCTAGTTTTAAGATCCTTAATATAGAGTGAGAATCTCAGATGTTAAGGATTACTAATCCTTTAGTAATAATTGATTGATCACACACACATATATTATCGTGGCTGCTCGATATTTGGAAAAGGGTAAGATGAGGATCACAGGTGCAAGAGAGGTGGTGAGGCCTTCTGAGTACTAAGAATCACCTCAGGATGCTGTGCAGCATTCTTAAGCCTCAGCCATCTCCGACCATGTGAAAAACAGGCTAATTTGCTGCTAAGTCCTTATAATCTTTAAGAAATACCACTGGGTATGCTCAGACATGTGAGGTGTCCAGAACTGCACCTAAAAGTCCTGAACACTTTCCAAAATGAGGAGGCACTGAAGAAGCTGGAATGTGATAGTGAAACTCTGACCTTAAGAAGTTCCCTAATAAGCTAATAGTTTTCCTATTCTCAAGACCTTCTGAATTAGCATTTGATTCCTTTTTTTCTAAATTTCTCTATCAAAATTTTAAAGGGAAATCCTATTTAATTTAAACCTTTCAGAAATCCCTTAGACCTGATCTGTCCCTACCAGATGCTCGGAAAAACATACGCCCAAAACATCATCCTAGTGTGGACTAGATGCAATGGAGGTTTATTTTTCTTGGGAAAAATATGTTAGCACCCAGTCCTATAACCAAGCATCTTACATGATTATCATGTAACCGTGAGCAAGTTACTTAACATGTAGTTGTTGTGTCTTGTTCTGCAAAACTGTCTCAAAAGTTTCAGACTACTTAGTTAGTGAATGCAAAGCTCTTTGAAAAGCTGTAAACATAAGGAATTTTTAACAAAGAGAAGTGAGATGTCCTAATTATGGACTGTGGGTACATACGAATACTTACAAAATATTTTTTACGGGGCAAGAAGGTTATTTAGGGGGTGCAAAATGCATGGTGATACCTCTAGAAATAAGGATGGATACTAGTTGCAGAAATATGTGTTTTTAATCAGAAAATATAATTTCAAAAAAATGACCTATGAATTGAAAGTTAGAACTTTTCGTAGCAGTGATGGGATGTGCTCTCCATTGTTTTGAAATAAAAGTTTAACAAAAGCAGAGACTGCTTTTGAATGATCATCCCTCTCTGTCTGTCACCAACACATTTAGGTGCTTTTACAAGGGCAAAATCTTGACATAAACCATGCTAAGCAAGGGGAAGATATCCATCCTTCTTTCTTAGAGCCACAGGCTCTTTCAAGAGCAGTGTGAAAAAACAATTGAATGTTAGGAAAGGTCAAAAGCCAGGATGAAGAGACATTCTGATTAAAAGCTTTCCCTAAAGGCAGCAAGACCTTTCCCCGTTCTCTAATTCAAACATAAAGACATTTAGCTCATGCTAGTTTTCTGGTTAATTTTTCAAGAATATGGGTTGTTAGGGATCAGAATACTGTATAAGCTTCAAAAGATTTGAAAAGCTCTGGCTGGACCCAAACTCTTTAAATTGGGTCTCACTGCTAACATAGCTCTTGTTCATTCTTTTAATTTGTGCTTTTCTTCTTTCTTCACATTTCTTTCTGATATCCTTCACAGTTTTAAAAGGCTCATTTTTTAAGCTATATTATTTAAGACAAAGAATTTCTACAGTCTTGTAGGAGAACTGAGTTTTTTTACTTTCCAAAAGAAGCTAGTCATACAATATTTTTTAGAAATCAGTGGCATTGATATACGAACCTCAAAAATTTTAAAGGCTTAATTTTTATCCCAGTTACTTTGGTACAGAAAACCTCAGAAGATCAAGTTTTCTTTTTATATTTCTATTACTTCCTGGTTTCAGTCAGATCTGAAATACCACAAAACAGCTTGATTTGGATTTTTTTTCAATATGATACAAAAGTTTCCAAGTTTGAACATTGATGGAAACCCAGATTTCTCATTTATATAATATGGAAAGCAAAAGTGAAAAAAAGTGAAAGACTAACATTTACAAGGATTGATTTACTGTCTACATGTATAGATCCATAAGGTTGCTGTCACACCCTGTCCCTAATAATATTTGCAGGACCCAGGGCTACAGTGGAGATCTGCATCCTACATGTGCAAATAGTATAAGAGAAAGCCAAGGAAACGACAACTTGTCAGTTCTTCAAAATGTTAAACATACAGTTTCTGTCTGATCCAGCAATTCCACTCTTAATTATATACCCAAAAAAATTGAAAACAGGGACTCAAGCGGACACTTGTACAACAATGTTCATAGCAGCATATTCACTGTAGTTAAAACATGGAAGCAAGTCAAGTGCCCAGCAACTAATGAATGGATAAGCAATATGTGGTACACACATGCAATGAAATATTATTTATCTATAAAATTATGGAATGAAGTACTGATACACGCAACAACATGGATGAAACTTGATAACACTGTGCTACAGGAAAGAAGCTAGACACAAAGGGAAAACACTGCATGTGTCCACTATATTCAGGATCTAGAATACGCAAATGCAGGAAAGCAGAAGGAAGAATAATGGTTACCAAGGCCTGAGGGTACAGGGGAGTGGGAAGTTAGCGTTTAACAGGAACAAATGTTTCGTTTAAAATTATGAAAATGTTCTGTGTATAGTACCGATGGTTGTACAACATCATGAATGAACTTAAAGCCACTGAATTTCACACTTAAAAATGATGAAAATGGTAAATTTTATGTAGGTTTTATATATATTTATATTTTCTGTATATTTTACCACCTAAAATTACTTTATATAAAAAAGGAAACAATCTGTTAAACAAGTAAGGTATATCCTATTCTCTTCTCTTGACACCTTATACCTTTTGGTATAATTTGAGTTTAGGCTTGGCGGATTTCACTGTCTTCCATCTGGAATACTGTGAAAGCCTCCTGCTGTACATTCCTTACCTACACACACACACACACACACATACATACAGACACACACACACACCCCTGTAGTGAATTCTCTGCTATTCCTGCCTAGCCTGCCACACCTTGGAGGATCCCGGGGTCATGTACATTAGCCCCACGATCAAACAACATCCTCATCCCCTTGCTGGAGAGAGGCCCATACTGGTGATGGTGTGGTGTGACCACAAGAACATGAATCCAAGCAAGAGATCGGCTCTTGCAAATGAGCTTCACACTCTGCAAGGAAGAGCCCCAGAAAGCATTGTGCAGAAGGAGACACAGGCTAATTGTGTGCACATTCCCTTGGCTTATGGCGTTCTTGGACTTCTTGCCCCATGCCGAGGGGTGCATTGTCCACAAGAGGGTAGGAGTGGGGATCCTCTACAGTACGGGGTCCAGCATAGCCTCCTCTCTCCTTGAGGTCTCAGGGCAGAACTGCGTCCTGTGATTGATTTACAGACTTTTCATGCAACCTCACCAGTCGCACTGAGTAGAGAGAACTTCACCAGTTCAAAGAAAAAAATAAATGTCTCATCTAGACTTCATACAAAAAAAAAGGTCTCTGAGCTCACACACTTGTTTCAAGTTTTTCTATTTTAAGAAATGGCTGTGGTGTTAATCCATGTAGAATTAACACCAGCAGCCCTCTGCGGCACATAACCTTTTGACATCCAGATTGGTTTGTTTAAACACTCTTTGTTGTTGCTGCTCAGTCATTTCTCTCAAATGCTGACAAACTTGTGCACAGACAGACACTCCAGAAAATCTATTTTGGGGTCCCTAAAGTGGATTATTGACTTTGCTGGACAGCTGCCATGTATTTTTACTTTATACACCCCTTTTCTCTCCTTAACTTTATCTTCCAATAAGTAACAGAGGCCCTAGTAGTCTGACTATTTTAAAGAAAAAAAGTGATGGTGATTTTGAATAAATAAAGAAGAATCACAGCTTTTTCTTCTCATTAAAACAAGAACACTTGATTGATCATGTATTGATGTCTATGCTATGATTAACATCCACTTGTACCTTTCCCATCTCTTTCCAGTTTTAAAAGTACATACCTATCACAATCCTGCCATTTCTTTGGAAGATCTCGACCTGCAAATAGAACTTGGCTGTATTGCTTTGGTTTTCTCTTTGAATTTTGCAAGTATATCTAGTTCTTCCTGTTGTAAATATATTTAGTTGCTTCCATATTTAGAAGATCAAGAATACTATCCTTATGACCAGAAATTGAAACTACTCATTTTTTTCTTTGGTTCTCCTGATGAAACCAAATTGTCTTAACTTTTTAAAATTTGCCAATGAGACGTTTACCTTTCAGAATTAAGCTAGAAATGTGATGTCTGTGGTTTCTCATTGGCTTATTTATATATCCCTACAGAAATCATCACATTAAACACTACATAAGCAGTCACTGCAGGCAAAAGCCATTATTGATGCTAAAATTAGTGGGTAACTCTATGATGAAAAACAGAGTATTTCCATAGCCTAAAAATATCTTCCCAGAAGATACTTACAAGTTATAAATTTAAAAAAAAAATCACTTAAAAGTAAAGACATCTGACAGACAACATAAAAATCAAAACAAACAAACAAACAAAACATCAAAAAAAAAATGATCCACTGGGCATGGTGGCTCATGCCTATAATCCCAGCACTTTGGAAGGCTGAGGTGGATGGATCACGAGGTTGACAGATCCAGACCATTCTGGCCAACGTGGTGAAATCTCGTCCTACGAAAAATGCGAAAATTAGCTGGGGGTGGTGGCGCATGCTTGTAATCCCAGCTACTTGGGAGGCTGAGGCAGGAGAATCGCTTGAATCTGGGAGGTAGAGGTTAAAGTGAGCCGAGATCATGCCACTGAACTCTGGCCTGGGGACAGAGCGAGACTCCGTCTTAAAAAAAAAAGAAAAGAAAACAATGATCCGTGTTTACACCTCATACATCACATGATATCATATAGTGGGAAAAGCACAGTATCATCACATCTGCCGCAGTTTTGAAAAATTGCATAACCTCAATTTAGTCATGTGAAAACATCAGACTAACCCAAACTGAGGGGCATTCTATACACAATAACAGACCAAGTGTTCTCCATGAGTTTCAAGTTCGCAAAAGACAAGAAGAGTGAGGGACTGGCACAGATTGCAGACAACAGTGGTGACATGACACATAAATGCATTGTGAATCGTGAAGCCAGAAGAAAGACATTAGTGGTAAAACTGAAAACATTTTAATAAGGCCTGTAAATTAGTTAATATTATTAACTAAAACTAGCAGTAATACTATCATTAATATCCTATATTGCTGTATTTAATATTATATACTATATTTTGTTATTACATCATTGTATTATGGATAAGTAAATAATGATACTATTAGTTAATAATAATTAGTTATAGTGTAACTAATACCAATTGGCTCATAGTGAATGTTGGTTTTCTGATTTCAATAAATATACCATGATTATAAAAGACGTTATCCTTAAGTGAATCTGGATGAAAAGTATACAAAAACTTTCTACTATCTTTACAGTTTTTCCAAAAGTCTCAATTTATTTGAAAATAAGAAATTAAAATAAAACAGAGCATATTCAGCAAACTTTTTTTTTGTGCTTTGATCTTGTTCCATCTGCCTGGAATGAAGGATCAGTGCTGCAAGGGGAGCAGGCAGAAGGTACCAAGGACGAGGGTGATTACCCAGAAACAGAGGGGCCATGGCTCACAGAACTGTGCTGCTGCAGAAGCTCATGCTGCCTGCCTGCCAGTCTCCAGCCTCTTGTCATATGGGAAAACAAACAAAAACACGAAAAACAAAGTCTGCATATTTGGGCAATCCACCAAAAATAATAAGATAAATAATTCTGATATTTAAACTCTATCATTCTTTGGAAATTAACATTTTTCATTAACAAATTATTATTATTATTTATGAGATGGAGTCTTGCTTTGTTGCCCAGACTGGAATGTAGTGGTGCAATGTCAGCTCACTGCAACCTCCGCTTCCTGGGTTTCAAGCGATTCTCCTGTCTCAGCCTCCCGAGTTGCTGGGATTACAGGCATGCGCCACCATGCTTGGCTAATTTTTATATTTTTAGTAGAAACGGGGTTTCACCATGTTGGCCAGGCTGGTCTCGAACTCCTGACGTCAGGAGATCCACCAGCCTCGGCCTCCCAAAGTGCTGGGATTAGGATTACAGGCATGAACCACTGCACCTGATTCATTATATAATAATTAAATAATTATATATATTTATATATAATTAAATAATAATTTAATTAATAATTAAACAATAATTAAATAATTATACATAAATAATTAAATTATTATTCTCAATGATTACAACGAAATCTTTGAATGCTATATACTTTAACAGTCAAAGATTTGCATGCTTCTTTTTTGAGAGGAGGGTGCACAGTACCAGTGTCTGCCTAACTTGGAAGTCACTAAACAAGATTTCCTCAACACGCATTGGTGATGTCTATGACAAAACATCACTGACATTACATTCAATCAACTTTACATTGATGCAGTAGCTTACATTTTACAAAATATGTCAGATGCATCATCTTACTGAACAGCCCCAATAATTCTTTGAGGTAGATATTGTTATTTTCATTAGTGGAGAAGACTGATGTTCAGCGAGGTTTAACTACTCAAGCTCATGTGGCCACCATGGTGGTATGAAAATACACCCTTTTTTTTATATCATTCCTCACTTCATACAAGGGAGGCTAGTTTTCTTGCTCTGAAGTATGACCACCCTTAGTGACTCACTTCCAATAAACTGAATGTGTATAAATGGTGACCTGTGACTTCTAAGACCAGGTCAAAAAGGCATTATGGTTTCCTTCTCACCCTCTCTTTCTTGTATCTCCCATTCTGGGGAAAGTCAGCTGCTAAAAAGTGAGGCCAGTCAAGCTGCCAGTGAGGAGTGGATATCTTCTGCCAATACCACATAAATAAGATACCTCGGATGCTGATGCTGCAGCCACTGTCATACCTACAGGTGGCTGCTGCCCTGACTGGCATCATCACTGTAACCTCATGAAAGATCCCAAGCCAGAACCGTCCAGTTTAGCCATTCCCAAATGCTTGACCCATCAAATCTGTAAGAGATAACAAATACTTACTGTTTTAAGCCACTAAGTCTTGGGATAATTTGTTACACAGCAATAGTTAACTAACACTGCTACTGGTAACAAAGGCTGGATTGGAACCCGGATTCTTCGATCCAAGATTCAGAGTAATTTTTACTATACTACAGACGCTTTCTTCTTGAAAACCTATAAACCAGTTCGTTATATTGCTGCAAACATAAATAATCCACATGTAAATGTAGCTTTGTAATCAGCACTCTCAGTAATGGGAGGCATTTGCCATTTTGCAGATATTTCCTGTCACTGCTTCAGGGCTCACATCCCCAGCATGACATAACATTTAGTGGTTAATAGGAAGAACAGGCAGAGGAATTCTCACGTGCAACGAAATCCATGCAGTATTCGTGGAATAACTCATGCAAGTGTCTTAGAACATACTTTATTTATATAGTGTATAAATAAAAAGATTTTATCCCTGCTAGGGTTTATACCTGCGATAGTCCAATCACTCTAGAATAGGTAATTGATTAGAGTAGCTATAGTTAGCCACTGTATTGCTATATGATTGTTAAATTTTATATTAATCCTATTTGTCTATATGTTTTCTTTGTTTGTCCAAAAAAAGATGATTATGAACAGAGCAGTTACCAGGACAGAAGAATATATTTTGCACACATGAATATTATCAAAGGTATAGGATTTTTTCTAAACATATAAAATAATTTAATATTTAATAATTATAGCTATGTTTAATAATTATAGCTATCAATTAGTATAGCTATATTTAATAACTATAGAAATCAATTATTAAACTTTATTATTTTGACATATCCACACAGGTGCGCATGTGCACACACACTTATTCATGTCCCCCCTGCAGACGTCTCGATGCCTCTTCTCTCTCAAGTCCAAAAATGGAAGCAAAGGCAGCAAACGTCTGGAACAGCTTTAACAAAACTTCAATAAGAGAACGACGCATGGCTTGCAGGTTTTAAAGCTCTACCCCATGTGTTCTCATCTTGGAATAAGTCATTTTTACAGTCCCATACCATGTCTGACTAAGGCCAGATTCTATGTGGAAATCATGTGCTTCCTAAAGCTTTGCCTGAAAATGGGCCATTCTTTTCAACAGAATTTGACATTTCTGGTCAAATGGAAGAGAAATACCACAGGCAGGGCTAGTAGTAACCTGCCACTGTCTCACTCTTGTAATGCTGGTGTTTTCCCTCCTTATTTGAGCTCAACTAAGGTGCTAATCACTTTGGTATGTGTATGTGCGTGCCTGAGTCTTAGTCAATGTGGCCAACAACTGACTCTTTTTCTCAAATTTTTCAATTCTCTACTGTGCTGTGTTTCTACTCTAGATGCAGGAATACATCAGAGGTTGCTAGGAAGTTTTTCCTGGTGTTCAAATAACTGCAACTGGGTTCCATTAAAAAAAAAGAGAAAGCAGGTGTAAAATTACTTAAATAAAAAGTAGCCTCCAAATTGTTGACATCTATTTTTTGTGGGGTACATACACAGGTACCTTTAAAACTATAAGAATTATAGCTTACATTTGCTAATTGTGTTTATCTGTGGATTCTACATTACATAAACAATTCAAACCTCAAGCATAAACGTTTAAAAAACACATATGAATAGCAAAACAAAAGAATAGAAGATTTTTAAAAATCAGAATGTGTGACTTTCAGTTTTATCTCCTATGTGTGAAAGCTTGGACTTCATTATTCCTGTTCTTACAAGGAAAAGCAGGACAAAGTGAAAATCAATGAATTTTGTTGGATGCATCAGAGAATAGAAGTTATAGGATAAAGCACCACCTCATCCAGCAGACGCAGCTGAGATCCGCTTAGCTGGAATAATAAGTGAATACAGCAAGGTTACAGGATATCAGGGCAATATAAAAAGTCCATGGCTTTCTCATACATGGAAGACAAAGATTTGGAATTAAAATGTAAAAAAAACCTTATAATTTACAATAGCATCCAATAAATGATATACTCAAATATAAATCTAACAAAATATGCACAGGATTTGTATGTTGAAAACTATAAAACATTGATGAAAAAATCAAAGATCTCAATAAACGGAGCAATATTTCATGTTTATGCATTAGAAGACATAACATTGTTGAGATGTCAATTTCCTTCAACCTAATCTGTAGATTCAGTGTAACCACAAAAAGAAAATCGTGGCAAGCTATTTTGTAGATGGAAACAAACTGATTCTAAATTTCATACAAATGGCACAAGACCTGGAAAAACAAATACAGTAGTAAAAAAGAATAAGAAGAAAGTCAAAAGACTTGTCCTATTAGCCTTCATGATTTACTATAAAGCTACAGTAATCAAGATAGCATGATATTAGCCAATCAATAAACACTTAGATGAATGGAACAGAACAGAAAAGACAGATATCATTGGTATTAGTTTATTTCGTGCTCCTGATAAAAACTGGGCAATCCACAAAGTAAAAGAGGTTCAATGGACTCACAGTTCCACGTGGCTGGGGAGGCCCACAACCCTGGTGGAAGGAAAAAGGCACGTCCCACATGGCGGCAGCAAAAGAGAAAATGGGAACCGAGTGAAAGAGGTGCCCCTTATAAAACCATCAAATCTCATGAGACTTATTCACTACAACAAGAACAGTATAGGGAAAACCTCACCCATGATTCAATTATCTTCCACAGGGTCCCTCCCACAACACGTGGGAATCATGGGAACTACAATTCAAGATGAGATTTGGGTTGGGACACAGCCATATCATATGATTATTGTACAGAAATACCATCATTTAATCTTTGACAAAAGGGCCAAAAAGTTTGAAAGAAAAAGAGAACAGTTTTTTTTTTTTTTTTTTTTTGAGACGGAGTCTTGCTTTGTCGCCCAGGCTGGAGTGCAGTGGCGCGATCTCGGCTCACTGCAAGCTCCACCTCCCGGGTTCACACCATTCTCCTGCCTCAGCCTCCCGAGTAGCTGGGACTACAGGCGCCCACTACCACGCCCGGCTAATTTTTTGTATTTTTAGTAGAGACGGGGTTTCACCGTGTTAGCCAGGATGGTCTCGATCTCCTGACCTCGTGATCCGCCCGCCTCGGCCTCCCAAAGTGCTGGGATTACAGGCGTGAGCCACCGCGCCCGGCCCGAGAACAGTTTTTTCAACAAATGATTCTGGATTAATTGAACATCCACATACAAAAATAAATAAATAAATAAACTTAGAAAAAGACCTTATACCTTACACAAAATTAAATCAAAATGGATCACAAATGTATGTAAAATACAAATGATGAAATTTCTAGACAAAAACATAATAGAAAATCTGTCTGACCCAGGATTTGGTGATGAGTTTTTAAATATAACACCAATAGCACAATCAATTAAACAAATAGATGTGTTGGACTTTATTAAAATTAAAAACTTATGTTTTATAAAATAAATTGTTCAAAGAATAAAAAGACAATCCACAGACTAAAAGGAGATATTTGCAAAACACATATCTAATAAATCACTTACATACAAAATATACAAAGCCATTTTAAAACTCACCAAAAAGAAAACAACATAATGAAAATAATTGTTGACAATGAAATGGAGTAATGGGAACTTTCATCCACTGCTGATCAGAACTCAAATTGGCACAATTGCTTTAGAAGACAATTTGTCAGTTTCTTAACAAGGAAAAATGTAGCATTATCATATAATCCAGCAATCAGGCTACCAGGTGTTTAACTAACTTATTTGAACATTTATATCCACACAAAAAGCAGCATGCATATTTATACATGTGGCAACTTTATTTATAATTGTCCCAAACTGGAAACAATCAAGATGCCTTTCAATAGGTGAATGAATAAATAAACCATGGTATATCCATGTGATGAAATATTATTCAGTGATTTAAAAATGGGCTATCAACATACACAAAGACATGGATGAATCTTAAATCCATATTACTAAATGAAGGAAGTCAGTCTGTAAAAGCTACATACCCATGAGTTCATTTATATGATATTCTGTAAAGAGCAAAACTTTAGAGCCAGTAAGCAATCAGTAATTTCTAAGGGAGGGAAAGTTTGACTGGGTGAATCACAGGGCTGTTCTTGGGCTGTAAAATTATTCTGTATGATACTGTAATGGTGAATACATGACACTATGAGTTTGTCAAAACCTTAGAGAAATGGTTAATCCTGGAGCTACATAAGGTAATATACAAGATAAGCCTGGAGCATCTTGACATTTTAGAAAGTAAGAAAGTGCTAAACAGACCAAGCTGCAATAACATCAAAAGCACACAGCAGCTACTTAAAGTGTCAGATGACCAAAGCTGGAACAATTTGAGCAAAAATAAAAAAGATTGGATTATAACCCAAAGTACAAGAGAAATGTCCATGAGTTCTTATTGATATAGCTAAAATACAATATAGAAACAGGGAAAAAATTAATTTTATAGTGGAGAATCCTGACAAATACCACCTCGACCAGGTGATCAGTGTTAACGTCAATAGTTTTAAGTCATGTCAATAGTATAAACCCTTGATACGCTGTGATGAGAATGTATTTTACCTCTGTGACAGTCCATCCCCACAACCCCTAAGTCCAGTCTAATCATGGTAAAAAATCAGAAAAATTCCAAGAAAGGAACATTTTACAAAATATCTGACCAGCACGCCTCAAAACTGTGAAGGTCATCAAAAATAAGAAAATTCTAAGAAACTGTTATAGCCAAGAAGCACCCAAAGAGACAAGATTAGTGAAAGTTCTGTGGTATCCTGGATGGAATGGAATTCTGGAGCAGGCAAAATATATATATATATATATATTTTACATGTGTATATCATATATATTTATTTTATATACATTGTATATAAATATATATTATATATATTTGTTACATATTTAATAATGAGAGCAAAACTTTAGAGCCAGTAAACAATTCAGTGATTTCTAGGGGAGGGGACGGGATATATAAAATATACATATAATATACGTATTTAAATATATGTGTGTGTGTGTGTATATATAATATATATATGTGTGTAACATATATGGAGCATTCTGTAAGCTCTGTGTGTTTTTTTGTTAATTTAAAACTATTCTAAAAATAATGTTTATTTTATAAAGTCAGAATAAAAATAAAAATCCAGAAAGTGTTATAACTGTGAAATGGGACATTTATTAAGAAAAGGAACAAAATAATTAGATTTTTTAGTAAGTTGTTTTCTCATTATTCTGCTCATACATAGTCATAAATATTCAGTCAGTGTATATAAAATATTGAGGCATATAAGGAGTATCTATATTGAGCAAATAATTTTTATTTATTTGCAGCAACATATTGAGTCAAACATGATAACTCACTTTCATAATACATATTTTGGACTTTGTTGTCCAAGTGATTCTGATATTTCTAGAGTCTGTCCTTCATATTTTCCTATTTCAAAAACTAATGTAGTTATATTCTGAATGGAGAATCATAGCTTCATATAACAGAGTGGTGAGATAGAAGAAGTGGGGGAGTGAAAAGTTCCAGTCCCTGTAACGTGGTAGTTACTAAATTGCTATGGCCTAAATTTTTGCATGTAAAGTAGTATGTGTCTATCCTTATATAACTGTATGTTTAATTGGTAGAATGAAAAGACCTACTTCCCCAAGTGGTTTAATTCATAAAGCAATTCCTTGGCAAGAATGTGGAGAGACATCATGAGTGTCCTAGATATTCAATAATAGATTTCAAAAGTTGTCCTTGCAATTAATGTTTTATTATCAATAAAACTTGAAAGATAACTAGAGCTAACAAAAAGGCAATGACTGCAAAAATTACTGAACTTAGCTTCACTTTTATAGTGTTTTTTTCTAGAGGCGGCTGGGTTCAAGAATAAGGTTAGTGTATTCTTACTTTAGCTTATTACCTCTTTTTATTTTAACAAATGAGAATAGGATTTATTCTTGGCAGCCTTCAGAAAAGGAAATATCTTCCTCTCTCTTTTCTAATTGCTGTCTCAGGATTCAAAAAATAAATAAAGACTTGCTTACACAGTTCAAACATGAGAAGTATTTCTTCTTCTTGAAAATGCCTACTTTACATCAGCTCTGAATTGGTACTTTTCCTCAAATGAGTTTCTTCATCATTCTGAAGGTCTGACCTTGTATTAAAAGAAAATAATGCTCATTTCACAAAACCTTTCAAAATGGTGATTTTGAAGGGTGTATTAGTAACAATTATGGCAAAGTTAGCTTCCTATACTTGGAAGAGATGAGGATCTACTCATCTCCCCCTAATTAACCGGTATGGTCATCACCCTCAAATACCCACACCTAGGATATATGATGGACCAAACTTTTTTCCCTTCCCCTATTGCCTTGTCTGCTTCTACTATAGAGATCGTGGAGGCAAAAACCTTCATTTCCCCTCCTTTTTCACTGTTAGAAATGATTGCTTCTGGGCAGTGATATGTACATCAAAGTCTCCCAATGTCACTCCTCTCTTCTTTGACTTTCCCGCCTGAAGGTGCTAAAACCACTGCAGGAAGTTACAAAGGGTCTGGCTTCTTGGTGTTATTCTCCCCAGATGCTTACCCCTGAATGTTTTGCACAAGATAAATTATTTGTGTTTAAGCCACTACAGTAACATCTTCTGTTATGAGTAGTTGAACCTAGTCCTAAATGCTGTAATAAACACGGAGACAGCAAAAGCAGCTGATGTCTTCTAAATGGCTAACACTCTACAGGTCCACGTGAATAATATCCAAGATACCGCAGGAAACTGTCATTGGTAATATTGAAGTGCTTGAACAGCACTGAAAGAATTCTTTGAATGCATTAATTCAGTAATTCTGAAAGAATCCCTGTGTGAAAGGTAATATTCTGATTCCCGTTTTTTTTTTCTTGAGCAGACTGAATTTCAAAAAAATGTTTCAGTGATCTGTAAATATATAACTGTGCTCACCCAGCTGGTGAGTAAAAGAAGTTAATTTATAACCCCATCTGATTCGGAGGCTAAACTACTACAACTTTCCTACTTCTAGCCTTCTTGTGATATGACATATTAACCCTCTTTATTATTTAATACATTTTTATGGGAGTCTAATCACATTATAACGTATATACATCAAATTTGGAACTAATTATCTAGTATAGTAGAAGATAGAATCAGACTTAGAAATATGTTATATGACAGCAAGTCCTACATTCACTCAATAAATACATTTTATTTAAATTAAAATTATTTAATATATGTCAGCTACATAATATTCAGTAGGAATATAATAAGTAGAATTAGACATGGCCCTGCCTTCTTGAAATTAACTGTGCAGTGGTAGAGAAAAAACTGAATCACAAAATTCAATGTAAGATTACAATTTTTTTTTTTTTTTTTTGAGACGGAGTCACGCTCTGTCGCCCAGGCTGGAGTGCAGTGATGTGATCTCAGTTCAGCTCACTGCAACCTCTGCCTCCCAGATTCAAGCAATTCTTCTGTCTCAGCCACCCGAGTAGCTAGAATTACAGGCATGAGCCACCGTGCCTGGCTAATTTTCATAGTTTTAGTAAAGACAGGGTTTCACCACATTGGCCAGGCTGGTCTGGAACTCCCTACCTCGTGATACGCCCACCTCGGTCTCCCAAAGTGCTGGGATTACAGGCGTGAGCCACCACACCTGGCCAAGATTACAATGTTTTTTAAGTGCTATCAGGAGAGGGGTATAACTTGGTCTTGCCTGAACAGTCAAGGAAAAGGCCCTGACAAAATAAAAATGAGATAAACTTGGATAATCATAGGTTTGAACCAGGCAGCAAAGTAGGAGATTTAAGAGAAAAATATTGAAAGTAAAAATAAATAAATAAATAAATTATACACTTCTAAGATGCAGTGATGAGAAGTTGAGAAACCTATGAAGAAATTAAGGCAGGCTGAACCAGAAAGTGAGGGGAATCCTGGTTCATGACAATATCGAAGAGAGGAAGGTAGGGTAAGTAGCAGCATTGTAAGAGAGCCTTGTACTCCAGATAGAGGGCTTGGGTCTCTATCCTGAGAGCAGCAGGGTATCATAGATTTTGGTCTTTATCCTAAGAGAGATGAAGTGTTATAAGGTTTGGGTCTTTATTATAAGAGGAGGGAGGATCACAGTGTTTGAGTCTCTATCACAAAAACGGTGGAGAATAATAAAGTTTAAGTCCCTATCCTAAGATCAATGGGGCTTCATAGTGTTTTGTTTTTTATCCCAAGAGCAATAGGAAATCATTACGGATTTCTAATAGTAGAATACAATATCATATCTATCACTCTGGCTGATATATGGACAAAACTGGAGGGATAAGAAGATGCTTGAGGTAGTGAAAACAATGAGAAAAACATATGACTAATGGTTTAGTCTAAGTGATATGGTCCAGATGAAATGGTGATGGTGGTGTCATGGTATGGATGAACGTGGTTAAGTTAGAAGCAGATACAGGTAAGAGATATTTAGAAAGTAAAATCAACAGAGTTTGGTAATAAACATGTAATGGCAGGTGAAAGTGTAGTGAGATAAAGTATCATGTATTAGTCTTAGATTTCTGGCGTAAATAATTCAACAGAAAGTGGGATCATTGCCAGAAGTAGTGAACACCCCAAGAGAAGGAAAGAGATTTGGAAAAGAAAGTCATGAATTCCTTTTTGGACACAGTGAATTGAGAGGCCTCTAAAACATCCAGATGAAATGTCAAATGGCAATTTTTGATAGGGTTGGTGTCAGTGGGGAGTTCTTGGTTGAAAAAAAAACAACAAATTTCTGAGAACTGATTTCAACATCTTACTGGTTCTTTCGTTAAGCTGATGAGTTAAATAACATTTGACATATGTTTATTTGATATTTCCATGAGAATTGTGATTTTACCTGTGTGAATGTTATGTGTTAATGGGTTTAGAGGTAGATTATCTGCCAAAATGTCTAGTTCATCAACTTAGAGTCAGGTAAACTGTGGGGCTGAAGAAATGGACCTCCTGAATTGCTTAAGCCCATGAACAATTTTCCTGCCTCCCAGAGAGGGTATCAAATGGCAATAGATATTTAACCTTGTTCACTCTGTTTCTTTAACTTTGTTTCCTACTAACTATATATTTTGTTTTGTTGCTGAGTAAGACATAGCTGACAGCTTATTTTCCACTGGAGGAAGCAATTAGGAATTTGGCTTTATGATCTGCCAATTCGATGGTCTCTGTAGGTCTACTGTCTGTTGAATAAAAGATGACGTAATCTGGCTTATTATTCTTATTGTCTATTTTGTTTTACTTGTGAGCTCAAATCAATTGAGAATTTTATGCACATTGGGAAACTGAACTTCTCTTTGAGATCTCAGCCATTGGATTTTTGCATCTTTGTGTGTATTCTTGACTTGTGGCTGAAGTGGAAGATACCAGGCTGTGAGCTCTCTAACACGTTTGTGGCTCTGTAATTGTGAAAGGTCTTGACCTTAGTTAGTGGATATAAATGTTCCTATCTCTTTAATTAAAGAGGTACTATTCTAACTGGCTTTTAAAGATAAATGTACATATAAATCCAATTTTTCCAAATTCAAAAAAAAAGAAAAATAAACTAATACTTTAAATACACTAGATTAAAAATATCATCTTTAATAGTGTATTGTATACTTAAAATTTGCTAAGTGGATAGATATTAAGAGTTTTCACCACAAACACACAAAGATAACCATGGTATGTAATAGCTACATACGCTAAGTTGTTTGTGATTGTCACGTCACAGTGTATATGTATGTCACAACATCAAGTTGTACATTAAATATTTGGTTTGTGTAAAAGTAATTGCTGTTTTGCATCAACCCAACATATACATTTTTTATGTTAATTATAAACCAATAAAGTTGGAAAACATTTAAAATCTTCTTATAAAACTTTTAGTTCGGAAGCATTTTTAAATTCCAAGTTTATCTAATTCCATTATTAGGAAAATTACGTAAATAATTTCATTTATTAAAAAGTCTATATGTTTTTTCTGATAAAGCCACACTAAATATAATTTGACCTACAATTCACTTTATTTTGGTTGCTTTTCTCATGATGATAAGAGTCAAACTGCAATTTCTGAATTTACAGTGGTCTATCGATCATAAAAACTAACATTATTTCTGCACAATGTGTAAAATATGAAAAATTGCATTAAATTATTATTATGATAAACCTTTTCTATCAATAGTAACTATGTGTTGCAGTGTGACAGCTTTAACTTAGTTTCTAACTTCTTTAGGTTACTTAAGACCTTGACTAATGTTAAATACCCTTAAAATTGGAGAATTCTTAGAAAACAAAGTAATTTCTAATGAATGTTTAACAGTTGAGTCCTTGACTACTAAATATAAATTTAAGTTTACATACTTGTGCTTGTTATTTTTATATGCTGTCCAGAAGACTATCTCTTGGGATACATCTATATCAGTGAGTATATTTATTTTTGCCATGGCAAGCAGATGTAAAGGACGGATGACACGGCCACCAGGTGTGTTTCCTGTGACCTTTGGTAATACAGTAAATACTGTATGACATCAGTTCTTAATTATTCCCCCATTAACCCAGTTTTTTCTATGAAATAAGCTTAATCAAATGGGTGATTGAGACTCTACTAAGGATAATACAGTCAGGGAAACACAAGTCTGTATATTTTTGTCTTTCAAGGAAAAGAATTAGTTTTGTATTTTAGAAAAGTGACAGATCTTTCCAGAATATGAAAGAGTATAGTGAAAAACAAAACTTAGAAATTGAATTTTGTCTTTGTTAATAACACATTAATCTAAAACAAAACTAAAATATTTTACATTTTGGAAAATTTCACTCTGTTTTTGATGTGCTTGTTCCCTTGGTTTAATGATGCGTGACTTGCCTACAATGTGAAAAGTCATTTTTTAATCTTTTGTGTAATCAAAATTCTGATAATAGGTGATAGAGATTCTGTATCCCACTTGAATAATTTTTCTGTGTTTACTTTCATATATCTTTGATTACTAAAAATAAAACATTTTCTAGCTTTGGAAAGAGCTAAGAATATTTATAGTTGTGGAAACTTCCAAGTTTACTTTAAAATATTTTGATGTCATTTTGATGAATTAACCAACCACTGTTTTTTAGGTATTCATGATCTTATCCTAAATAAGTGCCCAAATCTCCACCAACAATTATTTAGATTTTGGCTTTCTAAGATTGTATCCTAAATTAAGAAAAATGAATAAAATGTCTACGTCTCTTTTGAGATTTCATAAAATTTTTTCTTTCACCTTATGAAAAGAGCGATGCTACAAATAATTATGTTTTGTGATGTGCACTGTATTTCTTAAATTACCTCGACACTATTGTGAGAGCTGCATAGCAAGCATTATTAAATTGGGAAAGATCCTCAGCTATTGCTAGATAAAATTTAAACAGAAAAATATTATTGTATTAGTCTCTTTGGCTGCCATAATAAAATAACACTGTCTGGGTGGCTTGAACAACATAAACCTATTTTCTCACAGTTCTAGGGGCTGGAAATCCAAGACCACGGTGCTGGCAAGGTAGGTTTCTTGTAAGGTCTCTCTCCTTGATTTGCAGACGGCCACCTTCTCACTATGTCCTCATATTGCCTTTTCTTGTAAGCATGTTCCTTGTGTCTCTCCCTCTTCTTATAAGGACACCAGTCATATTGGGGTTCTTATGATCACAGTACCCTGCCCTTACGATCTCATTCAAACTTCATTACCTCCACAAAGCCCTTATCTCCAAATAGAGTCCTATTCGTGGTTAGGAATTTGATGTATGAACTTCAAGGACACAATTTCATTTATTAATATAAATTATTAATATAAATATTTTAGAAATTATATAATTCATGGGAAGGCCCAGAAGATTTGCCAGTACTCTGGCTGTACATGATAATTCTCAGCACAGGAGAAACATTGCCAAACTCCTATGGAATTGTTGCCTACTACACCCCATAGAGAATTCCCCTCTTCTCCATTCTGACATAATTGGTTATTATAATAAATTGGCCACAGCCATTCAGTCTTTGTCATCTACAGGTAGTTTCTCTTTACTCTGATGTTGGATACTGATGTAAGATTCACACCACAGTTTGTCTTCAGTAAAAGAGGGCTCTTAGAGCCTTGTGGAAATGTTTGTACCAGCAACTTTAACTTTTTATACTTCCAGAATGGTCTCTTATGTACAAGCTGCTGAGGTGATATTACTTAGCCAACCCTTAGAGGGTAACCATCTACCAAGTCAGGCTTTCCAGGACACTGTATTTATTTATTTATTTATTTATTTATTTATTTATTTTGAGATGGAGTCTCACTCTGTTGCCCAGGCTGGAGTGCAGTGGTGTGATCTTGGCTTACTGCAACCTCCGCCTCCCAGGTTCAAGCAATTCTCCTGTCTCAGCCTCCCGTGTAGCTGGGACTACAGGCACCTGCCACCATGCCTGGCTAATTTTTGTATTTTTAGTAGAGATGGGGTTTCACCATTTTGGTCAGGCTGGTCTTGAACTCCTGACCTCAGGTGATCTGCCCACCTCGGCCTGCCAAAGTGCTGGGATTACAGGTGTGAGCCACTGCGCCTGGCCAAGACCTTCCTCTTAAAAGCAGGGTTCCTGAGAACAGGAATTAACTACATAGGTGAGAGGAAAATGCAAGTATTGTAGAATACCATCAATGTTGTTTTTAGTTTTAAAAGATATATATCAAAGTGCTTTCTTCTTAAGATTTGAAGCAAATCTTACCCTTAATTTCATAGACTCTGCTCTTGATGAAATGAAACATTTAAGAAATGTATCTGATTCTCACTGACTCCCCAGAAGTAATAAGGTTTACTAAATTTCCTAATGTTTTATGAAACTGCTGTATAGATAGTTGAATAGGTCCACTAAGAATCTGTCTTCCTTTTTATTAGGATATAATTGGGCAATTTGATTCTACACTCAAGACCTTACTTAGTATCATATTTGAAAATAATTCTAATTTAATCAAGTCTGACTATCCCACTATTATAAAACATGTTTGACATTATGTGTGGAGTAAAAGCCTCAAAGCCTCCCCAGGAAAAGCACCCAAGTACCTGGCTCAGAAGGTCTCAGGATCAAAGGCAGTAACAAAGGTCTCTTCTTGGTACAGGATGTGCCTCAGTCAATTTAAAGGATTCACCTGAATGTAGGAAATGCATGTGAAATCTGCTGGAGAGTTTCTTGTGGTCAGTTTCCTGGTCTTAGAATATGTTATGGTTTGGCTCTGTGTCCCCACCCAAATCTCATCTTGAATTGTAATCCCCATGTGTCGGGAAAGGGGCCTGGTGGGAGGTGATTGAATCATGGAGGCAGACTTCTCCCTTGTTATTCTTGTGATAGTGAGTGAGTTCTCAAGAGATCTGGTGGTTTGAAAATGTGTGGCACTTCCCCCTTTGTTCGCTCGCTCTGTCTCCTGCTCTGCCATGGTAAGATGTGCTTGCTTCCCCTTAGCCTTCTGGCATGATTGTAAGTTTCCTGAGACCCCTAAGTCATGCTTCCTGTTAAGCCTGCAGAACTGTGAGTCAATTAAACCTCTATTCTTCATAAATTACTCAGTCTCAGGTAGTTCTTTATAGCAGTGTGAAAATGAACTAACACAGAATAGAAAATAATAGGGATTTTTAGAACACCAATCAAAGATTCCTTGTGAAAACTCCTAGTCATAAGTTTATTCTCTGGTCTTAGTAGTTGCTTAATAATTCATTGATTAAGAACTACAGAATAAACTCAAAGATGCCCATATGGTTAGTTTAAATTCTTCTGCAACTGTGTAAATATCAGGTCAAACCTTATGGGCATCCTTGGCCTGTTCGATATTAAGAATTTTCTTTCAATATTATTTTTATTACTAGTGGAGATACTGTCAGGAAATGGGCAAAAGAAATGACTAGGTGTCCTTTCAGTGAAATTCTGGAAATTATTTTAGCAGGATCTCTGGGTGATTATCTGATTTGATAGGAATGCACATTTTGGGTTAATTCTTATGTTATTTTACAATTCTGTAGAGTTAGAACTTAAATTGTAAAAAAAGAAAAAAAGACAGTAATACCAATGTTTCCTTCCATTAGCATGCAAATAATTACTGTTATTTGAAAGTAAATGGAGGCCCAATAAATTTTAAAAGAATATTTGAGCAAGCAATTCATGAATTGGGCACCTCCAAAGTAGAACTGGTTCAGGAGCTTTACTGAGGAAACAGAAAGAGGAGGCTTTTATAGAACAACACAGAAGTAAATCAGAGAAAGCACTTGGTTGGTTTCAGTTATACAGTTGCCTTATTTGATCTATCCCATTGGAAAGTCCCCCCAGTTATAGGATTATAAGTGAGTAGACTGCTTCTGACTGGTTAAGCTTAAGTTCTGTTTTGAATACAGGCATTTACAAGAAATAGCTCAAGCTGACTTTCACTTATGTTTGCAAATCAAACGAGGTTGAGGTCACTTATGAGGCCTGACTAGTGTTGTCTGCTCAGGGATTCTTCAGGCCTTGTCTCCTCTTTTTAGCACATTTCTTAGCAATATAAATGCATTCTGTGCCCTGGAGAATGCATATATCTGTATATCAAATTATCATTTAAACCAGTTGCAACATTTTACTTCTGTCACTAATATATCTCCAAGGAGACAAAGCAGGAAGAGTCAGAAGCATGGAAGGAAAACAAGCAGGTTGTGGTATTAAAGTCTCCAAAGTGAGAGGTGCTTCAAGAATGATAAAGGGTTCACTGCTTAACTACTTCTTGTGCTCATGAAAGGGAACGTAGGATGAGGAGAGAAAATCACCAAGAGAACTGTTCAGGGAAGTGACAGGGCAGCGGAGAGTGGTGTCATTTGAGGAGAGACCAAAGAAAATGCTGGTAACCAGTACGGACAGCAGTGGTGTAATAAAAATTGTACTTCATCTTTTTCCCCTGTTCTTGGCACAGAACTACCAAAACCCTCGGGACTAGCAGAAATGGGAGTGCCTTCTGTTATTCATAACAAGCCCCTTTCTACTACACCTGTGTTTATGCCACTGAGGTAACCTAGGGTGCGGCCCTCTGTACAGCTTCAGGATAGGGCTGGTCACAACAAAGACCAAATGGTGATTAGGCATTGGAAATCTTCAGCTATACCCCCTAACCTCCAGGGAAAGGAAGGTATTAGAGATTGGGTTATAAAAACTCGTGAGCAAAGAGATTCAAGGAGCTTCCAAGCTGGCAAACACATGGATGTGCCGGGAGGGTGGTGCGCCCAGAGAGGGTGAGGACGCTCCCAGTCATTCCCTCACCCCATACCCAGCCCGTCCTGTGCACCACTTCCATTTGACCGGTCCTGAACTGTCCTTCATAATAAACCAAAAAATCAGTAAGTGTAGTGTTCTCCTGAGTTCTATGAGTTGTTCTAAAAAGTTGTCACATTTGGAGGGGTGGGAATGGTGGGAACCCTGTGTTTGTAGTGGGCCTGGCAGGAGACCAGGAAGGCTGGCACTCTTTTTGGGGCTGGCATGTGATATGGGGGCAATCTTGTGGCATTGGGCCCTCATCCTGTGTGGTTTTCTCTAACTCTGGTTAGTTAGAATCCAATTGAACTGCTGTCCACACAGATGGTGTCAGAGTATTGGTTGGTGTTTGGAAAAAAATAATAATAATACAAGAGCTTTTAGAGAAGTCTGGTTTTCACGAAGAAACAATGATATGGAAGGAGTGGAATCAGGATACACGTATAAACCAATGACATCTTCTGTTCTCTAACCTTTTTAAAAGACTTTTATGGGTATTCTTTACTAGATCCTCATAACAGTCCTGTAAGGCAGGGGGAGATGACATTCCTATTCCCATATTATAGCAAACAGCTGTCCCAGGAGGCCAACTGGGACAGTTGTTCAAGCCCACGTAACTATTTGGCCGTCGATCTAGAACATTAACCCTAATCTCCAGTTGATGTGAACGTTCTCTTTTGGCTCTAAAAGTATAAGACCTGAAAGCTCTCAATTTAAATTCAAAAATCAATTTAAAATACAGAATCAGAGAGATCTGCCTCAGCAGCTAGGGCTGTATTTGAAAGAGAAATAATGGAATCTCCTTTTTATGACACTGAGATCATCACCAAGTCCATATAAAATGACTCATTAGCTTCAGCGTGCACTGGTCTGAGCAGACCTCCCAGAGGGAATCTCTGCCCAGGGCCTCTGCAAAGGGACATGGACAAAGTTGTCTGAAAGAGAGGAGAGGGTTGGAAGGGCAGGCGCCTGGGGGAAGGACCACAGAACAAAAGAAGGCTCAGGGGATTCTAGTAATTGTTTTTAAAAATGAAAAGTACTAGAAAAAGAGTACATTTGGTTTCTGTTGTTCTGGTGGGCAAAATATGGATCAATTGATTCAAATCAATATAAAAAAAATTTTCTGACAACCACAAATGTGCATTAGAGAAATGGACAGCCTAAGAGTTATTGAAGTCTTCATCCCGAGGATGCTTGTGAAGGTGACTTTGGTTGATAAAGTGTGAGAAATAGCACAGTAGCTACTTCTACACCTCTCGGGAATTGATATTAAAATCATTCCTAACTTTGGCAGCTCTGATTTTAAGAAAAGTTATCTGGGACTTTAAGCATTGAAAACCAAGAAGTCTGGTGAATCATTCAACTTTGAATTCAGTAAATCAAATCCAGAAATATACCTCGGGAAGGTAAGGCACAATTACACCAAACAATTTCCATTTCTTGGTGAATGACAAACGTATTTGCTGCAGTGAGTTCAAGAACGTTTATGCTACAGTACAAGGGGGAACAGATTATGACACTTACCTTCCATTCTGCTTTCATAAAAGTAGTTTTGTGGTGCTTCAGTTGACACAGGTTTGTCTTTGTTTGTGAATGTGGGCTGGAGTTTCAGTGGGGAAGGCAGGAGAGACAGAGGCAGTGGCCCAAGGCCTGTTTGTCTTCAATAAACTTACTAAAATAGAAAAATATAACAATCCTTTGGGATAGTGGCAAAATAATGTTTTATTCAAACATAGTAAATGCAGTACATTGTAAAGTACTTTTAATTTTTTTAAATCATTCTTAAAAAAGTTTGAAGATAAGCTAATGATTGATTAAAATGTGATGTGAATGAAATTAAATTAAAAGAAAAACTCTCAGGTCTGGAGAAACAGGGGTGTTGTCCTCCACCAGGGATTGCAGATTCAAGGCCCCCAAAACCAGGCAGGGCCCATATCAGCAAATTGGGAGGGTTATACCCACTAAATTGCTTTATAGACTCATCATTGCCAACATGTTTTTAAATATTTCGATGTAGCTTCATGTAATTTGATTAAAAACAATTCAATGAGAATTTTCTTTTTAGTTCATAAAACTTTGTATCCTATTTCTTATAGATTGGTGATAGAACTTACTAAATTTATTTCATAATAATGCTCGAAATTGTACACTTTTGACACACTAGCTTAGGATATCAAGTTTTTGCAATGAATTATACTCCCACCTTTGGTCTATTTTTCATTTTTCTAAATTTTGACAGACAAAGGTACAATAATATTTCACATTTCCCTTAGCTATAAGAAAAACAATACCACAAATCAAAGAAAATCGGAAATGTTATACGGTCAGTCTCAGAGTGCAGGAGTCGAGTCGAGGAAGTAGAGAGTGCCCAATACCCGCCATCTTCAGAAACGGCCTCGCTGCAGCTTTTGGTTTTTTGTTTTTTGTTTTTTTGAGACGGAGTCTCGCTCTTTCGCCCAGACCGGACTTCAGTGGCGCCATCTCAGCTCATTGCAAGCTCCGCCTCCCGGGTTCACGCCATTCTCTAGCCTCAGCCTCCGGAGTAGCTGGGACCACAGGCGCCCGCCACCAGGCCCGGCTAATTTTTCGTATTTTTAGTAGAGACGGGGTTTCACCGTGTTAGCCAGGATGGTCTCGATCTCCTGACCTCGTGAGCCGCCCGCCTCAGCCTCCCAAAGTGCTGGGATTACAGGCGTGAGCCACCGCGCCCGGCCTCGCCACAGCTTTTTTAAGGTGTCAGGATGGGAAGGCCTGAACTCATTTTGAAAAGAGAAGCTAGAAGTGCAAACTTGTATGTAAAATCATCCACTTTTTAAACTGAAAGCAACTAGTTTAATCGAAATAAGAATACCTACACTATGATACCCACACTGGGCTGGCAAAATTCCCAAGCCTTATCTTTAACATTTCCCCATGGTTTTTCTAAGGTATACTTAGGTTATGTTATTTTTATTTATTTATTATTTATTTATTTATTTATTTATTATATAAATATTCTTAAAATAAATTGTGTCTCATATATCATTGTCATATTATCTAAATACTAAACTAATGGATTTGTGTAACTCAAATAAATACATTAAAATATTTTTAAACGTGTTTATTCAGTTGGGAGAGTTACTTTGAGAGCTGAATGAGTATTTGTACTCATTAATTTTAGTATATTTTAGGTGCATATACTATTTATCATGAGTACTCATTTATGTTGTTTTTTTAAAAATACGTACTTAAACCTCTCCTCTCCCAAAGTTAAGACTAATAAGTAAGTTATACATTATTTCCAACGTTTAATGTAAGTTATAAAAGTGGGGTTCTTTTTTACTAAAATTGAGGGAATGGAAGTTTTAAAAGACCCAAATTTGTTTGTAGGTTAAAATATAGCATCAGAATCTTTTGAACTAAAGAAAACTTTAGGGAGAAGCTATTTGAACAATTTTCTTTAACAGATTTCATTTAATTTGATTTAATTTAAATTAACAGATTAACATTTAACATGAATAACACGAAAAAAAATGTGTTGAGTACTATGTCACCAGGCAATAGTAGGAATATAATCCTGTTTTCACATTAAATTCTGATAATATTTACCCACTTCTTTAACCTGATGGTATGGTTTTGATAGCACTATCACTGAGATATATATTTACCTTGTAGAAATATGACAAGTTTTGAGATTGTATCTGTAATTCTTTTTTCTCTACTACTTATTAATCTCTGTCCTAGAAGAAGCATTAATATGTAATGTGTGTACCTGTGTTTATGCTCTGTGTTCATGTTTGCGTGACAGAGTATTTATTTGTGCACATCATTTTACATGTGTAATTTTAAAAACGGATTATGTAGTTTTAAAATGTTTTAGGCTTCTATCCTCCTGTAGCCAAAAAATAAAATTCTAACACGACAGAATTTGGAGGAGCAAAGCTCTGGACAGAAATATTCTAAAACCTAACCCTTGATCAATTTCATTGGCTTCATTTAACAATACAACATATTTTATAAACATAGAAGTATAACTTATTAATAAAGAAAACTCTTAAGAATGTTTCTGATTTATCAAAACGTATTTTACAATCTTGCATTTTGATACTTATTTCGGGAATTTTCTAAAATCATTTTTTTTAAAAAAGCTTAAGGGAGAAATGTACTTAATTTATAATGAGAATACTTTGTTAGTTATGAAAATATCTTACAAAATATTGCCATATATAAGAAACTAAAAACTTCCATTCCACAATGGAGTTTGATTCTCTGAGATTTAACTCAACTTAGATCGTAAATCTGATTTGATCAACATAGAAATCATCTGCTAATACTACAAGAATAAATAAAAACTAGAGAGACCAATGATAGGATGGCTGTTAAGTACTTGCCTGATTACTGATGGGTCTGTGGGATTCCTAAATCGGACATCCTTTTTTAGTTTAATTGAATATGGATTCAGAGGATGGCCTTATATAAATTCTTATATCATTATGTCCCAATAATCTCAGATTTAAATATGAATATACAGTATTTAAGTTTAAAATGCACTGTATATCATTTTATTAAAGTAAGACAGACTTAAGAAATTAGAGATCAGTAGGTATCAAAATAATAAAATCAAATTTGTAAAAAAAGAAGCAATTAATAAAAGTGTTGATACTAAAAAAGTGAACCAACTAAATGTTTATTACTAAAAGGTAAGTCCATAATGGCAGAGAAATAATATCCTTCTACTATTTTTAGGTGCTGTTTTCCTGTCTCCTCTCAGGGTTCATACATTTTTAACATGTTTGTGGTCATTTTCAAAAAAAAATAGTTTGCTGGTCAATTGTCTAAACCTAATACCCATCAAAGAGAATTGCGAATAATAAAATTATCTAACAGAAAAGGGCTAACATGGCTGATTATTAACATAGTTTCTCAGTTAACTGGCAACATTGAAGACCAACATCTCATGCAATTGTCAGGAATTAGGTTCTCCCCTTTACTATCATTGAGTCACACTTGAAAGCTTAGTCAAATAAAATGATATTTATGAAAAACTGTTTGGGAGATATAAAATTCACCCCATTCTAGCTGTTTCCACACGATTCTTGGATGAAGTCAAATCATCAGAGAGCTACATATGTGGACATCATTCAATGTCCTTCCACTTTCCTTTTTCCAAAAAGCGTTTTGCTAAGTTGGAGTTTGTAATGATGTCATTGCTTTGTCTGGAAGGATATTTTAAGAAATAATTACAAGAAGATGTTTCTAAAGATGATATTCATTATGTTGCACAGTGTTCTCCTTAGGAGAGTAGATTTGAAAATTATTTTCTGTAGTAGTTATAGCAGGACTCTTTCATTCCTATTAAATGGCTTGCTTTTCACCCAGGGACTCTGATTTTGGTCACTGCATTTTCCCGTCTGCACCGCTAAATGTTTGGAGTTGAACTTGAAGCTCCTTGTTTGGAAGGACAATGATGTCACAGACAAACTTTGTGGACTGACTTTGCTCCTGGATTCTTTTTTTTTTTTTTAATTCATTTTCACTTGCCTCATTTTTCTACCTCTTAAGGCATATCTTACTTTGTAAAGTGTAAAGCAAACTATTTTTTTTAGGAAAAGGCTAAATTAAAAGTCAGAAATACATCAAAGTAAGAATATGAAGGAGCACGAAAATTGTAAAGCCTAAATATGTGTGGTTTTGTTCTGCATTTTGGAATAGTGCTGTTTTTCCTGTACTTGTTTTCTCTGTGAGTACTTTCCAATCAATCACAACTTCAGTCACACCTGAGACAGCATTTGTGAAGCACTGGCAATTTACCTGATTTAATTTCATCAATGGAAACAGCCAGTCTTGATAATTCAGCCTCCTAATTTAACCTTGTCTACACTGATGAAATTAACTGACACATTGCCAAATTCTTCCCCTCCTTTTTCTTCCTTTGTTTTAGGAAATTCAAAAGAAAAGAGAAGGAAAGAAGAGAGAGAAATAGGAAAAACTTAGCTTTTCTCTTCAGGCTACAGATATCACTGAAGCACATGCCAAATAGGATGCGGAGAATCTGTAAATTTACCGGCGTTTATGCTATGGATTGTGGACATAGGCCACCTAATTGAATTGTCACCATTATATGACACAGTAGAAAAGAGTATAGACTCTGTGAACAAAACTCAGAGGGTCCCATTCCTATCTGGGTGTGTGTGTGTGTTCCATTAATTGTTCATAACTATTTGCTGTAAAGTGAAGAACACGTATAAAGTCATGTAACATGGATACCATTAATCCAGTTTGAAGGGAGATAAAACTCATGTTGAGGTAGGCATGTGGGGTTGTTTGAGATGGACAAAGACACAGAAAGCTGATATGCCATGAGATGTGGCACAAATTGATTTATCACTATCAGGTAAGTTACTGTCAGTCAAATATTGTGAAATTAAAAAAAAAGAACAAGACAAAAATAAGCAAATTTAAAAATAACTGAGCTTCTTTCTCATTTAGTGCAGGAGCAACTTTCAGGTTAACTTTTCATCTTTTTTAAAGTGGTTACGATTCCATAAATTGTAGATAACTGATTGCAGTTTAAATGACACCTGCCCATAGAAATGCAAATGAATTCTGTCCCTGGAAATAACTACTGATTCCTGGACAACGACCCCAATCTCCATGGAAAAAGCCAGTTTTGCATCATTTTGTACATTCATTTCAAAATTCCTGATTTATGTATATATGTGTTTATTTTGAATTTTGAATTCTACCTTGAATTGGGTGTAGCATCACACCCATTTCTTCATTAGTTAAAGAGTTAAATAAAATATTTGACATGCATTCATTTGATATTCATATGAGTATCATGATATTACCTTTTTAAAATAGTTACTCTTTAGTGTCAATACATTTTGTTTTTCAATAATGCTCCTCTTCATAATTCTTAAATATGTTTTAGGGATATGTAATGGCATTACAGCAGAGATTCATTTCAACCATCACTTTGTAAGTAACTATGTATTCTATGTAAGAGCATCTAATTGTGAAGAGTCAATGGATTTCATGATAGATGTATGTTATAAAATTATATCTTAAAACATAGCACTCAATCCTTCAATGGAATGTTGAATGGGTCTTTTTGTCAATCCTATTTTATAGTCCAGTGGTATTAAAGAAACTTTAAGGACTGAAGTCGCGATGATTAGTGGCACATAAGTGCTCAAAAGAAGGCTTAAGGGAGAGAACACCTGGGCAGGAGCGCATGGCCATATGAACTCAGAGCTTCAGTGAAACAATTAATGTTTTCTTTAAAAGGGTAAGAGTGCAAAGACCAGACTTCAGAAAAGATACATAAATTGACATTCTGACCAAAAATGGACTTTATTTGCCTTCTTGCCAATAGTGGCTATGGCCCATTTTCTGAATCTTTATGAAGTTATAAGGCAAAACATATATCATTGCTTGTAGTAGCCTTCTTTTGATTACCAGAGATGGCCATCGTTTCATATGTTTTGATTATTCATATACATTCTGTATTTTCTCTCTTTATATCTTTGTTCATTTTAAAAATCAAGACTTAATTCTTTGTGTTCTTCCTTGAGTAGCTATCAAAAATCTAAGCCTTTACAGCACTGAGTATGTATATTGCCCTCACATCAATAGTCTCGGTGATATTATTAGTGCTCTGTTGCAACTGCTGGAGATAGAGCACAGCTAATTTTCATTAAAAGAGTTTGGCAATCTCAATTGATTAGTTCCACGTCTTCTTTTTAATAAATCCGAACTCTTTATTCCTCCTATCATCAAACTTGTCAAATAACCACCCTTCATTTCTTCACTTGCATTGATGCCCCAGCCCCTGCCATCTGATTTTTCTTAGCGCACCGCTAAAATTCCTCTCGGGAAGAAGCCTTTCATGACCTTTCAAATACAACAGATATTTTTCCGTTCTTACATTTAAACTCTACATGCTCAGATTCCATTGCCAAAACTTTCCCTGGGCCCCTCGTTCCATCTTTTCAAGGTCATTTTCTCTCTAGGTTCCATCTTCAGCCCACAATTCTTCTTATGTTACTGCAGCAGGCAGAGGCTTGGCATAGAATATTCAGCACAAGGTCACTACTTTTTAACCAATGAGGAATATTTAATGAAGGTACTGTCTACGAAGGGGCAGGCGGGATTTAGGGGAATCAACTGAAGATGGCTGAGAACTATAGAGCTAGCAACAGTTGGGAGACCTCATCATCCCTTGACCTGAAGCAGCTAAGCAGACTCTAGAAGCAGCTGTGTGAAGAGGTGCACCTGCTGCAGCTGTGGCCTTTGACTGAGGATGACCCTCAACCTGCAGTTACCGCTTGACCCAGCAGAAAGGAAGCTGGGAAAACAAAACCTGTTTTCACCTTCCTGGGTCCCTGATTTTCTCTCTATGCCTCCTCTAGATGGTGCTTACCAAAAACCTGAGGATGGAAGAGTCCACTGGTGCAGTCCACTGGGCTCAGGGTGCTCTGGTGCCCAGACTACATGAAAGGGCAGATCTGAAGGGCAAATAGAAGACAAGAAGAGGAACAACCTGCACTCTCTAGATGTTCTCATCCATCCAACAACAGCCCACACGATGATGACGTTGACACTAATTGTAGGCCAGCAGTTTCCAAAGCTGGCAGTTTCTAATAATCGCCTGGGGAGTCTTTTTTTTTTTAATGAAAAAAAAAATTCAGGCGCACATCCCCATAAATTTTAATTTAATCAATCTGCAGTTGGGCCTGAGATTTAGTCATTTTAAGCAGTAAATTTCCTAACGCGCAGTCAGAATTGAGAACCAGTTTTAGATTATATATCTGCATTACATTTCAAACTCACATATGCTATTGCCTACTAAAAATCTCCACCTACATTTCCCATATGCATTTCAAGCTATATATGTACAAAATAAATGTTTTACTGTTCTCAAATGCATTTCCCCTGACATTGTTACATTTTAATCTTAGCCATTGACAGTAATATCTAGCTAGGTACTCAAGATCAAAGCTGAAGATTCACAATGCTCTGACCATTGTTTGCTGTTCTCTGCATCTGCTAAATTCTTTCTTACTCTTTGAGCTGTATTTCCCTCTTTTTTGGATAAATGAACTCCTACTCTGCCATTAAAATGCATCTGTCATTTTGAAACTTTCACAACTACTCTTTTCACGGCAACTCATAGGACATCTTCAAACTTTTATTTCAAGGTGTTTTATACACAAGCAATACTTTCAAAAGTATAACTAAATATCTCATTTACCCCGCAGTAAGTTATAAAACAAATTTCAGCAGGTTAAAAATCACTGGCATTAAAAAACTGGCATTAATGCCTATTGATATTAATGTTGAAATAAGGAAAATTGCTAAGTTTGAATTTATAAAAGTACTAAAAACTACTGTTTTTACCTATTTTGTAGTATGTCATAATGTGATTACATGTACATCTTTTGCTATAGGTAAAAACACTTCTGCTGCTATAATTTTTGAAATGTCACTCTTCTAGACTGTGAGACAAAGAGAAGGGAAAAGATTGCTGTGGGAGCAAAGGAGCTGGGGAAGGGTCCACGGGCTCCCGTCTCCCGGTGAGTCCACTCCACACCCTTCACAGTTCGCTATTACCCAGTGGCCTGTGGGACATTAGCTCTGTCCTTTGCTTTCACTTTCATTGTGACTATGAAAAAGAAAATGAAAATATAAACATCATTATAAAAAATGCATCAAGCCCATTATGCATCTTCTCCACACTGGTTTTCTGAAACAGGTGGGAGAGAACACGGCATCCTTCCTCCTTCACACTGAAATGCTGGCCAATTTCCCAGATTTCCACTGTAAGTCCAATATAGGACTAGAAGCCTTAGATATATGTAGCATTGTTTGAAACTAATACTTCAAATATACAAATTTCATGTATATTTATAAATATATTTATATATAATATGTTATCGATAATACATTATAATATAATTAAATGTTAACATGTAAACAATATTAATGGAAGGTTGTTCAATGGGTGTAGAGTCTCAGTTTTGCAAGATAAAAATGTTTTAGAGATCTGTTCCACATCAATATAAATATAGTGAACATGACTGAACTGAATACTTAAAAGTACTTAAGATAATAAATTTTATATTATGTATTTTATCATAATTAAAAGTTAATTATATAATTAATAAATTTTGAACAAAAGACATATTAGCATACATTTTTTCAAAACATTTCTAAACCAGTTAAGTATCTAATTCATTGCTCCAAACATTTCTGTGTTTATCTTATATGTTTCGTTGTGTATATTTTAATATATTGTGTTATACTATGTTTTTATGTGTCTATGTTCTCTCTTTTAGGACTTCACGTCGATTTGTTGTGTCAGTAACTGTTCCTTGATTTTAGTAATCCCGACACTTAGTGTAGCGCATGCTCTGAAACTGACCCTCAAAAAATTCCTGGGTTAAATGAAGAAATGAATGAATGAATCAGGTTAAAAATATCAATCCATCTACCTTACAGACTTCTAGAAACATAGTTCCTAAAATAACTGTGTGAGGTAATGCATATGTTAATTAACTCAATTTAGCCATTCCACAATGTATACATATTTTAAAACACCTTGTTGTGCAAGATAAATACACACAATTTTATTTGTCAATTAAAAACAAATAAAACAAGTAAATTGGCAAAAAGAAGAAGCATAGCTCTTAACTGCTGGTTAATTTGACACAGTATCATTGTGATTTCAGCCCATATAAAGGTGTTATTAATAAAAATTACTATCCACAAACCCCAGGGGGTCCTAAAAAGACTGTTCGGTAATTAACAGATGTTCCCACAATGTCCTGTTGTTTATGAAGGTAACTGTTTCTACAATTAAATACTGAACACACACTCCAGGCATTTTTCCAGGTGGTTTTACACATACTCTACTTGCTAATCTAATCTTTTCGTTTGTTTGTTTGTTTTTGTTTTGTTTTGTTTTTTTAGATGGAGTCTTGCTCTGTTGTTGCTCAGGCTGGAGTGTAGTGGCGTGATCTCAGCTCACTGCAACCTCCGCCTCCCGGGTTCAAGCAATTCTCATGACTCAGCCTCCCAAGTAGCTGGGAATACAGGCGTATGCCACCATGCCTGGCTAATTTTTTTTTTTTTTTTTTGTATTTTTTTAGTAGAGACGGGGTTTCACCATCTTGCCCAGGCTGGTTTCAAACTCCTGATCTTGTGATCCGCCTGCCTCTGCCTCCCAAAGTGCTGGGATTACAGGTGTGAACCACCGTGCTCAGCCACTAATCTTTATGTCAATCCTTAGAGGTAAGCATTCTCTTCCTCACTTTTCAATTGAGGAAATTAAGGCACAGAAAAGAAAAGTAATGTCCAAAGTCATACAATCAAGTGTGTCATTGAAATTTTCATGTAAACCTACAGAAAGTGCATAGTCATCTTGATGAATTTTTCAAAGTAAACCCATCAGTAAAGCTAGGATTAGATCAGGAATTAAAACATCTTCATCACCTAGAAACTTCCCTCCTGCGCCAGCCTGGGTACACTAACTGCCAAAGGTAACCACTGACTTGTCTCACTGTAGAATAGTTTTGCTTGTATTTGAAATTTGAATAAAAGTTCTTATAGAGAATGTAATCGTAAACAGCCTGGCTTTATCCACTCAAGGAGTTTTGAGTTTCATCCATGTTGCTGGGTGTAGCAATAATCTACTCATTTTAACTGTGGTCTAGAATTCCATTCTATGGATATACCAAAATCCATCCATTCTACTGTTGATTGACATTTGGGCTTTTTCCCATTTGGAGCTATTCCAAATAATGCCACCATTAACGTTTTGTATAAATCTATGGTACACATATTTACAAATTTCTGCTGGAATGAAATCATAGGTTGTAAAAGATCTTGGAATTTAGTTCATTCACTTTTACTCAATTCCAGGGCTCTTTGACAAATCTGTGGCATATCATTAGGTTGTACTAAATCCATTTAGTCATTTTGCCATTCAACCATTTATTTATTGTATGTACGTGTATGTGTGTATATAGAGGAATGTGCCCATACACATGTATTATATATATGTATATGCCCATACACATGTATATATGTGTATATATACACATATGTGTACGTGTGTCCATACACATGTATATATGTGTATATATACACGTGTGTATGTGATTATGCATCCATACACATGTATATATGTGTATGTACATATATATGTGTGTGTGCGTGTGTATGTATACACATGGTTGGGGAAAGAAAGACAGAAAAGATAATTAATAAAGTTTGTTATGCACCAGGCACTCATACTGTGCAGGTCCTGGTGATAGGATGAAAACCATCTGGAGCTCTTTCTTACCTTCATGGAATTATAATCCAATAGTTTGATTCACTGCAGTTAACCTAGTGGGAAAAAAAAACATATTTATATTTCTAAATTTCCTATATACATTCACAGAGCCAACTGAATTACCTTCAATAAATTGAAATGACCAAAAAAATTAATCACATTATAATTTCTTGCATTCATATGAGTTGGACTATTCTATTTACTCCCTGTTACTATACCCAAGGCTAGTGTTTATGTCAGAAAGGCACCCCGGGGTAAATAATCTCTCTAAGCCAAGAATCTGAGTATTATGGATTTCCAATGATTCAGTGTTCCTTTAACATCTTATGGAGGCCACAAAACACATGTGGTAGAAAATCGACGCTGGCCAGAAGACTCACAATGACCGGATTTGATCACGGTTCTGTCACAGCCATTGTGCACCATCTTTCATTACTGGCTGGAACTTTCTGGGGCTGTTTCCAGTGTAAAAAAGGGACTGATCCCTGTGAACACTATGGGCTTTTCAAGCTCATGGACTTCACATTTGGTTTATAGCTGGCAATTCTGGCATTATTTGAATTGTGGTGCAAAAAAAAATCCACTTTTAGGAAAACTATTTACAATACCCTAATATAGTCCTTTAAGAGAACATCTGATTGGGTTCATTTTACAACACACTACATGATATTTTTAAAGTGCAATAAATTCTAGTAGTTTTCTTTAGTAGGTAAAAATCCGTATTTACCTTTTAGTTCATGTATTTTATATAGACAGTGAAGATCTAGTAAACAATTTGTAGGTTTTCTTACTAATCTGCTTCATTATTTTGTCATCATTTAGTAAAAATCCATCAACAAATGCTACAAATATTAAATGGACAAGGAAGACCAACCAAAAATTATAATATTAGCTATGGCACACACATACAAACACACTCACAAATACTGTATCTAATTCCATATCTTCAGCTCTCGTAGAACAGGACTTTTCCTGCATTTTTTTATTCCATCTTCACTCAATTAAAAAACACATTTCTGAAGCATTTAGTGTGAGTTGCTATTTATGCCAGTCAATAATTCACATCATCTGCAAAAAATATGTTTGTATCCTTTCTACACCCGTTAGAGATGAAAGGAAGGAATTTACGTGCTAAAATGGCTTCATGTGCCCAAATCATGCAAATTCTCTAAGCCATTTCCTAAGATTTGCAGATGTGTAAATTGCATCTTTTTTTTAAAGAGTAGGTATACAACGGTATGAATCTCAAATCATTTTTTGTTCCACCTCATAGTTCTTCAAATGATGAGAACTGATTTATTATTGAGGCATTGTCAAACTCTGAATGGAGTCTAATCTTCCATTTTAATCTTTTATGAGGCAACTGGGTAAAAAAAAAATTACAAATGCAAACGATGTGTGTCAGTGTACATATGCACACACACTTACATAATATCAGCATATATGTCACATTAATGGAGATTAGATCTCATGGAGCACCAGAGTGTCTTGAAAAAAACCTCCGAATGGTGACACTGAACAGGAAAAGGACTGCATTTAATAAAATCGGGACAACATGGCAAAATGTACACAGTGTCTGGTACATAGAAAACACTCAATAAAGTGTTTTTCTACTCCCATAAAATCATGGGATCATTGTCTCTCTGAGTTTACAGCTATAGAATAAAGATGGGATGTTTTAAGTTGTGAGATTCTTTGTGCCTATTTTATTGTAGTCATCTTTATACAGTATTAGTACAAACACTTTACCCATTTGATAGGAAATTGCCTTTCCAAGACACCAGAGATGCATTTAATTCTATGGAAGAAACGTTATTCCAACTGATGTCCTCATGTCTTGGAAACCAACTGCTATTTTTTCTTTTCAGTGAGTTTATGGTAGTCTTTTAAAATCACATTGGTGGAAATATGTATGTATATATACAATACATGATATATATAATATATTATATATAAATTATATATATTTATAATATATTATATTATAAATTATATATAATATATTATATATTATATATAAATTATAATATAATATATATAAATTATAATATAATATATTATATATAAATTATATTATAAATTATATATTACATATTTTATAATATACACAAATTTTATATATAATTTTATAAATTATATAATTATATATAATGTAATTATAAATTATAAACATGCAAATTACATATAATATATAATTTATAATATATAATTTTATACAACCATATATAGTATATAATATATTCCTTTATATGAATTTCTTCATTATATAAAGACATTTTATTTATATATATAATTCTTTTATTGTATAAATATCTCTGTCTATCTATCTATCTATCTATCTGTCTCTAATGCTTTGGGGTTTAAAAGCCATGCCAGTGGAAAATAATAATAGCATCATGTCTGAATACAAGTATGATAAATGCTGTGTGTGGTTGTAATAAATGTGAAGATGGATATAGATAAACTCTGACTTCCCAGTGGCCACCCTGGCTGATGCAAAAGACCATAAATCCTTTGTATTTGTAAAGGAAGAATCAAAGTGCACTGGAATTTATTTTAACTCTTTTCAGATTTTCAGAGTAGTTCTTTATTCTTCTCCCAAATATTCATTTACACTGTTTAGCAACTTTCTGAAGCATGAATAAAGTGCATAAAGCTGATAAGAAGCACTGGAATTCTCTATCTGTAACTTGAAACAAGATTTGGGTTGAACTTATGACGGCACATTGAATGGCTTGTATTTGGTGAGTTTTCTCTGTTACTCTTTTCTGAAGGGTTTTCTAAGTTTCTCCAGGTGTGCCCCTGGCAGGGATCAGGAAGCAGGAGCAAAGGACAGGCAAGAGATACTGCTGAGGTGCCCTGAACCTTCTCCAGATGGCCTCCCTCTTCTCCTCTGAGACACAGTGCAATAATACCGTATGGATAGAAAGTCTGAGGCAGCATCATGGAAGCTGAGTCCCCAGCACCTGGGAAGGCTGGGAAGAATGATGGAGAGAGAAGAGCAAGGAAAGAGAGAGGGGAAGGTAGGAGCTGGAGAGTCCAAACAAACACTGAGGCTCTCCCTGTAACTTTTTGGCAATGGTTCTTGGGCAGCTCTTGCTCCTAGAGTTTGAACTGTAAGAACTTTGGCATTAGGTGTACAATGTAATTATCTCTTATGGAATGCACATCAGAATATCAGTAATAAACTGAGTAATTTTAAAATCACTCATTTTTTGTTCATTTCTGCTGATATCTTGATATGGTTTGGCTGTGTCCCCACCCAAATCTCATCCTGAACTGTAACTCCCAGAATTCCCACACGTTGTGGAAGGAATCTCGTAAGAGGTAACTGAATCATGGGGTGGATCTTTCCTGTGCTTTTCTTATGATAGTGACTATGTCTCATGAGATCTGATAGTTTTAACAAACAGGAGTTTCCCTGCACAAGTTCTCTCTCTTTGCCCGCTGCCATCCGTGTAAGACGTGACTTGCTCATCCTTGCCTTCCATCATGATTGTGAGGCCTCCCCAGCCACGTGGAACTGTGCGTCTCTTAAACCTCTTTCTTTTGTAAATTGCCCAGTCTCAGGTGTGTCTTTGTTAGCACCATGAAAACAGACGAATACATATCTACACCATTTCTCAATATCTATCTCATAGCAGAGACTCACAATATTTTTCTTTGAAAGTTGTGAATTTGAATTGAAAATCTACCATCTTTCCTAATGGTACCACCCATGTTGATCTAATTTGTTTTTTCATTAAACTATCAATAATATTCCAATGACATACAATTGCTCTAAGAATACAGTAGTCCTCCCTCATCTGCAGTTTCACTTTCTGTGGTTTCAATTACCTGTGGCACACTGCCTTTTCAAAATATTAAATGGAAAATTCTATAAATAAACAATTCATAAGTTTTAAATTGTGCACTGCTGTGAGTAATGTGATGAAATCTGTGCTGTCCCATTCAATTCTTCCCTTGACATGAATCATCCCTTTTCCAGGGTCTCCATGCTGCAGACACAACCTGCTTATTAGGTCAATAGTAGGCCACCCTGCGTCATGATGCCTTTCTCATTCACCTTACTTCATCACATCACATAGGCATGGTATCTTCTCACATCATCAAAAAAGGGTGAGTACAGTACAATAAGATATTTTGAAAGAAAGAGAGACCACATCAGACAACTTTTATTATAGTATATTGTTATAATTATTCTATTTTATTATTAGCTATTATTGTTTATCTCTAACTATGCCTAATTTATAAATTAAACTTTATCATATGTGTGTGTATATGATGAAAACATAGTGTGTGTAGGGCTTGGTATACCATTCATGGTTTCAGGCATCCACTGGGAGTGTTGGAACATGTCCCACTAGGATAAGAGGGAGTATATCCCACCAGGATAAAGGGGAACATATTCCCACCAGGATAAGCGAGGACATATTCCCACCAGGGCAAGGGAATACTGTATCGTGAACATCAGCTATTGCAGGAAAGAAGAAAAAGCTTTAATATGTTGTTGCTTTCAAATTCAGGAGGAATTTGACAAACATTTTTGTGCTAAATATTGCTGTTTAAATTTTGGTCTTGAAAATGAAATCTTTCTTTGCCAAAAATGCCAACTATCTCATTTATTCATTTAAAAAAAATCCATGTTTCTCTCTAGCATGTCAAAGACTTCTGGCCTAAAATGGAAATGTGGAGAAATCCCTTCCTAGAATTTCTCCTCAAAAGTGCAAACTTGCCTGCTGCTTCCTTTTTAGCTATGGCATTCTTGGTTTCCAATTTATTCTCTCCTTCAACTGCCCTAGATTTATTCTCTCCCCAATTTATTCTCTCCATCAGTTGCTCCTAGAGGGCAAATGGTCTCTGAGCACCAAACCATGGCCCTGCCCTCAGTCATCACCATTCTGGGCCATGGCTGAACAGTGACTGCTTCCTAGAAACAGTCTAGGATCTTATGGAAGCCAAAGAAGATCTTCTTGAATTCCCCAGTTTATCTTATTCTTTTTAACTTCCCCTTATTGCCTTCATTGAGTCTTCCTATTCCCAGATGTGAGAGCCCCTACAATATAGTTTATCTGTACTGGTTCACTCAATGAGTGCACCTGTGGTTTTATTATATATGGCGGGTGTTTCTATTCTATTTGGTTATCTGTCTACATGGTAGTCTGCATGGATGATGGATTGTCACTTTGAATTCAATGTGTTCAAAATTGGATTCATTATCTTTCTCTAAAAACTGGTTTCCTTTAAAATAATTCATTTCTATCTGAGGTATGCCATCATCACAGCTTTTGCAATAAACCTTGGAAACATAATTTCTCATCCTCTGTTTTTCATAATCTCATTCCAAAGTTTCAATGCTTTTCCTTCTAAAAATGATCACGTTGACCCATTTCTCTTTATTCCCATGTCACCACTTCATCACTAATTGCCATTGTTACAGGATTCCACATCTACATTATTTTCACAATTCTCATGGCATGGTCACTTTGTCTCACAAAGCCCACCAGTCTTTTCCCAAACTTTTCCAATGCCTCCTATATTCACTGCCTCAAATCCAAATCTTTGCTTACCTAAATCAAGCCTGCTCTCAGTTGAGGTTGCTTTGTTCTTTGTGATTAAAATGGTTGAATCTGAAATAAACATAGTAGTTTATTTATTATATTGTATATCTTCATATGTTTGTTTAAAAACTCTTTTTTTAGCTAGGAGATAATTTGATAATCTTCGGAATGGTAACAATTTATTACCATAGCCCTATTTCAGGTTCTGACACTCAAACCTTGTCCCTTTTAAGAGGAGTTTCTTAGATGTTTCCTGTGAAAAAGAAAACCAGCCTCTTGATCTAAATATGCTATTTTATTTATTTCATTGTCTCCACAAAACTTTCCCTGAAACAGACACAACATCAAGAGCATTTCTCATTATTTCTTACATCAAATTACTAGGCTTGAAAGCAGCAGTTCAGGATCTACCAATATTTTTTAATGGTTTTAACTTATCTCTTAACACAGGATAACTTGGGTCTCAATTTCTTTACAAATCAGTCCATTCTTCATCTTCCTAGTATCATTCTCATATCCACTGACTCCAGCCCTCTGTCTGTCTCTGCTTCTCTCATATGACTTTGTCTGAATCCTCTCAATTATTCACTGAAATATCTCCCTCCTTTCCAGATCACGATGCCTCCTGAGGTGACTTCATTCTGTTCTTATCACTAATCACCCAGCATCACGTAAATCTCAAATCCAGATGGGTTCATGTACTCTTAAATTCTCATCTGTTAATTCCCTTGTTGGACCTTTCCAAACCCCTTGAGTGAAGGTTCTTTTCTAATTAATTAGTAGTTAAGTTAAAGTAAGGGAGGTTCATTTGTTATTTCATTTCATATGCAGTATCAGAGCATGTTGTTATTCAATAAATATCATATGATACTGACAATAACTTCAGGTTAATAATATTCTAGGAGATTAGATATGATGAAGTCGAATAAACATACCCTTGAGTCCAAAAGGAAAAGATATTTAAATTTAAGGAACACTGCTGAAAGCATCTTTCCTCCAAAGACATAGCAAATGTAAGACATAGAAGACAGCCTCTCCCCGACTTCCACCCCCGGCTTTCCAACTGATATTGCTTTACCAGAGCAGCCAACCCAGGCAACTGGTAAGCAGCATCTTGACTAATGAGCCAGTTCTTCCAAGGTGTATGCTATTTCCTTTTTGTAATCCAAACATTTTTGTGAACCAAGTGATCCAGACAGATAGCTTAAATACAACTTCAGTGTAGGTGTCGCCGTGGAGCTGACCCATGGCCCAAAGCATCTAAATTTGTAATAGGATATAGTTTATACTTGGCAAATTTGTCTCAGTATGAAATAACAATCAATTGAACTATTTCTGCCTAGGTTTTCCTTATCTTTGTTTCTCCATATTCTCACAGAGCACACTGCATTCTTATATTGGGGAATTTAGCTCCTTGCATTATAAAGACGTTTGCTTATGTGGGTCTTCTCTGCCAGCATGAACCCTGAATTACTTACTGTTTTTCTAAACACATTAATAGGTGGTTAATGCATGGTTTGAGAATGAAAGAGAAAGGATAAGTATTTGTAGCCGAACTTTCTTTATAGAAACTTCTAAATTACTGATTATTTTACGCCATTTAAAAAACCCATCAGATAACTACGGAAGGATACAACTCTCAAAAGAACATTGACAAAATATCCATTCCCATGGCTTCAATCACTAATCATTATCAGATGGTATCTAAAAATATCTCCATCCCGTTTCTCTTGTTTGAACTTGAAATCATAGCCTAATTGAATTCCCATCTTGGGTATTCCAGAGATCTAAAAGTGGAGTCTTTAGCTTCCCCAAAACCACCTCTAGTCTACTCTGTCTGAGTTGAGTGATTGGTGACTCTATCTACAAAGTGACTCAAGTATTCATTGCTCCTTCATTTTCCTTGTTCCTTAAGTTTAAATTATCATTAAGTCTTACTTATGCTTTATCCTAACACCCTTTATATCTATGCATTTCTTCCCTCTTCCTTACTGGCCCTGTTCTCCTCTAGGCCAAACTATTTATTTTTCACACAACAAATAAATATTTTTATTATGTAAAATAATGCCTTCTTTCTTTCTCAATTCTAATTAATTTAAATAAATCTTTCTGAAAGTTTTATAATAACTGCAACTTTCCTGCCTACACCACTTTGTTATTAGCCTTAGAATAAGCTTCAAAAGTTTAAAAATATATTACTTCCTAATATGGCCTTTACCTCTCAAACTGTATTTCTTGACAACTCAATACCTCTCCAGACCTTGACTCTTCACTCCCCTTAATCTCAATTTATTTCAGTACCTTGAACACAGGATGTTTTATTTTTCTTCTGGACCTTCTCAAATGTTTTTTCTGACTGAAATCCTCTCCAGCACTACATCTTTCATTCAGCCTGGTCAGTGTTCAGTCTTCAGCTTAGGCAGTGCTTTCTATAGAAAGCTTTTCTTGATTCCGAAGGTCTAAGTCCAGTATCCCTCCCCTGTGAACTCTTAGCACCTGGTACTTGCCCCTTCAAACTACTAAACACATTTCTGGGCTGGGCACGGTGGCTCACACCTGTAATCCCAACACTTGGGGAGGCTGAGGCAGGCAGATCACTTGAAGTCAGGAGTTCGAGGCCAGCCTGGCCAGCAGGGCGAACCCCATCTCTACTAAAAATATAAAATTAGCTGTGCATGGTGGCACACAGCTGTAATCCCAGCTACTGGGGGAAGCTGAGGTGGGAGGATTGTTGGAACCTGGGAGGCAGAGGTTGCAGTGACCTAAGATCACAGCACTGCACTCCAGCCTGGGTAACAGAGCGAGACCCTGTCTCAAAAACAACAACAACAACAACAACAACAACAAAAAACCAGATTAACCATATTTTCAATGCCAGTTTACTTAAAATTAATGAATAGTAATTTCAGTGTGGTAACTAAGTAAATGTTGTTCTTGGAAAAGCCAAGAAGGAAATAATGGTCATATAGTATTTCATTTGTATGCAGCCTTTTGATTTTCTTGGAATTTCTTTATATATATATAATATATATATTATACTTTAAGTTCTAGGGTACATGGGCACAATGTGCAGGTTAGTTACATATGTATACATGTGCCATGCTGGTGTGCTGCACCCGTTAACTCGTCATTTAGCATTAGGTATATCTCCTAATACTATCCCTCCCCCCTCCCCCCACCCCACAACAGGCCCTGGTGTGTGATGTTCCCCTTCCTGTGTCCAGGTGTTCCCATTATTCAATTCCCACCTATGAGTGAGAACATGCGGTGTTTGGTTTTCTGTCCTTGCGATAGTTTGCTGAGAATGATGGTTTCCAGCTTCATCCATGTCCCTACAAAGGACATGAACTCATCATTTTTTATGGCTGCATAGTATTCCATGGTGTATATGTGCCACATTTTCTTAATCCAGTCTATCATTGTTGGACATTTGTGTTGGTTCCAAGTCTTTGCTATTGTGAATAGTGCCGCAATAAACATACGTGTGCATGTGTCTTTATAGAAGCATGATTTATAATCCTTTGGGTATATAGCCAGTAATGGGATGACTGGGTCAAATGGTATTTCTAGTTCTAGATCCCTGAGGAATCGCCACACTGACTTCCACAATGGTTGAACTAGTTTACAGTCCCACCAATAGTGTAAAAGTGTTCCTATTTCTCCACATCCTGTCTAGCACCTGTTGTTTCCTGACTTTTTAATAATCACCATTCTAACTGGTGTGAGAATTGCCTTTCATTTCTTTCTTTTTTTCCCCTTTCCTTCCTGCCTCTCTCTTTCCATTCTCTCTTTCTGTCATCACCTTTCAACATACTGGTTTGTCACATCTCTATCTGATCAGGTATCCTGTCAGAATTTTTTTATTTATTTAATTTTTCTTTCAGAGGTTATACTCTTGAGGGCATTCATCTTCTATTCCAATCTAAACATTCTTATATTGCTATTATCATAGGACTACTTTTTATTATTTTTCTAAATTGTTTCTATATATTTTCTATATCTCATATCATACTTTTTCTTAGTTTATCCCTCTGTTTGACTATAGCACGTCCTAAAGTAATCTTCTAAGAAAATATTGGTATAAGGTAAATTTTCGGAATTATTCTCATATTATAAAATATCATAATTTGAAGCTCATACTTGATTGATGCTATGATGATAGATTGAAAAGAAGTTCTCTGTAGATTTTTTGAGGTATTCCTCCATTGTCTTCTAACATCCAGTGTTTCTGACACAATTTCTAACAATTTTATATTAAAATATTGACATAATAGTTTCTAAGATAATACAAAGTATTCCTGTATATCTTTCCCCCCACTTTTCCTAAAGTTGCCATCTTACATAATGATATTTTATTTGTTACAACTAAGAAATTAATATTGGTACAACAATATTAACTAAAATAGACTTTATTTGTATTTCTTTAGTTGTTCAACTGATGTCCTGCTTTCTGTTCTATAATTCTAAACTGTATACCCTATTTCATCTAATTTTCATGTTTCCTCAGTCCCCTCTAATCTGACAGTTCCTTAGTCTTACTTTGTTTTTCACGACTTTGCTTTTTTTTTTTTTTTTTTGGGAGATGGAGTTTTGCTCTGTTGCCCAGGTTGGAGTACAGTGGCATGATCTTGGCTCACTGCAACCTCCGCCTCCTGGCTCCTGGGTTCAAGAGATTCTCCTGCCTCAGCCTCCCAAGTAGCTGGGATTACAGGCCCACACCACCACACCTGGCTAATTTTGTTATTTTTTTTTAGTGCAGTTGGGGTTTCCCCATATTGTCCAGGCTAGTCTCGAACTCCTGACCTCAAATGATCCACCCATCTCGGCCTCCCAAAGTGCTGGGATTACAGGTGGAAGCCATGGTGCCTGGCCAATTTTGACATTTTTAAAGGGCTTGAACAGGTATGTTGTAAAATACATCTCAATTTTTCTTTGGCTGAGGCTTGCTCATGATGAAACTTGGGTTATGGATTTGTGGGAACAACGCCATAAAAGTGAAGTGTCCTTCTCATCTAAGAAGAACATCCATGGAACCCTGACTCTTATCTCTTGTACGTGACCAGATTTTTCTGTTGGTATTTTCTGTGGTTCCAAGTGATGTTTAAAAGCATTAATTGTCCCATTCATTGCACTAGGTTTCCACTGAACCTCTTTCGATGTGCCTGTTTGTATATTCAAGCTCTGAAAATTTCTCATTTATTTGTTTTTTGATACATCCTGCTTTCCTTAATCTTTATCCTCCCTTAATCTTATTTACACCAGCATTTATTAGCCTTTTGTTTACACGGTATCGTGAGTTCTTTTCTTTTTATGAGTAAATTACTCTTGAAGATGATTTACTAAAACACCGGTTCTTATGGTCTTTTCTCAAAGTTTGAAAGGGGAAACTCATAAACTTTTTTTTTAAATTTCTGATCTCCACACATTCAAAACTGAAATATAGGCAGGCATAATTTTGGCTTCTACTTCTTCTACTTTTAATGATTAACACAATTATTTTGAACTATTTTGGCCTCTGAATACTTCAAAGCAGTGACCCATAATGTTCAGCATTCTTTATCTCCTCTGTCTTGCAGCTGACGGAGTGGGCATACTGGTTGTATGCCTTGGCTCTCTGTTCACAATCCTGAAGGGATAGAAGCCAATCGTTTGGTCATTCTGACACCAGATATTGTATGCAAACCTGGCTGTGTTTTCTCTGGTGACACCAGACACTGTATGCAAAGCTGGCTGTGTTTTCTCTGGTGAATTGGGAAGAGGGACTACACTTGAAATTGACAAGATGAGTTTCAGTTGCCAGCTGTTCCACGTGGGTCCTTTCAGTTCCTGTAAGGCTTCCAGACACTGGCATGAGGTCAGATTTCCTTTGTCTTACTTTTCATAATCAAGTTCTAGGCCACTAGATAAAGCTACTCTTATGATTTTTAATTCCTTATTAAAGTAGGTTATACACAGAAAACATAAATTGGAGTCTGCCTTCCTGATTTTCCTGTAGTGGTTTACTTACTCTGATTCCCCTATTCAATATGGAGTTACTTCAAAAACACATGTTCAACTGAAATTCTAAAATCCCTTTTAAAAATCAGGGCTGGTGTAGTGGCTCACGCTTGTAATCCCATCATCCCAGCACTTTGGGAGGCCGAGGTGGGCAGATCACGAGGTCAGGAGTTTGAGACCAGCCTGGCCAACATAGTGAAACCCTGTGTCTACTACTAAAAAAAGAAAAGAAAAGAAAAGAAAAGAAAAGAAAAAAACATTAGCCGGGGGTGGTTTTGAGCACTTGTAATCCCAGCTACTCGGGAGGCTGAGGCAGAAGAATCACTTGAACCTGCTAAATGGAGGTTGCAGTGAGCCGAGATCGCGCCACTGCACTCCAGCCCAGGTGACAGAGCAAGACTCCATCTCAAAAATAAAATAAAATAAAATAAAATTGGTGGTCCATCAAATACATACGACTTGCTAAGCAAATTAAGGATGTTTGTTCTTACATACATATCTTGGTTCTTATAACTGGAGCCAACAACAGATTCGTACAGCCAACTCTAGACAGTTGAGAGACTGTTTACACAGATTACACACCATCTCTGCATCATCTCTTCCTCCCTCAACCTGCCATCTAATTTTAGTTACGTCAGTACTAGTGCCTTCATAATGATGGAGGAAAGGTATTAAGTTTCTTTCTTCTGGAGGCCCTGTTTTTAATAAATCAATCACAAGTGAGATTTATTAAAAACAAATGGCTAAAATGATTTTTAGATTATTCATATTTTATAGTAACTGCCTATCCAACCGTTAATGACTACACATGAAGTTGTTCTATATTTATTTTGTCCAGTAAATTTTCTTCTAGATAAATATATGGAAAGACAATGGCTCTCTTAGTTAAAATGATATTTGACATAATTTCAAAGCTATGACAATTTCCTTACATTTGAAACACTTTCTGCTGATGCAGCATTTCTTTAAAGCATAGTTTATTCCGTGACATGAAGATGGAAAAACCTCCTGAGTATGAAGGACCAGGTACCCAAATGTCCTGAGAAAGCCTCCTTCCCTTTTTATACCTCAGAGGCCAAATATGTTATTTACTCTAAAACGTGTTCCTACATCTTGCTCCATAGCTCATTTAATGACATCACCGTTCATTCAATGTCCAAACTACACTCATTGGATACACGAGGCTCTAGGGTAGTTTGAAGATTCCCTTAAGACCGAAACAAACAAGTAAACACCTCTGACTATGTTTGGTCGTTTAGTCTATGGTGGATCTGTAGAATGCATTTTTTTTTAAACTGAAGGTTGGATGTTTTATTTATTTTAGAAATGTAAAAGATTTCTGTGTCTGTGAATGTGCAGTGTTGTATGGTAGAGGAAAACATAGGCCCTGAAGTAAGACAGATCTATAAGTGACTTTACTTCTTTTATAGATGTTGGAGGAACTTTGAAAAAAATAGGTTTTTTGGATAAAAGTTGCTTAAAATTTCAGATCTCTCTTCCCATATATAAATGTAAATATTTATATATATTTAAATGTTTGTCATTAAGATACTTTATTTATTAATTAATTAATTAATTTATTTATTGAAGCACGGTCTCATTCTGTTGCCCAGGCCAGAGTGCAGTGGCACGATATCGGCTCACTGAAACCTCTGCCTCCCAGGTTTGAGCGATCGATTCTCCTGCCTTGGCCTCCCTAGTAGCTGGGACTATAGGCGCACGCTACCATGCCCAGCTAATTTTTGTTGTTTTTAGTAGAGATGGGGTTTCACCACGTTGGCCAGGCTGATCGCAAACTCCTGACCTCAGGTGATCCGCCCACCTCGGCCTCCCAAAGTGCTGGGATTACGGGCGTGAGCCACCACGCCCAGCCATGAAGATACTTATTAACAATATATAAAATGATAGTATCTGTCGTTTAGAGGTGTTCAATTATTTATATAAACATGTGAATAGAAAAGAATATAAATCTCCATTCTTGATGACATAAATGATAATATAAAATGTTATATATCCCAGAAAGTTCAGAAAAAATAAGACTAGATTTGAAATAAAATTATCTAATAAAGAAATATAAATGGGATGTAAAATCATGTCAACTACTCACCCTTTGAATAAGCAGGCTTATGAGAAGCTAGGAAAGAATTCTTATGGTTCTTAAATAATTATCTGCAGGAATCAAGGTGCTCAGTACTTCCTCTTGTCTCCTTTAGTCTATGCAGATACACTTGGTAAATAGTCCCATTTCCCCTTCATGTCTTCCTTTCTTCCCTTCATTGTAATAATGACCTGTAAGTACAAGAAGAATTACTGTCAGGTAAAAGCCTTTTTAATAGATCCCTCAATGAAAATTATAATTACTTTAAAGCAGTAAAATTGTAATTCTAGTAGGTAATACTCAGACGTGTTCTTCTCAAACATTCTTTTAACTCTTCCGTGATATTTTCTGAAGCTCTGAAAGAATTTCTCCTTTTAAAGAACTGACGTATAAAATATATGCACTCTCCCACTAGAGATAAGAGCTACTTTAGTCCCGTATTTTATTATTGCAGGGATAGATAAGTGGATAGATGATGTCAAGCATTCAAATAATCAGACGTATAAAGGGCTAGACATAGAAAGACGTAATTTCCCTGACCTCTCCAACACGCAGTCTGTTCTCACTCTAGAGGGTGAAATGCAAAGGCTCAACTCTAAGAATGAAGGTACACAATGTGTTTCAGGGGAGTGGATGCATAGCTATGGCCTCACAGTTGGCACTTACTCTATGCCCTGGTGATACTGAATTTGGATATGATACACAACAATATTCAGCTTCTGGAGGGCTGGGGAAGGGTCCATTGCAAAATTGTGTGGAGTTGACCCTTGGGTAAAAATCAGAATTTACATTTTGGTTTTAAATTTTATAAGGTACAGTACTGTTCTATTTGCTCTACATAAATAATTTCATTTAATCTACTCAACAGCTTAGTGTTTTGTGTATTATTATTCATCTCAGTTTATAGCTGTGGAATCTGAGGTTCACAAAGGCTAGGTAACTCATCTGAAGGCAATGCTTAGCACTGCTTAGCAGCCCAATAGTGGTACCAGCTCAGCACCATGGTTTTATTTATACTTTGTCTCTGTAGACCTTGCTTTATTCCGGACTTGAGAAGGAGTTCTCCAAGCATTTGGAAGAAACTCCTTTTCCATTGAAGTTGTTTAAAGAACACTTACCTTTTGAGTAAGCCAGAAGCTTTTTTTGAAAATACATGGTATGTTATGTTTTTTATTTTATAATGCCTACTTGAGCTGCATACCCAAGGCTACCTGTCAATAATCACTCACTTTTCACAGATTATTTTTACTACAATCTATGACAAAGATGATCACACTGACCTATTTAGCCTCTTAAAACTCTGCTTTGTACTTGATTATCTAAAACACTATTTATTTCACTTCAGCCCAATAAATATTTATTGAGTGCCTGTATGTGCCAGGCACAGATGCCAAAATATAACCTGTGATTTAATGGGGTAACATACATCATGCATTGCTTTAGGAGTGTGTTCACTGGGCAAAGAGAACAAAGAGGCACTTGGCTCACCCTAGAGCAAGAGGAGAAGCTCTCCAGATTTGCTGACCTAGAAGGATAAGTCTGAAAGTAGGAGGGTGGGGAGAGCCAGATGAACAAGGGAGGTGAAAACGTGATCTAGGGAGGCATCCGAGTGAGCAAAGGCACGAGTGAGCCTGGTACACTTCTGGGCAGGCAGAAGGAAGGCAGTTAGGCTGTTAGGAAGGCAGTTAGGCTGCAGTGAATTCTACAAAGAGGCTATGGGAAAGAAACCTGGAAAGGTAGGGAGGTATGGATATGGACAAGCTATGTCAAGGAGCTGGGCTTTGTCATGGAGAGTGACTAGGTGCTTTTACATAGGAAAGTCACCTGATAATATTTAAACCTGTGAAATATCACTCTGGTGGAAGTGTGAATGAATTTGAAAGGGGTGTAACACTGTTCTACTTTGTTTACTCCTCAGTACCCTTGGCTGTGTACATTTGAGTAAAGAGAGCACTATAAAATCAAAAACCAATGAAATGGTTTCCAGAACACAGAACTATTAAGCTTAAGAAAAGGACAGAAGGAACTGAAGAGAGAGGAACTGTTTTGGAGCATCACACTTCCACCTCAGAAGAAATAAGGAAGGAAGGAGGAGGGTGTTCCCACGGCTCTTCAACCAGGCCGGCTCTTCAGCCTACATCCCCATCTCATCAAGTAAAAGGGATTTTTCAACTGGACCAACCAGATGGTTTAACAGTGCACTCCCACACCATTCAACTACGCAAGGGAGATACACTTAACATATGCAGTCGTATAACACCTACTAACATTTTCAAACATTAAACCTTTAAAAAAGAGCTCTAAAGAAATAGAAGCTTGAAGTATCATCTCTCAAGTATATAGACACTACTTCATGGTGTGGTAATATATGCATATAGAAGCTAGTAAACACCTCCAGGAGATGCAAAAGGAATTAGAACTGCCACAAGGTGCAAGCAAAACCTTGAGGTAAGCCTGTTCTTTACTCAATACATTTTTCCTCTTCGACATTGTAGGTATGTTATCTCCATCATCCGTATCTGTCTATTGCAGTCTCCATTGATGGTGAAGTATTTTCACTATTTGGCATGTCTCCTCTAGTACCTAGAGCAGTGCGTTGCATGCAGTAGCAGGTTTATAAACATTTGCGAGTAAAACATCCAACCTGATACTCAAGGTAAACTCCTGAACCAAACACCCAGAGTAATGTGAATGTTTTTCTATACTCTAGAGTTTATGGCTAGAAATTTCACGGAATGAACTGCATCCTAAACTGGGGTCGGGAAGGTGGGAAAATGAGTCCAGTGATGAAAGGAAGAAGCTGTGTGTAAGCTATGAAAAAACCTGGTGTGGGAAACTTTTTGTGTGATGTCTGTATATTTTTTTCTTATTTTTTAACAGCAGGTAGCTGTCTTCTCATATATAATTAATTTCCAAACCTCCATTTTTGATGTATGTCATAAAACTGGCATTTTAATTATTTATTTTCAATGTATTTTCTGTTCTATTAATGAAGATTACAATGAAGAGGAGGGGGAAATCAATTTTTTTTTGAAAAAGGAAAAATATAAAATTCAGACCTAAACCTGTTTTTCTTCTTCCGATCTATTTACCCAGCTTCATCTTCATATTACCTGTAGCCCTGTGATGCAGGACAGCGCTGAATCGGTTCTCAAAGTCATCCAGTTCAGGAAGCTTTCTAGATACTCACACTTCCCCTCAAACATACCCCTTCTGCGCGCACACACACACACACACACACACACACACACACACATCTTCCTTCTCTAAATGCCCCATGATACTGGGTTTATCCTTTTATCACTCTTGTTTACGATGTGCTACTGTAATTGAGTATATCCTATGTATCAAGCTCTGTGTTACGTATTTTAAGGATTTAAAATGACTTAGTTGTTTGTACATAATTTGTGTAACATCCTTTCCTATGAGAGCAAAAAGACAAAATTTGCATCTGATTTTTAAAACATGATATACGTACATGTTTCAGAGAGCATGCATCTAATTAAATATTTGATGAGTGCAGAAGAATGAGTGAGAGTATGAATGTCTGTAAAAGATTATTTGGTTATTACATTAAACCAGATAGTCTCTTGGTAAACTTTAAGTTACATTTATGCGGACAGAATTACAGATCCTCCACTGGCACACATGTTGCAGCATTTACTATCTTCTTTCATCTGATCAGATGTCAAAAGGAGATTTTTGAGCCATCATTTAGGTAATTGTTCATGAAGCCCAGACCAAAATATTGTCATAAATGTAGTTAAAATTATCTTTTTGTTAACTGCTATATTAGGAAAAAGTTGATACAAAATAAATTTTACATGTTTAAAATGTACCACTTAACAGGTTTTGGCATATGTTTACCCCTTAAAACTGATACTGACTGCCCCATCCCAAAGCAACCACTGATCTACTTCCTGGCCTTATCTATTAGCTTACATTTCCTAGAAGTTTGTGTAAATGTAATTATACAGTGTACCTTTTGTTGTTGTTGTTCGACTTATTTCATTCAGAATGATGTATTTCTTTTTGAGATTCATTCACATAGTTGAGTGTATCAACACTTAGTTTATTTTTTCCTGCTTGGTAGTTTTTCATTGCATGAGTGTGCTACAGTTTTTATATTCAATCATCTGTTAATGAACATTTGAGTTGTTTCCAAATTTGCGCTGTTACAAATAAAACTGGTATGAACTTGTATGTACAAATATTTGCATGGACATATGTTTTCATTTCCTGTGGGGAAACACCTAGAATGGGAATCAGTAAATACTACTGTAGGTATGTATTTAAAATGTTAATCAACTGTCAAACTATTTTCTAAAATAACTCCATGGCTTTATATTCTCACCAGTAGTGTGAAAATTCCAGTTCTCTCAGGATTCTTGACTAAATTTAGTGTGGACAGTGTCTTGAAATTGAGCTATTCAAATAGGTGTATAGTGCTATGAGATTGTGCACTTCATTTGGACTTTTTCTAAGTACATTGAACATCTTTTAATGTGCTTATTGCTATCTACATGTCTTCTTTGATGAAGTGTCTATTCAAATCAGTTACCCATCTTTTAATAGGGTGGTTTGTTATTTTTAAGTTTTGAGAATATTTTTTAAAATATTTTGAATGCAAGTTCTTTATTAGACATTACACATATAACTTGATAATCAGTTTTTCCCAATCTGTGGCTTGTCTTTTCATTCATGGTACCTTTTGAAGGGCAGTTTAATTTTGATGAATTAGATGAATTACAACATATCAATTTATTCTATTATTGATCTGAGCCTAATCTATGTCACAAAGAATTTGTTTCCTTTTTCTGGAATTTTTGTAATTTTAGACTTAACTCTAAAATCTTGAGTTAATATTTTATATAAGGCATGATATGAATTAGAGATACATTATTTACATATGGATATCCAATTAGTCTAGCACCATTTATTTAAAGGCTATCCTTTTTCCATTTAATCTTCTGTAAAGCTTTGTCAAAAATTAGTTGTCCATATGTGTATAGATCTACTTCTGGAATATCTATTCATTCTCTTGGTCTCATGTTTGTCATCATATAATAAGTCTTGAAATCTAATAATGTTAGGTCTACAACTTCGTCTTTTTTATTCAACATATTCTGACTATTTTAGAAGCCTTGCATTTCTGTATTTATTTTAGAAACAGTTAGCTAATTTCTAAAAAAGACAGCCTAGAATTTTAATGAATACATATAGTAGTATTTCTTCCTTTCCAATCTTGGTGAATTTTTTTCTTTTTCTTTCCTTATTTCATTGACTAAAAATTCCAGTAAAATGTTAAATAAAAGTGGTGAGAATTGAATTTGTTTTGTTCCTCACATTAGTGAAAAAAGTTTCAGTCTTTCGCTATTAAGTTTGATGTTAGCTGTAAGCATTTCTGATACCATTTTTCAGATTGAGATGTTTCTGTCTTAACTCTTATAAGAATACTTATCAGGAAATTCAGTTTACAAATGTGTGTAATTTCAGGTTACTTTTCGTACATAAAACCAAACCTTAATTCTTAGAATAAACATCTCTTATTTTTTATATGTTATTATTTTTGTATATTGTTGGATTTGATTTGTTATAATTTTGTTAGACTTTTGCATTTTTGCTCATGATGAATATTAGTCTATGCTTTCTTTTCTACTAATATAATTGTCTGGTTATGATATCAGAGTAAATCCAGGCCACAAAATGTGTTGGGAAGTGGTTCCACCTTTTAAATTTTCTGGGAGAACTTGGATAGAATTGCTATTTTTCTGTAAATATTTGATATAAATCATCAGTGAAACCATCTGGGTCTGGAATTTTGGTGGAGGCAGGTTTTTAACTACATTGTAGAGTACTTCAAGTAATCTAACTCTTCTTGAGTGACTACTGTTGTATTTTCTCAATAAGTGTGTTCATTTTTCGAAGCTGTCATATTTCCTGGCATACAGTTGTTTACAGCATTCTTTTTTATTGCCTAATATCTATGGATCTTTAGTAATGCCACTCCCATTCTTTGGAAATTTGGTGCTATTTTTTTTTGCAGATCATTCTGGCTAGGGATTTATACATTTTCTTGATTGACTCAAAGATCCGTCTTTACTTTTTTGAATTTCTCTGGTTTGTATTTTATTTTATTGATTACTATCTGATTTTTACTATTTTATTTATTCTCTATATTTTGTGATTAATTTGGTGATTCTTTTCTAGTTTCTTAAGTTGGAAGGTGAAGTCAATAATTTGGAGCCCTTTCTTTTTCTAATACAGATGTTTAGTACTATACATTCAGCTAAGCACTGCTTCAGTAGTATCTTACCTATCCTGACATGATGAATTTTTATTTTCATTCCTTTCAAATATTTTAATATTTCCATTTTGGTTTGTTATTTGACACATGGATTGTCTTTAAGTATGTTATTTAATACCAAAATAATTCGGGAATGTCCATATATCTTTCTGTTATTTATTTCTTATTTAATTTTACTTTCACCAGAGAACATACCTTATATGATATGAATCGTGTTAAATAAATTAAGACTTGCTTTATTATCCATAACATGGTCTATTTTGGTAAATGTTGCATGTGAACTTCAGAATGTCAATTCTTATATTGTTACAAAGAGTATTCTAGGTGTCAAGTAGATTAATTTGATTCTAGGTGTCAAGTAGATTAAGTCTTCTATATTTTTACTTTCTATTTCTTTTATCAGTTAATAAGGCTGAATGTTAAAATATCAGCACATACTTGAAGAATTGTCTGGTTCTTTTTCTCAGTTCTATCAACTTCAGGAATTTTCCTGCCTTGCCCTCCCAAATTGTTGAGATTACAGGCATGAGCTACTATGCTCAGCTCCCAAAAGCTTTCTTATATGCCTGTTGTTGTTTCCTTCCTGATTAAATGGTCTATTATATAGATAATACTGTGTCTGCAGCTATGACTTTTTTCAATTGTTTAATTATTTAACTAATCTCTTGATTAGGTAATCAATCTGCATCCCATTTTGGATGAGAATATTTGCAACTTTGAAGGTTATTTTAAGGACAGCAGCAGAAGAATTATGGCAGGTATCTGAAATGCATTTCTGTGCTTTGCTGAGGACCCATGGGATGCCATTTGCAGATGAGAAAACTAAAGAATAGCTTTATCTTCCAGCTCTTCACGGAAAAAAAAAATGGCAACAATAAAATCAGCAACTCCTGCCAAATAAATGGACATAAAAAAGAAATCATAGACTGCTGGCAATGGTGGGGAAAAAGTTATAAAAATTGTCTCTGCACCATCTTCCTTTTGTCCTCTAAAATATTCACATTAGCAAAAGTATATAACAGCTGATGAAGAAATACTGATAATTTGTAAGTATATCGAAAACATTTCAAGATCTAGAAATTTGAAATTGTTGACAAGTATTTATCTGTTTATTCACAAATTTGAAATCAACCTCAGGAATGCTCATTCTGATTGATATACTTAGGTCATAAATTTTTAAGACCACAGATTTCCAGGGACTTTTTGGAAAATCACCCAGTAAAACAATGTCTTTTTGCAGGGGACTAACTTCAATATTTTGGCTTCTTTTTGCTTCTTTGCAACAAATTGGGAGACAAAGGTGGGAAAGTTTTTTTCAATAAGTTAATAATTTTTTAAAGGTCAAAATTTTGTTCTTTGCTTATATTAGAATTAAACACTGTGAGATTCTCTCTGAGACCTTGTATACTTTCTCTTTTAAAGATAATTTCACTGCATGTAATTTTTCTGGGAACAACTCTCAGAGTTGTTGTCTGAAAGTACCTTGATGTTTGGATATTGGTTTGTTTGGATGAACAACAAAAGGAATCATGTAAGAGAAGTTATTATAAAAAATAAAAAGCTATTATTAACATTTCAATGAAACCAAGTAGTCTGAAAATTTTCACAGACGACTGTAATAGTTAGTGGGATGACCTCACTGTTTTGCATTAGGAAATGTTATGTAGTCTTTAATTTATTGAATATAACTATTGCCTTAATTTTAATGAGCAGTTATAAATACGTGAATGAAAAAGGAACAATTCTATGTACAACAATTCTAGTTATTATTGCTCCATATAACAATTCTAGTTATTATTGCTTATTCTATATAACAATTCTAGTTATTATTTCATATGGTCTAACATGAAAGTCAACAGCATAGACACAAGACAAAAATCCCATGTTTACAAACCAAATACATTAAAAAGATTGTCGCTACATATCAGCAGAAGAAAAATGCCCAATGGCAGATGAAGAGAAATGCTAATGAGATTGCATGAGCTAAAACCACCATGACAAATGTAAATGAATAGTACTAAGTGATCCACATGTTTATTTCACCAATTCTATTTGCGAGAGAATAAGTAGAAAAGTAACATCCAATTGCTGTCTTCCACGAGAATAAAGAGGCTTGACGCTTATTCCCAACCTTATTCAACAGAATGTTATCGATCAAAGCCATTATGGAAACTGCCCTTTTTCACAGTTCTCAGGCCACTGTTATACAATTGCACCTAAAGCAATTGGCAGGCACTTGCTTGTACAAAGTTCAAACTCCACTAGTACAATAAGCAAAAGCTCTGCATGTGTATTTCATTTGCTTCACAAGTGGCATCAAGGAAGAAACACATGGCTTATCTAGGCTGGACGGTTGTGGGGAATGACAATTTGATCTTGGTTCGAGGTTGCATTTACTTAGGTTTACTACTGAACTACAACTAGAAGAATCAAAGGATATATGCCAGGTGAGCACAAAGAACAGACATTGCATCCTAGTTCACTTCCTGCTGGAAGAGAGCCTGAGGCTCCCAGTCAATGCACCCTGCAGGGAGAGAAGAATGTATTAAGTTAGGATCAGAGCTGCACACCTATTTGGCTTCTATATATCAGCTCTAAGTTTCCATCTGCACCACATACACAAACACTTGATTTTCCAGTTATATACTTCATTTGTCTGTAAAGAAATACTGAATAAATATTCAATTTTTTCTACAAGCCCAGACCAGAACAGGTGTTCTGTTTCTGATTACAAGTTGTAATTCTGCAAAGAATTTCAAATATATGAAGAGGAAGTCAGCTAGCCTTCCATGTAATATCTTCATTAAAACTCATCACAGTTTAGCTCCTATGATAGTCTCCCTGCAACATCTTGCATTGAAACATAGTATTGTTAAAGAAACAGAATGCTTAACTTACTATGACTTAATACAGCTCAGCATTCTGTTTTCATCTTATTTGCTTCAATTCCTTTTTCCTACTTAAACAACTAAAATTGAATGATTATACTCTTTTTGAGGATTAAGTAGCTAAACTTACATTCTGGACTTCAAGATTCATTGTATTGTACAGTAGACTTAAAATTATGTAATTAAATAACTCTGTTTTGATTTGCTTGGTTTTTAGCACTTAAATCTTTAATGTGTATGTGTGGTAGGATGCGCATACATGTGTGAACATTTGTGTGTGTGTGTGTGTGAGTTGGAAAGTAGTAAATATCTCTTTTTGCTAAAAGTGTGCTGTAAACACATTATTCCAATTACATTTGGTTCTAGTTACTTGGTCTCTAGCTAAGTATGGTTCCCTATTTAAGAAAGATGCAAATCAAGTTAATTGTGATCGCTCTTATGCTCCATAAACAATCTGAGTGTTTGGAAGCATTGGAGGCACAGCCTTGACAGGCTACCACTAAAGATTAGCCAACATAAACATTGTGCATGCAAAAAGTCCCATCAGGAGGACAAAGGAAGCAGGAAAGACCGCAGAACTCTTGTTTCACACACTGCCTCTCACTGGATTATTGTTGAGCAAGATACTTTCATGTTGGCCAGATACCAATTGGGTAGAAAAACAGAATTGTAATATAATATATTTTATCAAAAAAAAACCATGTAGAATGTTTTTCATGTTTTTGCATGCAACATAACTTCCTAACTGCAAGATTTTTTTTCGAAAAGAATTTCACATTAATTAACAAGGCAGCAGTCTCTATGGGGTCATGGTTGGCAAAACCAAATCATAACCAAATCACAACCTCCAGCCACTCCTAGTTCCTACTCCCAACTCCAGACCATGGGACTGTGGGTGACGACATGACAGAGGAGTCATTAATCACAAGCTGGCATGGCAAGATTCAAAACAAATGCTTGGACAATCACACTTCATTTCTCAGGAACTTGGACTGGGGGCTGTAGAGGAAATGGAGCACTCGGCAATGGAAGGAAGATGGATGTCTGCTTCCATGGTGGGGCTGCTTCTATTTCACAGGCTTCTACTAAACCTAGAGAGAAGGTGCATGATTCCTTACTTCTGATTCCTGCTTTCTGACACTGTCCCCTCTATGAAAACCCTGCTGTGAATATCACACACATCTTCCTCCTGCTCCTTGTTGCTGTCATTTACCAGCTATCAGATCCCATTCTCTGTTGCTATTATTCTTAGTAATTTGAATTCTTGCGTAGGTGATCCATTCAACAACCGGACCTCTGAGTTCCTGGAAATCCTCTCCTTTCATAAACTTATCCTCACTCAACTCAGCCACGGCTCCCATGGTCATTTCCTAGTTGTGGTCATGACCAAGGCTCAAGTATCCTTGTCTCCAAACACCATCTTCCTAGTTCACTCCCTCTAGAACCCTTTGACCTTACAGGAACCCACAGCCCTTTAATCCTACCATACCTTTATTCTCTCTTTTGCCAATTCACTTTTCCCTTCATGCAGAATAATTTCCATGGCCCCTAAGCACAGTTACTACCTGGTGTACACCCTAAATGTTTATCCTCCCCTTGCTTCATCATGGTTGCTTAGAAAAAACCACATTACTGGCTGAGTATAACCAACTTTCTGTCTCTTCCATACCTACATTTGTACAACCTTTTATGGAACTAATCATGGCTGGAGAAATATACACATCCATGCTGGCAGGTACCACTTTAAGTTCATGGTCACTAACCCCAAAAGGGCTCTTAATACTGCCTGGCAACTATACCCATAACATATTCCCTGTTCACTCTCCTCTTTTACATTTCTCTTTCACACCTTTCCTTTCCTCAAACTTCCAACACCTCCTCCTCCATTCTCACACCAAACTGGTTTCTTGATTTTTGATTCGGATAGAAAATAGAAGCAGTCAGAAAATTCCTACAGGCTCCCTCAACGGACTGAATATGCATCTGTGCATTCTGCCTTCTCTTCTTTTGCTGTGGGTGGCTCGGCCAGGTCATGCTCCTCTCTGGGGCCCAGCCTGCAAAGTGCATTAGACTCTGTCTTATTCAACCACTTATGAACATCATTCAATTAAGTTTCCCATTTTCCTCTGCATTAACACATTTTTCTTCACTAATAAGTCATTCCCTTCAGTGTATAAACACGCTCTTATTGTTAACCCATATCCTTCTCCAGATCATGTCCTCCCCTATTCTCAAACAGAAGAATGCCCCAGAAATAGTTATTTGTACTTGTTTTTTTCCCTGCAACTCTTCTCTTAGATTTATCCAAATAAAATTCACCTCTACTCTGTGATCAAATCTATTGCTATGAAAGCACTCAACAACCTCTACATTTCTAAAACCTAAAATCAAAATCCACATCCATGTCTCATCTTTCTGTGCTGTAGAAGTGTTGTACATAGATGCAAGTTTTTATGGAAAATGAATGGTCTGGAGGTAGCAATGAGGAAGAAGAAGAATAGAACACCGACCCAATTTCTTTCTCCTTCCAATACATTTTTCACTTGCTTCTCAAGACGCCAGCTTTCCTTGATTGTCCTCACACTTTCTGGCTGATCTTTCTCAGTTTCTTTCCCTCTTTTTGTCTTTATCCTTATAACATGGGGCCACCAAAGGCTCCGTTCTTGAGCCTCTTCTTGTTTCTGCCTGCACTCACTCTTATGCTAATTCCATTCGGTCTTGTAGCTTTTAATGACTTTCATATTTACCTTCTGAAATTTATGTTTCCATCCCCACCTGTTCTCTTGAATTTCAGACTCATATGTTATGTATCAACATTCCATTTACTCAAAGATTTATTCTCAAGGCTAGCTAGTTCTTCAGTCAGATCCTCAGATTTTGAGATTTCACCTCTTCTTTCACCTCCGTAGTTTGGCATTTGTGTGTGTGTCTTGTACATCACAATGGTAACAGGTTTGATTAGATCTGTATAATGACCTCAGGTTTCTGCTAAAGTGTAATTGGTCTATTCTGCCTTGGACAAGTGATCTCTAGTATGTGTTTGGAATGATAGAAAAAGGGCATTGAGGGTGAGTGTGTATTCCTGTGATATAAGCACATTTTTTTTTCTCCTTTTACCTCTGTTGTTTTAAAACAGATTTCTGATGGTTCTATCATTTTTTTTTAATTCACTGGCAACAACACGCCCTGTTATCAACTATTTTACTACTGCTATCACCCAGTTAAAATAGATACTGACAATAGCTTCTTCCCTATCAAGAGTCACAGGTATTGTGCATAGGGCCATTCAGAGTGGACAGTCCAGGAAAGGGGAGAGACCAGATAAGAAGGCTCCACAATGGCCTCTACAACTCGCCCTAGATGCCTCTTCTGCGATGCTTCAAGGCCTTCAGCATTCCTCACTCCCTGTCCTTCCCTTGTTCATAGTGCCCCCACCTTTGCCAGTGGCCCCTTCCCACACTAATCTCTCCCATGGCTATATTCACAGCTGCCTTGACCCTTCTCTCTCTAGTAGATGAGCTTGGCCAAACACCACCCTGGCTAGACCAGAGCAGGTAAATATGGCTATAAGAAAATACCCAATCATTCTGACAAATTATCTTTGAGATTTCTGGTTGGAAAAATAGAAGTGCACCTTTGGCTTTGTCCAGCAATCTTACCTTTAATTTGGTCTTTCACTCACTAACAAACAATAAATTTCTCAACTTTGTCTGTCTTCTCCAGTCCCATCTTTTCTTTCTCTCACTCTCAGCTGATGGCTTAGCTTCTTATTTCACTGAGAAAGTGGAAACATTCAGGAGAAATCCAGCCTTCCATCAGGGCTGCCAAGCTCCTGTGTCTGAACCTGTCTTCCTATCCAATACTGTATGAGAAATGGCTTTCATCTTCTTGTGCCTGTTCAAGGCCTTTGTATTTGACATTTTCACTTACTCTATTAATTCATCAAGTATTATTTCTCTTTGGTATCATTTTTATATCCTCATAAATATGTTGTAATACCTTTAATCGTAAGAATTACAACATCAACAAAACCTTCCCTGATTATAAACCCTCTCCTACAATTTCACAACACATTTCAAAAGAGTTGTCTATACCTGCTGTATCCACTTCAGTCTGCTCCTTCATGGTGGTAACACCTGCATTTGCCTCTATTGAAACATATCTGCCCCAGAACAACACACAGCTCATTCTGTCACTACTCTATCCAGCTCTCTGCTCAAATGCTATTTTTTTAAGAGGAAAGTCTTTAGTTGGCTTTTAATTAGAGGGTTACCCTCCTTCAGGGAACTCTCTATCTATCTTGTTTTATTTTTCTTCTGATGACTTACTACTTCCTAAAATCACACACACACACACACACACACACACACACACAAACACACACACACAAAATCACATTACATGCTGGCTATTACCTATCTCCCCAGTAGAACAAAAACATCCTGAGGGCCAGTGGCCTTATCATGTCCAAGCTTAGCTTCTTAGATGTGCCTGTCAGAATTGTCCCTCAATGAATATGTTAAGTGAATGAATGAATCAGTAATCATGTTTACTTATTCGATATACTGGGAATATAACAACGATGTCATTTAAAATAAAATTAGGATGTTGGCAGCCAAAATTTGGAAAAATTTATACCACTTGGTCAATCCCATTTCCACTTTCTTTACACTAATATCCTTTTTTCTTAGGCACCAGGAGTTCCAGTTTTTTGGCTTTAATTCTATATAAAATTTAGCCCTATATAATCAAGTTCATTACAAGAAAAAGCTGAACTGAAAATTCTATCTAAAACTTAGCCATATATAATCAAGTTCATTATAGGAAAAAGAAAGCTGAACTGAAAAGCTGAGTGTTCCCAGGACATTGCTAGTGCAGCACCAATAATCTATATTTGGAAGAACTCTGGAAAGTGAAGAATGAATTGTTCAGTAATCTGGGAGGACATTAACCATTTTCCATGAGTTATGACTCAAGGTTGTCTTCTATGCCCTGCACTGGAGAAGCAGTGGAGTCAGCAGAGACCCAGAGACTGGTGTTTAAAGATGGGTTTGTCTTCCACCATGGGAATTCTAGCAAGCCATCATTTCAGACACTATTTCTGTAAAATGGGATGGTAGATCGTGTGGTGAATAGAAGCCAGGGGGCCCTCATGCTCCTAACATTCACATCCTTTCCTCTTGAATGCAAGCGAGACCGCCGACTTCCTTCCTTCTTCACTGATGTTGCTCCAGTTATTAGGCTTTGTGTTGTACTGTGTACAGCTCCATCTTGGTAGAAGGAAGAGAGGCTCTTTTTGCTGGCCTGATGACGTGAGCAGCCATGCTGGGAACATCCCCACGCCAAGGCCAGTATCTCATCAACAAACAGCATCAGCTGAGGCTCTGAATCATACAGCTGCAAGCTGATTCTGCCCCAAACCTGAATGAGATTAAAAGTGGATTCTTGCATAGCTGAGAACACAGCCCAGCTGACATCTGATTAGCCCCCATAAGGAATCCGTGGACTCCTGGCTCACAGAAACCATATCATGATGTGGAAAGAAATAATAACAAGACCATGTTCCATTTCTTGTTAAGATTTGATAGTTGTGTTTCACTACATTAAGAGAGGTTAATAAACAAAAAGTATTTTTTCTTCCCTGACTCCCAACACTCATAGTATCCTTTGGTCCTATAGAAGACTTTGTTTTAAACACTTCTTATATTGAAAATGAACTATTTTCTTATACATAAATGGCATGACCATCTTTCCTGCTATATAGGGACTGAGACATTATCTGCTTTTTCTGCAACTAGCTTGTACTTGTGCTTAATGGTTTCTCTGTGGATGTCTGTAAATTGGAGGAAGGCAAGTCTTGAACCCTCTTAAATGCACATGGGGTGAACTCAATCTCATTTCTAATTCTCTTCCCAATCCTCTATAAATCCTACGGAGGAATTTTGTTAATCATCAGTTCTATTTGTGGTCTATGAAAGTGTGCTCAGCACATGTACTGGTGTACAGGATGGAAATGATTCACTTGGAATAAAGACCACCCTGTAGATAACACACATAGGAAGGACTGGAAGCTATGGCTGTGCTCGTGTCCCAGAGTCTCTCAGTCTGTGGTTGTTCCTCGGGAAGCTCTAAACACACAGTTACAGAATTATGCAAAGCCTCTTACTTGATAAGATCTTCTGGAAATACTACATGGTCAAGAGCAGTCTACACACAGCTTTAAGCTTAAAGTCTGTTCCATCCCGCCACCACCAACAGGTATCATCTTTGATGACTGTGAATTGCATATATTTGTATGTTGTTACAGAAAATCTAATTTAACCCTAAAAATGGAAATATACCAAGAGTTTATTTTATTCTCCTTAAGCAAAGTGTCCAAATAAATAAGTGGAGAAGGCATTGTCTGTGATGGCCCTCAGTCAATAAAATGTCGTGAGAGCCTTCTCAAGGCATCTTAGTTTCTGCTCTGTTTTGTTTTGTTTTTCTCCCTCCACCCTCCTCCATCAAGGGGGAGAGTGGAACATTTATGCTTATCCCTTCCTTAACCTTTGTGATACAGGAATATTTTGGATGGATAGGTAGAAATTTATTTTGCTTTCTTAGCAAAAGTTATACACAAGGAATGATTTGTAAAATTGAATAAAGGAATCAATTAGTGTCCTTCGCTTTTTGAAAGGCTAACAACATACCATCTCAGAAATGGGGGGAAATGACTCTCCCACATGCTTTGAAGGAAGTTGAACCCTTGGTGGGAAGACTTAGGTTAATGAACCATTAGTGATATCTACTTTCATGAATATTGGACTTATTGGCACATTTTCCAGTTAATTAAAAAAATCCATTTAACGTTTCTGACAAAAGCAGGACTAAATCATCTGTGCTTTATGCGAGAGTACCCAATGATTGCCTCCACATGAAGACTTCTGAACCCTGGTGTTGCCATGGTAATGACTGAGTCTCAGAATTGGTTCACTTCAAATCATCCAAAAGTTCCTGTTTTAAAATGTCACCACTAGTAAACCCACTTTGCTTTTAAAATGTGTGTAGTGGAAATTCAGGGAAATAGAAAACCCTTTATTTGCCTCTGATATAGCAGTCCTAAAATTACATATATATTTATGGATCTAATAAGTATATGTATGTGTGTGTGTGTGTGTATATATATATATATATATAATGATTTCCCAAGTTCATTTACTCTGAAGGCAAAATGGGTCAATATACATTTGAAGTACAGTGAAGTTATACAATATTTTTACATTTATTACTTCCTGTGTCTGCTCTTTTCTGCATTTTTATGATGCTTAATTACAAACACAAAAGAAAACTAAGGTAAATAAATTTAGCTTCCATATCTAGTGCTTATAAACCTCCTTAATAACACTAAACTCCCAGAAGAATGAGGATCATTTCATCTTCCTAAGGATATAATAGCTATATTCCCCAGAGTTGCTGAGAATAATTTTATAAAACATCATAATGTAGAAAATATTTTAATGTATTGAAAATATGGCACAGGAAGAACTTCAGCCATATGTGCAATTCATGCAAATAAATCATGTCATTTCTGGCTGTTTAAAAGCCTGTTTAAAAGCTTTTTTTTCTTACTTATTGCATCTTTGGAAATAAAAAGAAAAATAAACTCATTGACCAAAATGTGCTAATATGCAATCAATTTAAAAGATGAAATGTTTTTGCATCACTCTTTATCTAAAGTGGATTATTGATGGTGAAAAGATTTTTTTCAGTTTGACAGAAATGGCCAATTATAATCTTGTACTCTAAATGCAGCTTCTTTAAGATATGAAGACTTCAAAGTTATTTATCCAAACCAACCTGATCATTTCTTAAGAGTGAATATACCTTGGAAGACGTGTCCTGCCTTTAGTAGCGTCACAATGGATTACATCCTCTATAAAGCAGTCTGGGGTGAGTGAAAGAGGGGGGCGGAAATTAGTGATTTCATTTGATTTAATTGTTGAATCATACTTAAGAACTTAATAAGGCTTTGTTCTTTAGAAAAACCAGAAACTGTAACTCAATGTGATTTTTGTTAAGCTCTTGATGCTTTTCCATGAAAGATTATTTTGAATTCTTAAGGTGGTAGAATAGGAAATTATCACATAAAAATACATGAAAATAGACGTGTACAGACATTTTTGTCAGGACAAAAGGAAAACCCTCTGCTCAGATAATGGCAGTTTATCAAGAATCCTGACGAAATGCTTGGTTTCTCCCTTCAATGGGCCACCCACTGCTGTCCAGGTAGGAAATTTCCTGCCATGGACAATCTGGAAGTGTCTGAGAGACTGTCTATACTCAGCTCAGTGAGTGAAAAGAGAAAACCTGTGATGGGCAAATACTCTGGATGATGATACCAAGATTAATTTGTTCCATCCACCTGACTGGGTGGAGTGCATATGTGCTATGTTGTTGTAGACTCCAAACATCTAAATTGTTCAGACCAGACCAATCTGGATATTTGGTGAAAGGAAAGCTCATAGAAAAATTTTTCAGAGTTTTTACTTTGTGCAATTTTATAATTTTATATTATCTAAAGTTTTAGCTTGAAAATATGAAAGACAAGCATGCAATTGATGGAAGAAGAAAAGAGAGTTTTCCTTTTAGATGATTGTGTCTGAACTATTAGGCTTATTATGCTTCTAAGTGCTTTAGATATTTTCATGTGTTTACTTCTCACAATATGACAGCCGAGGAAATGGAGGAACTAGAGGTCAGTAATTAGCCCAGGGACACATCTCAGTTGCACAGGCAGTATTTGAACACCGCATTCCAGCCATGGTGACGATGTTTTTAACAGCTCCATTATATTTCCATTTCATGGTCAAATACCTTCATTGAATAATTTAAAATTTCATTTAATTAAGTAGGTCTGGCATTATTCAGATCCAAATTTAAACCAGTTCAGCAAGCCATCTCAAAATATAGTAATTGGGTATTAAGAAATTATCTAGGCATTCTCTAAATTTATTTACATATTCAACGAGCATTGAAAATTATATATGAGATATTCTGCCCAATCAGAGGCTAACATCTGCCACAAGACAAATATGGTGCCTGCCCCCGTGGAGCTCATATTCGAATGGAGAAAATGTCAACAAGTATCCCACGGAGTGAACACTTCAAAAGGAGAAGCACAGGTTGGTGTGATTAGAAATAGCAGGTGTTTATGAACGGGGTGCCAGTGCAGGGAGAAAAGGCCTGTATCGAAGGACACTGTTGACGCTGAGATTTGAAGGGTGGGCAGCAATTAAACAGTTGATGGTGTGGAGAGTGAGCCACACTCCAGGATAGGAAGACCAAAGTAATAAGTGAGCAGAGCAAAGAGGGACCCTGGCTGTCCAGGAGGCAGGGCTCAGTTACTCACAGCCCCACCGTCAAGCTGAAGATTGGAGACTTCATTTGGTAGGCAATAGGAAGCCACTTAAGGCTTAAGCCTCTAAGGACCATGCCCCAAATACAGGTTTAAAAAGGTTTCTCTGGTTATGGTTTTAGGTGAGAAAATCGAATTTGGACACCGTTGAGGAGACTATTGCAGTCATCCAAGCTCAAGATGGTGGAGCTTCATCCTTGAGAATAACCAATGGGGATAGATTTAAGAGACACTTAGAGTCTGCAGCCAACAGGGCTGAATGAGCAGTAAGTAGGAGCACAGCTGGGTGATGTGGTGGAGGGAAAGAGAGGAGTCAGTAACAGCTCCCCTGTTTCCGGCCTTAACATGTAACTAGGTACCTGTCTGGACTTCTGTGTCTCAAAATATGAAGCAGCCCATACTACTACTTCCTTTGTTTCTGCATCTGATGGAATAAGATAAATGTTTTCAATTTTTTGTCAGAATACCTTCATAACACACACATACAATTAAAATAGCCTTTACATTTTTTACATTCCTATATTTATATTTACACTTAACATTATTGAGAAAAGCCCACACCTGATGTACATTGTACCGATTGTACTGTTCTGCATGCCCCATCAGGAAAGCAACTCTGGAAAAAGTGTGGTTGTTTACAGTTTCCTGGTTATTTAAATTGACTGTAAAAGGTGATATGGTTCTTCAATGTTATTGAATAGTGTTGCTGAGACTTTCTTGAATGTTACTGAACTTCTGTAATAACATCACTCAACAACTGAGATTATACTATCCTAAATAATGGTTGATGTGATGTAAATGCCAGTCCATCAGTCATACAGACAAAACCCAAGATGATGTTTTGATTGTCATTGAGACAAAGTTATTCTTGCAATAATATGAATGGCCAACGTTCATGGAGTGCCTTCTACCTGCCAGGCACCAACTGAGAGCTTCACACATATTAACTCACTCAATCCTGCTAGCAATACTCCCAAAGATGGTAATATTTTTATCTTCACTTTGGGGATGAGCAAAGTGAAGACATAGAAATTTAGTATCCTGACCAAAGTCAAATGCTGGATAAGTGGTGGAGACAGAATTGAAAGCTGTTAGGCTGCCTGGAGTGAACGTCATCAGAAAAATGCAAGACCTCTTTTTACGGAGAGTTATTCTTCTGCCCCAAAGATGGAAAGCTAAATTTCTGATTGTATATGTGAATAAGCAAATTTTAAAATAATCACATTTAATGCACATACACTGTGTCTTTTCCCTAGGAAAGTTATGATTCAGAAGATCATCTAAAATTGAACAGCTGCCACTACTGGCAGTAAGTCTACTGCCATTTGGTAGATAACCTTCTTATCACACAGAAAAATATCAGTACAGACAAATAGACCGCAAAGAAAATGAGACCATCAGCAAAGAAGATAAAGAAGTTTGTACAAAGCAACTTTTTATAAATGGATGGCTGTCAGGCAAAAATAAATTTCCTGTGGACAAGACCAAGAGCAAGGCAAGAGGAAAATAAACATGTTTAAACTATTGGAGAGTCCATAATTTAAATATAAACTCTTCTGTTGAGTGGTAGTGTGCACCGAATCAGTTCCAGGGATGGCAATAAATGTTACGCTGCATTTTAGGAAGTATGGGAGAGGAAGCTGGGGCAAGAGGAACTAATGCATGATTAATGCTAGATATTTGGAATTGCCTAGAGCAAAGGAGGTTGGGGGCTGCAGAAAACTACATCTTTGAAGATTTAATAGATTCCTCATTCTATGTCAGTCAGCCCACTTAGATTTGTCACATGTTAGCTCTGTTTTTCTTTACATTTAGTATTTTTAGTAATGGCTTTTACATTTTTAAAAATCAGGTTGAATTTAAGCTAATGGACAATAAAACTTCAGGGTTAGAGATACTGTTTTTATTCAGCAACTAGATGAGGATCTGCAATGAATGAGAATTTGGAAATTGATGTTTTTATAGTGACACAAGCTGCATCACTATGAGATGTTCTTAGAGAGGAAATATTTGAAATTGTTAATGTTTGCATTTTAAATTGGAATTGAGAAATGGGCAAATGAAGACATAGCTCAATGGTCAAATTAAACATTACTTGTTATTCTAAATGCAAGATTCTAGTTAAATTAGAAGGGTGGAAAAGTGTTGTTAATTATTTTTTCTTCATAGGAATGTAAAATCAACTATAAAAAATTAATGCATGAGACCCAGGGATTAGCATTACAGCAAATTCAATGATTTTTGCAATCCATGCCTTTACAAAGAATGTGTGATTACTTTGTCTAGACTTTGTAGCACACTGTAATAAATAGAGACTGACAATATCAATATATTTCATAAATACATGACTGGAATTTACAGTATTTCTGATGATTAATATTTTCTCAACTACCCTAGGTAAAGAAATGTGTACATCTTATAAAGACAAATCCATTGATAATGCCATTTGCTAGCAGACAAAAAAATAGTAATGGCATTTATTTCTCTGAATATATTCATCTTCTCAAGTAAACCTGGGAAATCTGAACTGAAATCCATAGATAATTCATTAGCTTCAGTTCATGGGTTTGTGTTCTTGGAGTCTTCTCATACATATAATATCCTAGCACAGTTTTTGTAAGATTGCTTCATGGAATGATTTCTTTTTCCTGAAAGGGCTAAGCTCATATAAAATCAACTATGACGGGTTACTTGTAAAGCTATCGATTGACATGGAGCTGAAATGGCTTCTTTCTAAAAAAATTCTTCTAGAGATACACACGTTTTTGTAATGAAACCACTAACAGCAGATGGGAGTTCATTGATACTTGTGCCAAAAGGCTTCCATTTTTTCAGTTTCTTAGAGCTGTGGATACAGCGAAGGCAACTAAAAATATAATTTTGGAGAACAATTAGTCACTCTCAGGAAATCTATAAATATTCTGGGAAAGCAACATGGCATACACATTCTGCTCCACAAAAAAGATGACTACATTATATTATATTATGTCATGATTTGCAATGTTATGTGATGCATACATGCTTCACAATTCTTTTTTACTTGTATATTTAGAAAATTCTAAAAAAAGAAATAGTTCTTTTGGCTGCAAAATTTGCAGAGAATGTCTGAATGCACCCTCTTCCCACCTCCTGCCACTGTGTGGCTGCCTCTCTGCATAGTTCTTCCATCACTCTCCCTAAATGAATGAAAGCTTTTGCTTGCCTCATACCTGTGAAGTTCCTCCACAAATACACATTCCTATAAAAATAAACCAAAAAAAAAAAAAAGAGCTAGAGAAGCTGAACATGTGGAGAGCGCTTGTTTTTCTATAAGACGATCTTGATTTCTCTTAGGGATTTTGGGATATTGGCCAGCTCTGAAGTTCTTGGATGTGGTAAAATCATGGACACACCTACGCATGAGTGTGGGTATAGTCAGGAATTGGTTGACCCATCTCAGAAGTCAGCATTGGTCTAGGTACTCACATATAGGAACTATAACATAAAATGTTGATATATAAATATTATTAATAGGTGGCATTGTAGCACACTGCCAATATTTCTTTAAAGGATAGCAATTTCTTGATATTAGTTATTTAGAAGTATAGTGGTTAAAATAACTTATATTCTGTGTTTATCTTTTCAAATCATGCTTATATATACTATTGTTTTCATCATTAGGAATTAACTTTCAGAATACCCTTTCCAGACGCCATGAATGATTTAACAAATGTTTATGCTTTGAGTTTCAGATATACCCGGCTTTTAAAATTGAAAACCATAGCCTAGAATTCTGATTGAATATGCATAACAAGATGGGAGCATGAGAAGAAAATTTTTATTGATCTTTAAAATATAAACCAAATGACTCTCACTACTGATTTTAGACTTGTGAATTAAAACAGGGGTCCATGAACTATGCGTAGAGGGTCAAATCTGGCCCACTGCCTGGTTATATAAATAAAGTGTTGTTGAAACACAGCCACACCATTGCAGCTATGTAACTAGGGGGATATCAGCTCTACCCCTATGTCTGTGGTAAGTTAATGGGTCCTGCTATAATCCCCTTGTCTTGTCAAGGTTTTGATCCAGAATGGACATGAAAATTAATGGTAAAAGAACCACAAAGATAGGTCTTCTCAGAAGCTTTTGAGAAATGTCCTGGTTCTTAAGAAAGAAGCACAGGAACATGATTTTCCTTTTTTGCCAAAATCCAGTGCTGTCCAATACAGCTCCTTGAAAATATGTAAATCGTCTATATCTGTGCAATCCAATATGATGGCCACTAGCTACATGTGGTTGTTTAGCTTTAAAATGTGACTAATTCCACTGGATAACTGAACTTTGGTTTTATTAATTTTGATGAATTTAATGTAAATAGCCAGGTATGGCTAGTGATGATGAGTCTGAAAAGCATATTTCTAGATGGCATCATGCTTGGATAAAGGTCATTGTTGTGTTACAAGCAGGCAGACAAAACGAATAACAAGGATTGCACAAGGAGCAGTGGAAAAATCCCACATCCTTGGTGCATTATTGAACCTCTAAACAAACCAGCCCAGATGATTACTCTAACCTTGTTAAGTATTTATAAAACATTCCTTATTAGTTAGGTTTGAATTTCTGTTTCATTTATTTAAAACATCTTAACTAATATACACTAGCCCTTTAATTTATGCTGCCTACATTCTTCACCTTTACTCGGAATAAAATGTAAGCGATGTCATTGTGAGAGGCATGCTTTAGTCTTTTTGTTTGTTTGTTTTGTTTTTTGAGGCAGAGTCTCACTCTGTCACCCAGGCTGGAGTGCAGTGGTGTGATCTCCACTCACTGTAACCTCCGCCTCTCAGGTTCAAGTGATTCTCTTGTCTAAGCCTCCCAAATAGCTGGTATTACAGGTGTGTGCCACCATGCCTGGCTAATTTTTATATTTTTAGTAGAGATGGGTTTTCCCTATGTTGGCCAGGCTGGTCTCAAACTCCTGACCTCAAGTTATCCACCCACCTAGGCCTCCCAAACCATTGGGATTACAGGCATGAGCCACTGCTCCCGGCCACCTTAGTCTTTTTTTGTGCAGCCCTCAATGCTTGTGATGCTGAACACTGCATGTGTTCATTAAAAAAGAGCCCAGAAGCAGGTGTAGACCATTTCCTCACATTTGAAGCTCTGCCAACAGGCTTCCATTTTTTCAGTTTCTTAGAGCTGTGCATATAGAGGAAAGCTCAAAATGTGAGGAAATGGTCTACACCTGCTTCTGGGAGGCAGGTGGCAGACTGCCACAAGGGAGACTGCCTTGTGACAGTCGCTAGTGCACTCAGTAACTGGAGGAGGAGGTCTGGCTTGTACACAAACAAACGGAGAAGCAGGCTGCATACCAGTCCAGATGTAGAGAACCACAGCACTCCCTCAAACTTCCTCTCAGCAGTTATTCTGCAAGATAGAAATCTGATCACTGGAGAGTCATTCTATCATTTAAAACACTGACTTTCTACATAATTGAGATACAGCTTTTTCCTAAATAGAAAATTACATAGCAATCAAATGTAGAAGATAGCAGAGGAAAGTCCAGCTGCTCAGGGGAAAGTGGGTGGTTGGAGGCTCAAAGTCCTTTCCTCCCCTCTCCAGCTGGCCTGACTGATTCCCTTCTAAGGACCCACAGGGACCTTCCAGCAAGCCCTAGGCTTCCACGAAGCTCACTTTCAAAACTTCAAATTTATATGTAACTTCGCTCCTTGCTAAAACACAAATCTATTCAAAAAGGGTAAGTTTTGTAAGATATTAAGCCTTTAGTTATCAAATAGTCTACCATTATAATATGCACGAAACAAAAAAAATTGACATTGTAGGTTCAATATTGAAGGAAATAAGGGCCTTGTTTGTAATTTTTTATACCAGAAGAATTGACAAGGCTAATTGTGAAACAGTCGAATGTGAGCCTAGAATTGTAAAAGGCAGTATTCCTAAAATACACACTTTTTCCTTCTTAAACACTTTTTAAAAAGTTCTAGCATAGAAATAATATACATTTAATAAAATGAGGAAGGTAGGAAGAATTATCACTAATAATTTTACTGCTAACCTAGTGTCACTGTTTGTTAAAATATCTAAAATTTCTTTCCAGTCTTATTCTGTGACTATATTTTTCTCTGTTGTAATAATATTCAACATGTAATATTCTCTCTTCACATATTAATTAAGAAGAATCCTTCCGTATTATATTAGTTGAGAATACATTATTTTAATGATGTCTGTGGGTATTGTGTGTGTTGTGTGGGTATGTATTTTTTAATGGTTATTTCTCAGAGAATACAGTTTAAATCAGAAAAAAGCAGAAAATAAAAATAAGACAAAAAAATTACAATTTTATCATTCTATAAACAATATATAGATTGAACTTTGAATTTTATTTAGTTTTGGTTAATTTGCATGTAAATAGCCTTGTAGCTAGTCGCCATTGTATTGACGAGCATAGCCCTAAATAGTGTCTTTCCTGGATACAAGTCACCCTTCTGCTCCAGGTCTTCAGAAAGAGCAACAGTAAAGACAGAAAAGAGAAGCAATTGAGAGAACCCCAGGCCTTGGTGCACCTCGACCTCCACATAAACCAGCCCTGATGGCCACCCTAACTCCAGGTTTCCTGTCATGGATTTATAAAGTTCTTTATTGTTTAATTGGAATTTCAGTTGCATGGATCTGAAAACATCCTAACTAGCACAAATTTTCCCTTAATTGTATTAATTGTGCCCCATCTTTACCAAGATATTGCTCTGTGCTTATTAACATTAAACATTATCCTTCAAAAACATCTGCAATGGTTTTCTAACAAAAAGGAAAACTAAGCTTTCTTGCTTTCTGCCTGTGACACAATATTGAAATCTTACTTAAATTCTCAACAACTGAAGGGGTTACCCCTGATGTGCAAATGAGGAAATTATAACACAGTATGCAGTGAGTTGTACACCCCAACACAGTCAGATTCTAAGCTCCAAGTCCATTGTATGTTTCACCAACATTACACAACAAAACACTATTTCAGGTCTTTGAACATATGTCATTTTCTCCTGGAAGCCTTCTCCTTTCATTCTACTTAGAACTGCTACACCTGCCATCCACAGGTGTAACGGCCCTTCCCCACACACCTGCCCTGTTTCCTTTTCCTCTGTTGCATTTCATACTAACATCAAATAATATATTATTTATTTGTGTAATTTTTATTTTCTCCTATAATAACATGGGCTTTGCCATGGTAGAGGTATCGGTCACTTTTGTTCAATGCTGTATTCCCAATATGTGCACATAAAAGATATTCAAAAATCATGTGTGGAATGAATGAATGAATGATGAATGAGATTCTAGTTTGTTTTCCTTTTGTTATTAGTGCCATTAAGCATTTTTTCATAACGATTGGTCAATTACATTCTGTTTTTGAATTATGCCTATTTCTCCTCTGTGCCATGAATTGAATCTGGCCCCTTTACACAACACAATGCTCTGTTGTAGAAGCCTAGGTGTGGAGAATGGTCTTTGCTAGAGTCCTCTTCCCATGTCCAGCTGAATGGTTTCTTGCAGTTATTTTACTGGATATCAATCTCACGGCTCATGATCCAGCAACTGAGTCTTAGGAAGTTATGCCTGTCCAGAGAGACTTAAACCACTTTTGCCAGACTGTGGTATGTTAGCTGCAAAATCTGTTTATGGTTTCACATGCTACATAGCTGGAGTTTATGGGAAACTCCTGGGAAACCCCTTCCAGCGAGGCCAACCTGCCCAGCACCAGCAGGTAGGGCATTAGACAATTATTATTTTGAGTTCATTGATTGGCATTTTATGTCTTTCCTAGTACATTATCAGTTTATCTAGTTGTATTTGCCGTATTCATTTAAAAAAGAGTAATTTTTCGTTATCTTTGTTGGAAAAAAAATTTATCTTTGTTGGAAAAAAATTTTCTCAGTTTCAGTATTTATTGTATAGTTTCCTGCATGGACTTATTTCTCAGACATTTTTCTTCTTTTACAAACTTGTTGCTTTTTTCTCTAACAAATTATTAATCCTTCATAACTCACCCAGAATTTTAACTTATTGACAAAAAATGTACAATTTGCTTTGTGTTGTTCTTGACTAAAGTTTTAATTATCTTGAATAAGAAGTGTATTCTCAGATTTCTGAATGAATCACACAAAAAGGCCATTAGTTACTTGTCTAAATTCTCCAATATAAAATAAAATGTACCATATCTGTTTTTAGCACCTTGCTCAACTTTTGCATGTCGGACAGATTTCTATTTCCGGTTTTTAAAAAATCTATGAATTAAAAAATTTTTTAAATATATTTTTGTTTTTGTGAATACATGGCAGACTCTATGTTAGGTACTAAGGAATGATCAGTCAGTGAGACCAACATACAGTACTTGGTCTCGTGAAGCCACTGAGCATTTATTGTGTTTATATATAAAAACTTATACTCAGTGCTGCTGAAAGGTGGCTAAGGCATAATAAACCTTCCAGTAAGAGTCGCTTTCTCTGTTTATGTTATCTGGTCCTAGTCTTAGCTTTGCTATTTACAAACCTGGGTGACCTTGCAGGAATTTCCTTTGCTTCTCAAGTGTGCCATGTCTCAAACTTTTGCTCAAAACCAAACTCCATCTACCTCCCTAAAACTGATTTTCTCCTCAATTCTCCTCTCTTGGTAAATGGCATCTCAAGTCTTTAGGACTCTCAGGCCAACAACCTTGAAGCCATTCTTAACACCTTACTTTCTCTTATGCAATTCATTCAACCTATTAAAAAATATATACCATCAATTCTATTTTCAAAATAGGTCCAGAATCTAACACTTCTTAAAACCTTCATACCTGCTGTCTTATAAAAGACAACATTATTTCTCACCTAGACAATTACTATAATCTCTTAAATTGTCTTTCTGATTCTATTTTTCTCCCTACGGCTTAATATCTACAAGACTTCCAGTTATTCTTCTTTTAAATAGACTTTATATTTAAAGCAGTTTTAGGTTTATAGAAAATTTCAGGAGAAAGAACAGAGAGTTCTCATATGTCCCCTGCCCCCACGTGTGCAACCTCCCCCACAATCAATATCTCACGCCAGAGTAGCCATTGGTTGCAATCATTGACACATCATTATCACCCAGAATCCATAGTTTAGATTAAGGTTCACTCTTGGTGCTGGACATCCTATAGGTTTTAGCAAATGGATAATGACATGTGTCCACCATTACAATGTCATACACAACCTGTTATCATTTTAATGTTGGGTTGAATCTCTATTTTGCCCCAAAGGCTTCAATGGTTCATCATCTTACTCAAAATAAAATTCCCAATCCTTCAATGAATTTAAGACTCTGCCTTAAATTCTCACCTGATCTCAGTCTTTGCTACAAACTCTCTCACTCTGCTCCAGCCACGTGAACTTCTTGCCCTCTGCAGACAGACTTCACCTTGAGGTCATTGCACATGTGCTTCCCTTTGCCCACAATGCTCTTCATTATGGCATCTGCTCAGTTTGTCCCCTCTTATGATTCTGGCTTTTATTCAAGTTTCACCTTAGTAGCGGGGCAGCATTCATTGGCCAGCCTTGATGCTGTGGCACCCTCATCACCCTCTTGAGTCCTCATTCTACTTTCTTTCTCCTCCATTAACTTACCTCCTCCAAACATTATATATATGTATTTTGTTGCTGTTGTTTCTGTGTTTGTCTTTATGTCCAGATATGATGTAACTTTCATGCGAGTAAGAATCTTGCTGTTATTTCCACCATTATGCGTGAATAAATGAACTTCTTGGTGCCTAATTTTTATTTCAGCTGTAGAATAGGTATGGTAATATAAATCACAATATAAGCTTGCTGGGATGATTAAATAAATTAATATCACAAAGCAGTTAGAATTATGTCTCATGTAAAATGATTAAATATTTGTTAGTTGTTTTTATTTTATCATTCTTAAGATGATGGGAAGAGCTCACAGTCCTTTCCGCTAGTTTCTTTACCTCTTTCAATTTAGTCTTTTTGGACTCCTTCCAACTACTGTCTGAACCTAATAAACCTCTGCTCTTCTATGTGTGTATGTATATACATATTTGAGACAGAGTCTCACAGTGTCACCACTCTGGAGTGCGGTGGCACGATCTCGGCTCACTGCAACCTCTGCCTCCTGGGTTCAAGGGATTCTCCTGCCTCAGCCCCCTGAGTAGCTGGGACTACAGGCGTGTGCCACCACACCCAGCTAATTTTTGTATTTTTAGTAGAGACAGGGTTTCACCATGTTGGCCAGGATGGTCTCGAACTCTCGACCTCGTGATCCCCCTGCCTCGGCCTCCCAAAGTGCTGGGATTACAGGCGTGAGCAAGAGCACCTGGCCTCTATGTATATTAATAGCCATACTTGGCCGTAAGTTCTTAGCAACTGACATTTAAAACTGCATTAATATAGTATTTAAAATGACAATATTTGTCCAATAGAAGAATTAAATGTGGCTTAATGTACTCTTACGTATTATAGCAACAATGATACACTAATACTTTCTATCGAGCAGCTACAATACAACAAAGACTTTATGTGTATTTTTTTTAAACACTTAAAACAACCTTACAAGGTGGGAATTATGAGCCAGTTTCCTAGATCAGGGAACTTGGTGTCAGAGGGTGTAAAGTCCTCACCTCTGTAGGCCACGAACCCAGTAAGAGGTGGATTCAGAATGCAGTCTCATGATGCTCTGGTTTCAAAGCCTTGCTCATTTTCTGACAAAAAGATTGAAGGCTACAGGGCGGAGGGTACTCTCGGGGGACATGACACAGCATAAGTAATTGCCTAGCAACGGTGGCGTTGGCTCCGAAGTCAGGAACCCTGTGGGCCCCCAGGACAGCACCCCAATGCAATTGTTTTGCAGGAGGCTTATCTGGAGAGCTGAGGCATTTCCTAAGGAAACTTAAGGAAACTTTTCACTATATCACAAGTTTTTGCAATTTCACAACTTCCACAAAAATGTAATAAGTGTGAATGAACAGGTAATATTTCTCGTGTGGAAAAGTCCATATTCTCTTGTGGCTGAGGTAAAGTGATAGATCTTGTTACATAATATTTAAACTCTCACCATTAGAATTTCACTGGATGTTTTAAAAATATCTGATTGATTAATTGCAGGTAGCCTTACATTTTGTGTATTTGTTTCTGTTTTTGAGGCTGTGCGTGTTTGTGTGTAAATTGTCCTTTGTTTTTCAAAATTTCTTCTGGATTTCTTGCAAAGAGCAATACTCATATTGTCTTTTTGTTGTTGTTGTCATTTTTCTTCTCCTTCAGATGGATATTAGTGTCATTACGGAAAATAAAATTCACAGGAAGACTTTTCTGGGTTAAAGCAATAGGTGGGAAGTAGTGTTAAGAGGTTATTTTTACGTACAAAAATAATTATATTAATTTCTTAAATTGCATTTTCGTTTCTCTGAGAAAAAAAAAGTCTATATTCAAAATCAGGTTATTTCCCTTATATCAAGAAGCTTCCAACCTTATTTTTTTTTCCTGTTTTTGATAACTCACTTGAACGTGAAAATGTTTAAGGGGACCAGATTCTTTAGTAAAGAAAGCCTCTCTCACACCTCCAGAAAACTGACAACGCCATGCCTGCAATTTTAAACATTTTAAATGATATATACTACACTGCTTTTTACCCAGTATTAAATTAGGGTAACTTCTTTTTTTTTTTTTTTTTTTTTTGAGACAGAGTCTTGCTCTGTCTCCCAGGCTGGAGTGCAGTGATGCGATCTCAGCTCACTACAAGCTCCACCTCCTGGGTTCATGCCATTCTCCTGCCTCAGCCTCCTGAGTAGCTGGGTTTACAGGCACCCGCCACCACACCAGGCTAATTTTTTGTATTTTTAGTAGAGACGGGGTCTCACCATTCACAGGATGGTCTCGATCTCCTGACCTCATGATCCACCCGCCTCAGCCTCCCAAAGTGCTGGGATTACAGGCATGAACCACCGCGCCCGGCCAAATTAGGGTAACTTCTTAAAGAGCAAAGGATAATTGAAATGATTTACTGAAAGAGCAAATAAAAAGATTAGTAATAATTCCCAAGTCCCTAGTTATGTTAAGAAAACAATTATGGAACTACTTAATCTTTAATGTAGACAAATTGTTCTTGAGTGTAGATACACATTTTGGTATTCATTGCCAGCTGAATGAAGAAAAACATTTTAACAATCTTAATTTAAAACAGTCTCTTCTCACCCTTCATTTGCTTCTTGGCATCACCAAATAATGGTTGGTTTGAACATTCACAAAGCAAGAACTACATACAGAGCACTTGTAAATATCATCTTACATAATTCTTACTAATACACAAGGCAAACCTTTTTATCCCCCTTATGCAAATGAAGAAATTGAGTTATAGAAAGTTGGAGTAAATTGCCTAAGTCACAAAGATAGAGATGGTGCCTAAACCCAAAATTACTTTTTCTCCTTAGAACATGGGACTTTATGGGATTTTTTAATAGCATGAACACAGAAAATATACCATGTATGTACATGCAGTGAAACAAGATCAAACAATATAGGAGTGTATAAATTACAATGCCATTTTGTCATCTGATTTCCAAACCTACTCTGCAGAACTTATCAGTGTCATGATTAGATGTATAACTTTCTACATTTTTCAATGTCTAGACAGCAGGAGTAACAAATCGTGGCCTGGCCAAGATTTGCCTACACACATATTTTGCTTGGCTAACACTGTATCTGAAAGCATTTAAATGAAATGAAAACATTAAACACACACCCAAGAATATACATTAATACCTGAATCTACTTCCCTTTTCTAGAAAAATCTAAATATCTGACAAAATAGGGCACTGGTACCTGCATGGCAACAATTGGTGGGCACTGGGAGGACGTTTAGATCAGTTCACCCAGCCTTCTCCTTGTGACAAGAAGAACGCAGGGCAATAGCTGTCTTGGGTCACATCTGCCCTGATGTTACCTAGCTAGGCCCTGGGAGCATTTTTAGTTTGTATCCTGTATGTTTTCTCATTAAGTTACTTTCTCTACTTAATGTTCTATGAAGACCTCCTTTCCCTATTTTTCCTGGACTTTTAAAATGCCTACCTAGTAGTCCATTGTTTGGATACGCCATCATTTACTTAACCCTCCTTCTACTGCTATAGAGTTGGCATGGTTCCCCCTTTTGCCATTGAAATGCTTTAATGACCATCCTTACAGATATATCTTTGCCACTTATGTTTATGTTCCAGCAAGATAAATTTCCATAGGTGGAATTGCAGGGTAAAAATGTATGCACATTGTATACTTTGATGAATTGGCCAGATTGCCCTCTGATGTTTGTCCTGAATATATTATGTGTAAGAGTTCATCAGAGCTCCTACTCCCCGGAGCCCTTCAGTAGGACAAGTCACATATGAAGAGACAGACACTCAAATTCTGGAAATACTTTGGGGAATGTGTGCATTTTGAAACAATGAAAGAAAGAAACTACAGAGCTTCTGCACAGCAAAAGAAACTACCATCAGAGTGAACAGGCAACCTACAGAATGGGAGAAAATTTTTGCAACCTACTCATCTGACAAAGGGCTGATATCCAGAATCTACAATGAACTCAAACAAATTTACAAGAAAAAAACAAACAACCCCATCAAAAAGTGGGCAAAGGATATGAACAGACACTTTTCAAAAGAAGACATTTATGCAGCCAAAAGACACATGAAAAAATGCTCATCATCACTGGCCATCAGAGAAATGCAAATCAAAACCACAGCGAGATGCCATCTTACACCAGTTAGAATGGCAATCATTAAAAAGTCAGGAAACAACAGTTGCTGGAGAGGATGTGGAGAAATAGAAACACTTTTACACTGTTGGTGGGATTGTAAACTAGTTCAACCATTGTGGAAGTCAGTGTGGCAATTCCTCAGGGATCTAGAACTAGAAATACCATTTGACCCAGCCATCCCATTACTGGGTATATGCCCAAAGGACTATAAATCATGCTGCTAGAAAGACACATGCACAGGTATGTTTATTGTGGCACTATTCACAATAGCAAAGACTTGGAACCCACCCAAATGTCCAACAATGATAGACTGGATTAAGAAAATGTGGTACACATACACCATGGAATACTATGCAGCCATAAAAAATGATGAGTTCATGTCCTTTGTAGGGACATGGATGAAATTGGAAATCATCATTCTCAGTAAACTATCGCAAGGACAAAAAACCAAACACCGCATGTTCTCACTCATAGATGGGAATTGAACAATGAGAACACATAGACACAGGAAGGGGAACATCACACTCTGGGGACTGTTGTGGGGTGGGGGGAGAGGGGGAGGGCTAGCATTAGGAGATATACCTAATGTAAATGATGAGTTAATGGGTGCAGCACACCAACATGGCACATGTATACATATGTAACTAACCTGCACATTGTGCACATGTACCCTAAAACTTAAAGTATAATAATAATAATAAAAAAGAAAATAAAGTAAACTTTAAAAAAATGGTTTTAAAAGTTATGTCCACATTGAACTTTATTCCAGAGGTCAGTGTAGACAACAGTACAATTGCCCTTAATTTTAGTGTGAGGCAGTTAATGGAGAAGCCACAGGAAATGGTACTCCACTTTTCTTCCATCATCACTGGTAAAAACGATGATAAAGATGTGGAAAGGGAAGCATTGTTGTAGGAAATTATATCAAATGGGGTTTTTTAATTGTTCCTAGCTTTTGACCTATTGTTCAAGTGTATTTAGGGAAGGAAAAAAAATCCCTCCTAAGAAGGAAATATCATAAATACCATTTAGGAACTACAGAGATATAAATATAATTATGAGAAGAATGTATTATTTCTGCCAATTACTGCTGGAAATCTGAAAAGGAAATTAAGGCTCTTTACAACCCATCAAAAACTGTTCACTTTACAAAGAATGAATCCTGCTTAAACCTAACCTCAGGTGAGATTTGTGGAAGATTGGTTTGACATCCATCTCCTGCAAGAAAAATAATGAGAGAACCTGAGCATCAGAGTGTTTATGAATGTGCTCATTCAACAGAATGTGATCATCAATCCAACAGAATGTGATCATCAATCTACTTATTTTTCTATATCAACAAAGATTACTTCTATGTTATACATTCCACTTTAATGATTCATTTTTAAAAATGTGTGTATATCTACCTCAGGTAGAATGTAAAGATTGGGCCTTATGTTCATTAAGGTTTAAATAGATTTTACTTCATTTTCAGAAAATAAATTGCTTGTCCAATTGATCAACTCTACAAAAAACAAAATACAATCTGTTCTGTATCATATAAGAACATTTCCACAACAAGCATTATAAGAGAGAGGCATAGAAGTTTTCTATACTGAAATGGAATCAACTATTACATATCTTCCAAATCATCAAATTTCTTAATATGTCCCATTTTCACCTTTTCAGTTCTCATTTTCCTATGAGTAGTTAATGATAGTGAATGTATTTTGTCTGCTTTACTAGAAATTTAACTAAAAAAATCAATATATCATTTAGGTCTATCCTTGCTCTGCCAAGATCATATTTCATAGCCATTTTTCTCGCCACATATTTTTCAAAATGAACAAGATTTTTAAAACTATGAAAATAAACACACCAATTAAGAAATGAGAACATGTGTTATGCTTATCAAAGTAGGCTATTGATCACATTTTGCTTCAGAGACCTTGAATTTGATATCATCCCAATAGATTAAAACAATAAACATTAATCCATTCCTCAAATATTTGTTGAAGGTCTAATTTGGGCTATGCCCTCTATAAGGTGTTATAAATGATATTAGGAAGAATCTGGCAGTTTCTTCTTTACAATCTTAGTGATATAGTTATGTAGGTAACAATGGAAAAGCCCCCAAAACTACTGGTTAAAATGGAACAAAACAGAAAGGCCATTGATAAGCATAAAGGTATTCATTTAGTTTAAAAGTCATCTGTTTCATATGTTCAAGCTCACAAAGAACTGGGAACTCACTACAAACGGAAGGTGAGATGACAGTGTAGCCACTGCTAAAATCCCTCATACAAATCTCCTTTTAATTTATCTGTCATCATCCCAAGCTAACACTCAAAGATGTTAACTAGGTTCTCACAATTACTAAGAAGCTAGCCAGAAAGTGGGCAAAGGATATGAACAGACACTTCTCAAAAGAAGACATTTATGCGACCAACAAACATATGAAAAAAAAGCTCATCATCACTGGTCATAAGAGAAATGCAAATCAAAACCACAGTGAGGTACCATCCCATGTCAGTTAGGATGGCGATCATTAAAAAGTCAGGAAACAACAGACGCTGGAGATGATGTAGAGAAATAGGAACACTTTTACACTGTTGGTGGAAGTGTAAATTAGTTCAACCACTGTGGAAGACAGTGTGGCGATTCCTCAAGGATCTAGAACCAGAAATAGCATTTGACCCAGCAACCCCACTACCGGGTTTATGCCCAAAGGATTATAAATCATTCTACTATAAAGACACATGCACACGTATGTTTATTGCATCACTGTTCACAATGGCAAAGACTTGGAACCAACCCTAATAATGCCCATCAGTGATAGACTGGATAAAGAAAATGTGGCAAATATGCACCATGGAATACTATGCAGCCATAAAAAAGGATGAGTTTGGCAGGGCACAGTGGCTCATGCCCATAATCCCGGCACTTTGGGAAGCCAAGGTGGGCAGATCATGAGGTCAGGAGAGTGACACCATCCTGACCAATATGGTGAAACCCCGTCTCTACTAAAAATACAAAAATTAGCTGGGCATGGTAGCACATGCCTGTAGTCTCAGCTACTCAGGAGGCTGAGACATGAGAATAGCTTGAACCTGAGAGGCAGAGGTTGCAGTGAGCGGAGATGGCACCACTGCACTCCAGCCTGGGCAACAAAGTGAGACTGTCTCAAAAAAAAAAAAAAAAAAAAAAAAAAAAAAAGGATGAGTTTATGTCCTTTGCAGGGACATGGATGAAGCTGGAAACCATCATTCTCAGCAAACTAACATGGGAACAGAAAATCAAATACCACATGTTCTCACTCATAAGTGGGAGTTGAACAATGAGAACACATTGATACAGGGAGGGGAACATCACACACTGGGGCCTGTCCCGGGGTGGGGGGCTAGGGTAGGGATAGCATTAGGAGAAATACCTAATGTAGATGACGGGTTGATGGGTGCTGCAAACCACCATCACACGTGTACACCTATGTAACAAACCTGCATGTTCTGCACATGTATCTCAGAACTTAAAGTATAATAAAAAAAGAAACTAGCCAGAATCAGACGAGGGACAAAAGGTCCATGCACCCAGCATATGGTTGATGTTCAATAAAGTGTTGAAGAATGAATGAATAAATGAACTTTCTGTAGCATGTTTTTAATAAATATATGATTTTAAAAGTGAGTTTATTCCCTATCTTTATCCTAAGGAGGAATAAAATATATGGGGAATAAGTTAGAATATAGCAGTTTTCTCAGGATGTTGGCTGTCCAACTCTAGACAAGAGGTCAGCAAACTACGGTCTAAAGACTTGCGGGTGGTACTATAATAAAGTTTCATAAGCAAACAGTTACTCACTCATTTACTTTTGTCTACGGTTTCTTGTAAAGCCTAAATTATTACAGTCTGGCTCTTCATCCATACCCCTGCCACCAGCTGTGTTTCAGCAGCATCCACGGTGATTTTTTTTTCAATAGCACTGACGATTTGTTTTAGATAAAAGGATGCAAAATAAAAGCAGTAAAAGTAGAAAACATCAGTAGTTCCTTGTATGTCTGAGTCTCTTCATTCTAGTTGTGTCATTTTCCAAACTTATATTCTTATTTCCCAAGCTTACCTGGGGAAGGGATGTATATACATACTAACCTCCTACTGGAGATTTATGTATTTATTTTTATTTATTTATTTATTTATTTATTTATTTATTTATTTATTTATTTATTGAGACTGAGTCTCGCTTTGTCGCCCAGGCTGGAGTGCATTGGCACGATCTTGGCTCACTGCAAGCTCCTCCTCCCGGGTTCATGCCATTCTTCTGCCTCAGCCTCCCAAGTAGCTGGGACTACAGGCGCCCACCAGCAGGCCAGGCTAATTTTTTTGTATTTTTTTAGTAGAGACGGGGTTTCATTATGTTAGCCAGGATGGTCTCCATCTCCTGACCTCATGATCTGCCCGCCTCTGCCTCCCAAAGTGCTGGGATTACAGACGTGAGCCACCGCGCCCGGCCCCTGCTGGAGATTCTTAAGCTTTAGGCAAATTCTTACTCTTATTCTGAGGCAACCTTCAAGCTGAGAGTCAGGTTCACTTGTTTAACTCCATTATGTTCCAGTCATCTTCAGAGATGGAACCCTTGTTCTGAGCAGAACACTCAACAGAGTCATGGTTGCCAGAGTCTGTGAAACACATAGAAAATATTGCCCTATTCTTCTATTTAAAAGACCTGGGAGAAACTGCTGCAAGTAGTGTTAACACATACAAATAAAGATAATAATGACGAGATTTCTGGCCAGACTTGAAGGTCAAGTACACTAATAAAGCATGTTACAAACCAGGAATGAATATGGTGATTAGAAGTTTATCCACTGTGTGGTGTTTGTTCAAAAAGTCATAGACCCTCAGTATCAGAATTAAAAGTACTGATTTGGAGATTTCAACCAAAACCCAAAATATTAGAATATTTGTGGTTGTGATGGGGATCTTGATGTTAACAAATGCCCAGGTAGTTTTTATGTGCCTTATTATTAAATTAAAAAAGGATCAGGAAGATCAAAAATGTCCCAAAGGAGAGACTCCCAAGGCCACTTGCCCGTGATATTCCCATGCCCCCAGAGTTTTTCTAAGGTCAGATATCGTGGAAATGCCAAGGACAGCTGCCTTGGGATAATGGTAGCAAGGCTGTGCAAGAGGAGTACAGCAACTCTAGGAAAAACACAAAACAAAGATTTGCACCTATCATAACAATCTCTCTACCAAATTACAAGATATCAAAAAAATTTTGCAAAAAAAACCCTGGTTTTATTTCTCACTTGTCCATATAGCTTTCCTTGAATCCTTTGGTCTTCCTAGATTGTCTTGTCCACTAAATTTGATTGCAATTTTAGTTTATCGCCAATTATGTCATGAATATTTGTATTATATTAAATATTACAATACTCTGTTATTTTAGGTTTGCTAATCCTTGTCTCCCTATTGTATTGGGCAGGGAAAAGTGTCTTGTTTGAAGGTAGATTGTGGGACAAAGTGAGTACAATTAAAGCTATTTTAATAAATACTTGTGACATGATTGATTTACTAATAATGTCAAATAGATACTAACATGCATCAACTATGTAAGTAGGCTTATTCATGGCTATATGAAGAACAACAGGCATAATACGAGTCATGACTGGGGCCAAGCTATTTCACCTTGTCTGTTTTCATTGCATATAATGGTGTCAGCAACTTAGAAATAATCTGCAGGCAGAATGGCAGCTTCAAGGTCAAATAATATTGAGAAATACAGGAATAAAAAAGGAAACTAAGAAAACAGAGTATAGAGTGTGCTTGTTTCACTAATCAAATAGTCTGTGGCAGGAGTTTTCTTACAGCCCTGAGCTAAGAGTTAATAGTTTGAACAACAACAAAAAGACTGGTGTGAACAAGAGAAAAATTTTCATGAGTGGAAAAGGTGGTAAGAATAGCACATCCTCAAAGGCATAGAAGGAATCAGGTATCATGAGTCTTAAATTAGGAGAAGACAACTTGAAGTGGGTTGTTCAAGGTGCTAATACAATGCATGTGTGCTCCAAAGGAAGGAGGTATGATTAGTGACGAGGGCATGTGTGTTTCAGGTAGCTAGATGGCAGAAGTGTAAATAATTGAGTGAATATTTTAGGATGTGTAGATTCAGAAAGAAAGCAGAATATCATAAAGCTTGGTTGCAAAATCAGTGGTGCTAGGTCAACCTTTAATGAAAGACTAAGAACGAGAGAGTTCAAAAACAAGACGAATAGGGATCTCAGAATATATGGTTTAGACATTAGATTCTCAGCCAAGGAAATGAGGGAAGGCCATATTCCTGAAGTCAAATAAAAGACTAGGCAGATATTTCCTCAGAGGGACACCTGGGACCACCAGAAGGGCCAGTGATTTATGTGGATATGAGGAAAGGTGTTTTCTGCAGCCAACCTTGGCAGGCTGGCCCCAGATGGGTGACATTCCACTTCTATAGGGACCTCTGTTGTTGCCATAAAGCTTTTTCCAGTTTTGAGGGTTAACTTTGGGTTGAATATGTGAGAATAGAAAGTAAAAGTGGAGAATATCTTTTTAAGGCTTACTGAAGTCTATCATGAAATGTAACTTCATCAGATTTGCAATTTCATCAAACCTATCCTATGGCCATAGTAAGCGCGTAGTAATAACTTCTGCAGGAGAATATAATTATTATTCCAAACCTTCTCATAGGAGCAAAAATTAGTTCTGTCTTTGCATATCTTCTGTGCTAAATTCATCACAGGTAGCCTGAGGAAATGAGAAGTGCCACCTTTGTAAAGAAAAGCTAAAGAAAGATATATGGCATTGATTAGATAGAAATATAGATAGAGATTTAGCATATGATAGATTATATATTGATGACACATGTATATATATTTTGGAGATAAAGATACATGGGTTATATACAAAATATAGACAGATTATATATAATCTTTATTATGGTCTGGCTCTGTGCTCTCACCCAAATCCCATCTTGAATAGTAATTTGAATTGTAATATCCATGTGTTGTGGGAGGGACCTCATGGGAGGTGATTACAGCAAGGAAGTGGTCCCCCCATGCTGTTATCATGATAGTGAGTGAGTTCTCACAAGATCTGATGGTTTTATAAGGGTCTTTTTTCTCCTTCACTCTGCACTTCTCCTTCCTGCTGCCATGTGAAGAAGGATGTGTTCGCTTCCCCTTCTGCCATGATTGTAAGTTCCCTGAGGCCTCCCCAGTCCTGCAAAACTGTGAGTCAATTAAACCTCTTTCCTTTAAAAATTACCCAGTCTCGGGTATTTCCTCATAGCAGCGTGAGAACAGACTAATACAATAATCTCCATAGACACTTAATCATGGGAAGATTTCTATATTAAACATCAGAATCACCTGAAGATGTCTTAAAAATATGTTTCTGATTCCACCTAAATACACTTGATGTGAATATTTGATTGTAGATCTATAATTTTTGCAGTTTCTAGGTATTTTTTTCAAACCCCTTTACTGGTTGCTGGAAACCTCAGGGTTCCTCCAATTCCAACCTAATGGAAGAACCCAGCCAACGTTCGAAGAACTCTAAAGTTAGGAGCTCAGGCCATTAGGAAGCATCAGAATTGCCTAGTCTGTGTTCGAAACTGAAGTCTTTAAATTGACATTATGGTTCAAAATCCAGTCTTAATCTGTCTACTGCTTCTTCTACAAAACCCTCAGCACGTATTTCCCTGCTGTTACTGTTGGGTTGCAGCAGCAGAAAGTGATCTACAGCAGAACTACCTGGCTAGAGTGACCTACAACTTGGAAAATAATTAAGTGTCTTTGCAGTTGATTATTGAGACTCCTGGGATGGAGGAGGCCTGTGTTCAGTGAACACACACAAAAAAGGAAAATTCTAACTCTAAGGAAAGCAGGAATTTGAACCAAATGTATCTTACCAGCTAAAGTTCTAAACTTTCAAAAGAGTGAATAGATCTGGCATGCAATTTCATTAGTTTAGTTTTTGTTCTGCTGCTTGTTTTGCTTCCAATAAGTTGCTTCTCCTGACGCCTTTTCTGGGCTCTTTCAAGGTCACAGCTTCTGAAAGCTGCACACTCCTGACTTTCCCCAAGGCCTTGTAGATGAGTGAAGCCTCTCGGAGGGATTCCCAAAGAAGCTTTGGTTACTGGTCAAAAAGAAATAACCTTGCTCCTCTCATGCTCCGTTAACTGAAATGTTCAGAGCAATCAGATGTATCATGAATGAGCCTAATTTAAAGGGAATTGAACAGACCAAATGTTTTATTTGCCCAAAATGCTATCCTTCAGAAACTTTGTTTTGTATTTTGATGTTACTGCCCTAAGACCCTGCTACTGTCTAGTTTAATTCTAAGTTACTCTACTGCTTAAATCTGACAGCAAATACTCTATTTCTTTAAAATTAAATTTAATTGAATTTAGTTTTCATTAGATTATTTTCTTTGACTTTTACATCAAATTGTAGGGTAACAGTTTTCAAGGTTTATTTAAAAAAGAGAAAACAAATGAAATATTTTGTTAAACTACAGGGCAGTTGATCCTTGAACAGCATGAGTTTGAATGGTGTGGGTCTACTTACATGTAAATTTTTTTCAATAGGTGTATTGGAAAAGTTTTGGAGATTTGCAATAATTTGAAAAAACCTCACAGATGAACTGCCACCCCTGAGATAGCAAAACCAACCCCTTCTCTTCTTCCTCCTCTTCAGCCTACCCAACATGAAGACCACAAGGATGAAGACCTTTATGATGATCTACTTCCATGTAATAAATATTAAATATATTTTCTCTTCCTCATGATTTTCTTAATGCAATTTTCTTTTCTCCATTGTAAGAGTGCAGTATTTAATACATGCAATATAAAAAATATGTGTTAATTGGCTGTTTATATTGTCATTAAGGTTTCCAGTAAACAGTAGACTAGTAGATAAGTTTTGGGGGAGTCAAAATCTATATTCAGATTTCCAATCATGCATGAGTGAGCACTCCTAGCCCCTGCACTGTTCAAGGGTCAACTGTGTATATGTCAGTTTAAAGGTGAATCTTATCCTTACACCTCCCCCTTACTTACTTCTGTATCCCTAAATACACTTGCAAAGTCATGAAATATCTGAATAATGCCACTGTGATTTTAATGGTTTTGCATAGCAGACTGTTTACGTGTTTAACATGGTGTTTGAAATAGCACTGATACTGCCTGGTGCAGAAGATTCAGAGAATAAAACCAAAATTTACTAAGATTTTTCTTTTTTACCACCCTGCTTGAAGAAAGTAGTTTTTAATCAAAAAAATAATTACTTTAATTTTTTAGCATTTATTTGTAGCCTGCACATCTATAGCTAAAGCTGAGCAATTGATAGATATTAGTTTAATCATTATCTTCAGAAAATCACTTTATATTTATGTTGTGTTATGATTTTTATTATAAACTCCTACTCATCATTCTTTCCTTTCCAGAAAAATCTGTTGAACTTTGAGAAAATTTGTCCTCTAAGTGAGAACATTATGTCTGCTAAATGGAGATAGTCAGTATTTGAATTAAAAAGTAAACAAGTTACCTTGGGCAGTATGGCCATTTTCACAATATTGATTCTTCCCACCAATGAGCATGGAATGTTCCTCCATTTGTTTGTATCCTCTTTTATTTCACTGAGCAGTGGTTTGTAGTTCTCCTTGAAGAGGTCCTTCATATCCATCAAGCTACCAATGACTTTCTTCACAGAACAGGAAAAAACTACTTTAAAGTTCATATGGAACCAAAAGAGAGCCCGCAATGCCAAGTCAATCCTAAGCCAAAAGAACAAAGCTGGAGACATCACGCTACCTGACTTCAAACTATACTACAAGGCTACAGTAACCAAAACAGCATGGTACTGGTACCAAAACAGAGATACAGACCAATGGAACAGAACAGAGCCCTCAGAAATAATGCCACATATCTACAGCTATCTGATCTTTGACACACCTGACAAAAACAAGAAATGGGGAAAGGATTCCCTATTTAATAAATGATGCTGGGAAAACTGGTTAGCCATATGTAGAAAGCTGAAACTGGATCCCTTCCTTACACCTTATACAAAAATTAATTCAAGATAGATTAAAGACTTAAATGTTAGACCTAAAACCATAAAAACCCTAGAAGAAAACCTAGGCAATACCATTCAGGACATAGGCATGGGCAAAGACTTCATGTCTAAAACACCAAAAGCAATGGCAACAAAAGCCAAAATTGACAAATGGGATCTAATTAAACTAAAGAGCTTCTGCACAGCAAAAGAAACTACCATCAGAGTGAACAGGCAACCTACAGAATGGGAGAAACTTTTTGCAATCTACTCATCTGACAAAGGGCTAATATCCAGAATCTCCAAGGAACTCAAAAAAACTTACAAGAAATAAACAAACAACCCCATCAACAAGTGGGTGAAGGACATGAACAGACACTTCTCAAAAGAAGACATTCATGCAGCCAAAAGACACATGAAAAAATGCTCATCATCACTGGCCATCAGAGAAATGCAAATCAAAACCACAATGAGATACTGTCTTACACCAGTTAGAATGGCAATCATTAAAAAGTCAGGAAACAACAGGTGCTGGAGAGGATGTGGAGAAATAGGAACACTTTTACACTGTTGGTGGGACTGTAAACTAGTTCAACCATTGTGGAAGTCAGTGTGGCGATTCCTCAGGGATCTAGAACTAGAAATACCATTTGACCCAGCCATCCCATTACTCGGTATATACCCAAAGGATTATAAGTCATGCTGCTATAAAGACACATGCACACATATGTTTATTGTGGCACTATTCACAATAGCAAAGACTTGGAACCAACCCAAATGTCCAACAATGATAGACTGGATTAAGAAAATGTGGCACATATACACCATGAAATACTATGCAGCCATAAAAAAGGATGAGTTCATGTCCTTTGTAGGGACATGGATGAAGTTGGAAACCATCATTCTCCTCAGCAAACTATCGCAAGGACAAAAAACCAAACACCGCATGTTCTCACTCATAGATGGGAATTGAACAATGAGACCACATGGACACAGGAAGGGGAACATCACACACTGGGGCCTGTTGTGGGGTAGGGGGAGGGGGGAGGGATAGCATTAGGAGATATACCTAATGTTAAATGACGAGTTAATGGGTGCAGCACACCAACGTGGCACATGTATACATATGTAACTAACCTGCATGTTGTGCACATGTACCCTAAAACTTAAAGTATAATAAAAAAAAGAAAAAGTAAACAAAGTGAAATAGTGAGATAATTATTTTTACACAAAATATTATCAGTAGTAATCATACCAAAGATTTTGCTTCAATATCTGCAGACAGCAAATGGACAACTGAAAAAAGATGATGAGAATAGATTTCTCATTCCAGATTTCTGAGTTACGCTAGTAATAAAGATGTAAAATTATTTCATATTCTCCCAGATATTAATGCAATTAACCAAACAGCAGCTATCATTCTCTATGGGTGCTTGCTCATGTATTGAATGAGAAAGGTGCAATAATTGACTTGATCCAGATGTCCACGTAAAGTAATTGAGAATCTGAAATGGTAAAATTTCTAAAGAAATATGAAAAGGATACTAAATTTTTACAAAATGCTTTAAATTCATGGAAAATAAGTTCAAGTAAGGAATAGCACTTTAAAAATTGTGTGACTTAAAAATGTATATAAAATAATTTTAAGTGGCATGGAGATAAAACTAACACTGAAACTGTACTTTCTTGTATAAGACACGTTTAAAACTTATGATTATGACAATATTTCCTTATAGCTCATGATTCTCATCTAAAATGATAATAAATAGGTTATTCTATAGCTCTATTTTTCCAGAAGTCTAGCTATCATTAATTTTCAGTCTATGAGATATGTCACAAAAAATCCTATGTGGTTTCTCATTAAGATTCTGAAATTGTGTCTAGTTGTTCCTAAGAAATCTAAATATATAGGCTTGATATACTGGTCAAACAAGGCTAGCCCTTTGTCAATCAGGTTTATTTGGAAACTGATATTTTGCTTGGAAGAAAAGAAATAATATTGACTAACAGACACAGAAAACAGTTTATTGCAGGCGTGCAGGTAACTTGGAAAATCAACAGGAAGCCTATACAACCAGACTTAACAACTCAGGTCTAGACAAGTGGCTCACTATAACAAAAATTAAGGTCACACTCAGGAACAACCAGGGTGGTGTGCAGTTGCCACAAGCCCTAGATGACCACCACTGTCTTTGGACCACTGATGCTACTAGCTCCAGGGGAATGAATTCTACAGAATCCATGCTGGCCGTCACCCATGCAAAGACCCAAGTGAGAACTTGCTTAGGTCTGGTAGCCTTACTGAAGCTATAAAGGTCTTAGAAAGCAAGCATTTATGTTTTCATTATTTCTTTTTATTTTTTGTACTAAGGTAGATTTAGAGAGAGAACTGAGCTGAAATACGGGGCATCCAAAAGAAGGAAAAGCACCAATAACTAAAGTTGTATTGTTTTGTTAAATGCAGATTTATGAAACACAACTTACATTATTACCACCAAGGTTTAATATGTCCATTATAGAATAATTAGAAAATGTAGATAAGCAAAGAGAAACACAATAGCACTCCAAACTCATCCACCCAGAACTAATAAAATGTCAACATTTTGTTGTGTAACTCAAGATTTTTACAACACTTTTAAATAAAAATGTGGTTATATATGTGTGTATCTATGCAGACATATGTTTACATACACATGTACAAACACAAACACACAGTTGAGTAAGTTGAGAAGACAAAGCAATATATCTTAAGTACTTTTCATATCTTTACAATTTTTCTATATGATTTCTATTTACATGCATGAATTTCATTATATTGCCATATCATAATTCACTTAACCTATCTCCCTATTGTTGCCATGGAGAGATTTTTGCTCATATATTTTCCTGTTAAAAATAAGCCTGCAATGAACACTCTTATAGAAAATGTATAATTATGTTCTTAGGATAAATTTTTAGACTTGAATTATTACAGGATCAAAGTAGAATATGTAATTGCCTTTTATAGGAGAACAAAAGTTTCAGAATATTGAACTGTGACAGAGCTAGCATCCTGTAGTTAACAGCTGCTGATTTATAATTGGATCCATCCAAGTCATGCTTTTATGAATTATAAGTATATGTTTACAGGACTAGAGTCTGAAGTATCTTCTTCTATCTACACTGTTTAATAAAGATAAGGCTCAAGAACATGAACCAAAGATGACCAGTCAAGAGATTTTCAGAATGGAGTCCAGTCATCAGCAAACAAATCAAAGACTAGAAAATTTTCATCAACTTCACCCTGACCCCCATCCACTCCTATTAATGTCAAAATTTTATTTATTTTTCAAAGACAACTAAAATGTTGCCATTCACAAACAGCTTGTTCTTTATCTGGAAGTGATCTCTCCTTGGATCTTGCTTTCTCAATGCTTTTTCTATCACCACCACCCCATCCCCAGCAAACTTTGCTTTGAAAATGTGGTCACTCCATGCATGTGTTCTCATCTTCAAGAGTTCCTCAACCAAGACACTACTTCTTCACCTAGTATTATTTTGTATTTCAACTGACCTAGGGGGGAAAATATTTTCAGTACAAATATAATATGTGCTAAATTTAAGAGTATACAATTTTAAAAAGTACAAATTAGAACATGAGAGCCCTCTATAACCCACACCTTACATCAAATCAGATTCCTAAATGCCATTGTTCACCAGGATTTCTTCCCTGGGTCCCTGTCTTCTCTCAATATATACAAGTCTCCCCAGTTAACTCATTCATTACCAATAGAGTCCATTCCCAATAGGCAAATCATTCAATCCTCTTTCTTAATTTCAGGACACTTACTTTCAAATGTTTATTCTATTCCTTTATCTGAAAAATTATTTCCATTTCTCTGCCTTGGTTCTGAAGCTAGCCCAGTCCTGATCCCAATTAGAACAGCTAGAACTTTTCAGTCTTGCCTTCCTCCTCATGCAGATCCCATTGAAACTATAAAGTACCTTTGTATTGGTTCCCAATATGCCCTGAGATTCACTCTGACTGCACATATATACTCCTAATCCCTGGAGAGTGTCTTGATGAACTGTACAAATTAACTTGTCCTTTATTGCCTGTTCACCCACTTGGAGAACAGATGGTGTCAGCTTCCTCAAACCACACAGCTGACCGTGGAGAAAGAGATCGTTTGTCAAAAGACAGTTGAGGTCCTGTTACCGGGGGGAAAAAATGCCAGAAACAAAAGGTGTGTCCCCCCACTCTGTCTTCTCCATACCTGCTGCCATTGTCCAGGCATCCTTCATCCCCTACGGGAACACTTCAAACCATTTCCTTGTTGATCTACCATCCTGTGAAGAATGTCTTCTCCCTCTAATATTCTCCAGTCAGATGAGATGACTGATTTGATTGAAACAGGTATAATCTTGTCACTCTTTTTTTTTTTTTTTGAGATGGAGTCTTGATCTGTCACCCAGACTGGAGTGCAGTGGCGTGATCTCGGCTCACTGCAAACTCCACCTCCTGGGTTCAAGAGATTCTCCTGCCTCAGCCTCCCAAGTAGTTATGACTACAGGCCCATGCCACCATGCCCAGCTAATTTTTGTATTTTTAGTAGACACAGGATTTTGCCATGTTGGCCAGGCTGGTCTCGAACTCCTGACCTCAGGTGATCCACCCACCTCAGCCTCTCAAAGTGCTGGGATTACAGGCATGAGCTACCGTGCCCAGGCGTCACTCTTGTTTAAAACGTATTAATGCATATGTACTTACAAACATTTGAATTTCTAAGCATAGCTCAGTGTTCCTTTATGGCTTTATCTCTAATCATAACCCAAAGTAGACTGCCCAGTGTTCCCAGAAATGGGACTCATTTTTTATGCTTCCGTGGCTTGGCATTAGCTGGAACATTTGTACTGCACAGTTTTTCCTGGCCCCTGTCTCCACTAGCCCCTCACTTCCCCTAGTAGATGGAGTTGCTCTTGAATCTATATTTCCATGACATTGGAAAAATCCCTGTCAAGGTACTAATCACGTATTTGCAGGAATTTATATTTACATTTCAGTCTACCTTAGTTAACCGCGAGTTGCCAAGGTTGTCTTCTCAGCTTTACAAACCAGGATGTCTAAGAAAGTGCTTCGCATAAAACATAAACTCAGCAAACATTTGCTAAATTGAATTTTTGGACACTTAGCAACAGAAATATTTCAGAGCCGTTCATATTATTCTTGTTAATCCAATCAGCTTCAATCATCCAACATAGCTATGCCAAGAAGGTACAAGCTACTCCAGTGTTTCTGACATATTTTGATATGCATAGCAATTATTTATTGGTCAAAATTACTGGGAAGATGATTTCTACTATGAGCATGCCCTATAATTTTTATAGACTATATTCTTCTTATCCAAGTACAATTCACAATGCCAAACTCAGAGATTACCGATGTTTATAGAAACATGACAATAGTGAGACTCTCTTCTCTCAAAGACTGAGTATGATGTACAGCCATCCATGATGGAAGGCCAAGTAGAAAACATCTCCGAGACTGTGATGTGATGATTTCTTTGTGCACAGATGATACAATTCCAAGTTGCAATGCACTCCATTAATTAAACAAGTCTGCATGCTCATAATTTAATTTGCTGAAAGAATTCACAAGAGGGATGGGAAACTGGGTTCCCCTGCTTCCCATAAATGTAATTGACATAATGAGCAGCTTTCTTCTCTTCTGAGTCACAATGCCTTACAGTAATACCTGCCTCACATGATATCAAGTTCTCTTTGAGTCGTACAGAGAAATAATTTCCTAAGTGCAATTCAACTCAATGTAGATAGATATCATATGGCATCAGAGACTTCAGAAGTAAAGCAAATGAAAATGACTTCAATGAACTTGGTGCTTGGAATAGTAAAAACCTTAGTTCAATAATAATTCCCATGGAAACACTACATATTTCTCTCTCACTCTAGGTATTTTCAATTAAAGCTTGCAAAATTTGAAATGGAAAAGAAAAAAATCTTAGACTGAAATGTGAAATATATTAAATTTTATTTTGATTAGCAATGTATAAAGCACTTTAATATGTATTAACATACTGGATGTTTTATGCATCATTTGGTGAAAGAGATTTTCTTATCATTCTCATAATCATCCCCTTTTATAAGTGTTAAAACAGAAGAGTTGAAGAGTATAGTCATTTGACCAGGCTCATATTGTTTATAAACAGTAGAAATTTGAACTTGAATCTCTGCCTTCTTATTTCTAATGCTATGCTTTTTCCACGATGGAATTCTAAGATTGTCCAGCACTTATAACTGAGTCATGATCACACTGAATGCTCAGCAATTATATGCCCAGTGAATAGATACCAGAGAATAAAATGTATAAGTTTTATCATGGCACATTTTAAAAATTTTTAATTTATCCCTATTGCTGACCATTACAAGATTAAATGTCTTTATTACAAATTTCAACCTCCTCTAATATTACAGTCACAAATCTTTGGATTTTTTTCTTAGCTAATTTTAAAATGATATTTTTAGACCTCTAAGATAAAATAATCAAATGAGAATAAAATCTTTTATTTTCTGAATATACTTTATACGTCTCATTCTATCAAGATTTTACATTATTTTTTGTTTGTTTCTCTCATTCTCCTTCCTATTAGTTGTTTTTTCCCAGTTAATTATGTGTAGCTTTTTCAGGTTTCAAATGCAATCTCTTTCTTTCCTTTCTGAGCTGCATTGTTCACAGTCATAAAGAAAAATAACCAGGGAGCTAATAAATGTCATTTTTTACATGTTATATAAAGTATTTGTGAAACAGTAAGCAATGTTCAAATATCTTCAGAATTGGCCATTTAAGGCTTTAATATCTGGCACTGAGAAAAGTAGTACTTTGAAAGCTTTCATTTTATACTGAAGCTATAGAAATTTCAGCACCTACTGATAGGTTGTGAACATTTACAAGTGAATGAAACAAATTAAATGACAAACTCCTACTAGTGTTTAAAACGTAATATTTTAGTAGCTGCTTTATTTATTGAATAAAAATAGAATACCAAGCAACTACTTAACTTAGCTTTTATTATTCCTGTACCCAACTTGTTTACAAATTGTATTATATAAAGACATATTTTATATTTTTCATTAATTCAACATATTTCTCAAATCTCTTAGTCCTTATGTTAGTGTCTACAAAGATAATAGATAGTATATGTTTATATCTATATATCTGGGCCTGTATCTATTATAATATAACCTTTCTTCCTAGAAGGTTATTTGGAAATGTTAACTGTGGTGTTTTTCATTTACAGTTCTGTTTTTCCTCTTCTAATCCTTCACCCATCTAAGCTAAAGTCTAGACCTAAGGAGGCTACTAATTCAGGGATCGAGTAATCTGCCAAGCAAGAGTTTATTCAAGCACAGTTGGAAATAAAGGTTTCAAATGCATAGCCTGTCGATACTTTGGAAGGATTCTCATCATAACGAGTATGCAATTTGCTATAAAGAAGAATGCCCATTATGGACTAAATGTTTATGTCCTCCTAAAATTCATATGTTGAAGGCCTAACTCTCAATGTGATGATTATGTGGAGATGGTGCCTTTGGGAGGTAACTGGGCTTAGATGTGGGCGTGAGGGTGGGGCCTCATGGTGCAATTTGTGCCCTTATAAGAAAAACACACCACAGCTTTTCATTCTTCCTCTGCCACATGAGGCCACAGTAAGAATGTGACCATCTGCAAGCCAGGAGGAAAGTCCTCACTGGAACCTGCCCATAATAACACTCCAGTCTGGGGCTTTTCAGCCTCCAGAACCATGAGAAATAAATTTCTGGTGTTTAAGTCACCCAGCCTATGGTATTTTGTTATAGTTGACGAAAACAATGCCCAATGAATTAAATTTTCTCCTTCTGGGCTGAGGAGAGCTGGAAAAGGGAACAGCATGGGACCGTGAGAGAAATCTTTCTGTCTTTGACTCCAGTTCTCTTCCTGCTCCCCATCTCCTTTTTCCATCACCAGAAATCACATCATGCAAAACCTAAATAAGTTTATGAATGTGAAAGTAGAAAATAGCCATGTCCTACTTCCCATTTGGAAATGGAAAAATGGAAGGAAAAAATAAAAACAGCAGCTTGCAGCACTCTCTGAAAACCATGGCATAATTAATGCCAAGGGCACTGTGTGTGGTGTCAAGACAGTGGAGGGCTGAGATTGCCTCACAAAATTCACTGGTGCTCCAAAGAGCACCTGCAAAGCAGCCAACATTTCCCATGTCCACAGGAAGGGCATGCACTTAGATGAGTGAAGGGCAGCAGACTTAGAGAGGCCATGGGGTTGGGATGAAGAAATCTGTTTGCAGATGACAGTGTGGGCCGTAGGCCAGATTTCATATGCAAAGTCATCGCAGTGGATGCTCACAAGACCAGACAGGGCAGTGTCAACTGTGAGGACGCCAGTGTGAGCCAGATAACAAGGCCAGACATTCACCACCTAATATTGTTGCTATTAATAAGTCTCCAGAATTGTGCATCAGTCCTAGAGAAGAAGGGGGATTAGATTGAAATAACCTTGAATTAAGTACCTAAAAGTTTTGGCAATGAGGAAAATAATGATAAGCTTGAAATAGGAAAACCTGCGTATCTATCGGTTGTGGTGACTCACACCTGCAATTTTAGCACTTTGAGAGGCCAAAGTGGGAGGACTGCTTGAGCCCAGGAGCTTGAGCAACATAGTAAGACCTCGCCTCTACAAAAAATTTTTAAAAATTTGCCAGGGAGGACGGATACTCAGATACTCAGGAGATTGAGACTGCAGTCTCAAAAAGAAAAAATAAATAAATAAAAGTTGCATATCCACATTTTGCCCTGGAAATATTACACTTGTTCTAGATATATCCATTCTAAACAATAGTATATGTACATAATACACTTCCTTAAGGATAAACGTCAAAGTTAGTGACAGTTCAATAATAAAGCATAAGACAAAGAATTAGGTTAAATAAAGGCTTGCCCTGTAAAATAAAATTTTGGGCAAAACTTCAACAAGGTTTTTACGCTATGTTAATATTTTGGGGGTTTTATGCTATTAGAATCACAAGAAGCCACTGTAGATTGTTAAATATTGGGAATACATTATCATAGCGATGATACCGGTTAATTTAGCAAAAAAATGTGAACAATGGACAAGAGTGAGAATTAGAGACTGGAATGTTAGCTGAGAGGTTATAGCACCTGCCAAGCACAGGATAATAAGGAAAGTAATAAGGCAGTAAAAGTAAAATATGGAAGTGATCACACAGATTGAATTCATAATATCTGGACTTGACTGGTGATCAGTTACAGGGAGAGAAAGTTATGGAAAACAACTCAGATTTCAAAAGTTAGGAGTTCATGTGTATCCCTTGCAAGTACTTGTGAACTATTTTCTGTGATGTAAAAGAGGTGTTGGTGGCCAGGCGCAGTGGCTCACGCCTATAATCCCAGGACTTTGGGAGGCCGAGGTGGGTGGATCACAAGGTCAGGAGTTCAAGACCAGCCTGGCCAATATGGTGAAAACCCGTCTGTACTCAAAATACAAAAAAATTAGCTGAGCATGGTGATGCATGCCTGTAATCCCAGCTACTTGGGAGGCTGAGGCAGGAGAATTGCTTGAACCCAGGAGGCAGAGGTTGCAGTGAGCTGAGATCACACCACTGCCCTCCAGCCTGGGTGACAGAGCGAGACTCTGTCTCAAAAAAAGAAAAAAAAAAAAAGGAGTTCATTGGTGAATACTATCATGATAGTGAACATTTTTCTATTTTAGGATATGGGAGGACACCTGAGACGGCAGGCCAGAAGTCACTCAGTAGGAGAAACATCCATTAGAAGTAATAATGTGGGATTGCTGAAGTAAAGACTATAGGAAGACAAAAGTGTCTGTGTGTAGGAAACAGAAAGGGAGAGAAAAATATATTGAGATGGTAAAGTAAGGAAGTGGAAGATCAGCAGAATGTGCAGATGCCAAGCCATCCAAGAAAATCATCTCTTGTGATTGTTGCGAAGTCAACTAGTTAATGTGACTCACTGCTAGGCTGTTGGATCTGAGACTTATGTGGGATAATTTAGAAACTTGCTAGTGTCTTAAGATCAATTACTCACCAATGAGAGTGGCATTGAACTGTGAATGTTCCTCCTAGATTTTCCATGAAGACTAATGGTTTTGTCTTGTCTTGAATTTGTTTTAATTACAATTTGTACACATCCTGTTCCACCCTGAAATATTTATTTTCCAAATGGTTTTTCATTTTAAAGAGACTAAATAAAGGTTCTGACTGAGTTGTACTTGTGGGAACTCCAAATCTTTTTATAGGAAGCTATTTTCATCAAATAGTGTTGAGAATCAAGTTTCCAGTTGGAGAAAATAACAGAGACATGCAAATTCAGGATGTAGCTGTACAGCAATGTTAGTGAAGAGAGAAAATTTTGAGTCATTTAGACATTAACCATTAAGCATCTGGATTTTTTTTTAATGTTAAGACAGAAAAAAATACCTGTAAGTCAACCAAAATTTTATTTAATTTAGTGAACTGTGATAGGGACTGCTCTCTGCTCATCCAAATCCAGGTTTTCTTCTGCTCCTGGACACATAAGCAGGGTATGTGTTGCAGTTAGCTGTGGCCAGGACATTGGACTTGTGGTCAGTGGAATATGCACAAGAAGAGATGTGTGACATTTCCAAGCCTGACTCCCTAAACAGTAAATACTTTCGAGTCATAATTTTCCACGTTCTGTCCTATTAGCTGTGTCAATGGAACGACTATTGCCATCTTAGAAGTTAGAGATGAAAGATCTCCTATCAGCCTGATTCTTCAGAGACTTACTTGGAACAGAACCTCTGCTGTGGATCTTAAACCACTCACTCTGGGGAATAGTGAGGATTAAATTCCTATTTTGTTTGTGTCATTGTATATCTTGAGGATGATTTGTTAAGCGCTTGTGGTACCTGCAATTCATATATCCTTTATTTATTTTAGCAGCATTTGGGAGCATTTGTTCCCCTCCCCTCCTCTTTCCTCCCCTCCCCTCCTCTCCTCTCCTCTCTCTCCTCTCTCTCCTCTCTAACCCTCCTTCCTTCCTCCTCCTCTTCTTCCTCTTCTCTTTCTCCTTCTTTTTCCATCTCCTTCTTCTCCTCTTCCTTCTTTTTCTTTTTTCTTTCTTTCCTCCCCTCCTCTCCCTCTCTCCTTTTCTCCATTTAATTACTATTCTCACACACACCCCTCCTCCAGTAGTTCCCATGCTAAAATGGAAAGGTGAGGGTATTGGCTATTGTTCTTACTTTGTACGGGCAGATATTGTTATTCCCATATTGAGTCTTGTCACCTTGCTAATTTTCAGCCCCTAGACTTCTATGCACCAAGGTGTTCACACAAAACTCACATTCTTTCTAAATGTTTTATGTGGTAGATGCCCACCAACATGTCTAGCTTCAAACATTCTTGTCATCTTTTACTGTTACTTTATCTATGCATACCTCATTTATGTAACCCACTCTCATACATACATTTAATTATTTGTCTTGACCTAAAATGGTAGGATGTTTTAAATTCTGAAATTTGCTTTTTGAGCCACAGCTTCCTATTTACTTCACTACCTCACTCACTCCCCACATGCACCATGTCTGCATTGACCTAAGTGGTATCACCATTTCTACTGCCTCTGCTTATTCTCTTAGCCTATAAGCCTTGTCTTGATACAGGATTTATCTAGTATTTGGATATCAGTATCTAGATCTTAGGGTCAATCCTTTCAGCCACTATTTCACCACTAGCAATGCCCTCATTCCCTGCAATCTCCGCCACTATGGCTATTTTTATTTAACAAAGAGCTATGGAACATTTACCATGGGTCTGGAGCTCAGCAGTGAGGTTGAAACTGCACTTATGGATCAAGGAGCCATCAGCACTAGATGGTACTGAAAATCATGAAACTAGAAAATACCTCATAAGAGAATGTAATTAGAAGACTGAGAGGGGTGCCTCATGCCTGTAACCCCAGCACTTTGGGAGGCCGAGGTGGGTGGATCACGAGGTCAGGAGTTCGAGACCAGTCTGACCAACGTGGTGAAACCCCATCTCTACTAAAATTACAAAAATTAGCCGGGTGTGGTGGCACTGGCTTGTAATCCCAGCTACTCAGGAGGCTGAGGCAAGAGAATAGCTTGAACCCAGGAGATGGAGGTTGCAGTGAGCCAAGATTGTGCCACTGCAGTCCAGCCTGGGAGACAGAGCAAGACTCCATCTAAAAAAAAAAAAAAAAAAAAAAAAACCAATGTAATTAAAGAAAAGGGCCTAAGACCAAACCCCAAATTATTCTAGAGAAAGGGCTAGCAGAGACAGAGAGTCCACTGAGGTATGAAGAAAGATATAGGACCACTTAATATTACTGAAGGCAAAAAATAGGTGTATTACTTAAAAAACTTTGATTGCAAGCAACAGAATACAGATTAAGCTAACCTTAGGAAAACAAGTTGATGGGAAAAATATTTTTAAGTGCATAAAACTGAACAAACATAAAAGAAATATTTCAAAATATTGCTGATCTAAGTAACAGTAGTATGCTCTTGTCAGTGTGTCACTACTGTAAGTTAGAAGTAAGCAAGTTTAAATATTTTTGGATATTGTCTTCTTCAGTTCAAAAGTTATATACCCAAGAATTGGTTAGCCAAGGTTAAGACCCACAAACCATATGTTTAAATAGTTAAATACTATAAACTTAGCTAACAAATTTTTCACTGAAATATTTTCTCTTACCTGAACAAATATACCTTCATATTGAGAAATATGTGTACAAATATGGTTTTAATAGAAATTTGACAAGACATGAAAGATGATTGAATCAAATCACTATTAATATGTTTAAATAAATGATGATATTAAGACATGTAATTCACAAATAATTATATAGTTATTCATACAAATAATTTTCTTTATTTCAATAAAATTACTAATTAAATAATTATCAGGCATTTCACATAATTTGAATTTCACTAAAACATTTTTTCAAAATGCAATTACTCAAAGCATATCAAACCCAAAGCATATTTTCATAAAAGTTATAAATGGAGGTACATGTAAAATTAGAAAAATTAAGATAATATTTTTCATATTTTCAAATGTGTCATGTTTTGAAGGTGTTTGAGGTTGTTTTCAAACAACAAAATAGTAGATTACAATTAATTAATACCATGATATATTAAATAATTTCAACAAAACTAAGCTTTCCTTTTAAAAATGATTTAATAATATTTTTTGATGAACTTACAATTAAGAATTTAAAGCATATCTACTTGCCAGTATGAGAATTCATTGTTATACCCTGTAAATATAGACTTGCATACATCTAAATTTGAGTAACAGGGATTGTAGAAAATTGCAAATGTTTCTCGACTGCCCCATGCAAAGAGACACACACACTCACACACGGGCACACACACAAATATCATGCTAATTAGTGCATTCCTCTGGAAAAATAAATTGGAGCACGACAGCACAATGAGAAGCAAGAAAGTCAGTTCCAGCGCTACTGAGAAATGACAGCTCTTTCTCCACATTCTGAAGCTATGCCTATCTCTATATGGGCAGTGTAATGACCCAACACACTTTCACAACATTTAGACACAGTCATCTTTTCCTTTAAGAACGCATAGTAAAAGATGTACAAAAGAGTTTTGATGAGGCCTGCATAGAAGTCAAGCTACAGGTCCTCCTTGGCCAATGCTAAGCACAGCATGCAGGGTAACACTGATTATCATGAATTCTTTAAACAACAGAGATCAGGTTAATAAACTTCATTCTTGGCTTGCAGAGTGGTCGTGGTTGGGTGATTCTCTCATGTCAAATTGGTGTGTACAAATGAAATAAGAAGAATAAATGCAAGTCAAAAATATGAGCAGAAAGCATTACTCAACTGGTTAGATGTGTTTTAAATAATTCAAGAATGATCTATAGAAGTATCCATTTGAATCTGGCAACATAAAGGTCAACGGTGACTTTAAAAAGATCAATTTCACTATAGTGGTGATGAAAACTCAGAGTGAAGTGAATTGAATTGTGAATGGAAAGCAAGGAAAAGAGACAGTGAGGTTTAACAAATCTCTTGAGAAATTGTGTGGTGGATGGTGAGTAAAGAAACGAGGAAGTCATATAAGAAGGATATAGTATATCAGCACAATTTTGTAAAATAGGAGATATTAAAGCAATGTATTATGCTGAAGGAAATAATCTAGCATACATGGAATGATGGATGAATTAGCACATGGGGAGGGTAATTGAAAGAGCAAAGTCATTAAACAGGGGAGATAGTAGAAGCTAGAGGACAAATGGAAGCCTTGACCCTCAGCATCAGAGAAAATGTGTAGACAGAAGACCATGGGGAGGACATTGCAGAAATCCACAGAAGAGTATTCAGAGAGCTAGGATTTGGTACCATAGCTGACAAATTATCCAGACCCAAAACACATTTTAGAATCCCCCCTCCAAATTAGTTAAGATTCGAGGGTATTGTGGTCTAAGACTTGAAAGATTAATGTAACTTAGGGGATAGAAGGGATCTCAAAAAATATGCAACACAAAGTCAGATGTGCCCACATTGGCCATGAACATATGACATTCAAAGTGGGAGAAAGGAATCATGAATAAGAAGATGAGCAGAATGGAACTCTCAATAGAAATGAGAAGACAAGTTAGATTGGGTGCAATCTTCTCAAAAAACACTGAGTTAGAAAGAAGTGATGATGAGATACCTAAATAGAAGTGCCTCTGGGCAATTGAATCAAAGTTTGACACTAGATACTGGGGTCTGGGAGTAATCAGCAAATAATCATAACCTCCTCTCTAGCTTTAACTTGGTACATTTTAAAAAAAGAAAGAAGAAACCACTTTAATTTTGTATATATGATGTGAACAATTTATAGCAAAATAAAACATTTTTTTCTAAAAATAGATTCTCACACGTTGCTGTAATTCTACATTAAAAACAATTCAACAATGTTTTGGACTCTTTAATAGAAAAGCACTTATAATATAAAAATGTACACTAGAGAGTAGAATCATTAAATGTATGCATAATAAGTTTATTAAAAACATTTTTGCCTCTCTTAAAAGCAGTGTCCCGACTGTTGATGCAAAGTAAGTTTTAGTAAACTAGTACATTACAGCAAGATTCAACTTTTACATCGTTCTGATATATCTCAAATCTTCTGGCTTATGAAGATGATCATGACTTGCCTCCGAAATGAGCTAAAGTAATTTGTGTCACTTAAATTATCTCGTGTAACTAGGAGATAAAAATTCAATCCACATCTATTTGGTGAAGCTTAAATTATTACGTGTACTGTTGAGAGGTTCAGATTTTGGCTTTTAAAGTTTATAACAAAAGAATAAGGCAGCAAAAATAAGGGGAAGTGTCAAATAGAAAAAAAATATTCAAAGCATGTATTCGGAGAAAAGAGGCTGTGGAAGAAAATTGTCTAGTGGGATTGCAGTCTAATTCCTCTCTACTGGAAAAATTAAAATCTATCACATTCAAAATTTCTAAAGTGATAAACTATGGATGAATAAGAATTTATCAAGTTTCCTATAAATGATTTAGATAGAATATACCTAAATGCTATTTTTGTTGTAACATATTTTAAAGACTATTTTCTTACCATTTTTAAATAAGCCTTATTTTTTAGAACAATTTTAGATTTACAGAGAAATTCGAAGATAGAACAGAGAACTGTCATATTCCCCACACCCAATATCTTCTAATATTAGCATGTTATATTAGGATGATATGTTGCTTACTAATGATAAATCAATATTTCAACATTATTTTTAACTAAAGTTCATATTTGGTGCAGACTTCCTAAGTTTTCACTTATTGTCCTTTTCTGTTCTGCCTTCACATCTAGGATACCACATGACACTTTAGTTGTTGTGCCTCCTTGGACTCCCCTTGCCTGTGGCAGTTTCTCTAATTCATTTCATTTTTAATGACCTTGACTGTTTTGGTGGGAACTGGTCAGATATATTGTAGATTGTCCCTCAATTAGAATTTGTCTTTTTCTTTCATAATTAGACTGGGCTATCACATTACACCAAGGATACGTAATATCAACAAATGCTGTTGGCATTGACTTTAATCACCTGGCTGAGATAGAGTTTGTCAGGTTTCTTGACTGTACAGGTGCTCTTTTCTTAACCGCTTGCCACAGTGTATTATGGAAGGAGGTCACTACATGTAGCTGACACCCAGGAATTGGGGAATTTTACTTCACTTCTTGAAAGTGGAGGATCTACACAAATTATTTGAAATTCTGAATGGGATATTGGTGCCTTGTTTCCCATCTGTTTATTTTTGCCATCATTTATTTATATCAGTATATTTATATCAGTATAGATGCATAGATATTTATTTTTGTTGGATCATAATCTAATGCTAATTTAGTTATTCACTTGCTCTGATTTTTCCAGAGTTGGCTCTTCCAGTTTGCTTTTATAGCCCTTTGACATATCTCATCAATTTGGTGGCATTTTTCACTTTTCCTTTAGAATACTTCCATACTTTTTGACGTTTCCAGATGCTCTGGGATTAACTTGTATTTTCCTTCCTAAGTCCCAGAATCATCTATTTCACCAGGAAGCTTGGTTCCTTTTATTAGAAAATGGTGTTAGAAGCCAAGATCTAGGAAGTAGGTGTGCTCATTGCTGCTGAGGTGTCGTTGCTTCTAGTTCTCTCAGTTGACAGAGCAAGAAAATGTGTGTTTATGTACTAACCTGGATATATACACACACCTATAAATATTCTGTATGTAGCCATCTGGACCTATATTAAGCTAAATAAGTTCGTACTGATATCTTCAATTCAAACCCACCACCACAAAAATAATTCTAAACTCTTCAAACTAATACCAGTATTTTAAAATAAGAACAGAAAATATTCTCTTTAAAGTATCTAAAAAAATAGAGATCATGCTTGAGCCAAAGATTATTCCAAGTACATATGTGATTAACCTTGATGCAACATTTATTCATATACAGGATAATACATTTGCAGTTGTCTAAAAAGCTCTGTACACAAAACAAGCAATGTGGATGTCCTTCAGGTGTAATTTGAAGTTTTCCACTATCTATTTATTTATAACTTCTGGAATCTCACTGTTTGAAAGACAGCTACTTTGGTGTTGCACATTCTTGATCTTTATAATCTCTCTGTCAAAATAAAAACAAACCTACAAAGAATATCAGGAATTTTTGTATAAAGCAAGCCAGTACCATTCAGCAGAATGATGATGTTCTGACTTCACAGGAAGTTAATTGGTTGTGGACAGAGGACTAGAAATAGCAAAGAACTGAGTTAATTTGGAGTGTGAGAAAGGTAAGCAGATAGATTAAGAATAATGGTTTATAATCTCATGCAGTGTTACATTTTAGCACCCAGAAGTCAGCATGAAGTCACTAGGAAATTATTTGGGGTTGTACAAACTTGGGGAAAAATATAAATGATTTCTTAATAAGAATCTTATAGCTTAAATGCCCTAAATTCTATCAGTATAGGTGAAAGAATAATTAATTTAAAATTTTTCAATGCAGCAAATTATTTTATGTAAATTAAACACTGTTCAATGTTTAAGAAAATTATTTGTTTCTAAAGGAAAAAATATACAGCTTATATTTGTGATAGAATTATTATCCACAATTATTTATTAGTCTTTACAATGGAAATGAGATATAAAGATCTGGGCTATATAAAGAAGCAGTTAATATTTAAATAATCTTTATTTTATTAAAAACACATGCTAAGGCCTCATGCTGGTTTACAGGTATTCTGGCTATGGCAGGAGGGAAGGGGGAGCGGGGGTGGGGGCAGTGTCTACCTGACTTTCTCATGCCAGCCAATGGGAAACAGGTATTATAGTCATCTTCACATGCAGAGAGGAAGAGAGAGGAAATAAAAAACAGCTAAATACAACGAATACTCCTCTCTTCCATAACTACCCATGAAAACCTTAAGGGAGTGTTAGAAGTATTCAACTAAAGTTGGCTATAGCAGGAAAATGGAAATCCAGCTAATTGATCTATTTGTAAATTAATGAAAGAATCAGTTCAGTGTAGTTAATGTCTATCCACTACTTTAAAATATGTATAATTTCTCCCCTCACCCCTGATCTCCCCAACTCACCTATAGTCTTTGGATGTCTCTCCTCTTCCTGAACTTCTCTTCAATATTTTGGTAGATATTTTCAGATACTTTTGCCTCTATTAATTGGGATGTAAGAAAGGAAGAGGACAAAATACTAGATTAATTTTCCCCTTTTCCTATTTGCTAACTTGTCTATACAGCATGAAGGAAAGTACCAATATTTATTTGTTCTGAAGTATAAGACACCTTTGTTCCTCAGGTATGACCAGAAACAGAAGTCCAACAGAGTTAGGAAGGCTGGCAGAAAGCAGGTAATCGAGGGTGAGGCTCTGGAAGACAACACAGGCTGGAAAAATCAGATATTTTCAGCACAAATAGGTAAGAATTTGAGACTAGAGAGAAGTAAGCTATAGCCGGTACCATAAAGCAGTTTCATTTTTTATTGTACATGTGGTCTGCAGACAGCCTTCACTGCTGACATACACCTGAAATGTTTATTTAAAATGTAGATTTCTCGGCTGTATACTGAGTCACTAAATCACAATTCTTGAAATCTTCAACTTAGGAAGTTGACGTTTTAAACGATGTCTTAAAGTTTGAGAATTATGGCTATAAAGGTATAATGGTCCAAAAGCACTTTTTCAGAAAATCTAAATAGTTAACAAAAGTCATATTTGGTGCCACAGATCTAAAAATTCAGTTATTTAGCAACCAAGGCCTCGGAGAAAGATAATGGAGCTTATAAGCAGAGCCCAGGGGCAAGTTCAGCCCCAAAACGAAGCTGAGGGATGTTGTGCCTTGCGCCAGCTCCCCTTTAGATAGAGATGGGCATTGGCACTCAGGCACTAATTGGTAGCCTAAAATGCCTAGAGACCTATGGACAAGCCCTGCCCTGTTTCAGAACAGGGCATGACTGAATGACATCCTGTTTAATTAATTGAATTCCCTTGCAATTTGAGGATCTGAGGTGAAAGAGAGGCAGGGAGGGAGAGTCCGAGAGAAAGGTTTTCACATAAATTTCTAATACACCTGGGATTTTTATTTTCTTCTGCATTCACCACGACATAGCATTTCTGCACACAAAATTCACAGTTTACTTTTCAGAACAGTCTGCTATGACAGAAAGAGAAGCAAGAAGGAATTTCAGCGATCATCTTTTGATGTAATACCCCTGAGAAGTTTCAATTCCAGAGGACTCTTTTTACTCAAGATCAGCAAAGTCCTGGTGGATAGTACTGCTTTTGTGAAGGCCACTATCTTTGTTTATACTCTCCATCCTCAGGAAGCCAGACACTAACAAAAAGCCTCCTCATTTGATCACTGGGTGTCCTTTGATCTCAGTGTGCTTGGTTGCCACTGTCTTGCCGCCGTCCTCAGGCGGGCAGTCTGGGGTAGCCCAGCACACAGTCTCCTTGTGGAATTGTGCTTTCTACCAAGTTTCAGGGTCATGGCTGAGAGTCGATAGCTCCTAATTTCACATACTCTCTCTGTTTGTCAAAAGTACCATTCATTCATTTAAAAGTATATTTTTCTTTTTCTTCCTAATTGACCTATTGGCATAATAATACACTTTATTCTATTAGTATTACAACATGAATTGTGCTCACCATTCCTCATGAATGCTTAGCTATTTATTCTTTGCATTACTAATATGGCCATTATTAACTCAATATCTCAGGCTTTCATTAGTATAATTGTCATCATTATCTGCACGCCACCTCATTCACACTAGGCAATTAGCCAATTCATTGGATCAAGTTACAGAGACAAAATGATTAATTAAGTTGCCTGAGTTATCTTTGACTGTCTATACCGATTGGGATAAAATGGTTTCTATAGGACAGCAGTAGAACCAAGCACAGAAAAGATTCCTGGAGTTCATCTCAGTTAATGACTAATCTGCTAGGAGTAACAAAAGGCTCTATCTAGCACATCCACGGCTCTTGCCTAACACTCAGCCACATACGCTGGAAACAGAAAACCAGATACAACACATTCTATTCTTCAGTGGCAAAATGGTTCTGTTAGAGTAAAGACTGGTCTGAGAAGAGTGTCTGTGTGAAAAGGAGAGCTTGCATTTGTTGAATATTTACTATCAACTATGGCACAGGTGTTTCTGCAAATGGAGCAACATACAAAGAAGTAGTGGAGATTGAATAAGCTCTCCAAAACCACAAGGTCCATTCTCAGTAGAAAGCATGCTTTCACCCAGGCCTGTGACTCAGTCAAGCCAACCTTCTGCACGCTGTGCTACAAGGCAATCGAAAGGCAGCTGAATTGCTGCTGAGTCAGGAAATGGATTCACTGTTTTTCAGCTTTCTTTATCAGACCCCTGTCATCTCCACTTTCAGGATAATTATGCTTCCTATTCAAAGAATGGATCTCAGAGGAAACTGAAAAGTGCTTCCAGTATTTTAGACGGCACAATTTATTTAGGGCAGTAATTGCCTCATTCTAAATTAATTTAAAGATTCTTCTCACATGTGCATCTAACCTGAGACCTTTTGGTTTCAATGGGCTCCCCCTGAGTGTTTCCATTTGAAAACATCCGAGTGGCAGTCACCATAGCATGATTATGAATTATTTTTAATAAAATGGACTCACAATCTATGTCCTAGGGGGTCCAAGGGCAGGCAGGTGGGGTGCTTTGCATGCAGTAGGAGCAAGCCTGCAAGGAACCAGTCCAGCCTTTCCCAGGAAGAAAAGGTTTCAAGTTAATCCAGCCACTGATCTACTCAGTGACTTGCATATAAACAATAAAACCACCTTGCCTTTCTGTTTACAAGCTAGAGCCACCTGTGGTTGCTGGTGGCCAAGATCTGACCGTCAGTGCATTAATCCACAGAGCTTAAGACAGGAAGGGAAAGGGGGGAGTCAGGAGACAGGAATTTTACAAATTGACTTAACATGAAAAGAACAAGGTTAATAATTAGAGCAGGAAAAGGGAGGGAGAAGAGAGAAACATTCTTGTCCCAGAGCCCTCTGCTCTTTTCGGTTACGTTTCTGTCATACCTTCCCAGTCAGTAAAAGCAACTCTGTTCTGCATCCTCTCTCCATCTTTACCAGTCTATTTTTGACTTCATAACATTTTCTGACTTGGAAGCTGGGTGGAAAGCTTGGGTCTTGACTGTCAGTTAAAGGCACATCCTGGTCAACTATGTTTCCGTGCTCTACTTGTTTCATAAGATTTGTTGTTGTGTGCAAAGTGAGCAGAATTACATTTGGTTGAGTTTGCATTTTTGGAGAAGATAATCCTTGAAGGCTGTCTGAGGCCAGTGAGATCCTGGGGTGGCTTCAAGAGAGGGATACAGAGTTTTCTGCATTACCCAGAAGGATCTTTCTGGGGAAGTTTTGGTGTATTCCCAGCAAGACTCTTACTTCTTGTGTGTGGGCAACAACTTCTCTGTACAAAATTCTCTAACATACCAAAGATGATGTATGATCATGGAAAGTACACTGAATTGAGTGGCAGAAATACTGAATCCACTAACCAGCAATGTCATTAGCCTAGTTTATTTTTCTGAATCCTAACCATTTTTGAAATCAGGATATCTATGCCAGTGCTATCTACCTCATAGGGTTACTGTGCATTTCAAATGAGGTGATATACATGAGAATGGCTGATACATTCTCAGGCACTATATAACTGTAAGATTGGTGTGTATGTGTGTGTGCTCGTGTGTGTGTGTGTATTTAATCAGTTATTCATTTAGCAAATATTAAGAAAGTATTTATATGCAATAAGCACTGTAATAATTGCTAGTCTTTGCCATTAAAATCCATACATTTTGATAGAAAATAGTGTAAGAGAAGAAGTGAAATTCCTGTTTATCCAGCATTTGCCAGGTTTTGGGGACATTGTACAAGGCATATTATTTAATCTTTCTTACTATCATCACCAACATCATGTTGGCCCTGATCCACTGAGCACTTACTACATGCCTGATGCTAAACCAAGTGTTTCTTAATTTCTTCAGTCCTGTCCACTTGCTTGCTCATACATCATAAATGGCAAATTCCAACTCAGGTCTGCCCTCATCTAAAACCGGTGTTCCCAACCACCAGCGAACATGGACAGCACTCAACTTATGGGTAACAAAGCAAGACCATGGAAGTTAGGTAATAGTCTAAGGTCTACAACAGGAAACAAAACCAAGCTTTGAACCTGATCCATTTTCTTGCCAATCCCTGTTCTTTCCACCATACTCTCTCAGCATCCCATTGTCAAGATCCCAAACCATCTGAGACTCAGAATAAACATGTTGGATTTCAAAAGAAATTATTTGAAATAGTTAAGCCTCAGAAAATGATTCTGTTTGAACCATTTTCTTTTTAAAGACTGTAAGAAATCTTATTTATAGTGTTTAATTTCACTTCTCGTTTTATTAACATGACTGAGGTGGTATTTTTTCTTTTCTGTTATAACCTGCTGATTTCTTAGGCTATATTATTTTATGATGCATCCTTTAAGTTTTTTCTATTATTTCACACTGAGTGTTTTAATAGGTTTTTAGAAATTTTCCATTTCATTCTCAGAAAAAGATTTCTTTCTTGGAAAGGTTTTCTTTGGTACATTTCCAGCTGAGGAATGGTCTCTCTTGTGATATCAAAGGTTGCTAGCTCTCTGTTCTCTCCTATTGGTCTATGGAGATGAGCTTTTAATATTTATTTCTAAGGGCTGTTTTCTCTGTTTCTAGCCTGCTGTTGAAATGAGCAGCTCAATGAACTTCTTAATGAAGGTGGTTGAAGCATTTCCTTTTGCTTTCATTTCTATTGCTTTTGAAATGATAGCGTGGTAAACAGTTTCAGCGCTTTTAAAACTTTCTGTGAACTTGCAATGCCCTAGTAAATAATTGTGAAATCATTAATTGGCATAAAGAGTCACTGAGCTTAGAATTATATTGTTTTCAGCAAACAGTCATGCTTTTGAGCTTATATTATCTCTTCAATAAATTGTATTAAATTCAATCTCTATAAGGCTTTAGTGATAAAAGCTACATCTGGCATTAAGGTTCATTATGTATTGTAATCCAATGTAATACAGAGCCCCAAACCTGTGACATAAAATCAGTACTTCAGCAGAAGAAAATCGTTTGAGAGAAACAGGAAGATTTTCAAGAGTCCTGTGAGAGTCCTCTTACACTATTAATTTGACTTTCGGTTATTTATTATTTTCTTTATTACATTCTCCAGTGAATTTCAGGTAGGCTAAAGTTCTTTTTAAAATATAGGCTCGGCTGGGTACAGTGGCTCATGCCTGTAATCCCAGCAGTTTGGGAGGCTGAGGCGGGCGGATCACGAGGTCAAGAGATGGAGACCATCCTGGCAAAAATGGTAAAACCCCGTCTCTACTAAAAATACAAACATTAGCTAGGCATGGTGGCACGCATCTATAGTCCCAGCTACTAGGGAGGCTGAGGCAGGAGAGTCATGTGAACCTGGGAAGCGGAGGTTGAAGTGAGCAGAGATTGTGCCACTGCACTCCAGCCTGGCAAAAGAGCCAGACTCTGTCTAAAAAAATAAAATAAAATAAAAAATGTAGGCTCTAAAATCTTGAAACTACACCTTTTTTAGGGTCTTACATCAATTGATAGATGCTTACTGTATGTCTAATATTCCAGTTGAGTAAACCAATTCCTGAAATAAATTGCCTATGATTAGAAGATGAATTGTTTTTCAAGAAATGAGAATACAATAACCTTTTTTGGCAATGATACCCTAAAAACAGGAAACTTGTCTTCTCAAAGGTAGGTAATTTTCCACCAGGTATGAGTTATTCACTGGGAAGGGTCAGGTCAGACCATATCTATCTATTTATTACCTATCTATCCATCTATCTATCACAAATCTATCTATCATCTAGCTAACTAGCTAGCTAGCTATCATCACTGACTTCAATGGAAGAATTTATTCAATTGAGAAATTGTTACTGATGTATCAACATTATTTGAGCATATATGGCATATGATGATGATAGTTTTAATTGTAGGAAATCTAAATAGATAAAAGGGATTGTCTTTTCTCTTTAATTGCTTGTGATCTAATGAAAGTTAAAGCATGCATTCAACATGAATTACAGGAGAATATCTCTGAAACAACTGCTAAAGAGTATATGATAATATGTTTTAGAATAGTACCAACCGAAATGACAAGTTCAAGAACACAGACAGCCTCAGAAGTGGATTGGCAGTGAGTAAATGGAATAAACTTCTAACGGCCAGAGTTGTACTTGCTATCATGAGCAGAATGAGCAATGTGTGTCAGGCCTCTGCTCTACACAACCTTAAGAGGAATTAGTCACTTGTGTTCTCTTTTCTTGGCAGTATTTCACACTGGATATGAGGAGAATCTAGCTCTGGCAAGTTCTGTAATTTCCAGGCTTGATTCTGCTTGATAGATTCCTGCTATAGGGGGTAATACAGTCAAACAAGGGAAATTGTTCTATGGGTCAGGTATGGAGAAGAAAATGCTGGACACTCCCATGAAGATTCAAACTCCAATCTCAGGAAATTCAAAGCCATCTGTGACTATCCTTCTCTTATTTCTCACTATTAATTTGTCCTGAAGAGTGTCTCTTTAATCCTTGTCCCCAATTCTTAAATTACAAAAAGAGCCATCATGGGCTCAGTGCCTACCATGTCCTACACACTGGTATCACCATCTCTTCTTAATGATACCAGGATGATCTTCCTGAGTCCTATATTTGTACAAGTAATTATTCTAATTAGTGGCTCTTCATTGAACAGAAGTTAAGGCAATTGTTAAGAGGAATAGCTTTTATTCAGACTGTCAGAATCTTGTAACCCTAATCAGATTACTAAATATTTTAGTTCCTTACCTGTAAAATGGAAAAAAAAAATTCACTCACTTTACTCATTAGGAAACATTTATTGAGATCTTGCTATGAGGCTGATGCTGCTCTAGATCTGAGAGATACAGCAATGAACTAGACAGGAAAGCTCCCCACCCTCATGAAGGTTACATTCTAGCGGGCCATAGACGAGATCCAAGGAGAAGGACTACATGTCCTCTGACCTGTAGGATCTCAAAACTGCTAGAGGGATGAACAAAAAAAATAAGTCATTATCTAGGCAAATACGAGCATTTGAAATAGATACAATCTCTTTCATCCTCAATGTTTGCTATAAAGAGTTGTGAATTATGCATGTAAATAAAGATGAACAAAATAATCTACATTTGCTTAAACATTCCTTGTGAAAACACAGCAAACATCATAAGAAATTGGGAGTAATTCATTTATGAAGTCACTGAAAGCATGCCACCAAGATTTCCCAGCTCAGTTCTTGGCTCACAGTAAGAATCCATTAAAAGTTAACAGCCAGTAGGAGCACTTCCTTAGTTGAATTCCAGCCTCCTTTGTCAGCCCCCACCCCAGCTAATCCACCCCACCTTACCCCTGTGTAAAAGCAATATGCCAGCTTTTTGGGACCAGGAGTTCTCCGGCCCTGAGTCAGCAAATTAGTCTAAAATACATCTCAAATTCTGCTTTTTATTTTACATTTTGTCCCCTTTCATCATTATAATGCTTAGAACTGGGAGGATTTTGTGAGGGGAAAACTCGTATAAGCAGCTTATAAGTCAGAAAATTAAACACACTTTTATATTAGATAAAACTTAACGGTTTAGAATTTGATTTTATTGTATATTCAGGCTTTGAAAATTCATCCTGCTAACGTGTACATAGGATGAAAATAGAAATGTCATTAGCCAAATCTGCCCAGACACTTTTTGTTTTCTTCGTGAAGTGATTTACAATACTGAATGTGAATATCTTTATATGGGGTAAGGACTCTCCATTTTGCCAAAGCCCTAACAAGCTATGCTTTTTTCACCTGATGTCTGTACTCATTTAAATTACGGACATGCTCCCTGTGGCCACATAAGGTTGCCATCTCTAATAGTTAAATAAATGATAACCTTCTCCTAGGCAATATATCTGATTGAAAACAGAACAATTTATCTGTAATGCCAGCTACTCAAGAGGCTGAGGTGGGAAAATCTCTTGAGCACAGAAGTTAGAGTCCAGCCTGGGAAACACAGTAAGAACCCCATCCATCAATTTAAAAAAAAAAAAAAAAGAAAACTAGGCTAAAATGCCTAGTACTCTTAATATTCATGCCATGTGAAGGGGAATCTGTATTAAAGTTTAGACTCTGATCAAGCTAGCTGAAGGACAAGTAAACACTAAGAAGCGAAGAAAAAAACATACAAACAAAAAAGACTGCAGCAAAATACACTGGTTCTTATTCCCATCACCAATAATAATAAAACCCTAAAACCACCCCATACTATCTTGGATAATGATGAAAAACACAATTAAATAAAAATGGTATTTTTAAAACACACTATTATGTTTATAGTATACAATCTATAAAGCTAACCAAGAGAATTTCTGGGGCATGACTGTTGTTAGAGACAAGATAATAAAACTTCCTGGTGCTCTCAAATTATATTAGACATTTATATTTTTTATTGCAAATAATGAATATAATTATGTTCCTGGAGGAAAATCTTTCTGCAACTTGAATTCAATGACATCATAAACTTCTAGAAAATAAAGTCTAGGAACCCCTCAATTGAAATTTATGTTCATGCTGCTCGAAGGAGATTGGGACCTGTTTGTGAACAGTTTATTATAGAATTACAATGAGAATACTGTAGAGGGTGAGAGTAAGTGTTTAACGTAATCCTCATGATAACTGCAAAGCAAAACATAAGAGTAGATACAAAAATAAATAAAGAAAAAGGAATCAAAACATATCACTACAGAAAATAACCAAATCACAAGGAAAGACAGCAAAAGAGGAACAAAGAAACTACAAAACAATGAGAAGGCAGTTAACAAAATGTTGGTAGTAAGTCCTTAACTATAAATAATTATCTTAAACCCAAATGGATTAAATTCTTCAATCAAAGGACATAGAGTAATTAAATGGGTCTTTTTAAAAGACCCAATTATATACTTCCTAAAAGAGACTCACTTTAGCTTTAAGGAGTGGCAATACATATTTCAGACAAAATAGAGTTTAAGTCAAAAACTGTAACAGGAACCAAAGAAGGTCACAATATAATAATAAATACAATCTTCACTATTTATCAAGAGGATATAAAAATTATAAATATGTATTCACCCAATTTCAGAGCATCTAAATATATAAAGAAAGTATTAACAGATCTAATGGGAGAGATAGACAGCAATCCAAGGCTAGTAGGGAACTTCTATACACTCACTTTCAACAATGGATAGATCATCCAGACAGAAAATCAGAAACATTGGACTCTATAAAGATTATTTGAATAAGTGTTTAAATAAGGACATTTTAGACCAAATAAGCCTAACAAACGTATCCAGAATATCCCATCCCATAGAAGCATACGACCCAACAAGACTAAATTATGAAAAAATAGAAAATCTGAACAGACCAATAACAAGTAAGGAAATTATATCAGGAATCAAAAACATCCTATCAAAGAAAAACCCAGAATGTGATGCTTTCATTGATAAATTCTACTAAACATTTAAAGAAAAAATTAAATACTAATCATTCTCAAATCCTTCTTTAAAAATTAAAGAGTAGGGAATACTTCTAAACTGATTTTACAAGGCCAGCATTACCCTGATAACAAAGCCAAACAAAGATATTGCTAAAAAAGAAAATTATGAACCAGTATCCCCTACAAACATAAATGCAAAAATCCTCAACAAAACACTAACAAACCACACTTGACAGCACATTAAAAGGATCACACCATGATCAAGTGAGATTTATTTCAGGAATACAAGGATGGTTCAAAATATACAAATATATGAATGTGATACACCACATTAATAGAATGAAGGATGAAAATCATGTGATCATCTTAATAGAAGAGGTAGCTAAAACCATCTTGTACAAGAAGAACAAAGCTGTGATTTGTTTCTTATTTCAAATAATGTTATGAATCTATAGTAATCCAAACAGCACAGTACTAGCTCTAGCTTAAAGAAAAGCACATAGATTAGGGATATAGAACTGACAGCCCAGAAATAAAAGTGCCAAGTAAACACAATGAGAAAAGGATAGTATCTTCCATAATTGGTGTTGGGAAAATTGGATATTTACATGCAAAAAAAAGAAAGAAATTGGATCCTTACCTTATACCATACATACAAATCAACTCAAAATGGATTAAAGACTAATAATGTAGGACCTGAGACCATAAAATTTCTAGAATAAAACATATGGGAAAGGCTGCATGATATTGGCCTTGCCAATCAATTTTTGGATATGACACCAAAGCAAACATAACAAAAGCAAAAATAAACAAGTGAGACTGTATCAAGTTTCTTCATGGCAAAGAGAACAAATCAACAAAATGAAAAGGCAACTTACAGGATGGAAGAAAATATTTGCAAACTATATATCTGATAAGGGATTAATAGGCAAAATAACCATACACTAAAAGATCTATACACTGAAACTATAAAACATTGATGAAATAAATTAAACAAGACACAGTATAGGCCATATATAACAAATTCACAGCTATTATCATCCTCAATGGTGAAAAGTTGAAAGCTTTTCTTCTGAGATCAGGAACAAGACAAGGATGCCTACTCTCACCACTTCTATTCAATATGGTATACTGAAAGTCCTAGCCAGAGAAATAAGGGACATTCCTGCTATTCCTACTTTGTTGAGAGTTTTTATCATAAAAAAGTTGAATTTTGTCAAATGCTTTTCTCTGCATCTATTGAGATGATCACATGATTTTTCTCTTTCATTGTGTTAATGTGGTATATCACATATGTCATGAATGCATAGAATATATGTAGACACTAGTCTATTTTATGGGTTAATCAATGGTTTATGTTATTGGTAAAGCTTGAGGTCAGCAGTAGGCTATTAGTAGTTACGTTTTTGGAAAGTCAAAAGTTAAATGTAAATTTTCAACTGTGAGAGGTATATTCCCCTAATCTCTATGTCATTCAAGGGTCAATTATTGAATGGAATGTTATTCAGCCTTAAAAAAAAAGAAATTCTGCCATTTTACATGGATGAGTCTGAAGAATGTAATGCTATTTGAAATAAGCCAGACACAGAAAGACAAATACTGAATGATCTCACTTATATGTGGGACCTAAAAAAAATAGCCAAATAAATAAATGTAAAATTGAAAATTAAACTTAAAATTTTAAAATTTAAAAGTGAGAAAAGGACTTAAATAGACATTTATCTAAATAATATGAACAATTGGCCACCAGGTATATGAAAAATGCTCAACAGTGCTAATAGTCAGGGAAATGCAAATCAAAACCACAATGAGGTAACACCTCAAACTGTTTGGATGGCTACTATCAGAAAGTGAAAAGATAACAAGTGTTGTCAAGGATGTGTAGAAAAGGAGACACTTATAAAACATGAGTGAAAATGTAAATTGGTACAGCCATTATGGAAAAATGTATGAAGTTTCCACAAAAAATTAAAAATAAAACTATACAATTATGCAATTATATTTTTGGGTATACATTTAAAGGAAAGAAAATCACTATCTTGAAGAGATATCTGTATTCCCATGTTCATTGTAGCATTAGTCACATAGCCAAGATAAACAATGTGGGTGTTCATTGACTGTTGAATGGATAAAGAAAATGTGGTATATATTTATGTATGTATATATGAACACAGTTGACCAGTGAACAACACAAATATGAAATTATAGACAGATATTTTTCAATAAATATGCTGGAAAAATTTTTGGAGATTTGTGATGATTTGAAAAAATTTACAGATAAACCATATAGCCTAGAAATATTTTTTAAATTGAGAAAAAAAGATGTACCATGAATGCATAGAGTATATATAGTTACTAGTCTATTTATGGGTTAATTAACTGTTTCTGTCATTGGTAAATCTTACAATCAACAATAGCTATTAGTAGTTAAGTTTTTGGAAAATTAAAAGTTTTTGGAAAATTAAAAGTTAAATGTAGGTTTTCAACTGTGAGGTATCAATCCCCCTAACCACTGTGTTGCTCAAGAGTCAATTGTAGAATGGAATATTACTCAGCCTTTAAATAAAAAAAGAAATTCTGTCATTATGACAACATGGATGAATCTGGAGAATATAATGCTATCTGAAATATGCCAAACACAGAGACAAATACTGAATGATCTCACTTATATGTGAAAGTAAAAAAATTTAAATTTATAAAAACAAAGAGTAGAATGATAGTTATCTGGGATCAGGATGTGGGATGAAATGGGAAGATGTTGGTTAAAAGGTACAAATTTGCAGTTCTAAGATGAGTAAGTTCTGGAGACTTAATGTACAGCATGATGACTATGGTTAATAATTATGTGTTGCATACTTAAAACTTGCTAAGATAATAGAATTTAAGTATTCTTAACATAAACACAAAAAGGTAACTGTGAGATAATAGCTAAGTTAATTAACTTGATTGTAGTAATCATTTGACAACTGATAGGGTTTGGAGATTTGTCCCCTCCAAATCTCATGTTGAAATTTGATCCCCAGTGTTGGAGACAGGACCTGGTGGGAGGTTTGTGGATCAATATGAGGGCTCATCATGAATGTGTCAGTGCTACCCTCAAGATAATGAGCGAATTCTTGTCGTATTAGTTACCATGAGAATTGATCGTTGAAAAGATCCTGGAACCTCCACTCTTTCTCTCCCTCTTTTCTTTCCCTTGCTTCTCTGTCATCATGTGATCTCTATACATCTGCTCCACTTCACCTTTCTCCATGAGTGGAAGCTGCCTGAAGCCCTCCCATGGCACCCAGATGCTGGTGCTATGCTTCTTGTACAGCCTGCAGAACCATGAGCTAAATAAACTTCTTTTCTTTATAAATTACTCAGTCTCAGGCATTCCTTTATAGCAAAGCAAAATGGACTAAGACATCAATTTATATGTGTATCAAAATATCAAACTGTATACCTTAAATATATACAATTTCTATTTGCCAATTATACCTCAATAAAGCTGGAACAAAATGAATTATAGTAAATGTAGACAGTGAGAGTAAGCATTTAAAAACTTTTACAGAAATTGGACATCACTGTATCTTTTTAGCATATTTGATAAAAACATGAGTCCTCCACGAACTGGAAATTTAAAAAACAAAAACAAAAATTGGCCCTTCACCACAGATAATTTGAGAGTCCCTCTGAGATTATAACAAACCATTGTAAATTTGCTAAGCATCAGTATGTAAGTTTACTAAAAACAAGCGGTTTTGTATCAGACAGATCTGGATTCAGTTCTGGGTTGGCCATGTGCTGGCTGTGTGATCTAAGGATAATTGTTCAACTGTCTTGAGGCTCAGTTGACCATGTAACTGAAGATGAAAATAGTACCTACTTTAAGGGTTCCTTTTGGGGAATAAAACGAGATAATGTTTATAAATAAATCAACATATTGCCTGGGATTATTTTTTAAAACCTTGTTACTGCTAGAGAAAGATACAACATTTATGCAATTGCCCTTTGAACAGTGCAAGGGTTAGAGGTGCTGACCTTCCTCCCTGCACAGTCGAAAATTTGCATACAACTTTTGAATCACCAAATTTAACTACCGATAGTCTACTGCTGACCAGAAGTCTTACTGATTATACAAAGAGTTGGTTAACACACATTTTGTATGTTATGTATTATATACTATACTGTTACAATAAAACTAAGGTAGAGAAAAGAAAATTTGAAATATGATATTTGAATACTTAATATGATATTAAGAAAATCATAAGGAAGAGAAAATGTATTTCCTATTTATTAAGTGGAAGTGGATCATCATGAAGGTCATTCTCATGGTCTCTACATTGAGTTGGTTGAAGAGGAGGAAAAAGAGGGGTGGGTCTTGCTGTCTCAGGGATGGCAGTTCATCTGCAAGCTTTTCAAATTGTCACAAATCTCCAAAAATTTTCCAGTATATTTATTTTAAAAAATCTGTGTATAAAATCTGTGCATAAGTGGATGTGCACAGTTCAAACCCATGTAGTTCAAGGGTCAACAGTACCTGAATTGCACCTATCACATACATAACAACTTTTGGAAAACAATAGACAAAGCAAACCTTGTATCTTTTCGTAAGATTGATTATAATAATCAAACAATTTAGTTGTTATATGGAAATCAGATCATCTATCAAGTGAATGTTATATCTTCTAGAATTATAGACATAATTAAATCATCCTAATAAAAACACTGTGCTATGGGTAAACTCACATTTGTAATCCAGGGTTATTTTGTATGTCATATTCTAATTTTTTTCTCTTTTCTCTGTCACTAGAGGAAAAAAAAAACACCCACACATGTATGTTTATATATATATATGTTTATATGTATATGTTTATATACATATACATGAATCTCTCATTTATTTTTCTTGCCATTCTTGGCTGAAGCAATATCCTCTGTGTCAATTTTTAAAGCAACTATCTCATGCTGCAATAGGTTATTTTCCATGTCCATTTTAAGTTTAATATTTCTCACTAGACCCGTCTGCAAATGTGCTTTACAGTGCCATTATCCAGTTCCCTTAGTGAGATGTTTTTCCTTGGGCAATTGAAGCAAGGTTACCCATTTGTATTATCTAAGAGTCAAACCCCAAATTCTATGTGTCCATGGAAAACTGTCTCATGGAAAAATTTTCTGAATCCTCCTTAGAGCCGTTGTAACTAATGGAAAATCTTAGCCTCCTGTGAGAATAACAATAATAATAAACATTTGTACTTTGGCTTTAAATATTCAATATGATTTTACATATAGTATGTTGTTTTATTAACTCCTCACAAGCCAGTGAAATGGACGACCTTCCCAACTTACAAAAGAGCTATACAAGCTCAGAGACAACAGCAGTCTAGCTATTAGTGTCCAAATGTTAGATGTAAGCATCCCTGGACCAAAGAGTTGTCAAGGTAATAAGTGCTGGTTATTTCTTTTATAATAGATTGTTTTCTGCTAAAAGACATTATGTTCCTCCAGTCCACTAAGCCATATGTACCTGTCTCAATTTTAGATTATATTTGATTACCGGATTTTCTTTTAATAAAACATTTATAATCATTTCCTTTATTACATCGATGTGCTTGGTTCCAGGAAAAATAAAGATTCATTAAATTATCAAATGCCAGTAATCGTTTTGTTTAAGGCAGTAGTGTCATATAAATAACCAAAAGTATATTTTAAATTATCAACGTGGCTGTTTTACTCAAAATAGGAAGATAAGTTGATGTAAGCACAAAGCAGAAATATGTTTCGCCTATGAAAGTTTTCTAGATAACAAAATTGAAATGAGAAACAAATGGATAGGTGATTATTTATAGGAAGTTTGTCTAAAATTTAGCTATTTTGTTGTTTATCTAAAAGTTTAATTTGACATATTTTCCCCAAGGGAATAAAACGAGCAAGTGGCAAAGTCAGGCCTGAACCAACTTTCCAGACTCCAGATGCAGATTTCTTCCTCCCTCTATGCCAGCGAGGCAGCCGTATCCATTACTTAACTTCCACATCTCACCAGCACGTCACATGTATAATCCAGGGCTGTCTACCTAGGATCACCGGTGTGTTGAACTAAAGAATCTGAAAAGCCTGAGATTGTGTTTGCTAGGGTTGGTATTTAAGCCTGTCTGAATATGCCACTTTCTAGCCAAACAAACCAAACCCAAAACGAGGGAAATCTGCCAAGACAAACTTTCAAACCCAAAGTTTAAAAACATTGGAATTACTGTCGTGTAGCACTCCAATGTAAATGTTGTCACATCGGGCCAGACTACCTGCTTAGAAGAGGCCAGAATTGTGGGAGGAGTAGATGGAAAAACGTTCGGTGTCATTGACTGGTCCTGTTGACAATGGCTAAGAACACCATCTGCCTACTCCAATATTCCTTCTCCCCTTTCTCCTTTAACAAAGCCCTGAATTTTAGGCAGACACATTGTTCTCCATGCAACAGTCTCTATTTCCTAGTGGTCCTCTTCCACCTTAACTCCCACAGCTTTGATTCAAACCCCGTCACTTCTGGACCAAGTTGACGCAGCAAACTTCCAACGTGTTTTCCTGCCTCCTGGCTTGCCTATGTATGTATTGTTTTTCCCACTGCTGAAGGTAATCTTTAAGAAATTCAAAGCCAATCATGTTTTTATTTTCTCTGCTGAAAATTCTTTAATGAACTCTATGATTTAGACTAGGAAGGCTTAACTCCTTAGCTTGGCAAACAAAATCCTCAAATGTCTGAGCCCTGGCCATCTTTCCAACCCCATTCTTTTGCCACTGTCTTCCAGTATATCCTATATTACAAAAATATTATATTTTTTTTCAAATTTAATTTAATTTAATTTAAGTTCTGGGATACATGTGCAGGATGTGCAGGTTTATTACATAGGGAAACATGTGCCATGGTGGTTTGCTGCACCTATCAACCCATCACTGAGGTATTAAGCCCCGTATGTATTAGCTATTTATCCTGATGCTCTCCCTTCCCCTGCCCCCGACAAGCCCCAGTGCTGTGTTGTTCCCCTCCCTGTGTCCATGTGTCCTCATTGTATTTTATGAATCTTCCTGAACAGACCAAACCCTTGTACACTTGTTATTTCTTCGTCTTTGTAAAAACACTTACTCATCCTTTATGAAACTCTGAAACCTCTCTTGACTCTAACCTTCTTTTCTGGGCAGAAGCCAATATTCTCTGCTATGTTCTCAAAGAACATTATATACATTCTCATTTTATAGCTCTTATAACATTTTTATGGCTGATTATTTCCAAAAACTATCCTTCTTGAGGAAAGCGCTGTTTTTCTTTTTCATCTTTCTATACTCAGGGCTTCCTGGAGTATCTCAATCAAGGTAGACAGTCAATATATGTTTGATAACTGCCTGGCAACAGACAGTTGGTGATTTTGGTGGGCTGTTGATCATTTTCACAATGCTGACATAATTTCTTTTTATCTTTCCTCTAGAGATCTCACATTCCCCAGGAACAGGAGATTCCCTGAGGCATCAAAATACCAGCAAAGGTCTCCTCTAACTGCATGCAGCAGGTTCAGATGCTTGACAAAAATTCTCACTTATAGCGTTAACTTGGAACTGAGTCATATGCCTTTAAGATTGAGACAGACTGGGATAGAGACTCTGTGATCAATACTATTTAATTTCATTAGCTTAATTGATACTCAGAATCACTCTGTGAAGTAGATGACCTTATGATTCTAACTGTATTATTATTAAAGTATATTTATGTAGCCATGGTCATCATTAGCAAAGATCTACAGCATGTAGGTTCTAAAATTCTCTGCATGGGAACAATCCATGAACTGATGTAGTTGTTCTATGCGAAAGGTAATTTTTAGTCTCTTCAGTGGGATTCTAACATATCTTCCCTAGATAACCTTAAAAATCCTTGACCTACTTCACAGAACATCTGCTATTACTATAATAAACAGCAGATAACACAAGAGAGTGGATCCAGTAAAAACTCACATCCTGATATGACCAGGTTTTCCTAAACAGTGGTCATGATATACCAGGAACATTCAAAGCCATAATTAGAACATTCCAAAACTGGGATCATAGCCACATACTTGTTGGTTGCTTTTATTTTTTCTTCAGGATGCACTGAGATTCCGGAGAAAGAGAAGCCCGCCAATACTCTTCCATGAATTCATCTTTTTACCCACTCAAATACTTAAGTGCCTCAAGTTCATTATTAAGGCTTAAGTGAAAAAAAAAATCACAGAAAGTTTGAGAACATTCATTCTCATTACCAGGTTAATACTCGGCACCAGTAGCCATATAAAGTGATATTGTCATTTGGAAGGTTGTGCTCCTAGTCAAAGTTTTCTTGCTCATTTTCTTGACCCTGTATCTAAAAGTGTATCATTGCATCTTTGTTCTATTGTAGTGAGACTTTAAAGGCTTCAACAATTCCCTTTATAAATAACTAATCACCCTTGAAGTCTTAATCCATTGTCTGTTAATAATACTTTAATTGGATGTCAGTTCATCAGATCATTTCTGAGTTGTCACCAGATCAAAGCAGAGAAAATGTCCCAATAGGAGATGGTTTGGAGAGATCTAGGTAGGAGCAAAGGTAACAGACCTGGGCATGATGTTATAATGACTTCCATGGCACTTCTGCAATTGAAGGAACGATAACAAGATTTATTGAGTGCCTATTTCATTCCAAGTGCTATTTTAGGCAACTCATATATGTTACTTATTCAATAATATTCCAGTATTCCCAGAAGTTAGTGCATTATCCCAATTTTATTAGTGAACACATTGGAGCTGAAAAAGCTTAAATATCTTGCCCACAGTCATAGAGTTAGTATAAGCATTAGCACCAGAATTCAAATTGGATATATTTGAGCCTGAAATATGCTCTTTTGCTAAGCTTCATAAGGGATAATCAGGTGATCATTATCAATCATGACCATTGGTTTGCTTGAACAGGTGTATCAGGTCCTTCCTATTTTATAAACAGTAGGATGTTATATCCTTTTTTTTCTTTAACAAATATCTACGAATAACCTACCATACAGTACATAAGGCCCTTTTCTACTTGCTAGGATATAGTTGTTAACAAATTGCAAAGTCGTTGCTCTTATCAAGTTTCTATAATAGCGGGAGTGGAGGCAACTTTATTACCTATGACTTCTGCTCTGTCTGCAAATATTTCCAATATTGACAAAAATATACTGTATCATATACTCTCTAGTGTACATATTTGAAAAACTATATAAACCACAAATAGTAAGCAACTAAAATATAGTTGTGTTTCAAGTCTTTTCCCCCTCATTTCCATCCACGAAGAAGTTGTGTATTGGCCAAATGAACTAAAAATGTCAACTCAACTATTAATACCTACAGCACTTAGCATGAACTGTCAATTTTCAAACATGTCAAATAATGCAATGCCTAACTACATAGCTTGGCCTTCTACACACTGAAAAACTGTTTAATTATGTGCATTTGTAAATAGCTAAGTTACCAATGGACCTCTAAGGTCTTGTTTAAGTTACTGAATAAACATTTCATCTCATAGTTGCATATGAATGAATATATGTCTACCTCTGTGATGATCTTGATAATTTTATACATCAAAATATTATAGTTTCCAACTTTGATGTAATTGTTCTTGAACAACAGAAGCTATAAAGATGAAAGTTCCATCTCTAATTTGTTTCCTAAGTTTAAGTGTATTTAGGTTTTTAGAAAGAATATAATACATAAAATCCATGTTAAGCTACTATACTATATGAATAAAAAATAAATGGGTTTAAGTTAACATTTTTACATATCTGAATAACTCTCATGTTTGTTTCACTAACACTTCATTGGAATAAAGGATTAGAACATAGCATAAGTTCTAGGAGTACTTATCTGAATAACTCTCATGTTTATTTCATTAACACTTTGCTGGAATAAAGGATTAGAACATAGTATAAGTTCTAGGAGAACAACATCCAATATTTTGTAAGTTTTTCTTTTTAAAAACCAAGAGCATTTTCATGTTTTGATTTTATGCTTCTTTATATTGCAAATACTGTCTTGATTTGAAAAACATCATATACTCTCTCAGAGGTCACATACTTTAAAAATTGTTGCCAATAATGCACTGAACATACATATGAATAAATGGGCATTACAGTGAATGCATGCAAAGTGAAAGACCACATCTGTTATCCAGTGAGCATTTTTCCCAAATCCACTTGTTAGGTTCAGCGTTATGCTTCTATTAGTAAGCATGATCTTTGGCTTTTTTGAAGTCATATTCAGTTTATCACAGTTTTTTAGTTATAAGAAATCCATGATTGTAATGTAAAATTCTATGTAAATTCACAGATCTGCTGAGCACGGTGGCTTATGCCTGCAATCCTAGAACTTTGGTAGGCTGAGGCAGGTGGATCACTTGAGGTCAGGAGTTCAAGATCAACCTGACCAAAATGGTGAAACCCTTTCTCTGCTAAAAATATAAAAATTGGCCAGGCGTGGTGGTGGGTGCCTGTAATCTCAGCTACTTGGGAGGCTGAGGCAGGAGAATCGCTTGAACCCAGTAGGCAGAGGTTGCAATGAGTCAAGATTGCGCTACTGCACTCCGGCCTGGGAGACAGAGCGAGACTCTAATTCAGAAAACAAACAAACAAACTTGTAATCCCAGCATTTTTGGAGGCCGAGGCGGGTGGATCACCTGAGGCCAGGAGTTCGAGACCAGCCTGACCAACATGGAGAAACCCCGTCTCTACTAAAAATACAAAATTAGCTGAGGATGGTGGCACATGCCTGTAATCCCAACTACTACCGAGGCTGAGGCAGGAGAATCGCTTGAACCTGGGAAGCAGAGGTTGTGGTGAGCCGAGATTGCAGCAGTGCACTCCAGCCTTGGCAACAAGAGTGAAACTCCGTCTCAAAAAATAAATAAATAAATAAATAAATAAATAAATAAATAAATAACAGATCTTGCATTAATGGGGAAAGGCCCCAAATCTGTCATTTTTACAAGCATTAGTAAGAATTTTAAGTGAGACTTAGAGTCTCACCTGAAGTAAAAGGAAAGAGAGCATTATCTTTAGCCAGAGAAGTACAAATATGAACACAATTGATAAACATATAAGGACAAGAAACACTTTATAAATTGAAAATACAAGCAGAGTTGTTTGAAGTGGTAGGGACGGAGGTTTCATGCAGGCTCTAAGACTAAAGCATGCCATCGTGAAAAAGACGTTTTAGAAAATATTTGCCTGACTAAGAAAGGTAAAATAGCAAAACAACTGGAGGAGAAAGGAATTAGGTAGTGTATTAAGCCGTTCTCACATTGCTATAAAGAAATACCTGAGGCCGGGCGCGGTGGCTCACGCCTGTAATCCCAGCACTTTGGAAGGCTGAGGCGGGCGGATCACGAGGTCAGGAGATCAAGACCATCCTGGCTATCACGGTGGAACCCCGTCTCTACTAAAAATACAAAAAATTAGCCGGGCGTGGTGGCAGGTGCCTGTAGTCCCAGCTACTCAGGAGGCTGAGGCGGAAGAATGGCGCGAACCCGGGAGGCGGAGCTTGCAGTGAGCGGAGATCGCGCCACTGCGCTCCAGCCCGGGCGACAGAGCAAGATTCCGTCTCAAAAAAAAAAAAAAAAAAAAAGAAAAGAAAAGAAAAAGAAAAAAAAAAGAAATACCTGAGACTGGGTAATTGATAAAGAAAAGAGGTTTAATTGACTCATGTCTCCGCAGGCTGTACAGGAACCATGGCAGCATCAGCTTCTAGGGAGGCCTCAGGAAACATAGTCATGGCGGAAGGCAAAGGGGGGTGAGGCACTTGCGGCTGGAGGAGGAAGGGCGGGGAGGTGCTACACAGTTTTAGACAACCAGGTCTCATAAGAACTCACTATCTTTTGCATTTGTTTTTGTTGTTTTGTTTCTGTTTTTGTTTTTGTTTTTTTGACACGGAATCTCACTGTGTCGCCCAGGCTGGAGTGCAGTGGCGCGATCTCGGCTCACTGCAAGCTCCGCCTCCCAGGTTCACGCCATTCTCCTCCCTCAGTCTCCAGAGTAGCTGGAACTACAGGCGCCCGCCACCACGCACAGCTAATTTTTGTGTGTGTGTGTATTTTTTGTACTTTTAGTAGAGACGGGGTTTCACCGTGTTAGCCAGGATGGTCTCCATCTCCTGACCGTGTGACCCGCCCGCCTTGGCCTCCCGAAGTGCTAGAATTGCAGACGTGAGCCACCGCACCAGAACTCACTATCACACTAACAGCACCAAGGTGATGGTGCTAAACCATTCACGACGGATCCACCCTCATGATGTAATCACCTACCACCAGGATCCGTCTCCAACATTAGGGATTATGATTCAGCCTGAGATTTGAGTGGGGACAAACCATATCAGGTGGCAATTAATGTAATAAAAGAGGTGAGAAGAGCCCATATTAAGGTGTTTAGTCCTCAAAGATGAATATCAATTCTTTACATGCACAATATTCTTAAATGATAACATTTGTACACCTGTGGATTTGGTAAAAATGCTTACCTGATAACAGGAGTGGTCTTCAGCTTTCTATGCGTTCATGTAATGCTTCATTTCATTGATATGTATGTAGACTGCCTTATTGGAAACACTTGTGAAAATATGTGACCTCTGAGAGAATGTATGATGTTTTTCAAGTTGTCAATACAGTATTTGCAATATAAATTAAAGAAACATAAAATTAAAACATGGAAATGTTCTTAGGTTTCTTTAAGAAAATGTATAAAAACTTAAAATTGACTTACTGCTGCCTGCATTTTACTTAAGAAACTTAAAACAAATAGCTACCATTGAGATGTTCCACATGTGTTTTTTCAAAAGCTCTTGTAGGTAAGCCAATAAACCAATTAGATCAACCCAAACAAATTCTTAACTTTTTGAGTATTTCCTGTGTCTTGTGCATGTATAAACATTAATGGCATTATAAAAACTGTAGGAGTGGAGAAATGGAATTTAGGCAGCTGTTTGTCAAATCAAGTTTTCCTAATTTTCCATTTCCACAAGTTTCATAAAATTTTTCCTGGAGAAATATCAGTCAATTAAAAGAAAACAATGGTGTATCATCTACCATGTGAACTATAAATTGTTATAGACACGAAAATTCTGTTTATTTACAGTAGAGTCAATTAATGTGTCATAACTCAATTTGAGAATGTACCATAAAGAAAAAAGAACTAATTTCTGTAGAAAAAAGAATTTAGTTCACCAAAACTCATATACAAACACACATACTTGCCTATACACCTTCATAATTTTTGTAAAGATATGCTTGATTAAAGAGTATTCTGTCTAATAGAGAAAAATTAACAAGTTCAGAATGAAAACATCTTCAAATTTAACATCATATAGCCTTCTTTGTGTTCTGTGCTTTACATTTTACAAAATATAACAACATACATAATTTTTGGTCATAATGATGACAGCCAGCATGGATATTTCCATGTTATCAATGAGAATAACTCCAGTTCCTAATAGAGAGAGTTTCAAAGGCAACTCTAGAAAACATGCACTATTTATTAATATGGGGCAATGGCCTCTAAGCATTTCTCTCACCTCTCCTCCATGCCCAAGCCCATAGCACCATCACCCAGAGTCAGGGCCTAATGCAGCACGCCAAACACACAAATTTTTTTCAAAGTTTTGCTTTTACAACATTTATGTGAATTTCAAATTTTCTGCCATATCTGACCATATTTTTTAATATAAATTATTTTCTCCACCTCTGAATCTTCCAGGAAGATGCAGCGTGTTGATCCCGTGCTTTTGAGGAAAACTAGCATGCTATGTCACATCTTGCCAGCCAAGCTACAGAATCACTTCTGTAAGATCTAAAGACCAAAACACCAAAAGCTAATATGAACTAGGTGCAAAAAGCGTAGCCAGTCTCAAACCTCCACTTCTCTGTCTGTTACATAGGCTTCCATGTATCCTTCTGATAGTGAATGGAAAAAATATTGGAAGCACCTATCAGTGGGGTGAGACCCTCACCCTGTCACCTTACCATACATAGGGACTTTCAAGGGAGAAAAGGAAGGACCAAGAGGATAAGAAAAGACCCACCAAGGATACCAAAGAGTTGGCCTAGTATGCAAATACAGAGTTTTGCTTTCTCTCCATTCATAGTTTTCAATCCTTATTTATTGAATTTAAAGACACTCGGGTTTTGAGTCTTGACTCATTAAAATGTTTCTCGTGGAAGATTGGGTTGAGCCCTTGTTTTTTCTAGAGGTTGGATTATGACCACTGTCATTCCTTACATTTTGACTGTTTTTCTGTTAACATAGGGAGCACCACAATTATGAAATATATTCTTTTCTGCTATGGGAAAATCAACACAATTTGGAAGCAGTGCTGCCTGGAATTTTGGGAAATTGATTCTTCCTCCTTGCCACTTTTCCCATCAATCAACCTGCAGTCAATGGATAACTCCACTCTACTATGTCTTCTATCTCCTTTGTGGTACATCTGGAAGTTGCTGAATTGGATCAGGTCATTGCTTTGACAATGTTTGTCACAAGGATCTGTTGTAAACTCTCCCAAGAAATCTTCCTCTGTGTATTTGTCTTCTCAAGTCATTATGTTGTACCACCAAGTAAATTAGACATTATGCAAAAGTACATTCGTTTATGAAATATACAGCAGATATTCAAAGATATCGTTTCCTAGTAAAACAGAATGTAACAGGATGTTTGCACGCTAAGTAACTATGTTTACTGTCATTTAAAGATCAACAAATTCAAAAGTTCATTAAATTGCCCAGGGGCATCCAACTAGGAAATGGAAGAGCCAGGATCCAAGCCCAGGTCTAACTGAGGGAGAAAGGGATGTTTCCATTGATGTTTACTGTCCTGTGCCCTTCCGTCCCCTTTCTGCCCATCTCAGAGAATTTCAATCTTGGAATTCCCTCTCCAGTGTATCCAGCATTCTCTCAATCACCCTTTCCCAGACAATGTGTCTAACTAACAAACAAACGACCAATAAAGAAAAAGAAATGGTCTGTTAAGTAAGAAGCAAACCAAAAAAAGTAAACCTCCATACTATTTGAATATTTTCCATTTTAAATTTATTTTCTAGAAGCTCTTTGGTAAGAAATAAAAAGCACTAAAAATTTCGAGCTTTGGGCAATAATGCTTAAATCAATTTCTTTTCATGTTCACTATAAAAAGATATTGCACTGATGCTTAAGCCTATTCCTGTCTTAGTATTACAGTATTAGTGTTTTCTGAAATGTAAAGTTCAGAACTTCAAGATTATTTTTAATTTTAGTTTTAAAGTTACAAAAATTTTAGAGACAGTTTGGGGGAAATCAATGAATATTTTTGGCAAAAGTAAAAGCGATAATAAATACAAGGACCAGGATACAGGCAGGCATATATGGTTAGAAAGAGTTTCACTGAGCCAAAAAGCTCTGGAAAGGAGTAAGGGCACCAACTTGCCTTTAAATAATGCTGATCCAAAATTTCTGCTGTAATTAGTCAGACTTGTGGATGGTAGGCTAATACTTTGAAAAACATAGAATTTCTGTCAGGCCAAAGTTGAAGCATGCTACATGCTATATGGATTTAGAAAAAAGTGCTGTTTTTATTTTTTTAAACTTTTTGGATAATAGCTTTCTTTAGGGTAACATAGTAATTTCTTTAAGCACAAAGTTGTTTTATGACAATATCTTGTTATTGTTGATGTTGGTTTTATTAGTACCACTGCTGCCATTGTTATCATTATGTTTGCCATCCTGTACTATTTATTTCAGTTAGTCTTTTATTGAGTTCACATGGAACTTGTTCAGAGTAATGCATTATGGTTAGGTAGCTCTATGTATGTTACAGTTTGGGTTGTTGCAATAATAGTATTTATATTCTCAATGATTATCAGATTTATACAGTACAATACTAGAGAAAATAAGAAAACAAAAGGCTATTTTCTGAAAGTGATGAATGTAATACACAACTTTGAATATTAATTTATAAATATTTATGATCATGTTCTTGTGTCATTGCTTCAGTCTTTAAAATCTTTTTTTCAAAAACTCTTCAAATGTAAGTAATTTTAAATTAAACTATTTGCATTTTACATATTGAGTTTATATGTTCATTCTCCAAAAAGGAGAAAGCAAATGGCATGGTCTGTTTTTATTACAAAGGATTTCCTAAGCCTATTGGCTCTAAACAATTATGAAACCAATCACTTCCATAGTAGTACATCTAAGATCCTTTGCAGGAAGAAATAAAGATTTATATTGCTTCTTGTTACAATTTCTTAAAACCATTCATATACACAGACATGATCTACCACATACATGTAGTATCTTAGTTTGTTATATGTGTGCCTGTTTGAGACAGTTCATTCTCCATTATTGACTTACTGCATTAACAGACTGAAGACTTATTCATAAGAAAATGCATTACGTATATCCTCTACACAGTGATGGCAACAGCAGGCAGTCTTTAGCTATGGCTTATGTTACAAAGAACCTTTGGTGTGTAAACAGAATATATCGTTCAACCAATTTTAGTGAAGTATATATGAAACAATATGTTTTTCATAAACTTTTTTTGTAATATTGGAAACTGAGTTAACGTATTTACAACATGTCCCCATACCTTATTTTATTCGATTGCCAGAAGTTGAAATTGAACAAAATTAAAGAAAGAAGGCTGAATCACAAAGCAATATGAGATGGGGGAAACTGAATGCAGGATTGTGTTCCAAAATTTGTATAGAAAGATTATGTGACAAACAGAGTAATTCCAAGTTATGCTAACCTATACATTTTTAGCTTTCTCAATTCTAAGCAATAAAAAAGTAGTGAAATGCCTCCATTTTCCCCTACACTTCTATAATGAATGGCTCATGAACAGATCTTGCTGTTTACCCAAGAAGCTTGTTCATAAGTTGACAAATATGCCTAAATATAAAATTCCGAGGTGAGTTGGAGAAAATGCCATGCAAAACTTGGAAAAGCCCAGATGGTCCATCCACAGTTAATTAAGTAGCAGAGCCTAAAATAGCTATGAAGCTGTGTACCCAAAGGCTGCAGTCATTTCTAGCCTCCTATAAACAGGAAATCAAAATGGTCTGAAGCTGGTATTAAGGATCTGTGATGTCATAGGGAAAAAAGAGATAGCAGTGCATGCACCTACACACATAGTACACACAGTCCTCAGTACAGGCTAAAAGAATGATGCCAACACTCAGAGACAAAATGAGTTGGGATATGGGTAATGCAATAGAAAGTCTTCAGCACAGACCTTTGGTCTTTGTCAGCGTCTTTAATATTGTTAAATGCAACTGGGATTAAGTCATTAGCCGCTCCCATCTGTTCACATAATTATATAAAACAGAACTGAGTCTATGTTCCTTACCTGGATATTGCTGTCTGTAGTCACTGCTCTAGCAGCCTTCAAAACCTTCATACTAAACTGTATATATGGGGGACAATATTTAATAATTGTCAAGGCAATATTTCATAATAACCAAGGCATACTCATTCTGCATGCAAATATGCAAGTTACATAAGTTCTCTGAGCCTGGAGTTCTCTATCCGTAAAATGGTATCATTAGTACTATAAAATAGTAATGTTGTGAGGACAAAATGAAATAATTCATCTGAGAATAGTGGCACAGTGGAAAGAATATTATGACAAAAAATATTAGCTGCTTAAATGATAATGAAGATGATCATGGTGGTGGTGGTGATAATGATGTCATAGGCACTCAACAATTTCAGTTCTTGGCACATGACAGCCACTCAATAAATATGTGTTGAAATAATGAGGGAATATAACAGCATAACTATGTGGGATAGACACTGATGCCATCATGTCACAAAGAATAAAGCTCATTTCCAAATGGGTCAAGTGAACAATCTCACCCAGCTAGTAACAATCTGCTGGGCAGGCAGAGATCTTCTCATTGTATCCTGTTATTCCATCACAATGAGCAATTTATTTTCATGGATCTGGTTTTCATTTGATCAACACAACCCCTCTGTTAGTCAGAAATAACAGGTATTTAAATCTAAATGCAGATGAGTTAGCTAATGTCCAAAGAGGTTGAGCATTTTGCTCGAGATCATTATATATGTCTTAGGAAAAATGGTCTGTAAGCTGATTTTAGTGATGTGAGTGAGGAAAAACAGAAGAAATTGGTTCTGGCCCTATAATTTCTGCAACCTAGGTGATGAGTCTGACCCAGTGGACACCTCTGGGTAAACAGAGTTTAAAGAAGTGACACATTGTGTTCCAAGACCTCATTATAGCTGCCATTTGGCCCTTTAGCTTGTCACATAAAGATTCATATTATAAACAGATCTTTATTCCTTATTACTGCCCACCACTACGAATATTCTATTTTTGCACATAAAAGTACACTATTGTGTACTTGAATGCAGCTTCTTTCTCTTTTATTTGTTTTTTACGTTCCAATGGAAAAGTGCCATATATGTGACAAGCAGAGTGTCTCATTTGGAATGTGGCTTTCCTCATGAAACCCTTTTGCACAATGCCTTTGAAGCAATGGAACGTAATTCTTCAACACATCTCATGATTGCCAAATGTGGACAGGAAACAAGAGAAATGGCTGTTTAACTGGCCACAAATTCATCTTTATTACAATATATTTGAACAAGTAGAATATTTCTGGTTTTCAAAGTACACATTGATAACAATACTAATAAAAATAATAATGGCTAACTTATCTTGAGTAATTAACATAAATCAGACATTTTCTAAGTAATGTACTCCTATACAAAAATGTTAGTACCTTGCCATAGGTCGCACAGCTACCTAGGAGTAGAGCTGTAGTTTAAATGCAGGTGGTCTGGCCTCAGCACTTGTGTCCTTTCTCACCACAACATACTGTATCTGCTCATCACAGGTACTTAGGGATGCTAATCATTCCTGTAGGTGCCCACAGTTTGGCAAGATAAAGCACCTTCAGGCCTTCATGAAGCCAAACAATGTCTGTTAACAGATTTTATGGAAGATGGCTGTATCACATAGCCATAGATGAAACACCAATGCATTTTCTGTGGTAAAACTCCCTCTGAAGACAGTCTTTACCATGGTATTCAATATTCCTCATAAAAGATGTGTAAAAAATTCTATCAGATTAGGCAAAAATGATCTCTTCTGATTAATTTACTTCCTTTTATTAGAAAAGGGGAGCCATAAAATTTCTGGTTTTCTGTATTTACTTTGGCTACTAGAAAGCTCAGAAAGAGGCTCAGAGTGAATTGTGGTAGCTTTACAGTGTTAGAGTTTGGTTGTGATTATTTCCCTCTCCTATTCTTCATTACTGAACTCTGTTATTTTCTTTTTAATATAATACAAGCTAAACAGATGCAATTGATTTAAAGTAAACATTTTAATCTCATGACTTAAGTATTTTAATTTGAACATATTTGAAAAAAATGTGGTCTTTCAGACAAGCAACCAAACTGGACTTTAGTGGACAATTTCATCCACCCCTCTGGTTGAAGGAATGCTGTCATTTACGGTTTGCATTATTCACTGTACACGACAGACTTACTGTTATCTAGAAATCTAATGGGTACAGATTTGGTTGAGAAACAAATATAATTTGCTCTAGTATTTTTCACAAACTTATATTTCAAATTTATACTGAATATATTAAATACAATCCAAGGAGATAATGTCTACTATGCATTAATAAAAATAATTTTAAAGCCCACATATAAATCAATCACATTGAACTGTAATTATAATCCTTATTCACATCAGACTAATAAAATAGTTGATCTTTGACATGTAGCTCTGGGTAAAATTGACCCAAAGTCCTTACTCCCCTATAAAGGCTTTTTGAATAAAAAGTTGTTTTTTAAAAAAGTACGGAGAATCATTTGACAGACTACATCAAGATAAAAAGATGCTCTATTAATTTGCAAAAGCCAGAACCCCTTGACTCATTTAGCTAATAATACAGCAAACAGAGCATTTAGCATACCCATCTAAATACTGATATAAAGAGCTCCACACAAATGACTAGCAAGTGTTTTAGATTCTCAAAGATTCTACAGATATTTCTCCCAGTTTTGTTGGACCTTTAATTTTTAAAAATATGACAAAGAAAAATTACTCATAATATAATTAATCCTGTTATGTAATCTGAAAGCAGTTCTAAAAAAAAGAAAGACATCTCACTAAGCATCTATTATTTTTGTACTTATTTATGTCACTGACAAAAATAAGGTATGTAATCCATGTAATAAAATAATACAGCTTTATTTTTTCTTCATAAATACTAATAATTCAGTTGGAAATATAGAAATTTAAAAACTCTAATATATAAGCCTTTTTATTATGATGAAAGAGAAAGATGTGGAGTCCCCAGATGGGAAAACATATCATATGAGTTGGAAGATATCTCTTAAAGCATTCTATTGCTGCTACTCTCAACATATTTTACCACTTAATATGAGCAATGAGAATTGTAGGACATGAACTATTTTCCCATTTCTCTGTAATTTAATTTTAAAAAATTAAAATAACTAGAAAATATAGGGAGAAGAAGATATTTTCCCATAGAATAAGATTCTATTACCATGTATCTGGAGGACAAGTGGAATGGTTGTAACGTGAGTGGGACGAGAGTAAGGAAGCAGAAGAAAGAGCTGCGTTAAATACTGTCATAGCAAATCACCCTCAATTTAAGAATGGTGATTTTAAACAGAAGCTGAATAAAAATGCTACTTTCTTTCAGAGGAAGATCTTTGCACGCCAAGAAAATTATGCATGAATCCTACTAATAAATGAGCAAGAGGCCCTTTTTTCATAACACTGTTATAGAACAGTGTTTATGTGAATTGTATGAACACTGTTTATGTCACTTGTATGAAAAACCGGTCCAATAATGGTTTCATGATCGCAATCCTTAAAATTCAGCCAATGAAGCCCTTAGAAGTCAAAATAAAAATTAGTATTATTATGAGAGGTTACACTCTCGTCAGCAGTATTAGAGCAATCCGCAGTATTGGTGCAACCCTTCTGAAGTCACAGGAAAAAACATAAATAAATAAATAAATATATATATATAGAGAGAGAGTAGCATATATATGTATATTGCATATATGTGTATGTATATGTATAAAGTATATATGTACTATATATGTATATATGTATAATTGGCAGTATTGGTGCAACCCTTCTAAAGTCCCAGGAAACTATACATATATATATTTTTTGTACTATATATATATTTTTTGTAGTAGATATATATACTATATATAGTATATATAGTATATATATAGTATATACACTATATATAGTATATATAGTATATATACACTATATATATACTATATATAGTGTATATATACTATATATACTATATATAGTATATATATAGTATATATAGTATATATACAGTATATATAGTATATATAGTATATATAGTATACTATATATAGTATAGATATATAGTATATACTATAAAAAATATAGTATATACTTTATATAGTATATACTATATATAGTATATATATACTATATATAGTATATACTATATATAGTATATATATACTATATATATACTATATATAGTATATATATACTATATATATACTATATATAGTATATATATACTATATATATACTATATATAGTATATACTATATATAGTATATATAATATATATAGTGTATATATATTTTATATATATATATATACACACAAAAACGGGTCAACCCTTTGGTGCCATAATTATAAATGTAAGCATGTTTCCTACAGAAATAGAGATATGTAAAAATATGTTGCAACAAACAGATTCAATAGTGAAAAGTTGAAACAATGTGAATGCGCAATAGCAGGAGTTTAATGTTCTGTATACATATAGTAGAATATCATGCAAACATTGAATACTTTTAACAAAGAAGAAAAAAGTGGTGACATGGAAAAATACTCATATTTTTGTGGAAAAGAAATCTAGAAAAAAATTATTAAGTATGGCCTATATTAGTTAAAGTTGAATTCGCTGCTATAATAAATAAATATTCTAGAAGATTTCCCCAAATAAAAATTTATTTCTTAACATATAAAATCTCATTGTTAGGAGGCTGTCATTCAGGGACTCATTCTGATAGAAATGCTGCCATTTTCAACAGGGAGCTTTTTCAAGTTAATCTGGGCAGCAATCCTCAGCCAGCAATAGGTGAGGGAAAGAGAGTAGAGAATAGATAATCATGCAGCATTGATTTTCCATGTATGTTCATGTATGTGTACACACATATATAAGTGTATTTGTTTTCTTATTTATATCTTTCTGTATTTTAAAACATGTCCATAATTTTGACTTTGCTTTTATAATCAGAAAATAGTAAAATATAAGAAGCTAATTCTGAGATTTCATTGTGTACTTGGTCTACATCTTTCTCTTTTCCACTCCAAATTTACTTAACTTGAAAGTAAAGTTTTAAAGTTAGAATTACCTAACTATGGACAAATTATATTTTCTATGATTAACTTCTTTCTGAATTGAGGCCCACTTTTAAAAACAAGAGTCAGATAGTTCATGATATAGAAAAGTCTGGTAATACGTATGAATTATCTCTAAATTATATATATATATATACACAAGCACACATACATATATGTATATAATATATATGTATATATCATATATAATATATGTGTATATATCATATATATAATATATGTGTATATATATCATATATATAATATATGTGTATATATATCATATATATAATATATGTGTATATATATCATATATATAATATATGTGTATATATATCATATATATAATATATGTGTATATATATCATATATATAATATATGTCTATATATATCATATATATAATATATGTCTATATATATCATATATAATATATGTGTATATGATATATACACATATATATGTGTATATGATATATACACATATATATGTGTATATATATCACATACACATATATATGTGTATATATATTATCATGTACACATGTATGTGTATATATATTATATACACATATATGTGTATATATATTATATACACATATATGTGTATATATATTATCATATACACATATATATGTGCATATATATTATCATATACACATATATATGTGTATATATATATTATCATATACACATATATATGTGTATATATATATTATCATATACACATATATATGTGTATATATATTATCATATACACATATATATGTGTATATATATTATCATATACACATATATATGTGTATATATATTATCATATACACATATATATGTGTATATATATTATCATATACACATATATATGTGTATATTATATTATCATATACACATATATATGTGTATATTATATTATCATATACACATATATATGTGTATATATATTATCATATACACATATATATGTGTATATATATATTATCATATACATATATATGTGTATATATATAATCATATACACATATATATGTGTATATATATTATATATATACACATGTATATGTGTATATATATTATCATATACACATATATATGTGTATATATATTATCACATATACACATATGTATGTATATGTATTTTAGGCACAGCTCTTTGAACCACCAATGGAACATTCCATGAGAGATGTTTACCAACAAGGCACAACTATATGTTTCTACATCTCTATTAATGTTTTCTTCACAATATAGTGGTTAAAAATGTATGAAGGAGCAGAAATAAAGGATTATAAATGTGGGAAAAGGTACATTTTAAGGGATCAATAGGCTTCCTTTCTTTTCCCTGATGAAAAGTGCTGAGGCTCCATGAATTAGTTCCATAAATAAGCAAGAGAGAGCACAGCTTGGAAATGTACCAGACATTCAGCAGAACGAGCCACACGCTAGTGGTCCTCTCAGAGCCTAGAAGGATACATCGAATCTCTGTAGTCAAGAAAAATGAAGCAAAAATCTCCAACATCTTTGTCCACCTGACCTTTAAGATCAAAGTACACCCAAGTCTTTTATCTCCCTTGCTTTCCTATGCAGTCCTGAAGAAAAGCAATACAATTTATTAATAGACATGACAAGTTTCATGAGGAAGACCCAGATGGCTTGCGCTTATATCACTTACCAGCACAACTGGTTTCTCTGTGAATGCAGGGCACAAACTGGACAGGAGAAGAGTTTCCCTTGCTAAGGCTCCTTTCTCTTGCCCTTACCATGAGCAGATGCTATGGCAGCAGCATCTCCTGGCTGCTTCCAGACATAGTAGACTTCAGGTTGGCTGATGATTTTGGCTTTCCAACTGTCCCTCTAGATGAGGGAAGGATGACAGCACTGGGCTAGAATCTCAACCTAACCGGCTCCATTAAGGGAAGAAGAATGAAGGGAACCTGTCCTGCATGGATAATTGAGGTCATGTCTGTGGCAAGGGTCTCCATTACCTGCTGTCACTGAGGATCTTAGAGCCATATTTTCCTTGTCAGGCTTGTCGCTGCCACTTTCTGCTCTATCCAGATTCCTTCTGCATCTCAATGTATCTCCCAAACATTCCTTCACATTTTGGAAAGAACCATTTGACATTTTTTTCCCTCTTGATATTAAACATTTTATACATATTTATCACCAAGTGTTAGAAAAGCCAATAAATGCAGAGAAAAATTCCTGCAACATTTGGGAAAGGAGTTTACCACACTGATTTATTTTTCTTTTTTTAATCAACGCTTACACATAATGCTCCTTTGAAGGGCTAGACTACTGAACAGTCAGTGGCCTAATGTGATTGTGAGTGACCTTAGGAGGCAAAGCCAGAGGACAGCCTGTGAAATAATCTATCTCTCCAATATGAGGGATGCTACTGAGAGTTGAGTAAACAGACAGGGTTAAAAACAGTTGAAAAACAGATAGGGTGATCTATCTCCGTTGCCTGAGCCAAATTCTTTATAGAAACATGAAGAAAAGACTAGAAAATTAAGCAAACTGTATATTTGCATAGAATAAAATGCCAGAAACTGTTCTTTTAAAATTATTGAAAAACAATTACTGGTGGTATTCTACAATTTATTTCCTGGAGAAGAGAATGAGGGTATATGCATTTTTTAAAAGATAAGAATTTGTGCTCACTTATTACTGTCCCATATATTTTCCCCACAAGCTCTGGAGTGAGGGAGACTAAGTGACTTGGCAAAAGAAACATACAACTAGGAAAACTGAAAACTACATAAAAATATGTGTTTGCTTTTTAAAGTCCGTTTACATTAGCTCATCCAACTTGGAGTTTCTCTTTAGAGTTCATAAGCAAATAGATATTAAAAAGGTCCATTTTCCAAGTAAACATTTATTTTTCAGTGGAATTACAGAAATGTCAGCTCCTTTTTCTTTGGGTTTTTGGATATAGGTATTGGTGTGTGATTTTATGGAGAAATGAATCTGTGTCCTTCTACAACTAAGTTTCGAACGAGGCTCCCAGCGTACATTTTTGGCAGAGAATACTGTTTAAATCCTGGCTGATTCACATATAGCATTCAAGGCCCAATTTTCTTGCGTCTGTTCAATCACTGATGAAGTTAATGTCTGAAGCTATCAGGGACATGCATTTTAAAGTAGGGAGAAGCCAGGAGCAGCCGCATGGCTGAGGCAGAGGACTGAAAACTCAAAGCTGAGAACTCTGCTCCCTGTTCAGCCGGTGACCCAGGGTGTAGTCTCAGGCATGTCACTTAACCATTATTAATTACTTAATTATTATATTTGTAATAGAAGGTTTAGGGAAACATGAGGTAATATCCAACTTCAGAAAGAAAATTTTGAACCCAGGTCTATTCTAAGAGGCATTTGGGCAATATTTTTGAGGTGAGTAAGGAATTGTACCTCCTGCTGCTTTTTCGTTTCTGAGTCAATCTCTGGGTTGGACAAGGACTTGGAACGTGCTCAGTTGTAACTCCCCCACTCGTGCTTCATTTAAGTGGTGATATATCAAAATATCTTGGTAAATCAGATCTACTTTGGGCTGAGAAAAAGTTTTAGTATTTATAAAAATATCTTAAGTAAGCCTTCCCTCTCAATTGAGAATATAGTTTACACAGCCCTCCATAGTATTACAAACTTATATTAGACAATTTTTGTAAGAGTACAAGTGGTAATTTTTTTAAAGATTATTAAAGGTGAGGACCTGAGAGTGTGAATTAGATATGAAAATCTCTATCTATCCTACTCGTCAACTTATCTGGGCTCTAGATTACCAATAAACAAGGTTGCCAGATAAAATATAGGCTTCCCAGTTAAATTTAAGTTTCAGATAAACAGGAGATCAGCTGGGTGCGGTGGCTCACCCCTGTAATCCCAGCACCTTGGGAGGCTGGTGGGAGGATCACTTGAAGCCAGGAGTTCGAGATTATCCTGGGAAACATGGTGAGACCCAGTATCTACAAAAAATACAAAAATTAAGCTGGCATGATGGCATGCCTGTGGTCTCGGCTACTCAGGAGGCTGAAGCAGGAGGACTGCTTGAGCCCAGGAGTTAGAGGCTGCAGTACGCTATGCTCGTGCCACTGTACTCCAACCTGGGTGAAAGAGCAAGACACCATCTTTAAAATAACAAAGAACATGGAATTGTTTTATTTAGTTAAGTATATCTTATGCAACGTTTGGGACATATTTATACCAGAAAAAATGAATGTTTATGTGACATTCCAATTTAATTGGGATGCTTTTATTTTTATTTGAGAAACCTGGCCATCCTCTCCATAAAACAAGCTATCAACTTGATTCCTGTCGAGTACCTAAATTTTGTCACTGCCTCTCCTCTCTTGAGGTGGCACTAGACCCTTCTTGGATGCCATGGTACTCAGCAGTTGCCTCTGTTGGAACCCTTAACAAAGCACCTTGTAACACTTTGCTTATCTGTCCTTTGTTCTCACACTGGAAAATGAGTTTTCTCAGGCAAGACCATGTGTGCCATTATTTTGAAACACAGCCAGAACAACTACCAGTTCTTAAACACCGTCGGTATGGGGAGATCACATACTTCCCAATGTCTTCATCATCTCACTTGCTTTCTCTGGTTTTGGCTTTTTCTCTCTGCCAGAAAATTGAAGGCATTTGCCGCAAAGAGAAACTGACCAAGGGAAAATTTCTCTTACAGTTTTATTACTCACCCATGGGTTGATGTCAGGGGTCAAAACTATCGCAAATATTTTATTAGCATTCAGTCACAATATGAGAGGTTGAGAATGATTTACCTTTTTGTAAATTATTTCTTATTCACATATATAGCACATCTCTCGTAAGTATATATGAAAAGCTTTGGCACCACTTTCACTCTGCATTTCTGAGGAGCAACCCTCAGCAGTTGTGAAGAGCAGGACTTTGAAATTAGAAATGTGGATTTAAACAACACTGCTGGCTCTTCCTAATTTCTAAGGCTAGTTTTACTACCTCATTGGTCTGGTGGAGAGATTGAAAGAGATTAACACTTGTGAGACACTTAGTTCATTGCCTGGCCCAAAGTAAGTAACTCAGCAAATAGTAGCTGCTGTTTTTATTAGGACAGATTCAGGATTAACTTTTTGAAATAGTGTTATTCACCCGTGTTCAAAAATGCTTTCTGGAGGAGACAGGAAAGAGGTGGAGACAAAGGGAGAAACTTAGCCAAGTTCCAGGTTCTCCTATGAGAAGGAGTCATATACAGACACACAGAGGGTTATCTACTGTATTAGCCCATTTTTACACTTCACACGGCTCTAAATAACCACCTGAGACTGGGTAATTTTTAAAGAAAAGAGGTTTAATTGACATGCAGTTCTGCAGGCTGTACATAAAGCTGGCTGGGTAGGCCTCAGGAAACTTATGATCATGGCGGAAGGGCGAAGGGGAAGCAAGCGCCTTCTTCACATGGCAGAGAAGGCGGAAGAGCGTGAAGGAGGAGGTACTGCACACTTTTTAACAACCAGATCTTGTGACAAGTCATTCTCTGTCATGAAAACAGCAAGGGAGACATCCACCCCATGATCCAATCACCTCCCACCAGGACCCTCCCCCAACACTGGCGATTACAATTCAACATGAGATTTGGGTGGGGACACAAATCCAAACCGTATCATCTGCCATGTATCATGTGAGAAGAAATGAAAAGAAAAACAAGGAAAGAGAATGGTCCAGGAGAAAGAATGGCTCGGGAGTCTCATTGATCCAGGTGCTGATTGTCGTACAGTGTTGAAAAGGTGACTTAACCTTTGCGAGGCGCAATGACTTCACTGCAGAGAAAATAATATCGAACTTGTTTTAGAAAGTGAATAAGTTATGTATCTATGGTGTCTAACCTAGTGTCTGCCACACACACACAAGTCATTTTGTAAAGGTGATTTTTTCCTCATTTCCAGTCTTCTTAAAATATGACTCCTATGTTCTCATCTGGGCTTCAAGTTTACCTAAACTAATATTGCAGTTCCTTAAACTCACGTTGGATTCCTTTGAACAGGATCTCCCCAGACGTAGTCACTGAAGCTGAGTTGAAACTCCTTGCACTTTTTGCTTTTATATACCTCAGCATATTCTGAGCCACTTTTTATCCATTTTTACACTAATATGGGGCTACAAAAGTACAAGAATCTTATCAAGACTCTTGCACATGCTCATCCATGGCAGACCTCACAGATCCGTCGGTGACCTCACAGACCCCATACACTGCAATTCAACCCATCTCTTGATGAGTAGACACCACCGACCTTCCAACACGGAAAGCCTCTTTTCAGCTCCATCCTGACATCCCCTTGAGTTATTGATTGGCTAGTTTTCCAAATTGCTTCCATGCCATTATCCAAGTCTTTCTTGCTGGCTTTGATCTCAAACTTGCCCCAACTATCTGTCCATTATATACAATAGACAATTATAAAAACAGACGATTATTTTTAATCCCTCCGATCTCACAATTATAGAATATTATAGATTTTCAGAGGACTAAAAACCAATCATGACCAGAAAGAGTCACAGCATGAAAACAAAAAATCAGAAAGAGAAACAGATCACTACACAAAATGCTTATCCTTTAAAAAGAAACTCATTTAAAAGAAAAGCAGGAAAGTAATTTTCTTCCACCCCCATTTTTAGTCTTTTCCATGGAGTAATTTTTGTTCTTCAATGAATGTCTTCCTCTTGTGACATTTTAGAATCTTCGTTATGTTCTCTTAACTATTTACAAAGATGTGTTGTTTTGTTCTTGTTAGGAGAGTTTCTTAAGGTAATCTCCTTACATTTGATGTAGCAAAACCAAGAAATTAATGTCTTTTGAAAAACTAGAAATAGTTCTAATTACCTCTTCATCTGAAAAGAATGACCAATTTGAGCCTACAATTTTGGCAAAGAATGTTTTCTTACTTGATTTTTTTTTATAATGTACCATTTCACATAGGAGAAGAACAAACAAACTCCAACAAAAATGAGTTAACAGTAAAATAAGTAATTTTGCATAGAAAAAAATGATAAAGTCTCATTATTGAGTGCTTTGTATTACCCAGCATCTTCTTGATTTCTTTTAGACAATATACACCTACTCATTCACTTTGCTATAATCTGTGCAAATGACAAATTAAAGAATGCTTGCAAGTCCATCCAAACTTGCTGTCACAAGCCTCTGCTACTTTTTAATACAACAATCATGATCTTTTTTTCTGTACATAATTGAGGTAATACCTTTAATCAAGTTTTTTGTTTGGTTTTTCTTGGCTGTAATATTAATATTTAATATTAATATTGGTTTTGGTTTAATATTAATAAAACAAAATTTAGTCATTAATGGTAACCATCAGAGTTTAGCAAATATTGTAACAACTGTGATTGAAAAGAAAGTACAGAATTACTGGGAAGCAAGGATTTACTGGGAATTACTGGGAAGAATTACCGGGAATCAAGGAAGAGAAGAATTACTGGGAAGCAAGGAAGAGAAGAATTACCGGGAAGAATTACTGGGAAGCAAGGAAGACAAGCAGAAGGAAAAGAAGGGAAGGAAAGGAAGAAGCAGAAGGAAAGGAAGGGAAGGAAAGGAAAGGAAGGGAAGGAAAGGAAAGGAAGAAAATGAAAAAAGAAAGGAAAGGTAAGGAAGAAAATGTAACCTTTTAAAAAATCTCCCAGCTTCCCTTCCTGTAACTGTAGCCATTAGAATGGATACTTTCCTTTCAGCTAACTTTGATCTCACTATGAACCATGTGCCCAGCACTGTCCTTAGTGCTGGAGATAAAAAGAAATGCTCCATTCATTGTCCTTAATGAACTCACAACCTAAAAGGAGAAACAGATATGGTCAACAAATGCTTTACTGGGTGAGAAAATTCTAAACTCAGAAAAAAATCTAAATTTGAAATCCTTTGGAGGTATTTAGATGGACTACTCAAATCACAAGTCATCGCATGCCTTAAACCAAGATGGCAAACTCCGGAGGGTAGGTAGGCCTGTCAAGGAGATGCTGGCGGCATGCCACAGGACAGATCTTTCTAGGAGGAAGAGTTAATGCTGTTGGTAAGATACAGGCTGCAGGAAATAGTTTAGCAATATGGAAACACCATCACTAGCACAAGACATTTCAATGTAATGTTTTTCTTTAACAATAATGTTGTTTTGAGAAAAAATAACTTTGCTTTCCATGTTCATAACTGTTTAAAGTGTCTTACTGAGACAATGAGCATAAAACTAGTGAATATTTTGGTTACTTTTTTGTATGCACATACAAGAGCAAGCACTCAGATAACCTTGTTTCTCATCTCTGACCCATAAAATGCTAAAACCTCACACTTTTCACAGTTTGACTGCACAGATAAGTCAGTGATTATTGTTCAACCTTCTATGAACCAACCAGTTGAAAATGACATTTTCTGTACCTTTTAGAAAATTAGTATTTAGGATTATGCTTTTGGAAAGAGAAAGGTCAAGGACTTTCATAATTTACTTCTCATTTTTTAAAAATAAGGCACTTACAGTCAAAGACGACTCATACTTCACATATGCATTTATTTACTAAGGCTGGCATACAATGTACCATAAACTCGATGGCTTAAGATGGCAGAAATATATTTATTCTCCAACAGTCGTGCAGACAAGAAGGCTGAAATCAAGGTGTTGGCATGGTTGCGTTTTCTGAAAGGCTCTAAGACAAAATGTGTTCCATGTATTTCTTTTAGCTTCTGATAGTCACATGCTGAGATACTAGATGTTACTACTTCAACATACTTCTTTGGGAGGCTCAATTCAACCCATAACAACATGCGATGATTATGTCACAGTACTCTTCAAATTGGTAGAATAATAAAATAGAATATCCAAAGCAGGAAATAGCTGCAGAAGAAACAGCTGTCCTGTAAATCAGGCAATATTGGGTGTTTAGTGCGTGATAAAAATGAATAGAGACAGATTACCCAATTTAGGAGTGTTCTGGTGAATGGCAGATATTTATTTCAAATCTAAAAACTTGCAGCTTTAAAATTTAATATTAATCTAAAGCTTACAGAAGTAGAAATAAGCTAATAATTTCAAAATGAAATATTTAATATATTGAGTATACTATTCAGAATTCTACTGAAATAGAAGGGTTTTAAGTAAGCTCTCAATTACGTTGCAATTGTTAAAAGTACACATACTTATTCCTCTGTGCATTCTGAGGTGGCTACTGTATGCAGTGGATTTAAAAATCATCAAAATCTGTACTAGTTGCCTAGGGTGGCTATAATAATCTACCACAATTTGAGTTCTTTAGTGTAACATAAATGTGTTCTCCCATTTATGGGAGTCTGAAGTCCAGAAGTTTAATACCAGGGTGTCAGCTGGGCCAGGCTTCTTCTGAGACTCTTAGCAGATTCTTTGGCTCGTCCTAGCTTCTGGTTGTGGTCTTCGGTCTTCGGTGTTTCTTGGCTTGCAACGGCATCACTCTAATCTCTGCTTCCGTCACTGCATGGCCTTCTCCCTGGGTGTCTATGGCTCTTCTCTTCTTATAAAGACATCAATCATATTGAATTACGGCCCACTTTAATCTTAACTTGATTACATCTGCAAAGATGCTATTGCCAAATAAAGTCACATTCCCAGGTACTGGGGATAAGGACTTCAATATATCTTTTTGGGTGACACAATTCAAATCCTAGCAGTCTGTCCTCTGAATGGCAGCTTCTGTAGGTAATCTCCTTTATAAACATAATATAAAAATAATGTGGCTTAAAACCTAGATGACAGGTTGATAGGTGCAGCAAACCACCATGGCACATGTTTACCTATGTAACCAACCTGCACATTCTAGACATGTATCCTGGAACTTACAATAAAAAATAAAAATAAATTAAAAATTTTAAAGCAATTGAAAAAAAATAATATGGAGTGCCTCTGAGCTGATCCCTTGATGCTTTGAGTGATGCCTTTGGAGTCAACCAGGAATTTCAAAATGCATTTAGGACATTTTTCGTTTTGGTTAAAAAAAATGGCCTCTAACCTATTTGGAACTGAGACTCTCTCTGGGATCTGCTGGCTTGGGAGAAATGCCAATCCTAGCCATTCTCTCACATCAGCTTAGAAGGTTCTATGTATTCATTTTTTAAGTAAAACAGAAAAAAAGCTGAATTGCATTTAATAAATTATATCAATATTGCCTTTTCTTTGAAATAATAAGAGGCACCATGAAGGACCAACACTGCAGCTGAGAATCACTAGTACCGAAATATTTTTCTGTAGGAATAAATATTTGAATATATATTAGAAATTAAGTGATCCAAGTCTTAGATATTTTTCTTCTGATAAAGTCTATTATCTATTCTTCCTTTTGCTTCAGTTGTCTATCTTAAAAAATGCTTTTAATAATGTCTGCGAGGCAGAAAAATTACCCACTCTGAAAATGGCATTATGATAAATTATTTTATTTTTCAAAGAAGCATCAAGATAAATTTGAGTAATTTTAACATACCAATCATTTTTAAAGATAAATAGAAGGGTATCTTTGAATGAATGCTAAACTTTTGAAATAAATCCCTTAATCATTTTGGACATGAACTTGAATATTGTTTTGTAAAATTTTCATTTACACACCCATTAATTATTCAACAAATATCACAAAAACTATTTTTCTCAAGAGTTGAAACTTTTCTTCTCATAAATGTGGGTTTATCTCATGTAGATAAGGGGCAAAAAATCTGTTATTTTCTTTTGGCCCAAAATGCCCCAAGCTTCCCATTAAGGGGCTGATCTCATTAGATATCACAGGCTCTGTCATTAATTGTGTGACCTGGGGCAACTTCCTTAGTCACTCTGTCTCTCTTTCCATGTATTCTGAAATAAAGGGAATTGGATTAGATTCTTTTCAAGCCATGAAATGTCAGTTTTGAAATACTTGTGGATAGTCTTGATTTACAATAACACACTTGGACAGTTCAGTATTTAGACAGAGCTTAATGAAAGGGATGCAGAGAATGGCAGAAGCACACAAGGCTGATTCAGGCATTAAAAATTATACGGTGAGCCAGAGAGGCACACCTGTCTTCTTTCTGGGAACAAAAAACGTGTGTGACTAACCAATAATCCACCCCAACATTTACAAGGGCGATTAATTAACTGGGAATGCATGATTCTTGAATGCAAACTTGTTTTTATGCAATGTGAGTCATGCAATACAAATTAATGTTGTCTTATAGACGTGCAATTCTTGTGAGTTGATGCCAAATAGCCAGCAGTCTCCCATTGCCCCATCTTTTCTTAAAGGAGCAAAAGGAGTAGATTAGACTACAACAAATCTCATCATTTCATGTCAAACCTGCCTCATGCTACAGCTCATCCAGCCTGTGCCACATTTTATCACTGTCACACACCCTGGCTCAGTCATTATGCCCTTAGGTGTCCAAAGGTATTTAGAAAACAACAAGACAACTTCATTAAGATTGGCACGGCACCAAAAATCCAGATGCTGAATGCAGTGTGAACAAGAGGGCTGGCACAGACAAGTATCTGGCTCATTAGATGTCTAGGGTGATCAGAGCCATCAGCAGGTGTGTCCAGCACCCGTCAGGGATGTGTCACCTAGTAGGCTGTGATTTAGGAGGGGGACAGTAAAATAGTACAACAGAGATGACTGTGGTTGAGGCCAGTGATGGGGACTGATTCTCGATGGTGCTTGGCAGTACCTCAATTCATTTCTTATACATTATCTTGTCTGCCCTATCACGCCCTTCAGGGTGTCTCAGATGTACTGCATCGGGATTAGCAAAGTGTTCATAGTGACCTCAGCTAGTCAGGGTCAGAGCTCAGACTAATACCAGATCCCATGATTCAGATACCTTAACTTTTCTAAACTTGCTTAGATAACACGTACTTCACCTGTAAGGTAATATACAGATACTTTAGTTCCATATGGAAATATGTTGCCTTGATTATCTAGATATTTTAATAAAACATGTTATCTAGATATTTTAGTAACATTTAATTATCTAGAGATTTGAACAAAAGTCAAATTATATAAATATTTAATAACATTTCTTTGATTTTTATTGTTACTGAAAAATTGCTTCAGTTCTCAAAATTCTGTATTAAACAAAATGAAAAAAATGAGCAAAGAAAAATAGATAAATAAATTTTAGTATTGCACTCTAGATAACCTACGCTGAGCCAGATAAATGGGGTGGAATTAAGACAGCAAACCATCAAGAGTGAATATAGCTTTGGGTAAGTTATTTGAAGCAATTAAATGATCTTCAAGAAATAGCATCAACTTAAAGATATAATTAACACCAGGAGATAAATACGTAACTTCTCCGATACTTATTTTCCCAGTCACCTTGACAAAAGCCACTTTTACAGTATAGTCAGAGGAGTGGAGAGGGCCAGAGCTGGGTGTAGGCCTACAGGGAGACATGGACTGGAGAGTTTTTAGACTTGCATAGACTGACGAGCTTTCAGAGATTTTGCGAGATTTCATAAAATCTTTCTGGGCCTAAGTTTTCTCACCTGTAAAATGAGGGTAGAGATGAAACAACTACATAAAGCACCAACCCACAGCAGATGCTCAGTCAGCACTACCCACACACTGACCATTGAAAGCCCGGGTTTTGCAATTGGTGGGACAGAAAGGTATTTTCCCCTCTGATCTTGAAGCCTTTCTCTGGTACATTATCATGCTTGGTCTTGATTTACAGTTAACCAATTTCTCATCATGCCTTTTGATAAGCTGGTAAACTTGTTCATGTCAGCGCCGCATCTCCATCATTTTTGTTTTTGTTTTTATATTCCTGCAGCAATTCACTGGTGCAATCAGTGACTTATAGTATATGCTCAATAAACTGTTGTATGGAATCATGGAATTTGTAATGTACATTTTTAACAATAAAATTATGTAAAATGATTCAATTACATCGAATTTAAACTTACATTTCTTCACAATTTATTTTATTTGGGAGAAAATGGAAACTTTTTGGAAATGCAATAAAAACTTTAGATAGTTACATCATAAGCCTACCGATCTCTGACTCTAGGGTTTGAAAACATAAAACCTAAAAACTCATACAGCAAATTTTGCAAAACTAGAGCTAAACATCTGTTCATTTTATGTAGGGCCTTAGGGCCTTAGGTAACTTGCTAGCACTATCAGTACCCAAAGTGTCAAGAGAAGAAAATGGGAGACAGATGGATGTCTTGCAATTTTTACTTAGTGTTTAAGGAAATTAAATTTTCCTCATTATGCTCTGACACAAAATATAGCTTTCACAAATAATTAGTTAGAAAATTAACTCTTCTACATCAAGGGCACATGTTAAGTCTTAAGGATTTTTTTAACCATAGTGAATATATTTTGTCATGATTCCTGAATTTAAGGCAATTAGGAACTGATATGGGGATTAGAGCAAGACAAACAGGTGAAATCACATACATGCCACTTGATCCTTAGTGTTTATTCTAGAGGACACTCAGCTCCTTGGATAGTAAGTAAATTTGTGTGAGTATGAGATAGCTGGAGAGGAGCTCAAATCAGGGTGTTCATCTCTCTCTGTCTGTCTTTCCTTCTCTCTCAACTATTTTTTCCATTGTCTTGTACTCTTTTCTTTCTTGGATCATGATCCCTTTTGGAGTCCCCTCCACTCCCTAAGGCCTTCTGAGTTCCACAAGAACTGCAAGCCTTCCCTCATGGATTATGGCAATTTGGCCTCTGGTACTGACCCAAGCTGAAATAAATAGGTGTCACTGGGTGAGCAGGCAGCCTCAGATCGGAAAGACTCTTCAGACCTCATTTTGCACCTCACTAAGCACAGCAGGTTGGCTCAGCTTTAACTCATGCAAATGAAAAACAAAAGCTGCAGGGCTGATTTTCTTTGAACTTCAGGGCCCTACCTGTAAACAGCACTTAGTTCCCATAGTCACAGACAGGTCAGGAATTTGATTGTTTAACATTCCTCAGAATTTATGGCCTTCGTCTTGATGAGTGAGATCACTCAAAGGAACACTCCTGGAGCAATAGTTTCAAGAATTATTATCACAGCATCTGTTAACACTAATGGCTGCAGGATGCCTGCAGCAGTTCAGGACGATACCCATCGGTATGTGAAAGGCACAGGTAGGATCCTTCGTAAACTCTAACTTGATGCAGACATATTCCTCTATAAACAACATTGATCTCTGGGACAGAAATGAAGAATGTCAGAAAGGATGAGCTCTTGGTTATTTTGTCACGCTGAAGTTTGGCCAGCGATTGAAGAAGGAAGGCTGGGTAGAGGGTCCAGGATTGAATCCTATTTGGAGGTCTGAGTATTGGGTTAGGTGCTGCCTTCCTCTGCTACACCCATTGCTTTCAAGAATCGCCTTGTACAGCAAGCTCAGCCTTGCCCAGACCCAGAGGCAATATTGGCCCCACCTGGCTCATGAGAGCAACCTCCAGACCTGGGCAGAAGGCCAGGAGGTACGTGTGCCACGTAGGGTGGACATTACACGAGAAGCTCAAAAAGCCTAGTGCTTACATAGATGCCCAGGAGGCCAACCAAGGTCACTCTCAGGTTCATAAGAAAGTTCATCTCGGTGATGTTTTTTCACTGATCTCTCTCTCTCTCTCTCTCTCACACACACACACACACACACAGACACACACACACACACATACACACAGAGGTTGGGGGACGGAGTTAGTAAAATACGAATTATTCAAAAAGTAAATGGGAAGGCCTCCATATGGCAGACCAAATGTAACATCCCAAGAATGAAAGCAAGGCCAGGGAGAAGTGGGCAGGCACATTCGGACTGGACAGGTATGGATTAGGTCCAGCAGGGTGAGTCACAACACAGACTCAACCACCTTATGCAAGGTCAGAAGCAGAGTCAGATGCTAAGGAACAAGATTTCTGGGAAGCCTGCAATGACAGTCTTCAGCAGTATCTAAACAAGATGGAGGTGGCAGGACTGGGTAAGAACAGAGGTGGCAAGACCAGAGTCATGACATGCAAGGCCAGGCTGATGGCAGCTCTTGCATTCTGGCTCTACCACGCTTGAGTCTGTTTCCTTGAGTAAATCAACTCCAACCTTTGGCCTGTATCCTTCCTCTTTAAAATGTTGTGGATTATACCTAATTGGCTGGGAAATAATCTAGGTAGAGGGCCTACTAGCATAATGCCTGCGATGTTATAGGCTCTTAATAAATACCAGTTTACTTTTACTAAGTCAATTTCCTGTTGTTTATGCTACAACCTCTGCTTATAATTAGGATTGATTTCGGAGTGTGAAAGTGACCTAGACCTCAGAGGGATCTAGACCAGAACAACACCTGGGAATCTCACAGTAATTTATGGAACTCATTAAAGTCACTAATAAACATAAAGACCTCACCCCCCAAAAAAGTCCAATAACTTCTTGTTTTAAATTAAAATGTAGATTCATGTAAAATATAATTCAAATCTATGACCTGATAAGATGAGAATATTAATTTGCATCATTTTCAATACAAAGCTGTCACAAGAATTTGAGTTGTAAGATAGCTTGCACATTTTAGTGGAAAAAGTACAGATGTTGAAGTTACGGGTTCACAGTCCTGAACCTATAATACTGAATATTGTTTTAGTGTCTGTGTCAACTACAGACAACCAAGCCCTGCTTCCCTGCTACATACACAAATACATCAGCACACTTCCAGGAAGTTCCTCTCCCTGGAAACTTTCAAAAGGCTATTTTTTCTTCTTCTTTTACTAATTGTTATTATTATTACTATTATTTATACAGGGTCTTGCTCTGTCTCTCATGCTGGAGTGCAGTGATGCAATCACAGCTTACTACAACCTGGACCTCCTGGGCTCAAGAGATCCTCCTACCCCAATCTCCCAAGTAGCTGGGACTATAGGCGTGCACTATCATGCCTGGCTAACTTTCGCATTTTTGTAGAGACAGGGTTTTGCCATGTTGCCCAGGCTGATGTCAAACTCCTAGGCTCAAGCAATCTGCCCACCTCCACCTCCCAAAGTTCTGGGATTACAGGTGTGAGCTGTTTATTGTTAGACTGATCTTTAAAACAAGTTTTTAGAGCGTATTTGTTAGTGTAGCACCTTTTGAACACGAAGTGTAATATGAGATACACTTATTTATAAAACTTGTATATGTAGAGACAATGAGTTTTCTTCTTTTTCACTGGAATGGGGAGTGAGAGGGCTTTTAGCTACTCAGAGAAAAATATTCTTGCTATATTCCTGTCCCAAACAATGATCTGTGAAGCCCTAAGTATAGAAAGCTCAGAAGCTGTATTCTTCTACTGAGTTTGCCCAGAGAACATCTGCTTCAGAAGTATGGAATGCTTCATTTAGCCTTGGTTGTATCTCTAGACATTCGTCTAAAAATCTTAGCTGGAGTGTTTAAATGGGTCAGAAGTGCCCTTGGCCACTAAAGATTTATGTTAAAGTCTTATTTTGTGTTTTGTAAATGTGCTGTACACATGAGTTTTTAAAGCATGAATAAATTATTAAATGATCAAATATAAGAAACAGAAGATATAATTACATAAAAACATTATCTTACCCAAAAACTGTCACAGAAGAGAGAACTCTGATACAAATATACTGGTTGATTAGGGAGCATGGAATTAATTGCATTTAATTTGTCCAGAAAGTGAGTTGATATCACTACACTAATCAAATTCAGATTTCTGCCTGCTGTTCCATTTCTTTCTCATTCAGAGTGATGTATTTCAGATATATGTTCTACTCCAGGACAATGACTTGTCTGCGAGTTCCCTGGCCTGTCAGGAGACATTAGTGACTGTTGCTAAAACTGCTTCTGCCTCAAACAAAACAATACCTGTATCATGGGTTCCTGGTCAGAAGGAAAAATGAAGAAAACACCGCTGAACTTCAAACAAATAAATATACATATGCGCTAAAATTGGATCAGGATAGAATGTAGCTGAATGTTTGAAATATCATATGAGAAAATGAAATCCTGGACATCTGATTTGCAAAGTTTTGCTTCTGCTTTTTAAGTGAAATAAGCATCATCTAACAAATAAGACATAGCAATGATAGAAGGATAGATGAAAACAAACAAACAAACAAACAAAAATAAATCTGAGGCGGACATCCAGGACTCATATCTAGATGATCTCGCCCCATTTCTTAAGCACTTGGAGCCTAGTTTCCCATCTGTGACACTGAGATTTGTATATTACCTATCTCACAGGGTGGCGTGAAAAGTATCTGAACTCATGCAGGTAAAGTTCTCAGCATAGTGCATAGCACATGGTTAGAGCTCAACACTATTTAGCTAAGTGTGACTATTCCCTTATTGATTTACTTTGGGTAGCATGAAAAGTGCTGACATATGACATAGCCATCAAAACTATTGAAATTATTGAATAATCAAATTATTGATTGAATACTCCATTTTTTTTCATGTCTCTGATGTTTTACAATTGAAAGGACACCTCACCAGCTTAAGATCATTTAAGTTTCACAGAAACTCTGCGGGCTAAGTCAGTATGAAATTGAATTTGGGGGATACTAAGTGTCCTTTTTCCAGTGATCTGAAACTAGAGAGCATAAGCAAAGCAACATCCTAGGAAATTCAGGAGCTCTCACGAAACAGCGAATCAAAGGCAGCAATTCAGAAATGAAGCCAGAGAGTAGCTGCCTGCATGGCCTCCACTATATAATAAAACCATCATGTTCACCCACGAACGAGGCTACTGGAACTAAATGATGTAAATAAACTGAGGGTCAAGTTCTACCTATTCAGTTTCTCAAGCTCTTTATATAGTAAAGAGATGCCTCCAGAATCCTGCCTTAGCAGAGGCAAGCAGGGAGATACAACCACATCAGTGTGGGAGTGAGAAAGACCTGGCCTTTCATCTAGTCCCTGGTACTTTTTAGCTGTGTGACCTTGAACTCGTTACTTTACAAACTCTAAAATCCGTATGTTTCCCCTTTATAAAATGTGCGTGACATTACTTATAAATTTGTTGCAAAAACTAGGTGAAATCACTTGTGTAAAGAGCTTAGTGTAATGCCGAGTGTAATAGTGTCATATGTATTAAACAGCACTTAGTGGTAGTTTTCACAGAATTCTTTATTATTTTATAACTCAATTATAAAAATAAGAGAATTTTGAAGTCTAAGATTCTCAGTCAACAAACCACTTTGCAAACCACCATAACAGAGTATTTCCATGTGCTATGTATCACAAAGAACCTCTTGTCAAAGGGGCACTTATGTACCCAGGAGACCTGAACTCTGCTGTAACCACCCCAGTGAACCTCCTAGCATCACAGAAAAGGCCTGGCAAGCAGACAATGCTAGGGCCTTCACAGCATGTTTCAGAGGCAGTGAGTATTTCAGACCATGTTATGGGAATAGTCAAAACTTCAGACCCAGAAATATCTTAAAAGTAGTGGGAGGATGAGGAAAAAAGTGGGAAGAAAACATGAAACGAATTGTGTTTTATGTGCTTATTGTGTTAGAGATTCTATATTAATATTTATAAATTATATTATTTAATACTCAATCCAGTAGGGTATGTCTTGCTCTGATATTGCTCACAAGGAAACTCAAGCTCTAAAACTAAATCATGAGGCAACCCACTACTGAGAGGATAAATTGAGGTAAATTAGTGCTGGTTTCTGAAGCTAACCTTTCTAGAAAAGAAAGTAAAAGTATTTTACTTTTTTCTCATCCCATGTAATAAACAGAGATTACAATATTTGTAGCTTCAGGTCAGAGCTCAGAGGATCTAGATGAAGGAAAATGTGTCTTCACTGAAGCTGTTTTTGACTCGTCCTTATAAGCATTCTTCTTCCTTGGTTGCCAAGACACCTCATCTTCAACTATTGCTTTATATTTCTATCTCTCCTTCTCAGGCATCTTAGCTTCCTCTTTGCCAACCCCACCTCTAACCCAATGGCCTAAGGATCCTACAGGCTCTGCTGGACCAGGTGATCCAGTTTGCCCGAGTATCTGACAGCAGATATCAGAAGCCACAACACTAGGAGAAGATGAGAAAGCTCACCACGAGACAGATAGAGTGTTGCTGGCTCTGGTAGGTTAAAGCAAGACCGTGCAACTCTGGTGTCCCCAGGAGCCTTCCTCTGCATTTAGTCCTTGGGGAATTCATTGGCACACACCCCCTACTTTAACCACCATCTGGGTGGTGATGACTCCAGTCCATAGTTGCTATGTCTAACTGACCCCTGGGTGTCTCTCTTTTGATGTCCAGATGGCAACACAAGCTTATTAACTTGACCCCCAACCCCAAAAGCACCTTCTCCTTCCTCCTTCATTATTTTCTCTTCCAAATTCTGTTTTCTGTTGATGGTGCTATGAGCTACTCTGTCACAAAGGCAAGAAACATCGGAGTCACCCTCATCAAAGTTTTCTTCTATTACCCCACATTCAAGTCACCCAGTTTTCTGGGTTTTAATTCAGGCATGGCTCCATAACCTTGCCTCTTCTCACCCCTGCCACTCTCATAATCCCAGTCCTGGGCTGCAATAGAATCTCGGCCTAGAGAGCTGGCCTTCTGCTGTGGGTTCTTCACATTCTAGTCCCATCATCGTCCATGCCCCAGGGTGTCCTCACAACAGGTACCTGCGGCCACGTCCCCTTCTGCTTTCGCTCAACGGGTGGCTTCCCACGGCATCCACGCTGGAAGGTCTCAGCTCCACTTTCATGTCTGTCACCACCTAGTCCTCCTGGCTCAGCCCCGGCTTCTGCAAAGTGCCAGTGTTTCTCAAACCCACCATGACCTTTCAGGAGCTTGCCTTTGTGCAAACCAAGATCTGTGTCCTAGGATGTCTTCTTAATGATAATGTTGCAGATTGTTTATTGGACACTCTGCTCTTTTCTTGACTTATTGTCTTTCTTAATTTAGACAATAATCTTCCAGAGTACCTTCTATTACCACCTCCTGTTCTCACAGATGAAAAGCCTGAGACAGAAAGATTAAGTAAATCCCCCAAGTCCCAGGACTAGGAAGAACCAGAGGCCAGATTCCAAGCCCTGCAGTGTGTCAGGAGCACTGGGGCATTCAACACTGCACGGCCTCCTTCTCCACAGCTGCCTACTCCTCCTCACCCTTCCACAACCAGGACGGTGCCATGTCTGAACAGCCTTCATCTAGTTCACAGGCAAAAGTCAAGAATTCTGCCTGCTACTTTCGAAATATTTTGTTCCTTCTCCATATTACTTCATAACTCCCTAATATTTTTTGTTTTTAATACCTATCAAACATGAGCTTGTAGAATGATTTTAATTAATCTTCTTGTCTTAAGAGAAATCGTCCAGGTGACCTTGTATAGAAAAAGAAATCAATAACGTTTATTAAGGTGAGTGAATGGCTATTGAAATCATGAACAGAAAAATGAAAGAATGAAGCATTGCTGGTTTAAATTCTTATTTTCTTAGATCTGGGGTGCTGACCCTGTTGTTCAGCAGTTCATGTTTTTCCCTTTGTTTTCCCATTCTCTCCACACACCTTTCTCTAGCTCTATTTGCTCTTTTTCAGAGATGATGGCTTTTTTTACCCTATTCTCTGAAATCAATAAAAGATGTATACTTACGTAAAATAATTAAGTTTAGGGGCCAGGTGTGGTGGCTCACACCTGTAATCCCAGCACTCTGGGAGGCCAAAGTGGGCAGATCACATGAGGTCAGGATTTTGAGACGAGCCTGGCCAACATGGTGAAACCCCATCTCTACTGAAAATACAAAATTAGCTGGGCATGGTAGTGTGCACCTGTAATCCCAGCTACTTGGGAAGTTGAGGCACAAGAATTGCTTGAACCCTGGAGATGGAGGTTACAGTGAGCCAAGATTGCACTCCAGCCTGGGTTACAGAGCGAGACTCTGTCTCAAAAAAATAATAATTATTATTATTAAGTTTAGTTTACATAGGAATGCTGACGTTGGAACATGAGATCACAGGTTGGTATTACGACCCGGAAACACCACTGAACTGACAAAAGCATCCTCAAGAGCCCTGCTCCTCCTTGACCACACTCCACCTACCATCCTTACCACTCCTCCCACAATTTCTCCCCCTCCTAGCACCACACCTGCCTCTTGGAATGTTCCTCTTTCCATGACTATAAAGCACACTCCCTCTTGCTTCAAAGACTCAGGAAGGTCCATGTCTTCCACCCGGGGAATGCCTTCCCACTGCCAGCTTGGATGGCAACTCCCCGGCCACTTCACATAGCGACATGACATGACATGACTCATGCTTGGGAATGGGAAAAGTAATTCATTGCAAAACCCAAAATGAGTGCTTCCCTCTTCAGTGTAAATAATAACTTGTTTCTCCATCCAGTGGCTTACCTGCAGGATGTATATCCAATCATCTTAGAGGTTGCACATTCCCATACACAGCCATCTGTCTTTAATTTCTGTTTGAACTGAAAGCTACTAGTGGGCAAAGATTGTGTTTATTAAGTAGTCACTTACTTTAGATGACCGATTAGGTGCCAGAATTGCCTGGCTCTACCGTGCAAAAAAGAACATGCTGTGTTTGATTCCTCCTGGTGCTGTGATGGATTTACTGGAGAAAACAGGAGTTGAACATTGTACGATACCATGTATGATGTGTTATTTCCCTAAATATTTTAGCTCTGGGTTCAGAAAAATATTTCACCCTGACACAATCCATTTTCTTAAAATATAATTGTTTACTGAGTGGCAAAATCACTAGTCTCTCTATATATTTGGTAACCTAGACATGGATTACTGAAGTCAGATTTTTATTAAAAAAAAAAAGAAAGAGAGGTAAGTTGCAGAACCACATCTTGTATAAACACAAAGTGAATGCCTTTGTATGATGCAAAGCAGTGGAAAGATGAGTACAGCATCTGCAGAGTTCATTCACCCCACCTTGCTTTTAAAAAGCAGGTGTAAAGTCAGCTGGCTCTTGCCAGCACTTGTCTAGCACACGATCATGCGAGTGATTAAGTGCCTATCTTAATAACCCACTGATAGTGGGAGTAAAGTAAGAATAATCGATGATAAACATCTTAAAGGGTTGAATTCTTTGTATCTCTGTCCTGAAATGTTGATGACAGAAGCAGGATTTACTCAGGCTGCTTGAGTTCTGACACTCCCAACAGGGTCAGGGACTCCTTGAAAGGGGGATTCCCCATTACTTCCAGTGTGTTTTACTTCCAGGCTTTCCAACTGACTGGGATTTCACTGGGATACAGCTATTGGCGGTTGCCTTGAGCGAATCCCACTGTTCTGGGATGAGTGTTCACTATAGAATTATTGATAATATTAAATAAGATTAATGAATATTACCTGGGATTTAAAACTGCATTTCAAGTAAAATATGAATACACACATGCATCCATATTGACGTGTGCTGTTGCGTGTAATGTGCTTAGAAGGGTGTCTGACTCCTTGTAATCGTGGTGCGTGTCCTGGAAATTCTCTCTATGGCTATCATCCCCACTTATTCAGAGGTGGACTATAGTGATTCTGTGCAAACACTGACTAAGGTCTACTGCCAACTAGTGCACATCCTGTGACCACTGAAATGTCCCAGGAGAGGAAACCACAGCAGCTTTCTTTATCCTTACACTAAATCATAAGAACAAAATTGACCTTAGTGAAACAAAACATAATTTATGGATTAAGTGACACCTGATTTTTGCATTTGATTTCAGAAATGTAAGCTTTGGTTAACACTGCTGCTTAAGCAGAGACATATAATCCTTCCCCTGGATTCAAATCTGACACTATTCTCGTAATAGAGTAATTTCTCCTGTTTTTCTACTCTGACTCTGAGACATGACCCTTGTGTAATATTATGTTGAAACTAACGTGGCCATCTGATTTCCCATTTGCATGCCCAATATTTGAAGCAATAAACTAGAAGAAACTCGGGACATAAAGGCTGTTCGATGCCAGCAACATGACTACCCAGGTTCTCAAGGGTAAAAGATGCTGGAAAACAAAATTGAACGCAGTACTTCTATCAGCAGAGACTTATAGATTGACCACACCCCGACCTTCTGGGACAGAGTCCAATCACACCTGAGTTTCTGCACAGTCCCTAAATGTGCCCCTTACACTCCCAAAAGTATCCTCTTTAGGAAATGTAAACTCACGATAATTTTAATAAATGTTGGTAAAGTTTCCTTTGACTAATTAATTATGGATGAAAATCGATTAATCATCTTTTTTGGGGGAATGTTAGAGAAATATGAAGAGCATTTTTTGCCATATCCAGCAAAAATTGTTAAATAGAAAATGAATCTAGCAGTTTTGTTAGTCTCAGTGACCTGGAAATTCACTTCTGTGGAGCACATGAATCCCAGAAGTTGTTATATTAATGAAGTGTGATGGTAATACGCTCAGCTATCATTTCTCCTCCTATCTCATGACTGTACTTTCAGGTGAATTTTATTCCTCACTTGCCTTTAATATGTCATGTTTTTCTCTTGTGTCTTTTCCTGTCCTTCTTTCCATCCCTAACCTTTAATGTGACCAGAGACTTGGATTAATCCTGTAATCACTTTATCGTTGTCACATAGGCCCACGCCTACAAGAAAGAACCATTTCACATAGGCTTATGCCTACAAGAAAGCCGGTCTATTGTTGGTTTTCTGTAAATGTTCCATTATAATGACAAAAACACAAGTTATTTTGGAGAGAAAACAGCTAATCTAACTTCCCATCTGGTTTCCAGGAAACATTATCCAGAAGCATTTCCCTTGAAAATGTTAAGTGTCTTCGCTGGTGACCAGGGTTGCTTTCAGCTTGATCATATTAGTTTTTCTAATATGACAGACTTTTTCTGTCACTTTTCCCTTGCTTCGAGTACTTTAAATTTCCAATTAAGATAAGATTTATGGTTTGTTGAAATGCTCTTGTTCAGCTGCCTTTGCTCCATCTCATCTGAAAGGTTATATGTGGCTTCGCTTAATGCCACTCAGGCAGGGAATTTCAATGTATGCTGTTAGGAGCAGGAATCCCCTATTTCCTTCAGTGTTGTTTTGAGCAGGCTGAGAATGCTTGTGCGTGCCGCCTTTCACATGAAGGAACCAATACACTATAACCGTGCTCTTCCCTTTGACAATAACAACAACCACCACAACAGAAGTCACTGTACTCTTTTAAGGACTAGATTTTTTTGGATGCTAAAAATGGGAAAATTAAAACTAAGAACTATGAATCAAAGAGCATAAAAAATTAAGAGAGAAAGATAACAGTGATCATGCACTTTATTGATCGCAGAAGAACCCAGGGACTGTGTCATCCCTTTGATTCTGTGCCCTGTCTGACTGGGAGACTTGTCCCCATTTTTCTTAACTGATGGAACATTTTTATTTCAATAAGGTAGGAAAAAAATCAAACTTTTATCTTAATCAGAAATGATCAGTTTTTTGTGGGTTTTTTGTTTGTTTGTTTGTTTGTTTTGGTTTTTATTTGTTTGATGGAGTCTTGCTCTATAGCCCAGGCTGGAGTGCAGTGGCACGATCTCAGCTCAGTTTAACCTCCACCTCCCAGGTTCAAGTGATTCTCCTGCATCAGCCTCTCGAGTAGCTGGGACTACAGGCGCCTGCCACTACGTCCGGCTAATATTTTTGTATTCTTAGTAGAGACCCCGGGATTTCACTGTGTTAGCCTAGGATGGTCTCGATCTCCTGACCTCATGATCCACCTGCCTCAGCCTCCTAAAGTGCTGGGATTACAGACGTGAGCCACCACGCCCGACCGATCCGTTGTTTTAATACAATATAGGCTGTTTAAGTTACGGTAAAAATAAATAAATAAAAACACACAACATAAAACATACCATCTGATAGAGTTTGGATATTGGTCACACCCAAATCTCATGTTGAATTGTAATCCCTGGTGCTGAAGGTGGCACCTGGTGGGAAGTATTTGGATCATGGGGGTGGATCCCTCGTAACTTGGTACTGATCTTCATGATAGTGAGTTCTCTGGAGATCTGGTCATTTAAAAGTGTGTGGCATCTTCCCATCCCCTTGCTTGTTCCTGCTTTCACCATGTGACCTGCCTGCTCCCCCTTCACCTTCCGCCATGATTGAAATCTCACTGAGGCTTCACCAGAAGCCAAGCAGATGCCAGCACCATGCTTCCTGTACAGCCTGCAGAACCATGAGCCAACTAAACCTCTTTTCTTTTCTTTTCTTTTCTTTTCTTTTTTTTTGAGACAGAGTCTCGCTCTGTTGCCCAGGCTGGAGTGCTATGGAGTGATCGTGGCTCACTGCAACCTCTGCCTCCCAGGTTCAAGAGATTCTCCTGTCTCAGCCTCCCAAGTAGCTGGGTTTACAGGCGCCTGCCACCGTGCCTGGCTAATTTTTTGTATTTTTAGTAGAAACAGTGTTTCACCGTGTTAGCCAGGCTGGTCTTGAACTCCTGACCTCTTGATTTGCCCACCTTGCCCTCCCAAAGCGCTGGGATTACAGGCATGAGCCACCGCACACCCAGTCAAACCTCTTTTCTTTATAAACTACTCAGTATCAGGTATTTCTTTATAGTAATGCAAGAACAGCCTAACGCACCATCTTAACCATCTTCAAGTGTAGAGTCCAGTAGTTCTAAGTATATTCCCATTATTGTGAAACAGATCTCCAGAACATTTTCATTTTGCAAAACTGAAACTCTCTACTCATTAAACAAAGCCCCATATTCCACTCACCCTAGGTCCTGGTAGCCACCATTCTACTTTCTGTCTCTATGAATTTAACTACTCCAGGTACTTTATACAAGTATAAGTATACAGTATTTGTCTTTTTGTGACTGGCTTATTTCATTTAGTGTAATGATCTCAAGGTTATCTGTGTTACAGTATGTCTTAAAATTCTTTTTCTTTTTAAAGCTAAATAGTATTTTATTATATATACTTGCCACATTTTTTTAAATTCATTCATCTGTCAATGAATACTTAAGTTGCTTCCACATTTTCACAATCATGACTAGTGCCTCTGTCAATATGCGTGTACAAGACCCTGATTTTACTTTTTTTTTTTTTTTTTTGAGACGAAGTTTTGCTCTTGTTGCCCAGGCTGGAGTGCAAATGGCATTATCTCAGCTCACCGCAACTTCTGCCTCCCAGGTACAAATGATTCTCCTGCCTCAGCCTCCTGAGTAGCCGGGATTACAGGCATGTGCCACCATGCCTGGTTAATTTTGTATTTTTAGTAGAGACAAGGTTTCTCCAGGTTGCTCAGTTTGGTCTCAAACTCCTGACCTCAGGTTATCATCCTCCCTCAGCCTCCCAAAGTGCTGGATTACAAGTGTGAGCCACCTTACCTGACCAATTCTTTTGGATATATACCCAAAAATTGGATTTGCTGGATAATATTATAACTCTGTTTTTAATTTTTTAAAGAACAGTCAACTGTTTTCCCTAACAGCCACACCATTTGCATTTTACCTTCTTACTAATAGTACACAGGGGTTTACATTTTGCACATTCTTGCGATCACTTATTTTCTGTTTTTTGTTTGTTTGTTTTGTTTTTCATAGTAGCCACCTTAATAGGTATGAGATGGTATCTCATTGGGTTTTGATTTGCATTTTTCTAATGATTAGTGGCGCTGAGCATCTTTTCACATGCTTGTCCATTTCTATAACTTCTTTGCGGAAGTGTCTGTTCAATACCTTTGCCAATTTTTAAATTATTTTATTTTATTTTTTTGGTGGTGAGTTGTATATTTCTTCATATATCATAGATATTAACCCTTTATCAGATATATCATTTGCAAATATTTTCTATTATCCATGAGTTGCCTTATCACTCTATTGATTGTGATTTTTTGTTTACAGAAGTTTTAAATTTTGATACAGTTCAACTAATTTAATTTTACTTTTGTTGCCTGTTGCCCATTGATATGGTTTGGCTTTGTCCACACCCAAATCTCATCTTGAATTGCAGTTCCCATAATTCCCATGTGTCATGGGAGGGACTCAGTGGGAGGTAATTGAATCATGCTGGTGGGTCTTTCCTGTGCTATTCCTATAATAATGAGTAAGTCTCACGAGATCTGACGGTTTTACAAAGTGTTCCCCCGCACATGCTCTCTTGCCTGCTGTCATATAAGGTGTGACTTTCCTCCTCATTCACCTTCCGCCATGATTGTGAGGCCTCCCCAGCCATGTGAAACTGTGAGTCCATTAAACCTCTTTTTCTTTATAAATTACCTAGTCTTGGGTATGTCTTTACTAGCAGTGTGAGAACAGACTAATATACCTGTATTTGAAGAAAACGGAACGATATTCATAGGAATCAAATGACTTTTCCAAAGTCAGACTGCTATTAACAGGCAGAGTTCAAATATGAGTCAAAGTCCACCTGCTATGGAATCTCATATGCCTTCTACTATCCTTCTCAGCTTCCATAAAGATAAAAATACATGGGAGGGTGTTGTGCAAAAGAAAGTGTCAAACTAAAGAAAGTTTGAAGATATGAATAACCGTTGTAGGAAATGAGAACAAACTCATGAAAGGAGAAAAAAAGAACAAGAATGCAGATATGAGCAATGGATAATGAAGCAGAAAGAAGTGTGCCCGCGAATGATCACTATAGCATCATTTATATTACAAAACTTTCTAAGTGTTCAGAAATTACACTGTTTAAGAATATACAGTGATTGAATCTTACGAACACTATTCCATTGATACAAATAATATTTTTAAAAATATAAAAAGGGACACTGTAGATATATATACCCTGAACCCACTCAGCCCTCCCCCTTGTTTTATAGCCATTGACATGGGATTAACCCCAGCACCCAATCAGCACACTCCCATCTCACTTGCCACAGGAATTGGTTTAGCAAGCAAATAAAGCTGAACCAATAAGCACAAGGCATTCACTCCCCACGACTCTGAATATAGAGATTATTCAGGAGTAGCAGTAAAACCAATGTCTGTCTAATCATAATAAAGAATCCCTCTCCCTTTTAGTTACATAAGCCAATCACTTCTTATTGTTTAAGACAGTTTTTGTCACTTTCTGTTACTTGTAACTGAATACGCTGTACCTAATACAAATAACTTACTTAGAAAGTTGATAGTAGATTGCTAAGAAAAAAATTTAAAGTCAAAAAATCAAAATAATGCATGGTATATTGATGTCATTTTGCTCTGAACATAACATAAATCCCTATAGCTAATAATATTAAAAGTATGCAAAATATTAACATTCTTGGAGAAGAGGTATTAGGTAATATGTTTTGGGGTTTCTTTATATTTCAAAACTATTCAGCATCAAGGATATATTTATTTTGTAATTAGTGATAAAATCATGGTTCTATATATTTCATAATTATTAACTAATTTAATATTTACAACAGCACTATGAGAAAAGTTTGGTGATTGGGAAACTAAGATACAGCGGGATAAAATAACTCCACCAGGGCCATTCGGCAAGCAAGGGGGCAGCGGACAGAGTGGAGCCCAGGTGGGCTGTTTCCCACTCTGCAGCTTAGCTTTATCCCTCTTCCATAGCCTTGGCTCCAGTTAACTCCTCAAGCACTGTCTTCTGCACCAAAATAGTTTATCAAAGTAGTTTCCCAATAAGGCAAAATAAACAGAAGCATTTATATACTCTGCCAGATAAATAAAATGTTATCTCTCTGTAATTGTGAACAAAATCATAACAAATTATTAAAACTGATCAAATATCATTAGATCTACCAGGCTTTTTTGCCAAAGGGAGACTTGGGAATCTGTGAATGATGGTTGAGTCAAACATGGAGCAGCTGGTCTGTGGCCTGGGATGGGGCAGCCCCACCAGCCAGACAATGTGGGCCTGGACTTGATGGGGATGATGCTAGTAGGTGTTGAGAAAAGACAGGGAAGAACTTGAGAGACAAGTAGGTGGGAAAGAAACAGAAGCTGCTGTTTTGGGGGTAGACTCAACACTTTGATGTGGACATGGAGTAAGCAGCAGAGAGAGAGCCTACCAGGGAACAGGCGGTTATCACAGGAGGGTCCTGGCTCATCTCCAGCATGTGGTATAAGCTTGGCCTCTAGTTCCAGAGGAGACAAGCAACAGATGAACACGAGGAAGTCAGCGTCCTTAGGTAGTGGAGGACAAGGGTGGCTGTCGAGTGATGCCCAGGAGCAGAGAAAGAAGACAGGAATTCTACATGAGACAGGCATAAAGTGGAAGGGAAGATAGGAATCAGGTTGATGAGACTGGGATTGGTTCATGAGTTCAGAGAGGTGCTAGAACAACCTTGGCTGATCCATGACATGATATGGGATGCACTTGCAGAGGCAAAGACCAGAGGCCGTGCTGCATATTCCTCCCTGTATGTATGGGTGGGGATGAGGACAGTCCACTGCTCTTGGGGTATCTACTCAATGGAGCTGAAAAGGAGTTGTCTGTGCTTGCTCTGAGTGTCTTTTTTATACAGCTCTCAAAGATAAGGGTGGTCTCCCTTACCTTTTGGCTTGCCTGGTGCAATGCCTGTTGCTTATTAGTGATAAGAGCCTCTCCTAGATAAAAGATTAGAGGTTCTCCTAGATAAAAGTCCTACTGTATTGATTGAAAGAATGAAGTAATCTTTCCCCCTTTTTAGAAGACCAAAATGGATTTTCTAAGACTCTTGCCTGTTAGAAGTATGTTGGTTTTTCTCTTCCTTTCCTCTGTATTCCACAGCCACATGTTCACTGTAAAAGGCGAAGTAATGGAAGAACAGTTTTATTCCAAGTGTGTACATATTGTTTTCTAAGATAACTCATGGATATAGTTAATCCTGTGATTTGGGGTCACTGCTGTGTTCTGATATTTCTCAAGGGATGCTGCCACTGAAGAGTGCTGAGTTTCAAACAGGCTGGTAAAATAACATCCTCTGCCCTCAAACGCCAGAGGAGCGGGTCTTTGATCCCAGAACTCATTGACGGAGGAAGAGTTGCCATAGAATGTGCTCAGCACGCGGGGTCAGAAGGAAGCTGGTGATTAACAAAGGCAAGAGGTCCAAATATGTATCCCTAGACATATGGCATTTCCCGGAACATGGTACAAGAAATTTTAAGAGGCGGTGCACAAACTTTCTAAAATTACATCAGGAGTTATGTATTCTTCACACATTCATCTATAATTAGCACAATTCAACCTTGATTTCACAGATATTACTGTAGCACCCAGGCAGAAAATGCTGTGTTTACTTCAGTTATAAGCAGTGAAATACTTTTGACAGCTTTGGAAGTAAAATCTCCAGGAATAAAACTTTAGGACTTCATTCTGAAAATGGGTTTTGGTGGTAGTCATTTTTGGTCTTACTTTTGATTTTTTTTAACTATGTGAGGTTTTCTCACATCCTTCCCTTTAAATAATTTCTTATTACTCAACTATTAGCTGCAAAGTGAGTACTAAAAAATTCTGATCAGGAGTTTTGATATGAGCAGCTGGTGGCAAAGTCACTTAAACTACTCAGAGGTGCAAGAAGATCCAACTTTTTCCACCTAAACTGCTCGCTGCCAGCCCCTTCCTTGCCCTAGTGCCCCCAGTTGTCCACAGCACATTGGCTGCTCTCCTTCCTACCCAGCCAATTCCCCAGAAAATCTTACAGAAAATTAGACTGGCTATTCGTTAGGTTCCCTTGTTTATTACTCTCATTTTAAAATTTAATAACATAACTTACATTGTCCTTATGTTTAACATTCTCTTCTATTAATGAAACGTGATATTGTCACTCCTTTTATGTCACACTGATAGGAAAAACATAGGCCTCAGGGAATTAACAACAACTGTTATCTTATAGCTTGACCACACCCCCTTAAATGTTGCCTTTCCACCGTCCTTCACCCCTTTGTCATCCTTCTTATTTTCCCATTTTTCTTTTCTTCCATTGATATCTTTTCTACCCAATGACCTATCATCTATTTGCAAATTTATTCATGACACTTAATTCCTTTATGTTAATTCTGCTTCAATACCAAAAACATACTTGGATTTTCAGGCATCCAAAGCCTCAATACATGTAGTTGCCCACAAAATTGCAACCAAATACAATGAATTAGAAAGCTACTAAGTATTCACTAGCTTCTATTACATCTAATTATCTGAGATCTTTTGAATTACAATGAGATTGTTCATAGTTTAAAACATGCAGGAGTGAATAATTTGTTAACATCTAAAATGCTACTAACTTTACTTGGTGCTGTTATTGGCTTACCTAAAGAGTTAGGTAACTTCATATTCTGCCACATGTGAGGCAAGCTCTCCAGTGAAAGCCAGCCCCTCCTACATCTTTCCTCAACATCTTTCTACTGTGAAGAAATTGTCAAAATGTAAGGAACTTCATAGACCCTTCAGTGGGGAACTGATGGGTCTCTAAGAACAGTCGTAGCTGTCTCTAATGAAAACCATGTATTGATAATTCTCAAGATGCTTTGTGTGAGTTATTCCTTCCTTCCAGTTCGCAGTCACCTTTCACACCTGCTGCTCTGTTATGGATTTTTACTGGTGCAAGTTTCTGATTCCAGAATAGCCTCTTAAATGTGCAGGGTGGAAAAAGGGGAATATTGGGTTATGTTAAAGAATCAATGGGCTGGGCGCCGTGGCTCACGCCTGTAATCTCAGCACTTTGGGATGCCGAGGCGGGCGGATCACGAGGTCAGGAGATCGAGACCATCCTGGCTAACACAGTGAAACTCTGTCTCTACTAAAAATACAAAAACAAAATTTGCCGGGCGTAGTGGCAGGTGCCTGTAGTCCCAGTTACTCGGGAGGCTGAGGTGGGAAAATGGCGTGAACCCGGGAGGTGGAGCTTGCAGTGAGCCGAGATTGTGCCACTGCACTCCAGTCTGGGTGACAGAGCGAGTCTCTGCCTCAAAAAAAAAAAAAAAAAAAAAAAAAAAGGACCAATGAATTTGTGCTGTTGAGGTTCAGTATGTATTTGTCAGCACCTAACAAGACCCAGTTAGATCCATTTAAAAGAATATAAGGCCCTCTCTCAGTGCTGCTTCCCTTCTGGAGTATTTTGGTGATTGGTTGTTTCAAAGGAGACACAATCAGGGTCAGACTGGAGGAAGCTGGACACTGGAACCGGCTCTTCTGTTTCCACATCGTGACAGTGGCTTCCTCTTTCAAGGCATGCAGCAAAGCACATTCTCAGATGATCAAACATGCTCCCCACAAACAGCAAACAATGCTAGTCCTTAGGGAGCTGAAGAGAAGAATTCCAGAAGCCAGAGGATCTCTTTGCTCAGATCAAAATATCAAGGCCACTAGGCCTCCTGTGATGGGACACCTTGGTATTTCCATACCTGTTTTGTCTTGTTTGGTGAAAGCATCCTACTTTGACACATGAAAGTCAGAGGCAACTTGGCTGGTCACTGCGGCAGCAGGCACAGAGGGAAAATCTAGATTCAAATCCACCAACAGCAGCAGTTCTGAGATGTGTGGGCAACTTATCAAACTTATTTGAGCCTCATTTTCCTTATCTCTAAAAAGCAACACCTAACTTTCAAAATCGTGCAATGTTTTACTGAGCTGAGAAACACCCAGCCCTCGGTAGGGGCTCAACAACTCTGCCTTTCTTTGCCTACATTTGCTTTGCTGTAATGTTGTTAATAGAGGCAACCTAATTAACCACTGTGTGTATTAATCTGAAATGGCTGGAACCCTCCAAAGCAACCAAAAAGGATTATCTCACTCTCTAGAAGAAAATCTTTATAATTCTCCTGCAAGCACTTTACAGACACATTACAGTACACATTATTAATGTTCACACTGGAAGCTTCTAGACTCCGGAGAGGATGCAACTGAGACCTGAACAAGTTCAGGGACTTGCCAAAGATGACAGCGACAAGAAACAGCAGAACTAGGGCTGGACCTGAGGCCTCTTGTCTCCTTCTCCTAACAGCATCTGTTAAATAGACCTTGTTTCTTACCCAATTAGTTACATTTTTCTAGCAGAAAAAAGGCAGATCAGGAGACAAAAATGCACATAAACAATCCCATCTTCGCGTGCACTCTTTCTATCCACACATGCGGACTCACTAGTGCATGGCTTAGTTGTGGATGATTCCACAGCTGTCAGATTCACACAAAAGCAACACTTGCAAACATTTTGTGATGTGGTTTTGTAATCCTTGCTAGAGGCCTTTGGGCCTATAAAATAATGAATGGATCATGCTGGGGACTAAGAATAGTATTTTTATGTATGACAAATGTAATCCTGCAGAAAAAGAAAAAAAGACGGTTTTCATGTCACTTAAAATAAAATGTTACTCCCTTCCAGCAGCCTCAGAGCTTTAACAAATGAGAACTTGGTACCATCTCTTAAGATCGCATACTTCTGTAATGTAGCGTGTCAGTGCCGCTTCTCTTTTCTGCTTGATAGAAGTATGTGTCAGTTTCTTTTTTGGAGGTGCAACCACAGAGAGCTGAGGCATGACCTGAATTAACAACCCCAGAACACAAATGGGGTGAGCTTCTTAAGTGACAAGAGCAGCACAAAACCAACTTCGGTTTCCACCCACAAAGCTCAAGCTTCTGCTTCACAAGGCCAGGAGAAGAACGTGGAGTCCTAGAATGGACTCAGAAGTGGCCGAATTATCCCACTTCTTCCTTTTTTTTTTTTTTTTTTGAGATGGAGTCTTGCACTGTCACTGGGGCTGGAGGGTAGTGGTGCGATCTCGGCTCATTGCATTCTCTGCCACCTGGGTTCAAGCAATTCTCTTGCCTCAGCCTCCCAAGTAACTGGAATTACATGTGCCCACCACGGCACCCAGCTAATTTTTTGTATTTTTAGTAGAGATGGGGTTTCATTATGTTGGCCAGGCTGGTCTCAAACTCCTGACGTCATGATTTACCCGCCTCGGCCTCCCAAAGTGCTGGGATTACAGGCTTGAGCCGCCATGCCCGGCCGATCCCACTTTTAAATATGATCATAGGGTTCTGTATAGTCATTGTGGCCAAGTCTTTGTCATCATTTCAACAACTCTGTGAGTGCTTCCTTGGAGTACCACTAGATATCTGTAATTCCCCAATGCTGTATGTTAAATTTTCCCCAGCCAAGCCAGGGGCAAGATTAACTACTGAAAATGATGGCTCCACATAAGCGTACATGTGCCTCCTATTCCTCAGAAAGAACAATCATTGTCTTCAGGGAAGAGGTTCCCTAGACTCATTGTAAGCAAAAGGCCTGGGGTCAGATTGGAAACATGATTTCCATTTTGGGATTTTCTAAGAGAAATTCTACCTGGGACTGTATCAACAAGTCCAAATTGCTTCATCTTTAAATGGCAAAATTACCATGAATTTGATTTGGAGATATTTGAAATATTCAGATTATTTCAATCTCATTTTCTTTTTAGTAACCCCCCCTCACCAAATGCTTTAAAAATAGCTTTAAATAAGTCTGAAAAATATCATTGTTTTGAGCAATCATGCTAAAAATAAAAGGTTATAGATTACCGTATTGACTTCCTAGGAAGACTTACGAAGGAGCTTCTAAATGGGGACTAATAAAAGAGAAAAAGTCATGTAAAAGAGAGTGGGTGAGAGGATGAGTTGAAGCTGGAAGCCACTTAGCTCAAGGTTTTTCTCTCCTTAGTCTCCAGTTTTATTGTTGTTGTTATCGTTGTTTTCCTGTTTCAATTTCATTTTAAAAAGAGGGAGGGGAGGCCTAAGAACAGGTGACGGAGGCCTGGATCCTATTTGGCGCTGAGACACCCAGTAATGAAGGACATGTATCCTTTCTGGGTTTCATTGGCAGGTGTACTGTGTTTTGTCTTCCTTTTGAATTTCCACAGTGAGTCACAGTTGGAGGCAGGCACCTAGCAGCAAGCTTCAGAGGAAAACCAGCATCTCATGGTGCCTTCTCAGTGGCCACAGCAACGGCAGACTGTGCATTTGGATGAACGTCTGGTCCTCTGAAGAAAGGCACAAAACACAGGCCCCTTCTCTCTTGACATAGCATCATCCCTCAGTAGGAGTGGCCCTAATAATGCTTGGAGATTCATCCAGCGAGTGTGATCACCCTAGATCTCAGCCACCCTATAAAAGCTCCCTTGCTGGGCTCCGGCTCCCCACACCTGGCAGTGGGAGCAGCAACAGTGATATTCACCAACAGAAATCGCATCTGCCCCTTTGAGTCAGCACACATTGCCTCTCCGAGGAGCGTCCCCAACAACGGAGAGGTGCCACACATTCAACCCTTCACATCCTATTAAACACACGACAGCTTGCACATGTTAAACACATGCTCAGTCGTGGCCAGACCCAATTCTCTTTTTCTGAACTGCATCTGAACGGTTTATTTGAGCTCCACCCCAAACTGTAGCATATTGATAGACAGAAAAACACAGCCTCATAATTGGGAAAGTTAGGTCTCAGCTAACTGAAGATTCTCAAGAGAAAGTTTCAGTTGAGTTGTGTGAAAGTTTAGTCTTTTAACTAGATCACGAATCCATTATACACACACACACACACAAACACACACACACACACACACACGTATAGTGGTGCCTATAGTTACTATTTGGCAGACTGGGAAGCAGACAGTTATTATACACACACACAAACACACACACATAAAATCTTTGTCTTAATATTTCTGAATGTTGATGTGTTTTTCACCCAATAGTTTAAGTACACTGTAAAATATCCCATCACACATTTGAACAAAAAATGGAATCCTGTGTTCAGACATATATTGAAAACTAAGTACTTGTTTCCCTTTACTTATCATTTGCATTATTTCAGTGCTAGTGTGTTAATACTATATGAACATTCACAAAACCCCACTAGGACTGTACTGTAGAAATGCTTTATGCATGTGACAATTTAGCTAAGGTGATCTATGACCTCATACTGTTTTATACAATTTGAGCTAAACTGAACTCTTTGAAACTTGGAAACATTCAAGAATCCCACTTGTAAAAATATCCAGGGATTTTAAGTTTGTACTAAAATGACAGATTTATAATAAGCAGAAACAGCCATTTCTGTTCTGACTGCCATGTTTCTGACAAAAACAAAACCAGGAAGCACCTACCTCAGCAAAGCCAGCCACTCCTTGAAAGCGTGGGTAATTATTCTATTCAAGCCAGACACTTATCAGTCATCAAAAATGTGAACAGCTTTGATTGACAAAACAAGGTGCTTCCCTTACTCAAGTATAATCTCAGAATGCAAATTCCTTGATTTCTCATTTTCTGCAAGGTATTGTGTTACTGCAATTCATTGTGGAAACAACTGATTTTTCTTAGGTGGCTTTTTCACTTTCAAAGTACTTTAAGGAAAGGAAAATGCTGTGATTATTCATTTTCAGTTATTTAAAAAAAAAAAAAAGCTCTGACCAATTTGCAAGACTTTAAAGAAATCCTGGAGGAACTGATTAGCATTCATTCACTCATTCATTCATTCGTCCCGAAAATAGTTATTTATTGAATACTTACTACATACCTGTAATCACTATTCTAGAAATGAAGGAACAGTTGTTGCAAATTATATGTGTATTTAAGACCCTTACATATACTGGTGAGCGTGTGAGGTGACTGATAACAAGAAAATCAGCAGTTGACAGGCTGTTTGGGAAAATATAACAGGGAGGTGAGGGAGTCTGGAAGCGCATGTGGTCTGAGGACACAGCCAGAGGAGGGTCTGAGAGGTGCACACCAGAGAGCCAGCATGAAAGAACCTCATACACCAGGTTGTGCTGGTGAATTTGGATGGTTCCTAAGGGTAGAATGATGGGAGACTGCCATGAGAAGAGAAGAGAAGATAAACAGGTGGCAGCACCTTCCTGGGCAGTAGCCAAAGAAGGCATCTTTTTTTTTTTTTTTTTTTTTGAGACAGGGTCTCATTCTGTCACCAAGGCTGGAGTGCAGTGGTGCAATCTCAGCTCACTGCAACGTCAACATCCTGGGCTCAAGTGATCCTCCCACCTCAGCCTCCTGAGTAGCTGGAACTACAGAGGCTCACCACCATGCCTGGCTTATTTATTTATTTATTTATTTATTTATTTATTTATTTATTTATTTATTTTTATTTATTTTTTGGCGATGGGGTCTCCCTATGTTGCTCAGGCTGGTCCTGAACTCCTGGGCTCGAGTGATCTGCCCGCCTCAGCTTCCCAACGTGCTGGGATTACAGGCATGCGCCACTGTGCCAGGCCAAAGGCATATTTTAGGAAATAACATTTAAGCAAAGACCAGAAAGAATGGATTCAGGTTTGCAAAATGAGAGTGAAGGTGCCCCAGGCAGTGAGAACCCTGTAGGTGGAAGCTTAGGGTAAAGAAAAATTTCGTGGTCTGGAAAACAGAAAGATGATACATCAACTTCCTGCTGTTGACATAATAAAGTACCACTAACTTGGTATCTTAAAATGACAGAAATTTATTCTTTCACAATTCAGAGGCTCCAAGTCCAAAATTAAGGTATCAACAGGGCCATTCTCTGTAAGTTTTGGGTAGAATTTACCCTTGCCACTGCCTAGCTTCTGGTGGTCTTTGGATCCCTGGTTTTCCTTGGCCTGCCGCTGCATCATGCTGATTCTGCTTCTATGGCCACGTGCTATTCTTCTCATGCGTCTGTGTCTTCACATAGCCATCTTCCCCTTCTATAAGGACGCTGATCATATTGGATTAGGGCCCACCCTAATGACCTCATGCTAATTACATCCACAAAGACCCTATTTCCAAATAAGATCACATTCACAGGTACCAGTGGTGAGGACTTGAACATGTATTTGCAGTAGGGGAGGGAACAATTCAACCCATGACCCAGGGGCCCCCCCAAGGCGGGGGCTGGTGAGCAAGTTGGAGAGGGGTTTGGCTTTGTGGTAATGAGAATGGTGTTGGCCACGGCATTGTAGCCTGTAGTGAGCAGTTAGGATTGTATTCTAAGTGAATAAAGAGCCCTTATATAAAGAAATAGCACCCTGAAGTTTGCATTTTTAAATGGGTTTTTAGATGCTGGGAAGGAACTAATTAGGTTGGAAGTAAGAATGGTGGTAGAGAAAAGAAGCTACTGCCGTGCTGGGGATGAAAGGCCACAGGGTGAAGAATACGCTGGAGGAGACGGGCACGTATTTTGAAGAAAGAAACAACAGGATTTGGCAATAGGCTAGACACAGAGATAAGGGACAGAAAACTGTCAAAGATGACTCCTTGGTTTCTGACAGGGGCAACTGGATAGACTGTAATGTCATATACTATGAAAAAAAAGAGCAGGGTCTGAGCAGGTTTGGAGAGATGATCGAGAGTGAGTTTTGCATATCTCCGGCACCTGGCATGCAGTACTTGGAAGTTAGGAGGCATTAAATAAATGATATCTTTTATGTTTTTAAAAAAGTGAGCTTTGGACATAATAAAGTGGAGATGCTTAGGAGACATTCAAGAATATATTCGATGATAGCAGTCAGACAAATGAGTCTGGAATCAAGAGAAATTTGAGCTGAAAATGTGCATTTTGAAGATTTTAAAATATATGCGAGATAAACCCTATTTTATTTGTAAAGATCGCTTCAATGTGCTATTATTTCTAGATACAATGATAGTTATGGATACACTTGTTAGCTACATGTAACAAAACCAAAATATTTAAGTTCAATTCAAGATAGCTCAGGAAGACAAACCGGTGACACGAAAAAGATGACAACATATTGTTTCCGGGACTCGCAAAAATTAGTGTCGGGCCTAAAGCAAGTCTAAATCATTGATTCTGCTATTGTTGCTCAATCTTTACATTTGTATGCTAATTGGGATACATTTTAAAGTGTGTAGGAAACAAAGAGGGTATTACATTTATAAGTATTTACAAATCATGTAAAAAGTATGCTGGGCAAATTCTACCAGGAGTGGTTTTCATGAATTGTTTAAACTCTCTGCAAGATCACCTTCTTATATTTCCATGTTCAAAGTCAAGATTTCTCTCAGCAGCTCAGGCCAAGACTTGTACCATTTTGTAAAATGCTTTTGTTTCACGTACAAATCCTCCCAAGACCAGACTAAAGAGACCAGATTACTAAGACTCCAGTCTACAAAGAAAAATATTGTACTTGTTAAAAAGATGGCTTGCTAATTGTATAAACTCTAATTTTAAACTGCTCATCTTCTTGTGTTTTCTGCATCCCCCTGACATCCACATGAGGGGCAGTTGGGATTTGAGGAACAAAATTTTGGTTCAGGCAAATTTTGTTTTAATTTGTATTTCAGAACATATCTGCTTTAATGTAACAGTGTGATAAAGTGGGCAAACAGTTGGAGCCAGTGAGATCCTTAAATAGAATATTAAAAAATTGTCTTTGTTTATTTGATGGTGTTAAAACATTTAACGTTCAGCAAAGTTTTCAAAAATATGTATCTTAAAATACGTTTTATATATTTATCTACCTATAATAAATCTTGAATACATACATGTATTATGGATGCATAAATATGCATATGAATTATATGTATATATGTATGTATATATATTTCTTAAATTTAAGTGATAAGTTTATCTTTACAGTAAAATCATTGCTAGAGTCAGTCTCTAGCTGACATTGTATGCTTTCAAAATGGAATGTTTTCTATTGTTTTTAATCTGGGGTGATACCAAAGTACTTTCAAATATTATATATTTAAAAAATAGATTATTATCTTGGAGGTTTTTTAGGAAGAGAAGATAGTGCTGAGTTACTTTGTAAAATATGGGGATGATGAGCCAGGCTAATGTGGTTATTGTGGTCGTAGACTTTTGCCTGGATCAAAACCACAAGCATCAAGAACAAGTAGAGTTTCAAACATCAAATCATTACAATAAATATAATTAACTACTGTAGAGAGGCCAAGCTCAGGAATCTGGGGGAGTCTAAAGACATTGAAGCATATTTTAAAATTATTTTCAGAGAACAGAAATTACATGGTTCCTGAAAGCAATGCTTACACTCAATCTGATTCCATTCATTAGAAAATTTATCCTGGATATTCAGTGTCTCAAGTGAGCGCATGTGGCATCCAATTTGGAGGAATTTGTTTGTTTGTTTTGGGGCTGACTTTAACACTGGGTTATATTTCATCATTAGAATCAGCTATTGTAACCAGTTGGCATAAGACTGGCCTTGATTGGCTTTGCCTGGTTTAGTTTAATAAAGGGATTCAGTTCCAGGGTTGGCAATGCTAAGAGAATTGGATAGAACAAGGAGGCGGGGCGGTTGGGGAGGGGTGGAAAGGCTTGATAACAGCAAACTTTGTCAAAAAGGTAAAGTGCAATCATTAATTTAAAACATCTTTTGTGATGTTGTCATTGCTTTGCATTATATGTTATTGTAACTAAAGACTGAACAGACATAATACCAAAGATATGACAATCAGAAAAGTTGCCTGCAGCAATTTTGACTACAAATATAAGTCATGATTTTAAATAATGCTTTTGAAATTAAACTTCTTCAAGCCGAAATCATAGCTCAGAAATTCAGTGTTTCAACAGAATACTAGAAAATTTTAGAAAATAATGTTCAGAATTTTTAAGCCTAGGATGCTATTTTGAAGATAATTTCATTTAAAAGTAATATTTTTATGTATTTAATTACCCGGGGAATTCTCTTATTCCTTTACTTACAAGTTGATATTGTAGTCATTCTTTTATAACATACAGACAGGCATCTCCAACTCATCCTGTCTTGCAGACCATGCTTTCAGAGACACCTTAATTTGAAATTCACTTACGGATCTTGTAAGACGCAAATTCTGATACAGTAGGTCTGGAGTGGGCCTGAGGTTCTGAATCTGACAAGCTCTCAGACGATGCCAACACCACTGGTTTGAGGACCACTCTATAAGCAGCAAAATCACCAAGAGCTCTTTGTCTTCTTCCCCAAACTTGTTTTCCGTCCTGTGCCCCATCTTCCAGACAACAGCATTATTTGTCCATAAGCATAATCACATACATATCTCTCTGTAGCATCACTACTGCACATTGCCCTCCACTTCTTCCACACTACAGACAGGTACCATGCGTTGGCCACCCCTGCAAACACAAATGCTGACACACCTGGATTTGCACCCTACTCTTCATAAAATATTTGCCCCTCCATTCTCTATTTTTGTTTGTTTGTTTGAGACAGAGTCTCGCTCACTCACCCAAGCTGGAGTGCAATGGCATGATCTCGTCTCACCACAACCTCTGCTTCCCAGGTTCAAGCAATTCTCATGCCTCAGCCTCCTGAGTAACTGGGATTGCAGGAGCATGCCACCACACCTGGGTAATTTTTGCATTTTTTAGTAGAGATGAGTTTTCACTATGTTGGCCAGTCTGGTCTCGAACTGCTGACCTCCAGTGATCTGCCCGCCTTGCTCTCCCAAAGTGCTGAGATTACAGGCATGAGCTACTATGCCAGCCTGCCTTTCCAAGCTCTTATATTTGTCCTCATAATACTCAGAAAAGCTTTGTAATTATCTCTTTATCTGACGAGTGTCTTATTTCACTAGTTTATACTTTACATGCTACAACACAAAGATCTTTCCAAAGCACAACTTTTTATCATACTATTGTATGGCCTCAGTACCATTCACTCAATCTAAACTTTCTTCTCTGTTTTTCATGGTGATAAAACTCTTACCTCTCTTTCAGGTTCCCACAAGGAAGCCTCCTCTTTAAAACCTATTCATCTACCCTTAATAGCAGAAAGAGTATTATCTCCTTAGGGCTTTTGTAACATTCACTAATATGTCTTTCATGGATCCAGCAACACTTTATAATAATTACTTATCATTTTTGCTTTCTTTCTAGACCTCAAATGTTGAAAGGTAGGACTGGATCCTTCTTATTATTTCATTCTCAAAACCCAGTACCATGCTTGGTAGTGAGTAAATTCACCATAAATGTTGAATGATAGAGCTTAAGAAAAATTAAATGATCTAGTTCATTTAACAGGAAAAACTGCTTTCCATATCTAAGATAAATATAAAAATTAAAATGTTGACTACAATTTATCCGTGTCCTTAGCTCAAACAATTTCTCCTATAATTTTTAAATGAACTGTGAGTCCCTGTTAAACATGAAGCATTTAAGAATAGTTGAAAATGCAAAACCTTCATTTTCAATAAGTCTTGAATATTTCATTTCAAAGCTTCAGATTTTTAAAATCAAATTAATTTAAGTCCTTATAATTAGTGAAATTATATAAAACAAGTTAACTTGAAGTAAGGGATAACTATTTGTCAACTACTAATAAGCACATGCAGTACACAAGTCATTTTCAGTGCATGTTTTTTATTGTGTGACTACCATATTTCAAACACCAGCCTCGTGCTAAAAGGAGCAAGAACCAATCTTTGCCAATGAATGACTCATGGTGCCATGGAGGAGGCTTGATACTTCCCCCAGCTTACTCTGTGCCTCAACAAGGTGTATAAAAAGAATGCACGCATGGCCTGCTGTTGGGAATGTTCTTGGACCCGGAGGCCAGTAGAAGCGTCTGGAGGGAAAAGTGAAAGGTGAAGCTAACAAGAATAGTAAGCCATCAGTTTCAACACACGCACACAAACTAGCATCGAGAGAATGAGCCACTTCTTTACAACTCATATTTGCTCTCTATACAGTGTTTTTATACTCACTTGCTTATTTCATCCTTTCAGTAATTCTGAAAGGGGAATAGAGAAAATATGATCTTCCCGATTGTACAGAGGTGTAATTGAAATGTTTTGTTCAAGGTTACACAGGTATAATCAGAACCCTTGTGTGCAGGTGTAAACATAGCCTCTCCTCCACAATATCGCCTTGTGGCCCTTGGGTCTGATCACCACACTTGCCTTTCCAAGGTGGCATCCGGCAAGACTGCTGTCACCAACAGGAACACCAGCAATCTGAGCAATCCCACAATGCAAAGCTGCAATCTGGTGTGGGGTAAACTGCGGCTACTTGAAACCATGTTGTTTACCTGCCATCTTGAAATTTGATCTTTTTTTCGTTTTGCTTTGTATTTTGCTTTCCCAGTTGTTTATATCTTAGCCAGTGAAATGAATTAGAAGATATGTGATCAAGACAAATGAAAAAGTCTTGCACAAGTGTGAGCAGAAGGAAGGAAAAGGTACCTGGGCCAAAGTGGATATGGAAGAATTAGCAAAACTGTCGATAGTGATGCTAATGACAACCACTCTGAGTTGGCATCTGTCTTAAACTAAAAAACAGGTTCAGTTGTCTCAATAGGAGTTCACAGTTTTAATGTTTACCTTTAGGCATGAAAACTGCAATAACGAATTTAATACAACAAAAAAGCAGAACTACAAGGTCAGGCACCATCTCATGGACTTTTCCTCATGAAGATAAGCCCAAATCTTGCAGGTAGCAATTCAAAATTAAAAATCAGCAGGTTAAAATGTTGATAGGCTTTTGGAATCTGAATTACACATTTCTTTCCTTTTATTCTTCATCCATGTTTGGATTTGTTTTCAATTACTGCTGCAAAACACTTCCCCTGCAGCACAGGAAAAATGTGAAATTCTAAAGGCTGCTACTATTTTTCTGGCCTATCTGTTTAATCACTTGACCATCTAAATACTATATTTTGATTGTAAAAGTGGTCTCAAGAGAGGCTGGATTGAAGGCAGTTAATTTTCTTTAAAGGAAACAAGTGGCATAAACAGAATACTGACGGGGCAGAAACCAGAGCTGTCAGAGTCCATATGCCTTATATTTTTAGAACAGGATGCAGCAAAACAGAAGGAAAGGGATCTAGGTAAATAAATGAGACACCGTTTGTGACAAGCAAAAGCTTTTTTTTACCTACTGAACAAACATGAAGACTCCAGTAGTCTTTGGCAGCAACTCCATAGGACAAAGCCAAGACTGAGAGCTGTTATTTATGTAGTGATCCAATCTTTTTCCTGAATGTCTTTATATATAAAAGGCAGACCATTAACAATGGAATATTAACCAATTTAAATGTAATAGCTTGCCCATGTGGAGACGCTGCTGCTGAAATGTATCCCAACAATTATTTACGGGTCTCCACGGCTCTTTATCTGAAAGAGGGAGGCAGGAGCCGCGACCACAAATATATTTTTTTCCTCTCTTATGATCCATGAGAGATATAAACAAGATGATGGTGCTCTGAATCTATTTAATTGACCTGACTGTAATAAATTGCAGCTGGATCTTTTCCCTTTATTGTGCTCTAAAGCCACTCAAACTTCAGGCATTAGGAAGTCATCATATTCTGAAAGGTTTATCTCAGAGTCATAGAATCACAGACGGCCAGAGCTGCAAGGGGCCTTTTTCATCCTTCTTTTGCTTTCCCAGAAAGCCAGGTTTAGGTTTGGCTGTCAGCCCATGAAAACCTTCCAAACAGTTATCAAGAACAAAATGGGTTTCCAAAGCCTGCATTATAGAATATATAAAAGCTTTTATTATTTATTTTAAAGTGTAGACATAACATCTGCATACATTTTGTGGATGAGGTTTTAAAAGAAAAGAAAAAAAACTCATTGGCAACTAATAAGGTGTTTGTGAACAAACAGGTAACTTGGATCACTGATATTTGTCTTTTTCAACATAAATCAAGACCCATATTTTGATATTGCCTTGGACTTTGTCTTCCATTTAAAAGCATGAACATAAATATGTCTGTAGAAAAGCACGTCTTACGATCGTGTCTACCTGAGGCAATGAAAGTCAGCTGGGTCTGTACAGTTGAGTTCATTTTAGCCAGAGGCTCCCAGTCTGTCTGCACAGATGCCAAACAGCACAAATTGGGACTTGCACCGAGACACATTCATCACAAACAGGAGCATGCCTGAGCACAACTTCATCTAATTTGGCAGCGTCAACAGCTCCCAGGAAACAACAGTAGCATGGGCTGAAGCTCCCAGCATCGTCTTACCAGCAAGAAGTCGCTTCTGAGCAAAACGCTCAGGTGTTTCACCAGGGATGGATGCAAGGTCGAACGTATCAACAATGATTTTAACAGTGCCTTGTTAATGAAGACAATGATGGTTCAACCACCAGTTTTATCTGTCAGGCACTTTCATACACAGGTAGTGATACATGAATAACAGAATTGTATTCAGATAACGATGGTCTACAGTGGTATTTTCTCTGCTGAATTCCAGCTGGTGAGTGAAGCATTTTGACGAATGTATAGCCATGTTCTGTCAGAGTTACCACAAATGCTATAGAATTGTGCAGTACAGTGGGGTAACCACTAGCCACAGGTGGCTATTGAGCACTGTAAATGGGGCTAATCAAAACTGAGATGTACTGTGCATATAAAATACATGTGGTATTTCGAAGAATTACTGTGAAAAAGGATGTAAGTTGTGCCATTAATAATTTTATGTTGAATATATGTTAAAATGCTTGGATGTCTTGGATTATACAAAATACATTATTGAAATTAATTTCGCCAATTTGCATTTTTTAATGTGACTACTAGAAAAATTTGAATTACATGTGTGGCTCATATTCATGGCTCATATTGTTTTTAATTGGGCAATGCAACTATAGAATGTATGGCTAATTTTTAAGCCAAAAATTATCAGCTTTATTTATTTTTTCAGTCATGCTGAATACAATTTAGTTTTCCAAGTGGATCAGAAATTATTTTCATATTTTTCACAACCTCAAAATAAGTTTTTGGGATGTTGAATTATGGATTTATGGATTTTATTCCACATCAGATAAGCTATGTAACTTTTGCATGTAATCGACATTCTCTGAAGACAAAGTATAGCATTCTACAGATAAATAGTAAAGAAAACAAATTAATGTATTCATTCAAAAAAATGTGCTTTGGGCCTATTTGGCACTAGGTAGTGTGCTGTGCTCTGGAGGGCAATAAAAAAATAAGACAAGTTTCCTGCTTTCAAAGAGTTCTCTGTCGCATGGAAGGGATGATCTTGCATATAGATGAAACTACAAAAAAAAAAAAGGAAAGAAAATTAAAGAAGAGAAACAAGATCAAAATATATGTGGAAACACTGTGATGGAAACAACTGACTAGCCGGTGGAATGGGAGGTGACCTGGGAGCTGGATTTGAAGTGGAGTCTTCCCAATAACCCTACAATGTGACAGGACCCTCGTTTTGAAGATGAGGAGGTGGAGGTTTGGCGAGGTAAAATCCCTGGCACATAAACAGAGGTGGGGGAAGCAAGGACACGAACCCAGATGAAAAGGACCGTGAATCCTATCATTGCACAAGCTCCATTAAGGAAGGCCAGTGATGGGAACGTGGAGGGACAGTCCTTACAGAGGAAGTGTCATTCTAAGGAACTCAACAACAAAAAGCTCTGTGTGTCCAGGAGGGCAGGGTGATTCTCTTTGCTGATCATAAGGCCTGGTGAAATAAATTGGAGGATGAAAAATCAGTTCCATTCTCTGTAACACCACAATTTTCAAAAGGTTAAGACCACTGTCTTGCTAAGACTCTACTTGCCATGACATTTGGCTCCATCTGCATTTCTCCCATGCCCCCAGCGGCAGTCCTGTAACCCAGCTATACGTGTTTATGGGCAGGCCACTCGCTTGTGATGAAGGCTGGGAGGCTGGAGGCTCTTTCCTCCAAATGCTTGTTCATCAAAAGTCCTCAGCCAGGGATCCCTAAAAGGAGAGTGACAAAGTATTTCTGCAAAGGTCCAGATGGTAAATATTTTCAGTTTTGTAGGCCAGTAGGTCTCTGCCAGAAGTATTCAACTCTCCTGTTGGAGAATGAAAGTAGCCATAGAAAATACAGGGAAAAAAAAGGGCTTGGCTGTATGTATTCATCTACATTGTATTTGTGGATACTAAAATTTGAATTTCATACAATTTTCACGTATCACAAAATATTATTCTTTTGAGTATTTTCAATGAACTAAAGATATAAGAAGCATTCTTAGCCCACTGAGCCCATCCCTATGTGCACCTCCTCTGGGACAGTCATCTTTAGCAGGTACACCTAGGTCCCTTCACTTATTACTTGGGTGAAGTCATTTTTGAGAATCTTCATCATTTTTCTACTTTAATTTCAGAAACATACAAGAGTAATCTATGAGCACATACTAACAGGTTGATACTCCCCTTAAAGGTGGCAGTGAAAATGGATTAAAATCCTCCTAATGTGGCCTTCTAGGACTGGCTATCCTGCAAGCATCTGGATAGAATGTTTGATTCACACTGTCTAAAATTGTATTTGCACTATTTGCTGAACTGTGCTTAGAAGTGCTCAAAGAAACATGTTCTAAACTTGTAAAATTGTGGGTTTTTCCTTATTTTTATGCTAGTTAATATTCATCAGCTCCTCAGAGGAGAAAAAGCAGGTCCATATACTCTATTGCCATATCTACTCTACCTGCTAGGCTCTCAGAGTAACTTATATTTACCTAGCAGTTCCAAGGAACAAAACTCTTCCGAGAGTCATTTACTTAATCCTTGCAACAGAACTAGGAGGTGGTTCTTATTATCTCTTGCCTACAAATAAAGAATCTGAGGCTGACACAGTGACAGGCATTCCAGCCGCACACTCCTCCCCTCTGCTGTCTCTTTGAGTCCCCCACTGCCCCTGTCCTGCAGCCAGCAAATTCAACACCTGGCTCCCAAATCATCCCAGGACAAGTGGGTTTCTCCAATCCCTGCTTCAGTGGAAGTCATAACCCAGCAAGGGACGTGGAAACCAATAACTGTACTACAAGGGGCTGAGTGCTCTCAGAGACAGATGAGAGAGGGGCCGCCCTCCAAGCAAAGCAGACAAGATGAATGAAGATAAAAGGGAAGAAAGAACTAACACAGCAGAGGAGAATACTATCTTCACATCTTTCCATGCTTCGCACTTATTCGTACCCTAATTAAAAATGTTTTGGTATTTTTGTGAAAAGAATGTCAAACAGAGATGCCTCTGAAATGAGGACAATCAATGGGTCTGTTTTAGGGTTATTAGACCCTGAAAGTTTAAATCAGAAAGTAATGTACTTAAGCACGTGTCAACATAATTTAAGAACAAAACTGTTTCCTCCACTGACTGAGCCTGTACATTTGCACGGCCCTCAGCATTGTCATAATAAAATACCATTTGTTAAAATTTCATTTGTTCTTACGTAAGAAGCAATTCTAATACTGACAAAGGAGTGTCCGTTGTAAAGCCAGGAAGCTTGATGGTTAATACCAATTGCTTGCCCTGGGATATTGTCATTTGTGAAAAAGTTAACTACGATAATGCCACCATCTCTTGCCAATCTGTCATTAGTAAGAGGGTTAGGAGAAATACTTTTAGCCCAATTATCATTCCAGCTGCTTGTCTGCGTTAGTTGTATTAGCACAGCTGAGACTTAGCATAAAACCTAAACTACAATCAAATGATTACTCAGTATTTTCTTTTAAATCAGACAATTGCTCCCCTACATAGAATAATATGTGAATTCTGTTTATTAATTGAAAGAAAGATGAAATTACAACTCAATATATACGAAAGAGCATTGTATTGTTTCTCACATTGAAATTAGTCAAATATATCAACATTTATATGGATGATTTGTATTAATAGAGAGAATGAAAATGCATTTGAAGACAATGCAAAATGAATTATTCAAATACATAATCCAAAAAGGAATTTTATGTTTTGTTTTATAATTTGTTTGAAAAACTACAAAAGCTGAAAATCGGCATTTCTATGCATTGAAGGAACCTTGCAAAAAACTTAAAAAATCACAAAGCCTACTTGGTTTCATTTCCATCACAGCAATTCTGATTTCCAACAACCAAGATAATACAGGCCTTGCCACCACCTTCCTTACATCTAAAAATGAATATTTGAAAATTTGAGAATTGACTTCAAAAACATTGAAACATACTATGAAGTTTTGACTCAAGCTTCAAGTCCCAACAGACTGGCCAAGCAATCGCCGAAATTCTCAGGTTTCAGAAAGAACTGGGGCCACAGTGTACACTAAATTGAAGCAAAATTCCAAGCACTTGGGATCAGTCCTGTACTTCCCTATTCCCACCGAGGCTCCTGCGAAAATGTCGCCTCCTAGGTCTTCTACTCCTACAGTCCTCAGTGTGAGGTAGAGGCATCTTAGGGCACAGGCTCCGGATCCATCAGAGTGAGGAAACAAATGTCAGACCCACTCTTTATGCTTTTGAGTCTATAAAAGCAGAAAATAACCTTTCCCAAAAGTGTAATCAGCACAAGTAGCCTTGCTCAATCCATATTTGCTAATCAGTTTTAGAGATCCTGTATCTAGCATTAACTAAATTAATCTTTACAAATTAAGTGATGCCTTCACCATAATATTCCCCCCCAAAAAATCTCCCAAATCAAAACGAAATAACTCTGCAGTTCAAAAGTAATACTACTAATATAGACACATGTGAACAATAACAAAGTAGGAAAGCTGATGCTTCCTCGACTTTAAACATGAGCCACACACACAATCTGTTCCTTAAAGGTAATGATGTCTTTTCAATAACGTGTGCTTAGGCTTTTGAAAAAATAATGTTTGATATATATTTGGAAATATAACCAACTCCATGATTATTTTGCTGGAAGCAAAGTGTCACTTGTAAAACTTTCAATTCTGTGTACTTAAAAACGTCAAATATCGAATTTTTTCCTAACCTATTAAAAATTCAAATGACAAGTTTCAGTGTGTCTTGCATTTGTTGAAGGTAAAAAGTGCAAGTAAGTCACAATACCTCCAGTGAGTTTGAAAGTAATTGATTATTGACATCAGGAAAGCTAGCAATTGATCACCCCCATTTCAGAAAAATCATTTTTTTTTCCAGCAACACCGACACCGCACTCCTGCCTTGTGGCTCCGCCTCTGTGTGTGATGTTCACCTACGTCATCTCTGGTAACTTTAAAAGCAAGAATGAGAAGAAGTGTCAGATCAGGGGGAGGATTTATACACCAGTCTGCCCAACTCTTCACTTTAACCAAATCACTCCTGCTTTTTCTAAAATCTCTCTGTAGTGAAGTAGATAATCTATTGTCTAGAATTGAAAGGTATGCTTCAAATACAAGGCAAATAAGTGGGGCTGCTGTAACTTTAGGGTGAAGATTAAGATGAAGACATGATACTCTGTTAAGGAAAGTCTTTTTTTCCAGGCTTCCCAAGAGACTGAATAACAAGTGTCATTGGGGCAGAACGTACTACTGCATCCTGAGAAAGGCAACAGATGTTTGCAAATATGCCCCATCTATCTGATTTTCCACACACGTGTACATCTAACATCATAAGGTCTACATTTATATAACTACAGGAGTAATGAGTGTTTAAAAAATAAGTTAAAGGTGAAAGAACTAAAGAGAACATAAAACTTAAATTCAAAATCTGAATCATAAGGAAATATGCTTAATTGCTAAATATTACTGTAAATTTTCCATAGGTATTTGGCTATACATGATCATAACAAATCAATAAATCAAATCTTATATCCTACTGTCATAAATACATCACAAAATTATATTTGTTTGTTAAATTCAGTACATTGACAAAATGAATTTTAACTATTTCACAGTCAAAAGTGTTTGCAGTAATGTGAATGCTGATAATATGGCAAATATGGAGTTCTCTGTACATCTTTCCAAAACTCTAATTGACTAAAATGCACAAAATCCATAAAAAAACACATTACCATTTAGAAGACAGTCACATTATCTATGCTCATACATGAAGGCGAAAGCCACATTCATTAGCTTACAAAAGGATAAGTGTTTTATCCTAAGATGAAACTGCCTTTGCAAAAATCATAACAGGTAGAAAATTATGACAGTGAAAATGATCTGATCTAACCAACCTTTTGCCTTTAACCTTCAAACTGCCCTTGGTCATTCCTCGGCATGGGCCAAGCTAACTTTGAGAGAAAATCAGTTTATAATTTAAATGATAATAGTCCTTGCTAAAATTAAACCACCTTTGTAAAACTAATGAAAATCTACCAGGTTAGGAAGATGAGAGGGGCCTGACTTCTGCTAAGATGTGAGTGTAAACGATTGCGAGCCATTATTCTGGAGGTCATAAAGATTTGCAATTTTCCCAATTAAATAACATTACTAATGTAGAAACTAAGATTGGCTTTTTGAGATGTCTTTTCAGGCTTTTGTATTTCTGACAACCGAATGGCCCTATCCAGACCAGCGACTCCTCTGTGGCCCCCACTCAGAAGCAGGCTCAGTGCAGGAGGGCCACTTGGCACACCCCTATGATCGCATCTTCGGCCAATAAGCATTCCTCTTCCCACCAAACTATCCTTGAAACACTGTATCCTCTGAATTTTTGGAGTCACAATAAAACTGATTTGAGTCATAATAAAACTCCACTCTCCAGTTCAGCCGGCTCTACGTGTATTAAAAACTTTCTCTATCATAATTCCTCCTTTTTGATAAATTGTCTGTATCTAGGCAAGATAGATCCATTGGGTGGTTACAAGAATATCTTTTTTTAAAGTCTTTTAAGGCTGGGTGCAGTGGCTCATGGCTGTAATTCCACCCCAAGGTGGGTGGATGGCTTGAGGCCAGGAGTTCGAAACCAGCCTAGCCAACATGGCGAAACCCCATCTCTACTGAAAATACAAAAAACAGCCGGGCATGGTGGTGGGCGCCTGTAATCTCAACTACTCAGGAGCCTGAGGAAAGGAGAATTGCTTGAACCCAGGAGGCAGAGGTTGCAGAGAGCTGAGATCGTGCCACTGCACTCCAGCCTGGGTGACAGAGCAAGACTCTGTCTCAAAAAAACAAAGTCTTTTAAGCATTTTCGCTTTTAAATATAATTATTTAAAAAAAAAAAGTTTGGTCTTCCTTTTCAAAGAATATATGGCTTAAGGTGTTTCTAAAACGTATACTGATGGGCAATTGTTCTCCAAAAGAGGGCTTTAGTGCCTTAAACCAATGCCATTTGATGGTATAGTCCTCATTTGAGGTGTAGAACTCTCTCCTTTACTGAGGGATGTAAGAATAAAGCAAATCATTTCCACAATTATTTTTCCCAAGCCTGCTCCATAAGTCTCTCTCGTCATTGTTTTCATAGCAAGTCACTTGTAATCCATGGAGTTCATCATCTTTGGCTAGCAGTATCTTTTCCCAGCAACACTTTTCTTGTTCACCTTTGTATCTCCAGCACTAAGCAGGAGCCTCACATCTTGTAGATATCGCAAAACAAATGTCTGAAATAAATGAATGTATGAATGAAAACAAAATGTTAAAAGCATAACTGGTTTTAGGTAGGTCTTGTAAGATCAGTGGCTTTAACAACTTTTTTACATTGAGAATAGTGATAGGATGGAAAGTTTTTGTGCCATCCGGGCACTGACTGGAGGCTGGGTGGTAAATCAGAAATTTACAGTTTTTTCAAAGGTGGTTTCAGGAGGAGACCATCAAATCTATCTTCCCAAGGAGTTCCAGGCTGGATTTTTTTTTTTTTTTAGATAGGGTCTTGCTCTGTCTCCCAGGCTGGCACAATCTTGGCTCACTGCAACCTCCACCTCCTGGGTTCAAGCGAGTCTCCTGCCTCAGCCTCCCAAACAGCTGGGATTACAAATGCATACGACCACGCCTGGCTAATTTTTGCATTTTTAGCAGAGACAGAGTTTCACTATGTTGGCCAGGCTGGTCTTGAACTCCCAACCTCAGGTGATCTGCTCACTTCGGCCTTCCAAAGTGCTGGGATTACAGGTGTGAGCCACCACGCCTGGCACAGGCTGGGGTCTTTAAGGGGATCATAAAGTCAAGGGAGATTGGAGAATTGGAGTCTACCATGTCAGCTGGTCTGCAGGGTCCCATTGACTCAGCAGGTCTGAGGGACCCCATGAATTCACCAAAGAAGCTGATTCACCAAAGAATGCAATTTCCACATCCTAATGATTTCATTCCAATTAACCCCATCAATCAACAACCCCAATTCTCCAGTCCCTTGACCACTATGATCCCTTTAAAGACCCCGGTCTGGAACTCCTCGGGAGATGGAGTTCAGAGTCTCTTCCTGAAACCACCTTTGCAAAAATTATAACAGAAAATTATTACAGTGAAAAAGATCTGACCTAACGAATTCCATCTTGTTTCTAACCTCCAAGCTGTCCTTATCCATTCCTGGGCACAGGCTGAACTAACATTAGAAGAAACTTAGTTTATAGAATGACTTTGAAACAAAGAAGATAAGAGCTCTTTTCCAAAACAAATCTCCTTCTTTCATGAGGACTAGACTGCCTTTGCAGGACTAACAAATTAGCCATAAGATTAGAAATTATGGTTTGGGAGTCTCTGCTATAAAACCTGGGATCGGTGCTTGAGATATTTCACAGGCGCTGCATTCCAATGCACCAGCTGACGCCACCCAGATCGATAAACTGGCTCATCTGAGCTTGTGGCCCCCACTCAGGAACTGTCTCAGACCAAGAAAACAGCTTAACTCCCTATAATTTCATCTCCAACCCAATCAATCATTAATCAGCACTCTTCACCTTCTGACTCCGGACCCATGAAATTATCCTTAGAAACCCCAATCCCTGGGTTTTTGGAGAGACTAACCTGAGTAATAATAAAACTCTGTCTCCTGTACAGCTGGCTCTACATAAATTAAACTCTTCCTCCTTGCAATTCCCCAGTCCTGATAAACTGATTCTGTCTAGGCAGTGGGCAAGAAGAACTAACTGATTGGGCAGTTACACTCTTGTCTTCTCACTTGTGCCATGTGATCATTAAACTCTTTCTCTGCTGCAAACTCTGCTGTCTCAGTGTAGTGGGTCTGTTACTGTGCAGTGGGCATATGAACCTACTGGTCTTGTAACACTCTTGGGTCAAAGGAGGGGCACCACCAGCTGGGGCTAAGAGTCATGAAATGCATCTGCAAACAGACAACACACTTTTTTTTTCCTCTAACAACAGTAAAACGAGAAAAAGATAAAGCTTCCCGTCCTTCAGGTATACCAAAAATACACATCCAGGTATGCATTACAATTTAGTGTGTGTACTACTTTCCCTTTCAAAATTGTATCGATGTTAATTTTTACTTATGAAATTATTTGGAAATAAAAATCAAAATAATTATAAGGGCTAATGAACACAGTAGAGAAAGTGTAAGACATGATAAAATCATATTCCAAAATTCCTATGCCTTCCAAGGACATCTTTAAGACAAGATCTTTAATATTTGGGATTGTGAATGTACAACAAGTCAGTCTCTAGACCTCACAAGACTCTCAGGTTCTCCAGCTACTTAGTGGAACTTGTATAAGCCTATCTCTATTTCCTGGGTTCCTTTGAAAAACAAGATATGTTTTTAAATTTTATATATATATGTATGTGTACATACATATATATATATAAATTCCAAAGTATTTTGCTATTTTTATTCCTTTATTTAAGACTCCTCTGAGCTATATTAACTCAAGTCATAAGAAAATAGGCAGAGGTGCATGTAGAGGGGAAGAGGTAAAAGCCTACAATATCTAGTTATATCAGATGTTATTCTCTGCAGTAAAAATGCAGAGGGATAAAATTTTCCAAAAACCTCCTATTTCTGTACGTAGCATTCCTGCCTGAAAGCCAGCTCTCATAGTAACCCCTAGTAAAAAAGAAACCTCAGGAAAAGACCTTCTGTTTGTACCTGTTTGACTTCATGAGGGGAAGGAGTAAAGGAGCAAATGATGGTGAATTATGTTTGACAGGAAGGAGACGAATCTTGGACTTGATAATTAACAAAGGGTCTCTTTAAGGAATAGATACATAAAACCTTGTGTATTAGTCCATTCTCACACTGTTAATAAAGGTATACCCAAGACTGGGTAATTTATAAAGGAAAGAGGTTTAAATGACTCACAGTTCAGCATGACTGGCGAGGCCTCAGGAAGCTTACAGTCATGGCAGAAGGGGGAGCAAACACTTTCTTCTTCATATGATGGCAGCAAGGACAGGTGCTGTGCAAAAGGGGGGAAAGCCCTTTATAAAATCACCAGATCTCATGACAACTCAGTCACTGTCATGAGAACAGCATGAGGGTAACTGTCACCATGATTAACCTCCCACCAGGTTCCTCCCACAACATGTAGGGATTATAGAAACTACAATTCATGATGAGATTTGGGTGGGGACACAGTCAAACCATATCATTTGGTACTGCGACAACAAAGAAAAAGAAGGCATAGAAAATAGGGCAAAAATGTTTTCATTTTTAGATTGAGTAACTTTAAACAGCTAAAAGAAAAGCATAACTATTATTTTATCTGGAAGACACTGAATAATGTTATCTGCAGAAAACAGAATATCTAGTTTTCTCACTAATTCATGCTTAGAGATAGTTAGTAAAAAACTAGATGCTTCACAAAGCCTCTGGGAGGGTCAGGAAAATGTACTTGGATATAATCATAGAAATGGAGCCTGGACAGATCCTCAATTGTACTAGGAAGGTGCCCCTGCTGAAAGGCCACTGTTGCTATGAGCTGCTCATCTTCAATGTCTGGGGATGGAGCTGCAGAGAAAACAGATACTTGCCCACACTCTAGAAAAAAACGCCCTCTTTCTATGTGTGTCCACAGCTTCACAATCCTCATGTCCATGCCCAAATCTCATCCAGATGCATCAACAGAAACTAGGTCAAATATGTGATTTTGCTTTTCTCTTATCAATGGTACATGGAGGCAAGCTCAAGGAAGTTGTGTGTATATTGAGTGACCCAACCATAGAGTACTTTTACTGTTCTAGGACCTTGAGACACTTCAGTGAACAAGATGAAATGATGTTACTGCATATTTGAATGAGGTCATCATTAGGCATTCTAAAGAGTATGGTGAGTAGTACAGGTTACTTTAGGCAAAAGCGAATTTGGCTTCTAGGTCTTGTTCCATCCTGGATTCCCAGTGTGACTTAAGTCACTTACTTCTCTGTGCTTCAATTTTCCCATCACCGAAAATTCATGGCTAATAAAATGTGCCCAGTTTTCTCAGTCATGGTACAAGCAGGAAGTAGAAGTCACCTGAGACGGTTCAAATGAAAATGCTAATAAAAGAATTACTTATAAAGGTATGGGCAGGTTGGAAAAATAGACAGACACTCTGAGACTATTAACAGTAGGATGTTGTTACCAACCCCAGGACTGAATGGAAAAGCAGTGGGAATAGTGTTAGCGAAGCCCACTGAGCCCTAGAGCTATGTAGGATAGATGACGTGGAGGGAGCACTGGCTAGAGAATGGAACAGCCACTCCTAGAGACATTGCCCTAATCTCTCCCAATGCATCCCACATCTCCTCCTAGTGCCCACTGGAGACCAAGCCCAGGAAGCCCGCTGCAAGGAAGCCTGGTGAAGACAGAGCCCCTTCTAGCAGGGCACACAACAAAGAATGGCCTGGGGAGAAAAATGGACGATCTCCAATGCTGCTAAATATCCCATAGAGTGATTACTAGGATTCCATAAGATCGTATACACAGATGCACACTTTAGAGAGCATTGGAAGTGTTGATTTTAAAGTTGATAATATTTGTATTAAGGGTAACTTCCATTTAGGACATGCTATTCTTTATCCTTCTCTTACCAAAGAAACTTTGATTTTTCTAATTAGTTCATGAGACATGAGAAGCAGTTGGAATGAGTTCAAAGAAGTAAATGAAGGATCATGAATAAATTTGAGAAGGCTAGATAGTCAGATAAGTGGGGGCCAGAGACAGGGTCTTAAATGAAAAGTTGTAAAACAAGGATTGTTGAGGCCAAATGGATAGGAGATGAAGGGATGTGAAATTTAGCCACGTGTTAGAAAAGATCATTGCAATCAATCCTCCTGATTTTTACTTTAAAGTAAATATTATTCTCCAGATTTAATGTAAAAGATAGAGCAGTAATGGAATAGTAATGACAAGCAATACAAGCAATGAATCAACTTACACTCTTCCTCGATTTCATATAAGGGGCATACTTCTTAATTGTGAAAGAATAACATTTTAAATGAATAGCATTTCTCCCTGGATTAAAAAAAACAGTCTAGCTTCCTTAGTTTGGTAGATATAAACATCACCAACTTAAAAATGAGTTACAGAAAATATCTCTCTAAAACAAATATTCAGGACAAAAGTCTTTCAGAGAAGAATGATCAGCAGATGTGAGTAGTGACAGATATCACAGAGTGATTGGAATTCTAGCTTAAAGAGAACCTTTTCTTTCCTCCTGAGTGATTTTACTGTTTTTCACAGTTGCATTCTTCTGCTAAGGTGAGTAAAAATAAGAAAATTAACATGTTAAAACTGCATGAAAAGAAAAACATAAAATCCAGTATGTTTGTTTATACTTTTGTCAGATTTCATTTAAGAATCTGAGATTGGAAATTTTAGAGTAGAAATTGGGTAGGGATTAGACACTCTATCATGTTTTCATAGTTTCTATTGGCATTGGGGTCCGAAACATAAATTGAATCCATTGTTAGAGTGGTGCTGCTATGAGAAAAGAAACAGTGAACCTAAGCTCCAAAAATCCTCTCTAAATCTGCCTTTTCAAAACTGTTGCTTTGGGAGGATGAGATAACACGGGGCATTGTCATAGTGGCCCTTTGGCTGTGCACAAGAAACACATACCTCTCAGCAGATAATAACCAAAAACACAGTAAGTGATTTAATGATGTCAAGAAGGCACCAACTGGATATCAGCCACCTTGCTAAAGCTCAATACAATCAGGTATATTTACTAAGAAATAATGAACAAGAACCACGTAGGAAGATCCAAGCTAGTAAAGATTAAAGCTAAGGGCAAAAGGAAATGTTTGCATAAGTCTGAAATATTCAGATTAAAACTGTGGTGCACCAGTGTTTGGAAGAATCATTGCTTGTTTTATGAGGACTGGGTTCACTTAAAAATTAAAATCTTATAGCTACCAAGATGTAGGTTTTCCAAAAACCAAATGACTACAATTGTGTGTTCACTACCTGCCGCCTTAAGTCTCTCTGCTTTTAGCCTCACATGCTCTCCTGTAGATTTGAAGTAAAATTCCCACCAAGCTAAAGATCTGTTTTAGGCCAGCCTTATGAATGGACACCATTTATACCATTCATCTAGTGCTTTGCCTTTCTTGCACAGAATGAAATATGGACACTCATTGTATTACACTCTGAAGGTAAAAAGCTGTGGCTAGATTGACAAAATAATTATGTAAATAATGATAGACGTCTAAGGAAGACTAATGGCTGAAAAAGCCGAATAACATTAAAAAGTTAATATATTTAATGTTAACCTTTGTAGCTTTCAGTAATAATTCAAATACAGGAAAATTGTTGTTGAAAGCATAGTAATATTAAAGCAGAGAGCAAAATGTCATGGTAATAAATGAACCCCCCAGTTTTCTGGGAAATTGGCAGGATATTATTCTACTATAACACTAAAAGCTAAACAGAAATTTTTATTAATATTGAGTGCCATTATTCTTTGTTGTACTGGATTTGCCTGGAAAATGGAGACTTTTTATTTCTAATTATGTATTTCAATCAAAGACCTAAACATCTCAACATAAAAGCTTACAAACAAAAACTGTTACAAGACAGAAGAGAAATAATCATTTAAATTCAAAGTACACGACACTTAGTTGGATTTTTTAATTAATATATGATGAGTAGCTTATTTAATAAGTGAGTTTTTAAAACTTCTCAGCTGTGAAGATTATATAATTACTCATAAAACATAGTTTACCTCCAAAATATATGGGGGATAATAATTATAATGCAAGAGGAGGTTGAGATTAGAGAGATGGCGATGAGATGATATCTTTATTTTAATTTCAAAGGTGGAAGGTGGTTTGGGAAGAGTGAAAGAAGGTAAGGAACTTAGTTAAGGGAAAATAATGATCTCCAGAAATCTGGGTATTTGAACAATCTGGCCAATATTAACACAGAAATAATATCTGTTTTCTTATTAGCTTCCTTCAGGTGAGACTTGAGATCTCACAGGGAAAAAGATCGTGATTATTTGGTGTTTGTTTTTATATAAAAAGACATTGAGGACTGAAGATGAAGTAAAGACTTGAGAGTTCGTAGATGGGACTCCCAAAACTTGCACTGCTGTTTTTGAGTTTTGCATTTGTTTCCTCTGCTGAAAAGTTTGACTTCGAAACATTACTTATATTCTGACGAGGAAATACGCAGAGGTGTATTTTCCTATCCTATCATTAATAAGACAATAAGATAACATCATTAGACAAGCCCATTTCTAGCTACAATTCCCTCAAGTCAGTTAACAAAAAATTTTTGCAATATCCATATATTGCCTAGCATTTGACTAAAATCAAGCTGCTGCCTACGACGCAAAAGTCTAAAAATTTATCTGTCACCTTCCATATTAAATGCTAAAATATTTGTGAAATCATGGAAGCCGATGGGTTTTTAAGTCTTTGTATACTAGCAGTGAAAGAAAATGGAAAATTCACCTCTAAAACAACAAAGTATGTAGAATTGTATTAAGTTCATAGGCTTCTGGTTTTTGAGAAACACAGTTTCTCTCATTCAGCCGTTAAAAATATCAGAAAATGAGCAAACAGTGAAAAAGCAGACATTCATGAACATACTTGACCCTAAATATAGAGGATTCTGGACAAGTAGCATATTAATACCATGCTGTGGTAATGACGCTAGAAAACAGAAGAACTAGAAACATATGACTTACGGTGACAACTCCTCCAGCAAGTAGCCATATGTAACACAGGCTCTATGAGGAGCGTATTCAGTTATTATTCCCCAAACACATTACGTTGTTCTGTTCTACTCTGCTAGCTTGAATGCATATTGCTCCCTGGAAAGAACTTACAATTCCCTTTACAATGCATTTACAGTTGATTAAAGAATGGATTTGCAATTCTGAGTCTATAATTAGAGCAAAGGGTCTCTATAATTTTAGCTACCCTCATCCACTAATGATGATGTTATGGAGATTAGCCACTATTATAAAGACCCATGGCCACTAAAATGATTACTGGAAAACATGTATTGAGGTTTAGTAGTCTATTCTTTTACCACAGGAAGCCTATTATAAACAGAGTGTTATACAAGGCTACTAGACAGGAAAAATGAGATTAACAATTAACACCTTGCTCAAAGGATTAGTATATCTCTTATGCAGTGATGACCTGGATTCTAATTAAAACTCTTAGAGGTGCGTGTGTGTGTGTGTGTGTGTGTGTGCACCCATGTGTGCATGCTTATGTTTTTTTCCAGGTGTCTGCTGCTTCCTTGGAGGTTTAGAACAAATAGGTCTGTACGTGTCATGAGCTGGGAGCAAACCTTTTTATTAAGAGGGATTTCTCATTGATCTTTAACCAGAGTGTCTTCTAATATAAGTCTCAATATAAAGTATGTGTATTTACCTCTCTTACAAATTTATTTGGCTACTATTTTTTAATGCATGGTGTAATTTCACCACCACTGAATTCTGCAGTAATTTCTTTTTTTTTTTTTGAGACGGAGTCTCGCCCTGTCACCCAGGCTGGAGTGCAGTGGCGCGATCTCAGCTCACTGCAAGCTCTGCCTCCTGGGTTCACACCATTCTCCTGCCTCAGCCTCCCTAGTAGCTGGGACTACAGGCGCCCGTCACCACGCCCGGCTAATTTTTTGTATTTTTAGTAGAGATGGGGTTTCACCGTGTTAGTCAGGATGGTCTCCATCTCCTGAACTCGTGATCCACCCGCCTCGGCCTCCCAAAGTGCTGGGATTACAGGAGTGAGCCACCGTGCCCAGCCTCTGCAGTAATTTCTATGAGATTCCACAGCTGAGTAAAAAGTTCTAGCACCTTGTGTGAGCAGAAAACAATCTACAGCGGCTTTCCAAATGCATAGTCCATCCACTCTGGAATTAGAGGCCATAAAACCATCATAAGGGTGTGAAGCAAAAAATAAAATGTCCATGTATATTCTTAAAAATGTATCTTTTCTATTAGGTTGGTGCAACAGTAATTGCGGTTTTGGCTATTTAAAAGTAATGGCAAAAAACCGCAGTTGCCTTTGCACCAAACTAATAATTTATTTGTGATTTTTAGAGGGCATGTGTAGTAACACATCGTATAATTAATAAGAAGATGCATATAATAAATATGTGTAGGGTTTCTTTCAACTGTAAAGACATTTGCAAAGAAACAACAAAATATTGCTCTTTTCTTCAATCTTGGTCAGGCATGTGAACTTATTAAGATATCTCAAATACTAATGACTTTTTTTCCTTTCCGTGCAAATTGAGAGGAAAATAAAATTTGTTTCCCCTCAAATTCCCTAGTTAACATGGGCCTAACTGACTTAGGATTACGCACGTCATGGTTAAGCAATTTCATTGCTGGTGTGAAAATGATAATGAGAAAAAAATAGTATAAATAGTGAATATTAGATGATGACTAACTTATGTTTCAGGCAGGTAGAAAATATTATAGGTGGAATAAAGCTTTACTTTAGGCTTAGTTAAAACTTGTAATAACTGAATACTTAATCCCAGTTAATGAGAAAATGGTGTGGTCATCAGATGGCAGAGGCCAGAAGAAACCTTCAAAATTGAGAAAAATCAAACGTTCAAATCTGCGACTATGGTGTAGCCACTACGGTACCTCTTAGCTTGGAATAGCCAGTGCTCAGTAAATGTCTGTTGAGTAAATAAACAAATTTATGACATGGCTGTAAACAATTAAAATGCTTAGACATTTATAATAAACTCTTGATTATTTATAACTTTTTAATTTGAAAAAGATATGTAAGACTGCAGAATAAAATGGGAACTCAAAAATATAGCATTTTTAACCATATTTATAATTAATGGACTTCTTCCAAAAATATTATAGGAAAAAATTAACTGTGGTATGATCTCTAGGGATTAAAAAAACGGAGTCAAAGAACATGATAAGCATGAGAAAAGTATAAATTAGTCTCACAGGAAATAATTAGATGTTTAATTATAGAAAAATAAATATTAACTTAAAAAGATGATTGAAGAAAACAGGACAAAAACTGCTTATGTAAACATACATGTTTACCTTATTAAAGCAAAGGCTAACTGATAGACTATTAGCTATTATACTGAAGATGCAATTACTCTCGTTTTTCATTATATATTAAAATCCTCATTCTTATATAATGTGTAATTAAAACCTGAACTAGGCCGGGCACAGTGGCTCACGCCTGTAGTTCCAGAACTTTGGGAGGCTGAGGCGGACGGATCATGAGGTCAGGAGTTTGAGAACAGCCTGGCCAACATGGTTAAATCCAGTCTTTACTAAAAATACAAAAAAATTAGCTGGGTGTGGTGGTGGGCGCTTGTAATCCTAGCTACTCGGGAGGCTGAGGCAAGAGAATTGCTTGAACCTGGGAGGCAGAGATTACACGGAGCAGAGATCTCACCGCTGCACTTTAGCCTGGCCAACAGAGCAAGACTCCGTCAAAAAAAAAAAAAAGAAAGAAGGAAGGGGGGAAGGAAGGAAGGAAGGAAAGAAAGAAAGAGAGAGAGAGAGAGAAGAAAGAGAAAGAAAGAAAGAAGGAAAGAAGAAAGAAAAGAAAGAAAGAAAGAGAAAGAAAAAGAAAGAAAGAAAGAAATTGAACTAATACAATAGAGGTCATAGGCAAATCTGAACTAATAAAAGTCTAGATTGATGAATTATTTTTAAGAAGTTCGGAGACTAGACAACTTTACTCTGGAAAGCACAACTAAAGAAGAGAGAAAAGTAGTAACTGTATGGAAAAGCATTTACCAACTGATTGAATAAATACATTTTCCTGCTCCTCACAGAGGGCAAAACTAGTTGCAGGTTTAAAAGGATGAAGAAATAATGTCATTTGAATGCACCGCCACGTTCCCCTGATACGAACATGTGAGTGAGATGTGATGTTTGGGTTGCTTGATGGTGATATTGGCAGCCTGAACATTTAAAAAAGAAGAACATAGCTTTGTTAAATGAGTTTAATTATTCCAGGTTTCTGTAATATCTTAGGTTCTACTGCACAAAGGTAGTTGATCAATATGTTGAAAGAAAAAAAATAATTTTTAAATTTCAAGTTGTTAAATTCGGAATATATGTTTGCTCTTTAAGATAATTTTATCATAGAATTAACAACCAAAACAGAAGAAAGTTTAGTACATAAACAATTTTATACTTTCATATTTTACCACGAATAGATCTGTAAAGTTTTCTTTTTTGTTGTTGTTTTTCTTTCTTGAAAAGTCTATCATAAGTAGAAAGAACCACGCATTTCTTTTTTCCAGGTAAAGTATGGTTCCCAATGAAGAGTGATTTTGTTCCAAGGGGACGCTGATAATACCTACAGACTGGGGGATGGCTCTCAGTGTCTAATGGATAAAAGCCAAGGATGCTGCTAAACATCCTACAATGCACAGATTCAAAAATCTGATTTAAAGTCATGACACAGGCAGTTTCTTATTATTTGAATTATTTAAAAGAGATTTCAATAGTTGCATAATACACTATCACACAATTTATTATAAAATACTTAACTCTGCGACATTTGTTGAAAATAATACTGTTTTAAAATGTTAGTTAGAATTTTGACTTAAAAATACATTAACGGAAAATCCATGATAAATTTTCTTTCACTTTTTCTTAAGACTAATGGCTGTGATGATTTCAGAGTATTATAAGATAACATAAAGTTTGTTTCCTAAAACCTTAAGGAGAATTCCAAAACACCGCAGTCCCCTCCACCCTTTACTAATCTTTAAAAATCACCCATTTACATTAAGGGGCTGATATTTATATAAAAATATCAAGCAAAAATTAATAGATTCTAGTGCCAGTTTTCTTGACTGATACGTGAAAAACGTTTACTCATCACATATGCACAAATTAAGCAAAATTACAGCCATTTTATAAAGCCTGAGCTAGCTGTTGCCTTGCTTTTTCTGTTTTGAAGCAGTATAACATTATACATAAACAACTCAAACTCAGGCCTCACCAAAAAACAGAAAAAGAAATAAAACAAAACAAACCACAGATTGAAGATGTGATTGAGGATTTATTTCAAATATTCTTCTCACCAATATACAAAACCACCAATTATCTCTCATACTTACCAATTTTCTTAAATGCACAATTTACCTGTAGGTTTATGCCACTCTTTCTACATGCCATGAATTGTTAGAACATGCATAACTTAGAAAAAAAATTTTAATTGTGTAAATGCTAATGTAAACAACTCATGTAGGTAACACAGATTTCTTTGTATAGTTTGGGTAGCTTAGTATTTTCTAATTATGTTGTACACATTGATCACATTTGTCAAAACCTACTCCTTGACAGCTAAGTCAAAAATTTTAATGAGGAATAATCTAAAAGAATTAGAATTTATTCCCCCTCCCAAAGTAAACTCAATTGAAACAGCATTGTTGTGAAGAAGCTCAATATTAGTTTTAGGAGGTAGGGGGAAAAGAGGCAAAAAGTAAGTTTTATGAAAGATATTACTTCTAGTTAAATGTTCCTATCACCTTCTTTAGGTTCAGAAGATTATTACAGTAATTGAGTCTATATAAAAACCCTGGAAGACAACCTAGGCAATATCATTCTGGACATAGGAACAGGCAAAGATTTCATGACAAGGACTCCAAAACCAATTGCAACAAAAGCAAAAATTGACAAATGGGATCTAATTAAACTAAAGAGCTTCAGCACTGCAAATGCATCTATCAACAGAGTAAACAGGCAACCTACAGCATGGGAGAAAAATTTTGCAAACTGTGCATCTGACAGAGAACTAATATCCAGAATCTATGAGGAACTTAAACAAATTCACAAGGAAAAAATGCAAGCAACCCCATTAAAAACGGGCAAAGGACATGAACAGAAACTTTTCAAAAGAAGATATACACGCAGACAACAAGCATATAAAAAAGCTCTACATCACTGATTGTGAGAAAAATGCATATCAAAACCAAAACGAGATATCATCTCACACAAGTCAGAATGACTATTATTAAAAAGTCAAAAAAAAAAAAAACATGCTGGGGAAGTTGCAGAGAAAAGGCAATGCTTATACACTGCTGGTGGTAGTATAAATTAGTTCAACCATTGAGGAAAGGAGTTTGGCAATTCCTCAAAGAACTAAAAACACAGCTACCATTAGGCCCAGCAATCCCATTACTAGGTATATACCCAAAGGAATAGAAGTTGTTCTACCATGAAGACACATGCATATGTTCATTGCAGCACTAGTCACAATAGTGAATCAAACTAAATGCCCATCAATGGTAGATTGGATAAAGAAAATGTGGTACATATACACCACAGAATGCTATGAAGCCATAAAAAAGAATGAGATCATGTCCTTTGCAGGAATATGGATGGAGCTGAACACCATTATCCTTAACAAACTAATGCAGGAACAGAAAACCAAATACTGCATTTTCTCACTTATAAGTGGAAGCTAAATGATGAGAACACATGGACATAAAGAGGGAAACAACAGACATTGGGGCCTCTTGGAAGGTAGAGGTTAGGAGGAGTGAGAGAATAAGGAAAACTAACTATTGGGTACTAGGCTTAATATCTGGGTGACAAAATAATCTGTACAACAAACAGCCATGACACGAGTTTACCTATATAACAAACCTATGCATGTACCCACTGAACTTAAAATAAAAATTTAAAGACAAATAAGTTTGTTGTAAGCTTTCTTTCAAACAGATTGTTGTCTGATGATAAGAGCTGTGCTCATTTTGTTCAGTCTTCCTCAAATGTGTGATAAAATATAATGTAGTAAAAAGCAACTGTGTGCCGTATACTTCATAGGTAATCAATTTTTTGTCATTTCTGAGTGTATGTGCGTGTGTGTGTGTATGCATGTGTGTATGTAAAATCTTACTTTACATCCATATATCCAACCATATGAGTGATTTTTTTAGTGACTGCTGATTTTATTTTTTTCTTGACCTCATAGTCGAATTAATATCTTTGAAAACAGTTAGCCTATTTCTTATTACAGTACAGTATTCCAGCTCCAGGCATACTGTCTGTCATTCTCTATATGTGTATAGTTAGGTTGTCGAAGGGGTAGAAGGCTGTCTTCTAGGATGAAGTAAGTCTGTAACTAACATGAAATATGCCTGTCAAAGTTCCATCATTACCAAGATGACCAGCAATGCCGCTCTTCCACCAACCGTCCTATTGGCCTGAAACCTGATTCTATGAAGCTGTCATCTCACTAACAATATACTATTCTTCACAATATAATGTTTCTTTCCTTAACAAATGCATTGTATTTTTCCTCTTTACGCTCTATCCTGCATTTTAAACCAATATTCAAATTAAGTATAATTGCATTTACTTCAAAATTTTATCATTCAAAATCCTCACTTTCATCCCCCATAGTCCAACTATTGATAATTTTTTTTTTCAATTTAAAGGTTAAGTCTATATAATTATGAGAATTTTTTAAGAAATTTAAGAGTTTTAAATAGGTATTTTCGAAAGCTGTTTTATAGAAGATTGCTGGAGGTACTTGCGGTGTCAATTTAGAATATCATATATTCACTGCTTTTCATAGATAACCTGTCATTGATCATGCAAGCACTCCCTCATCCTGACATTTTCTCCAAAGTCAAGCAACACTCATGGGTATATCATTTTTGGTTTCCCTTTCTGCTTCCTCTCCTATGGCACACCTGAGTGCCGGTGTGTCTTATCAGACTGGTGAGTTTGGAAAAAGAACTGAGCACCTTCACTCAGCCCCTCCTCTCCTCATGAGACCAGCCTGCCTGCAGAGAGAGAGCACTCTCTCTGTCATGTTAGACTTAAGAGTAACAGTGGGGAGGCTGAGGCAGGAGAATAGTGTGAACCCGGGAGGCGGAGCTTGCAGTGAGCCGAGATTGCGCCACTGCACTCCAGCCTGGGCGACAGAGCGAGACTCCGTCTCAAAAAAAAAAAAAAAAAAAAAGAGTAACAGTGCTGTTCTCATAGGAGACACCTGTGGTTCTGCAGAACTTTCAGAAACTGTGTAGGTGAGTCTGTGAGATCCTGAAATTCAGGGATAGAAGCCTATTGTTACCACACACCCAAGGCAATCTTATAACTTAAGCTTGACACAGTGAAGACGCTGTCTGTATCTGTACCTCCTTGATCCTCTCCTATGCATTTGCTAAGGAGCTGAAGCAGGGAGGGGGAGTGTTCTTTAGGGACCCTCTTCAAACACCACAGTGTGAGACCACATTGCACTTCAGTGATGATTATGTCCCACTGTGGATTATAAGTGACAGCGTGGTCCAGACTACAATTCTGAAGGATTCCTGTGAACGCTTATTAAATCCCCCCTTTCTCTCCTCAAATATGGGATTTAAATTTATTTCCAGCTAATTTCATCTGATAGAATTAAATGCATTTCTTCATTTTCAAGATCTTTGTGGATCTTGAACTACTAATGTGCATGCCATTCCTCTCAGCTTAGTTTCATCTTGAAATCTGATGACAATGTCCTTGTCACGGCTATCCCTGTGAATGAAGACTAGGACAAGCCTGAGATAGTGCCTGGTGGCACTTCACTGGAAATGTTTTCCACATTTAAATTCAATCTATTCATCAATTCTCTCTTGTAGGGTCCTCCAAATTTTTAAATTTGTTTTATAATGAAGCATAATTTATGTGTTGTGAAATTCACAGATCTTAAATGAACATTTTAATGAGTCTTAACAAATGTGCACATTCTTGTAACCCACACCCCAATCAAAATATGGAACAATTCATTCACTCCAGAAATGTCTCTTATGCTCATTTACCAAACAGTTCCCCATAGTGGGAGCTACCACTGATCTCATTTTTATCACCATAGATTCATTTTGCCTATTCTTTTGTGCCTGTTTCTTTTTCTTCTCACTGAGTTTTGCAGATTCTGCTGGTCCTTCTGTGTGGGTGTTGACCCAGGCTGGTTTTTTTGTTTGGTTTTGTTTTGTTTGGTTTTGTTTTTGTCTCACCTCAGTTCTGCCCCAAGTGTTTACTTTTTTATGTCAGGTGTCTTACAACAAACTGTAGACACCCTTCATTGGCTTGATAACTTACTCAAAAATCATTTTAAATACTGAGCTGTTGTACCGACTGTTATTTTGAGATAGGGTTTCTTGAACATGGACTGCAAAATACCTGCCACCTATTGATGATTGCCCTGGGAAGCAGTTTCACTTCCTATGAATGTGTATCCACCTCTCAGGCTTATCTCTGAATGTCTCTCACTCTGCTGGCTAGGGATTTTTCCTACACTGGGATGCCAGACTTAAGAAAACACAAACCAAAACAAACAAAAGAACAAAAACTGGACCTTCATTTAAGTTTCAAGTTCTGATGAATAACAAATAATATTTAAATATGTCTTTAATATTGCAAGGGATACCTGCTAAAAAAGTATTTGTTGTTTATTAAAATTTCAAGTTCAAGTTGGCATTCTGTACTGCAGTGGGAAATCCTATGCCACATGTATTGTGTTCCACTAGCATTTTAACCCCTTCAGCAAGAAGAGCACCTTCTCTTAGAATCACCCAAGTGAAAATAGATTTTTCCCAGCAAACCAAATCATTAGGCCATGATAGTTCCCATGTAACACCATTAAACATTATCACCTTGCTGCAGCAGCTCATGGGTTAAAACCTTTAACTTTTTCCCAACTACTATCTTTGTATGAGTTTCGTTACATGAGAGTTATAAAGAAAGTGTGTAAAAATCATCACCAAAGGTTTCCAGCTCAGCTTGCTACTCAAGGAAAACTTCTTGGGGCAAGTTGTGCTGAAACTTGTATTTGCATTTCCTTCCTAGTTCCCCTGTTACTATTGCTAATGCTTTTACTGTGGCTTCCTTCCAGCCTTGCCAGCCGTGCTTCTCAACCTTGGCTGCACAGTGGAATCACCTGGCGAATTTCACAGATCTTAATATCCAGATTCTTTCCCAGATCAATTAAAGTAGAATCTCTAGAAGTGAGACTAGGGCATATATTAAGTTCCCTAGATAATTATAATATGCAACCAACGTTGAGAAACAGTGCTCTATTCCAACCCAATACCCTGCATACTATACATTTACCGTGAACGAGGGCTAGCTCTTGCTCCAACTGCCCCTCCCAATAAGCTCTTTATAGCAATTTCTTAAGCTCTTGCTTATTTGTTCCCAATCTGCTTCTTTTATGCTTTATTGCAATCTGATTCTTGACTTTATTCTTTATTTTAATTTAATTTTTTTTAAGAGATGAGGTCTTGCTGTGTTGCCCAGGCTAGACTCGAATTCCTGGGCTCAAGCAGTCATCCTGCCTCAGTCTCCTGAGTAACTGGGACTACAGACTCATGCCACTGTCTCTGGCTTTCTTCTTTGTTTTTTAATTTGGTGTTTGAATGCGGTCTTTCCGGATTTGGATTCCCAGTGATCTCGTCAGGGCTTGGCTCAGTTTCACCTCTATAGCTCTTCCTCTCGGGATATCTTGGCTTGAATATTCTCCCCCAGTTAACCCATCAAAACCCCACTTCCAGGTCTGTAGCTAGGGTCATGCTGCAGCATAGCTAGCCAACCCATACCCTGTGCAAGGGGGAATGTTTGCTGTTCCATCCTACAGGTTGTGCAGTAATATCCATTCTGCTATGCATTGATGAAATATTCTTTCTGGCTAATTATAGGGAACATTTAAATCATATGCATCCCTCTAAGGACTCCAGTTCTTAGAATTCGTGGTTCATGGGTGCTGAAATTAAGCCATAAGATTACAAACTAAGTCATAAATTAGGTAGTGAGAGGGTTACAACTAAAAAGATATCGTAAATTACCATATGTAATTGCTCAAGTTTTCCAAATACTTGTAAATGTTCCATGTTCATAGCTGGAGAAAGACCATATTTCATCAGTAAATAACATAGCATCCATAGGATATCGACAAGAAAAAAGAGCTCCCATTTCCCATCTTATTATCTTCCAGTACGGATAAACAAAGGACATATATTAATTGTCACTCATGTGGCCTTAACAGTAAATCTGGGCCTTACAGATTCTCTGTAAGAATCTTTCTGTTTCTTGTAAACAGAAAATATAAGAAAACCTAGGTAATTAAACATAGCGAACAGGACAGTTGATTTAGTAGGAATATTTCTACGAGAGAATGTCTTATTGAAAGAGATGTTATTCCCCTTTTTTTCTTTTCTTTTCTTTTTTTTTTTTTTTTTTTTTGATACGGAGTCTTTCTCTGTCACCCAGGCTGGAGTGCAATGGCATGATCTCGGCTCACTGTAACCTCTGCCTCCCAGGTACAAGCGATTCTTCTGCCTCAGCCTCCCGAGTAGCTGGGACTATAGGCGCACGCCACCACTCCCAGCTAATTTTTGCATTTTTAGTAGAGACGGGGGTTTCACCATATTGGCCAGGCTGGTCTTGAACTCCTGACCTTGTGATCCACCTGCCTCGGCCTCCCAAAGTACTGGGATTACAGGCATGAGCCACCATGCCTGGCCAAGTTATTGCTTTAAATAACTTTCAGGTGGATTACAAAAGAAAATGAGAGAAAGAGAGAACAAAAGAAAATGAGTAAAATTTCAGTCTGCTTGTCTTTTTAACACTTAATTTAGATAACTCATAAAACTCATGTCTCTCTTAAATGAATTTTACCATATATAGGGTTTTTAAATGCATTGACTAATGCTCACATTTCTGAGAATTATTCTTGGCATTGGAACTATTTTGATACCACCTTCAAGCCAAGAGAAACACTCACCGTCATCTGTCTTCCCAGATATCATACAGAAATCACTAATGGTGCACCATGGTTTTTGTACATAAATACTATCTTATTTTTAAAACCTATAATGTTGCATACATTGAAATTTATTTCTCTCTAATTTAAAATTTAAAAAAGTTTATCCGTCTTTGAGAAATAATAATCCATTACCCCTGTATGTCACCCTCTCTCAAATAAACTGACACAAATTTTAAAAATCCACTGCCAGTTACTTTACACACATGTATGAAAAGAAAACAGAGTTAATACCAGCTAGAAGTATGTCCATATCCTGAAATGTCATTAGTCCAAGAAGGGAGTGATCTTTGACTATTTATTTTCACCTGTATGGCTAAGAAAATGTAATATTACATGTATGTTTAAACAGAACTTTCTCTGTGGTGGAGCACATGCATATATTTTCAAGATTTAATTCAAGGTGTTGACATCATCCTTTACACCACCCCATATAGTCTGGACTTTGGTTTCCTCAGGGATCACTTCAGCAATAACTACCAAGATAACTTGGCTCAAGGCACTGACTCCAGTCTAAGTATTTATACTGAAAATTGAGGGTCCAGTATTTTAAACTAGGTTCCACCAGGGACACTTACACTTAAGACAAATTATCAGTCTCCTGATATTCTTTTCTCAAAGGGATGTGCTACTTCAAAGGAAATATAGCACTTCTCTGCTGGTTCTAATTTAGGGGAGCAGTTAATTTGCACCCTTAACTGAAGATTCATACCTTGCTACTTATTGGCCAGGTGCCTTCTGGACAGAAGTGCAATGTCAAGGACACATATGGAACAACAATGAGCAAGCAAATAGAAGCCTATCCATCCAGCCAAGCTGACAGAATCAACTTTGGAAATAAAGAGGTATCAGGTCTTAAAGGCATAGGACTCTCATGATCATTCTTTAACCCCACAAGTGTTTCCTGGGACCAATATGTTAGTCCCTACACTGTGAGCTGGGGACACAACTTCTCTGCCATTGTAAAGCTTACAGTTTAGTGTCATCCTGTGTCAATGTTCACTAAATAATGAGTCAAAGATGGATTTTAGAAGACTCAAATATTTATATTCTTTGTTTAAAAGAACATGGTGTCACCTACTAAGAACCTCCCTAATATCTAAGCATTAGGAAAAATGTCAGTATCACACAAATGTAATGAAAGAATACAAGCAGTTAAATGGTCCCTGAGAAATTGACTCTCTTATAAGAAAAATGAGCACCTACTGGTACCCATAAAATTAATCACATATTCTGTATGTGCCTAGTGAAGAAGGAGAAAATTTAACTAGTGGACTTGCTCAAGCAAATTTGGTTGGATTGATAGGGAACACTGGCTTTACACAAACCCCAAACTACCATTTGGTTCATTCCAAATGATATTAACAAACTCTGCCACAAGAATCTTTGGCTAAATTTTGGAAATAGGCCCACCGATCACTCCAGAGGGTTAGAGTTATGGCATATTTGTGGAGAGTGAGAATTTGAACCATATTCTGAAACAGACCTTCAATTAGGTGAACTACATCCCATTCCTCTTAAAAGGTAGATTTGAACACAGGTGATTTGAGTGCATAAAAATTTCAAGATGCCTTGGAATGGTAAGAAGGAATTATGCACACCCATTAGATCTCCAAGAGGCCTCACGCAAGCAAACGTTTAGTACATAATTAAGATATTAATGCTGGTATTATCACCCAACCAGACACATCACTTCAAACAAAAGTTATTTTCCCCGCTCTACAAAGTAAGTATTCCTCTAAAAAGTCAAAGTTCTTTTGTGTGGGGTAACATCTCTTAGCAGAAAAGAGGTGGCATATAGGGCAAATACATTTTTCCTGGGGTAAAAGAAGTAGGTGAACCAAAACAGAAAATACTGTCTAGAGCAGCAGAGCCAAAAGAACATTGAAAGCAGAAGCACTCTGAGAAGCCAGGAGACAAGAATGGGAAAGATATGATTCTGAAGACAAATTATGCAGAGTAAGGATTGTGTGTAGGGCTGGAGAAAATATCCATTTGTATCTTTCTTTGGGAAATTAAAGTCATCCTAATACTACATAATGTGATATTCTCAGTTGAAATTGATTTTTCCTTTCTTGAAAATTGAACTCATTATACCACACTGTCTCCTTTAGTCCTTTACTCTAGAGAGCTTGGGCCATATTACAAAACAAAAAAAGTCAAGAGCTTACCAGAGAAAAGTACTGGAATGAGACTCAAAGTGGCAAGAGGTATCTCAGCCAAGCCCTGGAGTCTTTTCCTATGGGTTCCTTCCTTCTTTTGAATTTCTCACATTGGGTAATTACCTCTGTTACCACCTTGCTACTCTTGCTTCTCACTTAAAATGCCCCTTTAAGTTTTACCTAAAATAGAACCCAAACCTCTGATAGGAATTCAAGATAGGCTGATATTTTCAAAACTATCTCTATTAAACAGCAAGACAATAGAAAAAGGAAAAGAAAATTGTGGAAGATTTCCTGAATACTGCTTTGAATTATAAAGTAACAGTTCTTCATTTTCAAAAAGATATTACATCTATCCTAGATACAACCTGGACAGCCTTCTGGCCCTCATCCAGCCTGCCTGTTTCCACTAGACAAGATATATCTTTTTTCTCCTTCCTCAAACCACCTGCTCTCACCTCAAGTGATATTGAAATTCACAGTGTTTGGCCATAGGCCACAGTGCATGAGATCACATGGTGCATGGTAAAGACTGTGCCAGTGCCCCTCTATATCTCTGGTTTCTACCTGAATAATTTACTAAAAGCCATGTTTAAAGAAGCCAAACATCTGGTGTTTAGTGGGGGTGTTGTAGTCCTTCCAGTCCCCTCAGATGAAACCAGGGTATCTCTGCGTTGCCCATGCTTTGCTACTGACGAAATTAGAGACCAAGTAATTTAACATCTTTTCCCAGTTTTCCTGCTATAAAATAGGCAATTAGCACAAATTGGTTGGATCCTGTGTTAGTCTGTTTTCACACTGCTATAAAGAACTACCTGAGATTGAGTAATTTATAAAAAAAAAAAGAAGTTTAATTGTCTCACAATTCCGCATGGCTGAGGGGAACTGAAGAAGCAATCATGGTGGAAGGTGAAAAGGGAAGCAAGGTACCTCTTACATGGTGGCAGGAGGCGGCGGTGGGGGAAGTACCACACTTTTAAATCATCAGATCTCATGAGAACTCACTCACTATCACGAGAATACCATGAGAGAAACCGCCCCCATGATCCAGTCACCCCCCATGAAATCCCTCCCTCTGCATGTGGAGATTACAATTGCAGAAGAGATTTGGGTGGCAACACAGAGCCAAACCCATATCAGAACCGCTAAGATGATCTGAATCAATAAAAATAAACAGGTTAGCTATGTTCAGTCTTTGTATTTAAATGAGAGCTAAACCTTTAATGACTTCATAATGATAATATTAGTAATTGCTCAATAATTACCTTTTGTCCAAGAAAAAAAAAGTTGATTATAGGTGCTTCTATAGCACCTAAAGTATCTGAAATCAATGCCACTGGTTTAACAATAGGAAAAAAGAACATAGTTTCACCTACTCCAATGGCAATTTACTTTGAAAAGCATTTTACAGAAACACACTATTATTATTATTTTCATTACACAGAGGCTAAAAATGGCTAGAAACAAATTTGCAGTCATGAGCAAAGGGAATCCCTTTTGGCAAGTGATGTCACATTTCAACACACAAAAGTATATATAGTCAAATAATCATATGCCATCATGCTTCCTGTTTCATTCACTCGCCTTACAGTGAGGATATGGGAACCACTCTGTGAATTTCCTTTCATTATTTGCTTCATATTCTGTGAACTTCCCCTCTTGTTGTAGTGTGTGCAGGAGAAACAATGGTGTACATGAAAGTGTTGCATATTCCTCTCTAGTCTCTTGTTCATAACCTTTACGCAAAACAATCCTTTTTCAGATTGAATTTCAAGAGTTGGTCTCAATCCAAAGGTAAATTATCTTGGAGAAGTAGAAGAAAATACCACCAGATGTATTTGATTTACATGATTTTTTTAAACATGCCTTGTTGATTTAAAAACAATCTAAAATATACAATACTATGGGACATTGATAACTTAGAAATGAGTGCATGTATTTTCATCAAACTGTGAGAACTGTAATTTAAGTAGTGTCATCTTGAACTCCTGGACTCCAGCAATCCTCCTGCCTCAGCCTCCCCTCGAGTTATCTATTGCTACCTCGGGATTGCTGAGGTCAAGACTCTGCAGTAGTGCTTATTTTTGCATTTGCGAGCGAATATCAAAACCCTCAGCAAAGGCAAGAAAAAAATTTCACCCAAATCCCGTGTTTTTAAACTTTAAGTAAAGCAAAAGGAATTATACAGTCCCTATGGAGCACTCTGTTCATTCGAATTCTATGCAAGGAAATGAAAAAATAAAATTAAGAAGATGTAATAGAATTTTCTTCTCTAAGTAGTAAGTATGTTAATATTGGTTAGATACATATCGATAGTAATGGTTTTCATGAATTAATTGCTAATTTTAAAAGCAAAAAAATGAAAGCACTATGAAAATTGCAAAGTTTAGTCTGTTTTCAGTCAGATAAAAGTAAGAGTACTATAGATTGAGTGACCAGACAGTGTCCAGTATTATAGTTTACACGGACCAACAGTACTACGTCCCTGTAGACAGAACGTGTTTGTAACTATGTTAAAGGAATACATCTTCCTTCATTGTATTTAGAAAAGCAAAAATGTAAACTTTCCTAGAAACTCTGTTTTTCTGCACACTCTTTTTTATTAAAACAAAACAAAACAAAACAGGACAGTCCCTGCTGGAAAAAAAAAATGTGCAAATGGAAAATCCATATTCTGAATTCATATTTTGATATAATGAATATTTGAGATTAGTTGGTTCGTTTAACAGTTGGTAGCTAACCTATTCTTAAACTAAATATGTACTCTACCTTTGGTAAATGAAGCTGCTTACCTAGAAAAATTACAAATTTTCTATTTCCTCTCTTAGTACAGTGTTTGTGGGAAAACATAATGGAATTCATGAAAGTATATGATATCAAACTCTGCTCTTTTCACTTATTCATAACTTTTCCACAAAGAAACCCCTTTTAGATTAACCTTCTAGGCTTGGTTTCAACCAAAAACTAAATTATGCTGGAGAAACAACATTCTTCCCAAACCCAGGTGCTCACTTTAGCAGGTGGCTGAAAACAGGGAAGTTCAAATCCTATTATATGTCACCAAATCAGTCTCCTGGATTTGATTTAAAACTCAGTGAATGAGAGGACAACTGTAGGGACAGTTTTCAGAAGAGAGTGAGGTCTCAGGAAACAAACAGTTCTGCTCTAAAGATGAAGTGCAGCATTGAATGGCTGAGAAGACCCATAATCTCATTTCTGTGTAAAACCCAGAACTCCCGGGCATTAAGTGATTCTGACCAGGTGGGATCGGTTACATGGTTCTAATCCCAAACTAACAACAAGGATTTTTGTTGCTGTTTGTTTGAATGTTTGTTGTTTGACTTTTCTCTCTCTACCTCACCATTATGGTTCACCTGGGACCACGGCTCCATCTCACCTTCACTTCAGGAACACGATTGATGAAGTAGCTTCTATCAGAGACATCTCCTATCTGGGGGCAGAGGAAAGAGATGTGGTAATTCATGACATTTAAGACTTCTGCCAAATTTGAGCATCAGCCAAAGCAAGTCAAAGAGCCAAGCCTTATATTAATGGTGCAAAAAAAAGATACTTAACCATCACCCTGATGAGTAACCATCCCACGATGAGGTAGTATTTTTTTAATAATAATACAGTCTACCTCAGGGACATGCTGAAGTAGGCAAGGACAAGAATCTTTCTAGCTATATCAGAAGGAGCAAAGAGTACCACTCTTAGACACAGACAAGTGGAACCCCGGCCCTGGTCCCTGAATTTCAGAGAGCTCTAACATGGCTTCTTTCCTGATGGGGCGAAGTGTTCAGAGAGCCAGCTGAAAACAATACAGAAAATCAACAAGTCTCAGGGTTGGTTCAATAAAAAGATTCTAAAAATAGAAACATTCTTCCAGATTGGTCAAGAAAAAAGAGAGAAAACACAAATAACAACATCAGCAATGCAAGTGGGGAATGACTACAAATCCTATAGTCAACAAAGGGATAATATAGGGATATTATGATTAACTTTATGCCAATAAATATGACAATTTAGGTGAAAAGAACAGATATCCCAAATGACAGAAATTACCACAACTGATGAAAGAAGAGACAGAAAATCTAAATAAATGGAGAAATGCACCCTGTTCATCAGTCGAAGACTCAGCATCAATAAATGTCAACTGTCCCCAAATAGATCTATAAAATCAATGCAATTTCAATTGAAATACCAAATGGATTTTTTTATTTTTAAGAAAATAAAAGGTCAAGTTTATCAAAAAATATAAGATCTACATCACCCAAAACAGAGTCTTGGCAAAGAAAAATAAAGTTGGAAAATTTAAATCAGATTGCTTTTGAGGCTTACCATAAGGTTACAGCAGTCACATGAGTATGGTATTTTTGTGTGGTTAGAGTAATAAGCCAATAGAACAGAATAGTAAGAGAAAACAACGTATATGAATACATGTTCAAATGATCCTCAATGAAGGCACCAAGGGTATTTCACAAGGAAAAAGTATTTCCCTAGAACAATTGGATGAATGTGTGTTAATAAATGGATGTTGAATTCCTTCCTAACATCAATGCAAAAAATGATTGAAATAAATAATTGGTTTAAATGTAAAAGCTGAAACTATAAATCTTCAAAAAGAAAACATAGTAAAATATATTAGTAACTTTGGGGTAGGTAATGTTTTCTTGGAGAAGACCCAAAAATTGTTAAACATAACCAAAAAAAATGATGCATTGGGCTTCATCAAAATAAGGAAAACACATGTATTTGTCAGTAGAAGACATTAAGAAAATGTAAGGGTATGCCACAGAGAGGCAGAAAATATGTATAATTTAATACATATATACACATATTTGACAAAGGATTTGCAACCAAAATATATAAAGAACTCCTACAAGTCAATAACAAAAAGACAAACGATGCAATTTAAAAATCAGAAAGACTTGAAAAGGTACTTCAAGAAAAAAGATGTATTTCCAGAAAGTATATGAAAGCACTCAACATTGTTAGTCATCAGATAAATTCACATAACGTCTACAATGAGATATTCTTTCTCATCTACTAGAATGAGTAAAATTAAGCAGAAAAATGTGAACACAGTAAAAGCTGTGAGAATATGAAGCAAATGGGACTCCCATGCATTTCTCTGTGGAAATATAAAATAGTACAACGATTTCAGGAGAACGTTTGCAGTTTCTTAGAAAACTAAAGACACACCTACACTCTGATTAAGTAATCTTCTTTATATTTATCCAAAAGAAATAAAAATATGTGTACACAAAAGATATGTACAGGTAGGTTTCTATCAACTATCCTCACAATTGCAAAACCTGAAAACTAAAGCCAAGATGGATGAATCTTAAAAATTTTAGTTAGAATGAAAACGAAAGCCAGACACAAAAGAGCTCATACTGTGTGAGTCTGTTTATTTCAAGTACATAAACAGGCAAACTAAAATATGGTAGTATAAATCAGAATGATGGTTGCCTGTGAGGGAGGGTTGCATATTTCCCAGAAAAGGACACAAGGGACTTTTCAGGGTGGATGATGCATCTTGATCCAGGTGGTGGTTACTCAAGTGTGTATTTTATCAAAATCCATTGAATTGTGTAGCTTAAACCTATAGATGTTATTGTATAAATGTTTACCTCAACACACACACACACACACACACACGTTCTCAAGACACATGAAACATTCTCCAGGATAGAACCTATGCTAGGTCATATCAAATCTTCAATTCATCTAAAAGCGTTGAAATCATACAAAGTATGTTCTCTAACCACAATGGAATAAACTGAGAAATTAACAGCAAGAAGAAATTTGAAAAATTCACAAAAATGTAGAAATTAAACATCACTCTCTTACATAAGTGTTAAGTCAGAGAAGAAATCACAGGGAAATTAGAAAATACTTTGAGGTAAATGAAAATAAAAACACAACATGCCAAATGTGTTTGATATAACTGAAGTATTGAGAGGAAGCTCTAAACCTCTAAGCACCCATAATAAGAAAGAACAAAGACATCAAATAAATAATGAAACACTGAAAGAAGAACATGCTTAACCTAAATAAGAATTTCTGCCCCTCCACTCTTATTCAATATGGTACTAGAGGTCCTAGCCTGGAAAATTAGGCAAGAAAATTAAATAAAAGCATCCACACTGAAAATGTACAGGTAAAACAATCTTCATTTGCAGATGACATTATCTTGTATACAGATAACTTAAAAGAATTCATTAAAAATACTATTAGAATGAATACACAACTTTAGCAAAACTGCAGGATTAAATGGTCAATATGCAACAATCATTGTATTTCTATATTTTAGCAATAAACCATCTGAAAAGGAAATTAATAAAACAATTTCATTTATAGTAGCATCCAGAAAAATAAAATGCTTAGGGAAAAAGATAACAAAAGAAGTGCAGAGTTAATACTGTGAACATTACAAAATATTGTTCAAAGAAATTAAAGAAGACTCAAATGAATGCAAATTGTCTGTGTTCCTGGACAGGAAGACTTAATATTATTACAGTAGCAATACTCTCCAGGTGACCTATAGATTCTACATGATCTTTATAAAAATCCCAGCTGTCATTTTCAGAGAAGTTGACAAACTGATCCTACAATTAATATGCAAATTCAAGGTTCCCAGAATAGTCAATAATACGGAATAAGACTACAGTAATTGAGACAGAGTGGCACTGGCATAAGATAGACATATCAATACATAAATGGAATAGAATTCAGAGTTCACAATAAACCCTTAAATACACTAATGGTCAATTGCTTTTTGACAAGGGTGACAAAATAATTCCATGAGAAAGGACTATTCTTTTCAACAAATTGTGTGGGACAACAGAATATTCTCATACAAAAAAAGAAAGCAAATAATGAATTTTTGACTACTTTCTCAGAGACTACACACAAATCAATCATGAACAAAAGTACAAGAGCTAAAATCATAAAATGGTTAAAAAAAATACGAGTAAATCATTATGTTCATTGGTTGTACATCTTCTTAAACATGATGGCAAAGCACAAGCAGCAACAACAAAAAAGAGCTCAATTGACTTCACCAAAATTAGAACTTTTTTGGTTGAAGGAATTCCATCCAGAAAGTGAAAGGATACAAAGAAATGGAGACCTTCACACATTGCTTGTTGCAATGTAAAATGATGCATCTTCTTCAGAGAACAGTCTAGCGTGTTCAAAAATGTTGAATATAAAGTTAGAACCAGTAATATACTCTAAGTATATACTTAAAAGTAGTGAAAACCTATATCCCCACAAAAACATGTACATGAATTTTCTTTTTTTTCTGATTAGTCAAATAGTGTTTATTTCTTGAAATATGTTCTTCCCATTTAGAGTAGCACTTGAGTGTGAATTTGTGTGATTTCTGTTTGTTTTCTTCCTAAATGGAAACTCCAAGAGCTTCCATCATGTTTCCCAGTTCTTCTTTTGGAAAGAGAACGTTAGAAGGTTCCAGGATGGACAGCTCAGAGATAATGCTTCCACTTACATTTTTGAAGGGATGAGGATAAGGGGGTGGCAGGTAATTTTAAGATTCCAATTCTGATCATATGAACCATAATGATAGCAAATCTTGCATGGTCCTACAAATGTCTCTACAGTGAAGCCTTTGCAAAGCACATCTTGTTTATAACAGATTATTTGGTTTCCCAACCAAGCAATATTCTTTTTTTTATTTTTCTATTTTTTTAATTATACTTTAAGTTCTAGGGTACATGTGGACAACGTGCAGGTTTGTTACATATGTATACATGTGCCATGTTGGTGTGCTGCACCCATTAACTCATCATTTACATTAAGTATATCTCCTAATGCTATCCTTCGCCCCTCCCACCACCCCACAACAGGCCCCACTGTGTGATGTTCTCCTTCCTGTGTCCAAGTGTTCTCCTTATTCAATTCCCACCTATGAGTGAAAACATGCAGTGTTTGGTTTTTTGTCCTTGCGATAGTTTGCTGAGAATGATGGTTTCCAGCTTCATCCATGTCCTTACAAAGGACATGAACTCATCATTTTTTATGGCTGCACAGTATTCCATGGTGTATATGTGCCACATTTTCTTAATCCAGTCTATCATTGATGGACATTTGGGTTGGTTCCAAGTCTTTGCTATTGTGAATAGTGCTGCAATAAACATACGTGTACATGTGTCTTTATAGCAGCATGACTTATATACACGGTAATGGGATGGCTGGGTCAAATGGTATTTCTAGTTCTAGATCCCTGAGGAATCACCACACTGTCTTCCACAATGGTTGAACTAGTTTACAGTCCCACCAACAGTGTAAAAGTGTTACTATTTCTCCACATCCTCTCCAGCACCTGTTGTTTCCTAACTTTTTAATGATCACCATTCTAACTGGTGTGAGATGGTATCTCATTGTGGTTTTGATCTGCATTTATCTGATGGCCAGTGATGATGAGCATTCTTTCATGTGTCTGTTGGCTGCATAAACGTCTTCTTTTGAGAAATGTCTGTTCATATCCTTCGCCCACTTGTTGCTGGGGTTGTTTGCTTTTTTCTTGTAAATTTGTTTAAGTTCTTTGTAGATTCTGGATATTAGCCCTTTGTCAGATGAGTAGATTGCAAAAATTGTCTCCCATTCTGTAGGTTGCCTGTTCACTCTGATAGTAGTTTCTTTTGCTGTGCAGAAGCTCTTTAGTTTAATTAGATCCCATTTGTCAAATTTGGCTTTTGTTGCCATTGCTTTTGGTGTTTTAGACATGAAGTCCTTGCCTATGCCTATGTCCTGAATGGTAATGTCTAGGTTTTCTTCTAGGGTTTTTATGGTTTTAGGTCTAACATGTAAGTCTTTAATCCATCTTGAATTAATTTTTGTATAAGGTGTAAGGAAGGGATCCAGTTTCAGCTTTCTACATATGGCTAGCCAGTTTTCCCAGCACCATTTGTTAAATAGGGAATCCTTTCCCCATTTCTTGTTTTTGTCAGTTTGTCAAAGATCAGATGGTTGTAGATGTGTGGTATTATTTCTGAGGCCTCTGTTCTGTTCCATTGGTCTATATCTCTGTTTTGGTACCAGTACCATGCTGTTTTGGTTACTGTAGCCTTGTAGTATAGTTTGAAGTCAGGTAGTGTGATGCCTCCAGCTTTGTTCTTTTGGCTTAGGCTTGTCTTGGCAAGGTGGGCTCTTTTTTGGTTCCATATGAAATTTAAAGTAGATTTTTCCAGTTCTGTGAGGAAAGTCATTGGTAGCTTGATGGGGATGGCATTGAATCTATAAAATACCTTGGGCAGTATGACCATTTTAACGATATTGATTCTTCCTATCCATGAGCATGGAATGTTCTTCCATTTGTTTGTATCCTCTTTTATTTCGTTGAGCAGTGGTTTGTAGTTCTCCTTGAAGAGGTCTTTCACATCCCTTGTAAGTTGGATTCCTAGGTATTTTATTCTCTTTGAAGCAATTGTGAATGGGAGTTCACTCATGACTTGGCTCTCTGTTCGTCTGTTATTGGTGTATAAGAATGCTTGTGATTTTTGCACATTGATTTTGTATCCTGAGACTTTGCTGAAGTTGCTTATCTGCTTAAGGAGATTTTGGACTGAGACAATGGGGTTTTCTAGATAGACAATCATGTCATCAGCAAACAGAGACAATTTGACTTCCTCTTTTCCTAATTGAATACCTTTTATTTCTTTCTCCTACCTGATTGCCCTGGCAAGAACTTCCCACACTATGTTGAATAGGAGTGAAGAGAGAAGGCATCCCTGTCTTGTGCCAGTTTTCAAAGGGAATGCTTCCAGTTTTTGCCCATTCAGTTTGATATTGGTTGTGGGTTTGTCATAAATAGCTCAATACCTAATTTATTGAGAGTTTTTAGCATGAAGGGCTGTTGAATTTTGTCAAAGGCCTTTTCTGCATCTATTGAGATAATCATGTGGTTTTTGTCATTGGTTCTGTTTATATGCTGGATTATGTTTATTGATTTGCATATGTTGAACAAGCCTTGCATCCCAGGGATAAAGCCCACTTGATCATGGTGGATAAGCTTTTTGATATGCTGCTGGATTCGGTTCACCAGTATTTTACTGAGGATTTTTGCATCAACGTACATCAAGGATATTGGTCTAAAATTCTCTTTTTTTGTTGTAACTCTGCCAGGCTTTGGTATCAGGATGATGCTGGTCTCATAAAATAAGTTAGGGAGGATTCCCTCTTTTTCTGTTGATTGGAATAGTTTCAGAAGGAATGGTACCAGCTCCTCCTTGTACCTCTGGTAGAATTCGGCTGTGAATCCATCTGGTACTGGACTTTTTTGGTTGGTAAGCTGTTAATTATTGCCTCAATTTCAGAGCCTGTTATTGTTCTATTCAGAGATTCAACTTCTTCCTGGTTTAGTCTTGGGAGGGTGTATGTATCCAGGAATTTATCCATTTCTTCTAGATTTTCTAGTTTCTAGTTATAAGCACAGAGGTGTTTATAATATTCCCTGATGGTAGTTTGTATTTCTGTGGGATCAGTGGTGATATCCCCTTTATCATTTGTTATTGCATCTATTAGATTCTTCTCTCTTTTCTTCTTTATTAGTCTTGCTAGCGGTCTATCAATTTTGTTAATCTTTTCAAAAAACCAGCTCCTGGATACACTGATTTTTTTGAAGGGTTTTTTGTGTCTCTATCTCCTTCAGTTCTGCTCTGATCTTAATTATTTCTTGCCTTCTGCTAGCTTTTGAATGTGTTTGCTCTTGCTTCTCTAGTTCTTTTAACTATGATGTTAGGGTTTCAATTTTAGATCTTTCCTGCTTTCTCTTGTGGGCATTTAGTGGTATAAATTTCCCTTTACACACTGCTTTAAATGTGTCCCCAGAGATTCTGGTATGTTGTGTTTTTGTTCTCATTGGTTTCAAAGAACATCTTGATTTCTGCCTTCATTTCGTTATGTACCCAGTAGTCATTCAGCAGCAGGTTGTTCAGTTTCCATGTAGTTGAGCAGTTTTGAGTGAGTTTCTTAATCCTGAGTTGTAGTTTGATTGCACTGTGGTCTGAGAGACAGTTTGTTATAATTTCTGTTATTTTACATTTGCTGAGGAGTGCTTTACTTCCAAGTATGTGGTCAATTTTGGAATAAGTGTGATGTGGTGCTGAGAGAATGTATATTCTGTTGATTTGGGGTTGAGAGTTCTGTAGATGTCTTTTAGGTCCACTTGGTGCAGAGCTGAGTTCAATTCCTGGATATCCTTGTTAGCTTTCTGTCTCGTTGATCTGTCTAATGTAGACAGTGAGGTGTTAAGTCTCCCATTATTATTGTGTGGGAGTCTAAGTCTCTTTGTAGGTCTCTAAGGACTCGCTTTATGAATCTGGGTGCTTCTGTATTGGGTGCATATATATTTAGGATAGTTAGCTCTTCTTGTTGAATTGATCCCTTTACCATTATGTAATGGCCTTCTTTGTCTCTTTTGATCTTTGTTGGTTTAAAGTCTGTTTTATCAGAGAGACTAGGATTGCAGCCCCTGCCTTTTTCTGTTTTCCATTTGCTTGGTAGATCTTCCTCCATCCTTTTATTTTGAGCCTATGTGTGTCTCTGCACATGAGATGGGTTTCCTGAATACAGCACACTGATGGGTCTTGACTCTTTATCCAGTTTGCCAGTCTGTGTCTTTTAATTGGAGCATTTAGCCCATTTACATTTAAGGTTAATATTGTTATGTGTGAATTTGATCCTGTCATTATGATGTTAGCTGGTTATTTTGCTCGTTAGCTGATGCAGTTTCTTCGTAGCATTGACGCTCTTTACAATTTGGCATGTTTTTCCATGTTTAGTGCCTCCTTCAGGAGCTCTTGTACGGCAGGCCTTGTGGTGACAAAATCTCTCAGCATTTGCTTGTCTGTAAAGGATTTTATTTCTCCTTCACTTATGAAGCTTAGTTTGGCTGGATATGAAATTCTGGGTTGAAAATTCTTTTCTTTAAGAATGTTGAATATTGGCCCCCACTCTCTTCTGGCTTGTAGAATTTCTGCCGAGAGATCAGCTGTTAGTCTGATGGGCTTCCCTTTGTGGGTAACCCGACCTTTCTCTCTGGCTGCCCTTAACATTTTTTCCTTCATTTCAACTTTGGTGAATCTGACAATTATGTGCCTTGGAGTTGCTCTTCTCGAGGTGTATCTTTGTGGCATTCTCTGTATTTCCTGAATTTGAATGTTGGCCTGCCTTGCTAGGTTGGGGAAGTTCTCCTGGATAAAATCCTGCAGAGTGGTTTCAAACTTGGTTCCATTCTCCCCGTCACTTTCAGGTACACCAATCAGACGTAGATTTGGTCTTTTCACATAGTCCCACATTTCTTGGAGGCTTTGTTCATTTCTTTTTATTCTTTTCTCTCTAAACTTTTCTTCTCACTTCAATTCATTCATTTCATCTTCCATCACTGATACCCTTTCTTCCAGTTCATCGAATTGGCTACTGAAGCTTATGCATTCGTCATGTAGTTCTCATGCTATGGTTTTCAGCTCCATCAGGTCATTTGAGGACTTCTCTGCATTGGTTATTCTAGTTAGCCATTCATCTAATCTTTTTTCAAGGTCTTTCACTTCTTTGCAATGGGTTCGAACTTCCTCCTTTAGCTTGGAGAAGTTTGGTCATCTGAAGCCTTCTTCTCTCAACTCATCAAAGTCATTCTCTGTCCAGCTTTGTTCCATTGCTGGTGAGGAGCTGCGTTCCTTTGGAGGAGGAGAGGTGCTCTGATTTTTAGAATTTTCAGTTTTTCTGCACTGTTTTCTCCCCATCTTTGTGGTTTTATCTATCTTTGGTCTTTGATGATGGTGACATACAGATGGGGTTTTGGTGTGGATTTCCTTTCTGTTTGTTAGTTTTCCTTCTAACAGTCAGGACCCTCAGCTGCAGATCTGTTGGAGTTTGCTGGAGGTCCACTCCAGACCCTGTTTGCCTGGGTATCAGCAGTGGAGGCTGCAGAACAGTGAATATTGCTGAACAGCAAATGTTGCTGCCTGATTGTTCCTCTGGAAGTTTCATCTCAGAGGGGTACCCAGCTGTGTGAGGTGTCAGTCTGCTCCTACTGGGGGGTGCCTCCCAGATAGGCTACTCAGGGGTCAGGGACCCACTTGAGGAGGCAGTCTGTGTGTTCTCAGATCTCAAACTCCATGCTGGGAGAACCACTATTCTCTTCAAAGCTGTCAGACAGGGACATTTAAGTCTGCAGAGGTTTCTGCTGCCTTTTGTTTGGCTATGCCCTGCCGCCAGAGGTGGAATCTACAGAGGCAGGTAGGCCTCCTTGAGTTGCGGTGGGCTCCACCCAGTTCGAGCTTCTGGGCGGCTTTGTTTACCTACTCAAACCTCAGCAATGGCGGGCACCCCTCCTCAGCCTTGCTGCTGCCTTGCAGTTTGATCACAGACTGCTGTGCTAGCAATGAGTGAGGCTCCGTGGGCATGGGACCCTCTGAGCCAGGCATGGAATATAATCTCCTGGTGTGCAGTTTGCTAAGACCATTGGAAAAGCACAGTATTAGGGTGGGAGTGACCCGATTTTCCAGGTGCTGTCTATCACAACTTTGCTTGGCTAGCAAAGGGAATTTCCTGACCCTTTGCACTTCCCAGGTGAGGTGATGCCTCACCCTGCTTCAGCTCATGCTAGGTGTGCTGCACCCACTGTACTGCACCCACTGTCTGACACTCCCCAGTGAGATGAACCTGGTACCTCAGTTGGAAATGCAGAAATCACCCAGCTTCTGCGTCGCTCATGCTGGGAGCTGTAGACTGGAGCTCTTCCTATTTGGCCATCTTGGAACCGCCATGAATTTTCAAAGAAGCATTATTCACCATAGCGAAAAAAATGTATGGGAAAAAGAACAAATGTCTAGCAACTGATGAAAGCATACATAAAATGTTGCATCGCCAGATGATGAATATTATTCATCAATAAAGAGAAATGAAATACAAATACATACTATGACATGGATGAACCTTGAAAACATTATGCTAAGTGAGAGAAACCGGCCACAAAAATGCCACAATGGTATTCATTTACATGAAATGTCCATAAGACAATCTTATGGAGAAAGAAATTAGATCTCACCTTAGGCCTCTGGGGGAGGAGGGAAACAAAGAATAATTGGTAATGTGTTTAGGTTTTATTTTGAGGAGATAAAATATTCTAAGATTGATTGTGGTGATGGTTGTATACCATTAGTGATTACACTAAAAACATTGAATTGCACACTTAAAATTGGTGAATTGCATGGAATGTGAATTTTATCTCAAGGGTGTTACACACTCTGTGTGTGTAAGGTGTCTTACACAGAGAGAAAGAGAGAGAGAGAGAGCAAGAGCAAAATTACTCTTCCAAACTCAGTTTGGTAGAAGTTTCTCAATTGAGAATAAAAATTCTTTTATGTAGAAGCCTCATCTAGATGTGAGTTATTCATTGTATCACCATCGTACCAATAAACCAGTGAGAAAAAATGATAGAGTGAAAAACAGCATCATGGAGAGACTTGGTTTGCAGTCACGTTGAGCTATTAGGCTTTACTTAGGCAGGTCATTTACCATCACTGCACTTCAGTTGTCTCACCTGTAATATAGGGTGTTTCAACCAGAAAACTTCTGAGATTCCCTCTATAACCCAAATTCTAGCATTTAAATTGAATGATTGAATTTACACTTTCATGATCAGAATACTATCTTCCTGTTCAGCATGTCTTATAGAATTTTTCCCATTTAATGCTAAACAATGTGAGCCCTTTGTCCATAATTTTTTAGATGTTACTTTATTTCTAAGTCAGGACAAATAACAATCTATGATTTGAATACTCATTGCTATTATTTACTACCTGCCAATTGTCTTGGGGTAAAACGTGGTGGAAATAAATAGCACAGAGATCTTCATTTTAGAGGTACAGTGTGGCTCTAAAATAGTGTTAATTTTGGACTTGGCCTACTGTTAAGAAATTAGTCCTAATGTTCATGATATTTGCACAGATTTTAGAGCGTCTGAATATCGGTTGGCCAGTAACAGATATTTGTTATTCACACTGCTCTTGACACATAATTTATTTCTAAACATAAAATAGCAACTTCCAGCCATGCAGAAGAAAGTGGTTCCTATATATTACTAAGAAATTGAATACTGTGACAATGGAGTGGGGAATGGACTTTAGATGGAGAATACTTTAAATTGTGCGTAGTTGTCCATAATATTGAGACTGAGGGATGGATGAAGGCAAACTGTTTAAAGTCTTCTCACCATAGCAAAGGTCAGTGCCTCCATAAAGTGGGAGAATATGTACTTTAAATATTTTATTACTAATAGTTGAGTCCATTATTATGTAAGCTATTGATGCTGATGGTGGAAAATCTGGAAATTGAATATCTGGAATTGAGTTTCATGCATAATCAGGAAAACTTCCTTCAGGCATTCTCATGTATTGGATTTTTCAAAAAGTTCCATTAGAATTATATCCATTCTGTTTATGTTTTTTGAATTTTGTAACTATTAAATAACAACTAGAATAGCTCATATTTTGCTTTAAGATTCTCTCTTTGCCCAAATACAAAGAGTCATTTTGTCTGCAAAGTACGCATTACTCCTGAAGCAGAGTTTCTTTCTGAACTGTCTGATTCTGTGACTTGCAAGGTAGAGATCAGGCTGTGAGGAACCCTTAGAGAAGGAAATACTCTGTAGTCTATAGAGAGTCACAGTAAAGGCGTCCTGAGTAGAGAATGGTGCATCCTTACGGAGCCAGGGGCATTTGAAGACATCTTGCTGTCAGACCCTTCTCCCTCATCTCCTACTCTGAATAATTATACACAAATAAAACCAAGCCACAATAAACACTCACTGAAGGCTTAAGTGGACAAAATGTTATAAAGGAAATCTGACTATCAAGGTTAAAAAAAAAAGAGAGAGAGAAATCCACACTTTTCTTTGAATGATGTTTACATGCTGACTGTTCATACAAGGGCTACAGTGGTTAATTCTCATTCGATGACACCGAGACCTATCCCAGTAATACTGGGGCTTTGTTGGGGAGAAGAATGTCCCTAACTATGGGACTCCAAGCATTTCAGCCCACCATAACTTTGAGAAAGTTTTAGTGATGTCCTTTAATTTCCATTTCTAAAAAAGTACAGAAATGGGTGATAATTACTTGTGACCCATGGGCCACATTTCTATAAATTACTTGAAAATTTGCTAAAGATCATAACAGTTGTTGGAAATAGGTGTTGGGTTTATTATACCACCCTCTCTTTACTTTTATGTCAACATGCAATTTTTTATAATAAAAATAAAAAAGAATTGTCAAGATAGCTACAATTCATGTCTTCATTCATTACAGAGTTTTAAACATGAGCTTGGGAGTTGAAAAAGCTTAGTCTCAGTTGGGTGTGGTGGCCCACGCCAGTAATCCCAGCACTTTGGGAGGCCGAAGTGGGCAGATCACCTGAGATCGGGAGTTCGAGACCAGCCTGACCAACATGGAGAAAACCTTGTCTCTACTAAAAACACAAAAATATCAGCCGGGCATGGTGGTGCATGCCTGTAATCCCAGCTACTCGGGAGGTTGAGGCAGGAGAACCTCTTGAATCCAGGAGGTGGAGGCTGTAGTGAGCTGAGATTGCGCCATTGCACTCCAGCCTGGGCAACAACAGCAAAATTCCATCTCAAAAAAAAAAAAAAAACAAAAAAAAAAAACTTAGGCTTGCCTGCAAGAAAGTTAAAAACCAATGTCACATTATGAAGACGTCTCCAGGATTGCAACCCCACTGTGGGCATATACCAAAAAGAAAGGCAATCAGTCTATGGAAGAGATATGTGCACTCCCGTGTTTGCTGCAGCCCCGTTCACAGTAGCCATAGACTTTTAGTGTTGGAAGACAGTTTAGAATCATTTATCTTAAACTGTCTATGAGTGTAGAAATGAGTGACTTCTACATAATTACTTTCTAAATGACCTATAGAGGCTGGGCACAGTGGCTCACGCCTATAATCCCAGCAGTTTGGGAGGTCGACGTGGGAAGATCCTTTGGGCCTAGGAGTTCAACACCAGCCTGGACAACATAGTGAGACCCTGTCTTTACCAAAAATACAGAAAAGAAAATATTAGCCAGGCATGGTAGCATATGCCTGTAGTCCCAGCTACTTAGGAGGCTGAGGGAGGAAGATTGAGTAAGCCTGGAAGTTCCAGACTACAGTGAGCTATGATTGTGCCACTGTACTCCAGCCTAGGTGACAGAGCAAGATCCTGTCTTCAAAGAAATAGTTACTTAATTAATTGCATTTAATAAAAATAAAAAATAAATAATTACCCTGTACATCACCGTGTCTCATCTGTGGCACTGCTGATATCTTGGGCTGGAATATTCTCTGTTGAGGCTGTCCTGCACATTGTAGAATGATGACCAACATTTGAGCTGAGACTTCATTCTTTTCCTACCTTCAGACTTGAAATAAAACATCAGCTCTTCCTAGGCCTCAAGGCTGACAGTATTCAGACTGAAACTACACTGCAGGCTCTCCTGGGGCTACAGCTTGCCAACACACCATACAAGCTGTAGGACTTCTCAGCCTCTATAACTGCATGAACCAATTCCTTATAATAAATCTTCTCTCAATAGATGGATGGATGGATGGATACAGACATAGATGTTGATATGAGTATAGACATATAGATACATATCTCGTATTGGTTCTGTTTATCTGGAGAACCCTGATTGGTACGACTCCATAACACCATGAAAGATACACTGTTATATATCCATTCTACAGATCAAACAATTGAATCATAAAGGAGGTCTAGTAACAAGTTTAAGGATATACTGTTGGAAAGAGGCTGAGCCAAGATTTAAATCCAGGTCTGTCTGACTCTATCTTAATCCTTACATAACTCTTTTTTTTTCCCTAAAACACAATTGCTATTTCTGTTAAAAGTATCATGATTTTTTCCCTGTAAATGGGCTCTAGTCCTCAGAAAGAACTTTATCTTCCTCTGCCTTTCTAACACTAATGCATCTTCCAAATCTACTCCTGTCTCTCTCTTTATTTATATTCCAGCTGCTACAACCCTAATTGAATCTCTGAATACATCATGGTTGCAAAAAGCATGAAAACTGAATTGCATGCCTTCCTCCTTTTTATTCTTCCACTGTGGTTTATTAGCGCTCCTAAGAAGCACATTGATTGCATCATTCCACAGCTCAAATGCCCTAAGTGGATTCCCACTGCCTTGCCCAAGGGTGTAGCAGGACTGATATTCTTCTAATTTGCCCCTACGCTGAGGGGGCAGGGCCCATGCTGCACTAGTGGTTAAATATTTTCCGTATCACCAGAGTACATCAACATACACCTTGGGAGTTTTCTGAACCTAAACATACACTCCATTTGAAATTCTTAAGTGACAACTGGGCACCTGTCTTCTGAAAAAGATTCCCTGATGTGTTTTCTCTATTGTTATTTATCCATTTAGAGGATTAATTTCAAGATGACTATAATATCATCATCTCAGTTCTGTTCTACTTTTCCAACCTTTTGACCCATTGATATGCTGTAGAAATTCCCTACTCCAGATAAGCTTTTGCTCCAGCCTCTGAGCACACCCTTTGATTTCCCACTCTCTGTACGTTTCTGTATGAGATCACATAACTGAAGGGGCCTCTGAGTCCTTTGCTATTTATCAAAATCCAACTCGTTCTCATGTCTGCTCAAAGCCTACTTCGCCAGTGAATCTTCTAGACCATCGGGGCCAAACGTTATCCTTTTTACTACTTGACTCTAGTTATTTCATTGCTCACTAGGTGGTTGGTCTGCAGGATAGAATATGACATGAGTGTAAACAAGGTTAAAAGGCCGATAAATGCCACCCTAGGAAGAGATCATTGCATGATTCAAGGTGAGAACAGACAACACAATACATTTCGAGTTGTATGGTGTTTACTTACACCAAGAGAAGGGTATGTGTGTGTTAAGATCCAGCTCCTTGGCCTTGGTCCTCCGTGGCCAGTGGATTCACCGTGGAGCTAACCATGCATTTCACTTACTGCTGCCATGGAAGGAGTCCCATCTTTTCCCCTGGGGTCTGAAATACAGCAAGCTAGAATCATCCCAGGGGGCCATCAAGGCATGCATTTAGGCAAAAGAAAGGGATACATATTGAGCCCAGAATAGAGAAAGATATTCCCAAACAAGATGATGAGCCCAGACTGGAGAGCTTTATGACTCTTGATAAGAAAATGTTCCAGGCCCAAGTCTCTTTCATGTGACCAAACAGATATTGCAAGACTGTAGGCATGAAGTTGACTTTCCTGATAGTAATAATAGTACTGCTCTTATAGTTTTAATTATGCATGTACATACTATCTTGTTTTTGTTTGTTTGTTTGTTTTTTTGAGGCAGAGTCTCACTCTGGCACCCAGGCTGGAGTGCAATGGCCTGACCTTGGCTCACTGCAACCTCCGCCTCCCAGGTTCAAGCGATTCTCCTGCCTCGGCCTGCTGAGTAGCTGGGATTACAGGCACCCACGACCACGCCCAGCTAATTTTCATATTTTTAGTAGAGACGGTGTTTCACCATGTTGGTCAGGCTGGCCTTGAACTCCTGACCTCAGGTGATCCACCTGCCTCGGCCTCCCAAAATGCTGGGATTTTCATATACGTATGTCTTTTCACCTCAACTATACTGTACACCACCTGGGTAACATAACACCAACTTAGTTACTTCTATGTTTCTGAAAGGATATTGTATTTGGAGATATTCAGTAAACATTTATCAATAAAAAATGCTGAAGACAGAGGTCCAAGTTAAGGAAATTAGTATCGGGTGTAAGTATGCTGAAAAGCCGAAAGACAACAGGAAGGCAGGCCTTACACTTGAGACCCTCCTTTCCATGTCAGCACTTATTTTCACAACCTTCCCCACCACATGCATTTCCAACGCCTCCTCCTCTGCCAAGTGCAGAGATTCTAGAATCCTTTCTGCACCTGGAAGCTACAAAAACATTTTACGTCCTTTCTTAATTGAAAAATAAATGACACAAATTGCCCTTTGCAATTGCATAATATACTTAACAAAAATCATACAGATCACTTCATCTATTGCCTTAGCTCATTTTGTTTTTTTGTGAAAAACATCTAATAAAGTAATTTGAAAATTTATGACTGTGTAAAAATGTTTAATACCACTTTGTGCCAGATTTGTTACGCCAAGTTGAGATCTCAAAGTTAATGACAGGCTTTAATTAGAACAATTTCGGGTTTGCATAGTTTAAATTAAAGTAACGTTGAAGAAATTCAAGAGCTACATTATTTTGCTATTTAATGTAGAAAATATTTCCCTGAAATTATTTTCTGTCTAACTTAGACATTTATATAAACTGCCCTTATAAAACTTGGAAATATTGTTTTCTCATAACCCGGTTTCCAAGTTGCAAATCTTCATTATCAATAGCTTTTTTGTTTTTTTGAGGCTGAGTCTCGCTCAGCCGCCCAGGCTGGAGTGCAGTGGCGCCATCTCGGCTCACTGCAAGCTCCGCCTCCCGGGTTCACGCCATTCTCCTGCCTCAGCCTCCCGAGTAGCTGGGACTACAGGTGCCCGCCACCACGCCCGGCTAATTTTTTGTATTTTTAGTAGAGACGGGGTTTCAATGTGTTAGTCAGGATCGTCTCGATCTCCTGACCTTGTGATCCGTCCCTCTCGGCCTCCCAAAGAGCTGGGATTACAGGCTTGAGCCACTGCATTCGGCCCATTATCAATAGTTTTTTAAAAGTTTAGGCATCTTTTTTTCTGTGTGTGTGTGTTTTTTTAATTAATATCTTCCCAGAGGAACATAGCACTACTGAGGGCTATCACATCCTATTGCAATCTTTGGTAACAGCATTAAGAGTTCTTGGTCTCACAGCCACGTGAACCTTCTTTGAAATGACCTACCCCTCAAAAAACTAAAGCTAGAACTACCATACGATCTAGCAATCCCACTGTTAGGTGTCTATCCAAAGGAAAGAAAACCTGTATATTGAAGAGATGCTGCACTTCTGTGTTTATTGCGACACTACTCACAATAACGAATAGTGTTGCAACAGACCAAGCCAAGAGATGGGATGATCCTAAGTGTCCATCAGCAGATAAATGGATAAAGAAAATGTATGATATGTGCAAAATTGGATATTATTCAGCCATAAAAAATGAAATCTTTTCATTTGCAGCCATACGAATGGAACTAGAGGACAAATTGAATATGGACGAAATAATCCAGTCACAGAAAGACAAATATTGCATGCTCTCGCGCATATGTGGGAGATTAAAAAGTGAATCTCATGGAGGTAGAGACTAGAATGTGGTTAGCAGAGGCTGAAAAGGAACAGGGGAAAGGAGGATGAAGAGAAGTTGATTAAGGGTTGTAAAACTACAGGTGGATAGAAAGAGTAAGTTCTAATATCTGGTAGTATGAAAGGGAAATTATTATTAACAATAATTTATTTCATATTTCAAAATGGCTAGAAGAAAAGAATAGTAATGTTCCCAATACAAAGGAAATATAAACCTTTGAGGTGATGGAAATCCCAATTATTCTGACTGAATTGACAGTTACACATTGTATACCTGTGTCAAAATATCACATGTACCCCAAAAATATATACAACCATGATGTGGCAGTTTAAAAAATGCGAAGGTTGATTAGATCCCATTTGTCAATTTTTGCGATTGCTTTTGGCATTTTCGTCATAAAATCTTTGCCCGTGCCTTTGTCCAAAGTGGTACTGCCTAGGTTTTCTTCTACAGTTTTTATAATTTGGGGTTTTACATGTAAGTCTTCAATCCATCGTGAGTTGATTTTTGTATATGGTACAAGGAAAAAGCCCAGTTTCAGTTTCTTGTATATGGCTAGCTAGTTATCACAGCACCATTTATTAAATAAGGAATCCTTTCCTCATTACTTGTTTTTGTCAGGTTTGTTGAAGATCAGATAGTTGTAGGTGTGTGGTCTTATTTCTGGGTTCTCTATTTGTTCCATTGTTCTATGTGTCTGTTCTTATACCAGTGCCATGCTGTTTTGGTTACTGTATCCCTATAGTACAATTTGAAGTCAGATAGCGTGATGCCTCTAGCTTTGCTGTTTTTGCCTAGGATTGCCTTGGATATTCGGGCTCTTTTTTGGTTTCATGTGAATTTTAAAATGGCTTTTTCTAGTTCTATGAATAATGTCAATGGTAGTTTAATGAGAATAGCACTCTCCACAGCAAAAAAAAAGTTGTCAACAGAGGAAACAGACAACCTACAAAATGGGAAAAAAATCTTTGCAAACTATGCGTCTGACAAAGGTCTAATATCCAGCATCTATTATGAACGTAAACAAATTTAAAAGAAAACAAAAACAAAAACAAAAAGATTAAAAAGTGGGCAAAGGACATGAACAGACACTTCTCAAAAGAAGACATACATGTGGCCAACAATCATATGAAAAAAGCTCAACATCACTGATCATTAGAGAGATGCAAATCAAAACCACAATGAGATACCATTTTACACCAGTCAGAATGGCTATTAGTAAAATGTCAAAAAATAACAGATGCTGGTAAGGTTGTGGAGAAAAAAGAAACACTTATACACTGTTGGTGGGAGTGTAAATTCGTTCAACCATTATGGAAGACAGTGTGGCAATTCCTCAAAGATCTAAAAACAGAAATACCATTCAATGCAGCAATCTCATTACTGCGTATACATTCAAAGAAATAGATATCATTCTAGTATGAAGACCCATGCACATGCCTGCTCACCGCAGCACTATTCACAATAGCAAAGACATGGAATCAACCTAAATGCCTATCAATGACAGACTGGATAAAGAAAATGTAGTACATATACACCATGACATACTATGCAGACATAAAAAAGAACTAGGTCAGGTTCCTTGCAGGGACATTGATGGAGCTGGAGGCCATTATCCTTAGCAAACTAATGCAGACACAGAAAATAAAATACCACAGGTTCTCACTTGTAAGTGGGAGCTAAATGATGAGAATACATGGGCGCATGGTGGGGAACAACACACACTGGGGCCTATTGGAGGGCGAAGGGTGGGAGGAGGGAGAGGATCAGGAAAAATAACTAATGGCCACTAGGCTTAATATCTGGGTGATGAAATAATCTGTACAATAAATCCCCATTACACGCATTTCCCTGTGTAACAAAACTGCACATCCTGCACATGTACTTCTGAACTTAAAATAAAAGTAAAAAAAAATACAAAGAATAAATAAATGGACAAAAAAGAGTTTAGGGCCTAGATATTTAGCAATTTTATACTAAGGGACTGTTTTCTAATTGATCCCCAGCCCTCCAGGGGTTGAGGCGTTATTTATCCATTCTGGCTTATTTGATCCCCAGCCCTCCAGGGGTTAAGGCATTATTTATCCGTTCTGGCTTATTTTAGTTCTCCTTTCTTCTGAAGTGTGCTTGGCATCTCTCAAATGGTGCCAAGCCTCAGTGCGTCTTGGGCTGAAGCCAAAACGTTGTCCCCTTGCATGCTCACACCACCTCCCTTCTCATATATGAAACTGCTTGCGTTGAAATCATTAAATTTTATCTTTAATTCCCAATTTGTGCCCCTAGTAACCAGCAATCAGAAATTACAAGATAATATACCCAGCTCACCTTTGAAAAGTTCCATTGAGGAGAGAACTACCAAGGGTGATTTCCCATCCTATTCATGCAAAAGAGACAATTACCAGAACACCATGCAGTTACGTACCTCCTAAAGCTAACTATTGCCAAAAAGAAAACAAACGACTGAATTAAGCCTGGTTTTTTCTTAATGCCAAAAGTCACTTTATTTACCTATTCTCCTTAGAAATGGAGTCCCCAACTACCCATTCAAAAGAAATCAGATATAAAATAAACAGACATCAGACGATATGATATCCTTACTTGTGCCATGTTTTCCAAGACCGGTGCATATTTTTAGATATCTCTTATTTGCCCAGCCATCTGCATGACATGGGTATTTATTAGTATGACTAGCTGGTGCTCAATGTCAAACAAAAATATTTTAGTTTGAGCGATGCTTTTCTTTTCCCCCCTCCACTGGGGGGACTGGACAGTGATGCAAGGCATTTATGTAAAAAAGATTCTCCCTCCTTTCATATTTATAGTAGCAAATAAACTGAAAAAATAAAAAACTAAATTTGATGCACAGTAAAATGAGCAGTAAAATATGATTTTACATTTTAAATATTTGGGAGAGTTAATTTGTTAGCTAAATAATTCAAAGGAAAGAGATGATTCAACTGGTCATAATCACCCTGATAGATATTATTACTAATCTTAATTATTTATTACATGTCTTTATTAATGGATCTAATGTTTCCATTTTTTCCCTACTGGTAGAGAATAATAACAGAAGTAATTTTTATATTATACCCTTGGAGAAATAAAGTTGAAACAGAATTAGAAATATTTCTCAAACAACTGCATTACAATATAAATTATACTAATTCATTTTGTGTAGACATTTTAAATCACGAAAATAAGCCTGGTTTTTAAAAGCTATTTTAAAAAGAACATTTTGACAGTATACTTTTAATTTCTTGAAAGTGCACAGGTTGAAAGAAAATGCTTGACTTTTCCCTTAATCTCTTCCTTAGAATTGGTTGCCCTTGAGGCAACATAGTCCACCTAGTTGCAAGTTACTGTGCAGAGTTTAGGGTCTTTTATTTCTTATTTAACTGCTTCACTGCACTGCCTAGAGCTTGGTGCCCAGGAAATTTTGGCAAATCCTTCAAAAATGTCCCTATAAAATAAGTAAGCATTCATTGGAACAGACTTCCTGTGGCAAGCACAATTTTTTCTTCGCTTATCTAGCAACAAACATAGTCACAAATGTTTACCATTGAAAACAATGTCATAAGCCCATTATCCCTCACAAAAGAACTAGGAAATGTATGGAGTAATAGAAATAATAGTCATTACATGTATCTTCTTCTTCAAGGTAGAAGAATGGAGTTAACTCCATGTCTTCAGAAAAAGTCTATTGACTTAGAGTTGTGAATAAAATTAACACGATTTATTTTAAATTTTAATCACCTTAGGGTCATATAAAAGCCCCTTCAATTTCTAGTAAGTCACACTGGGCAAAGAAAATTGTAGAAATATAATACCACTCTCAGACAGTATCAAACGATAATGAAGTAAGAACTGATCCCGGGGGGTAAAACAAAACAAAACAAAATTAACAATAAATGAAACAGCAACTGTGAAATCCAGCATCTTCTGACCACTTTGTTTAGGAGCAAAAAACTTTTTCAATTCATACTAGCATTATAATATTTTGATAAAATACTTGATATTTGCCAACTAACTTTTTTATTAAAAATAAAAGGTCACAGTATCAAGTCAGTGAAATAACATTTAAGATGACCATCAATTTGCTTACACAGGTCTGGACATTACAGGTGAAATCACTTAGCCATAGCATCTTCCAATTCAGAAAATTACATTTTTGATGACACTGAAGTCTCAATTAAAACACTATTCAGTACATTCTGCTATTATTTTCTCACAGTCATGAACTATTACCACAATCTTAGTAGAGATAGTGGCAACAGAAACATTTGAAATCTCCATATTTTACCAAATATTAAGATCAGAAATAGAAACATGCATATAATGCTATTATTTGCCACTGTTCAAAGCACCTTACTTATATTATCTCAATAAATCTTCACAATAACCATCAGTCTATCATTTGTCCTATTTTAAGAGCAGGAAATAAGTACAGAGCAATTAAGTAATTTGCCCAAAGTCACGGAGCTGCCTTCCCACCTAAACAGTGTTTCACAATATCTGAGAATCCTCTTGTCTTCAAAGGAAATTTAGTACCAAGTTTTTTGCTTTAAACTTTCTGTGTATTTAAATTTAAATGTTTATAATGTGGGGTTTAGTTGGCTATTGCCTGAGCGTGAGGTTGAATATGTGTTTCTGTTTCCTCTGAAGAGAGACATTATTCTAGTCTTGTAATTGTTTGTTTATTGTATATTTCAAGGGAGAGTGGTAAAAAAAGAAGAGCTACAGAAAATATCAGTAAATTAGGACACATTAAACAATTTTTGCAAGCTATTATTGAGCACCTATGTGTACTGTGCTTGAATTCCTCCTATCATATCCCCACCTGGTGGTGACCTAGCCGCTGGAAACCTACATTCAGTTTTCAATCCAATAAAATGCCTATATCTATTTATTTCTAAAAGAGTCCTAATTTACCAAAATTACAACTGTCTCTTACTTGAATGATATTGGGTATTTGGATTTACAAGAAGTGCCAATATGCATTCTTCCAACCTCCAAAGATTAATACATGCTTAGAACTGATCAACATCTTGCTAAATTTTTCTTTAACAACATGTCATTCATGTCCAATAGGTTTACTTGTCATTGGACAAACAGAAAATTTGTTCAGGGAGTAGGCACATTCATTATTTGCTGTAACCTGTATCCTAATTTGTTACTTCAGCCAATGATGAGATGAGCGTCCCTTCATTAGCAAGAATGGAATACTTTAGAGCTCAGCTTCGTCCTGGCTCTCTCCTGTTGTCTAAATATACTTCTATAAAATAAATTTATGCTCTCTGGAAGAACTGGATAGACAGAGGATTGCGATGTCTAGTCAGAACAGTGCACACACACACGTGTGCACACAAACACACACACACAGTTACCACAGTTGTAAAGTTGGAGGGTTTAAAATTGGTTTTAAAATATGTGGCTTTTTAGATAAGGATCGTTTATGTAGTGATGAAATTGTATCATTCCTTCAAAACAAGACCTGCCTAAAAAAACAAACAAACAAAAAAAATTACCCACTAAAAAAGCAGGCTGAGCACAGTGGCTCACTCTTGTAAACCCAGCACTTTGGAAGGCCAGGCGGGCAGATTGCTTGAGCTTAGGAGTTCGAGACCAGCCAGGGCAACATAGCAAAACCCCATCTTTATAAAAGATACAACAATTAGCCAAGCATGATGCTGTGCACCTGAAGTGAACAAGACACAGTCTGTGCTATCACAGTTCTAAGACTATAGAATCTCAGGGCTGGAAAGTACAGCTACTGGGAAGTCTGAGGCAGTAGGGTCACTTGAGCCTGGGAGGCAGAGGTTACAGTGAGCCGAGATCGTGCCATTGCACTCTAGCCTGGGCAACTGAGCCATACCCTGTCTCAAAAAAAAAAAAAAGGGCAATTTACACAAAATAATGGAAATCTTGGGGATAATAGAACTGCTTGACAGAAGTTTTTTTTGCTGCAGAGTCTGACAGAGTAGTTTTTAATTTTGCATGAAGAGTATCTATAACATGAGTTCTATCTGTGCAGCTACAGAATCCCTAATTTATGGACTAAAGGTTACTTCCAGTGATACTCGTAGAATAAAATGTTAGGTCACTTTGACAAATAGGCTTATGATACCACATCTTTAAATAACTGTCAACAAAGAGAAGGCCATTGCTGTTAGGCAAGCCCAGCTGGGCACGGTGTGAAACGCAATGGCCAGTGGGTAATTACCCTGTGGATCTCAGCAGTGTGACTAGGCAGTGAGGCAATTTAAACCCTGGTCGTCTGCACTTTCCTCAACCTACTGGCTAACTGAAGAGGATTTAATATAGGCAAAAGGAGATAAAACAGCATTTCTAAATTTTATGAGGGAATGGGATGGGCAACATAGACATACTGTTTTTTCTCCTAGATCTGAATAAATACAGGATAAACACCCAGCCTGTATCCGAGAGCAACATTCTGCCTCCAGGAGAAACAAGAGTAAATATGGGTGTGGATAACAAGATTTTTCAGGAAAATCTTGCTCAAACCAGTCTGTTCACTAGCTGTGAGATGAAGTTGCTGGTTATTTTTTGGATGTGTTTGATTAATCTTATGTAAGTAATGCATTGGCATCAAGAGAAAAAAAGGATTATATTACTGATTTACAAGATCTGCCTTCCCAAAATTATGAGTCCTTCTTGGTTCCGTAGGCTGATTCTCAGTCTTCTATGTTTATACAGGAAGAAATGAGAACTGGCAATGAGGAGGTGGGAGATTGGATATGAAGATGTCAGGTAAGGAGGGAGATGGGACACAAGTGAACGAAGATACAAACTTCTACAAAATCTGTCAACGTCATTGTTTACGCTCTCATCGTTTATAATGCATCTATTGATTTATACAGCACATATGTTTAGTGCCATCTATAGCTAGGGGACAGATGTGAATAAGATACAGGCTGTGCTATCATAGTTCCAAGACTACAGAATCTCAGGGCTGGAAGGCACATTCTTGCCCAATTATCCAGCTAAAGCATGAATCCCTTCTATCAAGTCTCTGCCAAAGTTTTATATTACACCATAGAGCTGGAATTAATAGCTAAAATGTATTTGTTCCTTGACAAATACTGCTGCTAAGCCATATTTATTCCTTCTCATGTTTATGCAGGAGATTTATTTTTGTTTAAATTTAAGTGCTCTATCTTGTGCATGTGCCCATAACACACCATCTTTGAAAACCTGACCTATTGTTCTTGCTTATTAAGAACTTCATGGAGCCAGGGGATTCGTTCACCCTACCAGCACCGGGCTATTGACACCTATTATCATCAGGTCTTCATCACTTCACCTAACTCTTTATAAAAACGATCACCAAGGCAGAGTCCTATTGGCGAAACACAAGTCTGCCTGCCAGGCCGAACCTCTGCCATCTACATACAGAGAGGGTCAGCAAGTGTCCCGACAGGTTCCTAACTGAATGTTATTGTAGAAACTTATTCATGGCCAATCAAATTGTAAGATAAAGGGCTGTAAGGATCCCTACCAACAGAGTGACAGCAAGTTAAACAGAAAATAAACTGTTAGATCGTTTCCAAGAAATAATCAAGTATGCATGAAGAGTACCTGTGTGTACTGATCTACCAAGGAGTCTCAGTTCACACTCTGGCCCAAGGCAGTTATTAAACAGACACCGATTCACCCTGAAAAGTATCTTGGTACAAACAATAAGTTAGTACTATGGCCCTGCCATGATGAACCAAATTTCTATCACTTCCTCCTCCTTAAAATTCCTTGGTAATATCTCCAAGGAGGGTTTAGGAAGCCATTTTCTCTCCGCCTTTTAATAATATTTGCAGAGTGTTTAGGCACCTGTGCCACTGAAGAGCATGAAATATTTGAGGCTTGGGCTCAGCTCATTGCTTCATTCCTAACAGCCATCCTGGTGCCTGGAACGTGGAGGCACTCCATACAAATTTATTGAATGAAAACTGAATTAATGAATATTCCTGTTAACCAATGGCCTAATCTGTCCCGTATGAGTCTATTACTATATTCTTAAGCCAGTGAGGACATATGGATACAAACATGAATCTCATCTGTTTGGATTATACTTTGCCTTTTGCCACATCTCACTTTAGGAATTTTATTTGCCCTGTCCTGTCACACAGTCAGCCTATCCTCTTGGTCTTCCAGGTAACAAATAACATTTTGCCTCCTGGCATGAGGCTTCTTCAGAGTTTAATTAAGTAATAGATCCCCATGCAATGGCCCTGGGTCCCTACAACTGAGCAGGTTCATGGCTTCACACCTTTGCTCCCCATCTGCCCTCGTGAACACCTGAAGCAACTGGAGCTGGGTCTGTAACATGGAACTCCTGGTCAGAGACTTGGGCTCCTTGCTTTTATTCACCAATATTTGTCTGTTAAAATTTTCATTATCATTGAACATTCTATTTTGTTAGTTTCCCCTGACATAAATAAAATTTATCTATAGAAAAGAAAACAAATGTTTGAATATGACTTGCTCTAATTTTGCATAAAAACCCTATATTTGGTTTCCTCAACTATGGTCTATGTTCAGAGGCAGCACTCAAATTATCATCTGCCGACTCTCAAAAGACATTTAATTTAAGAAAAAACTGATTCTTGAGGCCCTACTGTGTAGCACATATATTGTCCCATACATTCTGAATAATAAGAAAAATGAAATATTCAAGTGGCATGGCATTTTTCTCTAAGAGGGAAAACCTTATGAGATGCAATCTTTGTGCATTGGCTAACAGATGCCAGGAATACGATTTATTTTTAGAATAATTTTAGGCTCACTACAGAAAACAGTTGAGTGCATTTTCATAAAGTCCTCTGGTTTCCATGGCAAATGGGGCCATTATTTCTTCTGAAACGGAAGGCTTTTACTTACACTTTCCAAATGCTTTTCATATTGTGCCAAAAACTCAAGTCAGTCTAGAAACAAGTACGTAGTGGCTTATTGTCAAAAGCAGTTCTTAAGTAAAAATGTGCAGCAGGTCAAAGTGACCTTCCATTCAGGCCTGTGGAGAACAGTGCGTAATACACTGCCGTCAAATGGCATGTGTGCCTCTCAGATGGAGGCAGTGGGGGTGGAAAGAGTGCCCATGACCCAAAGCATTTCATCATCGTGAGACATAAACACAGTTGGTTCAGATGTTCTCTGTGAAAACGATGATAATTGTTTCTTATCTTATAAGATACAGGACCTGAAAATCACTTACATTCAAATCCACTTAATACCTAATATGCATCATGCATATTAAAACATAAAAAATAAAAACTATGTCATCTTGTAAAGCTCTGCTTAATTTTATGATGATAGGTGATGATATTTCTTCCTTAGAGGATCAGGAATCTTTAATATTGAATATTAAATGGATCTTGAAAATGCAAGTAATTAGACTAATAAATATCAACATGCTATTTATATTGTTTACTGTTTCTTTGCTTATAAAAAAATTACGCAATTACAAATGGAAAATCAGTTACAAATTAAAACCACTAGATAAAAATTGAGGTTGAATTCCCCTTCCTTTCAGTATAAAATTTAGTCTATAGTGTAAATTTCTAAAAATAGTGGAGTTAAATCTATAATGGTAAATCATATTTTTTCACTTAATATCAATGTTTATTAATTATCTTTTTAACTACCTATTTATATTTTTTGATTGCAGTGTCTATGGGCAATGTACAACTACTATATGACTAATATTTACATAGAACTAACACATAAGTATACTCAGGGAGGGACTATTCAAATATATGTGACCTGGATAAACTAGTTGGGTTCAGCAAGGATAGTAACCTCTTCTGTCTGCTGAACACCGACCAATACAACATGGGCATTGACAAACTAGCACTACCGCAAACAGCCCTTAGTCTTTATTTTACATCCGGAGTTTTGAAGTCAACTTGTTACCTTTCAGGCTCTTATCTCTATACTAGCATAAGCAGCTCCATTTTCACTTTTGCAAGATCTCAAGTCACATTTGATAATATCCTGACCCCTAACCTTGCCTCTGTAATGTTCATTTTTGCATAAGTGAAATTATTTTGGATGTATTTTTAAACTATGGCCAATCCAAAATATATGTGCTGGGATAGCTATAGCTACATGTTACAGAGTGCAGATAGATCATAAGGAATCGACAGTCATTCCGGAAGTGAGATTCACAGATACACGCTGTCTACTACAGCATCCCATAGGAGCCAGGTCAATGCTCAATGGAAAAAAAAAAATAATGTAATTTTAGGACGTAAAAGGTTTAAATTCATTGGCATGAAGAAATGGTTTGACTTTTCTCATAAATGTCGCCTACCATGCTACATTGAGCTTCTATTGTCCTCTTTCAGGTGTTTCCCTTAATGGCATCTGGCTGGAGTACATACTTTCAGTCAATTTGGGTTATTTGTATAGTTTTATTTTAGTATTTAACACTTGGTTCTTTTTATCTTATTGGTTCATCTTGGTTTTGGTTTAAAGTCCATTTTCTCCCTTTTCCCCAAACAGGTAAGTATAAAATCCACAAGAACTGCATGGTTGTATTGGAGTGGTTGGGCTCTCGTTTCTGTCTGGCTCTTCCAGTCATGCAGTGAGGAGGACAGAAATGGAAACACAGATTTTTTTTAACGATGACCTTCATTTCCTGGGCCAAGATCTGATCCTCTATATTCCTACTTCTTTTAAAAGTCATCGTCAATGTCTGCACAGCATGTGTCACCATGCAGGCTCTCTTGGAGCTCAGATGTGGTTTCTGCAGGAAGTCCCACAGAAGCCGCAGTAATGCACATTTTCTTGAAATGGGAAAAGATCTTCTTGTGCACTTATCTCTCCTTTCTTAGTTCCTACCACAGGTAAACAAATCTGAAGTATTTTGCTCATTCTTGGAGGTATCTACGCTACAGATTAAGTTCAGCCATATCCTACCATGTCTACTTGACAATAAGAAAAGCAGGTGTCTTGGGGTGCTGGCTTCTTTACCGATTCCCCTCTCTTGGCTTCACCACTTTTCTCCTCTGGTCTTTCTCTTCCCTTAAAAATATTAAGCAGTGAGCAGGGCTGGTGCCTGACCAATCCTCATGAGAGACAATCGTTAGTTCTGGTTTAGTGAGGGGAAAAGGCAGTTTGGTTCCCCACAAACATTACTGATGATTCCCTCAGGTTCTTCCTTTTCTAACTGTGGGAAAAGGAAACACCCAGCTCCTCCCCCACAGAAGAGGAGAGAGGCTCTTTTCATGAACTTTGCACTCCCTCCAAATTTACTTCCATCTCCCATTCCTTCATTTGAATTTGCCAGGAGACAATGATTATGATGATGGGGCTAGCGGTGATGGTGACTGTGCAGCGGGAAGATTAGCTCTGGAACTTCTCTTTGAGCCTTAAAAGGAGGTAGCGAGTTCTAATTACAAGCTGCTTTCTAAACTTGGAACATATGGATACATAGCACCTTTTATTTTCAGCTTCGGTTTTTAGATAAATTAATGGACTGAAAAAAATATTCCAGAAGATACCTCATTGCATATACAATTATTTCTTTCTCAAACCAACCCTACCAAAATGTTCATTTCTTCAAAGCCGTAATTTCCAAAGATTGTCAGAGAAATAAGAGATGTCAGAGGAATAATAGGAATAAGTAGGTCAAATTCCTATTAAGATGTGTGAGATTCATAACGCCTGAAGAATTTAGGGTTCTTTACCTTCATAAAACAAGGTAGACCAAAGAAAGGCTCTTTAAAAAAGGACATTTCACCCAGTTGATTTAAGAAGATACATGAAATGAAAACTTCGTGGTATCCTTATATATTAGTTTGGGCTGCTGTGACAAAATACCACAGACTGGCTGGCTTAAACAACAGAAATTTATTTTTCACAGTTCTGGAGGGTGAGAAGTCCAAGACAAGTTGCAGGGGGATTCTGTTTTTGGTGAGGGCTTTCCTCCTGGTTTGCAGAAAGCTGCCTTCTGCTGCATCCTCACATGCTGAGACAGAGATCATCTCTCTCCTGTCTCTTCTTATAAGGGCACAAATTTCATCCTGAGGGCTTCACCGTCCTGACCGAACCACCTCCCAAAGGCCCCGTCTCCAAATACCATCACCTTAGGGTTAAGGTTTCAAGATATAAATTTTAGGGACACAATTCAGTCCATAGCATCATACCAATTTCAGCCTTGAATGAGTTTATTGTTATTCATCGGTGTCTCTGTGAAAGTTTCATCAAAATCTTTCCCAAGAAAAAGACAAAAATAATAGGATGATCTAACTGATACCACAGTTTTCTTCCAAATGAAATGTTAATAGCCTAAAAGAGGCTATTATTAACAACATTCTTATGTCCCAGTATTTTTTTTTTTAAGTTTAGAACAGCTAGACAAGGCAGTGCTTGGTTTGGGATGCTGATTGGATAACTGTCTAATTAGGGGAACAAAATCAGTGGGGTAAGATTCTGGCTGGAGGAAATAGATGGGGAAGATTATGATTTAGGAACTACTTTGATAGAAAAAGTCGGGAAAGCATGGCAACAACACAATATTTAGTAGGTAAAGAAATGGTCTAGTTCAGCCTCTCCTATCGAATTTCTATCTAGAAGGAAGTTAGGAGCAGAAATAATATTGGGGTGGGAAGGGAATAGTGGTAATTAAGAGACTTCTCTTGGTAAATTTAGTGTTTTTAACAAAACCATATGTTTATTTTGAGTGCTTGAATAGACTAGTGGCAATTTCAGGAGGGCCTTTTAGACAACCACCCCTCAACAACACAAAGCAAACAAACAAAAATAACTTTCAATCACCACTGATCAGCTATGCTGTGAGAGTTGGGGATGATAGAATGACCAGAAAGGGTTAGAATAGCTAGGAGGGCCAGAAGAATGTAAAGTGAGCATTGTGATCTAGAAAGTGAAGATAAATCAGATAAACTGGCATCCAAGGGTTTGTAAATGATGTCTGCAAATGGCTTAGAAGGTTAACTCATGAAGGAAGAGGCAGCAGGTTAAACATTGGAATTCTTTTTTTTTTCTTTTTCTTTTTTTTCTTTTTTGAAACAGAGCCTCACTGTCACTCAGGCTGGAGTGTAGTGGTGTGACCTCAGCTCACTGCAACGTCCTTCTCTCAGGTTCAAGCAATATTCTCCTGCCTCAGGAGACTATTGGGACTACAGGTGTATGCCACCACGCCCAGCTAATTTTTGTATTTTTAGTAGAGACGGTTTCACCATGTTGGCCAGGCTTGTCCCCAACTCCTGACCTGAAGTGATCTGCCCGTCTTGGCCTCCCAAAGTGCTGGAATTACAGGCGTGAGCCATCAAGCTCAGCCGGATTGCCTGGAATTCTGATAATGGAAAGAAGGAATAAATACTGGATCATCCATTTCAAACCTTTTTAATTTAATAAATAATCTCTTTAATGGCTGCTTAATTTGAGAAGCAAGGCTGATTTTTGAAACCCTGATGGCTTTTAAAAAATAGAATGTATAGGTTGGGAAAGATGATGGAAGACCTATTGCCATTCATCTTACAAATGAAACATCAGGTATGTAGAATATATTATACTACAGCTTGAATTAGGAGTTGAATGTTCGACAAGGGACTTTCAATTTTCACAAGTGATGATACTTTTATTTGATAAAGAAAAGTTTGGAGCACTCATTTGAAAACCAGATTTTAATGAGCCCTTGTTAATGTTTATTGCTTTCAGTCCTCATTCGTGGCTTACAGTATATCTACTTGGAATAGCTCATTAACCTTGGCAAGTTTTCTGCATTGAGGCACAGGGATAGCCTGGCAGAAAATACAAGGTGCTTTGAGCACTTCAGAAAAAATTATATATACACATCTTGGCAAAAGTGATTGGCAGTCTCATTCGAAACAGCCCAAGTATCACCAAGTAAATCACATAGTGGAAAAAGTAAAAATAAAAGCCCAAAGCATTAAATGATTCTACTTGAATTGAAGAGAAGCATTAAAATCAACTGAGCAATCAGTAGTTTCAAGATGCCACTCAAGCAGATGACAAGCAAATTCCACAAACATCTAGGGCTGCCTTTAGCTTATCTCTGCTTGCTTATTTGGTCATATAGAGAGTATTATCTAATAATTAAGGTAGCCAATTAATACAGCTGCCACAGAAAAATATAAGTATATTAACATCTCAGGTGATAATAGCTTGCTAATAGATGATAATAAATCAATATTTGCCTTCAACATTTGTCGGAAAAGTTTTACCTTGAGATCTTTTGACTTAGTTGGAAGCATACAGAGACATTATAGCCCAGGTTTTCCCTCTTTAGTTTCCCTAACAGTGGGAGGGGTTTCCTCGAAAGCCTTATCTGCCTTAACAACCCTTGTACAGATATCTGATTCACTAACAAATTACTTTTATTCCCTATCTAGAGAAGATGTAATAATCATACTTGTTTTCTAATACTCAAGACTTTGAAAAATGATATTACATCTATATCACCTTTTATCTGTACAAAACATCAGGAAACTTTAAAAATCAGACATGAACACTTTGGGAGGCTGAGGTGGGAAGATCATGAGGTCAGGAGATCGAGACCATCCTGGCCGACATGGTGAAACCCCGACTCTACTAAAAAAAAAAAAATACAAAAAATTAGTCAGGCTTGGTGACGGGTGCCTGTAGTCCCAGCTATTCAGGAGGCTGAGGCAGGAGAATGGCATGAAACTTGGAGGTGGAGCTTGCAGTAAGCTGGGATCGCGCCACTGCACTCCAGCCTGGGTGACAGATCGAGACTCTGTCTCAAAAAAAAAAAAAAAAAAAAAAAAATCAGAGATGAAATTTAGACTAATTCTCAAGGGTCATTGGAATCAGTATGTCACAATTAACATCAGAGTCACCCTTAGCATAACCAGCCCATCACATTATATTTCACTATTTGCAAAGAGGAAAAAACAAAAATGAGCTTTAATTCTTAAAAGTATTGAAGTAATCTTAAAATGGGTCCATGTTGGTTTTAATATTAAGAAGAAAAATCTTTAAAAACAAAAAGAAGCAATTTCTAAATAGATCATCTGGTATGTTACAATAGAAGGTTATTATCAATTATATATTGAAGGAAATCTATATGAACAGCACATGCGTACTTGTGGTAATTAACTTTGATGTTTATGCCATCCTTTTCTTAAGCTAAAATATTTGAACAAATAAGAGAATGTGTATTTCCAAAAGAGACAATATGGGATAGTGTTTTAGAGTCTCTGCTCAGAAACTTAACTAGCTCTGAGCTTTTCTGCAAGTTACTTCATAGACTCCTTACGCTTCCTTTAGTTATCAATAAAAATAAAGGTAATAATACAAGAATTTAATAATAATTTAATGAAAAGATGTTTGAAAAATGCTTAGCAGAGCTCCTGGTGCCAGACATATAGCAGCTAATTATCTTAAGTAAAATGAAAATTAAAATTGGAAATATACATTTACATAGTGCTAGTTGTTTTAGCTTTGTTCGAGCTCGTTACAGAGCTTAACAGAAAAAAAAGTTATAATTGGAATGCTCTAGAAGAAAGAATACTTGAGATGTTCCTCAAGAACAAAACAATTTGAACATTGCAGACCCTAAATGGAGAAATCCGAAAATAGTAAAAAGCAATGGGGCTATCTTTAAGTGTCTTAGAAATGAAGTACATAAATTAGGATTAGTATACGGACTGTAAATAGAGTCATTACACATATCGAAGAAAATGTGTTTTGTTTGTTTGTTTGTTTGTTTGTTTGTTTGTTTTGAGGCGGAGTCTCGCTCTGTCGCCCAGGCTGGAGTGCAGTGGCGAGATCTCGGCTCACTGCAATCTCTGCCTCCCAGGTTCAAGCGATTCTCCTGCCTCAGCCTCTCGAGTAGCTGGGACTACAGGCGCCCGCCACCGCGCCCAGCTAATTTTTCTTGTATTTGTAGGAGAGACAGGGTTTCACCGTGTTAGCCAGGATGGTCTCGATCTCCTGACCTCGTGATCCGCCCACCTCGGCCTCCCAAAGTGCTGGGATTACAGGCGTGAGCCACCACACCTGGCTGAAGAAAATGTTTTTAGGAAATATTAGAACATAACAATCTATTGATTACATAAATTCTTTCTGTTTGAGTATATGAATGTTTATATGTGTGTATATGTTTGCATATACACACATATATATACAGATAACTTTATAATTCAAATATATATGATGATATAACACACTTTGAAAGGAATTATATTTAAAATTTCCTTTTTCAGTGTCAAAAATGAAAGTAAGATCTTCTTATCCTATTATTCCTATGATAGGTTGATTACTTTCTTATGTTGTCAGACAAAGAATTTTTCACTGTTTTTGTAAATGTTCAAAGGTCTGAAAGCCAAATTATTTGGTGTAATTCCAAATTATATACAATTTTTTGGAGAAAAAGGCTTTCTGCCATGTTCCCATGGTTTTACTAATATGTTATGATTTGTTGAGTATCTATTCCAAGTTATATTCAATCTCCTAGAGAAAAGGTTTTGCATGTCCACATGCAATTATTCTAATATGAATTATTATTTTCATTTTGTATTTCACTGTTAATTTTATTTAAAAGTACCAAGGTTACGGTTTCTACAAGCAAAGTGGCAGATAATGTCCCAGAAGCATTTTCTCTGCTCCTTTTCTCTCTCTGATCTTCTGCATGTGCCTGCACACACACAGAGAAAGACACAGACACACACACACACACACACACACGAGATGCATAAACACATACACACAGCTGTGTGACACTCATTGGCCAAAAATGAAAGAATGTTGTAACCCATTACAAATCCCTTCCTGGGCCTCTTCAAGTGTCTAAAATTAGAGAAAGCCAAGCTAAATTCAGAGCAGCCTCCTCACACAACTGTAGTCAATGACCACAGCTGGCAACTTAAAGGCAAAAAAGCAAATCCTGAGACATGGCTAGGATCCACCATGGAAGCAAATCTAAATGAAAGCAGTCAGCGCCACACAGGGTGAGCTGGGGAGGGTCATCTGCATGTCAGTTGGCTCCAGCAACTGATACCAGGTCATTTTTTTTTTTTAAGTATTGCCCTCGGAGGCACAGAAAATAGCTTGTTTATACCCTACTCTTATCTTCTGCTTCTTATTCTTTTTCTATTTGTTTTATTTTTTTCATTCTTCTGAGGCACAAAGATTACAAATTCAATCTGCAGGAATAATTTTATCATTTGGGGGACAGTATTAACTTGCTTGCCTCCTGGGGTGTGGATGGCCAAATTTACATCCTGTGTGAATGAATTCCCTCATGGGGTTACTTAATGTGAATCTGGCTTTGAGAACAGCCAAGTTCTTCCATTGTCCAAAGTATCTAAATAGTGGAGAATTCTGGAAAGCTACGGTATGGCTGACACACATTTGGCAATGTCGGACTGAGTCTTAGGATTCTGCAGAACCTTCCAAATATCAAGTGCAAAGAAGTGACACTGTCTTCTCAAAAGAAAATATTTATGCTGTAAAAAAGCATATGAAAAAAAGCTCAATATCACTGACCGTTAGAGAAATGCAAATCAAAACCACAATGAGATAACATCTCACACCAGTGAGAATGGTGATATTACAAACTCAAGAAACAACAGATGCTGGCAAGGCTGTGAAGAAATAGGAATGTTCTCACACTTTTGGTGGGAATGTAAGTTAGTTCAACCATTGGAGAAGATATTGTGGCGATTCCTCAGAGATCTACAACCGGAAATCCCATTTGACCCAGCAATCGCATTACTGGGTATATACCCAAAGGAATATAAATCATTCTACTATAAAGATACATGCAAGCATATGTTCGTTGCAGCACTATTCACAATAGCAAAGACATGGAATCAACCCAAATGCCCACCGATAATAGAATGGATAAAGAAAATGTGGTACATATATACCATGGAATACTATGCAGCCATAAAAATGAACAATATCATGTCCTTTGCAGGGACATCAGTGGAGCTCAAAGTCATTATCCTCAGCAAACTAATGCAGGAACAGAAAACCGAACACCGCATGTTCTCACTTATAAGTGGGAGCTGAAATGAGAACACATGCACACAAAGAGGGGAAAAACACACACTGGTGCCTGTTGGGTAGGTGAGGGAGAGCATCAGGATAAATAGCTAATGCATGCAGGGCTTACTTAATACCTAGGTGATAGGTTGATGGGTGCGACAAACCACCATGGCATATGTTTAGCTGTGTAACAAACCTGCACATCTTGCACGTGTATCCGAGAACTTAAAATTTAATTTAATTTAATCAAAAAAAGAAAGAAATGACACTGTGTTTCTGAATGCCTTAAAAATAGGTTGATAAACCTATTTTGCAATGCTCTGTGAATACAAACATTAGCACTCTTCTTGGAGGTAAACTTTAGTATCACACATTTTCCAGGAAACTTTTAGAGACTACTGATATGATAATGATAAGTATGATAATGTCATACTTACATGATATAATAAGATAGGTGCATTTTTTAATTAGTCAAATGAAAGAATCACGCAACACAAGGTGCTGGCTCTCTCATCTTTGCCTGAGTCTCATAGCTGTGCTGAACTTTTCACAGCCAAATGTTCATGGAAATCATGAGCTCTTCCTGGTCCAGCTGAGGACACAGCTTTTGCTACATGTCTGGGATTGTACAGAGAAAGAAAGGAAGACTCATGGCCCCAAAACACTAGGAAACAGAAAATCTGAATTCCAGAGTCTGTTCCATCTGAGAATTGCTGTGTGTAACTTTAAGCAAGTTACATTTCAGGACTTTGGCTCTCAATCTGTAAAACAAGGATAGCAAATCATATTCTACCTACCCCAGCACTGTTGTGGAAACTAAAACAGATATTTGATGTGAAGCCACAGTGAAAATTATGAATAGGTACAGAAACACTTAAGATAATTCATTTGTGCTTGAAAATATTAACCATTTATTAATTTAGCAAACTTTTGTAGAAAGTCTATTATGTGCTGCCTACAGACTATTGGATGGGTTGCTGGTTAGATATTCTAACTTCAGGACCTTTTTGTGTGACCTCCAAATCTGCTCAGAGGCTGTTTATCAAGACTGGAAATATGCATGCTAAATAGTTCCTCAAGGCCGCCGCCCAATAGGTAAACTCCAATACACACTTTACATTATTTAATAACTTACTATAGAAACAAGAAGACAAGTGGGATGGATGCAACCCATGAGCTTGTTAAGGTCGTTAGTGAATGGAATAATGGGTATTAAACATACATAGAAAAGAAGGGAAGGATCAAGAGACACCCAGTGTTCTCGAGACACTAGATAAACATAAGCCATCAGGGTGGGAAATATCCAAGTTACTCTAAATATGGACGAGCCATGATACAGCAAATATATAAGAAACATTCAGTCCTTTCTCAGGACACACTAAATATACACGAGCACTCGGTATGCCTGAGACCTTGACTTAGCCGCCGACTGGTGACACCCACTCTGGTCCCAGAGTCTTCTGCCCCAGCAATGCAATAAATCCCAGGGCTGTTCAGCTAGCTGGGGACAATCCACAGCCATCTTCTAGGCTTACTTATCCCTGTGTCTCTCCAGGAGACCAAATGAGTGCTATTAACCCGGGATATCTTGCTCAAACCTCAATTACTCCATCTGCAGGAAAGATGGATGTGGCATTGAGAGAGAGCCTGTGCGTGTAGAAACACTGCACATCCTGGGATTCAGGAATATGACTCCTCCACCCCATTTGCACCCTATCCTAACTGTTAACTTACCCCATCTACTCTCCCTTGGGTCTAGATGCAAACTGATTAATACACCATGGTCTATGAAAAGTTTAAGTTGGTCTATGAGTTTTTCTGTTCAGTCACCTGTGGGATCACTTTCCTAGGATTGTACTTATAGTCTACCAACGCATAGAGCAAATCTCCCACACGACAGCACTCTTCTAAAGCAGCTGCAGAGTTTGACCCTACAAACTAACCCTGACAATCAGACGCCATCAGACATCCCTGCTGTCCCCACCAATGTTGCTATGCTAATGCCACAGTGTCCTCTGATCCTGTTACTCAGATGACAGGAACTCTTAAGCCATACAGCTATTGCTAAAATTAACACCTTCTATTAATTGAGGTCTTGTCTAAGCCCTTTTTATCTATCATTTCATTGAATTGTCACGGGAAACCAGTGATGATAATGGTATAATTATCCTTCTCAGATGAGGAAGCCGATATATAAAGATAAAGTTGTCTTGATCAACAGCTAAGGTCACACAGCTAATAGGAGGTAGAGCTCAAACGCAATCTGAGCACTGTGGCCCCAGAACCCTCACTTTAACTCCCACGTTCAAGGCTGTCTGTGGCCTTCATGCTTGGCCTGTGAATTGTACAGTCTCTTAATGCACGTGACCCTCTTGAGCCTGCCAGTGAAGCTCACTTTTTGTTATCTCCCCCACACCTCAGTGTACTTTGGATTTGAGAAAGAGACTATTTTAAAGGAGAGATCAGCAGGAAGCTAAGGGAACTGCATCTCAGGCTGGAATAAGGCTTTAAATTAAGAATAAATGCAAGATTCTGAGTTGTGTCCAGTGGTTAAGCCCTGGACGAAGGTGAGGGCCGAGGCACTGTTCCCCTCGAAGGCTGCTCTTTGCTCTACAGTTCTTCACCACTGGGGAAGCTTAAGGGTAGTTGGAATGAAAAGAGACTTACACTGTCACATGCAAGAGATTTAGGAAGCTTCATAAGAAATTGTTAGGTCTTCATTTCATCTCAATTAGATCCCATTCTGCTCTTTCTAATCCTGCTCCACGAGGCTTTTCCTGTAACTTCACACATACAATCGCGTTTAGTCCACATCAAATCCTGTAATGAGGCAATGACTCTATTTTATTTTATTTTTTCATTTTTATTGTTACTATTTTTTTTTCCATAGAGACAAGGCCTCACTATGTTGCCCAGGCTGATCTCGAACTCCTGGGCTCAGGTGATCCTCCCACCTTGCCCCCCCCCCCCCCCCCAGTGTGCTGGGATTACAGGTGTGAGCCATTGCACCTGGTCCCTGTGACTCTGCTTTAGAGATGAGAAAATGGAGGCTCAAAACTTGCAGAAATAGCCCCAGGTTACAATGCTGATAAATCATAAAAGTTGATTATGATACTGGCCTTGATGACAGCAGGATACGTTCTTTCCATTTTATCTCATCACTGGTGAGCCTACACTGATAAGAAATTCACAGTCATATTGTCACACTGCCCTTTCACCCGGTTCTATAAGGCACTCCCTGGCAATGAGTCATTCCTGCCTCAGCCCTTCTTCCGGAAGGAGGGGCTTGACCGGGCAGAGCAGCGGCTGATTTCCCGGGAGATCAGAAAGATGCAGATATGAGCAGGAGAAAGGACAGGAACTGGAAACCCGTAAACTGGGCAGAATTTAAATGCTCCTTTTCTCTGAGAACGGTCCGTTTTTACACATTGCAGAAATTTTCTCTGCTCCCACCTCCAAACTCACTCACAGTCCTTGATGTTTTTTGGCTGCATCAGCATATCCAGCAGTCAGGTTTCATAATTATCTTGTTGGTCACATGTGGCCCACATTTTCAGACATTCCGGAAATACACCGTGTGGTCTGTGCATCCACACACGTAACAGATCACTCGGGCAGCGCCGACCTGCAGAGCGACTCACCTCCCGTGTCATCTACCATCTGTGCTTACCTTGTTGCAAGGGGCAAGAAAATTCAGATGACATGGATTTGTTCCTGATTAATAGAACCGTAACCATTAATGAGCACAACTAGCACTAATATGCTTTTAAAACAGGAGCAAATTAGGCCTCTATGTAGTTGTAATATGTTATCAGCTAACTGATCGTTGCTGTTTTTTGTGGATTGTTAAAAAACAATGTGGATAAAACATGGTGGGAGGGATTTTAAAAAACAATGCGGATAAGGAGACTATCTATGAAATAAACAAATGTTTAATTAAATTAAAATTGTACAATTCTTTTCACTTGTTAATTTTTTTAAGAAATCCTTTGAAAGAGTGCTTCTAATTAAAACCTAGATCAGTGGACCCTAAAGTACAGCAAAGGGACTTCAGGAGACTTTAAAGTGACTGCAGGAAGCCCAAGAATCCATATAGATTGAAAGCCATAACCACCTTTGGCATATTTATTACCATTTTCACATTTAAAATTACTATTTTCAAATGCAAATTTTCACTGAACAAAATGGAAATTCACATGCAATTGATACTGAATTCCTAGTAACTTTTGTTCTTAATCATTTAATTGATTCTTTTCTAAAAGTACACTTTCTTTTTTACGAAAAAATCTGAGAGAAAAGGTCATTACAAAGTTGTCCTCCCATTCTAGGGGTCTGGGAACCACTGATCTAATCAGGTTCTCTTTTTCTGGTATTGCACCCATTTGAGTCATGAAGAGTGAACTTTTGACACAAGCTGTCAAGATTTCCTCATAGACACGAGTGATCTATATCTGAGTCAGCCTGGGATTTCTTCGCTTCTTCCTTTGCCTTTAGTATTATTTGTGCAAATCAGCATTGTAAACCATTTTCCAGTGAGTTGTAATAGAAACCCAGGGCAAAAGGTCACTTCCGTTTTGGAGCCTCCCTGACTCTGCAGAGTTGCTCCCTCTGTCCTCTGCCCCAACACAATGCCTCATAATCCCCCTATTATACCCCTCAACTCAAAGCTCTTCTACCAGCTGCTTACATTATCTCCAAAAGAAAGGGGAAAGCTGAGATCCTGCTCCTTGGGAGAAGGTAGCTCTAGATCCAGAATCCTAAGTGTAAACATGTTACGGTAATTACAACATAGATGGCATCTACCAAGCACTAAATGAACCATAGGTAATACTGATCATTGATAAAAGTTAATTCTCTTTACACCACTTCTTCTTGATTCTGGCCCTTATAACATGATTTAGAAACATCAGTAAATTCAGAGGGCAATAACACTAAGCGTGGAAAACAGTGACCCAGGAGAAGGCCATGGGGTAGGGATGCTACAATAGGAGAATGAATGAAGAAGATACAGGCCTTTCTAAAAAATGGTGGGGAAAATGAGGCAAGAATACTGGAGGCAAGTTAGGCAGGTGGTAAGAAGAGTAGCTACCTTTTACTAAGTGCATATGATATCTCTGTACTGTTGTTAATGCAAGTACTAACTTATTCCATTTTCTGAAAAACACAAGGACAAATATACATTTATTTTCTCCACATTAAAGACAAATAAGCTTACACTCAGAGAGGTTAAGTAAGTTGTCCTAAACCCCACTCACAATTAATGAGTGGCAGAGGGTGATTCATATCCAGATGAGCCTGATTTTTGAGATGCACCTTAAGCCAGGACAAAGTGGACATGGACTTACCTTCCATATCAGCCCCGATGTCTTAGCCACCACTCGGTATACTACCACGGGCCTGGGATGAAGAACAGAGACAGAGGAGTCTGAGAGAGAGACTGGGGAGGGGGCACTTCTGTCAGACACATTATATTATTAAGTAGTTTTACATGAGCTTAATCCCTATTGCTAATGTATTGGAAAAATATTACTGTTATCCTCTTTTTGGAGTCCTTTTTTTTTTCTTTTTTTTTTTGAGACAGAATTTCACTCTTGTTGCCCAGACTAGAGTGCACTGGTGCAATCTCGGCTCACTGCAACCTCCACCTCCCGGGTTCAAGTGATTCACCTGCCTCAGCCTCCCAAGTTGCTGGGATTACAGGCATGTGCCACCATGCCTGTCTAATTTTTTTGTATTTTTAGTACAGGCAAGGTTTCACCAGGTTGGCCAGGCTGGTCTCAAACTCCTGATCTCAGGTGATCTGCCCACCTTGGCATCCCAAAGTGCTGGGATTACAGGCATGAACCACAATGCCCAGCCAGAGTCCTCTCTTTAAATTGAACTGAGACACAGAGGAGTTTATTGACTTCCCTAATAGCACACTGGAAGGGACTGGTGGAACTGCTTGTTATCAGGAACTACCTTATTTACCTTTATCCATCATATAGCAGGATGTCTGGCTTAAGATTAGTGTTCAATAAAGCATTTTGTAAATTGGTTAGATAAGAAGTTCAAGGGCAGACATGCACTGCCTCTACAGGCAAGACCACTGGGGCTGACAAACAAGAAAGGCAGGAGATGAGGCTTTCTCCCTCCCTCCCTCTTTCCCTCCTTCGATTTTTCTCTCCCTTCCTTCTTCCCTCCATTTCTTCTTCTGAAAATATATACAGAAATTGGCTTTGTGTGAGACGATTTTGTTCAACTGCAGGCTAAGTGTCCTTAGCACGTTTGAAGAAGGCTGGGCTAAGCTATGATGTTCAGTAGTTTAGGTGCATTAAATTTATTTTTAACTTACAATATCTTCAACTAATGACGGGTTTACTGGGAGGGAACCCATCTTCATTCAAGGACTATCTGCGTGGAGTATCCACTATATGACAGAAACTTCAGTAGAAAACCTGAAAAAATGTAACCTCGCTTAGCCCTCAATAAGCTTGTAATAAAATGAGGGCACACAACTATAATCAAACAATTAAAATGCAAAAATGTCATGGTTAAATAATATTGAGTTTCCCTCTGTGGGGATACTTTAGATAATGCTGAATGATGAACAGAAATTGGAAGAATTTTATAAAATGGGTGGAAGACCTTTCACACTGGGAGAACACAGGCATGAGGCAAAAACTGTGTGAGACAGAGGAAGCACAACTCTTCACTATGGCTGAAGGGAATAAGGAGTATGGGGTAACAGCGGGGTCACTGGGCTATGAAGAGCATGGTACCTGCCAGGAAGGAGTCAGCACCCATCCTAAGAAGCTGAAGAATGCAATCATGATCAGATTTGTATTTTAGAAAATCCCTCTAGCAGAAATAGAAATAAATGGTGGGAAGAGTGATTTGGGACAAGGAGATGAATCGGGCTATGTTTCTGTTAAACATTTGGAATGAGAATAAGCAAAACCATGGGATCATTCTGAAGCTCTTCACAGAATATTCAGGTTTATGTAATGATGCATAGTTTAAAATCCAGTATCTAACATGGCTAGCATGTACAGCCTAGAGAGGCGTGTGCAATGCAAATGAAATGTTAAGATAGAAGAGAAGACAAACATATTTTACTTATAATGGAAATCATTTCAGATTATGTCCAGTTTTGTCTCAGGCTATCTCTCTGGGACTCCTTTCTAATTAGGGAGGAATGGGGGGTGGGGTGGGGGGCGGGCAGTTTTAGAAGTCCTAAGAAGGGAATATTGCTGTCATCCATAGAAGAAATGATGAAGATTTAAGAAAATGAAAGTAGACATGGAGAGAAATTGATGAATTCAAGTAACACCAAAAGGATAAGATCAAGAGGACTTGGAGACAGTAGTGTGATGAAAGAAAAGAAGAAAAGAAGTCCAGGGTAACTGAGGTTTCTGCAGGAAATGTGAGAGCTGGAAAAAGAGCTGCAGATGTGGAAATGAAAAGGATGATCACGGTTGTAGCTGTACCAAGCCAGAAGTGGCCATGGGGCTCTGAAATGAAGAAACGATCAAGATACAAACTAAGAAGTCATTGCACGCATTGACAATGGAAGCCTGGGTGTGAATGAGGCTCACCCAGGGAACATGCACACAATAAGGAGAGAAGAAAGCCAAGAGGTCTCCCAGGAAACATGGATATTTTAAAGATAAGCAGTGGAAAATGAGGCAGCAAATGAAATGAAGAAGGCAATTTCAAAGAGTGAGGAGAAAAGTCAAGGAGATGGATGTTATGGATGTAAAGAAAAGGACACATTTCAAAAAGGAGGAAGTCAACCCTGGTAAATGGTGCCCAAAAGTCAAGAATGTTCTCTTGCTTTGGCCCCAGGAGAGTGAGAATGACCTTATGCAGGTAGTTACACTGGCACATGCCCCGACAGAGGACAGCACTCCAAGTTTCAGTGAGCACCATGAGAAAGGAGAGCAGGACTTGACTGGGTCTGCTGGGAGGAGGGCCAACCACGGAGGGTGTTCATAGTTACAAACGTAGGCACTGCCTGTCATTCCATCTAAAAGGCCATGCTCAAGAGTCATGTAAAACACATGAAGACTGCAAACTTAATTGATAAATGTTGTGTGGGTTCTGACTGCTCCACCAACTGTCTGTTTCTCTGTCGGTTTATGAGGTTTAAGGAAAGAAGCCATCTCCATAACACAAGTGTAAGGCAAAGCAGCAAGTGCTGACGTAGAAGCTGCAGCACGTTATCCAGAAGATCTAGCTAAGATCTGATGAAAGATCAACATGCCAGATATAATAATGAAAAAGTTTGAAACATCACGAGAATCACCAACTGGTGACACACAGACATGAAGTGAGCACATGCTGTTGGAAAAATGGCACAGATAGACTTGCTTGCCACACTATTGCCACAAACCATTAATTTCTAAAACATGCAACTTATATGAAGTGTAATAAAGTGAAGCACAATACAGTGAGGTATGCCTGTATTTGACTGACCCGGGAATTCTGGCCTGTAGCTTCAAATCAAAATCCCAGACCTGGCATGGTTGAAAACACACACACACACACACACACACACACACACACACACACACATACACGAAGGTATATCTTGGTAATTTTTCCAATTTAATTTACGTATACTTTTTTCTTTTAAAGCAGAAGAAGGATCCACTAAAGACTGTTTTTTACAGTGCTCCTCTGAGAATGCCAATTTACTACTGCAGTGTTCACCAGATGAGGCATCAAAGGATGACTTCTTGTTTAATCTTTCCAGACACAGTTTTTTTTAAAGTAGGAATTGTAAGTAATTCTGCCCTTATCCCTAAAATAATACACTGGGAAAATTGCATTCCTACATTTGCCATTGTTATTCAGTGCTGCAAAAGTTTGTGTTCACTCTCCCTTACAAGTGTCTCCCATCACTAAGCTCAGCCCATTTAAAAGGTGTCAGGAGGATGACCCACCATGAACTGTGCTGTTTTCCACGCCCCAATGACATTGATTCCATCAGTGACTGTCAGAGCTTGGATGGAGATCCAGTTTATGTCTAGTAGCACAAGTAGCAAGGAAGGCCATGTTACCAGTGCCTCCATTTGGACGTGTAGTAAGTGGCATAGCCCTTTCTATTCCATCATAGTGGAGGCTGCGACTGTCTTGGGCACCAGTGCTGTGGCTACAAGGAAAGAGTTCTGGGGAGTTATTGGTGATACCCTATTCCTGGCTGTTTTTCAGTGTGGTATTAAAATTATTGATGTACAATAATTATTTCTCTTAGTTATAAAAACTCTTTCTTTCTCATTTAGAAGGAAAACTACAATTGCTTCTCTTGAAATTGAGTTCTAATCAATAGTATGATTCTTTGCTGTTTTCTTAGCAACTCAGCAAACCTTCAGTTTTATCTGGGTTTGTTGTACCATCTACAGCTTACTGTTTCTTAACTATCTCCATCCTTCACACACACACACACACACACACACACACACACCCCTATACATGCATGTGTGGCCCTCTTGCATCTAATAGAAAGTACAATGTATTTGTACATTTCAAAGGTAACCACTAAAGCATGATTCATGAGGCATTATTGGGGATCTCTTTGTCTTTACTATGTTGTAAAGGTTGCAGTGGTGCTTATGCAATTTGGTTCTATTCTTGGCATTGTAAAGTCAGTTTAATCTCATTCTCTACATCTGGAGGCTTTTGCAGAGCAGTGACTATTACATACTTAAGAGGACTGATATGACATGAATAGTGCTTGAGCGATTAGGTCTTGGAAGGGGATTTTGTGGGTGTGTCTTGCTTTCCTGTTCTATCATGCACTCTAGACCTCTGTAATACCTTTTTAAATAACTCTGACACACCTTTTGGGATCTTCCATAGCTTTCTTTCATGCTTTTTTAGTCTTTTTATTAATCTCCTTACATAGACTGCCTTGTTCTTTGCAGACCATTTTTCACCAGGGAGCTGTTCTTTATTTTCTGTTTTCCATGGTCTTCTCATGTAGTAAACATTCCAGAACCCACTCTTTTCTTTCTTTTTTTTTTTTTTTTTTGAATTTAAAAATTTCCTTTTTGGGCATAATGTCAAATTCTAAAAGTTTGTCAGGTATTGTTCTTAAATTCCTCCAGGGAGTAAGTGACAACTTACTTTCCTATATTTCCTTCACCTAGACTTGAAAAGTGAATTTCATTTTCCCTTAAGAAATGATTATGTTATTTCAATGTTTTGAATGGGATATTTCTGGACTGATACCATCTTTTCTGCTGGTATTTTTTTTCTGAATGCATCTTTTTTTCTGAACTATTTCTGAATTACTCAGTGTGTTGTTTCCTCATCAGCATATAAAGCTGCCCAGACTAAATGTGTCTAAGGCTGAGATGTCAATGTTTGCTTTACATCCACCTTCATACTCATAACCTGGCAGGAAACATCACGTGAAAATACTCTTCATAAGGATATTAATTATTAATATATTTCTCAACTCCACTCCATGCTAGTTTCACTCAAAAAGCAAAGAGATTTAACGCTAAGGCCCCTGAGGCAGTGAGGGTGCCACCTCTCAAATTGTGATAATCTTGTCGACATTTTGATAATAGTTTGCAAGGAAAATCCCTTTTAGGTGATGCTTTTGGCAGGACAGTGACACAATAATTTGTACCAAACAACCTCCCAGGTAAGAGGGGACAGGATGCCTGTGAAACAAATAAGAAGATTAAGTTAACATGGGAGTTCCTTCAAACAAAATAACTCAGTGACACCCAGAAGTGTCAGTGGAAATTCAGGGAGCACAGGTTTTCAAAGAACTTTTATGTCAGAAAGGAGCTTTTAAATTTGAACAGCTCAGGAATTAATAAGATCTGGGCCAACAAGCTTTGGCTCTATCCAGACTGCTTGTGTACTGACAGCTTTCTAATGTGGAGACAGAAAAGCTCTGGGCCTAGAAAGGGAGGCCTGAGCAGACTCAACTGAATCCTCAGGCAAGGGAGTCTTGACATGGTGGTGCTTTTGACCAATTGAGATGAAATTTCCGTTTATATTATAGCTTTGAGGTTTTAATCTTTAGAAATAAAGCTGGATGGGTAGTATTTATTTAAATGCATTTTTTTCTATCTAGAGCAGTGGTTCTCAACCCAGGGTGATTGTGCAGCCCCTTTCTATGAGATATTTGGCGACGTCTGGAGATGCCAACTTGGGGGAGGGGAGCTACTGGCGTCTAATGGGTAGAGACCAGGGATCCTGCTACACATCCTGTGATGTGCAGCCCAGAACTCCCCAACAAATAATTATCTACTCCAAAATTACAGTAAGTCCAAGGTTTAAACACCTTTGTTTAGATCAATGGAATATACAATTACGTTTTTTTAACCTCATGATAGTCAAAGATGAAAGCATAAATTAATAATCAAAAATATACTTTGCAGTAATAAATTCTGTTTCTGTACAAATCCTGAGCACTGGTTTCAGTTTCTGCAGCTCCTCAGCTGATGCTTACTTCAATTGGAGAAAGAAAAGAGCATTTCGTGTGAGACAGTAATTTCACAATGAGACAGGGTTTTCCATTCATCCATCAGGCCTAAAGCAAAACTAATTTTGTAGTAAGTTGTATTTCTTTATTGATTTTTATGGAATCTGTGCCGATTATAATAAAAAACTTAATAATGTATGTAATTGTTGATTGTTTTCTAAAATATAATTATAAGCCAATTATTCATTCTCACACAGCATCAAATAACAGAAACAATGAAAGTAAATCCTAAACTTCCTCAATCTAAATTGCCATAATTTTTAAGGAACACAAAAGGAAATTTTTGTTTTTGTATTTCTAATGGAAACCTTGGAAGTTAGGCCTAAGCAATGAAAATAAGCCTGACTTCGGGTACCCCTTTTTCATATTTGAGAGAAGTGTCTTAACTCAGTAATCGATAATTAGCATAAATCTTTGCATGGAGATGAAAATGCATACTGTCTTTTTAGTTTTTAAAATGTCTAAATTGGTTATTTGCTAACTATGAGATTCATTCCTTTTTTTTAGCTATTAAATGGACAGAAACAACGTGGGTACTAAAATGTTTAATTATTCTGTATATTAAAAAAAAAAGTGTCCATTCAAATCAGTCTTCATGTAATGCCTTGATACTACAACTCTCCTCAAAGACTTGGTTGTGGTCTTGGCCTCTGTCCTTCCACAGCAGAGTGTGGGTTGGCTGGGAAATCCCTTTTGGGGCATGGAGCTGACCTCAAGAAATGCGCTGTGGGTGTGAGTGTAAGGGCCAAACAGTGTGCTTCCTTCTCCTTACTTAGTTTTGAGCCTCACACTTTCCCAAAGCAGCTTTTTCCATTTTCTCTGTGGGGATTTTACGTAGGGACATCTTTAAAAACTACTTCTCTCATACAATTTCCTGTCCATAATACCTTTCACAAGTGGACATCTGCTTAATCTAGAAATCCAAAGAAAACAATGTCACAGTATCCTCTTGTCCTGAGTTCCTAGTCCAGTACAACCGATAATAGAAGCAGGCGCTTCTAACTCCACTTTTTCTCTGGGAAGTTCATTGCACCTGGTTACAGCCGTATGGTTCCTCTATGCACCCGGAAGCTGAAAGCCACATTGAGCCCATGAAGGGGTAACTCTCCCAGCTTCTATCAGGTTTTCCTTTCCCATTGTGCAATGATTTCCTCAGCCTTGCTGCCTACATTAGACTCCTTGCTTGCCAGTTAAAATCACTTCAAAAATGTCTACATTTTCAAAGGTTCCTCGCTGAAAATCAATTCTGTGGTGCACATCTCAAAATGGCCCAAGCAAAGGATGATAACGTAGCCACTGTGGCCCCTCCAGGTCACTTCTGTTCATTTCCCTGATTTTCACCATATGCTCCACCAACTCTGGACACTGGCAGTCCCAGGATCACACCACACCAGGATCTCCCAGTAAGAAGGGGAACTCTCACTGTGCCCACTGATCAGACACCCATGTCCTCAGCCTGGATCATTCTATTTCCAGGACTCAACCTCGGCTTGGACTTTCTCGACTTTCCCTGACACTCCAGGGTGACAGGTGGTCTGTTTGGGTTTATCCCCTGTCCAGACGGCTTTCTGAGGCAGGGACAGGCTCTTAACAGGAGTGTCTCCCTAAGCCTGGCACATTGCCTGGTGCACAGGAGACTGAATTCATAAAAGAATGAGGGGATGAATCAACAGACCCATGCTGAAACCTCAATCTAAAAAAGAAATTACAAAATCAAGTGGAGAAAGCTACCTATTTGACAGGGAAAGCTACAGATGATGCTATGGACTGAATTGTGTCCCCCCGAAATTCCTGTGTTGAAGCTCTAATCCCCAACGTGGCTGTGTTTGGAGAGAGAGCTTTTACAAAGATCATTAAGGTTAAACAAAAGCATCAGGGTGGGGTCCTGATTCATTCGGGTTGGGGGCTTTAAAAGAAGAGAAAGAGACACCAGGAGGAAGGGCCATGTGAGAACACAACAAGAAAATGGTCTTCTGCAAACCAGGGAGACAGGCCCACAGAGAAACCAACCTTGCCAGCAACTTATTCATGGAAGTCCAGTCTGCAGAGCTATGTGGAAGGAATTTCTGTTGTTTAAGCAATCTAGACTGTGGTATTTTTTTGTGGAAGCCTGTGATGGTGAATATTGAATGTCAACTTGATTGGATTAAAGGATGCAAAGTATTGTTCCTGGGTGTGTCTGTGAGGGTGATGCCAAAGGAGATTAACATGTGAGTCAGTCGACTGGGAGAGGCAGACCCACCCTCAATCCGGGTGGGCACCACCTCATCAGCTGCCAGTGTGGCCAGAATAAAAGCAGGCAGAAGAACGTGGAGAGACTAGACTGGCTTAGCCATGAGCCTACATCTTTCTCCCATGCTGGATGCTTCCTTCCTGGGAACATCAGACACCAAGTTCTTCAGCTTTGGGACTCGAACTGGTTTCCTTGCTCCTCAGCTTGCAGATGGCCTATTGTGGGACCTTGTGATCTTGTGAGTCAATATTCCTTAATAAACCCTCCCCCCTTTTTTGAGATGGAGTTTCCCTTTTGTCACCCAGGCTGGAGTGCAATGACATGGTGTCGGCTCACTGCAACCTCCACCTCCCAGGTTCAAGTGATTCTCCTGCCTCACCCTCTTGAGCAGCTGGGATTACAGGCTCCCGCCACAACGCCCGGCTAGTTTTATATTTTTAGTAGAAATGGGGTTTCCCCACATTAGCCAGGCTGCTCTTGAACTGCTGACCTCAGGTGATTCGCTCTCCTTGGCCTCCCAAAGTGCTGGGATTACAGGCGTGAGCCACCATGCCCGGCCATAAAAACTCCCATATATATATGGGAGCAAGTGCTTGCTGAGTGCCCTCTAGGTAGCATGCATGATGATAGTCTCTGTAATATTGTATCTTATTTTAACATCCAGAGTGACTCTAAATGATGTGCTACCAACATAAATCATTGAAACAATCTTGCGTGGAATCTTTTATTAAATTCATTCTCTTTTTCTTGCAATTTGTTTATTTACGTAAATAGCAGGCTCTGGTATCTACTATCTAACTCAAATCGTTGGCACCCTAGACTAACGCTCACATTTTATTGGGCAACAATTTTTCACTAAATTAAAATATAAATTTCTCCTAAAGTGATGAAACAAAATCTTTAGAATTGATCATTAAAAACATATTTTAAGTTTTCAGTGTGCTAAAAATATGTTTAAGTCACCCATAAACTAATCACTTTAGATGAGCCCTCAATTCTTTAGCATATTTAAGGTATTTTGACAGCATCTTCAAGTTGACTGGGTGAGATGCTCCCGGGATAGCTCTCATCACACTCCAGAGCTCACACCATGTTATTAATTGTGATAAATTCCCTGCCTTGCCCACTAAACCATACATCTTGTGAAAGCTGGAACTTTCTTATTTCATTGTATTGTTTCTAAAGTGGAGATACTACAAACACTGCCTCATAAGATTACAGGAAGTAATTAACACATGTAAGCCACTTAGAACCCACCTGGCATGCAGTCAAAATTAGACAAATTTCAGGTGTCACTGCAATTTTTTGGCTATTATTATCAGTACTGTTATCATTCACTTTTATAACTGTGCTGAACACAGTATCTGGGCAATTATAGTTCCCTAAAGTCTTAGTCAGTCTGGTTGCCATAACAGGTTACCGTAAACTGGATGGCTTACAAACAGCAGAAAATATCTCGCCACTCTGGAGGCTGAAAGTTTGAGATCAAGGGTGCCAGCATGGTCAGATTCTGGTGAGGGCTGTCTTCCGAGTGGCAGATGTCTGCCCTCTTGTATCCTCACAGGGCAGAAAGAGAGAGAAGATTTACTCTCTTCGTCTTCTTACAAGAGCACTTATGTCATCATGAAGTCTCTACACTCACAGCTTGATCACCTCCTAATGCCCCACCTCCTCCTTCGACATAAGAATTTTGGGGGCGCAGAGACACGTAGTCCATAACACTTAGTGTTAGTCCAAGGATGAATAAAAATCATTCCGCCTTCAACTACAGTTCAGTGACATCAATTCCCATTAGCTCTCAGGCTGTCTGAGGACAGGGAATGTTTTCAGATGTTTCTGATGTCATTATTCTTCACTCCACTAGCCCAGCATCTCATATTTAGTGAAAGCCCACTCAACACTAGTTGGAATTTCCTGAAAGAATTGTATAATGGTGTCAGTATATGGACTCGAGACTTCTGGACATTTCTCAGGAGTGGCAAAATTTTTCTGAGCCAATTCCCTCCCAAATTAAGGAGGAATAAATTTAGACTTATTTCTCTATGCAGCTTTATAAATAAGTTACTTCTAGTTTCCTTGGAAGTCTCGATAGTAGCAATTGCAATTTGTCTCAGCTTTTTATTTCATTAACTGAATAATAGGTACATGGCAAACATTATTATTAATTGCAGCCTCCATCTTCTTATATTTATTTATTTTAACATGTCTCAAGAGTTACTGCATTGATCTGAATTCCCCAATATCTTTTACTCTTGAACTTCTAATGGAGTGACATTTCAACTCTCTTAGTAATTATTTTATATAATTTCACAACTTTGATGGAGCATGACAAAATATACACTGTTAGTCTAAAAAATAGTTGATACATTATTTAATATTCTATTAAAACATTTATTTAAGTACCATCTAATACTATTCACAACATTTAAAGACCAATCTCAGCTTTTTGTGTCTAATAACAGCACTTGTGCTTCCAATTACTGTTAAATAATTATGTAAGAAATGATTTGGGTTTTTCCAACAAATAAATACAAAATTGCACATTGTATCATTTTTGGTTTGTGTATCGAAGGCATGTGCATGCCTGCATTCTAAAGAGTAATTGAAATTTAACTATACTTATAACATCAAATGTGTTTCATAAACTGATGCTTATAATCTTTTTTCTGAAAAAAAACGAGTATATTTGTATAGATTTTGTATGCTATTTCTAAATTAGGGCATGGGAGTTTTCAGGCTGTTCTTTGCAAGCTCTTTTCTAAAAATAATGCATTGAGGACATGGAAAGGCTTTATTCTGAACAAACGAAAGACAATTTGGACATAATAATCACTACATTTTTCCTCTTAAACGTGTGTTTTTAAAGAGCCACAGACATCCTAAGATGCCGTGTAAGAATTTGGATTAGATGAATGCAAATTATCAATCTCCTGATCAATTCATATTGAGGCAAATTTGCAGAATTAGTATCAATTTTGTACACTTTGATACTTAATGCATTTCACTATCAATGTTTTTAAACAATAATATGGTCAAAATGAAGGCTATCAACTAATACGTATTAGTGACATTCAGCTGTGGATCATGGAGACTGACACTATTCCTATCTTTCATAAGGGGAACCCCTTGGAGTTTGTGTCTCACCAAGTGGAAACACCTGTCTGGCTTGTTCTTCCTCTTTCTTTAAATATCGTATATTACAAGGACTCATAGAAGCTGACCACCCTTAAAGTGGGTGGGAGAAAGACAATCAGAAGTCCTAATTCTCCTTTTAAAAGGAACAGAGAAAATCTATGAGATGGGAGACTGCAGTGAAGAATCCAGTCATTATTTTGATTCTTAAAAGTTTTCATTAGACCTATGTTATTTCCTGAAATGGGAAAGCACCTTATTGTAATCACCTCCCCCCTAAGATGAAGATGAAATGTTTAATGTTCTTTGGGAATACTACTTCCATTCTTCGTGAAGAGTGACAGAGGAAGGATGACATCATTATTACGGCATCAGCACTTCATTTTTAGAACTACAAGTTCTTAGGACTGAGACGCTAGGCTGTCCTTCAGAATCCACGTGTAGTAAGTACCTGAAAACCAATTCAACCATCTTTCCTGAGTTTGCCATTGATCTCTTCCTTGAAAGCCACATTTCTTAAGACACCCTGGCCATGTCCAACTGGGTGCACTGCAAATCCAAATTTCTATTAAAATCATGTTTCTCTTCTCTTAACCCAGCTCTTCAAGAGCATTCTACTTGCTCCTTCTACTAATGTAAATTTCTGACTCTTCCCTTTAAGACCATTTCGGTGGTTCTCCCGTTCAGCCCAGAATACTTCCTCCCGTACATTTTCCTCCTTGCCTTGGTCCAGTCCCTCCATAAGGATGGTCTTTGTCATTAATTTCACCTGTCCAAATCCCAGGCTTCTGTGGAAGTTGAAATCGGTATAAAACTCCTGAAGAACTACATTTTCAAACCTTATAACTGACTTTAAAGTTCAGATCCTAAAATAGCTTTGCTTCATGCAATATGTGATGATTCAGATGTAGCCATTTATCAGAGTGTATTCTTACCAGATTAATCTAGTAAAATTGCTGCTTTCATTTTATCTTTACTTTGCTCATAACAAAAGTTTATATCTGGATTTCAAAGGCCTCCATCCACCAATTCAACAAATTCATTTCAGTTCATTCCAATAATACAGTAAAAGTAGAGTTTTAAAAATTGTAGAAAATTAGCAATTCTGCCATTTAGTGAACTAGGATACAGAGGTAGTATAACCGCATTCACTTATTTAATTATAAACTAAGACTTGAGAATTTACATTGCTTGTGTATGGTTGACCTAGAAAGTTAAAGAAGAGTTAGGACTGGGAACCATACAGCCCAACAAACATGGACATTTCTGCTTCTCTGGACTTAATATGTCTGAGAAACTAAATTTTGATGGCAATGATTGTATATATGTGCACATACACATACCTATCTATTCAAATCTCTCGTATTCTGATGAATAGGATCAATATCCAGACCAATATCTGGACCACTTCAGTAAAGTCCTTCCATAGGAGTGGAAAGTGCACTAAACTGCAGTCAAAGAAGGGATTCTGGTCATATTCCCAGCCTCTGCTTAGTCGCTGTCTGATCATGTAAACCTGAGTAAATGATGTGACTATTTTTGGACTTTAACTTCCTCATCTATTGTCAAAAATGTCATTGTGAGGCTCTTGGTTGCACCATCATCTGCAGCGGGCATGACCCTCTTTGGCAGCTTAGTGTACCTATGTGGTTACAGCTCTCTCTCTCTCTCTCTCTTTTTCCTCCCAATTTACTTAGTATGTCAATTCTTAACCCAGCTCTTCAAGAACTTGATCCTATTAACAAGAAGTCTAGTAGCTCCTTCTTGATATTTCCCTGCAATTTGAAGAACTCTACTTGTTTTAAGTGTCCAGTGCCACTTCCAAACAAGACAAAGACAAAAAACCAGAAAGTCAGACCCAGCCACTAAAACTGTGGCTTTGACTGCTTCTACTTGGCACTGCTGTTGAGCCAGTGCTGCACAGTCCTGTGACTCTGTATGTCCGCATTCGAGATGCTTCTGCTAGTCCAAAATGCACCATAAGGCAGAGTGAGGCCTCACACTTAGAATGGTGAAGATCTGCACAAAGCAAGAATTTTAAAATGCAATTAAGGCCTAAAGGATTATAAGAATTTGTGACCTTGGAGCACTGGGAAAAGTGGGCAGCATATTTTGCAGTTATGATGGAATACATGGAGTTTAGCTTCCTCTGCTAAGGTTATTTAATGGGCAGAACTCTAGAGGAGGCTGTGAAGTGTGCTTTTTTCTTTTCAAGTTGGTATTTATTTGAATTGGGGCTCATGTTATTGGAGATACACCATGCAGAAAAATGGGTGTATAAAAGTTGAATTCATCAGAGGGCTGTTCTGAGGGTAAAGAAATAATGAGAGTCAAGAGACATTTACCAACACTCATCAGTGAAGCCTACCGGCAAATGAAAATATAGATAAGCCATTCTTTTAACTTCCTTGATGAGTCTTCAATAGAGAAAAATATATATATTATTTTCAAGGTCAATGTTCTCTTAGTTCACACTCCGTGTCCAGCCTCTGCTTCCCAAAACACGGCAAAGAAAATATGACAAGGTCTTCAAGTGGCCTCCAGCCTAACTTCCTGCTCTGTAAAAGCCAGTCCTCCCAAATACTTTGGTGCTAAGTTATGCTGAAAGCAAATCTTTAGCATGGTCTCACTCTTTCTTTCTAGGAAGTCCATTTCTGGAAACTGAATCCTTTCCTGTCAGTAGATTTTTGCTTAGGGCTAACCAAGTCTACACCAGAAAGTCTTCCTCGTCTAAGGACGCCTTGTAAAAATTAACTCTCTCTTCACCCAGCCCCACCTGAAAGCTCCCTACACTTGGCACAATAAGGAGTGTCTGATTATGTCAAAATAAAGGCTTGGTTACCTCTCTTCCTCAAGGCTAGGACTTGCCTGACTAAGAAGAACAACTCTAGGGAAGCTGTCCAAAAGAGGGATGCATGTCTCACCTAGAGAAAATAGAGAAGAGACTGACATCTGTTCATTTTTTGCAACATCATCTAGCTCCTTTTAAATACTAGCTATTGATATGACCTATATTGAAATAAAAGTGATTTGCTGCACTTTAATGAAATACATTGTTCACTTATTTTCTTTCTTTCTAACATTTGAGTACTTATGAAATGAACCACAGAATGCAGCATGTAATGGTGCACTCTTTTATATCACGTAGGTTTTATCTCAGACTTGGCTGTAAACTCCCTGGATGACACTTCCATTGTATCTTAGTGGGAAGGACATAGGATGGGTTATAAACACTTGTCAATTTACTGATTTATAAACAAAACTAATTGTTGATGTTTTCAAATTGTGTCTCTTCAGGTAATCATTTTGCATACAAGACATATTTATTGGCTGTTAGATTATTCAATATTTGTTCTCCTTTATTGAAGGCTTTGCAAAGGCGGCTAAAAAAGGAAATTGTATGTATATTTTCAGTTACATGGATGGTTCTTAGATGGCCATTTAGTAAATTTTTATTTCCTCTGATATTCACATTCCCTCACAGTAGACCTGCAAAGAAGTAGGCCTTGCACACACGTTGGTGCACAGGTAGGCATTTCAACTAACATGAGTCCCAGTTCAAATAAATACGAAGTATGTAAAAGCACACTTCACAGGCTACTCCACAGCCAACACTCCTTTAAACACCCCAATCGAACTACATAAACTACACAGCATTCAGGTGTAAGACCAAGCCTGCTGCCTGCTGTGCAGGGAACTGTGCAAATCTAGGGCCCAGGTCAGTAAAATCCCATCTTCCAAGCTCCTGCTGCAATTTTTACTTCTTATAATCCTCAATTTTGTGCCATTTTTGACATTCAACAATATCTCTTTCTGTGCCACTCCAACAGAGGAAAAACTAGCTTATAGCCCCAACAAAAGCATATCAGAAACATATTTCAGACTTGTTGCAGATGGTAGTTTATTATTACATCACATTTCTAGGTAAAAGCTTCAGTTTCCACATGTACGTCTCACTGACTCAGCATTAGAGTGGCCACAGCCTCTGTGTCTGCCTTGAAGTGGAGACGCTGAGATGAGCATCAGTTGCATGTGTGTGGAATGACATGAAGGCGAAGCTGTAGGGGAGGGATGTCATGCTGTTTTTCATTTTTGCTGAAAAGCCACATTTTCAATTACTTCCCAGAACATAGCTAGTGAATATGCAGTTTCCCCTTGGCAGGGAGCGACTCTGGCAGTCCCCAAACCCCGTGGGATTCCTGCAGATGACATCAAACGAGGGAAGTAGAGCAAAAAACTAGGGTGAAATCAAATGTATCTTGGGCAGAAAAAAAAAAACCCTAACCAATATCAGAGGTTTTATGAAAATTTTAAATAATGTAAACATTGCTGGTCTCAGGAAGTTTAATGGTAAGTGAACAACTTGAGAAAGATAGAAAAATTCAGGTTACGCTTAGCCGGTATAAACTCAGGTTTGGTCTTCCGAATAGGCAGTTTCCTCACAGATTTATTTTAAATCAAAGGTAGGAAGGCAATAAGAAGTATCCAATCATGTGAAGACAGAATGAGTCAGAGTTAGCAAAGAAGAGAGCGAAAGAGGACCCATAAACAAAGTGCACTGGGATGCTGCAGCAGGAAGCCTGCCCTGAGGGCAGCTGAGCACAGGCAGGCGTTAGGGACCTGGGCAGGAAGGGAGACACCATATGGAAGATCAAACGCACTGAGAAAGCCAGACAGATTGGGACAACAGCCTCCTAGATAAAGGTCATTTCGGGAAACCAAGCGCTCGCCTCCAGTAAAACAGCTTTCCCAACCTTCATACCCTCAAGCACCATTGACCAGTGCCTAAAATTCCTCTAATGTAATTCAGCCTGGAATTACCCAACAATAATAAGATCTAACATACTTCAAGAGTAACTTTGTATAAAGTTTATATTTAAGTAAAATGTATTAAATACATCAGATGAAAGGGTTTTGTATAATGCAGAGGCCTGGGCACCTGGAAGTAAGCAGAAGATGAGAGAAAGGAGTCAAGGGGCCTCCCATAGAGGAAGACAGAAATTATGGGAGTTAATTTATTTCTGAAAACAAATTTACCTAGCCTGGTCTGCCAGGAAACGTGAGCAAGAGTTTTGATTTCTTCACTAACGGCTTTAAATTTAGTGAGCACCTACATGCACCAAGTCTCCTGCTAAAGTAAAGGACAGACTCCAAAAACCTTTCCCCAGTCCCAAGTCTAGTGAAAGACACATCCACAAGCCCACTGTAACTCACAAGCACCACTATGACCTATGGAGAAAGTACCTTGAGTGCACACCGAATGCTGTGACGTCTTCAGGGAGTAGACTAGACTTCTGCTTCCATTACTTTTTTATCCTCAATCTCCTCCAACCTGGTTCTCATCACCACCACTTCACAGGTCAATAAAAGTTAATTAACATAGTTGAGGCAGGAAAATTGCTTGAACCTGGGAGGCAGTGGTTGAGTGAGCCGGAATTGTGCCACTTCATTCCAGCCTAGGCGAAAGAGCAAAACTCCATCTCAAAAAAAAAAAAAAATTAATATAGTCATCAAATAACATAAAGTTGATTTCCTTTCTTTTTTTTTTTTTTTCTGAGACGGAGTCTTGCGCTGTCACCCAGGCTGGAGTGCGGTGGTGCCATCTTGGCTCACTGCAACCTCCACCTCCCAGGTTCAAGCAATTCTCCTGCCTCAGCCTCCCAAGTAGCTGGAATTACAGGTCCTCACCACCACACCTGGCTAACTTTAGTGTTTTTAGTACAGACGGGGTTTCACCATATTGGCCAGGCTGATCTCAAACTCCTGACCTCGTGATTTGCCTGCCTTGGCCTCCCAATGTGCTGGTATTACAGGCGTGAGCCACCGCACCTGGCCACAAGTTGATTTTTTTTTTTTTAAAAAAAGTCCTCGTCCTTCACCTTTCTCATTCTTCAAGGTCCAGGTCAAATGTTTCTTCCCGTGACAAACTTTCCTCAGTTTCACCTTAGAGAGCTGAGTGTAGCAGCCCTGGACTCAGCCTGGGGCTCTCTGGGCACTGGGTGTGTTTCCAGGAGGGACCCGAGGAACAGAGTTGCCACTTGTCTGGCACAAAGCCATGCCACGTATCAGCCACAAAGACACCCCTGACTCTCCTCAGTAATGTGGCCAATTTTGACCCCCCATGAACATCTCACAAATTTCTGCCATTACCACCTGTTTCTGTCACCATTTTTCTCCTACTCACCTCATTTCTATGAAGCAAGCAGACAGAGGTGGAAATAATGAGTGTCTTAGGAAGTAATTTTCAGAGAGCAGACTCCTTATTCCTTCCACATCTCATAATTTAAGCCTCTTTGGATGATTTATAAACATGCACTGTGTAGGTGGTGTTAGTTCATCCTGCTGTGGAGTAGCTGCTTTGTTCTCTGACACAGTCCAGCCTTCAGTAGAGGAGTAGCATGCAATAGGTGTGAGTAGACTACTCTGAGCATCCTGAAACTTGTTCACGTTGAAAGAAACGATCCAGGATCCAGTTAGTCTCCCATCTCAGCCCTGCGTCCCCACCTGAAGCAACACACCATACGTCCTTGAGCTGAGTATTCTTCTCGGAGAAAGAAGCACCAAATACAGACCAGCATGGGACAGGACGGGATCATCACGGCACACCCTAAATGACTGTTTGGTCCAGATACATCTGATTCCAAAAAGCAACAACTACAGTCATGATCTTGTACTTCCCAATCCTACCAAAGTGCTCAGGGCATAGAAAGTGTTGATTAAATGTTGAATGGAGAAAAAGCAATAAGATGATACACAGTGTCTTGGAGAAAGTGAAATACAGGTGAGCATTTCCTCATATTCTAGGTCTCAGAAAATACATAAGTAAATAATAAAAGGGTGCCAAAGCTGTGATATGGTATAGAATATTTCTCACTGATGTGGTTTGGATCTCTGTCCCCACCCAAATCTCAGATCAAATTGTAATCCCCAGTGCTGAAGGTGGGGGCTAGTGGGACGTGGCTGGATCATGGGGCTGGTTTCTAATGGTTTAGCAGCATCCACTTAGTGTGTTCTCATGATAAGGAGTCCTCACAAGATCTGGTTGTTTAAAAGTGTGTAGCACTGCCCACTTGTCTCTCTCTCCTGCTCTGGCCTGGTAACATGAGCCCGCTTCACCTTCGCCTTCTGCCGTGATTGTAAATTTCTTGAGACCTCCCCAGAAGCTGAGCAGATGCTAGCCTCATGCTTCCTGTACAGCCTGTGGAACTGTGAGCCAATTAAACCTCTTTTCTTTATAAATTACCTGGTCTCAGATATTTCTTTATGGCAATGTGAGAACGACCTAATACTAAGGAATGGTTATGAGGAGCAAATGGTAGAATGAAATAATCCCTGAGCTAATTATCCATTCGGCTGTCTCAGCTCTTGTTAACTCAGTCCTTTCATTAACACACCTGACCTCAGTTTCCTCATTTGTTTTAAGGGTATTGAAATTACTGGATTTCTGCAGTCTCTAAAATACTATGATCCTTGAAATGCTATAATCTAGCTTTTAAACTTTTTAAAAAGAAGCAACAGTTTCTTTGATAAACTTTTATGAGAAACCATCATTTGAAAAAAATAAAAATAAATAAAAGCCAATATTGTTGAGGTTTCAGAGAAGGTTCCTATTAAATTAAAAAAAAAAAAAAGAAAGGAACTCTCTCCTCTATACCCAAAGAAACTGAGAAGTAAGTTAAGAAAAAAAAAATTAAATATAGAGGCAAAAATGGAGTTTGAGGGAGTAGCTATAACTCTTAAGAGAAAAATGGGCTTGCCAACACTTAATCCCCAAGTTAGGCAGACACAGCCACCCGGTAGCAGGCAGTGCTGAGCTAAGACAAACCTCGAGTCATAGAGAGTTTGGGGGCACAACCTGACCAGGTACTCAGTATTTCCTTGGAATTTCTGAGGTCATCTCTGATTTAAAATAATAATAATAATAATAATAATAATAATAATAATAATAATATAGAACCTTGGGAGGCCTTGAATCCTAAACAACCTGAAAATCTCACAACAGTCAATCACCGATGTTGAGCCAATGTTGAGTCATCAATTCTTTCCTCCAAAGAACTCACTCTGTGAATCCAGTGGGAAAAATTACTACAAAATGTTTCATGGTGTGTGGGAAAGCTTCATTCTTCTTCTTAAAGATGTTCTATATTTTCGGGCTTACATAAGATAAGGAATTATATTTTTTAATGATGGTATAGCAATAACCGCAGAGTCTAAAAATAAGTTTCTGTGCTTATTTCTTCTTGTAGAATTTTTGTAAAATTGAAGTTGCATATGGTGATTTTTTATGATACTTAAAAATTTTTTGAAATATGTAGTAATTAATAATTTAGAAAAAGAATATACACATGCATATATGTCAAGTAAAATGATGAATTATTTTTGTAGATATTTATGTTTACAGGTATCAAACAGTTGTAATTTTCTATTAATTTTTAATTTAGCAACATCAGATGGTTTCAATCTTGTATCCAAGAAAACCCAGATAACTTTAGGAAGTAGGTAAAAACCTTCCCCCTTGTTGAGAATGAAATGATCAATAAGTCAGACTTTATTGACCAATCTGTAGTTTTCATCTGAATGACATATCCTTAACATGCCATGTCAGATGATCTCTAATTTCTTGCAGGAACATACTTGAGGCAGAGGGAAGAAATGTTCTGTTTCAAATGCCGTATTGTGACTAATCAGGGGTCTTTTCAAAACTGGCTGCCCAATTGCAAATTTGAACAGTACACATGAGGGGCTCGATCATACTGAAGTTTGGAATTCCTCCACCCAGTGAACGATTGTATGCCAACAGGATGTAATTAACTATTTACCAATTTTATAGCCACAAAATGATTCATGTGATGCTGAGAGCAAGAGTTTTTATACAAAAAAAGCATAGTGTAGTGGATGGAAACACTGACAGGAATTCAACTGATAAAATTAATAAACAACTGAGCATAGGCAGAAACAATTCTGAGAAATTATTTACTGATCTTATATCGACCTGGAGAGGTACTTTGTTCAAAAGTCTAAGCTTATGGTTTATATTTAAGTAATAAAAAATAGCATAATTCTTCCTTGGGTCTGATAAACAAAAAGCAAGAATGTAAATTAAACTTTATAACAGGATCTCTGTAGTCACTGCCACAGTTGATCACAATTAATGCTATGCCACCTCTAAATCTATCATGGCCTGAAAATTGCTAGTAAAGTGTTTCCTCTTAAGATGGCAATAAGAAAGGAAATATGGGTATGCTAAAAAAAAAAAAAAAAAAAAGCAAAGTTCGTAATGAACACAGAAAGGAAATTCCTCATTTAAAAATGAACATGAATGAAAGGTCAGCATGGAGATTTCCTTCACTTACACATTTACTCATTCATTCATTCATTCATTCATTCATTCATTCACTGGGGTGATGGATAGGCATGAAGCATTGCAAGTTAATTAAGTGAACAAGAGTCAGCCTTGTTCCAAGTTGTTGAGTGTGAGTATGATTTAACCAAAGTTCTATTTTAGGATGATGTACATAGCATCAGCGTTTTGGAAGAATAGCAGAGAGGATATAGATTCAATTCGTATGGTGGTTAAAGTGAAAAGTAATAAAATAGAAAATTCAAAGGCTATTGAGAGGTGGAATCTATAAGCCACAGCCACAAATCAGTTGAACTAGATAGGATAGCCTTAACCTTCCTTCCCTTCAGAAACAGACAATGAGAGAACTGTTAAACTTTAAGGAAGAGTCAGCCAATGCTGGTGATTTAGTTTAGATATTTGTCTCTGCCCAAATGTCATGCTGAATTGTAATCCCCAATACTGGAGGTGGGGACTGGTGGGAGGGGTTTGGAACATGAGTGCGGATCCCTCATGGTTTGGTGCTGTCTTCCTGATAGCGAGTCCTCACAAGATCCAGTCATTCAAAAATGTGAGATGCTTTCTTCTCCCCACCCGCATTCTCTCCCTCTTGCGCCTGCTTTTGCCATGTGACTTGCAAGCTCCAGCTTCACCTTCTGCTAGGAGGAAAAGTTCCTGAGGCCTCCCCAAAAGCTGTGCTTCCTGTAAAGCCTGCAGAACCGTGAACCAATTAAACCTCTTTCTTTATAAATTACCCAGTCTCTTGTAAATTACCCGGACTCAAATAACAATCTCTCCCACTTGAGAAATAATGCCAAGTTAGCGAAGACATTTGCGCTCTCCACATCTTCTTCACCTGCAGGCTTAAATGGCCCTCACAAGAGTATACCATTTAATTTCCCCTCTTTGCACACATTCCTTAGCTACTGTTCATTTTAGTAGAAAAATACACGTTCAAGGGGGGAAAGAGAGTCAATAAATATGATGGGTAGAAATATGAATAAAAAAGAATTAGATCACTCCATTTCTTTGGCTGAGGTGTGCAAGTGCATGGCTGCATGTGAGTGTATGTGTGTAAGTGTATGTGTGGGCATCGATGGCGCCTGTCAGTGAATGCCCATTTTTCTTGGATTAGAGGGGAAAACTTGCTCTATTTTAATAAATTTGCTCTACATGACCGTGTGTCCTTTTATTCCCTGAAAGTTCAGTCTTCATGAAAAACAGAAATTTCACGTGGATAAATCCACTATGCAAGTTTAATTAACCTCATAAAGATATAAAATGACCCAATCAAAAGATATGTTTTTAGTGCCAACCAAATTAATATTTTAAACTAAACTGAAGAATTTAGCACATTTCAAATCATATATAATGCTCATTTTATAGGACTAATCCCATAATGCCTCTGCCTCCAGATGGTGGTGAATTACACATATTTAGCAAGAGTGAGCCCTTCCCTTTCATACAACACAGGCTTAAAACTCAGATGGAATCATTTGGAATCTCTGCAGTAAAACAGATACAACATAATTTGCACAATAAAGTTGTATCTTCCACGTAAAATATGGGTTTTTTAAAAAATGTTATTTACATAAGTTCAAGCCTTCAAAGCATTGTGTATAAGAAAGGACTGTACAGTAATGAAACAGCTCATCACCCCGAGTGGGTCCAGTTTTGCAAATGTGAAGTGTCTACTATAGACAAATCTCACTCGGAAAATATGAATGAAGAGTTCTCCATATCTAGCATAGAAAGAGTCTAAGAACATGATGGTAACTTCCATATCTGACTCTGATCAGGCCAAGTGAAATGACGCTCAGATCGTTTGAGATCCAAAATAAATCTGAAGATAAAAGTGGGTCTATTGGCCTATAATGTAAAGGGAATGGATTCTGGGCAAATAAAGAAGAAAGCAAAGTTGATCTTTGGGGGCCCTTTGCTGATTTTCTTGGTTTTGGTGACTCCTCCCTCCTTCCTCAACAAATGTCATCCATAATGTCCAGGTGCCATTGTTTTTATTCTACACAGGACATCTCTTACCTGTGACTACCTGGGAAAAGATGTTTTTCTCAATGTACTCCATATTCGAAATCATTCCCCACATTTTTTGTCCAACCAAATTTTCTATTCCTCCTGTGCTTCCATTTTGCCTATTAAAAATGTACTTCTGTCAATAACTTAATGTGTGCTACTACCCATGGTGCTGGCCCAGCAGGAAAACACATTTGCCAGAGTGAAGCATGATGGTTACGTGTACAACAGAAGATGATGTAGGCAATGATGTATATATTTGGTAAAAAGATGGTGATTTTGAATGATGCTTGGACTATAAAAAGCCCCTGGAGTCTTTGACAAGACTCTTGCAAATGAAGCACTTTGGTGGCCATCTTAAATCTCACTGGGCAATAGAGTAGAATTAAGAGTCCTAACCGACATACAGGCAGTGCCATGCAACTCAATAACTAATGTGATGAGAAGGTCTTCTTCCAAGAGGAGGAGATGGCCTTGGGCATTCCTGGACCCATGGACACAAATTGTACCTTGGTAGGGATGCTCTGCCTCCAACACACACTCTTCCTCCCATGTCTGCCTTCTTCACTTTTTTTTTTTTTTTTGAGACAGAGTCTCGCTCTGAGCCCAGGCTGGAGTGCAGTGGTGCGATCTCTGCTTACTGCAAGCTCCACCTCCCAGGTAGCTGGGATTACAGGCGTGAGGCCACCGCACCCAGCCGTTCTTCACTTTTGAAGTGTTTTTATCTCTAATTTTGCTTGTTTCAGTCTCTGTGAATGAATCTAATAATTGGCTCATTTAGGTCACATAATTCACCTGCAACTCAATAAGAACAATATGAAATTCTGTAATTGGTCCAGCCACAGGGATGTGTCCAGTTTTGTAACCAATATTCCTTATTAAGAGAAATGAGGGAAGAAACCTGCTGCAGCAGAAACAAAACAACCAACTGTGATAGCCAAACCCACCTGCCACGTTCCACCACTGAAGGCATTCAATACATACCTTCTGGCTCCTGCTGGGTTTGGTGTTTTTTGTTTGTTTGTTTGTTTGTTTCTGAGAGGAGTCTCGTTTTGTTGTCCAGGCTGGAGTGCAGTGGAGTGATCTCGGCTCACTGCAACCTCTGTCTCCTAGGTTCAAGCGATTCTCCTGCCTCAGCCTCCTGAGTAGCTGGGACTACAGGAGCATGCCACCACGCCTGGCTAATTTTTGTATTTTTAGTAGAGACAAGGTTTCACCATGTTGGCCAGTCTGGCCTCGAACACCTGACTCAAGTGATCCACCCACCCCTGCCTCTCAAAGTGCTGGGGTTACAGACACGAGCCACAGTGCTCAGCCTAGGTTTGGATATTAATCTTGCCCTTAAGAATGAAATCAAGGAAGCTGAGGGAAAGAAGCTTTGTGTAAAGAAAGCTGAATTGGAAATAAGGAGACAAGTTCTCAAGGATGTGTTTATCATGCCACTCCACCACTGCAACTGCCTTTCCACCTTAGTTCACTCTGTGTTGCTGTAACACAATACCACAGAGGTGGTCATTCATAAAGAAAATAAATTTATTTCTTATACTTCTGGAGGCTGGAAAGTCTGATATTAAGGTGCTGTTATGTGGTGAGGGCCTTCTTGCCATGTCATTCCATGGTAAAAGGCAAGAAAGGGTGAAAGAAATGGAACTCACAGCCTCAAGCCCTTTGATAACTGGCATTAATCCATTCATGGGAGTTAATGGGGAAGCAGTGGGAACACCTGGATCTGGAATCAGAGACTCTGAGCTTGACCAGCCCCACCACTTCTGGAGCAGGTTTCTGGGCCTGTCTGAACATAATTGTCCTTAACCATGAAAGTCAAAATGGTACCCTTTCTTTCACAGGGGAGGTGTACAGAATAAACAAGGGAAAATCATGTAAATGTATTATAAATTGTAGAGAGCCATACAAAGGCAGCAGGTTAGCTGATGCATCTGTGGGTCAGGGTAGTTGTTCCGTGAAGTTAATATTGGGAGCAGCCTGGCCTGCTCTATATGACTCGAATGTAATTTGTTCTGCAACACACCTGCTCCTAAACAGCAACCTAGAAAACAGGTGTTTCTGGACATAGGCACCTGTCATCACCATAGAAGCACTGGGCATTCTTATTCATACCACCTTTCCTAGTGGCCTCACCAGCTCTGGTCACCTTCCTACAGATGGGGAAATGTGCCAGTCAGCCTAATCCACTCAGACTACTATCAGAGAATATCATAAACTGGGCGGGTTATAAACAACAGAAATCTATTTCTGACAGTTCTGGAGGCTGGGAAGTCCAAGATCAAGATGCCAGCAGATTCAGTGTTTGGTGAGGGCCTACTTTCCGGTTCATTTTTGCTGTAACCTCATGTGGTGGGAGGAAGGGGAGCAGGCTCTCTGTGGCCTCTTTTAAAAGGGTGCTTATCTCATTCATGAAGGTCCTACCTGTGACCTAATTAACTACCAAAGTCCCCACCTTCAAATTCCATCACACTGGGGATTAGGATTTCAACACTGGTGGGATACAAACATTCAGTGTATAGCACACATACACTGCAGACTCCTATTTCCCCAGAATTCTCCTGCCAGCAGGTACTTCTGATGTTCCTCTTGCTGTTACAAGAATGCCTCCTACAGAAACCCTGAAAACCATGTCCTGCCTAGGAGCTGTTTTGAGAAGATGGATAAAAAACCTGAATAGGAGTATACAAGTTGGAGATAGAAAAAAAGTAAAACTCATAATTGTTCATTATTGAATGTTTCCAAAGGGCTAGGCATAATATTAAGTGCCTTGCATGCATTATTGCATCTTACACTTCCTGCAAAATTGTTAGATAGGTAATATTACATATGAGTAAATGAAGACTGAGACAATTTAAGTAACTCGCCTGAGTGCAGAATCAGAAGAGAACCAGATGGGCCTGTGTCTATACTCCATGCACCCCATGGAATTCACATGTGAGCTAAGACTTCAGAAATACTGGACTAAATTTCAAGAAAACAGGTAAGTGGATAAAAGAAAGAAGATATGAGTAAGTGAAATTCTAGCAAAACTCTTGGAGAACTTTGGAAAACAAAATTCATGCTTTCGTTCAGCTGATTACAGTCAAATACACTCTATTCAGTTCTGGCACTGCAGCATCAATACCTAAATGACCCCTTAGAAACTTTTAATGTAACTACCAGAAAAGGTATACCCACTTCTTATAGGAAGGTATTGATCTGTGTAGAATGAAAAAAGTTTTTGAAAGGTTTGATTAAAAATAAAAGTTTTTAACGGAGAAGAAAGTGGGCTGACAGCAACCCCCGCAGGTCTTGTGTTTGTTAATAGTTTTCACTCGCCCTGTCTTTTTTTTTTTTTTTTTTTGGATATATGTTGCTGAGAAAGAATAAAATACGGAGACTAATGACTCTGACAAAAGGCTCTTCTTGTTTATTGATTAGCACCAGGACTGGGTTTTTGGACGGGTGTGCTGGTAGACATTCAGACTGCCAAAAATGAAACTATGCATTATAGATGGGGCAAAGAAATACTATAAAATTAAAAAGGCAATAAATTTAGAACCAGTACAACTAAAGTGCTTCTTCATATAGTACACGTTGTATATTATTCAGAGTAGGGGTAGTCAGATGAACGCTGAGGTAGGAATAAAAAATAGAGTTCCTTCCCCACAGTGAGTCATAGCTGTATACAAGCAAACAGGAAATGCCCCGACAACCCTTCCAATGAAAGTTGATGGATTCGCTGTGGGGCACAGGAAAACACGTTGCCAAATCAGGTAAAATGGTTTCCCAAAATTTAATCCACTCTACTACTGGAAATGCTGGGTCCTTACCAAGGAAAATAGACAAATTAACTGTGACGGAAAGAAGTAGATGAGCTATGCTGTCCCTCTGGGTCTTCATCCCTCTTAAGCGAGGTGTACCCAGGTAGTCAGGGAGGCAGGATGTGGGGACAGCTGGGGAGCAGCTGAAATCAAAGGGCAGCCTGAGAGACCAGTAGGGGGTAGACAGGAGACCTGGTCAATTTTGAGCAGCACTGTGTTTTTCTGACCTGGAAAAGAGAAGGAAACAGCTGTGCTTTGAGCCTGAATCCTTGTTTAAACCCGAGAGTGGCCATAGCTCATGTGTTCCCTAATGAAATCCAGAATGGACACTTGGATATTGAGAGTTCCCTATAATCCCCTGTCCAGCAAGTAAGACTCCACATCAACATCTGGCCCTGTGGAGAAGCTCAATACATCATTGACAAACACACAGGGATACCGTGAAGATGGATTCAGTCTCTGAGAGGCTGCTTTAAAACCTCTCCGGAATTTCAGCTGCAGCTTTATTTAGTATAGTCCTAAGGCCCCCAAAAACAGACTGGAATTCCTCTTCAGCGATGATCTGAAGTTTTTCAGGTAAGTCATCTGGACTCAGCTCTGCAGACAAAACAATATTTCTCTAAAAGTGTAAATGACATTAAGGATGTGATCCACGAACACTCCCTTTTCAACTTCACTGTCTGTTGGTTGTGGGTGGGGTAGTTGCTTGACTGTTTGGGAGCCTGAGATATGGGGATAGGATGTGGCTTCTCGTTAATCCTGGGGCCATTAGACTCAGACTCTGTATTAGTTTTCTATTGCTGCCATAATCAATTACCACAATTTAGGGGCTTAAACCAACATCAATTTGTGATCTCAGAGATCTGTAGGTCAGACATCTGGGTTAGCTCGACTGGTATCTTTGTTTCAAGTCTCACAAGCCCCAAATCAAGGTGTTGGCCAGCTGGGCTCCTACCTGAAGGCTCTGGAGAAAAATCCAGAGCCTGGCAAAATTTCGTTGTGTGCAGTTGTGGGAGCTGTTTCCTGTTTCCTTGCTAGCTGTCAACCAGGGCCTGCTCTTAGCTCTTAGAGGTCTGTCCCTGGGCTTCACATGTGGTCCTTGCATCCCAGCCAGCAACAGCACTGCAGGTCCTGCTCACACTCAAAATCCCCATGACTTCCTCCTGGGCTGCAAAATTCCCTTCTTTTAAGGGCTCATGTGATTAGATTGAACCCACCTGAAAAATCCAGGCGCTCCACATATTTAAGGTCCATAGTCCTGATTATATCTGCAAAACCTCTTTTGTCATGTGCTGTAACATGCACAGGCTTCAGCGATCAAGTCCTGGATTTTTTTTTTCTTTTTTTTTTTTTTTTTGAGGAGTAGGAGGGTGGGAGCATTTTCCTGCCTATTAAAGTCTCAGAATAAGGCCAGGTAATAAATTGCTATGCATAGCCAGTTCACCTTGAAGGACATTCACCTTTGGATGTCCTACAAGAACGGCAGATCTTGCAGTATGATCTCACAGTAAAGATTCTTTTTCTGTCAGAGTTCATTTTATTTTTAGAAATGTAAATATTTTATCTTTAAAATGGCATAATGTCTTGCTTTTGTGCTTGTACTATGCATATGTGTACTTTAGTGTGTGCAGAGTAGGGGTGGGGGGGCGGTTGTGTGTCTGTACATTACTTTCTTCTCTTGAAAAAGGAAATCCAATATGCTATAAGTCCAGTATATTCCAATATACTGTGATTTAGAAAGGATAAACCGTTGCCCTAAGCTTACATTGTAAATACACGCTAGAAATATAGCCCCTGACTTCAGTCATTCTGAACTCCTCTGCAGAGTTTACTATATCATACCGTCTTGCACAAAAATGTTCTTCATAGAAACCATGATATAATACAGTTATAAATATTAGAATTGGGAAAAAGTAAGATCCATCCCCATGTAGCTCTCCATATTTATTGGCATACAAAAACTACACATTCCCCCAAAATTGGTTAAAATGTAAACAAATAAAATAAATAATACTTCCTGAAATTTTTTTTCTTTTTTTCTTTTCTTTTCTTTGAGATGGAGTTTTGCTCTTCTGCCCAGGCTGGAGTGCAGTGGTGTGATGTCGGCTCACTGCGACCTCCGCCTCCTGGGTTCAAGTGATTGTCCTGCCTCAGCCTCCCTGGTAGCTGGGATTACAGGCACCCGCCACCATGCCCGGCTAATTCTTGTATTTTTAGTAGAGACAGGGTTTCACCATGTTGGCCAGGCTGGTCTCGAACTCTTGACCTCGTGATCCACCCGCTTTGGCCTCCCAAAGTGCTGGGATTACAGGCATGAGCCACCATGCCCCGCCCATCTGAAATGTTTTTACAGAGTAAAAAGTTCATACAATTAACAAAAAGAAGGAGGAAGAGAATTATATGCATTCTCTGACCTTCACTTTATTAAAACTATCCTTTCAAGTCCATCAGGTAAAACTTGATTTAATGCTAGCTACTAAACATTTTTCTTGTTTTTCTTTTTCCATTTTTTTAAACCTGGCTTCATTGGCTGAGGAGAGATGTGAAATCCAGGCCATGGGTATTTCTCTCTAAATGCTCAGCCTCCAAATGTCAGATTTGAATACTGATAAATGAAGTAAACCATCTTGGCTACTACAGAGGCCCTGAGGAAGGGATATAATTTCTCCAACAATCTGATCAAATGTACACAAAATAAGCATTTTGCACAAAATATTTATTTTAAATGAGCTTTTCTTTGAACTCATCTTTATGTTCATTTTTTAAACTCTGCCCTAATGAGAAAAGGTAGATTTGATGCAATTTTAGTTTTAGAGAGCATAAAACCTTCTTGCTTAAGTACCCAGTGAATGGCTGTTACTGGATTAGGAATTTGTTGTTGAGAATAATTAGTTCCATGCAAAACATTTCACATAAAATGTGTTGAAAGTCAGAAACCATACTGGGTGGAAAAACATACAATAACACAACAATAATAACTAGGATGTAATTTTCAAGCCATTTTCAGATTAAATAAAACTCCTTCCCGAATGTGCTTAATTCCTTTAACGAATATCCTAAAATGGTAAGAACTAGATTAATATTAGCTCTACTTAACTGAGAGTTCAATTAATTTTGTAGCAACACTGACAAGGTTTGGAATAAAGAGAAAGAAATAAGGAAAGAAGATTTGAAAAAAATAGGAATGTGGCTATCTAACTTAGCACCAAACACTCAACGTAAGTGTCCATACTTTCAAAGAGAGTAGAGAAAAAACAAAACATAGTCTTTGATGATGATTTTAAGCAAAATAACTATAGAAAAGAAAGAAGTTTTCTCTCAAATAACTCAGTCATGACTCAAGCAGGAAAGAAATGTTAGCTGATTGGAAGTCAGTTGTGCATTTTCTCACTAAAGAAGGTTGTCTGCATGATGGAGTCCAGTATCTGCTGGGGAAAAGTTGCAACCCTTAGAGGCAAAAGAATTGTCCTCTAATGGGCTCCAGGTCTTCCAATTTCCACTTCATTCTGTGGCCCAGACAAGCAGAAAACATGTTTGAGGAATGATAAGACAAAGCAGTAAACATTAAATATTTTTAAATCCAAGGGTGGTCCTGAAAATTCTTGTCCCTCTACTTTCTACTCTGTCAAAGGCTCTCTTTGTTTAATCAATGAGGTTATTTTTTGAACAAAGAGAAATCAATATGCACTCAACAATCATCTTCTATGATCAAAATATGTCCCCCATTCTTAAAGCATAGCAAAGAAGGCTCAGTTTGGATTTTTAACAAAAAACAAAAACCAAAAAAAACACGTCATTCTGATGATGACTTGCATTTCCAGGAGACTGACAGTGCTGTGCAATCTGATATTGAATAACATTTTCCATGACTGTGTTACTGCCGTTGAAAATATTTACTTTTAAAATTTTACATTATAAAAATGTTTTAAGATTTTTTTTAAAAAGCAAAAGATACATATATATATGTATGTATATTTTTCTTTCCTCTTGGTTCTCTACTGCCAGTGTAAAAGATAACAACTATTGAGAGATTAGACATTCTTATGTGAACATGTACACACACACAAAGCAATGTTGATATACATACATGTGTATACATATATGGGTAGCTATAATTTTTAAATGGCTACACAAAATATATCTACAATTTTAAAATGGCTACATAGTATTATTTTGAGTGAATATTGATAATAACTGTCTCAAGCAACTTTCATTTAACTCACCCACTCACTTCCACTTCCTCTTACAAAACACAGTAGCATCTACTACCTGCTTACAACTTGCTAATAATAGGTTTTCCAACCCTCCCTCCCCACTGTCTACGAAGATTTAGTTCTGCTTGTCTTTAAAGCAAATTGCATTTGTAAGTGTAATTATGTAATTTAATTAAGCATGATATAAACCAATTAAATATGAGTAGGATAGGACAAAGATATGTTTCTACAAAAGCTAAGTGTAATGCATTGGGAAGATTCTCTTAAGATGACTATATAATTAAAAAGAAAATACAAGTGAAGTGGGAAGTGAGACAACTGTGAGGGAGAAAAAGATTGGGGCAGAAATGTGTAAATCTAAGAGTCTATATTCATTTTGCTTTACGGGTATTCTATTGTCTGGACAGGTTTAGTTATGCACATACTGAATAAAACAATTCCCAGCCAACAGCCCTGAGATTTCCCTGGCTTAAAACCACAGGCTCCTATGCCTTGCTCATATTACATGCTCAGCCTGGATTGGTGAGGGACTCTGTTCCACATTGTTCTCACTCAGGGTCCTGGATCTTTGGAGCATCCATCATCAGGAACAAGTGCTATTCAACATGTGGAGAAAATAGGAGGAAGATTGTCAGTGTTGGCTGCTAAAGATGTCCCCTTGGAGGTAACATATTTCGTTTCCACTAACAACGCATTAAACAAAGCAGGCCTATTGGCTAATCTCATCAGAGCCTGAATACACAATCCTTCCACCTGACCAAAAGGAGATGGCAACCGAATCTGGTGCACAATAACAGTGTTTACTCAGCAAGATTTCAGTGACCCCGCCCCTTAAAACATAATCTGGACGTTACAGATCAAGCCTTAAGGATGAATTTATACAGAAGTAAATGATGTAGGATACCAGTTCAGACTCAAAGGAAAAGGCTTGGCTTGCATCTTTTGCCAGTTTCTCTGTATATTTCTTGATTAGTTGAAATTGGTCCTCTAGTATTGACTCTTGGAAAATATATTACTCATGGGAAATACATTCCCTGTATTCATGTCCACATCCAAAAATAATTTTCTACTGCATTTTTACTTAAGAGACAGTTTGACCTAGAAAATCCTTGAGGCTCTGTTTTTCTCAGGACATGATAGACAAAGTTCCACATTTTTTATCTCTGCATGTTATAGTGGGAAACTCTTTAGTCAGCCTGAGTTTTCCTGTTGATGGATGACTTAATTTTCTGTCTGTATGTTCTAAAGATTCTTAATGCCCATATATTTATTGGGATAAAACTCATATTTGAGCATTATTTCAACTGTTTCTAATACGTAAGATATATTTTCAATACATAGTCATCTCCCTTATTGTTGGAAAGTTTTCTTGAATAATATCGATAAATGTTTTATCCACTATTTTTTCTTCAGAGCTATTAATTATGTATATGCTGGTTTTTTTTTTTTTTTTTTTTGAACTGGAGTCTAGCTCTGTTGCCCAGGCTGGAGTGCAGTGGCACGATCTCGGCTCACTGCAAGCTCCACCTCCCGGGTTTACACCATTCTCCTGCCTCAGCCTCCGAGTACCTGGGACTGGGACTACAGGAGCCCGCCACCATGCTCGGCTAATTTATGTTTTTATTTTTATTTTTTTTTTTGTATTTTAGTAGAGATGGGGTTTCACGGTGTTAGCCAGAATGGTCTCGGTCTCTTGACCTTGTGATCCGCCCACCTCGGCCTCCCAAAGTGCTGGGATTACAGGCGTGAGACACCGTGCCCGGCGTATATGCTGGTTTTTGCCTTCATTGCCTCCATCCTTACTTTTTTATTTAATATTATTCATAAATATTTGTTCAAATAATATTTTGTGAATACTGCCAACTTGCATCTTATCTTCTTCTATTGCCGTACCGTAACTTCTTTGAGTTCTACTTTGAGATCTCCTTTATAGCAGTATGTGATTCATTTTCTTGAAGTATCTTTTCATTAGTCAAGCGCTGGTTCTTTTCACTTACGTTTGAGTGAAGTGAGTTCATCCAGAAGAAGGTGTTAGCAAGAGCATTATGTGATACAAAGGCATGGTCATACCTTAGCCCAGAGGGGCACAGATGGATGTAAGTAAGTGATGATATAGAAGTTAGTGTTGTAGTTGCTTGGTAGATTAAAATAACACTTTCTGATTTTGTAAATATGTGCATTTGGGAGACAGATTTGGGATTTCCAAATCCGGAATTGTTTCCTGGAAGAATGGGTAAGTCTTTGGAAGTAGCTCTGACTCTCAAGTAGACACAGTGGGTAGGGAGCGAATTGGAATAAGAAACCGCCTTATAAACAAAGGTGGAAGATAGTAAAATAGACTGTGCATTGAAAGAATGTGCAAAGAGAACAATGGACTTATTGAAAATCCACTGTGCCTCATGCACCATGCATTTTTCCTACAATATGCTCAAGAAATGTGTTATAACTTCCAGGAATAATTTACCTTTTAAATTTACAGTAAATTTTCAACAGTGATGGGAGAAAGGGAATCCTTCAGGCATCTGCCTAGCTGTGTTGTTTTATTCTGGAGAAGATGTGAGTGTGGGTGGTTCTTTTCTTAGCCATTGTCCTAGTTCTTATAACAGGGGATTTTTAAGAAATCTTCTGATTTTTAAAAAAATATTGGCATGTGTAATTTAATAATGTCTTTATTTTCAGAATTATTTTGGTGTCACATGTACTAGGAAGAAATTTCATAGTTTCGTATCTTGAGGGTAAATGTCATTCATAACCTATATTATTTAAAAATGATAGGGCAGGCGCGGTGGCTCACGCCTGTAATCCCAGCACTTTGGGAGGCCGAGGCTGGCAGATCACGAGGTCAGGAGATTAAGACCATCCTGGCCAACATGGTGAAACCCCGTCTCTACTAAAATACAAAAACTTAGCTAGGCATGGTGGCACACACCTGTAGTCCCAGTTACTCAGGAGGCTGAGGCAGGGGGATGGCTTGAACCTGGGAGGCGGGGATTGTGGTGAGCCAAGATTGCGCCACTGCACTCTAGCCTGGCGACAGAGTAAGACTCTGTCTCAAAAAAAAAAAAAAAAGATTACAAAACATTTGTGACATGACCACCTTCCTTACGTATTAGCATCTGGTTAATTGCAGCTACATGTGTTTCAGATATATTGTTTTTATTTTTTTCTTTTGAGATGGAGTCTCATTCTGTCGCCCAGGCTGGAGTGCAGTGGCACCATCCTGGCTCACTGCAACCTCTGCCTCCCAGGTTGAAGTGATTCTTGCTCCCCAGCCTCCTGAGTAGCTGGGTCTACAGGCACAAGCCACCATGTCTGGCTAATATTTTGTATTTTTAATAGAGACAGGGTTACCTCAGGTGATCCACCCGCCTTGGCCGTAAGCCACAGCACCTGGCGTATTCTTTATTGGAATATAAAATCTATGAAGGCAATGAATTTGATTTTATTCTCCTAGCCCTAGAAGTGTCTCTGGCATGTAAGTTTTTGAGAACATTGATTGTTTCTTCATCTGAAAACCAAACACAAAGTAAATGACAACATATGCAAAATTGACAAACATTAAATAAATTCTTTTATAGTTTCCAATAAAACTACAAATAGAATTCTATAATAGTATGTTAAAGTATAAAGTTGTATAAGACCATCACATCAATTATTATAACTAAATATATTCACTGCTTACCTGGATAGAAAGCACCCAGGCATATTTTTTAAGAACAAATGAATAGATTGGTAGAAAAATGCATGCACATACGGGGAGGTTTAGCTCACTACTCTTCCTCTGTTGCTTTCCACAAATACTTACTGAGAACTAATCTAAATATATATAGAAAGGAATAAGCTGCAGTTCTTGTCGACAATATACTCAATTTTTAGAGGGAAGATTAGTACAAAATAATTAATAATGAAAAAAGATAAGGGCAAAAATGAAGATAGATAGATATCAAGGGTTATAGAAACATGGAGAAAATCTGAACTAGCTCTACGTAATGGCTTCATGCAGGAAACCTTGGCTGAGTATATCTTCAAAATGAGTAGAAGGCCACACGGCAGAGAAAAATATTCCAGGCCAAGAGATTAAAATAATTCAGCCGGGCATGCTGGCTCACATCTGTAATCCCAGCACTTTGGGAGGCCAAGGCAGATGGATCACTTGAGGTCAGGAGTTCGAGACCAGCCTGGCCAACATGGCGAAGCCTTGTCTCTACTAAAAATACAAAAATTAGCAGGGCATGGTGGTGGGTGCCTGTAATCCCAGCTACTCAGGAGGCTGAGGCAGGAGAATTGCTTGAACGTGGGAGGCAGAGGTTGCAGTGAGCCAAGATCGCACCACTGCATTCCAGCCTGGGTGACAGAGCAAGACTCTGTCTCAAAATAATAGTGGTAACTGAAAACACAAAATGAGCAACATTGTGCCCTAGACAGAGTGAAAACTACTGGGACTTGATCCTGGGAAGTGAGGGAGGGAATGGTAGGAGATCATCTCTCTTAAGACAGGGGTCGTTCAGGAAGGCATTCATTCGGCGAATGGACATTTTTAAAATAGGGATTATTTTTTCTCAAATCTAAATTCTCTTAGGCTTGGCATGTTGCTGGTGTTGTTTAGCGACATCTCAGCTTTGAGCTGGCATCTCTCCAGCTCCCTTGGCTTGTCCTTATGGCTACAGTCCGTCCACAAGAGCTTCAGGCATTAGGACTTCAAACTATTGCATTCAAAAGCTGAAATGCAAGGAGCTGTGGCTTCAGGCAGAGAGGAACATCTCTGCCAGAAACTCCCATGAGGTTTTCCCAAATATACAGCAGAGGAAGATCACATGCCCAAAACTAAACAAGTAGCTCAGCCCCAGCTTCCCTGATAAAGAGTTCTCATCCAGACACTTCACACAAATTGGATTCTGCAGAAAAAGGAGGAGGTGGCTTAAAGTAGGCAATAAGCAATGTTTATTGTGTGTATTTGGGGGCCAGATATGGAATCCTTATTTGATATGCTGTATTAATAAATGGGCTTTTATCATGGTGTTAATGAATAACCATGGAAAGATTTGGTAGGAAATCACTGCAACAAGAGTCGTAATTTAGGAAGATGATTCTGTTGGTAATGGAAAGTTTAGTCTGGGGCAGGAAAAAGAATAAACATAGAGCAGCCAGGAGGCACTTACTGTAGCTTAGGTGAGAAAAGACGAGAGCCTGGACGAAGCAGAATCGGACATGGATGGCAGTAAAGTTGTTTTAATATTATTTTCTTGATTATAGTAAAAGTAACTGATTGGCTGAGTGTTAGGGAGTACAGTTAAGGATGGAGTACAGTTAAGGATGGTGAAGAAATAAAGTTAACCAAAGGGTTTTTTTTTTTCTTTTCGTGTTGTTGTTTGTTTCTTACATTAGCAGTAACTACTGAGGCTGTTGGCCAGAAAGGAAATGGTACAGATGGAAGAGATTCTCTAGCTGATGTGACACAAAGTTCAGGTTTTGATTTTGAGGTGTATGTGGAACTGTTAGTGTGTTAGTCAGGGTTCTCTAGAGGGGCAGGACTAATAAAGTAGATGTAAACAAAAAGGGAGTTTATTAAGGAGGATTGACTCACACGATCACAAGGTGAAGTCCCACAATAGGCTGTCTGCAAGCTGAGGAGCCAGGAAGCCAGTCCAAGTCCCAAATCTCAAAAGCAGGCAAGCTGACAGTGCAGCCTTCAGTCTGTGGCCAAGGCCCGAGAGCCCTTGGCAAACCACTAGTGTAAGTCCAGGAGTCCAAAAGCTGAAGAACTTGGAGTCCAATGTTTGAGGGCAGGAAGCATCTAGCATGGGAGAAAGACGGAGGCCAGAAGAGTTAACCAGTCCAGTCCTTCCATGTTCTTCTGCCCGCTTTTGTCCTAGCCGGATTGGCAGCTGATTAGTTGGTGCTGGCAGCTGATTGAAGGTGGGTCTGCCTCTCCCATTCCACTAACTCAAATGTTAATCTCCTTTGGCAACACCCTCAGAGGCACATAGAGGAACAATACTTTGCATCCTTCAGACCAATCAAGTTGACACTTAATATTAACCATCACAGCCAGGAATAATTGCACTGAAAAATTGCAGTCTGTATCTCAGACAAAAGGTCAACAGTTATTTTAGATATTTAGTAATAATTGGCATCAAAGTATTTTTTTTAATTCTACGGGAATATTTAAAACAGGCAAAGAGAAGGAAGGCACAGGGCGGAAACTGGGGAAGTCACAAGCGTTTGCCTTTAATTATTAAAAGAAAGTATCCCAAACAAATATATTCAAGATAGAAAAGAAACTGGAACAAAATAATATCACAAAAACCAAAGAAGATGAGAACTTTAAAAAGAAAGCTTGTAGTCAACAGTGTCAAATAGCCTAAGAGTCAACAATGAAGAGAATTAGAAAGAGGAGGTAAATGGACCAGTTAGGAAATTATTAACATTATTGAGAGCAGACTTGGTATAATATTGCAGTAGGCTCTAACTGGACTATCGGATTTGAAGTAAAGCAAACTGATATTGCTATTTCAAAAATTTTGCAGGACTATGTATAAAAATGTATCTTATGAAGATGGTAAGGTCATATAATAACTTTTTTATTTTTTTTGAGACAGAGACTTCTGTCACCCAGGCTGGAGTGCGGCAGCATGATCTCGGCTCATTGCAGCCTCTGCCTCCTGAGTTTAAGTGATTCTCCCGCCTCAGCCTCTCAAGTAGCGGAGATTACAGGAGCCTGCCACCAGGCCAGCCTAATTTTTGTATTTTTAATAGAGGTGGGGTTTCAACCAGGCTGGTCTAGAACTCCTGACCTCAAATGATCTGCCCTCCTTGGCCTACCAAAGTGCTGGGATTACAGGCGTGAGTCACCATGCCCGGCCAAATGTTTAACTTTTAAAGAAAGCATCCAACGGTTTTCAAAGGTGGTTTTGTTAGTTCCCACCACCCCAAGCAATGGATGCTCCAAATCCTTACTAACATTTGGCTTTCTCAGTCTTTCCTTTTGAAACTTTAGCCATTCCAGTAGGTGTGTAGAGGCGTCCTGTTGTGGTTACAATTTGCTTTTCAAGTAAGAAACTTGTACTGGTCTCAATAGTGTCCACTAAAAAAAAAATTTTTCAACCAGAAGAAGACTGGGAAGAGAATATTTGGGTCGATTTTCATATTGATTTTTTTAAAGTTAAATACAAATGGAATGAGAAAATTAAATGTTCTCTTGAGTCTGCAACTGAATTTATTCTCTCAGTCATCAAGGAAAATGGGGACCATACAGGCCTCAGGCACAGAATGGTAGACTAGAAAAGTGGAGTGGGTCAGCACATTGGAAATCTTGACATTGAAGAGTAGGGTTAGAAAGGAAGGGAAATCAACAGCTGTGATTAGAAAGATCAAGGTAAACATACAGATTTTGCCCTGGAAACAATTTGCTCAAGAAGAGTTGGGGGAAAGTAATCTGAAGTAAAGGAAGCCAAAGATGTGTGTGCTTAGTGCATTGGCCGTATTGTATCATGAGAATGGATAAGCAGAGTAACAAATGCATGAGCCGAGCAGTGAAGACACTGATAAAATAGAATGTGGAGAGCTGGATATTCCATTCCATTTCAGGAGTACTTCTCAAGTTACCAGGCTCTCCCTAATGCCATGACACAGCAGGGAGTTTTGGTCACAGACTGTGTCTCAGAGACGCGCCTCGATTTATAAAGTGTGTGGGAGACTGGGGGCAAGACTGCAGAGGTTAATGTACAATTACTCTTTCTCCACACCTCTAGCAAAAACCAAAATCTACGTTTAAAGACCCTTTTTATACTGTCTGGATGCAATAAGTTGTCTTAAATTCCCTAGATAAAATATGCTAACTATGAAGCCTTGAGTAACATTTTAAAATCACTTATTTGAATATCTTGATGTAATTTTCAACATTTGTTACGACTCGTGACACTAAGTGGTTAGGAATAAGTTGTGATTGCAGAGTTAATTTCAGAGTGGTGCTCCACAAGGCTGCTTCATGATTATTAACACCACCACTGCTTACCCTGGCAAGGGCCGGACTGGGCCACCATTCAGATACTGGCATGAGATACCGAGTGCCTTCATTACTCATTAGAATCAGAAAGCCAGTTCTGCTGGCAACAGCCTAAGGGGGCCAATTAGGACAGGATGGGTAAACAACTCCATGCCTATTGGTGCTGCCTCATGCTGATCCGCCGTGGTGGCAACCGCAAGCTAATATATTCACTGCACCCCTGGAACTTAATGGAAAAGCTTCATCATTGCTCTCATTCCACTAAATGTAATCCTAGAAATGATTTTTAATTTTATTCATTTACTTGAAGTAGTTTATTGAATAGTACAAAATGAACAAGTCAAAAATTAATATCTCGATTTCTCAAGAAAGGATTAGGAGTTACTTAGACATTTTAAAGGAATTTCTGTTGTTTTTAATGTGCATTCATTATACTGCTCTGTGTCTGAGCCTACCATTTAAATACCTTCTTGTGTCGTTTTTTTCACTGTGAAATTAAATGATATTGATAATGCGTGTCTGAATGCTAGTGATTCTCATTAGAGGATGGGAAGGTGGAGGTAATAAAAAAATGGACATTTAACTTGTAAAAACCAAAAATATGAATAATATTAGTATAATATTTCTCTTTGTGATAATTTTACTATGCCATAACTGAGATTTGCTAATTTAAAAAATAAACTATTTTATCGTATTGGGTTATTTGTTTTTGACATTACATTTCTGATAGGAAATTGTAGGTTTTGATCACTATCTTGAAGTTTTAAAGTTTAAAAAGGGCTTCAAGAACATTTTTATTTTGACGATGATAGGACACTCCCATCTGAATAATGTACATGAGGTTCACACAGAGCCTGGGGTCTGCCGTTCCAGGGCACGGGCATGTTCTGTGAGTGTGTGAATGTTGTCTTTCACAATCTTGCTGATGGATGTTAAACTAAAAGGAGTTTTACAGGGTTCATTAAGTCCAAATTTACTTTTTATAAATCACAAAAATGGAACAGGGCTTGAGAGAATACAGTATATATAAAATGATTTTCAAATTCTGAATGTGCCTTACGTGTCTGTCAGGAAAGCCCTGGAGGCAGGAATGTTCGTGTGTGTCCATGTGTTTCAAACCCTCTTCCGAAGCCTGTTTTTGATGTGGTTCTAGCCACACAGGTTCCCGTCACATTACACCTCCTGTCACTTGCCCACAAGGTTAACTTGGTGAAATAGTCAAATGTACCAAGCTAAACTCAGCTCATTCACGTTGACACATGCAATAGCTGCCCACCACATCCTTTTCATCCTGCTTCAGGGGAAATCGGGTCAAAGACAGCTTCCCGTCTTTCCTGAGATTCAGAGTGACCATGTGACTAAGGTCTGCTCAGTGGGAGTGAGAGGAAATAATGGTTGCCCCAAACTGGAAACAAGCCAAACATCCATCCAGAGGGGACTGAATAGATCATCCTAACATATTCATTCTGTGAACCACCGCTCAGCACTGGGAGAATTTAGGCTTGATAAAGAAAGCAATCTGGATGGATCTCAAATAGTCACTCTGAGGAAAAGAAGTCCACAAAAAAGAGAGGACAGACTGTAATATTCTATTCACATACACCTCCAGAAATCACAAACTAATCAGCAGTGACAAAAAATAGATCAGTGTTGCCTAGAGAAGGGAGGTAAGGCGGTAGCAGGGAGCATGAGGAAGGGACCTGTGCAACTCTTGGGGACATTGGATGTGTCCTCTGTCCTGAGTATGATGACGTTTTCACGGGTTTATACATATGTCAAAGTTACTATACAGCACACTTTACATATGGGAGCCTAGCATATGCCAAGTGTACCTCATAAAGAACCTCATAAAAGGGCTCTTTACCAGTGTAAAGGGCAGGTGAAACACATTCCAGCCATTTCAAATGGCAAATGCCAAGACGTTGTGTATGAAGGTGTGCACGTATATGCTGAGTGTTCAAGACTTGGCTTAGAAATGTAATGACACTTATCTGTTTCTCCGTGTCACGTGAAGTCCAGACTCCCTGCTCTCTTCAATTTTACCATCTCTCCTGTCTGACCCCCCTCATATGCTCCACATGGCACCTACACTAGACCACTCACCGTTTCCTGCATATGCAATGCAACTCTTTGCATACATTTTGTTCATTTCCTGCCTTCATTTTACAATTTACCTCTTTCTAACTTTCTGTGCTTTGAATAAGGCTCTAACGAACTTCCAATCCCTTCTCATGCCTTCCCAGATAATCTTTTTTTTTCTAATTTTAGTTCCAATAGCACTAGTGCACCTTAAGTTTAGAATTTATTTTGTAATATTAGGCCAAGGCAGGGCTTTCATTCATCTTTCTATCTGCTGTGGCTAGCCTGGTCCGTAGCAACCGTTAATGAGCCTCAAATAGGTCTGTGAATAAGGCAATAAATGAATGGATAATCTTATTAAAATTTTTAATAAAAAGAAATTACGTTTGGCCAAATAGGTGTGGTAGGCACTTCAAATTGAGTACTTTTAAATGTCATGGCAATCTTGCGAAGTAGGTCTTATTATCCACCTTTTACAAATAAAGAAACTGAGACTCAGAAAGATGAATGATTTTCCTGCAGCCACAGGGATAGTAAGTGGCAGAATTAGGAGTGGAAGCCAGGTCTGGTCCTGATCAAAGTGTACTGCAAGGGCAGCAAAGGAATCTCCATATGTGTCCAGGTAGAGTGGTTTTACAATCCATGCAAACTTCTATCACTGTACTTATTACACAGCTTATATTCTTTGTTTATTATTTCACTTTAAGTTCTGGGATATATGTGCTGAACACGCAGGTCTGTTACATAGGTATACATGTGCCATGGTGGTTTGCTGCACCTATCAACCCATCATCTAGCTTTTAAGCCCTGCATGCATTAGGTATTTGTCCTGATGCTCTCCCTCCCCTTTCAGACCCCAGTGTGTGATATTCCCCTCCTTGTGTCCATGTGTTCTCATCGTTCAGCTTGAACACTGCATGTTCACTTATGAGTGAGAGCATGCAGTGTTTGGCTTTCTGTTCCTGTATTAGTTTGCTGAGGATGATGATTTCCAGCTTCATCCACGTTCCTGCAAAGGACATGAACTCATTCTTTCTTATGGCTGCATAGTATTCCATAGTGTATATGTGCCACATTTTCTTTATCCAGTCTATCATTGATGTGTGTTTGGGTTGGCTCCAAGTCTTGCTATTGTAAATAGTGTGCAATAAACATACATGTGCATGTGTCTTTTTAGCAGAATGATTTATAATCCTTTGGGCATATATCCAGTAATGGGACACAGCTTATATGCTACAGTGAGATTTCATCATTGCCAACTCTCAACTTTTCCTCAAGGCATTTCAGGTTTGCTTTCAGATGCAGGCACTTGCACAGATAGCATGGTTACCTGTGTCTTCACATTGCCCTCAGCACATGTGCGCCAATACCTTCAAGTCACCTCATTGTTTTTTCTATCTATTTCATGTCTCGTGCCATCTTTCTTCATTATTAAAATAAAGTATGCTTTGAATGAAACCTGTCAAAATATTCCACAGAAACTTAGGACACTGGGACAAAAATGCCTACTCATTCCTGAGCAAAGATTTATTTAAAGATGTTTCTAGGTTCTCAGTGAGGCAACATTTGTCAGTGGTAAGGAGAAAGCATGGTATTAGCTGGTGATGGTTGCTTGAGCTTTTCTCAGGAATACACTAACAAGAAGATTATTTGATAAGTTCAGATGACCTAAAACAACGAGATTGCAGCACCTATAAATGAGGTCTGCTTTCAGCATCTGTCCCTTTACTCAAGGTAGAGACCAGAAGTCATGGTGGACTTCTTTCTCTCCCTCAACCACCACATCCTCGCTCAGCAGGTCCTGCTGACATCACCTCCAGAATACCTCTTGGATCTGGCATCTCCTATTCTCCCATCCAACACCACCTCTTGCTCCCAACTATCATCATGTCGCACCTGGAGCAGTCCCGGCCTCCTAATTGGCCTAAACAATTCCACTCTGGACACCCTCCCTTCCATTCTCTACCTGGAAGTCACAGTCATTCTTTCAAACTGCAAACCAGATTGTGTCACCACCTGTTTAAGCATCCAAAGGCTTTCCATCGATGTTGAATCCACACTCCTTACTTCATGTCCAAGGTCGTCCAAGGTCAGGCTCTGCTGCCCCTGGACCTTGTCTCCTCTACATGTTCCGGCAGTGTCCACTGCACACCTGCGCTGTGGTGTAAGAAGCCGGTGTTATTCCTACTGGCAGCAGAAGCAGCTCATCTTACACCTGCCTGCTTCACACGGTGCTTCACTTCATGACCCTCTCAGGCATCAGATTTTCTAGCTCTGGTCAAGGTGGTTTTAAAAATCTGCCTGGATTCTGGCATTGGTAGCTTTCCTTTTGGCATTGGTGTGTTCTTCCCCCACCCTGCCCCTATGCTCTGAGAGCTTAGACAAAAATATTTTAAAATCCCATACCTTGCATTGCTGGGTGTGCCACCCTTAAGTCAGTTTAGAGCATGCCCCCGCCCTGACACACAGGCTTTCCCCTCAATCCCCTTCCTGCTTCCAGACTGTGGCTGCCTGTCTATGGCCCTGATTACATAACCCACCTGGAGATTTTGGCCTCCTAACTAGTAAGATTTCCTTGGCACTCACCTTCAGTTTCTAAATCTGATCTTCTCTAGAACTTCTAAACACTGGAGTCAACTCTCCTTAATCTCAGGATGCCACTACCTTTTTAAAGCTATTCAGCCTTTTTTTCTTAATGGTTTTTAAAATATTCTTAGATATACCTACTACTATGTGTAAGAGCAAATTTATTTCAACTCCTAAAAGTTATTGTTATATTAGGTAAAGAGATATTATTCTCAATATTAACATAAAATTACATTTTACAACATATGTGAAGGTGAAAGCTTTGATTAAAGCATGCTCTCTTTTGTTTCCTACGGATGAAATAAATTTAACCTGTATTTATGTTGCTAAAGTGGTATTAAGTGTAAGTGATATTAAGGTAGCATTAGTTTTCAATCCCAAGCTAAGAAATTGATTTATACATATTTTGTGAATTTTACCTAGATGTATATTAAAAAATGATGAAATCAATTTAAGTTAAAATAGTATGACTTAATTTCAAAATACATACACTAATATTACTGGATTAATACATAATTAATGACTTATTTAAAAATAGAAAGTTTCTACTATCTTACTTTGGATTAAAGTAAAAAAAAAATCCTTAAAATTTTAAAAAGTAATGATAAATCACAAAGCCAGGTAATCTTCAAAAGCCTTCCAGAAATTTGAGAGAGTCTGAAAAATTCAGTAACAAATGCCTAGAATCTAAAATAGTGGACTAATTTAGTTTAGTTTTATCTACATTTTGTTTAATCTCTTCTTCTAGTGAAACCTGACACAAAGCTCAGTGTGTCTGCTACAGGTGGCCCACAAAACACCTCATACTTGCACGACATCTCCATGAAGATCTTCAGCTCCCTAGGGATAGTATCCCCTTAGGTGATTTATTCCAATATATTCGCAAGTTTGATCTCAGCTGTCACTCAAAAGGACCAAGAAGATTTCCAAAATTAAAAATTAGAACCCAATTAATCTCCAGCGTAACGTCAACACGTTTCATATTTCCTTCAGTGAGCCAAGAAATTTTGGAAGGTGACATCATGTCTGCAAAAATGTCACACCCGGGAGGAAAGGTTCTTTGACTCATTAGAGTATCCCTTTGAGGTGATACTGTGCAGAAAAAGTGTTGAAAATGTACAGTTGTCCAAAAAGGGATACAGTGGCTCACTTTTCTTCCATGATATACAGTATTTGAGATTCATTGCTCAAGAACTTACGATCTCATGAAATCGTTCTGGTTTGGGAGACTTATGCCACATAGATTATAAAAACACTTATTTTCCTGTTTTCCAGGACATTATATCAAGAACAGTGAGAAAACAGATTAACTGCAGAGAAATTAAATGTAGACAATGGTTATTATCATTATAGGAAAGACCATGGAATTCTTGGCTTATTGCAGTTATAGAGGGCTGAGCACAAATCAGTATCTCCTTTGATGCTAATTGTTCCTCTGAGGAGGCTGATGAAATCATCATTTCTTATGTGCAGTTAAAAAGGCAGCTTCTTGAATCCCAATAAAATGTTATATTATATTGTGATTCATTTAAAAATTTATCAGTTTTTGGTTGAAAAATATTAGAAGTTTATTAAAATGATATTAAACAGCATAAATATTTTGTTAAAGACCTTGCTTCATGTTCATCTTCTTGCAAAAACAAACATGAAATAAAGACAAGTTAATATAGGAAATCTTTTCTTTCTCTTAAAACCAGTTCTCTATTACAGGAATATGCCCAAAAATCATGTCCCAATCACAAAATCCATCTCATTCTTTCAAGAAAACAAATATGCTTTGAAAAATACCATGTGTTCGTATTTTAAAAGCTTAAATAATTCATAAAATATACATTATGTGTTCCTCCCTTAGTTATCTCATTCTTTTACTGAGACTTGTTTGTAGATCACTCCCAAATTTGGATATACAGATGCCCAAACCACTTTCTAAAATTTGGTCCACCTTCCCAGCCACCTGGTGACATGTAAGCCCACCTGCCATGCCCACACCCCGTCTCAGCATGGTCACAGGGAAACTCAACATCTTCTCCAAACCTGCTTTTCTCTTTGAAGTTCCTATCACATCTTTTTTCCTAAACTCAGGCTGAACATCTAGTCAACTTGGATTGTGATTTCGTGGTATCTCTTATTCATCTTCTCCTCGTCTGCATACCACTTTCTTGTTTCAGGCCCTTGGTGCATGCTATCTTTTGGCTCAATGATGAGAGTGTTCCCTAGACTCTCACTAACATCATTCTTTTCCTACTGTAATCAATCCTACCCATCTCTTCCAGGTCATCTTCAAATAATGGAGTCTCTGTCCATTTACCTGCATCAGCATTCACTGGCTCACCCATGTGCTGACACATGGCCCAAGTTCGTTACCACAGCCCTTCAGGCTGTGTAGACTGTGGACTGTTTCCCATGACTTCCCTTCATGGAGTGGAAGACACAATTTCTTACATTGTTTTCCTTCCACGGCTGGTTCAAAGCCCTTCTTCCTCACCTGTATATTCACAGTCTGTGGTCCCTCCAAGCCCCTCTCGAAGCCAGCTTTTCCTCTAACATTCCAGTCTTCAGCAACTCCCTTTTTGGAACTGAAATATCAACTAAATGGTGCCACCTCTGTCAGTTAACACTTCCCATCATGTGCAGTAGTCATTTCTGCATTTATCATATCATATCAATCATATCATATCATCTCATCTCCTTTAGTTTATCCCAACCAGAAACTAAACTTCTCGAAAGACAGCATCTTATCATGTATTATTCCCATTTATCTTGAGAACTAAAATAAAGTGCTTAGTAAATTGCAGATTGTTTGCATTTTGCATATTATGGATACTGCATTTTTTTTTACTTTTAGCTATGTAAGGAATTATAAATTAAATATTGTTTTATATAGAGGAAGTTGATTCTTCAAAGTTTGTCTTGTCAGAAATAGTCAACTGAAATAAAGACACCTGTAGTGCCTTAACTCTTCCAGTTCAGCTGTGATAACTAGGAAACCCACTGATAATTTCACGTAAAACTCAGGGCATTTGGTCTTCACTGGTACTTATCATTCAAGAATACTAAGTATTTTACAGAGCATGACCTTAAAATTATGAGATTGATCTCACAAGTCAAATGAGAAAACTGAAATCTTATGCAATGGATAAACGATATATCAAAAGATAGCAAAACACAACCACGTGACTAAGGGCATTATGTGAAGAATGAAAATATATTGGCTAGAAACAGCCATATGTGAAGGAAATGAGATATTAATATATCAATATATGAGTTCAGACACATCATGTAATAATAGAATTGCAGTAGATTCTAACAATATCAATCATTCTCTCAGTTTAGAGACTGTTTCCCAAAAACCTGAGGAGTCATCATCTAACCCCTTATGGAATATTTTTTATGATAAGGAGCTAGCAACCTTTAGAGCAGCACTTTTTGATACTGCTATAATTCAAACAGTTGTAAATGTCATAATTACATACTTGAAAACCGATCAAACTTTTGTCTCTGGTCCCACATCTTTAGAGAAAAGTGCACTTCCACTAAAATACCTTCACAACAATCAAGACAGTGATTATATTTATCCAAATTATTGCTTAGCCAAGACACGCCCTCCCTTCTTCAGTGTTATTAGATGACGCCCACCAGCATCCTAGTCATGGCTCCCTAACATACACTCGATTTTGTTCATTCATTTAGCACACATTTCTGAGGGGTTTGAATACGCAAGCATTGAGCTCTAACCTGAAGGGGAGACAAAGATGGACAAGGTAATTTACTTGCAAAGTAATCTTCTTTATTTCTGTGTCATGATTCCATGACATTTGCACTGGGAATCTTGGATCGTTTGTTTTTGTCTGGACAATTGCAGGTATGACAGCCAATTTTGAATTATGCAGGTTTGAGAATTTCTCCAAAAATGTGCCATTGGCCAAAAGTTCCAAAAAAAACTAATATTCCATATAAAATCCCAGTGAACATTTTAAGCATGTCCTGTATATTTAAACAAAGAATACATTGCTTGGTATGTGTGTGTGGCCTGGACGGAAAGTAAATACACAAAGGCTATCTTTTAATATCGCATATGATAAGGTCAAAAGAAATGTGCCATGTGTTCATTCCTGATTTTGATTTGACCACCTGTACTGTGAGAGTGAGTCCAACAGTTGGCAAAAAGAGTCAATTTGAGCATAAGAAAACATCCAAGTGTGGCTAGGTTTTGCAGAGGAAGGGACGTTTTCCAAGGATCACATAATATGATATGTGTACCCACTCTTGGGGATGGAAACCAGTTATATATTCTGGCTTTTACTATTTTCTTAAGCCAAAGCAGAGATGTGATGAGTCCAACTCATAAAAATTCAGGAGAACATATATATATATATTTCTTAACAGATGGGGGAGCCTGCTATTTCAAACAGCTGAATTAGAGCAACTTGGAGTGTAAACCCACCTCTCTGACCACCTCTCTGTGGCCAATCGCATAAATGGTTTTAATTACCCCTGCGTAAATGGAAACTATAGAATAATTATTTGCATGTTATCACAGTGTTCGCTGCTACTACCAGCTTCCCCCACGCAAAGTATGTAACAAGTAAGGTTTTGCACTTTAAACTTTCACTGGCCTGATTGCCCTGTCCTCAAAAGATCCAATCTGAATGCTGTTCTCAATTTCCCTGCCACACTCAACACCAGGTAAGCATTCTTTACTCATTCCCAGCCCTTCTCCCTCCTACAACATAGCAAGGAGTGATCTGATAAACTCACAGAGTGGTATTAATGATTTACGATCCCTCCCAGCAGCGTTTGCATTTTTATAGGGGTCAAATGTTTAAAACGTTCATCTCTTGTGGAATTTCAGGCATGATTGGCAGCATGGACCTGAGGACTGTAGTCTCAGCCCCTTCAAGTCTCGCCCCATAGACAGCTCTCTAGTTTGCCTGCAAGTAAGGAGAGCTCTGAACATTATTGTTCTGTGTGATTCATAAGATGAAAACGGTTATTTTAGGTGCTTGGGTTATAAGGATGGGAGAACAGATAAATACGTTCAATTGCTCCATAGTGTTTGTATCACTAAAACGCCCCATCTCCTCCCTCTCCTTCCTCCCATAAAAGTGCGGGGCATGCTTTGCTGACAGTGAAAGTTTCTAAACAGCCGGATCGTCAGCGCAGTTGCCTCTATATTTTTTAAGGACTCCACAGATAAACTTGATGCACAGGAAGACTGAGAACCACCCTGCTGGGGAGTTCACATTTTCCTCCTGTTACAGTTCTTGGTAGACTTTGGGTGGCTGAATTTGATCTGTGAATGAGGTTCTCCAGGAGCCAAATACCCTGGTCGAACTCATAACTCCATGAGCAGAAAGCATCCCCTGACGGACTCACCGGACGGTGTCCTGGCCACCATTGTTATAACCAACCTGGGCTGAATTATTCTGACTTTTAAAAACCACAGTACTTATGGAAGAGAGACACCGATAGCTGGTCTTCTGACACAAGCAGCTAAGAGTAAACGTCACTTAAGAGGATGTGCTATCATTTTAAACATTTAAAATAAAGCTGATAACAGGAAAAAGATGACAGAAATAAATGAAATTAATATGATCTCAATACATAAACTAAGTCACATATTAGCAAAAGCAAGATACCCATTCAACACATAAAATACTAACTTCTGGAGAGCAAGGCTGCCAGGGTTTGTGTTGCCCCTGGCTATGTAAGAGGAGGCTTTCTTCCCAGTTCCTTCCCCTTCTCCCTTACAGTCTGTTCTCCAAATGGAAGCCAAAATGATACTTCTTTTTTTTTTAATTTTATTATTATTATACTTTAAATTTTAGGGTACATGTGCACAATGTGCAGGTTAGTTACATATGTATACATGTGCCATGTGGGTGTGCTGCACCCATTAACTCATCATTTAGCATTAGGTGTATCTCCTAAAGCTATCCCTCCCCCCTCCCCCCCACCCCACAACAGTCCTCAGAGTGTGATGTTCCCCTTCCTGTGTCCATGTGTTCTCATTGTTCAATTCCCACCTATGAGTGAGAACATGTGGTGTATGGTTTTTTGTTCTTGCGATAGATACTTCTAATATGGAACTAGATTATGGCTTAACTTTGCTCAAAGCTTCCAATGTCTCCTTATTGTTCTTAGACTAAATATTGAGCCTTCACAACGTCCTGGAAGGCCCTACTTGATCTGGCCCAGCTATCTCTTTAGTTTCATCTCCTGCCTCTCTCCCTAGAGTGCAGGGGCCCGGCACCTGGACTTCCATGCTGCTCCGGAACAAATCACTCTTTCTCTTGCCTCAGGGCCCTTGCATTTCCTGTTTATTCTTCCTCAGCTTTAAGGCTTAATCTAATCAGCCATTAGATTTAGTCTTCTATTCAAATGTGACTTCATCACAGGGCTTTTCTTGACCAGTCTAGTTGAAACAGCACTCCCTGCTTCTCACTCTGATTTATTTTTCTTCTTAGCACTTAACTCTGGCAAACATCTGTTGTGTATCTTCTATTTCTCTCCCAGAAGAATTTGAGAGCAGGAACCATGACTCTTGTTCACTTGCTTTATCTTTAAGGCACATAACAATGTCCAACAGATAGTTGGTGTTCCACAATAGTTATTAATAAAACAATGAATAAAATGACCATGATCTTATGCCTGACTGATGCATAATTTCATTTTTAACCCTTACAATGATTTTGTGAGTAGGTGTCGTTAACCCCAAACTCAGAAAGGTTAAGAAATTTGCCAGAAGTAATAAACAAATAGTGGAACAATAATAAAAATGTCAGCTTGCCAGTCCCCAGAGTCCAGAGCCTGGTTCACCACACTGTGCTGACTAACACAGAGAAAAGAAAAATCACAAGACATTTATGCAAATGCAAACATAGCGGTAAAATATCCTTCTGTTTATTATGTATATGAACCTCCAGAGGAAGACTGAAAGCTATTTGAAATTGTAGGGTTTCTCAGAACCTTCTGTAGAATCTTGGGTCTAAACTGGTTTATAGCTTTCAACGGAAAAGAAAGATTGCTTGCAATCAGGGAGGCTGAAGAGCCCACTTTGTTTTCAGAAGGGAAAGAATAAAACAAGAATAAAACAGAAAGAAAAAGACAGAATAAAAGGAAGGAAAAAAAAATACTTCCCATACCAGATGCACTGAAACAGAACTGTCAAACGTAGCAAAATCTTGTAAAATGTTCCTCTGCTGTAGGCCATAGAATAGAACTGTAATAAACTCTGACCCATAAAAAGTCATGTCAACATTATAACCTGTTTTTACTAGCCCTTTAAGCACGGGGAGCAATTGATCTAAAACAGCTTGGCTCTCTTCGGTTCCCAGGTCTCCATGAGAACCCAGCCTCCAACATGGGTGTTCAAATGCCTCTGGCACCGAAAGCCAAAAATAGGAGCTAGAAAATTGCAGCTATTTAGCTATTTGCCCTGGGCAGATGTTTGATATTTCCAAGAGCAAAACAGCCAAAAGGAAAACTCCCGAGGAAAAGTACCTTTGCAATACCTGTTGCCATGGAATTATTTAATCTACATCCTGTGTCCATAAGCAAAACAAATATCCATGTCATCCTCAGCTGCTGATTTTAGATGTCCCTAGAAATCACACTAAGAAAGTTTTTTAATGTAGTGAAAGTAGTCGTATCAATGCCTCAGGACAGATGAGGTCTGACTGTCTCCCTACGGCTAAAATGCTTTACCATATGAAATATAAATGTGGAAAAATTCGAGTAAGATTTTTGCAGGTGTCAACATGAACACTCATTCTACTACATACTTGTGGAATGCTAGCTAAGCCTGCCTTGCAAATATCTTTTTCTTCTACATTCCTAGAATCTACAGGGAGAGCTAGGGGAAATTAGGCAGGAAGCCCAGCAGTGCCTCAGCAGATTGTAAATTGTGACATCTTTCTGATCTTGTTTTTGATCATCCTTCTGAGGGACTGAGTGTCTGAATTCGTCTCAGCTCAAAGGCACGTGGTCTTGGCTAAGAGCAAATGGGGACATTCGTTAATTAAAGGCTCGCTGAGGTGGACATATGCTCACGGTGTCTGAACGGTCTCACGATGCATCTATCACTGCCCATTTCCGCGACGGCCTCGTGGGCCGTCACTCTGTAGCTTCACATTGTGGATGGATTGACTGGCACAGTTCAGCAGTTCAGTGCAGTTCCGCAAACACACTTTTCCTACCTGCCTGTAAAGCGCCAAGGGCTTTGCTAGATGTGGATGAGTGATGCAAGCCCAACTCTCAAGGAACTTTGAAAAACTTAGGAGTGTCCCAGGTGAGGATTGGAACCTGATGCCGATTCAGACACTCTGGGAGTACTAGACAAAGGCAGCTTCTCATATTCTCGACATTTGATACCAGAATCAGAGATGTCAAAAGTGCTTGCTAAGTAGTCACAGTAAATTGTTACTAAGTGAAAAAAGTAAAGAGAAATTAGAAATGAGTTTTTTTCTTATTCTAACTTATGAATTGTAAGAATTTTCTAAAATCCTGAGAAAAGCATCAAAGCTTTTGTCTAATACATCTGTTTTACATAAATACATGTATGAATAAATTTCTTAATTGGGACAGTAACTTTCCCTAAGGAAGCTTTATATTTCAGATTGTAAAACGTGTGGAAACCTGAATGTGTCTCTTTTTTTTTTTTAAGCACACTGACAATTTAGCAACATGCCTTACTGGATTTGAAGGGGGAAAGTATTTCTTTCCACCTTCCGGAATCCCACAAGCACTCCCTGGGGGCTTAACCAGAAACAGAAAGAAAAATTGTATCTTGCGTATAAATAATGTCTAAAGATTACTCAAATAGACCAATGCATTTTATCTTCAAAATAACCCTGGAAAATTAGCTGATTAATGTATCATCTTCATTTTTTAGATATGCAAAACTGAAGAAAAGTTATTTTTACCAAAATTGTATATACAGCCAGGTCCTCAAACTCTTAATGTTCTTTTTAATATGGCAAATTTGATTGTAGACATTCCTGGTCCCTCATTTCTGGTCCTGCCTACCCACCTCTTTTCTGACCATTCTTCTTGAACAAAAGCAAGCGAAGCGAAGGTGGCACCTTCTCAGAGAGGAGAGCTTCCGCCTGGAACTCCACCACTTAAAGCACAGCCTGGGCCACGCACGGTGGCACATGCCTGTAATCCCAGCACTTTGGGAGGCTGAGGTGGGTGGATCACCTGAGGTCAGAAGTTCGAGACCAGCCTGACCAATGTGATCAAACCCTGTCTCTACTAAACGCAGAAAATTAGCTGGGTGTGGTGGCATGCACCTGTAACCTCAGCTACTTGGGAGGCTGAGAAGGGAGAATCACTTGAATCTGGGAAGCGAAGGTTGCAGAGAGTCGGTATCATGCCACTGCACTCCAGCCTGGGTGAGAGAACAAGACTCCATCTTAAATAAATAAATAAATAAATAAATAAATAAATAAATAAAGCATAGCCTGATATTCTAGCTAACTGTAATGGGAATCATTACTTCTATTTTCTCAAAATTAAGAAACTGTAATATATTTGTCATTGCATTTGCATTTTGATGACAGCTCAAAGAATTTGGAGAGTTAATAATTAAAATCAAATAAAAATAATTAGTTGTCATACACTGAGAGTTTGCTCTGTACTAGGCACAAATAAAAATGCTTCTCCTGAACCTCACTGAAACTTCACAACACACATTTGAAATAGGTAACACAATTATTCCCGTTCTATAGCGGTGGGAACTGAGGCACACAGAGGTTAAGTAACTTGTCTGGAGCCACACAGCCAAAAAGTGGTGAGAAGAGCAGACTCTATGCTCCAGTTCTTAATCGCTATACTGTCCCGAAAGCACCATGCACAAAGAGCATAGACTAGTAATCATCAGACATATATCAATATATTAATTTTGACAAATAGGCTGAGACTGAGCCTAAGAACATTTAGGATTAAATAAATGCATGAGGCCTTTTTTCTCTTCCATGGGAAAAAAGAAATGTGTCAGGGAATCTGGGAGCAGAGACGTTCTCTATGCAAATTGAGTTCCATATAAGTTGGAAATGAGAAGGGGAGAACTACAGGAGGCTGAGGATGAAAAGGCAGCAGGGACAGGAGAGAGAAGTGGGAGGAGAGACAAGCCCTGGATTCCATGGCAAGACCCCCTTGCCATGTTAACAGACTCCCTGTTAACAACACGCACCCTGCAATGGCAAGGAAAGTGTTCATTAAATAATGGGTCCAAAACAGAACGTGGGTGCAGCACCCAGCCCATCGACTGCCACCAGTCTGGGTGGAAGCCCTGGGGAAGAAGAGTTGAACCCAGCAGGTACTTCTCTCCCTCTTTCAGGGTTGCTCTTCCTAGCACAGAAAAACAGTGCTTCTCAGTACTTACTCAAGCCCACTGTACATATAGAACCATTAAAATTTGCTAAAGAAGGATAGTACTTCCATCCTCCCACTGGGCATGACTTAAATTCTTAGGAAAAGAGAAATCTATCATCATCCCTATCAAACAGAAAGAAGTTGTATTAGTCTGTTCTCACACTGCTGTTAAAGACATACTGAGACTGGGTAATTTATAAGGAAAAAGTGGTTTGATGGACTCACAGTTACCCATGGCTGGAGAGGCCTCACAATCATGGCAGAAGGCATAGGAGGTGCTAAGGCATGTCTTACATGGCTGCAGGCAAGACAGAATGAGATCCAATTAAAAAGGGAAACCCCTTATATAGCCGTCAGATTTCATGACACTTATCACCACCATGAGAACAATATGGGAGAATCCACCCCCATGATTCAATTATCTCCCACAAGGTCCTTCCCACAACACTTGGGAATTATGGGAGCTACAATTCAAGATGAGATTGGGGTGGGGACACAGCCAAACCATATCGTTTCACCCCGGCCCCTCTCAAATCTTATGTCCTCACATTTCAAAACAATCATACCTTCCCAACAGTCCCCCAAAGTCTTTATTCACTTCAACATTAACTCAAAATTCCACAGTCCAAAGTCTCATCTGAGACAAGGCAAGTCCCTTCCACCTGTGAGCCTATAAAATCAAAAGCCAGTTAGTTTCTTCCTAGATACAATGGGTGTAGAGGGATTGGGTAAATACACTCATTCCAAATAGAAGAAATTGTCCAAAACAAAAGGGCTGCAGGCCCCATGCAAGTCCAAAATCCAATAGGGCAGTCATTAAGTCTTAAGGTTCCAAAATGGTCTCCTTTGACTCCATGTCTTACATCCAAGTCACACTGATGCAAGAGCTAGGTTCCCATGGTCTTGGGCGGCTCTGCCACTGTGGCTTTGCAGGGTATAGCCCCTCTCCTGGCTGCTTTCACAGGATAGCACTGAGTACTTGTGGCTTTTCCAGGTGCACGGTGCAAACTGTTGGTGGATCTACAATTCTGGGGTCTGGAGGACAGTGGCCCTCTTCTGACAGCTCCAGTAGGCAGTGGCCTCAATGGGGGCTCTGTGTGGGGGCTTCGACCCCATACCTGAAACTTGGTAATTTATAAAGAAAAGGTTGTTTAATTGACTTACAGTTACACATGGCTGAGGAGGCCTCACAATCATGGCAAAAGGATAAAAGCACATCTTACAAGGCAAGAAAGAATGAGAGTCAAGTGAAAGGGGAAACCACTTATTAAACCATCAGATCTTGTGAGACTTATTCACTACCATGAGAACAATATAGGGGAGTCAGCATCCCATGATTCAATTATCTCCCACCAGGTCCCTCCCACAACACGTAGGAATTACAATTCAAGATGACATTTGGATGGGGACACAGCCAAACCATATGAGAAGTGATCGAGAAGCTTTGGAATACAAGCAACCCAAGTATTTGTAACTCCATGCAGGAAAGTTACAAATGACCTATCTATGGTTCTTTCTTTCCCAAAGCCACAAATGAACATTCCGGGCCCATGGTGATATGGTTTGGATCTGTGTTGCCACCCAAATCTCATGTTGAAATGTAATTCCCAGTGTTGAAGGTGGGACCTGGTGGGAGGTGATTGGATCATGGAGGTGCATTCCTCACGGATGGTTCATCATCATCCCCCTAGCTGCTGTGTAGTGAGTGAGTGCCCGTGAGATCTGGTTGTTTATGGTGAGCGAGTTCTCATGAGATCTCTTCTTCCTCTGGCCCTGGCCATGGAAAGGGCTCACTCCCCCTTTGACTTCTGCCATGACTAGATGCTTCCTGAGGCCTCCCCAGAAGCAGAAGCTGCTATGCTTCCTGTACAGCCTGCAGAACTGTGAGCCAATTCATTCTGTTTTTTAAATAAATTACCCAGTCTCAGGTATTTCTTTATAGCAGTGTGAGGATGGACTAATACACATGGTATTGGGTGTTGATGTTTGCTTTTGCCTCTTTGTAAAGCACTTGTCAGGCTTTCCAAGCATCAGAACACATGATGTGGGCAATCTCATTCAGGAAGACTCGCAGAGGCAGTGGACAGAGCACACTAGAGATGTTGTATGGATTTTATGTGTGGTTCTAACAGACATTGAGCTGGGATGCCAACATGGACAAGGAACCGGACTGTGCCAAGTCAGAGTTATTGTATGCAGTTATGAGGGGAGCCTGTGGGGAACCCTGAAGGAGCCTTCCTCTGAGTGGAGGCTTGAAACCTGTTCACCTTTGACCTCAAGGAGAGCATGGACAACAAGAGTCACAAGAGGACGTGTAGACAAGGCCCATTCATATTTCACGGGCCCAGAGAAATTTGGTACATTGGTGTTTTGGCCAATGATCATCTTGCCATTAAAAAGTTCCACAAATCGTGTACACCCAACACTTCAGATGAGTGCCTGAAGTAAATCAGGGTTTACATGAAAACATTGCTTGCCATATTTTTTTGGTGTATTTTCTTTTTTTTCTTTTTTTTTTTTTTTTTAAGATGGAGCCTTGCTCTGTCACCCAGGCTGGAGTGCAATGGTGCTATCTCGGCTCACTGCAACCTCCGCTTCCTGGGTTCAAGCGATTTTCCTGCCTCAGCCTCCCAAGTAGCTGGGATTACAGGCACCCGCCACTACGCCGGGCTAATTTTTGTATTCTTAGTAGAAACAAGGTTTCACCATGTTATTCAGGCTGGTCTCGAACTCCTGACCTCAGGTGATCTGCCTGCCTCAACCTCCTAAAGTGCTGGGATTACAGGCGTTAGCCACTTCGTCCCGCTGATGTGTTTTCAATTCTTTTTGCGTCCTGGATCATTTTTCAAGTTAACCTTAGTCTCACCATTGGCTGAAAAGGAAATCTGAATCCTGCCCTTCTCTGGAAATTGGCTGTAGGAGGGGCGCCCTCCTGTCTCTGAATCTCAGCATGTGTGAAACAACACACACAGGCTGAGGACATCTACCACTTGCTCACAGCTGGAAATGTGGCCAGACTGGGCTCCCAGAAAGTGGGGAGGAGTGTGTTCATCTCCTTTCTCTGTAATCCGTGAATCAACAGAATTTAGAGGGCAGTGACGTACAGTCAGGCGAGGTAGCATTATCTTCTCATTTAGCACCTCAGTTAGCAGTGGGGTGGAGTCTTCTCACCTCTCCGTTCATGTTGGTTATTGGCAAGACTCAAAAGATGTCCACTTCTGTCTTTACTGAAGAACAGTGAAAAGTGAAGAAAAAATAAGGGCTAACACTGGGTGTTTACTAGGCCACAGACACTGTTCTGAGAGCATTACATGCATGAACTCATAGGGACATCTATCAGTCCTCCCCAAAGAGATCCAGGACTTGAAAGAAAATTCAAGGTAACGTCCAATCTACTATGCTCAGTTCTCTGTGTATGTGTCCCGTCGTGTTAGGGTTAGTGGGATACCACCACCTCAGATGATTTAGAGAAAAATTCTAGGAATTCATTTCTAATTAGAGAATCATAAAATTTAGATGCCTCCCTAGGTTTAATGTGTTGACTAAAATAATAAGAACTTTCACAGCTTAATATAAGGTAAATCACCACCTTAATCCCAGGAAATAGCTAAATAGTAAAATAAATAAAACCCTTGATGGGGAATAAATATCATATATGAGCAATGACCTAAAGTCAGGGATAATTCCAGCAGGCCCAAGGCTGGCCTCACAAGGGTGGAGGTTACCTTTGGAACGGAATAGAAAGACAGATTAGGAGAGGCAGATCCAGCCATTATGCAGGTCTTGAAGTTACTGGGATCATTAACTTCTGACCATCCCTTTTGGGATGAGTAGGAAGTGACTCTGCAAGTGTGTTCAACATATGACCAATCTGCCTCAGGGTTTCTGGAAGAATCAATTGTATTGACAGCGTTCCTAATTGAAGAGCAGTTATTCTATAGCACAGCTGAATTTTGTGTGATCATACGCGGAGGCTGGGCAGACTGGCTGGGCTGTTATGCTGCAGGACATAATCCCAGAACATTGCAAAATGGGCACTTTCATACGATTTTATATCGCTAGAGCCTTGCAGTAGAAATGAATCAAACGAAACAGCAGGAACCTGAAAATGTTGTTTGTTCAACTGAAAAGCAGCCTGGAATTTACTCCCACATAGTCTACTCACCTGAAAGCGCCGGCCCATAATCATCGTGTTTACACTGCCTGTCTGTACTTACATGATACTGCAGCTCACAGTGCAGAACTGCTCACACCCCCAGTACTTCCAGCCCAGCATCCAGGCCTTTTCATCTCCCGTCAATTATCTCTGCCTTAGTTTCAACAGCTTAGCAAGCTGAGTTCTTGAGACACAGAGTGGCTTTATCAGAATAACTCCAAGTGCGCAGAGGACGACAGAGAGACAAGAGGAATGCTTCTCAGACTTACTGGTTTCCTCCAGGGATTTGCTTGACTCTAATTATTGGAAGATCTCCAGGGGCCAAGACTGCCTGGGCTTGTCAAGGGATTCCTCTTTCTACCAGAGGACACCACCACCCAGACACTAAATCAGATGAGAGCTAACATTTTCACAGCAATAAATCTCTGGAACAAAAGAATGAGTTGGAAAACCTTCATTGCATTCTTTTTTGGTGGAAAGAAATTATTTATAAGAACTAAATTAGGTAGAGCAAAAAATTTTTTCTACTCCCTATGTTTCTCACTTCTATTGCTAGTAAAAGCAAATTCCTTTTATAGTCTGCAATTTCTTTCTTTTGTTTTTGTGTGTATGTGCTATTGAGTTATTGTTTTCGTTGTGTTGGGAAGTTTTTTCAGAAAACTCTCTCTTGAATATCAGATTTTTAAGTCTAAAATCTGGCATACAAGATAAAAAATGCTTTTGCTTTTAGGTATCACAATATGCTCAGATGTTTTGGGAATATGTGATCACAGTTTCAGGGACAGTTCTTTTAAAAATAATATAAAATCAGGAGAGTTATTTTCAAATTTATGTTCAGTTCTTAGAATCAGGCTTCCTGTAAGGTGGTCTCATCTTTATTCCCCTCTCCAGCTACTCTGACAGTGTGTGCTCAGGTTTGGAGCTCCCTAACTGAAGTCTGGGGCAGAAGGGGGGTACTTGTTTCTCTTCCTCCCCAGAGCGTTTTTCATTCTGTGACGAGAGAGCAAGAACAAAGGATCAAATTAAATGGACTTACATTAGAGCAAAATTAATTAATACACAACTAAATGCTTAATTCGCATCCCAAGTATTTGTAGCCTTAGAAGACAGTGTTAACCTAAAGACTGACAATGAAATGCCTGGAAAGAGGTTCATAAAAAGGCACTAAAACTCCTGTTAACATACATTAAAGGGCATAGATGATGCCTTTCTCAATGGTATGTACAGTTAATCCTCCAGACACCTTATATCCCAGTCCAACCAAAATGTCACTGGTATTTTTGCAAAAACCAAGCTCTCAATTTTGGCAGGATGGATTTATTAACGATTCTGCCTTTAAAGTAACTGATTAATACCATATAAAAAGCAAATCTTTGTGAAAGCAGCATCCAAGCCTGCAAGTCAAATAAGAACACTTATGCCTGTTCCACATCTTTTTAAATATTTTATTCTCACACTATTGCTTTTCAAGCTATATAATTAAGCAGTAAAATACAATTGGCTTATAGAACAGTTTCCATATAGATAGGTCCCTGACACATACTGTACAAAAATGATCAAATAAAATAGATGGTATTTTAAGCTTTTATGATTAACTTTAATTAAGTTTTGCTTGGCTGTCATATAAAAGGTATTTGAAGTATTAATTGAATTTATTTTTTATTTTTCACATTATTATTTCTTAAGAAATAATATTACATTCAGTCAAACTCATGGTTTTATTCAACTGGTGTTCTATTTGCAAATGCATTGCAATATTTATAGAGTCTAATAGAAAAGGATAATATAACAGGCCATTAAAAACTACACTGTATCAGAGATTCCATCTCTGCTAACACCTTGGGTGGGCTGGCATGAAATACAAATTGTGCTATTAAATCCGGAAAGATTTTAAGAAAATCCGGAATGAATTCTAGCTATTCAAGACTAGCTTTAAATGACTTTTAAAAATAAAGAATCAAACATTTAAATAAGTTAAATATCATCTGTTTAACAGATTGATGTCATGTGAATACATTAGAAACCAGAGAATTTCAGATCCTAAGACTACTGCCATTCTATACCACTCATGGGTGTATGGGAAGATTGACATTACAGGGACCCAGGAACAAAACTGATGGGGAAATGGGCTTATTTTTAAAGAATTTCTTTTTCATTTGAGGTGGGGTGAAGGAGAGAAAAAAATTATTTGTTGTTTCTTTTTGTTTTAGAACTTCACAAAATTCTGTTTATTAAAGCAGCAAGATCATATCATTATTTTTAAAAATTAAACCTCTTCATAATTCCTTCTTGACCACCTTTGGGCCTTAGGGAGCTGAAGCTTTCCTAGCTCTTTCTCTGGGCTCGCGTCTAAATCTGGAATTGTGATTATCAAAGAATCAAAAGAATGGCAGGCTACCCCTTGCCAGCCCAAGCACCTAGAGAAGGATTGCATGGGGAAAACGTTGAAGGAGAGAGAGCTGCTTTGCCATGTCTCTCTGATGGCTCCTTTCTCTAACACCAGACAGACTCACATCTCTTCCCCAGCCCCTCCTCCAGCTATCTGTCCCACACCCTTGACCTCCTAAGACCTAGCTCCCTTCTGCTAAACACTGAGAAAGTGTAAACTGGAGTTAACATATTTATGATAAAGCTCCATCTGTGACCCTTGCATAGTTAAAAGAGTGGTTTGGAAGCTACAGTCCACACAAGCCCCCTGCTGTAGCTGACTGGGGTACTTCCAAGTGGCAGTTCTCATGTTTATGACGCCAGTAGCGCCCCCTACAGATGTGCAGCACACACCCTACAGCCACACTCAGGTCCCTACCCAGAAACCTTCCTGGGGAAAAACAAATAGAGATTCCTAGAGGGCCAGGCCTCAAGTATTCAAGATGCAACCAAAAAGGCCTGATTTTATCTCTTCTCTGCCAGGTATTTCCTTTGGACCAAGGCTCTACAATGAAAAACATTTAAATACCAAAAATCCTTTTACGGCCTCAGAGGAACAGCAGAAGGAAGAGTGATGAGGCAGCCGAGGCTCTGAAGTTAAACATTTAGGGATGTAGTTTGGCTCCACAGTGCAGGAGCTGTGGGGACTGCAGGTGCCATTACTATAGAAACAGAAAACTGCCTTCGCCTCTGAGTAAACAAACGAGTGTGTGTGGCCAAAGACAGGGACCCCTTCTGCACATCGCCTCACCAGCAGGTCAGGCCTTCCCTGGATTCGACTCTCAGCTGGGTGCCGAACTGAGGACTGCTGCAGAGCCAGAGAGAAAGGGCTTAAGTTGAGCTGGGGTGATCACACCCATGTCCAAGATACACCTTGCCCCTCTTATAGCAAGCCGTAAATCTCCTCTTGTTTGAGTAAATGCTGGTTGAGGCAGTTGTTTTTCCTTTTGGTCAACCCACAAAGAGGAAAATCAAGCCAGACACAGTGGCTCATGCCTATAATTCTAGTGCTTCCAGAGGCTGGGGCGGGAAAATCATTTGAGGTCAGAAGTTTGAGACAAGCCTGTGCAACATAATGAGACCTCATTTCAATAAAAATAAAGAAAAGAGGAAAATCAGCTCAAATGTTTCACAAATGAGGACATAGATAAAATAGGAAGATGGGACACCATCTCTTAGTCAAGTGACTCTTAGGAAGGAAGGAGGCCTGGGGGTTTGCATTGGAATGCACATGTGTGTCCTACAGGGGCACACATAGTGATGGGTACATGGAATATGCTCCATAGAGGTTGTGGCTGGAGATGGTTGTGGATGGCTGGCCTAGTTCCGAGCAGGGGCTGTTGCCTGTTGACCTCTCAAGTCATGTTGGGTAGGAATTTGCCTATTTTTATTTAGTAGATGAAACTTGCTGGAAAGGATAAATATCCAGACAGATAGCAATCTACAGACCAATAGAAACTGCCACACAAAGAATGGTCATAAGTCTAAAATTCATTAAATTAAAAAAAGACACAGCATGCGTATCAAGTTGAAAGCTAAGAACCGTCTCTGTCCAAACACACTTTGTATAGGATATGACATATGAAAACACACAATGATTAACAGAGTCTTTGTACATTTGCAGTTAACTTTAAGTTTAATACTAGAAGCTTTTTTAATATAAGCACAAATTAGTTTTGAGTCCTCAGTTGGAAAAAAAAAAAAAAAGAGTAAATATGTCCAATATGGAAATTCAAGGCAAACAGCAAGAGAGAAGTTCCAAGTGCCAAAGATGGGAGATTCAATCAACAGCCAACCATCAGTTGTCAATAATACTCTGGCATTCATGCTTGCCTCTGGCTACATGCACCCTACATGTTTTATTCATATTGAGTATTGGGATATTATCCTCTTTTGACAACTGAACTATACTTGCCAATTCATTTTTAATCTGTGGATAAGTACAATTCTCCAATTTGTAGAATTTCAGTTTGCCGGTATTTCTACAACTATGGCTGTTGAAATTTCTGTATGCTTATTCTTTGCTGTCCCTTAAAGCTTCAAATATTTTCAATACCTCCTACAGGACTAAAAGAAATGAGGCTTCCTTATATGAATTGATTATCAAATACGTTCAACAATATATCAGTTTTATCAAGAATATATCAATCTTAGCAAAGAAAATAAAATCCTCTGTCTGCATTTTTAGTGCCCTGTGGATAATTGGCCAGATGAAATCTGAGCCAGGGCTTAGGTAGATTTTGAAATAGGTGAGTTTCCTAGTCTTTTCTTATGAAAGTAGTTCTCTCATTCTAAATTCCTTAGCTTTGACATAAGAGGCTTCAGAGCCAAAATAAACACATTTTTGATAATAGTGTAGATCACCATTTCTACCTGAATGGAAATTTCAGAATGTTTGAGCCAAAGGTCCCAAACTTTTCTGCAGGCAGTTTCCACACCAGATCCTTAAACCCTGAAACAAGCCTGAGCAAAAGCGGCATCTTTTGTTATTTCCTCTATGTATGTATTTGATTTCACTCTGCTGTAGCATTAGTGAGGCGTCACACTGATTCTGGAGGCGTGTAACATGTCCTTTAACTGTGCCACCTCCCAATCACATGCCTTCTTTATTCAAGAAACAGTAGTGGCCTGAACGCTCCTTGTCAGTGTGTGCCTCCCCTCAGAATGGATCAGCAGCAGAGGTTTGGGGCAACCATTTTTCCGGGTCCGGGCCTGTCATTCTGAAGTTGGCTGGCTAAGGAGAATCCGGAAGCTCACTCGCAGAGTAATTAAGTGTCAGGGCCAGAAGGTCAGGCAGCATCGTCTTCTCTAGCCAAAACCATTTGGAACCATTGCACCGCGATTTATGATTTCATTGCCTGGCCAACCACCAGGACCCCAGCTATCTTAACTCATCCAGGCCGCACTCTGAAAAGCTAATCTCTTTCTTTCTAGTGACATCTCTTCATTTGGGGAGTATCACCCATTCTCAGCGTGTAGCTCACCAATTACGTTGGTTGAAATTACCGATGCTGGCTTGTTGCAATGTCCATAAATTGTGGCTTCCTTCTTACCCCTCTTGGAATAACTTTTACTATAACCTATGAAGGAGTTATTGCAGAAAACACTGCAATAGCATGTCATGTTTCAACTACTGATGTATGCTTAGCAAGAGCATTTGAGTGAGCTGTTGGTATCTTCTTGTTAAACCAAACGAAAAACTGGCTACCTGGGCACTCCACAGTTAAAAATTTCTCCTGAATTATCTTGCAGATTTCTTCTTAAACGGAAATAATGATAAAGATCTGTTTTATTCTTGTAACCAACAAACCACAAAATATCTCATTTGTATTTCTACCTAACTATATCAAAATGGCATTTTATACTTCAATGAATACCAAATTGGACAATCAGCTCTCAATAGTTCACATAGTTTCTTTAGCTCCTCTCTTGAGTCTAATTACTATTTTCATTAATGGGAATAAAAGTATTTAGCTAAAAATGTAAGGGGAAGCTACAAGAAAAACAAGTCAATCTCAGAATTTCCAGAACAAGCCTGCTGACACCTTTACTTTAGCCCAAGTGAAAATGATTCTTCACTTCTAGCCTTCACAACTGTAAGAGAATAAATTTGTATTGTTTTAAGCCACTACATTTGTGGTAATTCGTTACACCAGCAATAGGAAACTAATGCACATTCCTGTTTTCAGAGGGGCTCTTGAAAGTTCCTGTTGAACACTTGCCAACACTTGGTAGTCTCGGTGTTTTCATTTAACCATTCTTGTGAGTATACATTTCATTGTAGTCTTAACGTGCTTTTCTCTGTTTAAAGATGGAATTTAGCAATGTTTACATAATTAATATCCAAATGTATATCCTCTTTTATAAGGTGCTTATTTATGTTTTTACCCATTATTCTATTGACTTATCTTTCTTTTATTGATTTGTATCTTATTGATTTTCTCTTATTGATTTGCAAATTCTATAAATAACCTTTCTTGGTTATATAAATAGGAATATAGGTTTGAATACTGATGTTGATATAAATTGGTAATAATGTCTCTTTACATAGCTGTCTTTTCATTCTTGTAAGGTTTATGTTGATGAAAATATATCTTAAATTTGATGTAATTATGTTTATCATCTCTTCCTTAATTGTTAAGGAGATTAGGAAATTCTTCCCTGCCTTGAGACCATGAAAATATGCTTCTATCTTATATTCTGAAAGTTTTATGGCTTTATTACACTTTTTCTTTTAATACAACTGGAACTAATTTTGGCTATGTTGTAAGATAAGTGTCAATTTCATTTTTCTTATACAGGTATTCGATTTTCTTATCACCATTTGTTGGGAATCTAGTCATCTCCTTACTTCCATAGTGCTGCTTCCGAGTATGTACACATATGTTTTTTCATTGAGCTGCTCACATCTGTCCTTTCCTTTACTACATTGCCTTTGTTACTTCAGTTTCATAAGAATTCTTGATACTTGTTAGACCAAGTCTTCCCACTTGATTCTTCCATTTCATGAATGTCTTAGCTATTCTTGGCCCTTTTATATAAAACACATAAATGTCCAGCTGTATATAAACTTTGGATTTAGCATTTTAAGTTCTACCAAAAACCTATTAGGATTCTTGCTGGATTACATTGAATCTATTTGGGAGATCTGATATCTTTAAAACATTGAAACTAGCCAACTTACACAGATAGGAGATATCTATCCATTTAATTAAGCCATTTTTAATGGTGATCAATGAAGCTTTATGATTTCTTTCATTAAAAAATTATCCTAGCAAATTTTAATACTTTTCTTGGATTTATTCCTACATTATACAGGAATATATAATAGTATATGAGATAGACTTGTGATATTACAGTAAATGGTGCCTGTTTTTTAAAAAATCAGTAATATTTATTAAAATTTTATATTTTAATAAAATTCAATACTTAATTTCTAGCCTTAATTTTAAACAATAAATGTCTACCATAATGCTGTAATTGGGTCTTGAAAGTGCAATCACATCAAATGCAAAACCATGGTACTATGAGGTTTACCAAATGACTGAGGGAGTTGTTGGAGCCAGCAGCTCAACAGATCAAAGCCAAATGCCTATGGTGCTATATACAGGCTTACATTAGCAATGGGGCTCATTGTATGATCAAAATACTGCGTATGTTTTTGCAGACCAAATAAATGGGCACCAGTTTGCAGTTAACACAAACAAAATAAGCTGGTAATTTTGAATTCTAATTTTCACATGTAGTTAAAGAAATGTAAGTTTCAACAACAATGGGGTTCTATTTTTCACCTAACAATGATAAATGGTGGCAGAAATACAGAAAACAACCCCTCTCATTGACTGGTGCCAGTTTTGTAAATGGGTGCAAACATTTTAGAGAGCAACTCAGTAATTTCTATCAAAATGTAATACGCTCATCCCCACTGTCTGGCAATTCTGCTATTAGAAGTGTATACCGCAGATGTATTCTTAGACTTGCACGGAGAGTATAAACAAGGATGCTCAATGCAGCCAAAGTGTTCAGTCTCCCTAAATGAACATCAGTCAGGAGATGCACAGCATTGTGTATCCATATGAAGCATGATTATACAGATGAGACTAAGGTAGACCATACTTACAGATAGTAAATGAATAAAATAAAAAGCAATGAACATAGGATGCTCCTGTGGAGTTTACTTTAAAAAAAAAAAAAAAAGATGAGATAGACAACGAGTGGGAGTATATTAGTCAGAGTGCTCCAGAGAAACAGAACCAACAAGATACAATAGGATACAGATATATATAGAAAGAAATTGAGATGAGAGGGAAAGAGAGAGAGTTTAAATAATGGGCTCATACAGTTACGGAGGCTGGCAAGTTCAAAATTTGCAGGGCAGGCCAGTAGGTTGGAAATGCTGGCAGTTGTTCATGTTGCAGTCTTGAGTCCAAAGGCAGTCTGGAAGTTGAATTCCTTCTTCTTCTGGGGACTTCGGTCTTTTTTCTGAAGGCCTTCAACTGATTAGATAAGGTTCACCCACCTTATGGAAGGTCATCTGCTTTGCTCAAAGTCTATTGATTTAAACATTAATCACATCTATAAAATACCCTCATAGAAGCATGTAGACTGATATTTGACCAGTTAACTAGCTAGCACAGGATAGCCAAATTGCTACATAAAATTAATCACCGCAGATAGATAGGTAGATAACTAGATAGATAGGTATGCAAAAGAGATACAGAGAGAAACAGAGAGAGATAGATAAAAGATAGCTACATATACATATATAGTTAGAAGATAGCCTATTAGTTCATTCTCACAGTGCTATAATGAAATATCTGAGACTGGGTAATTTATAAAGAAAAGAGGTTTAATTGGCTTACAGTACCGCAGGCTATACAGGAAGCATGTTAACATCTGCTTGGCTTTAATCATGGCAGCATCTGCTCAGCTTTAATCATGGTGGAAGTTGAAGGGGAAGCAGGTAGGCCTTATACGGCTGGAGAAGGAAGAAGAGAGACAGAGCGGGCAGGTGCCGCACGCTTTTAAACATTCGGATTGTGTGAGAACTCTATCATGAGAACAGCACCAAAGGAGAAAATCTGCCCCCATGATCCCATCCCCTCCCACCAGGCCCCACCTCTAACACTGAGGATTAAAATTAGACGTGATTTGGTATAGCCTAGGAGATACAGTATGGCCTGTTGTTTCTGGGCTACAAACCTGTACAGCGTGCGACTGTATGGAATACTGTAGTTAACTGCAGCATCATGAAAAGCATTTGTGATTCTAAAATAAACATATCTAAACAGAAATGATGCAGTTAAAAACACAGTATGAAAGACAAAAGGAGAAGGTATATCTGTACATGGCACTTACAACAGATGGAGCTTGTTGGACTGGAAGTTGCTCTGGGAGAGGCAGTGAGGGAGTGGTGGGTGAATGTGAAGGACTAGGACATGACTGTACGCTACTGCAGGCTTTATAAACTCCATACGCTTAGGCGACACTCAATTCATTTTAAAAATTTCTTTATTTAATAATAAATTAACCTTAGCTTATGATAACATTTTTGCTTTATAAATTCTTAAATTTTTAAAACTTTTAACTCTTTTGTAATAACAGCTTAAAATACATATTGTACAGCTGTACAAAAAGTATTTTCTTTTTTTATATCCTTATTCTATGACCTTTTTTCACTTTTAAGATTTTTTATTTTTTAGTTTTTAAACTGATTTGTTAAAAATGAAAACACAAACACACACATTAGCCTAGACCTACACGGGGTCAGGGTCATCAATATCACCGTCCTCCACCTCCACGTCTTGTCCCACTGGAAGGTCTTCAGGGGCAGTATCGTGTATGGAGCTGTCATCTCCTGGGATAACAATGCTTTCCTCTGGATACCTCCTGAAGGACCTGCCTGAGGCTGCTTTACAGTGACTCTCTTTTTAATAAATAGTGGGAATACACTCTAAAATAACAATAAACCATGTAGTGTGGTAAATACATAAACCAGCAACTAACACAGTCATTTATTATCATTATCAAGTATTAGGCGCTGTATATATTAATAGCTGTATGTGCTAGACTTTTCCATGACTGACAGCACAGTGGGCTTGTTTACACCGACGTCACCACAAGCATGTAAGTTGTGCTACAATGGTGCAATGGCGGCAGCGTCACTCAGCAATAGGAATTTTCAGGTCCATTAGAATCTTACGGCACCTCTGTTATGTATGTCATTATCATTATATGATGCATGACCATGTAAAGGAATCCTAATCCTCACAATCCCTCAAGGTGAGCATTGTTCTTGCAGTTTCGAGATGGGGAAGCTAAAACATAGAAGCCAGTAACTTGTCCAAGATGGTGCAGCTAGCAGGGGGTTACCGTGGATCCCCTGAGGGACAGCCTGATTTCTGCATCCCTGTGTGTTCTTCCTAGGCCCCTGCTGCCTTTCCCGAGACTGTCAGCACCAGCTCCTCGGCATCACCACCGCCCACTGCTCTCAGGTTTCTTTGGTGCCTCTATCTCCGTCTGCTATGTGGCTCCATTTATTTGTCTCCTTCCCTTAGAGGTGGGGTTTTCAAGGGTAGAATTCTGAAGTCAAATTTATCTATCTTCTTTACTACTGTTTTCTACAGTATTCCGTACAGTCGCTTGCTGTACGGGTTTGTAGCCCAGGACCAGCAGTAGTAAAGAACAGTAGATTCTAGATAGATAACTCCTGGGCCTACATTCACAATAATTTATATCTATAATTTATATTGTTTAATTGGTGATTTCCAAAATCTTGACTGCCTTAAGTATCATTTCTGTTATTCTACTAGAAACATCCGGCTCAGGGATTCTCCACCTTAACCCTGTTGACATTTTGGGTCAGATGAGTCTTTGTGGTTGGGGTTGCCCTGTGCCTCACAGGATGTTTTCCCACTAGATATCAGTAGCACTCGCTGGCTCCAGATGGGACAACCAAAGTGTTTGCAGACATTCCCAAATGTCCCTTGTGGGGTGGGGTAGGGGAGTGGTAAAATTGCCCTGCTTGAGAACTACTGAATTCTAACTGCATGTCCTGCCAGCCATTTGGCCTAAATTAAATTCTTCCCCCAAATATCCCATTTTTCTCACTTCCTTATTTCTGTTTGTGGGTCTAATTTTTCCTCAGTCATTCAAGCTCAACATGTCTGTGCTATGTCTGACTCAGCTCCCACCCCCATCCTCCACACCCAACCCATCACTAAGACTCATAGCATTGACTTCTACTCCCGAGCCCCTCCTTTGCTTTCCTGTTTATCTTTTAGATTCTGGCCTCTGTGATCTCACATTAACGCCAATAGCTTTTTTCTGGTTTCCCTATCATTAATTCATCCTATCCAGTGATGATAGATAAGGCTTTCTCAAAGGTAGCTTGCAGTATGTCCCTTCTTTCATTAGAACCTTCAGTGTTTCCCAATGATAGACCAAATTAAGTACAAATTGCTCACTCTTGCATTTCAGAGCCTCCACCATATGGCACCAACTCCCTTTCCAGTCTCAGTTCACACATCTCCTCTACAAGTACCAACAGGGTGGCTCACTGCTCATCAAAAGTGGGCTATGCATATGCCCTGATGCCTTTTTCTCATGCTGTTACCTCACTTGGTGAGTTCTCCTCCACAATGTTCCCCTAAAAAAGCTCACTCTTCTTTCAAAGCCAGTCTGATATTCCACAATATTCACAAATCGTTTTTTTCTGGTTGACCCAACAGAATGTATTCACTTTCCCATCTGAATCTCCACAGCTGTTCATACTGCCTCTTCTGTCAGGTTACACATCATCCGCTGGTATAGCCCGTGTAGTGTTAATAGTATCTGCTTTGCCAGATTGTAATCTTAATGATGGCAGAACTATGGTCATATTCTTCTTCATACACTCTAGTATTTAGCACAGCTATATGCATTTTAGATGTTCTTAATTATTTGTCTAAATGAGTAATAACAGTGAACTTACCTGCTTACTATCTTAGCACAGTTCCTCACCACTCTTTTCTTAAATAATTGGTTTCTCAGCTGGTCTTTTGACTCACGTCTTTCCAACCCATTCTCTGCCTGGTACAAAAGTCACTTTCCAAACACAAGTCTGATCATGCTGACCCTGACTGAGAACTTGGAATGGCTCCCATTGCCTGGAGGATGGGTGCAAACTCCTTGGTATGACACACAAAGCCCTCTGTATTCTGGCTACTGTGGTTTGTCTCAGCAGTCCTCCCTCCAACTGCATTCTTGCGACATGCTAAGTTTCCAGTTCCAGCTGTCACGCCGCTCCTTTCCCCACATCTCCCATACCTTTGCTTGTACTGCTCCTTCTGCCAGGAATGCCTTCTGCCAAGAATGCCACCTGCAACACCTGTTTACTTCTCACTACTGTGCAAGGAGGGCCCTGGCCTTCCACACTGTGAGCCTCCTTCCAGGGGCATCCACTGGGCTCTGCACGTACTCCTGACACAGCTCCTGTAATATTTTGCTGTGTTGACTTTTCATGCCTGAATCCAGCTGCTCACAATGAGCACATAGAGCAAAATGGACTGTGTTTTATAGTCCTTTGCCTTTTGGATGCCTAGATAGTGCTGACAATGGAGGAAGCTAATGAAAACTATCTTGCCCAATGACTGATGAATGGATGAATCCAAAGCAGAAAACCAGTCTATTCTAGTCACCAACTAGAAGGGTTTGTTTCATAGATTATGTATGTCAGTGTTTAAAATGCCACCAACAAACTCTGTTTATTTTGTGAGACCTGAATATCTGACATCATTAAGAGGAGAGATCAGCTGAGTGAGTCTATCAGCCAGTGTATTGCCATTTTCAGTTTTATATTTAAAAACTTTTAAAACCACATTATATATTTCCCTGACTTGGTCAACAGGATATTCCGGAAATAATGTTACTCTCCTTCTATATTGGAGTTATCATTATGAGAATACATTTCTATATGAGTTTTAATTAATTTATGCCTACAGGTACCATAAAGAAATCACTCACTACTGTTTATCTGTCTTTCTCTGTTTATCTGTTTATCTGTCGCCAGTTTATCTGTCTTCCTCTCTGCTTCCAGTAAGTTTTGTTTTCTTTTCCTTTCCTTTCCTTTCTTTTCCTTTTTCCTTTCCCTTCCCTTCCCTTCCCCTCCCCTCCCCTCCACTCCCCTTCCCTTCCCTCCCCTTTCTCTTTTTCTCTTTCTCTTTCTTTCTCCGTTTCTTTCTTTCTTTCTTTCTCCCTTCCTTTCTTCCTCTCTTTCCCTTTCTTTCTTTCTTTCTTTCTTTCTTTCTTTCTTTCTTTCTTTCTTTCTTTCTTTCTTTTTTCTTTCTTTCTTTCTCTCTTTCTCTGTTTCTTCCTTTCTTTCCTTTCCCACAAATTTTGCTCTGTTGCCCAAGCCAGAGCACACTGGCACAATCTCAGCTCACTTCAACCTCCGCCTCCCTGGCTCAACGTATCCTCCCACCTCAGCCTCTGAAGTAGCTGGAACTACAGGCGTGTGCCACCACGCCCACCTAATTTTTGTAATTTTGGAGAGACAGGGTTTTGCCATGTTGCCCAGGCTGGTCTCAAACTCCTGGGCTCAAGCTATCTGCCTGCCTTGGCCTCCCAAAGTGCTGGGAATAGAGGCCTGAGCCACCATGCCCAGTCACAAGCAGGTCTTCTTCTTCATTCCTGTTAGGATATCTACTTAAGGCTTCTCTCCACTTCGCCCTTGAACTACTTCTTGACACTTTACCTCTGTCCTGCATTAATCTTATGACTCAAGGGAGCTGTTAGGGAAACCAGAAAATCAAAGGTGTTAAATCACATACTGTCTCAGCCCACTTGCACTGATGTAACAAAATGCTGTAAACTGGGTAGCTTATAAATAACGAGATTTGATTATTCTTAGCTCTGGAGGCTGTGATGGTGACCAAGGCACCTGCAGAGAACCCCCTTCCTAGCTCATAAGCATCCATCTTCTGGTTGTGTCCTCACATGGCAGAAGGAGTGAGGGGTCTCTCTGGGGTCTCTTTTGTGTGGGCACTAGTCTCATTCATAAGGGATCTGCCCTCATAACCTAATCACCTTTTAAAGGCCCCACCTTCAAATAACATCACATTAGAGAACTTGGCTTCAATATGTGAGCTTGTGGGGAACACATCATTCAGTCTATAGCACATACCTAGTCAGACATTTATGAGTAGGTACTGTCCTGAGATCCTGAGATGAGGATATTTCTGTCTTCTGAAAAAAAATGTGTGAGCTGTATAGGAACTGATTCGTTTGTGTTGCAATGGCTGGTATGTGTATTTCTGGCTTAAGCTCTGATCCTAGTTCTTAACGCTGCCAGCAGCCTGACCATTTAGGGTTCACCTGCCATTGGAGAGAGGGAATTCAGCATGGTCAATGGAAGTTGTTTTACATTTACATTTTGTGGCCTAACCCTAAAGAGTTGGAGTGGAAAAACAGGTGAAGGACAAACCTTCAATTCGATATGCCTGGTTGAAAAGAGGTTAGAACTGAAATAATAGCAAAGATGTTGTAAAAAGCAAAACAAAACAAAACTTTCAAAATAGCATGAACAGAAGTTAACAGATTAGAGATGACCAAGAATCTACAAAGGCAAATCTTGGAGTTATGAATAATGGAATACAAAAGGAAGTCTATACCTGTTGTAACTATCAAGGATGAAGTAAAAATGTAACTTCATCATCTTGAAAACGATTGAAAAAAATGAATAATTATAATTAAGTCATAGTTGATATATATGGCATGCTTAACAAAATAACTCGCTTTCCAACAAAAAGAAATATATGTTAGAGGAAGGAATCTATCCAAAAGAAAGATGCAACAAAGTCGAGACTGGAAGGAGTCATGGCAGGCCCTGGTCTCTGAATGGTGAGAACTAATATTTACCAGGCCTGTACTATATGGCGGGCCCCAGCTGAAGTGCTTTATATGCATGCTAGCATTTCATCTTCTATAGCTTTTGAAATAGTCAAAATATTTTACATATCTAAAGGCGAGGAACCAGAGTGATTCAGTTCTATATTGCCACAAGAATTGCAAGTTACCAGCTAAACAATCTCAGTGGAAAATAGCAATAATTGTGCTGAGGAGTGTGCAAGGAGAAGCTGTTCTGGGTCAGGCCCCATGCACAAGGGCTGAACCTGCTCAAGTGTATGTGAACAAATGTAGGTAAGCTAGAGCCCTGTGTTTAGGGGACAGACCAGATGGCAGCTGTTCCAGGATGGACTTAGCTAGATCTGGAGCAACTCAGGTGGGGTCCACATTTCTTATCCCTCAACAGCCTAGTTCAGACATGTCCTTCTGTGGCAATGGCATTGAGAAAGATTGCAAGTAGTAATGTGCAGGTGCGTTTTCAAGCCTCCGCTAGCATCCCATTGTTTATAGCAAGTCATAGGACCAGGACCAGGCCCAGAGTCAGAGTGGGTGGGCATGACAACATTACGTTCCTGAGGGTGTGGCAGAGGGTGGGACAAAGAATGGCCCCTGTTGCGGCCTATCATGCTGTAGATGAGATCAGTTGGGTCACTTACAGAAGGTCATCAACTGCTCAGAGGCAGAGCCTGGATTCAAACTTAATCTTTCTGATCCAGCCCCTCCCAATCCACAGCTCCAGGAACCAGGAGAGGTTACAGCCCACAGGAGAGCTCTTAATGTATCATACTATGAAAGCCTGCAAGTCGGTTGGTAAGCAAAGTGTCAAAGAAAGTGTGGGAACAATGTGATTTTAAAGAGGTGGAGCAGAAAGTCCAATTAAAAAAGAAAAGTAGAAGAAATTAAAACCAAATGTAAGACCTTAGAGATAAAGTCATCATGATAGCAGAGCTTGTGAAGCACAGGCTTCTAATTTTGCAAAAGAACAAAAGCGATCTGGCAGGAGAGTAAATCATTTTATGAAAGTAATAAAAAGAGGAATGAGATAAGGGCAAAAATCTGAGTTTACAGCATTTATATTTCAAATGTTATTAATTTGTTGTGTCTAGATTTTATTTCACATTAGGTTAGGAGAAGTCTTGAAAATGTTCATGAGGTAAATAGATTTTAGAGAACAAAATGCTATACAATGGACCTTCTTGACATTCGCTAACAAAAATGCACTTTGCAAATTATAAACCCCTTTGGAAATCTGGGGAATTTTTATAACAGCAGAGCCAACCATCTTTCTTGAATGAACTAGACTAGGCAGTTGACCTGAGGCACCTTCTGTTTCAGGATGTTACATGCCTTTGAAGGAAAGAAAATAGCTAAGTTGAATACATATATTCGATGACTACTTTCTTAAAAGTAATCCTGATTTTCCATTAGAGTGGTATTAGGGATGAACAAAGTTCAAAGCCAAAGGAAGTCTTTAGTGTGTTAATTTGTTTAAAGTAGATTCTTTCTGAAGAACCTACTAAGGCTATTGCAGCCACATTCAGCTTCAACACAGAATCAAGTGAACAGGTAACATTGTTCATAGCTGATGAGTGACTCTGAATTTAATTTTATCCTCTGGCTAACTTCTAACTCATTGTCTTATATGACAGAACCATTTGCATTGCAGGGCTAAACTGAATGTCACAATGACATTCAGGAATATTAGTGTCACTGTCACTTGTCCATATTTCTATGTGGCCTGCTGTCCTGACGTTTTGCTCTCAAAGTCTCTGATGCTTCCTTTTTGGGTATTTTAGAGGCCATACAGGAGAGTGGGACTCTTTCTTCTTAGCAGTGGTGGCTTGGGCCAGCCAGGAATGTTGCCTGCTAATGGGAGAAGCATTTGGAAAAAGCCACACCCTGCATTAAGACATTCAAGCATCCTCTTGTTACCACAGCAGTTGTTTTCAACTAACTTATCCAAATTCATTTTTGCTTGCCATATTTGCATTGGTAAACATAGTAATAAGAGTAAAAAATAACAATTTTTTCAGTGTTAAATTGGCATTTTACCTACAATATCTTCTTTAATTCTCACAGCAACCCTTCCGGAAGCCATCATATTGCTTATTTTTCAAACAAGGAAACCGAAGGTCAAAGAGATTGAATAATGGCTCAAGGTCGCCATTCTAGGGCTTTTGCAGAGTTGGCCTTCAATTTTAAACTACGGCTCTTCCTGCTATGTGAAGCTGCGCCTTTTGTTATTCTAGATTTTGTTCTTACACCTTAACTTGGGACGATAGAGCCCTATGTCAAGAAGGTTCTACTAGCATGTATTTCCATGGTTTTGTATTCACACTGACAACCTTTAAAATGTTAAACTTTCTAGTGGAATAGGGTCCAGAAGACCAGGACTCAGTACTGGCTCTCTGATTTAATTAGCCATGTGATCCGAAGCAAGCTCCTCACCCAGCTGGCATCCCCATTTCTAAGAATGAAGTTACTAATCTTTGCCCTGCCCGCCCCACATCTCAGGGTGTGCAGTGAGGACGAACAAGGATAAAGTGGATGAAAGTACTTTGCAAACGGTAAAGTAATGTACACATGCCACTGTGATTTCTGCCGTGTTAATCTCCTACTCAGGCCTTGGGACAGCTGTGTCATGTTCTCTTCGCAGAAAGGATGCATAGTTGGGTAGCCAGGCTGATATCATTCCACCTTTCACGAGGTTACCCTCCCACTGACCGCTGCTCCTTTCCCATGCATGCTGATGATTTATCTTATAAAAGCAAAACAATGCGTCCTGCCCACTCCCCTGCCCCCACTGCACTTGTCGCTCTGTGCTTGCCTGTTGTGTTTTTCTACAGCACACAAGGAATGGAAACCAAATGCAAACATCACCACCAAGGAACACATGCTTACATCTCTTGCTAGCGATCTTTTTCCTCTCTCTCTCTCCCAGAACTCAAAGGGCACAGTTTTTCTTCTCCGAATTTTTCTAAGCCCTATGCAAACATGTAGCTATGTGGTGCAGATAGTCTGAACATAGGAGCAAGCTGTGACTGTTCAAGTGATTGAGCTTTTTAAAAATTATTAGTGATATCCCCAGGACCTCAGTAAAACACACTGAAAAATCGGCTTACCCTAAAGCTACTTTGTTTAGAAACTGTCTTTGACTTAATCTAAACCAGGATACAAGCCTCCCTTCTGCCAGTTGAGAGAAGTGTCTAGAGGGTAACCAGCCAACTGTCCCACTGTTAACACTGAAGGTCTCACGTCCCCGGAAACTCCTGAGTATCGAGCAAACAGGACAGTTAGACACCCCAGGAGTGGAGCCATCCCCTTCCTGCATCTGCACCAACCTGCTGCCCCGTATTTTTCACGGGCTCCAACCACAGTGAATAATTTTCACCTTTCTGTTACTTGCACAAAGCCTTTTTAGAAAAGCATTAAAAAAAAAAAAAAGAAAAAAAAAACACAATATTTTAGCTCTTTCACAAAACACTCTGTCCCCCAGTAAGCTGTGACTGAACTTGAACAGGTCACACCTCCAGAAGACAGGCCTCAGTGCTGCTGACTGCCGCCTCCGAAGCCAGTCTGGGTTCTCGCTGCATATTTTGTATTCAAACCTCTTGATAAATGATCGGCTGTTTTTCATGTTTGGAGCTCTCCCTGAACAATAAAGCAAAAACGTTTGTCATCCATAAAGTACAGCTGCAAGAAGTGTGTGGGAGTGATAATTGGATGACACTCCAGGAAGGAGGGGGAAATGAAAACAGCTGTTTGGAGAGGACAAGGCGGTGTTGTGCGGGAGAAGAGCCCGCGGCCCAGGAGGACTGAGCCCCCCGTGCTCACTGGCCCCGGGCCACGCAGGCTGCATGCCCCATTTCTGCTGCGGCAGCCACTCTTGCTCCCTTCTCTGATGCACGCCTAGTGCCAGTGAGGGGCAGGCTCCAGCTGGATCGGGGTCTCACGGCCCCGGGCCGCACCCTGCCCTGGCCACAGCAATGCTTTCTGCTCACTTTGGCAGCTGGAGGTAGCCTGAGGGGGAACTTCATTTCTGTTTCCATGAGGGCCACCAAGCTAGGAAAGGCCAATCGCCTTTAACCCCACAAAAAGGCCCCTTTGACAAGTTCCGCTTTGATTCACGGAGGGTTTGGTGCGCACCGCGACAGGCAGCTGTCAAGACAGGGCCTCAGGCAGAAAGACGGAGGGGAACACAGATCACCATGAAGGCGACACCACACATGTTTGATCCTCTTAGCCCTGTCCTTCCCACTCTCAGATTTCTCTCAGACAGTGGTTGAACTTAGAGGATTCCGCAGACAAAGACGCATTTATGCACACTAAGCCCGGCAGGCTCCGCTCCTCTGCTGAACCACTTCTCAAACCCAATCCAAAAGGCTGAAAAACTATCCCAGAAGTTTCAAGCTTTTCATGTAACATCCTAGACCAGCAACTTCAAGTTCAAAACTTAAAGACAGCGTCCCTACATTTGCACATCTCATGTGCAAGGTATGTGTGTGTGTGGTGTTAGTACATATATGTGTGTATGTGTTTATGTGTATGTATGTGTGTATCTATATATATATGTGTGGTGTGCGTACATGTGTGTGTATGTATGTGTGAATATGTGTGTGTGTAGAGTATGTGTGTGTGTTGTGCATACATATGTGTTTATGTGTATATATGTGTGAATATGTGTGTGTGTAGAGTATGTGTGTGTGTAGTGTGCATACATATGTGTGTATGTGTATGTACGTGTGTGTATGTATGTGTGAATGTGTGTGTGTGTAGAGTATTTTGTGTGTGGTGTGCATACATATGTGTGTATGTGTATGTACGTGTGTGTATGTATGTGTGAATGTGTGTGTGTGTAGAATATGTGTGTGTAGAGTATGTGTGTGGTGTGCATACATATGTGTGTATGTGTATGTACTTGTGTGTGTGTGTGTGTGTGTAATATGGGTTATTATTTTTTTAAAAACCTGTGGAGGATGGTGAAGACTAGTCTTTCTTGATGAAAGGCTGTATCACCTTAAGTCTGGAATTATATATAAGGCAACATCTGGAAATAACATTAATATGTTGTTTAGAGGGCAATTTAGAAAAGTGCCACAGGGATCAGAGAAATGGAGTCATCATATAAAAGGGAGAAAAATAAGAGGGGGAGATTTGATTTGAGCTGCTGCTTCTAACGTATCCTTCCCAAAGAACAGGAAGGTGAGGAATGATATTTGCACCTCACCAAGTCTCATTGAGTGAAGGGCTTTAACCATGGAGACCCAGATCTTAGGGGTTCTTAGGTCATTAGGCCCTACGTAGAAAACTGCTGCAACGGTTTAGAAGACAGCACCTGTGTGGTCTAGAGAAGGCTCTATGTGGAGTATGTGGCCAGCTGCAGGAATACAAAGACAGATCAAAACTGCACAGTCTTCCAACTGCCTGAAGGTCTGTTTTTGTCCCTAGACCAGCATTTCTGACCTTGGCTGTATTGACATTTGGGACTTCATCAGTCAAGATCTGCCTTAGGCCATTCAGGCTGCTATAGCAAATTACCATAGACTGAGTGCCTTTAATAGCAAACGTTTATTTCTCCTATTCCTGGAGGCTACAAAGTCCAAGATCAAGGTGCCAGCAGATCTGATGTCTAGAGAGGGTCTGCTTCCTGGTTTGAAAATGGCCATTTTCTTTTCGCAACCTACTCATCTGACAAAGGGCTAATATCCAGAATCTACAATGAACTCAAACAAATTTACAAGAAAAAAACAAACAACCCCATCAAAAAGTGGGCGAAGGATATGAACAGACACTTCTCAAAAGAAGACATTTATGCAGCCAAAAGACACATGAAAAAATGCTCATCATCACTGGCCATCAGAGAAATGCAAATCAAAACCACAATGAGATACCATCTCACACAAGTTAGAATGGTGATCATTAAAAAGTCAGGAAACAACAGGTGCTGGAGAGGATGTGGAGAAATAGGAACACTTTTACACTATTGGTGGGAATGTAAACTAGTTCAACCATTGTGGAAGTCAGTGTGGCAATTCCTCGGGGATCTAGAACTAGAAATACCATTTGACCCAGCCATCCCATTACTGGGTATATACCCAAAGGACTATAAATCATGCTGCTATAAAGACACATGCACACGTATGTTTATTGCGGCACTATTCACAATAGCAAAGACTTGGAACCAACCCAAATGTCCAACAATGATAGACTGGATTAAGAGAATGTGGCACATATACACCATGGAATACTATGCAGCCATAAAAAATGATGAGTTCATGTCCTTTGTAGGGACATGGATGAAATTGGAAATCATCATTCTCAGTAAACTATCACAAGGACAAAAAGCCAAACACCGCATGTTCTCACTCATAGATGGAATTGAACAATGAGAACACATGGACACAGGAAGGGGAACATCACACTCTGGGGACTGTTGTGGGGTAGGGGGAGCGGGGAGGGATAGCATTAGGAGATATACCTAATGCTAAATGACGAGTTAATGGGTGCAGTGCACCAGCATGGCACATGTATACATATGTAACAAACCTGCACATTGTGCACATGTACCCTAAAAATATAATAATAATATATTATTAAAATATAATAATAATAAAAAAAAGAAAAGAAAAGAAAATGGCCATTTTCTTGCGGTGTAATCACATAGCAAAGGGCAGAGACAGAGCATGAGCTCTCCTGTCTCTTTTCATAAGGGCACTAACCCCATTTGTGAGAGTTCCATCCTCGTGACCTAATGACTTCCCAAAAACCCCCATCTCCAAATACCACCACATTGAGGATTTAGGCTTCAATATATCAATTATTTTGAGGGGCCACCAATAGTCCATAGCAGGGTTCTCCAGAGAAAGAGGAAATATATATATACACATATAATTATAGATATATAATTTTTTTAATTTTTAATTTTTATGGGTACATAGTGCTTATATTTATGGGGTACATGAGATATTTTGATGCAGGTATACAATGTGTAATAATCACATCACAGCGAATGGGGTATACTTCTTTGTGTTTGGAATAATCCAATTATACTTAGTTTTTTTGTTTGTTTATTTTTTTTGTTTATTTTTGTTTTTTTGTTTTTGTTTTTGTTTTTTTCACTCTGCCACCCAGCCTGGAGTGCAGTGGTATGATCTTGGCTCACTGCCACCTCTGCCTCCTGGGCTCAAATGATTCTCATGCCTCAGCCTCCCAAGTTACTGAGACTACAGGTATACTCTGAGCTATTTTTTAAATGTGCTGTGAATTATTGTTGACTACAGTCATCCTATTGTATACCAAATACTAGATCTCATTCATTCCATCTAACTATATGCTTATACCCACTAGCCATCCCCACTTCCCCCAACTCCCCCCTACCCATCCCAGCCTCTCATAACTATCAATGTTTTCCCTAACTCCATGAGTTCAATTGTTTTAACTTTTAGTTCCCACAAATGTGTGAGAACCTGCAAAGTTTGTCTTCTGTGCCTGGCTTATTTCACTTAACATAATGTTCTCCAGTTCCATCCATGTTGTTGCAAATGACAAAATCTTATTCTGTATTCTATACATCTGACTAATTTCCCATCCTGGGACCTCAGGTTTTGCTTTTAAGGCCTTCAGCTGATTAGTTGAGGCCCACCACATCATGGAGGGTCATCTGCTTTACTTAAAGTCAGCTAATGGTAGGTATCAACCACATCTACAAAATATCTTCATAGCAACATCTATATTCCTGTTTGATTAAGTAACTGGGTTCTATAGCCTAGCCAAATTGACACATACAATTAATCATCACAGGGCCCTACCTGATGATTCTTTGTTGAGGGAGGCTGTCCCACACCATTGTAGGAGGTTTAGCAGCATTCTTGCCAGTCAGCAGTCCCTCCACTTGTGACAAATAAAAATGCCTCTAGGTATTACCAAAAGTCCCCTGGAGATGAGGGGCAAAATCATCCCAGTTGAGAACCACTTTTCTAGGCCATTATGTATCATCCCAGTCTGCTCTGCGTTAGCCACCGTTTAAAAGTACAGAACCCAACTAGTAATGCTCGTGCTTTGCAGAAACTTATATTTTCACTCAGATGCTATTTTAACACATCGAAGGTTAAGGAACATAATTAATATTCCTATAAGTCTGCAGCGGGCAGGACATCAACATGTGGAGAGCAGTAAACAATAAGTTCCACCTTCACGTACATCTTGTACTCTCTTGCCGGAGTGACAGTAACTTTTCTCCTGAGATTTGGAATTAAAAATGAAATAATAATATAACTAATGCTGAGATTTGTCCCAGAAGGCTCAATTAACCTGTTCAAGCTGAGCACTGGGCTCAAAAGCAGGTCCCTACTAAAAACTCTAAAAAAGCTTAATGTCACTATTTTATTTGATATTTCATTAAACGGAATATTTTTACTTACTGAATACATTTTAAAAAAGCTTTGATATAGATGAAGGCAATTTGACAAAGATTCACTTATCCTAAATTATAGAACTTTTTTCTTTTTTCACTGCATTGCTATTAGCAGATTTTTATATGTACCCTTTTAATACAAAAAAAAAAAAAAAAACATGTCCTGTGCTCTTCCAACCATCTGGTGTGAAGTGACACATGGATGGCAAACTGCTATTTAAAGCACTGAATGCATTATCTATAACCAGGCATGGTTATCTTCTGCATTGTTAATTTCCTGCTGTGCTTGCGTAATTCTGGTATTTTCTTGGTCATGCACAACTATATAGTAACTTATAAGCAGCTCATATACTTTTTTTTTAAGTAGAGAGTTATTTAATGGTATGTTAAGTACAAAATTCTGGTGCCAGGAATAGAAAATCAAGACTCCAAAAGGCTAATAAAACATTGTTTATAACTGGAACATGCTTATTTATTTAGTTGCTTTAAGCAAGGCAAGAGAAAACATCCAATTTGGAATTTTGACCCACTAAGCATCATGGTAGGATATGGGAATTTCTCTTTGGCATTCTCCTTTGCCCATTAAAACAAAAGCAAACAAACAAACAAATAAAAAACGGAAAACCTTCTTCACTGGTTTCTTAAGTGGGCTGCATCTTCTGTCTGACTTACAGTGTGGTCAGCTGAGAACCAAATGCTGAATGTTGTATTGTGAAGTGTACAGGATGTCAAAATTTCTGGTCCAGTAAAGTGTTCATTTTGCAAATGTAGCTTTAAGAGGTCTGCATAGACCCAGGCAAGATAAATATTCTAGGTTCATTTCTGAAGGAAGATTTCTTTGTTTTCTCCAACCCAACCCACCTGGATGTTAATATGAGGCTACTTCCCAAAAACAGATGAGTGATGACAACTTCTATCCTCTTCCAAGTGTTTAAAGAGAAATGGATCTAACTGGTGAGAGAAGGAGCAGCCAAGATGTTGAAGGATTTTTTTTTCATCCTGAATCTTAATCCTCTCTGTGTGGCCCTTTTCATCCTGCCTTAAGACAAAATGAAAGTGATGTATGTATCTTTATGCTGTGTGCCAAACACAAATACCTGCTCTGCATCAGTTTACAAGGACAAACTCTCCCAGGTTAGAAGTTAATCTCACACACTCAACAATAAAGTAAAAGCAATATTCATTGCGAGGATGTCACAAATTAGTCATTCTATTCACTTTGAGCTTTGGAGTTGCCCAGCTATTTGTATTTGCTTAGGGAAGTTACCAGATTATGGCCCCATCTACTCTTGGAGAACTTGCATTGAAACAAGCTAAGTTTGTTTGTTTGTTTGTTTGTTTTTGTTTTTGTTTGTTTGCTATACTTTCCATTAAATTTAAGAGCAAACATTTAACCTTATGCTTGCAAAAAAAAAATCAAACAGAAACAGAAACAGGTTTGGGCTGATTGTGTGTCAAGGTAAGCATTTTGCTTCTTAACAAAGCAAATAACCTTTTTGTTATGTTTTATTTGCAAAGTCATCATAGCTTGATGGTGAAAACTGAATAGCCTGGATTGGTTGCTTTGCATCGTTTTTCTCATTTATCTCTCATGAGAACCTTGAAAAGTAGATCTAATTATTCCCACTTACCAATATACATATTGAGGCTTCTCCATGAATGTGCCATTAATAAGAGGAAATATTTGAAAACACATCTGATCATCAAACCCATGTTCTTACCACTTATTGAATCTGACATACAGTTTATTAAGACTTTGAATGATAACCTCTGGACAATCACACACTCATGGCCCCTTCCAACTCTGAGTCAGAAGGCATCAAATATTACTATACTTACTGTAGATTACAAGATTAAATGTCTAATTTTAAATATCTTGAAATGGTGGAAGACAATGACAACTTGGAGAGAGGCACAAAGACTGGACCATGACATGATTATGAAAAGTGTCTTTCCATAATGAGACTGAGAAGCATGAATCAATCAACAGACTAAATCTGGACTATTTTTTAAACAAATATCCCATTCTAGAGCCTAAGCTCCTTCGTGGAGTATTGTGAATTTTTACCTGGGCACAGGTTTGTTAAGAAGCGTCAACCAATTCAAAGTTTACACACTCAAGAAAATCTCCACCATAACCTTTCAATGGCATCCTCTCCTTCTCTCCTGTTCACACACACATTCCAAACCAACACTGTCAGTCCTTTCTCTAGCTTAAACCTCTATTATGTATACAAGAATAAGAACTACCATGAGTGCAGGAAACATCTCTGCTCTGCTCTTTGCTGGGTTTTCACCACCAAGGCCAGTTCCTGGCTTCCAAGAGGTTTTCCATAAATATTTGCTAAATGACTGAATTAGTAGTGGATTGACCTATGAATAAATGTGTTTTATGCCATGAGATTCAAGGTGCTTCCTACCATGACTTTTTAAATAAATGTTTAAAAGGACCGATAGTCTGAAAATATAAGACAAAAGCACTTAAGATTTATCTCTGGCTAGAGGAGACCCTAAAACCTATTAGACATCAAGTAAACGCTTACTGAGTGAATGAAAAGGTAAATGGAAATATGTGAAAAGGATTAATCATACAACATAAGTTATCCCAAGAGAGTTGCACCAGAGACCTAGACCTACCTTGTAAATGAATAGTTGGCTATAGTAAAAAGAAAAGATAAGAAAGGCCTCGTAGTTGTGCCAATATTTCCACTGTTGCGCAGCCATCACCTACTGTGTAATGCATAATTGGCTTGAGAGATGTGGAAGGGGGGGACTTCTAATTGTAGAGAAGTTAATGATGCACAAAATAATTAATCCAGAGCCTTTGCATTGTGTTGTTTCCATTTTATGGTTTTAGGAAAGAGAATGTGACATTCATCACCATCAGATCCAAATTCCTTCAAGATGATAAAAATGTAATACCAATTGACATGAAAGAATCTTGTTCAGCAAGTTCATGTGTGGTAACTCCTGCACAACCCCTGGCCTTTTTCTTCCTGCCATGGATTTCTTCTTTTTAAGATACTTCAACCATCTCCTTGCATTTATGGTTCTTGAATTTACAAATGACTTTGTTTCTTCCCAACACTTTATTTCTTCCAAAATAATGCCCAGCCAACTTTCTATTTATCATAGTTCCACTATTTTATATTTCCCACGTGTCTTGCCAGCACCCTAGTAAGGTACATACCCTCAACCCATATCCATTAGACAAACTCTTACAACTTAGAACCCTTTCTTAATGTGTTAAATAATAATGCAGTCATTAATTCTAAAACTATCTTATATTTTTTCTCACTTTCTTTTTTTTTAATTGCCCTGCCTCTAAGCTCAGATTACCCAGGTTGATGCTGAAGTGTGCATTTTCCCAAGATTGCTTTATTTTGTGAGGGATTACTACCGAAAGAACTATAAACTTTCCCTTCGGTTCTGTACTCCCACTCAAGGCTGAGCAAGAAGAAGCTGAAGTAAGTAGAAGCAGGAGATATCCAATTTATCAGGAACTTCCTGATAAGAGAAATTGGCTCTGCAACTGGCAAGAGTGTAGAATCTCTTTCACTAAGGATCTTACAGTTGGGAAAGAAATGAAAATATCTCAAATAATTTAGGAGAATTACAGTAGAGCATCAAAAATCTTTGGGAAGTCATCTCTGTTCTTATGTCTTTCCAGACCAGAATCCCACAGCACAAGGCATTCTCATTGCACAGCAATGCCTGGTAATACACACAACACTCTCTGATAGTGCAAGCATCTAATACACTCTTAAATAAAAATAATTTGGTCTGACCAGAAATTGAATGGGAGATAAATAACCTCATGTTTCCTCAATCTTGATGTTTCCATCATTACAAATATTTTATGAAGTAATTATTTCACAGCAATATACTTGAGTTTCCTAATTTCTTACTAGTTCTTTCGCACTTACCATAGACTCATCAATAAACCAATTGTTCTTACCTAAAATGCATCCTGATAGCTAAAGCTTACACAGACAAATGACACCCTGATTCAGAAAATACATATAATGTATACAACTTAATGTAAATGCTTTTAAACTAAAAAGCATTTTCCCTTTTAAAACGTGTATTCTAAATCCTGAAATCTCAATTAATTATGAAAGTCAGTATGCCATTGGTCAAGATGCTGAAGAATACTACTTGAGAAAGCAGAACATGAGTTTTGGAAAGTCTTCGTGCTTGACAGTATATTCACCTTTTATTGATTGCTACAAATGGCAGCTACCCAGGTTGCAAGAGCCATAGAAGGTCAGGTCACCATAGTGCCCAGGAATGCATTAGGGATAAACACAGGCCATCTTGGTGGGAAAGTATGAACACTCAAAAGTATGAGAATTCAAGGAGGAAGGCTGTGGTAATGAAAATCCACAATACGACAGGGTATTGAACTGCTGTGAAAAATGTATTTGAATGTAAGAAGATACCCCCAGTGATCATGTAATCCAACTTCCCATTCATTTACAGACCAACCAGATGGAAAAAATAAACTGAGGGAGAGATGCCCTCCTCACCCACTCCCCAGTGTCACAGAGCCAGTTTCATGGCAGAGCTGGATGGAAATATGCGTCTCTGGAATGCTAACCCAAAGTTCATTCAACAGTTTTGTGCTGTCTGTCAGAAGTGAGAAAGGAGATTTCCATGGCTCATTTAAAATACAAGATGTATAATATGGAATTGGGAATATATACATTTCTATTTTGAAAATCCCACTTTCTCCAAGCATATACTCAAATCACATCCAAAAAAAAAGAGAAGTACTGTCTTTCTTTTTTAATGGTTTTCTGAAATGGATCAAAACATCGAGCTTTGTTTATAAACACTGAATTCCCATTGTAAGCTGGAGCCCTTCTCCCTCAGTACTGCTACTCATAAAAAATATGCCTCTAACCCTTTAGCTATGAGTTAACCTGGCATGGAAATTTACTAATGTTTCAGGGCTTTAAAAAGCCAGTTAAATTTTTATTGCTTTAGTTCCTCTAAAATGCCAGACAGTATAGAATGAGATTTTGTAGACTCTGCTGTCATCCCTGTTATGTAAATAACTGAGTTAGAAGTATTTGAGAGGTGCTTTTTGCTTTAGCCATCTCCTTTTGGGATTACCAATGAGAACCCCATATACATAGAATATCCTTGGGTAATTATGATTCCTTGGTCTATAATCTCACAACAATGTTCTAATTTTAGTCAAGAGTACTAAATGTAAAACATAAAGAGGGTGATGGGAAAAGGGAAGATTTTCCAAGTCTTCCCATGCAAAAAAAAAAAAAAAAAAAGCAAGGAGTGGAAAGAATTATGTGAATACCCTCCTCTCTACAGGTTTCCTGTTTCCTTTTTCTTTTTTTGTTAATGTCAGGCTTATTGAGGTAAAATGCACATACAGCCAAATTTTGACAAATATACAGTAGTGTAACCATCACAACAATTAACATGGAACATTTCCATCACCCCAAAAAGTTCTCTCATATCCATTTGTAGTTAGTTCCTATCCCCAGCCTCAGCCATTGGCAGTCTCTGATTCATATCCTATCCCTACAGTCTTGCCTTTTCCCGAATATCTTATAAATGAAATTATACAGTTTTTAGCCTTTTAAGATTGAGTGGTATTCAAAGACCTGGGAACCTTTGCTAGAACTCTGGGAGCCACGATTGTCAAAGAAAGTAGACCTTAAATAGGAGACTAAAAAGTGTGGCCAGAGAGGTAGACGGTACACAGAGAGGTTGTCTTACGTTTAAATAAAGAGATGCAAACATTTTGAGAGGAAAAGGAGAAATAGTGATAGGGATAGAGATTGTGATAGACAAAGACAGAGAGTTCACAAGAGAGATAGAATTAGAGAGAGAGAGAGAGATGGACGAAAGAGAGAGAAAAAAACTAGGAGAGGAGAAAAGAGAAGAGAGGAGAGGAAGCAGAGGGAAAGGAAGAAAAGGGAAGAGAAAGGAGAAAGAGAGGGGAGGGAAGGGGAGGGAAGGGGAGGGAGGGGAGGGGGGGAGGGGACAGGAGAATCAACATTGTCATACTATGGTTATGACAAACAAACAAATGCAGCAGGCGTTTTAAGAATGAAGTGAAAGTAAGAAAGTAGGACTCCCCAATGGAGGCCAGTCTTCCAAGAGTTATATTTCTCTCTTTTTTCTAAATGCCTATGGCATTTTTCCCATCTTAATTGTGGTTCTTAGCAACTATCAACTGAATGATAGAGTTTTATTTAATGTCAGCATTCTGACATTGGCACTTACTATAAGGCATAGAAGATGGGAGATGTTGCATGAGTCACCAGTTCAATTAGACCAGAAAGTCCTTAATGGCAAGATTTCTTAAAATTCACCTTTGTACCCAGCTCAGAGCATAGTACAGTGCCTGGTGAAGGGTGAATGTTTACCAATATGTGTCATATGTCTATGAGTGAATAAATCCATTGATTAAAGATGCAGACAGAAATTCTGCTTTAAAAACCAAATCTGCACCCAGACATTCAAAGAGTAAATTTCATTGTTAATCTCTTTAGAAGATTCCTTACATCCTTCATTTTGTATTATTTTCCCTCTTTTGGTCATTTTCTGGCTCATGTAAACAATGACATAACCCCCAAATTAGTTAACAATAAATAGGAATCAATACTAGACATAGATGAATGCACCTCTGAGAAAATTCAATCATTCTGGTTTGTGGACTATGCAATTACGTAGCACCACCAAGGCATATGCCACAGAACTTCATGCAATGTTCCTTCAATAAGGCATCATTAATTTCCTAACTCAGTGAGTGGAGCCCACTGTAGATGGTCATTTGTTTTGATGTTCTCCAATTACATGATATTATTCCTGCATTCATAAAAATAATGCCACTGACATGCCATCAATTGGCCAGGCACTAGAGCCAGCTTTCAGCAAAGTGCAATGAATTCACTTACCATAGAAAGGCAGCCAGCTCAGGCTGTGGTAAGCTAATACCTTAGTCCAAGACAAATGTGTAGGCAAGTTGAAGAAAACTCACCACTGACATCGTCAACCCATAGACCACTGCCTGCTAAGTTGGCCGTGAAGCTTTCTGTTGCTTTTCTTTTTTTATTTTTATTTTTATTTTTAGAGAAATAGTGGCATGAAAACCACCTGCCAAGGCATACAATCTGGACAAAGTAAACCATCATAATTTCAAAGTTTCTATAAGTTCTACCTACTGACATCATGAAGTGACAAGCATAGTAACAGATCCATTACTTTTACATCAGTCCAGAAGAACATTATGGAAACCAGAGGAAACGTTTTAAAAGCATGGCATCAGGTTTGATAATTTTGTCTTTAAAAAATAATTTTCTCCTGATATGCTTCTAGGCTAAATTGCCTCTGAAAACTATTTTTAGTCTTTAGATATGTATGTTTGTGTGTCCGTGTGTGTGTGTGTGTGTGTGTGAACCAATCAAAATTTTTCTGCTTGACAATAAAAAATAATCCTGCTTCTCCAAATCAGCCCCTAGAGAAGGTAAGAGAGTGGAGTACTCAGCTCCCTTTGGACTGACCTGGAGAAACCCCAGCCTAGCTCACCCTCCTGCTCATGGTGTGAGTTCCACCAGCGTTGGGAAGTGAACTGTTAGGGAATGGGTCTTTGGATCCTTGGTTTCTTAGGCAAGATAAGTCCTGTGAGAAGAATGCAGTTTTCCCAAAAGGGAATAGAGGATCTCATAGTGGAACACTCAGTCCAGAGTATGAACACTGCAGACAAATAAGTGAGTCTAAGAAATGGTGACTGACAGAAAGTGTGGTCTGACCCACATTCACCCTCCACCGACCCCAGGAAGAGAAAGCAGAATGTTCCTGGGCTGGACTATACAGTTGTTTTGGGCAAAAACCAGGTACAACTGGAAGTAAAGTAAGAGATGACCCATGGAGGAATCCAGAGTGGCTAGAGGAACATGGGACAAGAAGATGTGAAAGCTGAGCAGATGATTTAAGATCATACATAAAACAAACACAATTTCCAAATGCCCCGCAGATGTGCTGAATAAAGGGGATGGCACGGTAGAGGAAGGGCATGGTCCTCAGAGCACTGTAAGTGCATTACTAATAATTTTTTTCACAGTATCCCATAAAGTCATTTGCTGCTGCTCACTATTAAACCCCATAATTGAGCTTTCTGTCTTGAAGAAAACTGAATTATGACATTCCAAAGTAATTTCAATGTTAAGAAATGTACTAGATTAATAGTGTCACTCAAAAATGATTGTCTACCCAGAACCACAAAATGTGACCTTATTTGGGAATAGAGTTTTGAAGATGTCGTCTAATTAAAATGAGGTCATACTAGATTAGGGTGGGCCCTAAGAAAATGACTGTCCTTTTAGGAAGAGAGATTTGAACAGGGAGTTATATGAAGAGGGAAGGTGATGTGAAGACAGGCACAGAGAACATCATGTTACTGAAGAGATGCACCTACAAGACAAGGATACACCTATTGCCGACCATCACCAGAAGCTGGATAGAAGCAAGAAAGGGTTTTCCCCTAAAATCTTCAGAGAGTGCATAATCCTGCTGATACTGTGACTTTAGGCTTCTAGCCTCCAGAACTCTGGGACAATAAACTTCTGCTTTGTTAAGCCACCTAGTTTGGAATGCTTTGTTATGGTAGTCATAGGAAGCTAATAAAATAATTAACCCTGAAAATCACCCAAATCAAGATGTGAACAACTGTACTCTGGATGAACTACTGAAATAATAGTTTCAATTAGAGCAATAGTAATATTGATCACGTATCAAAGAAAAATGCCTTGTCTTTAAGACAAAAAGAAGAATATCCCACAAAATGGATGGTGTATGTCTTGGCAGGAAGCAACGTGTATGTAGACTTGCCAAGTACATAGGATGACTAGCAGAAGTTTGGGTGGACTATTCATCCCAACAATGAGCTTTCCAGGGCTGTGTTTTCTCATTGCCAAAATAAGATCAACAAAACTTCTTGTTGTATTTATTTCACATACTTTTGTTTTCATATAGATATTTTAACATCAAATGAGAAAATGTTTTGGGGAAGTGGTCAGTAAATTGTATCTATGCAGATATTAATTGCTTTTATTAATAAGCTTAAGGTTGTTTTTTGTTTCTTAATAGCATTGACACTTTGAGGATGATAATTCAGAGATGATTGGAAATGATAGGTCTTCAACTCTTCTGTAATAAAATGTTCAGCCTGAATCAAAATCATAATGAGTGAGAAAAGTAGGTACAAATAGATACTAGCAAACAACAAAAGAGAAAACCTTTACAATTAAAAGTCAATTTACTTCTATAAACAACAATATGTTTCACAAATAAAGCTACAGGATGGAGCAAAAACATGCACTAAGATTAGACGGGGAATGATATGTTAAAATTGTGAATAAATGCAGAGTATGCAAAACATAGCTATAAGTGCACACAATGCTATGAAAGTATTGTACACACATTATATGTATCTTTGCTTGAGGTATTCTCCAAAAGCCAGGAAATAACAGGAATCTCCACAGTCCTTGTAAAGAAAATATAAGGTTCACATCCAGATTAAAATGTTCTACACATTCTTTTGCCCATCAATAGCATTCAGCCCCTTGTTTCATATATTTTCGCTGCCCAAGAAATACTTTTGACTACATTTATAAGTATGATTAAGTACTGAGATTTAGTATTCCAAGATAATCCACAGTAGCCCTTCCTCCAAAAAAGCAAAGAATATGTTTCCTGAAGACTAATTGCAAATCTCATATATGTTAAAACTTATCATGTTAAATCGATTTACTATTCCATCAAAAACTGTAAGAACTATATTGCCAATGGAAACAGGAACTCAATATCCCTCAAGAGGAAATTTAATTCAATTAGTATTTATTGAGAAATACATAAGATTTTTTTAATCGTGGTTCATACAAGTGAAAGGGAAAATTACATATCTACATATATTAGTTTTTATTATAGTCAACATCATCTATTACATGGTCTGTTTTTATTATAGTCAAGGTCGTTTATTATAGTCAATGGTCACTCACTCAGAGGAACCACTGAGTATAATAATCATTGAGTTATCCATGGTCATTCATAATCCCCAAACACTCTTGTCCTTAAAATCTTGCTTGTGTGGCCTCTGCCTCAGCCTCAGACTTTGCTTTAATACCGGGCTCCTATTTTATTCTAAGCCCACTGCACCATATCAGTCCCATTAACTCTCACGCCCAACAAAATTGCACTCATTAAAAAGGGCAGGTGTAACAAGTAAAAACTCCTCCATCACTAACATCACCTGCCTCCCCACAGCCCCGCCTTCACTGCCATCTACCCATCAAAGTTCCTTGCACTGTGGGACTCTCATTCTCATCCTTACAGCACAATCTTTTGAAAGTCTTAAGAGTTTGCCTCCTCATCAACTCCAAGGACCACCTCCTAGTCCTCATGCTTCTCACTTCTCTGTGATGCTTGGTGTTCCCAACCCCTCATCCCCGAAACTCACACTTCCTGACTCCCAGCTTTTCTATCTCCAGACTCCATCCACCCGGCACAGGCTCCTTGCTGAGCTTCTCTTCCTGAGACTTCGGATCTATAGTTGCCTTCCCTCCAGCTTCTGGCTTCAGCCCTATTTCCTTACACCAGCTGTCTCAGTGACTTACCATTCTTCCAGTCTTTTCTTTTTCATTGAAGAGCCACATACCCCTGTGTGTGAGATTGCTTTCAAAAGGACATTCTCCTGTATATTGTCTATTTGGTAATTTCTTTAAAATCTTTCAGGATAAACAGTGTTGAGTCCTTGTGTGTATACATTAATTTTAATTTATCTATTTGTGTTGCTTTGTTAGTCCTTGAAATATATTAACCAGTAATCCATAATCTATATAGTAGCTACAGCAAATGCTTTAAATACCTTTATCTAAATTACACAGGTTTATTTATATAAACTATGCCAGAAATAAATTTGCATTGGTGAAATGCATAGTGTTTGTGAAACATTTTATAGAGCCTCCTGTCCTTACATGATGAGATAGAAAATATTGGAATACAGCAATCCTAGCCGCATGATAGCTTTAGGCAGCATGCCTATGGTTACCTTTAGCCTTTTTTGTGCCCCTGAAACCCTCTCCTCTTCTGTACTTCCCACTTCCCTCACCCTACCCCTCAACTCCAGCTACAAAGGGAGAACTCTCCTGAGCTGACTCGGCCAATCCTAAAGTCAAATTACCATTGCATCAATCTGAGAATTAACCTTTCATGCAAAATGCTTCTCAGCATTTAAAAGACGGAGTGGAGATATTTCTGCACTTAAAAATCTCTCCTAGACATGTCTTTTTTTCTTCCTGCTTGCTAATAATGTTTGCCCTTTGGGAGGATTTCAGTCTGATAGTTACTTTAATCATAACTACCTCGGCTATAATAAAGATATAAATGCATAATGAGGTAGAGACAGTCAGGTTGTAATGAAGAATATATGTAGCCCTTACCTACAAGTCAATTCCTAAGGGTTCCCTTACCATTGTTGAACTTTGGAGTTGGCTTAGATCAGCTCGCAAATCCAATCAAAACTTCACTGGTACTGAAGTCACCTAGTATGAGATCATGCAATTTTCCTTCTCTGCCCCTTCCCCATGACCGAATCTTAAGGTATCTTACCTTCTTACCTTCCTTTATGGTAGAACCAGTCTGGAAGCATTTTAGGCCTCCTCTCTCCCCAACTTCTAGGCTGTGGGGATCACATCTGCCTTGGCACTACCTTTGCCATTGGGCTCTGCCTTCCATTTCTGTTATGGGTTGAACCGTGTTCCCCAAAGTGAAATATTGAAGTCCTAACCTCTTGTGCTTGTGAATGTGACCTTACTTGCAAACAAGGTCATTGCAGATGTCATCATGTTAAGATTAGGTCATTAGGATGGGCCCTAATCCAGTATCACAGAAGTTCTTTTTTTTTTTTTTCATACTTTAAGTTCTAGGGTACATGTGCACAACGTGCAGGTTTGTTACATATGTATACATGTGCCATGTTGGTGTGCTGCACCCACTAACTCGTCATTTACATTAGATATATCTCCTAATACTATCCCTCCCCCCACCCCCCACCCCACCACAGGCTCCAGTGTGTGATGTTCTCCTTCCTGTGTCCAAGTGTTCTCATTGTTCAATTCCCACCTATGAGTGGTTTTTTGTCCTTGTGATAGTTTGCTGAAAATGACGGTTTCCAGCTTCATCCATGTCCCTACAAAGGACATGAACTCATCCTTTTTTATGGCTGCATAGTATTTTATGGTGTATATGTGCCACATTTTCTTAATCCAGTCTATCATTGTTGGACATTTGGGTTGGTTCCAAGTCTTTGCTATTGTGAATAGTGCCACAATAAACATACGTGTGCATGTGTCTTTATGGCAGCATGATTTATAATCCTTTGGGTATGAACCCAGTAATGGGATGGCTGGGTCAAATGGTACTTCTAGTTCTAGATCCTTGAGGAATCACCACACTGGCTTCCACAATGGTTGAACTAGTTTACAGTCCCACCAATAGCGTAAAAGTGTTCCTATTTCTCCACATCCTCTCCAGCACCTGTTGTTTCCTAACTTTTTAATGATCACCATTCTAACTTGTGTGAGATGGTATCTCATTGTGGTTTTGATTTGCATTTCTCTGATGGCCAGCGATGATGAGCATTTTTTCATGTGTCTTTTGGCTGCATAAATGTCTTCTTTTGAGAAGTATCTGTTCATATCCTTTGCCCACTTTTTGATGGGGTTGTTTTTTTCTTGTAAATTTGTTTGAGTTCTTTGTAGATTCTGGATATTAGCCCTTTGTCAGATGAGTAGGTTGCAAACATTTTCTCCCATTTTGTAGGTTGCCTGTTCACTCTGATGGTAGTTTATTTTGCTATGCAGAAGTTCTTTAGTTTAATTAGATCCTATTTGTCAATTTTGGCTTTTGTCGCCATTGCTTTTGGTGTTTTAGACATGAAGCCCTTGCCTATGCCTATGTCCTGAATGGTATTGCCTAGGTTTTCTTCTAGTGTTTTTATGGTTTTAGGTCTAACATTTAAGTCTTTAATCCATCTTGAATTAATTTTTGTGTAAGGTGTAAGAAAGGGATCCAGTTTCAGCTTTTTACATACAGCTAGCCAGTTTTCCCAGCACCATTTATTAAATAGGGAATCCTTTCCCCATTGCTTGTTTTTGTCAGGTTTGTCAAAGATCAGATGGTTGTAGATGTGTGGTATTATTTCTGAGGGCTCCGTTCTGTTCCATTGGTCTATATCTCTGTTTTGGTATCAGTACCATGCTGTTTTGGTTACTGTAGCCTTGTAGTATAGTTTGAAGTCAGGTAGCGTGATGTCTCCAGCTTTGTTCTTTTGGCTTAGGATTGACTTGGCAATGTGGGCTCTTTCTTGGTTCCTTATGAACTTTAAAGTAGTTTTCTCCAATTCTGTGAAAAAAGTCATTGGTAGCTTGATGGAGATGGCATTGAATCTATAAATTACCTTGGGCAGTATGGCCATTTTCACAATATTGATTCTTCCTATCCATGAGCATGGAATGTTCTTTCATTTGTTTGTATCCTCTTTTATTTCATTGAGCAGTGGTTTGTAGTTCTCCTTAAAGAGGTCCTTCACATCTCTTGTAAGTTGGATTCCTAGGTATTTTATTCTCTTTGAAGCAATTGTGAATGGGAGTTCACTCATGATTTGGCTCTCTGTCTGTTATTGGTGTATAAGAATGCTTGTGATTTTTGCACATTGATTTTGTATCCTGAGACTTTGCTGAAGTTGCTTATCAGCTTAAGGAGATTTTGGGCTGAGACTATGGGGTTTTCTAGATATACAATCATGTCATCTGCAAACAGGAACAATCTGACTTCCTCTTTTCCTAACTGAATACCCTTTATTTCTTTCTCCTGCCTGATTGCCCTGGCCAGAACTTCCAACACTATGTTGAATAGTAGTGGTGACAGAGGGTATCCCTGTTCTGTTCCAGTTTTCAAAGGGAATGCTTCCAGATTTTGCCCATTCAGTATGATATTGGCTGTGTGTTTGTCATAAATAGCTCTTATTATTTTGAGATACGTCCCATCAATACCTAATTTATTGAGAGCTTTTAGCATGAAGGGCTGTTGAATTTTGTCAAAGGCCTTTCTGCATCTATTGAGATAATCACGTGGTTTTTGTCTTTGGTTCTGTTTATATGCTGGATTACGTTTATTGATTTGCGTATGTTGGACCAGCCTTGCGTCCCAGGGATGAAGCCCACTTGATAGCTCTTATACGAAGAGCAGAAGAGACCCAGGGGAAAGACAATCATGAAAACAGAGGTAGACATGGAAGTTATGCTGCTGCAAACCAAGGAGTGCTTGGAGCCACAGAGCCGGCAGATGCAAGGAAAGATCTTTCCCTAGAGGTTTTAGGGGGAGTGTGGTCCTGCCGACACCTTGATATCAGCCTTCTGGCCATCAGGACTAGGAGAGAATCCACTTTTGTTATTTTAAGCCACCCAGTTTCTACTACTTTTTCATGACATCCTGAGAAACTAATACAATTCCCAACATTGCTGTTCCTATTTAGCCCTCAGAACAAATCAGTGCTCAGTAATTGCTTGTTATAAAAACAACTAATGATTGGATGGCTCTGAGGTTGATCCTATCCACCTCCTCTTCGTCTCTGATATTAAAATGAGATTAATTTTCTTACGGGAAAGCTTTGACTTTCATTGTCATTCTCTTGCTCAAAATCCTTGTGGATTCTCCCCTGCATTTAAGAACAGAGTAAAAATTCTGAGCAAGGGTCTCCAAGGACCGACCTTCACTTCCAAGTGCATCTCCTACCTCAGACTTTTTCTTCCTTTCTTTTTCTTTCTTTCTTTCTTTGCTTTCTTTCTCTTTCTTTTTTTCTTTCTTTCCTTTTTTTTTTTTTTTTGACAGAGTCCCGCTCTGTCACCTAGGCTGCAGTGCAGTGACAAAATCTCGGCTCACTTCAACCTCCACCTCCCAGGTTGAAGCGATTCTCCTGCCTCAGCCTCCCAAGTAGCTGGGATTACAGACACACACCACTATGCTTGGCTAGTTGTTTTGTAGTTTTAGTAGAGACGAGGTTTCACCATGTTGGCCAGGCTGGTCTTAAACTCCTGAACTCAAGTGATCCACCTTCCTCGGCCTCCAAAAGTGCTGGGATTACAGGCGTGAGCCATCACGCCTGGCCCTGACTTTTCCATGCATACTGTAGTCGACATTCCTAGAGTCCCCATCCTTCCCTCCAAAGCCTCTGCCTCCATACCTGTAACCATGCTGCCCCTGCCCCATCTGCCCTTTCTCCCTCTCCACAGGTCAGATCCAGTGCACATGCCAGTTTTTGAGTGATGGCTTTTATAATCTACTCTCCCAAATAGAAATTAGCATTTCCCTGCTTCCTGAGACCATCTGTATTTGCATTTGTACCTCTATTGTAACACTTAACGTATTCTGTGGTGTATTATAGTGAATTATAAACAGATTCTATCTTCCTGACTAGATTCCAAGCTCCTTAAAGGTTTTCATTTTTGCATACCCTGAGTTATCTTGCATAGAAACTGATATATTGCACAATATTGGTTGAATTGAATTGGCGAAAGACGAATTGAGGTTGTTTCAGTAAGACTCAACTGCCACATGATAATGAAATGGCATCAGTCTTCTTTATGAAAAGTTATCCATTGGCATCTGCACACTCAGTTCCAAGTAAGTTACCAAGTGTCAGATCAGATACGAGAGAGGGACAAACAACAACAACAAAACTCATGTAATTGTTTGCCTTTGGGAAGATAATACATTAGTCCATTGTGTGTGTGTGTGTGTGTGTGTGTGTGTGTGTGTCTATACCTCACCTGGATAGGGATCAATGTTTCTGCCTTTTTGTAACTGCTCTTCTCAGCTTGTGACTCCTTACTTTCCCCGTTTCATACTCTGCCTCCTACCTTTATTTTCCATCGCTTAACTTTTCCAAATGAATATAGGGAATATATGAGTGTGCATATACACACACATTTGTATACATGCATATATTAACAAATATCTATTCACCATATGCCTAAAATAAGAGATGCACAGCTTCTTCTTTCATTAGCAAAGTAATTATTCCTATCTAAAAATATTTAATAAGAAACTGAGTATTTATTATAACCTGATCTCTCTTTATAATCCTTGGAATTATTTTGTTATCATTCCACAGCACACAATCTGATATTTATTTTTGCAACTTATGGTAACAGTTCAGTAATGTTGGGTCCTGACTCACTGATCGAATGCTGTTTTGTAAGAGCCTCTCAGTCCTTTCAGTGTTCAAGCTGGCCCAGTCACTGTGTGCAGCTGATTAACTGGAGTTCATATATTTTCCCCTTTATGCTCCATGTGGCTTCTTGCTCTATGAATTTATCCTGGCTCAGCTAATCAATGCTGTTTCAAATGCTCCAAGCAAAAGGCTTTAATGTGAGAACTATGTTAGTATTTTTTTTAACAAAGTATGACAATGAAAAATAACGGTGGCAAGGTCCAGGAAATGAGTAGGAAGGAGGAAAAAAGAGTATTCACAAACACGCTTTCAAAAAATGAATTCTCAAACTAAGTACTTTTATTATGAAAGTCAGTGTTAAATGTGGACCAAATGACATCACTGGAAAAAAAGGGAAAACAATTCTCAAAAAAAGCAGTCAATCTAGTGTCCTTCTAGAAATATTAAATGCCATGTGAAAAAGGAACATTTACTGGGGTTTGCTGTAATAAAACCATGGACTGTAAATTATAATGACTAATTCAGAATGTCTTTTAAGTTTGTTTCTAATCACTGAGTGATTTGACTTGAAATGGTTGTAGCTTCTCCTTCTCAGCCATCTATACTTATCAGTTTAAAACTGCATCTATACTTGCCATATAAAGCTGCATTCCTCATATCTGTCTGACACTTGTGTATTTCCAAGAAAATTGAGAGTTTAGGAAGTTTCAGCCTCAAAATTTCCACCAATGCTCTCAGAATACATAAGTATTCAGAGTTCAGCCTATAACGTTGACTCTCCCACTTTTTTAATTATTATTGTTTTGTTTTTTTAAAATTGTAAATGTCTCTTACACTTAAACTCTTTGGTATATGCCCTCGTATTGTGATATACCCTCAGATCACAATATAAGGGTATATACCAAATAATAAACAACATACGCAGAGTGGTCATTTATGCCTGTAGAATTGCTCATCAGGAATGTCACTAATAAGCTTTCCAGAATAAATAATAACAAATAATATCAGCAATGGACTCCCTCCCTCTTCAGCCCAGCCCTCTTGGCTAGGGACTCAAGGCAGAATCAGATCCTGGAACTTCATATGAAGCCATATGCTTTATTTTCTTCAAGTACATTTCTTAGAGATGCAATACCAACTTGATATTTGTTAATTACAAAAACAAAATATGCTTCGATTGTATAATCTTTGCAAAAGAAATATTCTCATTTACCCTAGTTGAGTAGCTTAGGGATCATCATAGATCATCATGTCATCATAGATCCTAGAAAATTAGACCAATAATTTCCACAGATATCATTAAGTTTAACCATTTAATTATGTCCATTCTGTGATTTCCAACTTTAGTTTTTATCAATAATATTATAGTTTTATAAATGACAAGGATGTTGACACTAATAAAATGGTAGTAAAACATGGAAACAATGGTTAGACTTCAAATATTTTGATTTACCTACCAGTAGGATAAATCCAAATTCCTCAAAGATTTATCTGTCTACCAAACTAATTTTCAGAGATAATGAACATTTAGCTTGTGTTTTCTTAAATCTTTATGGGATTGGCTTTACAGATCACCATAAACACATTGGTTTGGCCTCCACTTATATTCACCAATTTTTTCTTCTCCAAAGAGCATTTAAGAAGCAGAGCAGAACCCAGGTCTTTGCCTCCCCTTGAGAAGCTTAAGTCTAAATTGAGAAATTGGAGTAAGAAAATGTAAAATGAAGAGATACAGATATTTTTTTAAAGTTACATTCACATTTTAAAGGAAATTATTTTTTCAAAGACTTTTAGCATAAACATTTTCTATGGATTGTATTATTCTGGGAACATTATTAGTGACATTTCTGATGAGCAATTCTAAGGGTATAAATGACCACTCTAAGTATAATGGATAAAGTCACAGTAACAGGAGACAATGTTGGCAATCTCATTACTACACATCATTTAAACTTCAATGACACCATACTTATACTTGTACCTCTAAATTTAAATGTGAGTGGGGTCAATTAAATTGATTTTTTCTGTAGCAAATTCCATTTGAAAGTATTGCCTGGATAAAACTCAGTCCTGAGTCTAAAATGTAAGTCAGTAAAAGTCAAACAAATCTATAAAGATAAGCAGTCACACTAGTGAATGGCCGTTAATCAACATGCCCTTTTAGCATCCAACTTCAAGGATTATCCCCAAAATGATACTGCTATCATCATAAGTGAGTGTGCTTGAAAAACCAGTTTTATGAGGGATTTCAATTCTACATAACAACTGGAAGTCCATGTTTTTAAAAAATGACTTATTCAGATATTTTGTATCATGTAGACCAATTCTCAGAAATGATTATTTCATAACTTTGATTTGATTTCCATATTGACACATATTTTACATCTTCTATTTAGTACCTATCCAGGTGTACCTTGGTTTATAATTCTTTCCATTATATTACATTTTCATTCTCCTTTAATTAAACTGTTGGATAGCAATTCTTAATCCATTGGTGTGTTAGGACTCAACAATTCATGCCAAATTTCTTCAGTTATGCTTAAATACAAAAATTTCTGCTGCCTGCTTTTTCTTTGCAATGAGCATATATATATATATATATATATATATATATATATATATCCTTAGCAAAATCAAAAGTATAGAAAATAAAACTCTTTGAAATACAAAAATAAGTAAAAATGAAAAATGGCAAGGATACAAATTGTTGCAAGTTAACAGTAAATCATAAACTGCTTTGCAAATACTAAAATTTAAAATGAACAAAATGGAACTGATACTTCTGAAATGAACATATGGTATCTTACCCTTTAATAAATTGGTGTTAGTATCAACAGCAAAAATGTAGAGAACACTTAGTCAAAACTAAAGCCAAACTACACACTAGATAAAATAAATTAAAGCAGTGCAAAAACAAAGAAAAAACACTCAAAATTTGTTGTTCTTGTTTTTGTTCAGATAGTAAAAACAAGTGTAATTTAAGGACCTGTAAAATCAGACATGGAAAAGTATTATTAAAGTAGATATAATGTAAGAGGTAAATAGTTAAATGATAGATGTTTCCCTTTTTTTCTTAAAGAACATCACTTTCTAAGACATCTCATCAAATGAGTTCAACAAAACAGCACACCGAGTGAGCTTTTTCGGGGAAACTCCAAGAATCCACAATCCCTCCAGTAGTCAAGACATGTTCCCCAGCAGAACCAGGAAGTTCACCAATCACCTGATAAAGAAAATTGATAACCTATTTAAAAATGTATCTTAACATACGCTTAGTCTGAAGGAATCTAGTAAACACCAGAATACACTTAAGGTATGCTCCTTTCACTCTAAACATGTATAACTGTAGTGATATCTGATTCTAGACGCACATTTCACTAAAAATATAGACTATTATTGTATACAAATACAGTCAAGAAAACAAGCAGGAAATAGGACTAGAACTATAACATACGTGTGGATGCGTGTGTGTGCACACACACAGAACAAGAGAGATGATTTTCTTAAAGTCAGCAACATTGTCTATGGTTGATCAAAAAGTGATATTAATTTGCAAAATTAAAATTTGGTCAAACTTAGTATAGTAATTCCTAACAGTTTAATAATTAAGGATTTCGTCTATTATTCTCCTCTGAACTTCATGGTTTAAAAGGTTTTTCATCTTCCTTCTGAGAAAAACTGAATATATTTAGAATTAATGCATTTTCCATTATATCTAAGACAAATTTAACTAAAACTACAGTCAACACAGAACATAGCCAATAAATGTTAAAAATGCTTGTTTAGTTAAGTGCTGTTTACACTGGAATATTTAAAGGAGCAGTGTATATGTAGGATTCTGAAAACCAGTGTCAAACGCCATTTGATTTAGAATCAAGAGATCCTGCTATAAATCTTAGTTCTCAAATTTACTGGTTGTAATTTCTTAAAGACACCATTCAGACCCTCTTCAGGAACTTCAGTCTCTGTGTCAGTAAAACTAAAGACACCATCGCACCAGTATCACAGGGTTATTGTAAAAAAAATTTCTTTAAAGAATGTTGTATATGTTTTACGACGTATATAAACACCAGACACATATTAGTATTATACTTTGAAGCACTTTGATTAATATTTTTGGCTTATAGAAATAAACTGTAAATGATTAGATTATTCAAATTAATGGTGAAAGGGATTTTGCAGTTTTTTCAGCAAAGGTCCTTGCAAAAGAATAACATATCATGTAGTACAGGGACAGTATAGAAGCACACAAACAGCATCATAGTAAAAAAGTCAGCAAAGACCTACCCTTAAGAATCCAGAAACACAACAAGCAAATTACTGACCTCACCCTTCTGTGTTCGCGTTCTGTGGCAATCCATGTGAAATAACAATGGCAAAAACACTGTCCTTACAAAATGCTGTTATTAGTAATTATCATAATAAAAGCAGTAGTAATGGAGATATACATGAGACAAGGGGTAAGAAAAATTTCAAAAATGTTCATATTCAAACCTACAAACAAACAGTAACATCGTATGAATTAAACTGATTCAAGTTCATAGTTATGAATTTACATTATGAGTAAAGACTATGAATATCTATGTAAATAAAGGAAAACTAGTATTAAGTAAAAGATGTAAAGAAAAATGTGCCTTCAAAATACCAAAGTGATTTACTTAGTCAACGAAGATTTATATACGAGTCTGTTTTAAGTACAGTAGGATCAAAGTATAGATAAGAAATAACATCCAGTTCTGGCAAGGATAAAGAGAAATTGCCCTCTCACATATTTCCAGTAAATAGGCAAATTACTACATCTTCTTTGGAAAATATTCTGGAAATATCTTCTAAAATTAATAAAACATATAAACTTTGACCTGTCTGTTCCGTGTTTGAAATCTAGCCTGAAGAGATGAAAGATATGTGAATAAGCATATATGCATAAGGATATTTACTGTAATATTGTTTATAGTTGCAAAATAACAACAGTAATAATTTTAGCAAATCTGAAAAAAGATATTAATCATGAGGGGAATATATTAAGAGTTTTTACTTTAAAAATAATTAGTTAGGTCTATATATTCTGACCTGGAAAGAACTCCATGATATATTATTAAATAAAAAAGGAAGTGGATACAAAAGTCAACCCAAAATGAATTAAAGACTTAAATGTAAGATCTGAAACTATAAAATTAACAGAAAAAAAATACTGGGGAAACACCATAGGGCATTGGTCTGGGTAAAGATGTTTTAAGTAATGCCTCAAAAGCACAGGCAGCCAAAGTAAACATGGACAAAAGGTGTTACATCTAGCGAATAAGCTTCTTCACAACAAAGAAAGCAATCAACAAAGTCAAGAGATAACCTACAAAATGAGATAATCCATCCAACAGGGATTAATAATCAGAATATATAAGGAACTCAAACAACTCAATAGCGAAATGATGTGGTTTGGCTCTGTGTCCCCACCCAAATCTCACCTTGAATTGTAATAATCCCCACAGGTCAAGGTGGGACCAGGTGGAGATAATTGAATCATAGGGGTGGTTTCCCCCATACCATTGTTTCGGTGGTGAATAAGTCTCATGAGATCTGATGGTTTTATAAATGGGAGTTCCCCTGCACAACCTCTCTTACCTGCCACCGTGTAAGACGTGCCTTTGCTTCTCCTTTGCCTTCCACCATGATTGCGAGGCCTCCCCAGCAATGTAGAACTGTGAGTCCATTGAACCTCTTTTCTCTGTAAATTACCAGGCTTGGGTATGTCCTTATTAGCAGTGTGAGAACAGACTAATGCACAAAATAACCAATAATCTGATTTTTAAATGTGCAAAAGACTTGAACAGACATTTCTCAAAAGAAAACATACAGATTTATGAAAAAAAAAGCTCAACATCACTAATCATCAGAGAATTGCAAATCAAAACCACAGTGAGCTATCATCTCACCCCAATTAGAATGGCTATCATCAAAAGACCCCCCAAAAAAAAATGCTGGGGAAAATGTGGATAAAGGGAAACTCTTACATACATTGTTTGTGGATGTAAAGTAGTATAGTTATTATGGAAAAGAGTATGAAGGTTCCTCAAAAAATTAAAAATACAACTAACATATGATCCAGCAATCCCACTGCTGAGTATACCTGAAAGAAAGGAAATCAGTATATTAAAGAGATATCTGCACTCCTATGTTTATTACATCACAACCCACAATAGCCAAGATATGGAATTAATGTGTCCATCAATAGATGAATGGTCAAAGAAAACACAGTATATATACACAATAAAATACTATCAAGTCTCATACACACACACACACACACACACACACACACACAACCCAATAAAATCCTGTCATTTGCAGCAACATAGATGGAACTGGAGGTCATTCCAGTAAAATAAGCCAGACCCAAAAAGACAGATAACTGCATGTTTTCACTTATATGTAGAAGCTACAAAAATGGACCTCATGGAACTACAGAGTTGAATGGTGGTTACAAGAGGCTGGGAAGGAAAATGGGGTGGGGAAGATGAAGAAAAGTTGGTTAATGGGAACAAAAATACAATTAGAGGGAAACAGTAAGTTCTAGGATTTGATGGTAGAGTAGAGAAATTATAATTAACATTATTTTATTGTATATTTCAAAGTAGCTGGAGGAGAAGACATGTAGTGTTCACAATACAAAGAAAAGATAAATGTTTGAGGCAACGGACAACCCAATCACCCTACTTTGATCATTACACACTGTATACCTATATCAGAATATCACATGTACCCACAAAATAGGTACAATTAGTAAATATCATTTTAAAACCTACAAAAAGATGTAAATTAGTGGGATGAGGAATATTTTTTCTTAGGTCTTAAGAGAATAAATATTAAAATGTTAAAAAAGGAGAAAAGTAGAAGACATTGAGTTCTGTTTAACATCTAATTATTAACTTTTTTACTTTATAAAACTTCATGGTACATAAACAACAGCTCCTTATTTTAATATTTTAATTGGATAAGAAAATTTTGAGGCTGGACACGGTGGCTCATGCCCGTAATCCCACCACTTCAGGAGGCCAAGGCAGGTGGATCACGTGGTCAGGAGTTCGAGACCAAGCTGACCAACATGGTGAAACCCCTTCTCTACTAAAAATACAAAACTTAGCCAGGTTTGGTGGCATGGGCCTGTAATCCCAGCTACTCAGGAGACTGAGGCAGTAGAATCACTTGAACTCGGGAAGCGGAGGTTGCAGTGAGCCGAGATCAAGTCATTGCCCTCCAGCCTGGGCGACAGAGGGAGACTCCATCTCAAATAATAATAATTTTGAATTATAATGGCATAGAAGGTATACAGATGACTAAGAGTTTGCGTTCAAATAGCTTAAAATACAATAGGTAGTGCAAACTCATAAACAATTCTAAGAGAAGTTAAAAGGGAAAGCACTCAATAGGAGACCTTCACTCTATCACATAGGAGACCTTCACTCTATCACCAAAGCACATTAGAAGTGTCATGGGAAGTTGAGTCATGGTTAAAACTGAACTGGAAAGGATTTGGGTAGAATGAGTGAATTTTGTCATACCCTTCCAAGAGTATTCTAGCCCCAGGGAAGCTGAAGACAAAGGCTGGGAATAGCTGAGTAAGGCACAACGTGATGGGGTGGAAAGCTCGGTGACTTCCCAATCGCTCTGTCCAGGTGGCAAACACTGAGCGAGGCGAGGAGACACCATTCCCCACCCGACTTCCACTCTTGGAATTTAGCCCATTAAAATGTTTAGTTATATTTAATTTGGTGAAGTTTTGTATATGCAGCTAGAGAGGACTAAAATAATCCAGAGAAGGTAATAGAGACTTTCACTAGCATTTCTAAATACATTTCGCTGAGCTATAATCTCAGTCTAGTAACACTCTAAATATATTGAAAAGATAATTTAGTGACAGAAGAAAATGCTTATTAACAATCAACCTTGAAAAGACAGAACCTCCTCAAAACCCGTATATACAGATGGCACACTTATGGTGGGATCACAATAAAATGCTAAATAAGCCAATTTGGGTACGATCTTTGATAGAGTAATTGAATATTTGTCTTTGAAGGATTCTGATTTCCAAAATTACCCCCCATGCAGACCTGAACATCATTCAAGCAACTGCTTAGCACTTAAATAGCTTTCACAGAAACAGATGGCACTAATAAATAAATCTGCATATCAAATGCTTACTGGTAAAAATATAATGCTGTTATGAAAATTAAAATCTAAGCAAAATCGGTAAAAAAGAAAAAAAAAGGTTAGCAGTTTCCCAAGTATAGTCCGAATGAACCAAAGCAACAGTTCTAAGCATTGTGAAAGCATAAGTTAAGACAAATATCTTCATGTTTAAATATCAAAAGAAGCTTATTAACCACAGATGGAGAGGAGAACTAGACATCCAAGCGCCCAAGATAGAATGCATATAGACGATGCCCATGTGGGTCTCAACTTTGATGTCTTGATGACATCTACACATTCACTTAACCTAAAGTAGCTAATCAAACCACAGTTATCAAAGGAGGAATGGTTCTTTACTAAATGATACAGTAACATTTCCTACATAGTTTTGGTATCCCAGAAACTAAGAGAGTCACCATATTGGTTAGTCATTTCTTTTTCCGCCAAGACAAACTCAAAAATATTTAGATCATCTTACCCTTTCAAATGATGCTTTGTGAGTATGAGAATGTCATTTATTTATTACTTCTTTATTGAGCAAAATATGTGAATGAATTTTATTTTTAATATCAAATAATGCTCAGTACTTCATGTATGCATCCCACTTCGAAATACGAGAGCATAGAGACAATTAACACAGACCTACACAACATAATGTTCATTTCAACCTGGAGTGAGCCATTACTAGCATGAAAGTCGCACAGCTTAAGCTTCTGATCACTGGCAAAATAATGGCAGAAAATCCTCTTAGACTCTCTAAACATGCACAAATATTTGCAATGCAATTTTCACTGACAGTGTGGCACTGGGTACTTGCTCCCTAGCATATACAAGAAATGTAAGATAACTTTATGGTTTCTATGCCAATTACATCTAAAAAGCAGGTAAACAAAGTCATCCTATCACATTTACCTTCATGCTAAAATACCATATCTACTGTCGCTGGAATTTGTGTATTTATCAACTAATGTCTAGTTTGAACAATTCATTCTCGCAGTAAAACAAGTGTATAGGCAAATGTACCACAACATACAAACAGGTTAGGAAGTATGCTTTTGGACATCTGGAAAACCTCACCAAGTTTTGTAGCTAAGAACACCACCAGAAGTTCTGGAAAGAGATACCCAAATTTACTGCTTTCTGGTGACTTTGCTTCAGAAAGAACAACAATACAAATAACAAACAGTCATTTTTCTGGATGAGCAATATATTTATTGACTCTGGACGGAGCTCACATATCATCCTGCCCTACTTCAAGCCTGCAGAAGGTCACCATCTAGACACCAACCCACCTCACTAAATGTTTTCACAGTCAAGTTTCCTGAGAGAAGAAATGATTAGCTCACCCTTCGTCCATCCTCACTTCCATTCACCTCTCAACATCTGCTTTCTTGGAACCCTTCCTTTCAGGATTTCTGGGATGTCACTCTATAGAGATTTCTTCCCTTTCCCTTCACCTGACTTCTCTGCAGTCCTCTGTCTCTTTTCCTCTGCTCTGTCTTTCCAGGTAAATGATTCCTTAGTCCTCTGTCCTTGGTTCTCTTTTTCCCTTAGATTACATAGACAGGCTTCACAGGGGAATCTCATTTACACCCCTTATGTACAGGTCACCCCTAAACCTTTATTGCCAACTGAGATCTATTTCCTAGTCTCAAATTCTTCGTAGCCGATTGCTGCTGGGAATATCCATCTGAGAACTTCAATCTCAATGGTTTGGAAACTAATGTCATTAACTTCCTTGCCTTCCACTGGCCCTCCACAGCTTCTTAAGCTCTTAGATTTCTTGTTCTGGCTAATGGAAACCTTGTCTTGGCCAATGAGGTATATACAGTGACTGAAGAGTTTGAAGTTAATGAAAAAAAAAGGATTCATTTTTCATTTATATTTGAATCCCCATCATTACATGGGAAGGAGTTGATGATCAATAATGGTTTTTTGAATGAATAACAAGTGGATTTTACAATGAAAAACATTGAGGCATAGACAACATTTTAAAATGAAACAAGAAGAAGCAAATGTGGAACATGGAGACAAAAAAGAGCCAATCTGTTTTGTTTTGTTTTGTTTTGAGAAACTGGAAAATAAAAACTTGTGCCTATGTGACATTAATCTTATAGGGGTTGTGCCTTAGGCCTGTTAGCAGCAGACACTGTGAATATTTCTGCAATGACTTCATGAATTTACTCACTTTTCAAGAAGCTATATTTTACGCTTTAACCCAGTAATTGAGTGGCTAACATTTTCAGGCTCTCTGATATTTGTTAATTAATTAGTCACAGCTAAACAACGCAAAGGACAAAAGAGCCTATTGTAGTCAGAATAGCATGGGCTTTGGAATATGTCAGAATTGGACACATGTCCTGTTTCGGACCATGATGTCCACACAACCTTTGGTAGCGGTTTACCTTCTCCAGCCTAAGCTTCTCCATTTGTAAGCAGGTTTAATTATTCTCCTCTTGCATGTTCTGATCTCATCTCAGAAAATTTCAGAGGAGTATATGGAAACTGCCACACCAAATACAACACACAGCAATGGAGGAAAGATGTAGATTTTAGACTAGGAGACACCTTAAAACAGAAGACTTTCACACCTGCTGGCAAAGCTCACCTGCATCAGAATCAGACTCTCTGGGAGTGGATCAAGCACCTACATTGTTACCAAGCTCTTGGGGTTCACCTGATGCACAAAAACTAAATGTATAGGGACCACTGCCTCAGACAAGCTCAGATATGTGTACTTTACAGCTATTTTTATTCTTTAAAGTGGCTTTCGAACATGCTTATTTCATCCAATTCTTACAAGGCAGACATTGATTCATTCATTAGCCCAGGGATAATTGAGCATCAGACACTATGCTAGGTGTTGAGGAGTAAAATGGAAAAAAAGACTAAACATTCCTTAGTAATGGAATATATAATTTCTGTGGCAAGCCTTACTCAAAGACTAACTCAAATAAATCTAAAATGACACTGTGCCATGTGTGAGGAAGGAGAGAGACACATGTCACTATGAAATATTCATCCTGGATGCACTGGCAAGGAAATTGTAGTTCACAAAGGCCAGCTACACCTTAAATCAGCCTCATCAGCCATGACCAAAAATAGGGAAAAACTGGATTTGTTTTATGATGAGCATTCCACCATCTGTGCAACTATTCTTATCAAATTCTGGCCTGTGCACAGACAACAGAGAGCAATAAGGTTCCCATAGAGCTCACATGTGATGAGCCGACCTCGAATTGCTGCAGTCTAGGAGTGCCAAAAGAAAAAAGGAAAAAAATCCCACGGATGTGCTGAAACACTATTTCAAAGCTGTGGCAGGGCCAAGATCTGGAGGTAAACAGAAGGACAAACAGGCCAGAATCACACAGAGCAACCAGAAATAGACTCCGCTCAGATACTCTCATTCATTGTTGCCAGATTTGCCCTTCTTAAGAAATTCAGCAGGATAAAATTGTATGGCCTGAAAGTTGTACATATTTGTAGACCCAGAAACTATACTTTTAGGAATGAAATTTTTTAACATATGCTCAAAATATTTTAGGTAAATAGGTTTGATTTTGAAATGTTATTTATAATTTTTAAAAATCACAAACAAATGTCTAACACTGAAAGAATATTTAAGTAAACATGCACTCCCCATAAACTTGAAAGTATGCAACTACTAAATATTATAGAGTTTTTAAAGCATAATAACATACTTATCATATAAGAATAAATTAAAACTATGTAAATATGGATAGTTTGATCTGGCTTTGGACAAATGCAAGCACAACATCTGTGTGTGTGTGTGTGCATGTGTGTGCTTCTGCCTATTGCAGGTGTGTACAGGTATTTGCAAAGAAACCTGAAAATATACAAATATTTATTAACTCTGCCTTTTAATTGTATTCTCTCTTCTGCTCCTCACCCATGAACATTTATTTGAAATAAAGAGAAGAAATTAAAAAAAAAAAAACAGTGGCAGGTGTTTGTAAAAAGAACATAATTTTCCTGATGCACCATTTCTCCTCTGGCTGACCCAGAGGCTCAGGGGCTAAGACGAATACAACAACAGGCTTCTCAAAAAAGCAGCTGCAACTATGAAATTAATCAGGAGTAATTTTTACATGTGAACTGGTCAGTAAGACCTTAGAGCCACAAAACAGTCCCTGAAAAAGGCAGTTTCTTTCAGAAGCCTGCTAGCATAGTGCATATATTACAAACAAGACACTCATAGATCATTAAGACTATGTCAAATGGCTATAAAATCTTATTTTAAAAAATTAGGTCAAATGGTCATTAAAATGTGCACATATATATGAGAGAAGAATGAGCCTATTCCTTAAACATCGAACTATGTCTAGACTTTAGCCAGGGTGTATTTCTTTAAAGACTCACTATCTCTTCCCCCCACCTCTTCTGCATCCATCTATTCATTAATGTAACTCTTTGCTTTCCTGTGTGTCCTCTTAATCGGGAGCATTAGATTGTGTGGGGATAATAGCTACATTGCCTTATATCAAACCCCGTTGGGCTATCATGACATCAGAAAAATGCAACATAATAAGATCTCAAATTCATAAAAGAGTTCCCTCTAGAAGCCTTCGGGTGGTGACAAGTCAGTATCCAAGCTTGCCGGAAGGCCAGTGGTGTGCCGTGATGCCCTTTCACCTGGGGCTTGCTGAGCCCCATAGATCCGGGGGGGGGACGCACAGGCTGCCCTCCCAGCTGGTAGCCATCTGCCTAAGTGACAACTGCCAGATGGGGAGAAAAAACTGAAATAGGGATTAAACATTAAATAAGAGAGGGTTTCTTGGAAAGCAGCATTGACATCGATCATTCATAAGACTTTTTAAAGTCTTGGAAATTTTTATTTGAAATATTTGGATAGGAATTTTTTAAAAAGACAAACAAAAAATTCCCGGATGAATATGTCCCATGTGCTAGACATGAAATGCCTCATGCTTCCTACAGAAAACACACTGAATTGATTTATAAATGTACTTGTTGTTCCGTTCTAACTTCAAACTCAGACAGATCAAAGAATCAATAAATATAGTGTTTTGCCTCTCCCCATGGGAGAGGAGGCTCTTAGACTCTCCCCTAATCGAATTCCCAGTTGTTGTTTAGGTTAGAATCTCCCAAAGCTATTCACACAGGAGCCTCTCACCTGTGGGTTGTCTAACTTTGGAAACTGAACCCTAAGCAAAAGAAAGGATGAGAAATGATGGGCACTGCCTCACCTCTTGCCCCAGTTTGCAAGTCATGACTAGGAAGGAAAGCAGGTCGTGGAACTGACCAGAATCAAAAAAATTTCACTCAGCTACATTTTTTAACCCATTTTGAATTACATCAGAAAAAGCAGGGGTTTTTCTCTGTGTCATCACAATTTTCTTTTTATTGCAAGCTTTTAAAGTTTAGGAAAAAATTCCAGGCTCAACAAACCAAGTTTTAAAAGATTGGAATCATAGTAGGGACCATATGTGCTGTTATTTAAAAAGGAAAATAGTAATTAACATTCAGAAGAAGATTAAGTCAGGGAGGTAAATACATTTTATTTTTCCTTTAAAGAAATTTATATCCTGGGTAAAAGAAAGTATAAAAAGACATTTCTTTCCGACCATTCATCTTCCTAATCAAATCCAGATCAAACCCATAGCATGAACATGGACTTAAAATGGAATTAAGGAGAGAAGTCAGAGTTAAAGGAATTAATTGACAGCCATGGGTTTACAAGCCTTTTATTATCACAAAATGGGCAGTGGAGTTGCTTCTCAGACCCCAGCAAATGAGATTCAGACCTGAGGGGTTATCTCTGGGACAAGTGCACCAGAAAGTCTTTTTGCTGCTCAGCGGCTTGCGTTTACAGTGATGCCAGTTAATGCACAGGATTTTGGACACATTTGTATGGGTATTTTTTTTAAACCCCATTCAAGGACTGAGTCCATTTCTCCCCTTTTGGCCAGTAGTTGGCACTATATAAGCACAAGCTTTATCTAAACTGAGGTGAAAACCTCTCATCAAAACTGACAAATGCAAACCCTCTAATTGGACATTTTCTGAAGTATTCAATTTGGCATCAACATAATTGCTAAAAGATAGTCTAACTTATTTTAATATATTTACATTTTTATAATGCAAAACTCTATAGTTCATTTTCTGTTTGTTCTGTAGCTTCTTGTCTTGTCTAATGTTTTTATAACAGAAATGCACAGACACACATACTCAAGCATGATACAAAGCAATCAGTGTTTATGTGGAAATTGTTTTTAAAGAGCTAAATCTGAACATTAATATTTGTCTATGTTTGAAATTTTACCATTAAAAAAAAAAAAACAAGTTCAATATAGGCTCAATGTTTGATCACCAGATATAGTTCTGAGAAAATAATGATTACCACAAGTCCCGGAAATCTCACACGATTCCTACTGAAACATAGTTATCCATCTTCTATAATGAGTAATGATTCTGGATTGGAAGTATATACAGATGTCTATATGTTATTGCAAAGCTAAGAAATATGTAGAACAGAAAAGATAGGGAAAAGTAATTTTATAAATGGCTAACTTTACTACTTTCTATATACCATATTGAGTAAACATAGGTCAGACAGCATTGAACATTAAACAAACAATTGTATTCTACAATTATGGGCATAGAAATAAATTCTTAAAATGTGCTTTGGTAAGATAAAGAACCAGTGACATTACCCCCATGTAGTTGTCACTGATCTGGCTAAACCAAGTAAACAGTAACTCCTCCAAAAGTTTCCAAACCCTCAAAGCACCACACAGTGAACTCAACAAGTGGATTAACTAAGAAACATTGCGAGTGAGGCCTGTCTTTCTCTGTTGCCCAGCACAGTTTCAGGACATCCATTTTCTCTTTCCACCCAGGGCAAGGGAAATACATTATTTTCACAAAAAGGAATTTGCTCAGAAAGTATAAATTTGTATGCAATTCCCCAAGTCACCACATAGCAGTTCAGTTCTGCAGATATCATCAACTCCACGTCCACCGGCTTTGTATGTCAACATTAGCAATTCTTACCTCATGTTGGGTAATCTGGGTGACTTATTTTGCCAATTTTCTCATAGCATGTCACATTTTCTAAAGTGCTATGCTTTAGAAAAGTATTTCCTATTTTCCTGTAGCCAAAAATTTTAACATTCAGAAAACAGTGTCAAGTTTCTGGTGTATATTCTGATTCTGAGATGAGCTTTTATTTCATACTGCAGCTGCTATAAATCCCAAGGGAATACAGATAACGCAGTACATTTCACTCTTTTGACCATTTCTCTTAGGTTTTTCAAAGATAATTATGGTTTCATAGATGTCCCTGTTTCGGGGCTCTTTGAAAAGTGCTGAAGAATGTAGAATTGAGTATCAGAAAAAAATCTTTTGGGATCTTCATTCCGCCACTTGCTTAGCTAGACGACTTGAAGCTAGAAACACCACTTCTCCAGCCTCAGTATCCTTATCTGAGAAATCGTGATTAAATGAGATAATTCATGTAAAGTGTGGAGCACAATGGCTGGCTCACTAAGTGTTTCTTAGTAACAACAACATTCATGTCAATTGGCCATAAATCACGTCACCAAGGATCTCCTGCAGCTATGACTTGCCTAACTTTCTTATAAACCACAATTAGCATGCAGGTAGTGCCAGCGTTTGTGGTGGTGTCTGACTGAGTTCTCTCCCACACACCCATAGAATAATCCAGCAGTGAAGCGGCAAGAGATGGCAATACCAAGCATGTGTACCAACACAGCCACTCTATGTCCCTAGACAATGTTAAGGAACTTTGAAGATATGGCAATAAACTAAACATTTCCTAGTTCTCTGATAAAATTCTATATACCTCTAGCAGTGCCCAGCTAAATGTTATCACTAAAGCTTTGTGAGTAAACCATCCTTCTAAAAATCTACAAATTCTTACCCCAACCTCCGCAGGTTAGAGGAGAGCCTTTCCATGCTAACTATGGCAAACTTCCAACATCTACTTATATTTGTTCTTTCTCCCAGCCATTGTCGCACTTGGGGTGTCACGGTACAGAATGAGTTCCAGTTAGAGAACTTCTCCACAAGGCATTTAATTGTGCAACAGATCAGTTACAATCTGAGAAGTGCACAGGGAGTGCAGAAGGAAAGTACCTCAACTGAAATACTGGCTGTGCGCAAATACTAATACTCAAGACAAAACACACCAAGCCATCGATAAAGTATTGCTAGAATAGAAAACATATTTTTAGGCCATGCACGGTGACTCACGCCTGTAATCCCAGCACTTCGGGAGGCCAAGTCAGGTGGGTTACTTGAGGTCAGGAGTTCGAGACGAGCCTGGCTAACAAAAATTAGCCGGATGTCAGGAGTGTGCCTGTGGTCTCAGCAACTTGGGAAGCTGAGGCATGAGAATCACTTGAACCTGGGAGGTGGAGGTTGCAGTGAGATAAGATTGCACCACTGCACTCCAGCCTGGGCAACAGAGCCAGGCTCTATCAAAAAAAAAAAAAAAAATTAAAAATTTTGTACCACAAAAAAAACATAATCAAGCTGAATTGACAAATAACCCAGAAAAGGATAGTTTTATTTTTTTAATATACAAAGAGCTCTTATAAACCAGCAAGAAAAAATATCCCATAAGGGAAAAGGGGTCACAAAATATCTTTGAAAAGATTTTCTGCTAAAGAAAGAGAATGCAAATGGCTAAGAAATATACCACAAAAAAGTTCAGCCCCAATATTCAGTGGGTCAAGATAGTAACCATGGAGTATGATTTATTTACTTAGTAAAAAATAGGTAAAATATTGACCAGTATTAATGTGTGAGAAAAGCAACATCTATATAAGTTGAAGTATAAATTGCTCAACCTCCCTGAAAGTCATATATAGACAAATGTTTTAGACGCACAATCTCTAACTTAAAAGTTAGGAAACTTCTTAAGGGTATATATACAAGGGTATGCATCAGAGTGTTACATTAAACGCTAAAAAATGAAGACAATAGAGTTCTACCATTGGGTAATTGGTCAAAAAAATATATTTATACGTGTTAAAATTCATTGTGTAATATATATTTATTTAAATGTAAAGTATCAATTGTTAATAGAAAATAAAATTACAAAATAATCAAGAATTTAATGCTGCTGTTTCTGTAAAATTATTTACAGCTAGACTAACATTTAGAATAATGACTGTCAAAGACATGGTGGAATCCACACCCAATTAAGGTGGTAGTTCAAATGATATTTAATTAACTTTTAAAATAATGTCCCAGGGCCAAGGGTGGTGGCTCGTGCCTGTAATCCCTGCACTTTGGCAGGCTGACATGGATGGATCACTTGAGGTCAGGAGTTCGAGACCAGCCTGGCCAACATGGTGAAACCCCATCTCTACTAAAAGAAAGAAAGAAAGAAAGAAAAATATATTAGCCAGGCGTGGTGGCACGTGCCTGTAATATCAGCTACTTGGGAGGGTGAGACAGGAGAATCACTTTGCTTGAACCTGGCAGGCGGAGGTTGCAGTGAGCCGAGATTGCACCACTGCACTCCAGACTGGGCAACAGAGCAAGACTCTGTCTCAAAACAAAACAAAAAGCAAAAATAAGGTAAAAGCCTGACTGTCATATAGGTATAAACTAAACTAAACAAATATTCTGTATTGTTTACATATTGCTATGAATGTTGTACTATTTTAAAATAAACAAAGTTGTAGCTAGTTTTGTTTTGAAACAAAAATTACACTTCCTCACATGGGCCTGGGTGTTCCACAAGTCAGTGAGTTGTCTGCAGCTAGAATACAATTCACAGAGGGGGAAAAAATGTTCACGTATTAGGTTTTTCAGGCTGAGTTTCCCTCCGAAATGGAGGAAGCCTGAGTTCAAGGATGGTGGAGAGATGTGCCCATGGAAGAGGGTCCCTGGTCGTGGAGCAGCAACCATGATGGGAAAAGCAGCCAGGCGCTCACCGTCCCTCGTTGGGACAGTCCTGCTCTCTGGAATAAACCAGAACACCCAAGGAAGGCAAGGGCAGGAAGAGACAAGCTAGAGCTGCAAGGTGAACCCCTTCCCAGGCTCTCCCAGCAGGGACAGAGCAACAGTCCATTGGGAAGGCAAAGATGAACGTGCTGGCCATGCTGGCAGTGCTGGCTCCATTCCACAGGCTTCAGGCTGCAGCGAGAGGGGCCTGCAAAGAGGAATCACTGTCCCCTAGGCCTCGGTCAGTGGAGGGACTCAGGAATCAGGGGCACCCTCCAGTGGAGAAGCCTGGCAAGGGCCACCCAGCTGCTGGTGGCTCTCCCATCTCACTCAGGACAGTTTCCTAAGGACAGGGCTCCAGCACCGTGCACTGCCCCGTATCACCCTCTCTTTTACTGTGTCATCTCTGATACTTGCTCTACAATCAGCAAACTCTCCTATGCCCTCAAACTCTTCTGGAAAACTTCATCCCGTGCTTGCTTCCCCTACCCCAACCAGACTCTGCTACCTTCTCCCTTTCTCTAAGGACACCTGCCCCTCTACAGCTCCTACTGTTCCACTGGTCCGCCCTTCCCCAGCCCTGATTTCAGAGCAGGCCTGGCAGCCTGCAGACCACACCTGCATCAGCAAGGGCCCAGCACTGGGCTCGGACCCTTCCCTCTATGTTGCCTAGGCTGGTCTCAAACTCCCAAGCTCAAGTGTTCCTCCCATGTCAGTGTCCCAAATTGCTAGGATTACAGGTATGAGTCACCACACCCAGCCCCATCTATGATAGACAAAGTTCTTAGTAGCAAAGAGCAGAAGCAGACTTTGATTGATTAAGCTAAAAAAATTTTTAAAAAACCAATTTGGGGAAGGAATATAAATCATTCTATTATAAAGATACATGCACACGTATGTTTATCACAGCACTATTCACAATACCAAAGACAAGGAATTAACCCAAATGCCCATCAGTGATAGAATGTATAAAGAAAATGTGGCATGTATACACCATGGAATACTATGCAGCCATAAAAATGAATGACATCATGTCCTTCGCAGGGATGTGAAGGGAGCTTGAAGCCATTATCTTCTGTAAACTAACGCAGGAACAGAAAACCAAACACTGAATGTTCTCGCTTATAAGTGGGAGCTGAAGAATGAGAACACATGAACACAGGGAGGAGAATAGCACACACTGGGGCCTGTGGGGGGAGGGTGGGATGGGGAGAGCATCAGCAAAGATAGCTAATGCATACTGGGCTTAATACTTAGGTGAAGGGTGGATAGGTGCAACAAACGCCATGGCACACGTTTACCTATTTAACAAACCTGGACATCCTGTACATGTGCCCCAGAACTTAATAAAATAAAATAACAATATAATTCCAAAAAGAAAAAAGTTTTGGGGAAGCTCACCAAATTACCAAGACGGCTGGGGAACCAGACTTAAAGCTAAGCTGCCAGGAGCAATACCCCAAACCAGCCATACAGCTGGGTTGGTGGAATATCACACCCTTTCTCCATTGTCCCTGCTGCCTCAGGGCTCAAATTTTACTGCAACCACCACCAACACCACTGTACCTTCTGTAACCACAAAGTAACCCTGTAGCCACAATGATGGCTGATATGGTTTTGCTCTGTGTCCCCACCCAAATCTCATCTCAAATTGTAATCCCCACACGTCGAGGGTGGGACCTGGTGGGAGGTGATTAGATCATGGAGGCAGTTTCCCCCATGTTGTTCTCATGATAATGAGGGAGTTCTCCTGGGATGTGATGGTTTTAAAAGTGGCAGTTTCCCCACACTCTCTCTCCCCTACCACCATGTAAGACCCGCCTTGCTTTTCCTTCACCTTCCGCCACATTGTAAGTTTCCTGAGGCCTCCAGAGCCATGCAGAACTGTGATTCAATTAAACTTCTCTTGTTTATAAATCACCCAGTCTCAGACAGTTCTTTACAGCAGTGTGTGAATGAACTAATACAACCTCTGATCCCCACCCAGAGCAAGAGCTCCCCAACTCTCCCCTCTTGGACCTCCAGCTCCTGAGTCAATGTCTAGAGTTGGTAAATCTGATTCACAGAGTCCAGAGCTGTGGCAGCAAGGAAGGCTGGGGATGTAGTAGGATCAATTCCTCTGGGGGAGGTTATTTTTTACCCACACTATGACTCATAAAGTGGAGAATTACTGGAACATGGTCAGTGTATTATTGCATTCTCATACTGCTCATAAAGACATACCCAAAACTGGGTAATTCATAAAGGGAAGAGATTTAATGGACTCACAGTTCCACATGACTGGGGAGGCCTCACAATCATGGTGGAAGACAAAGGAACAGCAAAGGTACGTCTTACGAGGTGGCAGATAAGAGAGCTTCTGCAGGAGAATGGCTCTTTATAAAACCATCAGATCACATGAAACTTATTCACTATCACAAGAATGGCACGGGATAAGACCTGCCCCCGATATTCAATTACCTCCCACTGGGTTCATCCCACAACACATGGGATTATTACAATTCAAGGTGAGATTTCGGTGGGGGCACAGAGTCAAACCATATCAGTCAGGAATTTGAATGTTGGACACTCAAAAAAAAAAAAAAAAAGACGACAGCTATCTCTGCCCCCATGACCGTGTCATCTACATGCCTCAAACTTTCATACCTCTATCTGTATTTCAGGATTATTCTCTGAGCTTATTTGATATCTCCTACTTCATAATTGAAACAAATCTCTGGATCCTCAGCCCTTGCCATCTCTTCTTGGCTGCATCTTTCACTTTTTAGCAAACCTCTTTACATTTGATCGTTCACACTGGGAACCTGAGTGGCTGGGTTCCTTCTTTCTTCCTCCATCCTGCACCCAGCCTAACACACATAACTGGCCATTTCAACTGAAAAGTGTGTCTCAGATCTGCCCATTTCCTTCCACCCCCTTTCTTATCCCTCTGTTGTGAGTAAGTACTAAAACCTCTGCCCTGGAATACCAGCCTGTCCTCTTGACTGCCTCTAATCTATTTCTCAGTAATTTAGAAATTACTAAGTTCTTTAGCAACTCAGTAGTTACTAAATTACTAATAGAGTAATCTTTAAAACAGGTGTCGGTCCTACCTATGGCTTCCTTTTGGAATATGTCGGTCCTACCTATGGCTTCCTTTTTAAAAGATTACTAAATAATAAGGTGTCTTGAATAAAGTCAGGACCTGCAGAATTTGATCTTAGAAACTCAGTGTATCCTCATCCTCCTCTTAGTTTATTACACTCTGCCTCAGGACTATTTTCTGTTATTGCAGAGGTCAGTCTGTCTCTTGGTCCAGACTTTTCACACACATTGCCACCTCTGCCTGGAGTGTTATTCCCTCCCTTCCGCTTCTCTAGCCAACTCCAAACAAAGATATAGGTCTCCACTTCAATATCATTTCCCAGAGAAGCCTTCCCTGATGCTCTGATGTAAGTTAGCTTACCCACTTTTCTCTTTTTTTGACATCGTCTTCTTTCCTGCCATTTATGATGATTTCTGATTGTACATTTGTCTGTGAGATTACATGTGACCATTTGACTCCTCCCACTTAGCCACGTGAAGTTGGAGGGTACCCCTGATTTCTCCACCACAGAAAACCTGGGGCCTTTCCAGTTGCCTGCCTGAGAGTCGGCATTTGGTTGAGCACAAAGATAACCTAAGCAACCAATCCAGGCAAACAAGATCCCACGCTCAGGAGACAGGTACAAATAATAGACTCTCCCTGCCCCTAGGAGACCAGATAAGAACTGATTGTGGAAGTAGAATTTTTTTTTGTTGAGTAGATCTGGTCAAGTTAGTACCTGAAAACATCAACTTCCAAACTCATTCTGAAAAACTGGCAGTAAAGGGAGGATGAAGTCCCATGTAAGCAGGATTGGGGCAACAGGCAGCTTCCTACTGCTTTGAAAAGAGGGTAAAAGAAGAGAAATGGCAGGATGAAAATCCTCAGTGCCAACAGTGGGTAAGGGTCTCCTCTCCTGTGGTCTCCCTCCTACCAAGGGCAGCTTCCCTGGTGCCTAATTCTTGCAGAGCGGAGGAGGGTCTCCACCCAGCGTCTTCTGTGAGTGAGTGAGTCTCTATGCCCTGGAGTGTGTCCAGGGCAAAAATCCCAACTCTTGCCCTTAGGAATGTAAAGCCCATTTAGAAATGAAGCAGGAAGGCTGGGTGCCGTGGTTCACGCCTGTAATCCCAGCACTTTGGGAGGCCGAGGCAGGTGGATCATGAGGTCAGGAGATCGAGACCATCCTGGCTAACACGATGAAACCCCATCTCTACTAAAAATGCAAAAAATTAGCCAGGCGTGGTGGCAGGTGCCTGTAGTCCCAGCTACTCGGGAGGCTGAGGCAGGAGAATGGCATGAACCCGGGAGGCGGAGCTTGCAGTGAGCTGAGATCGTGCCACTGCACTCCAGCCTGGGCAACAGAGACTCCATCTCAAAAAAAAAAAAAAAGAAAGAAATGAAGCAGGCACTTAATACTGATATCATCAATTAATGCTAGCTTCTTTGGGGTTGCACTTCAGAGTCTACATAGTGCTTTCATTCAAGGAAAATGTGTTCAGTGCCATAAAAGTAGCATAAACAAATCACTGTTGATGCATATGATACAGAATATCTCATGTTTAAATTAAAAAAACAGAATTTTTAAAAATGGTGAGTAAGGGCAGTGTCCAAACTACTCTACAAGGTTCTGGTCAGACCCTAAAGAGGAAAATGCTCCTGCAATTATACATGTCTTTTCATCGAAACCATGCAGCATTTAGTCATCTCTCTCTCTGGGTAGATAAGTTAGACAACATTTGCTTAAAGACAAAGTCTGTGCTTCAAGAACAGCTGGTCTGCCGTAGTAGGTGCTGACATGCCATGTCTTCTAAGACAGGAGATTTGAAAATTGGTTCCCTTCACTGCTCCCACGTTCTGAATAAATTGAGCACCTACATTTGCATCTTTCCATTTACAGCATAACTGTTTTATTTACTGGTAAAAATTTCCGAACAACTGATTATTTCAGAACGCACTCTCTTCTGATGGGTAGGTAGAGGCAGTTTCTCTTTACCTACATGACCGTAGCTGTGAATATGATAGAGAAGCATGCATTATCCCAGGGCCTTGAGGTTCAAATGTGCCACGTTCTTCTAATCCATAGGTGTCATCCACATGAAATAATCCTGAAAGGTAATCTCTGGTGCTCTTGTTAATAAAGATACAATAATTTTTTTTAAAAAATTTCTTCCCAGGTATTTTTTTTATATTTATTTTATAATAATCCAGAAATGTTGCATGCAGGTCTAATCTTATTGCATAAAAATAATTTCCATTCCCTAAACAAATAAACACACATATTCTTGTAAAAACTAATGAAACAAATACTTCTAGAATCTGCTATACACTTACAAATTAGTTCAATTTGCTTTAAAATCAGAATGGCATAAAAATTTTCAAAAAATACAACTGATAAGTAAAACATAATGGTTTAACTTATTTGTTTTTCAGTGGAAATAAATCTATTTACTCTTACATTCATCTGGAATGGCAGAGAAAGGGAAGGGAAGAGAAAGATTTATTTCATATCTTTAATGGACCAATCTCTATATTTAGATATCATATGTGTTTTCTTCTTCAATTATTACAATATCATGAGAAAGTAAGAATTATTTACATTTGGCCAGGCGCGGTGGCTCACGCCTGTAATCCCAGCACTTTGGGAGGCAGAGACGGGCGGATCACGAGGTCAGGAGATCCAGACCATCCTGGCTAACACAGTGAAACCCCATCTCTACTAAAAATACAAAAAATTAGCCAGGCGTGGTGGCAGGCGCCTGTAGTCCCAGCTACTCGGGAGGCTGAGGCAGGAGAATGGCTTGAACCCGGGAGGCAGAGCTTGCAGTGAGCCGAGATTGCACCACTGCACTACAGCCTGGGGGACAGAGCCAGACTCCATCTCAAAAAAAAAAAAAAAAAAAAGAATTATTTACATTTACGTTTTAGAGATAGTTAAACTAAGTCTCCAAGAGGGTAAAGGTCTAGAGAATGTCTGCCTAAAAAGTAGCACACTCAAGCACCCTCTTTAAATATGTTGTCCAAAGGCAGCAACACATAGACCAATCTCCATCAGCTCAGATGTTTTTATTAGGGAACATAATTTACCATAATTCTCTATACTTTGAACCCTCTTGAAATATTAAAATTGCAAAGTTCATTCACATGAAAACTTGCAACAGCTTTAACAAGTCAGCCCAATGTATTCAAAAAAATAAAATAAATAGTGCATTCTATAAGCCGTAAGAGCAAGTTTAAGGCAGCGTTCTGGCCTGACAGTTTCACTGGAGGTTAGAAGGGACAGCTGTGCTCACATAAATCTGCTGACCCTCATGCACTTTCTATCAACAAGATTTTCTCATCCTCCCATTATTGCTGTTCAACAATTAATCAACAGCTGTTGAAACATTATAAGCATGCTTGTAATTTGGGGTAAAATTAATGATTGTCTATCTATTAAAATGCTGAGGGAGGCTTTGTTTTCCAGCCCCAGTGTGAACTTGCTGATTTATTCTTCAAATCAATTACCCTCCTGAACTCCCTGGACTCATGACTGTTGGCTAAGAGCATCCCACACCCTCTGCTTCCCAAAGTGAGCTTTGACATCCATAAGAGGGGCCATGTATTCCTGGCTGTGTGGTTCCACACTGCACAGAAATATGTTAGCAGAGTAAAATATAAGCATACTTAGAAAGATTTTGTTTTATTTTGTTTTACAATTATCTGAAAGTAATTGTTTAGAAATAATGATAATATCAAAATATAGTTTTGAAATTCCATGAATCAATGACTCAAACAATAGTGAATGAATACTATGTTTTATATAAAAATAAAATATAAGCAAGTCAATGAAACCACATGAAATGGGTGAATCGCACGCTGGCTAGTATTTTTGAGGTTTTTTTGTGATTTACTTAATATCTGGATCCGTTCACAACCTAGTGCTTCATGAACACTTCAAGATGTCCAGCAGAAATTTAATTTCAACAAAGTGGACATCTTGTCACTGGTCATGCTCTAAGTTCAGCCAAGACAAGCACTAGGTTTTCATTCTGAAGCCCAGCAGCCTTGACCCAGTTCAGTCTCACTCACTGGACTCCCAGGTGGGGAGCAGGAAACCTCGCGCTCAGGTCCGTCAGGCATTTATCAGAGTTTTGTTTTATTTTGTTTCTTGCATTTTTCCAGTCATGACATGTAGTCGTCATCAAGGAATAAAGTGATTCTTTAACTTAAATTCAGAAACTTAACATGGGTAGAACATGGAGACAGATGCGAGTCACTACTACTTTTTCTTCACTCCTGTTCACACACTACCACACTTATCTTAGTGTTACTGAATCAAGTCATGGTGAGTATTTGCTGTCACATGTCCAGCCTTAGAGCTCATACACACCCTTCGAGTCAATTACCCGGACAACCACCCATAAGGCAGATCTAAAGAAAACCACTGCTGTTCAAACAGATTTCAGCTCTGCTCCCACCTAAGCCAGTGAGAAGGCCATTTTACCTGTTTGCATTCTTTCACAATAATTCTATATAAGAAAGAAAATAAGAGATTTAATATGTTAATATAAGCCAGCAACAGAAAAACTATATTTTGTAAATACAGATAATATAATAGAAACAGCCTTTGCTATGAGGATATTAAACACTTAATTAGGAATGAAAAAAGATTTTAATCACTTAATGTGTCACAGATTCCCATTGTCGTCTACCTGTGTTAAACAGTCCGGTTCTCAATCTGACTAGAGTCTGTTTGTTTTCCTTTAAAGTATAATAACAATATCCAAAGCTTCTAACTCAAAATTTCTCTTTCATGAGAAAGCAGTATTTTTCTATAAACTACATCTAACATATTAGTAATAATGGTGTGACACTTCATACAAATTACAAACTAATGTTAGTGTGGTTCACCAAATAATAACTCCCCTCAGGCCAATTTGCATACAAAATGTAACATTTAAAGCCAAGTTACAATTAGCACTTTATTAAGGAACCTCATAATTGTAATATACTGCAACCTACTTATACTTGCTACGAGGACTTCACTTATGAAAAATTACACTATTAGAGTTACCATTACAACAAAGCAACCCACATTCAATACTAACAAACTCAAAGACCAAAAGTCATTGTTTACGCTTAAACAGTTACACTTAAAGAGTTCAAAACTGAGTAATGTATATCCCTTCAGTGTGACAGTGGAAAATGTAAACAAGATAGATGGCTGGGTAACTTTGCATTTAAATGACAAATATAGTGACACTACACCCACACACACCCACAATATAAAATAAAAACCTATACTAAAAACCAAGCATGGACAAATACATTTGAGTAACCATAATCAAAAGTCAAGAACATTACTTGCTTTTTGAAATGAGGATTTAGTAATTAATAATATTGAAGATGTTGGATTTATTTCACAGATATTTACAAAACTAAATGACCACCAGTACTTCCATACAACTCACTGTTTAAAAACTGAAATCGTATGGTATGTGTATGTGCATATGGGTGTTTCTACCAGGACTGATTTTTTCACTATTCTCTCAAAATTTAAACTTCTAGTTTGCTAGAATCTATTCACCATTTTAAGTGGTAGAAGACTGGCTCTTAGTGGCAACTCATAAATTCTGTATTCCAGTTAAAGAGAAGCTGTTTCCCAAATGTTTCATCTCCTTTTTGTGAAACAGTGCTTATGGCATTTATAAACACCCATTTGTTGTCTAAAATTGTAACTATGCCCTTCAAATTAACTTCAGGTTAATTATTTTTTGTTTCACCTAAATATAAAAAATAAACAATCTGATGTTGAGTGTGTTAACATTTATGGTCTGGTTTACATAATAAAGTGGCAGACCAGCTTGATTTATTAAGATATTCCAAACAGCAAGAAAAGCCACAGAGGTGGGAATATAAACCACTGTACACAAACATCTTGTGTGCGTGTGCACACAGAGACACACATTCACACACACATATACATTTCTTTTGAATGAATCTTAAAGAGGACATTGCACTTGCAACTAAAATTCCATTGAACAATGATCTGAGTCTTTAAGCTTCTATTAACAATCAAAGTTCCATTCTTCTCCTTCCTCATTTCAGCTTGCCTTTTTGTGCACTAAGAATGATACAGTCCCTCAATCTTCCTCATTCTTTTCCAGCATAATTTTCCCCCCTTTTGACTAATATTATTAGTCAAAGTACATGCGTAAGTGATGGAGGTTTGGAATTACCTGGCAATGGCAAATTCTATAGATACTGTGAGCTAAATTTTTTCTGAGATAAGCATGAAGAGTTACAGCTGCCATCAACAAAAGATATGGAGACAGTGCAAGAGAGGAAATGTACCCTAGTCATATTATTATTATTATTATTACTATTACTATTATTATTATTGAGACAGAGTCTCGCACTGTCGCCCAGGCTGGAGTGCAATGGCACGATCTCGGCTCACTCCACCTCTGCCTCCCGGGTTCAAGCGATTCTCCTGCCTCAGCCTCCAGGATAGCTGGGATTACAGGCGCACACCACCACACCCGGCTAATTTTTTGTATTTTTAGTAGAGACGGGGTTTCACTATGTTGGCCAGGCTGGTCTCGAACTCCTTGACCTTGTGATCCACCCGCCTCAGCCTCCCCAAGTGTCGGAATTACAGGCATGAGCCACCGTGCCTGGCCTCTTAGTCATATTTTTATAGTGAACATACATTACAAAGTAATAGGATAGCTCCCTGTGAAGAATGGTTAACACCAACTTGAGTATAGTCACTGCTCTTCCACTGATTTGGATTACGACCTTAGAAAAGTCATGGAACTGCTTTGACTCAACTTCTCAGATGCTACATTGGCAGAAATGTCATCTGACATTTTCCTATCAGGAACACAATGAATATTACAGAAATAATGTGAGTAAAGACATTTTGGATTTCAGAGTCAAAAGAATGATATACTCATCCAATGTTCACATACACTTTGTGTCATGAAGTGGATAGACACCAGTCTATCTATCATGACTTAAGAAACAGGGAACATTTTACTTCACAGGCTAAAAGAAACTAGCATTTTTAGTAATTCAAGTCTTTCTGTGCAGTATTTATATTTAGTGAGAACTGTCCTCTCCCCTTGACCACAAACATATGTTAAAATATTTAATCCACCAATCTCAAAATCAGTAGTCATCAGTTCACAAGTAAACAAACCATTACTTTGTGAATGATACAGTATTAACATTACCATTTTGTAAATTTCTTGTATGAAGATCTCCCAATTAACAAAAAAAAAAATTCAAAATTTTAGTTTTTTCTCCCTATTTTGTTGTGCACATTCACTCCAATAGAATATGATATGATTTGGCTCTGTGTCCCCACCCAAGTTTCACCTTGAATTGTAATCCCCACTTTTCAAAGGAGGGGCCTGGTGGGAGGTAACTGGTTCATGGGGGGTGGTTTCCTCCATGCTGTCCTCGTGATAGTGAGGGAGTTCTCACAAGATCTGCTGGTTTAAAAGTGGCAGTTACCCCTGCACTCTCTCACCTGCCAGCATGTAAGACGTGCCTTGCTTCCCCTTCACCTTCCGCCATGGTTGTAAGTTTCCTGAGGCCTCCCCAGCCATGCAGAACTCTGAGTCAATTACATCTCCTTCTCTTATAAATTACCCAGTCTCAAGTAGTATCTTTGTAGCAGTGTGAGAATGGACTAATACAAATAGAATGAGAAAATGTGTAAAACTCATGCACTCAGCTGATGATAATATGCTTGCTGGTACTAGAATACTGCTGAGCAGGTGCTCTGGCCTCAATGTTTGAAGCCCTCCACATGTACATGTTAAAACCCAATCACCAGTGAGATGGCATCTGGAGATGATAAGGCCATGAGAGTGATCCCTCATGAGTGGGAGCAGCGCCCTTGCAAAAGAGGCCCAAAAGACCTGCCTTGCCCCTTCCATCATGTGAGGACACAGAGAGAAGGTGCCGTCTATAAATCAGGAAGGGGCCCTCACCAGGCACCCAATATGCTGCTGTCTTGATCTTGGACTTCCCAGTCTCCAAAACTGTGAGAAATAAATTTCCATCATTTACAGGTTGCCTGGTGTTAAATCTTCAGAGATCCTTGAGAAGATGCTTGCTTTACCAGAACAATGATTTTTTTTTTGACATAACTAGAAAAGCAGACATAGACATGGGAAAACTCCAGACAGGACTGAGGATTCTCTACCAACTTTTCCACTATTAGTCATAAAAAATATACTTATGATTCATTATCTGGTACTTTTTTGAATCCTTGGGAACCCTAAAGAACCAACTGCACTGCCGGTACAGAATTTATCATACATAGATTTTTGTACTCTAAAAACAATTCATAGGCAACAATCAATCAGCACTATGTCAAGGCCTGACAATTCAAAGATGAATCTTTGGAGTACAAAATTTTGAATAAAATGTTGTTCATCTTCACAGTCTAGCATAGTGCCTGGCCCATTTGTGAATGAATAAATGCACACTTGTGGGAATCCAAGATCAAAATGCAGTGTGTATGAGACAGCCCTCGCTGACACTGAAAAAGTCCAGAAAGCTGGGAGAAGCCTGAATCTTGGTGGTGATTCTATCATGACTTTCTTTATGTTCAGATTTTATCAACTCATTTCATGTTCATTCGAGTCAATTTTCTATCCTCAAGAGTCTGCTAATCACTAAAGCACGAATGAAGATGACAAGACATGATCTCTGTCCTCAAAGCACTAACTTCTACTGCAGAAATCACATATGTGACAGGACAGAGTGAGGTGCCTGACATCAATTCAGCACGTGATAAATGTTCACAAGACAGGAAAGACGGGTAATTAGCTACAAGGAAAGGTCGAAAAAAAAAGTGCAGAATAAAAGTACAAGCAACTTGGAGGAAGTAGAAAGAAAGAGTTGAATATTTTTATTTTGACACAAGAAAAAGTAACGAGTAGTAAAACATAAAAGAGCTTTAATTGGAAGAGAATGAAGCCAATATATGTATAAGGAACAGGATGGACAAACATGTGGACATGATACGAGGTTGTGGGACCTCTTGAGGTAAAGGAGCAAACCCCTGAGATGCAATGTAAGGGGCATGGCAGGATGTCACTCCCTCTGGACTCCCTCCAGCTTGCAGACCCACCCTCCAAACCTGCCAGATTGGCGATATCAGAGCTGCCACACCTTGCTCTACGCTGCGTTTCTATTAAAATCACTCTATAAATGCATTAGCTGGTTAAGCAGTCGTATTCTGTATTGCTTTATATTGAATTTGCAGTCAGCTAAAGCCTGCACGTCTGTCTTTCAGCAAATATTGTCAAGCTTGATTACACTTTCATTTTTAAAAATGATTTCTAACCTAGGTGCAGAACCAGAGGCTACTGTTAAATTTTGGTTTTGTTATTGTGATTCATTATTTTAATTTGTCAATTTTTTTTTCATCCTGACTTTGTCATCCTCTGTAACAGCTACTCCTCCATGCACTGAGTAACGACAAAATTTATCATTCTACCACGCATTTTTGAGAGGATCAAAAGATGGGGGCAACGGCACACCGTCAGAGCTTTTCAGCCAGACTGAATAGTGTTCCTCAATCAACATGCTTAAGTGTTGACTTGATGAGCTATTCATTTACATAACTCTTTGGTTACCCAGTCTCTATTTCTCTACCTTCTACACAAGTTCGTGAGGTTTTGGCTGAACTACAGTGACGAAGTCAAAACTCACACCTCACTCCCACCCAATAAATATCGGAGATTATGTTCTGCACATGGCCGTGTTCTCTGGATACAAGCAAAAGTTACATTGAATATTTCTAAGTTGTCTTATAGAGCCATTTATTTATCCTTTAATTCAACCAACATTTATCACATGCACACTTCAGTTCTTTTCAGTCTACCAGAATGACTTTCAGAATCACCTGTAGTGTGCCATAGCCATCTTGTACCAGCTTGCCAGGGCCAACTGTGCACATCTCCTCCCTATGCTCCTGGCAGTGACTCTGACTGGCAGGTTAAATCAGTCTGCTGGGAATATTTACCCCATGGACATCCGCAACTGGTACATATCAAGGATTGTCTTTTTTGTTGAAAAAAAAATGGTTGTTAAACATTTACCAGCACAAAATGGAGAATACTTCTCATCCTCCAAGACTTTGAGCTTTTGACGATTCAAATAGTGTCATCGGCAGATAATGCAAATAGGGTCATCTACAGATTTGGGGGGGAAGAGAAAGAAAAGAATCCTGCCAATACACGAAACATTTGCAGCAGTCTCAGCACAACAGTGAGAAGATATTCATCTTACAGGTAGTGATAAAGCAGCGAAGCTTAGGGAACAGATAAAAGCCACAGAGCTACAGAGCAAATTTGGAAACCATCATCAATCTGTTGATATCAACGCAGTTCTCAGACTGGACAAGACTTAAAATGGATAGTATGTACAAAGGGAAGATCAAAAACCTAAGAACTGAATCTTGTGGGACACCTGCTTTTAAGGAGAGAGACAACAGCACATGAGGAGCCTTTAAAAAAGGAGCAAGAAAAAAAGATCCATGATTCAGGGAGAACCAACGAAACGCCGCTGGTGCTCAAAAAGCAATAGCAGAGCGCAGGAAGGCACTGGACGCCAGAAACTGGGTTTCTCTTTGCCCTGGGAGCCACTGTGTGTCTTAGTTCATGATGCATCCCAATGCAGAACTTTGTTTTCCTGAATGAAAAAGAATCTTCAAATAAAATGGGGATTTAAAGCATTATTATAATTTTAGCCTGCAGGACACATTTGTTTATAATGTATCAACACATCATCAAGTATGATTATCTTTCATAAATTTTAGAATCTATTCTAATTTTTCTCTAATATTAGCAATCCGAAAACAAATCAAACATGTTTGTTTTTCCTTTATCTTCCTTGGCATATCCCTAGTTCATTTAGCATTACTAATAAACTAGCTGTTTTCTTTTCAAAACAGGACTGTTGGAGGAAAAGAGTAGGTAATTAACACAAGTAGTTCTTCCCAATATGCTGTGCTGGAACTACTGAAACTACTCTCCACTGCCACGTTGTCCAAGTAAGTTGGCCTCACCTTCTAGAATTATGGGCGCTCATACAACCTTCATAGGATTTGTAAGTCTTAAGAAAAATCTGACACAAGTGACAGATGTGAAACACGAATAGTCTTTCAGATGGGGACTTAGAAGGCACGTGCAGCTTTCCTTTTCTCTAGAAGCGTGTAATTTGTTTATCACCTGAAGCAGTCAATCTTAGGCCAATAAAAGGTAATAACTATTATCTAATTATCATTTATTTTAAAATATCACATATTAAATATTTTTATAATTCAATTCACTCTCAAGTAATTTCTGCCCTTCTTATTTCTCTGAAATCTAACACCCTCATTCTGAGTTGTTGATGTCAGAGGGAGACCCAGAGGTGGATTGAAAGCAAATTTTATTTCTCTCACTCCGTGTTTTAATGTTTTCCAAGTTTTCTACAGTGCACATTTAGATTGATAATTTCTTAATTATACCTAATTCCAAAAAAAGAAATTAACATTTTTTATCAGATGAGATTTTCATCTTGAGTCATCTTTATATCAATTTGCTTCATTTTAACAAAAATACAGCTAAGAAAAAAATTCATTAATAATAAACTGTTGTTTTAATAAACAATTAAAAGTAAAAATAAGTAAATAATAATAAAAATAAAATAAATTCTATTAATAAACTGAATTTATACGCTAAAGTAACTTGGAAGATATTACTTTAAGATGTTTAGTTAATAAGGATTAAATTTTAATTTCACAGCAAATGTTGGAAGTTTTAAGAAATATAATAGTTAAGGGCAAATACTAAAATGTCATAAACACAAACTGCTCACAAATAGGGATGACTTCATGAAAAATGGGATAAATCATAGGGCCTCTAAAAGCTTATAAGGTCATGTAGAAGAGTGAACATAAAGACTAAATTCTCAGCTTTAGCTGCCGTCTAGGAATGAGTTAGGAAGAGCTTTCAATCACTGTGTCCATTTGTGGGCAAGTGTTTAACTTCGTCCTGAAGCATATTTAACGTATGGAACAAGATTATTTTTCTCTTCTATGATTGATCTCTTCTTTTGCTTGGTTCAAAAATATATCACTCTTTTCTGCCAACAAAACCATTCTTCCAGCAACAGATGTTCTGTCCTAAAGAGAGACTTATGTACCCTGGTATAAATAACAAAGGTGTTAGCTGGAATTAACGGGAGACATTTCCTATTTATACACACACATACACATACACACACATCTTCAGTGATTACTAAGGGAGGGTACAAATTCACTATAAATAAATTTTACATAAACACATGTTTAAGGAACATTGGAAAGTTTGACTAAAAGAAAATTTATCTTCAAATTAATGACTGTTTTGTTCACCCCATATAGAGTTTACATGACTGTTACACACACACAGATTTTAAGAAATTCATTAATCACCAGCTTTGAACTGAATACCCATTTGGAGAAAGCACATGTGTTTCTGGTAGTGATTTTTATAAACACCAAGATGCCTTAACTCCCTCCCATGTTTTGGAATCAGTTATTCCTTTCAAAACTCTCCCCTGGAAAGAAAGCCCCAGGGGCCCGCGGCCCTGCCTGCTCCCTGTGCGCCAGCCTTGGGCTGTGCTCAGGATCGGCCTTCCTGGTCCTGCGGACAGCAGGTCACCGGGTCGCATGCAGTGAGGTGTTCTCTGCTCACTCAGCAGCTCAGCCTTTCCCACAGCTGCTTTGTGACGCTTCCAGGAGGGTACAGGAAAGCTGAATTGCCAACAGCTGTGAGGCCACTGGCTCTAGAATAATGAATCTCCTATCAATTCCGGAGTGAGTCCTGGAGAGTAGAGATTCTAGGAGCAGGGCGGGGTTCTCTTTCAAACACGTTTTTCAAGCTGTTGGGAGGTAACATATTAGAGCATCGTGAGGAAAAGAAACAGACAACAAACAAAATCCAAGAGCTCAACGGAGGGGTTCAGATCCCAGCTCTCCACACCGGCCGGGGGGGCCTTGAGCAAGTCACTTAGCTTGCCGGTTCTCCACTTTTTTTTCTTTTTTAGACGGAGTCTCTCCCTGTCGCCCAAGCTGGAGTGCAGTGGCGCGATCTCGGCTCACTGCAAGCTCCGCCTCCCAGGTTCACGCCATTCTCCTGCCTCAGCCTCCCGAGTAGCTGGGACTGCAGGCACCCTCCACCACGCCCGGCTAATTTTTTTTTTTTTTTTTTTTTTTTCAGTAGAGACGGGGTTTCACCGTGTTATCCAGGTCTTGATCTCCTGACCTCATGATCCGCCCGCCTCGGCCTCCCAAAGTGCTGGGATTACAGGCATGAGCCACCGCGCCCGGCCCACTTTTCCCTCTTATAAATTAGGCATGATGGTGACATTCTCACGCCCCATAGTGCTGTTATGAGCATTTAAGCATTACAATGTGTAAGGGACTTGGAAAAGTGTGTGGCACCGAGACTTTATTAAGGCCAAATAAGAAACAAAGAGGAGTCTTCATTGAGTCTTTCAGGTATGTTCTGTAACTTAATTTTCTGACAAACACATGAAATTGACATTATTACTCCCATTTTGCATGTTAGGAATCTGCGTGGTGGCTCACGCATGTAATCCCAGCACTTTGGGAGGCTGAGGCAGGCGGATCACCTGAGGTCAGGAGTTCGAGACCAGCCTGGCCAATGTGGTGAAACCCTGTCTTTACTAAAAATACAAAAATTAGCCAGGCGTGTTGGCGGGCTTCTGTAATTCCAGCTACTCAGGAGGCTGAGGCGGAGGTTGCAGTGAGCCGAGATCGTGCCATTGGGCTCCTGCCTAGGCGACAAGAGCGAAACTCCATCTAAAAAAAAAAAAAAAAAAAATCTGAGGCTCAAGAGGCTAACCGAATTGCCAGGCATAAGCCGTTTAACTGGCCCACAGCTGTCTGTAGTAGAGAGCACGTTGTCTGCAGCCCTTGTTAAATAATGCTTGACGAATGCCCAGAAAAACAACTCCCAGACTACTAATCGAAATATTCACCAAGGTACTTGTTCATTTATATTCCATGTTACTCCCGAATGGACTTGGGGAGGCTGATAAAAATGACAAACAATCACAAATAGTTGAAGAGGAGGAAACGATTTGCAATATTTTAAGATGTCACCATCCAGAACTAAATCAATGATTCTTAATATTTTGTGGGTCATGAACACCTGGAGATTCTGATGGAATTATGAATCTTATCTTTAGAAAAATGAACATATCATAACCTTTCATAAATACTCAAAAGTCTAACAGATACCATGCTCATCCTAAGAGTCCGTGATCACTCTTGGCTCTAAACTCTTTTGGAGTCTTATCAAGAAAGAAAAGAGAAACTGATAAACAGAAATGTCACTAATGGCATATCTTGTAATTGTGGAAATACAGTAACCGTTCTGGAACTCTGCTACCCTAAGCAAGCATGGGAAAGGAGGGCATTCATTAGCAGTTGGGAAACAAAGGAGAAAAGTTGTTAAGACATCTGAAACTAGACATTAATTCTGAGTGAGCAAAATTAACAGAAATGCATGTGAATATGTGTATGTACAAACAGGTATCTATATCTGCATTTATATTCTACCTGTCTATCATACATACGTATGTATCTGATTCAAAAGGAGAAGAATTGGAGGAAATCTCAAATATTTGTTATATGAGGAAGTATGGATACAAAAAGAAACTGAAAACTATATTGTTGGAGAGAAGATTGAGTAAGTTTTTTTTTCTTAAAAAAAAGGCATTGAAGAGAGAACAGAATAAACATGAACAAGAGATTGCATTTCTTATCTTTTCTCCATGATTATTGAGAATGGTGACGAAAAACAGAGAGTGAGATGACAATCCAATATAAAGAAGTCATTGGTGTGAAAAAGGGAATAATGTACCTGGAGGAGACTTTTGTAAAATTAGAGGAGTTTGTTCCAAAGCCAGATTATCAGTTGGTGGATACGTTATAAAGATAATTAAGACAATTTTAGGGTTCTCATCAATTTTGTATTATTATGATCTGAGATTATACTCCTGAAACAGAATTTGTTAAAGTCCTGGGTCAACAGACTACAGTCTTTCTAACTTTTAAATAGTCATTCAGACTTACATGGCTTTCAAAACTAGCCTTTAGGAATATAAAACCTACATAAGAGCTTGTTCAATGCATTGTCCCAGAGATATTGGTGAAATCAGTACATAAACTTGAGACTTTGACAATAATTTATACATCTTTTAAACAATCTATTGACTTTATTAACATTCTTAATGTTTTCAGGAGTACTGTGAGAGCACCAAGTTTTCTATCTTTATATACATTATCTGCCCCATTATAATAGCCACTTCACACTAGTCATCTATATGTATATAATTGAATTGTATTTAATTCTAAAACACATAGTAACTACTACATATAAAGAAAGCATTTTATGGAACAATTTTATCAAACTAAAGATTAAAAAGAAAAGAAAATAATTGTTTACCAACAGAAGCAAAAATTTGCCAAATAAAAATTATCACACATTTATTAATATGTTTGCATTGCATTCTTAACTCTAGTTTGTAAGTTCCATTCATGAAAACAGAAAGCACAGCAGTTTTATTTACCTGTTTTCACAGCAGAAGCACAGTTCTTGCCACACAGCATCAGATGTATAGAATGGAGTAATTAAAAACTGAATATAGAGTTTTGCAATATTTATTTACCTAACAAATACTGATTAAGCATATACCATATACCAGGTGCAGTTCTAAACCTAAGGTAGAACAGTGACTAAAACAGGCAATCCTTGATCATATGGAATTTATATTCTAGTGGAAGAATTAATATACTGGTATTTCTCATCCCTGTGGTATGGGGGGAGAATATTTATTCCCAAAAGATAGTGATGGAAGATTTCTTAGAATTAAGGACAAGTTGTTAAAATTCACTTTTCAATTTTTAATTGAGTCATCTCTATAAGGCAGAGTCATATAATATTGGAATTACCACAGTGCTTTCCAGTCCTTAGGCATTTTGACACATCTGAAGAACCTGACTTAGGGGCAGGCCCAGCAATCTGTGTTTTAATAAGCCCTCCAGGTGATTCTGACGCACATGAGAATATAAGAATAACAGTTCCAAATCAATGCCACATAAATTTAACCGCATCTTAGAATCACCTTGGGGAGATTTTAAAATGCCCATACCTGGGTCTCACGCGCAGACATTCTGATTTAATTAGCCAAGAGTGGAGCCTGAACATAAGGAATTTTTGAAGTCCCCAGGTGATTCTTCTGTGCATCCATATTTAAAAGCTACTGCTGTACAACATCATCAGGATTTGCTACCTAACTGGTGTGTCTGTCCTTACTATTATTTCGCTGTGAAATTTCACCTATACTTTATCTCCATTCTTATTCATACAATAATGATTCCCTGGTCTATAAATCTTCCCCACATTGTAGGGTCTTTATGAGAATGCTTCTACCAGCATGTATCGCAGATACGTCAGGTTGAACACATTCAAAACTAAACATGTCTCCCTGCAATATGCTCCCTCCCCAGAGGCTGTATGGGGCACCGTTGGTGAGTTCAGGCTCTGGACAGAGCTGCCTCACTCCTCAGCTCCAGAGACAACGTTCACGTCACCATCTCTGTGGATGGCACCTCTGGTGCCGGCTGCGCTGAGACAATCTGAAGCATGGGGGCTCTGCCCTGTTCTGCTGGGTTTGAACAGTGCAGGACAAAGGGGAACTGACTTAAACTCTTGTGCCTCAGTTTCCTCCCCTTTGAAATGGAAATAATAAAACCTACTGCTAGGGTTATGCTGATGATCAAAAGAACTGATTCATGTGGAACAGCACTGGCATGGAGCAAACAATCAACTGTAAACAGATGTGGTGGAAATAGATCAGAGCCATTGTTAAAAGTAAGAAAGTGAAAGGCCCAAGATATTGTCAGGGCAGTAGTTATCACCTCCTTAGACTAATTCTACCACAATTTACAAAAGCCATTGCCTATCCGTTCCTTTTTTTTACTTTCTTTATTCATTCAATAATTGCTTTGAGCTCATCTCCCTAATTTTTCTGTATGCATCTTCCCCTCCTTTCTCTTGCCACAGAGATATTTCAGGACTTACGTTTTCTTCTTTAATTGAAACGGTGGCTTCTGTTCTGATCTATCTATGTCCACCCCATCTGCTTGCAATCTTTCCCTCAGATTGCCAGCAGAGAATCCCTCTTAAGAGCAAATAACACTCAAAATAAAACACCCATCAGATTCCTTCTTTGACTAAAATACATCCACATCTCCCAGCTGCCTGCAGTTAGAGCCCCATCCTTTATAAAGCCAGGGTGACCTGTAACCACATGTGACTAATCACACAGGGTCACCATTGTTGTCTTCCTTGTCGGCCTCAGCATTAGATCATTTGCATCTTGAAGAGAGTGGTTGCATCTCTTTCATCTCTAAAGTCTCAGTGACTGAACAGTGTCTTGTGTACAGAGGTGTTCCGTAAATTCTTGAATGAATGGAAGAAAAGAAGATTCACATGCTGGCTGGCTGGAGGAATGGAGGATGGTGGAGTCATAATACAGTTTAATGTGGCCAGGCATCATGGTGAATGCCTGTAATTCCAGCATTTGGGGAGGCTGAGGAGGGAGGATCTCTTGAGCCCAGGAGTTCAAGACCAACCTGGGCAACATAGCAAGACCCTGTCTTTACAAAAAGTACAAAAAATTACGTGATGAATGCCTGTAGTCCCAACTACTCCGGAGGCTAAAGCATGAGGATTGCTTGAGCCCAGGGAATTCAAGGCTGCAGTGAGGTATGATTGTGTACTGCACTCTGGCCTGAATGACAAAGCGAGATGCTGTCTTTAACAACAAAAACAAAAATATGGTTTAATGTAAACTATTGCTCATATTTTAATGCTATTAATTACCAGAAATATCATATATAAGAAATAACATTAGCAGAAACATAATTGACTACATTGAAAGCATACGGAGTATATATTGTGGTCAGATAAAATAAAATAAAGAAATTATCTTGTCTGTTCCACTGTTCAGAAAACAGGATCAATTAATCACTCAGATGGATACATAGATAGATCCAAGGGTAAATGAGCTAAAATATTCTTATTATTAGGAAAATCAGGTTTAATTCTGGCCTAATGGGAAGCCTCTAATTTTCCTGAGTGAATAGCATTATACTGTTTTATAAGCCTGTCTTTCAATATGTGTAAAGAATATAATTAAAAAGAAATGAAAGTTTTCTTTGTGTTATCAATTCAGAAATGATTCAGCCAGTTCTGTGCTATTGTGTTTTTTTTCTTTGTCCATTTCCCTGTAAAGCTATCTTAAGATATTTTATTGATATTTCCAGATTATTCATTTCAGGAAGTTTAGGACTTCATTTCAAGAAGTTTAGGACATCTTGACTCATCCTGGGGAGGCTGAAATTATGGAAAAAGTAAAATACAGTTCCACTGGCTCAATTTCTCTAGTGTGGTGAAATCACATCAAGCTCTCCCTGAGCAGACCTGGCCACAGAAGGCACACTGAGGGCTGCAGGAGGCATCCTCCTGCATATGGCTGAATTTTACCTCCTGCAGTTTTTACCAGTCGTCAGTTCTTGCAAGGCTGACGAACATCATATTGGGAGTGGCTACAGTCATGGAGTTTTCACTGCTGCCTCATGACCCTGCCTTTCCTACCTCCACTTTGAACCTAAAAATAACTTTGGAGAAGAGGAATAAATTACAGAAGTAATTTATAAATCTAGACTTTGGTTGCAAAATCCGTCCTGGACTTTCGATTCTGCATATAAACACTGCTGGTTAAAGTAGAACGTCCGAACCCACTCACAGAGACCATTCACATCGAAAACAGGCAAAGGCCCGTGTTACATGAGGGTGTTCACGTAATATGACTATGGTTCTGGGAGTACTTTGCAAGGTGGATTTCATAGTCATATCCTGTGTGGTATTCACAATACTTAACAGTAAGTGTGACATGGCTACTGACCACTCACAGACTCACGATCCACCAGCATAAACTTGAGCTGTAAACAACTATAGCTACAAGATGCAAATCAGTGCACGATCAGCTGTGTTTCTATCCAATTCCTGGATTAGCGGTTTTAAACTCTGCTGCACGTTAGAATCATCTGGGAACTTTAGATGATAATGATGTGCCAATGTATGTTCATTGATCGTAACAAATATGCCGCTCTGGTGTAAGATGTTGAGAGAGGCTGCACATGTTTGAGGGCGGGGTCAGATATGCAAATTCTGTGTACTTTCTGCCCAGCTTTGCTGTGGATTTCAAACTGCTCTTAAAAAAATGAAGACTATTAAAAAGAAAAGGACTGGTTATATTTGGACTTAATATTGGTTGTGACATGGATATGGGATTTTGGAGAGTGCTCAAGTAATTCTATAAGGCATAAAAATTTTAGAACTTTGTGTTGGATGAATTGAATTGTTAACACTATTAGGCTTCTTTTTAACTGCAGAGGGATGCCAATCATCATCATGCTTTACTGGTTTCACAGTTTAAAAAACACAGGTGAGTATTGATACAGGACGTGCAATTGCAGTCAATATTCAAATGTATAGCTCAAGAGTGTGCACCTTCAAATTCTAAGTTTATTCCAGACCTTGAAGAGTTAACTGATGCATCGCTAAGTCAATCAATTTCCTTCTCTGTCCTATCTGCCTTTGTAACAAAAGGAAATTCACATAAATTGAATATGCTTTCTTATAGGTTTCCCGTCATTCAATGTGTTTAGCTAAGGTTCTAGTCCAGAAAATTTCTCCATTGGTTGGAAAGTTGAACTTGACTTTTTGCATTTCTAAAAATGCTCAAATTCTATGACAGATATTTTTTTCTTAATGATACCTAAAGTTTAAAGTAAAAAATCAAAACTGACAAACGAGAAAATAAAATACTATGCATGGTGAAAAAATAAATAAGTTTAAATGTGTTACGCTACACTAAAATAAACAGTACAGTTGGAAAAGATTAATTCATTAAGTTGAATGAAATACAGGTAAAAATAGCAAAGTTCTCATCTTTGAAGAAAAATAATAAATGCAATTACTTCAATACTTGGTATGTTTATGAAAATACAATTTATATCCTATTGATGTATCATCTAAAAATAAATAATAACAATTGCTATCAAGACTGAAATATTGTAGAAAGGAGAATTACTTCTCCAAAAGCTATGGAAAAGTCAGAATTCATAGTGTGATTACAAACTCAGTAAGTGCCCAATAAATATTTGCTGAAGATTTAAGAATGATAACAGGGTGACTTGAGATATACCAGTGTTAACCGCTAACAGGAATGAAATGAGTACACATAACAATAGTTTTTTTTTTTTTCTGTTCCTGACTATATAGTGTAGGAAATTTCAATAAAATAGCAAGTGTTTCCTAACCTAGAGAGAGTTTATTTCTACTGCCTTTTTTGAAGGCTCATTCATTTGTAGCTTTTATTCTTAACAAAGAGAACTGTACACTGACACAACTGACTTTCTAAAAAGTTAGAAAAGAATAATGGGCGATGTGAATACAACAAAAATTGCAAGGTACCTGCAGTCAATAGTATCAATAATGAAGAGGTGCAATGGTGACTGTATTAAAGAGCTGGGTGATTTGAATTATTAACAATCCACAAGTCTTGCCAATTCAAGGTGCAATTGCTCATGAGAAATGCACTTATATTCCTCCCACATTAAGATCCTCACTTTTGTATATATTTATAAAGCTGCTGTATGTGAGGTACAGAAATGTCAAGGAATCCTATTGGATCTGTGAAATATTTTAGCCATAATTTACAAATGCGGCGAATCCTGTGTCTAAACTTCTCCAGCTATCTCCTGTCCCAGCATGCCCCATCCCATTTTACTATACATAATCTGTCATTCTGCCCCTCTTCTTTCTTCTTTTTTCTGTGCCCTTCATTCCACCCCAACACACACACACACACATGATTTGTAACCTAGAAGTCGATAATATTTGTCACGTTCAGAACTGTGGTATTTAGACAACTCCATTCATGTCCTGCCACAAACTGGGAAGAGGTTGACTAATATTTGCACTTTCTTGGGCATTAATAATTATGAAAGGGTACACAGAAAAATGCAGATCAATTATTAAATGATTGATGAAGACAAAATAAAAACTTACTTTGGTATCATGAGATATGTCCAATTGTTCCATGCTTCTCATGAAATCATATTGAAGAGAGAAAACCAAGTCTCCTTTGCTCTTTCTCTGAGAGGATAGGGATTATCCATTACCCCAGAGGGCTTCAGCAAATATAATTCACTTTCTACCAGCAGTTCCATCTCTTTCTATTCATTTCACTTTTGCAAATGGATTAATAAAGTTAAATAAAACATTTTTTTTTAGGCCAAGCTCATCAAACTAGGCAAACTATAGCCTGTGGGCCCAAAGGAACCAGTGGCCCATCTTTCTGTTCTGCCCTCAAGCTAAGAATGGCTGATACAGATGAACATTTACAGTTGATTTGTGATGGGAACACTAACTTTAACTCCAGTGAAGAAAACGATATTCCCCTTAAGAAAAGAATCCCATTCTTCCATAAGACCTGCATTACAAAAATGTGTGCTCTATCATTATATTCTGAATTTCATCAATGAAAACTGCATGCAGATATGTTTCCTTGCTTGTTCTGTAAGGACCTGCAAAACATCCCTGATGCTGCCCTTGGCCAACAAAGCCTAAACTATTTCCTCTCTGGCACTTGACAGAGTTTGCGGAGCTGTGATTTAGATAACCAGTATTTTCTTGGAAGGTAAAACCAGTATTTCAAAAGAGCAGGCCTCCCCAAAATACATGTGGAAAACGATGCTGATGCCCCTGCCCGCCGCCCCCTAAAATCCCACTCTGCCCCCGCTTCCTCCCTCCTGGCGTCTAAAGCAGGCTGGCAGGCAGGTCTCATCTGCGTCCTGACACTCAGATAATTGCTCTACTCTCCCCCACACAGTAACTCTCTCATTCCCATCAGTAAAAACCTCAGTCCCCTGCAACAGTCAGAACTCCCAGAACCCCTGCCTGCCTCAGGCTGTGCTCCCTGCCTCTCTGCCCGCCCACCCTGTGCCTCCCTGCCTTCCAAGGTGGAGGTGGGGTTGGGGAAGAAAAGGAAAAAAGGGAAAAGTCATTATTTAGCAGTCCCTGGTGCAATCAAGCAGTTTCCAGAGGCAGCAACAAATGGCAAGTAACTCTCTGGTGTGTTTGAGGGGTTTGTCCGAGGCTAACCCCTATTTCCAGGAATCTCTCTCCTGAAGTCCCCTTAAATCACATCACTATGTTTTCACCTACCTGCAGCCATGCCCTTCCTTCTTTCAGCCCTGCCGTGCTGAGCTCCTCTTGGGGATGGATGGGAGGCACCCCCAGTCTGTCTGAGGACACCACCTAAGCCAGCCACTTCCCAGAGGCGGACTCTCCTGGAGGCATGGACACCCTCAGCAGCTCTAGCGGGGAGCCCTTTTGATAGAAGTGGTTCAGACACTTTTGCACTGTGCCCCTAAGCTGCAGGGACCCAAACCAAGCCTTCCAACTGGTGCATGCTCAGTCTCAAACACACAGAGCTTGTCTCATCTTGCGACACCTCCATTGCTGCTCTCCTGCAGGGACAGTCCACTCTGTCTTTCAAAGCCTGGTGGTGTTTGCATTCTTCGCTCTATAGCAATTCCACTCACACAAGTCTGCATCATGTTATTCCATTTATTCTTTATTTGTTTACTTGTTTATTATTTATCTCTCTGTTATGGGCCAAATTTGTGTCCCTGAAAAATTCATATGCTCTCACACCCAGTACCTCAGACTGTGACTGTGTTTGGAGATAGGCCCTTTAGAGAGGTAATTGGGGTAAAATGAGGTCATATGTGTAGCCCCCCTTCCAATACGACTGGTGTCCTTCTATGAAGAGATTAGCACACACAGGCACATGGACATACACTCATAGAGGGAGGACCATGTGAAGACACAAGGGGAAGACAGCCATCCACAAGTCCAAGAGAGAGGCCTCAGATGAAGCAACCCTGCTGACACCTTGATCTCAAACTTCCGGCCTCCAGAATTGTAAAAAATAAAATTCTGTTATTTAAACCACCCAGTCTGCAGTGCTATGGCAGCCCTAGCAACCAATTATACTTCCCCATTAGAATTTAAGCTCCACAAAGCGTGCAGTTTGGGCGCCTGGGGCAGAGTTGAATGGATGGATGGCTGAAGGTAGCCCTGCATCTATATGTCCTAACGTGAATTTTTCTGGAGAACTTGCAGAATCACAGTGATGACAACAGTAGTCTTGATATCCCTAAATGCTAACTTTTGGGTTTTGTGCATTTATTGTTTCCATTTTTTTAAAAGAAATACTGAGTTATGTATCGGTTTTACCATCTCGTGTTGCAAATGCAAAGTTAAACTGCAGATGAATAACAAGATTTGCACAAGTTCATATAATTAAGTACCAACACAGGTAGTACTAGAATCTGGAGGTCTTGACTTTGATTCTAGAGACATTCCTCTAGCCCTTTCTTGTCCCTCTTTGGCTTTACAAGTAGAAGAAAAAAAGTGGTTAGTAAAGATTGCTGAAGCATTAAGAATTTTGTAATGTACACTTTGACCAGTCGTAATTCAGCACAGATAAGAATATCGGTTCAAACTCTGCATCCGAGTATTTGAGGACCTCCATGCTGTGGCCCCACCAGCTGGCCAGCTTTGTTTCTCACCATCTCAGTATTTTCCAAATCAGGACATCAGCACACTTGACTCCTTGCTCCCTCCTCAAGCACGAGCTGAGCTCTGTCCAGCCAGCCCTTTCTCTTCCAACAGCTGCGATGCCCTTCTCAGGCTGCTCGCTGGCCTTCAGGCCTCTCAGATTGCTCCTTCATGAAGCCCCCACCATGGTTCCCCTGTGATGTCAGGGCCTCTCCACTCCTGCACTTCCTGGTGGGGCTGCTCCCACGATGTTTTAGGATTCGTTTACATGATTTGCATTCATCATATGTGTTCAAGTAACTTTTTCTTGCCTCTTAAACCAAGAGAGAAGCTCTAGGAGATCATGGACTTGTCTCCTATTTCTTTGTCTTCACAACTCTGCCTGGTATTATGACTCACCTCTCAGTGACCAACGAACTGGCTGCTTCGTTGCAGTTCTACTCACATGTCAGTGACACATGTTATTGTGTTGGTATGTGGTGCCGGATGATAATCCTCAGTCTCTCCATTGTGGTCACTGTGCATAGAATTAGAATCCAAATCGTTATCATTTTCAGTGGTTGCTATCGATGATGATATTTGACTGGCATCTTCTAAATGAGAAGACTGTTAAAGTCAGACTAAAAATACAAATATGTTTTGAGGCTAAGATAATAATGATGAGAAATTGAGAGATATAATTTCTGATAGAATCATTAGGGGTGACATGAAAAATGAACTTGATCTTATCAAGATAAATATTTTTCCAATATAGTGATCGGATCATGGGTAATTAGATCGATTATTCCTATATGTTTACACACAATGACTCCCCTAAACACTCATCCATCTCAGTTTTATAAATACAATTTTAAATGGCTTTGGATTAGTTCTTTTAGCCTCCGAGCAGTGACAAATAAATCATGAGATGTTCCTATGAGCTACAGGCATTTTATAATCACCTCCAAGCAATTTCTTATAATGTTGCTGTTATTTTTATGTCATCATTGAGCCAGATTCTTATTCTTGCTGAATTACTTGGAGAATTCTAATCTTTATTATCATAAAAAAGAAAGCTTTGCTGATTTCCTAGTAATTTGTCTTTAAGATATTTCCCTAGGTTGTGTTATGCAGAAAAGTAATTATTGTGCATATTATTTAAATTTAATTTAAATCCTTACTTCATGTTGACATTATAACTTGAAAAGGCAGTTGAAATAAAGAAAAATGTAATTCCTTTCCCTGTGAAGTGTAAAATTTAGCTATATTGACTTGAAATCTTAACTGTCTCTGCTTCTGGATGTTTTCATTCCAGACTGCATAGATATGGATAAGGAATAATTTTAAATCTGCTCGTAATCAACTCTTTTCCTTTCCATTCACAGTGATGTCATTTTTATCACTGAGGTAGAGGGAATCTTCCAGTAGATATCCTGGGATACAGACGAGATGGGTCATGATCAACAAAACCATAAAAACCTAAACAATCTGTGTCAAGTGCAACTTTGTCATGATCAACAAAACCATAAAAAACCTAAACAACCTATGTAAAGAGCAGCTACTTGGATCCCAAGGAAGAAGTGAATGTAACATGCTCCACTGTTTTTATGAACATCTGAACCTGAGCTCCAATAGCCACCTCTTGTTATCTCCTATGGGCGGCCACTGCCCTTAATAGGGTTTGAGTTCACTGGGTAGAACTATGAGGAAAGAGAAAGGAGTTTCAAATATGGGGGTATGGGTGATACAGTAAATAGAGATTTGAATTTGATTATGTGAGTAGTATATTTGGAGAAAAATTCTTTCTCAAGCCTTATCAACTTTACAGCTCATCTTTTTTTTTTTCTGATGAGCTTTTTTATATATACACAGTAAGTCCTCACTTAACTCAATGGCTCACAGACCAACATATACAACCTAAAGCTATATAACACAGAAAAAATAACAGTGAGAATCTCTGTGATCCTGGACTAGGAGAAGATTTCTCCAATATGACACTAAACTCTCAATTAGTTAGAACAAATTGATAAACTGGGTAGCATTTAAATTACTTATGGTCTTCAAAAGACACTGCTAAGAGCATGAAAAGACAAGCTACAGGCTGAAAAAAAATTTTGTACATGATGCCTTTGAAAAAAGAACATAAAAAATTCTCAAAATTTAATAATAAAATCACTGAGTAAATAAATATGAGGAGATTTTAAAAGACACTACATTGAAAAAGATACATGCATATCAGTTAAGCACATGGAAAGATGCTTGGCCGGGTGCGTGGCTCAGGCCTGGAATCCCAGCACTTTGGGAGGCCGAGGCGGGTGGATCACGAGGTCAAGAGATCGAGACCGTCCTGGCTAACACGGTGAAACCCCGTCTCTACTCAAAATACAAAAAAATTAGCCGGGCGTGGTGGCGGGCGTCTGTAGTCCCAGCTACTCGGGAGGCTGAGGCAGGAGAATGGCGTGAACCGGGGAGGCAGAGCTTGCAGTGAGCCGAGATCGTGCCACTGCACTCCAGCCTGGGCGACAGAGCGAGACTCTGTCTCAAAAAAAAAAAAAAAAAAAAAAAAGAAAAACAGAAAAGAAAAGAAAAGATGCTTAGCATCGTAAGTCATTATGGAAATGCAAATCAACACCATAATGAAAAGGCACGACATGTATATTAGAATGCCTAAAATGAGTGACTGACAATAAACATGTGAATAAAATTGGGGAGGACCCACAACTCTTGTGCACTGCAGTAGAGGTGTAAAATGATACAACTACTGTGGAAAACAGTTTAGCGATTTCTTAAATAGGTAAACGTGCGCCAACCATACAATCTAGCCATTTAACTCCTAAGTATTTACTAAAAAGAAATGATGAATTTGTCCATATGGAAAGTGTACACTAATGTTCACAGCAGCTTTATTTGTAATAGTCAGAAACGGGAAACAGTCCAAATGGCCATCACAGGTGAATGAATAAACAAATTTGCTATATCCATACAACGCTATACCATATAGCAATAAAAAAAAAATATATTGACACATGCTACAACATGAATATTCTCAAAAATAATTACACTTACTGAAAGAAGCCAGATCAAAACAAAGTACACATTGCATGATTGCATTTATATCAAATTATAGGGAATGCAAACCAATGTATAGTGACAGAAGGGAGATCAGTGGTTGCCTGAGGACAGGAAGGAGAAATAGGAATTATCAAAGGTCAGGAAGAAAGTTTTGTGGGTGGTGGATATATTCATTTTCTTGATTGTGGTGAAGGTTTCATGGTGGTATACGTATGCCTAAACATCAATCTGTATATATAGCAAATATGTACAGTTTATTTTATATCAAGTACACCTAAATAATGCTGTTTGAAAGCACAAAGTAAAGAATATGTGTATGTACTGACTTGGAGGGCATGCTAAGATATGTTAAATGAAAAGTTTCATACAGGAGTGTATATAGGGTGCTATATTTGGCATAAAAAAGAAAGGAAAATAAGAATGTTTGTTTGTATTTCTTGATTTTGCATAAAGGACAAGCAAAAAGTAATGAAACAATTATTGATGCAGAGTGAGTGGGGACAGAAATGGGAGTGAGAATTTTCAGTGTGTGACTTCTTGTTTCATTTTAATTTTTACCATGTAAATATGCTATTTCAAAACAGTATAATCAAAATATTGCTACAACTCAAATATCTATCAACTGATGATTGGATAAATAAAAGGTAATATAACCATTCAATGAGTGATCATTCAAAAATAAAAAGATGCCGGGTGCAGTGGCTCATGCCTGTAATCCCAGCACTTTGGGAGGCCATGGTGGGTAAATTACCTGAGGTCAGGAGTTTGAGACCAGCCTGGCCAACATGGCAAAACCCCGTGTCTACTAAAAATACAAAACTTAGCTGGGTGTGGTGGCACATGCCTACAGTTCCGGCTACTCAGGAGGCTGAGGCATAAGAATCGCTTGAACCTCGGAGGCAGAGGTTGCAGTGGGCCAAGATCATGCCACTGCACTCCAGCCTGGGAGACAGAGCAAAACTCTGTCTCAAAAAAAAATAAAAATAAAAATAAAAATAAATAAAGTACTGTTACCTGCTACAACATGGATGAACCTTGAAAACATTATACTAAGTGAAAAGAAGCCAGTCACAAATGGCCACATATTGTATGATTCAATTCATATGCAATGTCCAGAATAGGCAAATCCATAGAGACAGAAATTAGATCAGTGATGGCCACGTGTTCAAAGGGGATTGGCATAACTGCAAATAAATTTGAAGTTCGTTTTTAAAGTGATAAAAATGGTCTATAATTGGGTTGTGGTGATGATTGCATATATCTATAGACGAACTAAAAACCACTGAATCATACGCTTTAAATGGTAAATGGTGTATTGTGTGGATTGTAATCTGAATAAGGTTGTTAAAAATGCTGTTTCATAAATACTCACTGAAATTCACATTCTATTTCGAAACTTCTGTGTATATTATTTATTTGTATTTTTTAATAGCCACTCATTGAGGAAAATGGATATTAGAGTCTCTATTTGACAGACACAAAGAAATAATGCATTACTTCTTTCCATATCTAACAGCAAATGAGTCAAGAGTAGAACCATTTGAAAACCTAAACTGATATACTTCCGCCTATGCAGGATCATCAATAACCCCACCCACACTTATATACATGTGCAGTTTCATATGTGGTTCCACCACGGCTCCCACGTACACTGCCGTGAGATAAGCTTTTTCACAAATAGGAACTGACCAGCTGATGGACTCAGAAATTTTTGCCAAACCAACTCCTGCTGACAGGTGTAAAATAATCAAATATTGAATGATCCTTGGAGTGAATGGGAGGTCATTCTAGGGTTCATTTAAGTATATTTGAACTGATCAATTAAGTAGGCAAACTTAATATCATGTGACTTATCAATTAAATGTCCATTCAAGTTTCCTAGTCTGTGTTATGAAAAGAAACTAAAACTTTAAATTCAGATGGGTGGTCTGGAGACAAGACCAGCTGTGCAGAGAAAATGACAGGACAAAAAGACACAAAGTCCAAGGTAGATAAGCCTGTGATGGCAAAAGTTACAGAATCAGGTCAATAAAGTGTCAGCATTTCAGTGCAGAAAAAGTACAAATTAGGAGCTTAGAAATAACTTAACTTGATTAAATTAGAAGGCTACAGGATAAGAAGACCACACACAGCAAGTAAAAAATAAACCTACATCTAATTATTGTTCTTTCAAATTATTTAGAGAATCATTATAATTGGAAACAAAAATTCCATGCTGACAGAGGTGACAGCGTCCTTCAGGAACTGCCACCCTAATGCAAAACCACAGAATTAAATAGAACTTCTATTTATCATCACACTTGAAGACAAGCATGGAGGCAAAAACTTACAACTTGAGAGAATTCAAGAACAAAGCAGAAAATAAGTATAAGTGAAGCCGATCACTTAACCTGAATTTAATAGAGAATAAAAAGCAGACAATTTGCCCCAAAGCTATGCACATTTTAGCCATCTGTAAGTGGTCTTGCTACTACTTTTCCAAGTATTTTACTCTTAATTTAGGCATCTAGTAAAAACTGTGACATTTTCCTGTTTAAAATGAGGGGGAAAACATTCTGAATATTTTAAATGCCTGGATTATGTCTATTTCCGAATCAGCTTCCTTTGCTTTCTTTACACAAATATTAGAATTAAGAAATATATTTATACATAGGGAAGAAGAAAGGAAAAGTTTAGAGTTTCCTTCTTGGATATAAACAAAAAGAAAATCCTTCTCCTTCGCTTCCAGAGCCAAGGGGGACAATGAATATATTGTAATATTTGGAAAAATGTAGCTAACGCTTCTGAACTTGAGAAAATCTGCAAGACTAGACTCCCAGGAATTCGTTGTTGTCTGAACATATGCCTTGGCCAAAGGCCTGCTCTCACCCTAGGTACGTAAATCATTACCAGTTTTAAGAAAAAAAAAAAAAAGCTGTATTTAAAATTCCACTTTTGTTATAATCATGGTGCCACAAAGCCCAAGGCCAATGAATGCTTTTGGAAAAAATGCTCCAGGTAAAGCCATTTCCCAAATACTCTCCTACCCTATGTTCCTCCACATCTGAAAGTTTTCACAATTCAAGCTCTACACATTATATATAGTTGAAGACAATTGATAAACAGCCTGTGAGCATCCTTTACAAATTAGAAACCATGTGAGAAAAGAAAGACTAGTCCAGCCATGAGGTCCTATCAGAGTCAGGTTGGCTGACTGTCCTTCCATCCCCTCCAAAGCCACTTTGGACCTCCTTTGCTCTGACACTTGTCTTTTCCAGCTGCCTCCACATCACGTTCCGTTGGGGCCTCGATCTCGCCCCTCTATCCTTGTCCCATTTCTCACATTACTTAATGTTGCTTTAGAGGAAGCGCTGCAGTGGGAAGGACACACGGTGGAGATAAAAGACCTTTTTCTTCCTTCTCTCCCTCCTGCCCCCACATCTCCTCCAGGGCCATTTCAACAACCCAGCACAATGCTCATAGGAAACAGTATCAAGAATCAGGAAGCCTCTGAGCATTTGCTCTACATTTAAACTAGCACATTAGTCGGTGACAGTCAGGAATGCTGGCAAAACAGACAAGATTTGTGGGGCCAGGAAGGAGAGTCTAGTATTCACACCAACAGCTGTAGCCAGAGGATCAGCATTTGTGTGCATATGCCTCAGTACTCCAAAGGGAGTGTAAATATGGCCAGGTGATGCCTGCCCAGCCAGTGAGCTATGTTAATAGCACAGAAATTCTGAGCTGAGGGAATCTTTTATAAAACCTTCAGAATTGGAGGTATACCAGAGGGGAGCATTATCTTTATTATACAGAACAGTAAGCATGCCTGTTTTTTGCTCCGAGGGAGACACCATCTCTATTTTCCAAGACTGTTCCCTGTACAGACCATTGAAAAGACAGTCAACAATGGGCAGTCAGGGCTTTTCTCAGAAGATGAGCAGAAACCAAGAAGCCCAGGGAGGATGATCTCCCAGCACATCACTGTGCCATTGCCACTAGTGAGAAAACAAGTCCACCCTGGCAAGAATGCCTTTGCCGCCTAGGAGAGCTTCATGGGAATCTGATTGAAAGCAAATAAAGAAATGAATCAAAACAAAGCCCTCTGAAATTTCCCAGGGACCACTGACTGCCCTTAGGGACGGAAAGGGAGGAGGAGCAGGCACCCTGAAGAATGTCTGATCTTCTCGTGAATCTGCACGGACACAATACCTGTCAGCAGCCAAAACTAAAGCAAACCACCTTGGCTTTACTGAACAAGATAAAAAGGAAAAGAAAAAAAAAAGTGGTCATTAAAGTCCTGCAGAGAAAACCAAGAAGTGAGTGGCTTTCTCTGAGGGTTTACAAACTCGGTCTTTCTCCTCCCTTTTCATGGCCTACCCCACCTCTCCAACCCCTTCATGCTGAAGTCCCTGCTTTAAAACAGCACAAGTGATTCCTGGGATTTTAGTCAGCTTTTCCATCACCACTCAGAGAAGGGACGAGGAGGGAGAACACTTGAACTCACAAGCACTGGTGCAACTGCAGCAGAGATGTTTTCAGGTTGGAGGAATGAACACAACCACAAGCAATCACTTCTAAAGGAAGATGTTTCCTAAGCAACTTTTCTGAAAGGTTTTAGAATATAGCCATTTGCTGGTGAATGATTATCTTTATACATCAGGCGAAGACATTTACAGGTTGATTAATCTGGCGGCTTTTTGCAAAGATTTTCCTAAGGTTTTGAATGAACATAGTCACTCATCGTACAAACATCCCACTCTACGGAAAAAAAAAAAAGTAAGTGGCAATCATGCAACAAAATCCAGCTACCAAAAGGAAAAATGTGTATGACACTTTCACACTTTCTCTTTTCCTTTTCTTCTTGTTTCTTTTTTTCTTTTTTTTTGTTTTTGAAACAGTTTCACTCTTGTCGCCCAGGCTGCAGTGCAATGGCGCGATCTTGGCTCACCACAACCTCCGCCTCCCGGTTTCAAGCAATTCTCCTGCCTTAGCCTCCCAAGTAGCTGGGATTACAGGCATGAGCCACCACGCCTGTCTAATTTCATACTTTCAGTAGTAGAGACGGGGTTTCTCCATGTTGGTCAGGCTGGTCTCGAACTCCCGACCTCAGGTGATCCACCCACCTCGGCCTCCCAAAGTGCCGATATTACAGGTGTGAGCCACCGCGCCGGGCGTGTATGACATTTTCAATGTTTACTTACTAATGCTCAGTGGAACGTGCTGAAAAAAAAAAAGGAAAGGAAAGGAAATATCATTTGGTTTCCTTTTCTAAGGCATGAACCTGAAAAGCTTCTTTAAGTACTGTATCTATTCTACAACTGCCAGCAAACATTGTCCCAGGAAACAAGAACTACCAGGTATAGTTTGCAGTAATAGAAAGTGAGGGAGAACTTCTCAACTTTCTCTATAAAGTGAGTAGTGATTGAAATGGGTTACAAACCCATAAACACTTTATACAATGAAGATTAGAAGTTGCAAAAACCAAAACAAACAAAAAAATCCTCCAAAATCTAATGAAATTTCCACTGACCAAGGTCATGATCCACCTAAGAGAGAGCAGCAGTAACCAACTGGTGCGTAGAAACCAAAAGTCAAGCAATTTATAATTCTCAGTCTGCTCTCTGGTTCTGCTAAATTGCAATGCCATGTAGACGAGTAAGTCTAAAAGCTTACATCCTCTTTCCCCCACTTCTGATGGTGGCTAACTTTTTATTTCCTGGGCATGAGTAAATTAGAACACTCTTACCAGTTAGGGTGTTCTCCTCTGGCAAGAAATCTGAATGAACATATGTAGTTTTTTTTCTGGCCAGTATTAGGTTGTGCTTGAGGTTTGAAACCCATTACGGACCTCATGTTATAGGATAAAGTTCTTACTTCTCCATAGATAAGTGGTTGCAAATGGTTGTATCAACAAAGGTAATTCTATCTAGTCCAGGAATCAGATGTGAACTGTTAGAAGCGAGAGGAAGAGGGGAGGGGAGAGAATATGAGTACCCATAGTCCCTGACTTAAATGGTTCAACTTAATGAATTTTCAACTTTTTGATGGTGCAAAAGAGAGACAAATTCAGTAGGAACTATGTTACAAATACCCATAAACCATTTACAACCATTCTGCTTTTCACTTTCATTACAGTACTCAATAAATTACATGAGCCATTCAATACTGTATTATCAAATAGGCTTTGTGTGAGATGATTTTGACCAACTGGAGGCTAATGTAAGTGTTCTGAGCATGTTCAAGGAAGGCGAGGCTGAGCTATGATGTTGAGTAGATCAGGTGTACTCAATGTATTTCTGACATATAATCTTTTAAACTTACGTTTACGAGAAATGTCGCCCCTCTTCATTGAGGAAAATCTGTATTGCTTGCTTTAAAGAATAACAAAACAAGTGACGATTACAGGATATGGAAACCTTGATTGACTTTTCTATGTAGTTTGCTCATTGTAGAACATTACTGATAAATATTAATAAATCTATATTCGTATGGTAATCCCATACACAGTTTGATTTGTTACTTTTTCTGTTTTATAGCTGGTTGATTTCTTAACATCCTATCTTTTTAATCCTAAAGAATAAAAGGAAAATAAAATGGCTAAATACCAGATAGGTTATTTGATGAGGATATATGGAAAATATTACAGACACACAATTTATTTTTAGAAAGAAATCCTCACACTGTCAAACTCAGTTCAGAATAGGCTGTCATCTTTGCTACTTTTCCTGTCACAGGAAGACAAGGTGAGAGTCAGCCCAGACCAGGGGTAGCCTCCTGAGAAGTATTAGCCCAAGCAGCTTAATAAAGGCAAATATTTAAAAGTAAAGTTAATGATGACTCTGTAACAAAGGGTTGAACCCTGATGAACTGCGGGACAGATCGCGCTTTGAAATGATCACTAAATTCCCTAATACCAAGAATATACTCTGGGAAGAGAGAGGGAGAGCTAGTTTTTGGAGTGACATCTGGGGAAAGGGCTCATCAGTCCCTGGAGAGGATGGACTGGGAGCAGCCACACAACTGCAGTGCAGAGTGGCTGTGCTAACTTGACTGTGTAGTTATGCTTAAGGGAATAGATCAATATGTAGACCCATAGGATGAGTTCATTGTCTGCTAATAGTTCTGCTGCCTTCCCAAAGTCCCAAATTTTAGAAGTCTTTTGTATATCAAATATAATTATTTGGAACAGGTACACCTCCCCTAAGGAAACCAACTGATATTGGTGCACAGGACTGCTGCATTCCCTGGAGAATATCAACTTGGCCAAGCTCTTTCCTCTCAGCCTTTGCTACACTGTATACTTGAACCATGCAAGAGAATACACTTACCACAGTCACAACCTGAATGTTTCACGGGGAAGATAAATCTGAGTGCTGAGTATTTTTGTAAACATGCCAAGAGTTCTGACATTGTCTGAATCAAAAGAAACTTTGGTGAATGAGAAAATTAGTAGCTGTTCATAGAGCTGTACCTTATGTGGAAGGTGCATCACACAGAAGATAACAGGAAGAATATACAAACTAATTTAATGTATTTTATTTCTCTAATTTTTCTTTTAAAAACAACAAAAATTCCATTTATTTCTTGTTTCATTTGGTTTTGTTCTTTTCCCTGAAACAGACGTACACTCGATTCCAAACTCCCGTCTGACTTCACTGGCAGGAAACTTCATCCTAGTTATTCCTGGGAATCCCCTCTCAAGGATTTGCTAAGATCCCAGGTTTCCATGCATGGCCAAAGATCTAAAGACCAGTCTTGAAAAGGGTTATGAATCTACCATCCTTATCACCGATCCACAAACTCTCTCACTGGGCCTGGGGCTGGCCCTTAAGCTCTGGCAGCTCTGCCACCTCCACGCCGTGGCTGGGGCACGAGAAGCCTGGGGAATCCAGGAGGCATGTGTCCAGGAACCCAGCTGCTTGCAGCAGCACCCACTTATCTCACACGGGGATGGCCACCCACTGCCTGTACCCAGGGGACTCCCTTTGATGTCTCCCCAGTCTGGAGGAAACACCCCACCCTCTCCTCAAAAGCATTTCTCCCTAATGTCCTCACTTTAATAAATTTTAGCTCTCACAAAAGCTGGAAATATTACTGTTACATCATGAGGTCCAAAACAAAATAAAATAAAATAAAATAAAATAAAATAAAATAGCTAGAGAGAGTTGTTGTGTTTAACCAGTGTTTGTTCTGAAGCCTATAAAAATCTGAGGTAAAATGAAAACCTAAGCCACAAAACGAATCTAGTTGCCTTGAGGGTTTCGAGAAGGGCAGGCAGAAGATGTGCCACACAGAGAAAATGCCAATTAACTTATCGACAAATTATCCCCTCCGTTGTATCCTGCTCTGCTCCTGGCTATGTGACCCACTGATATTATCTGCACCTCCATTTTCTTATTTGGTATAAGTGGAAATTAAAATTCCTCTTCCCTCCTTCTTTGGAATATAATGTCTTTTCCTTGCCTGTCTGTCTGTTGGTTTTATGTACTCCAACTAGATATCTCATTTAAAAAGTTATTACTCAAATCTATAGTTTTACACAGCATTGATAAGTCAAATATTGTATGTAGAGGTGGGGATGGATTGCTGTATACTGCTTTCATAGTTTTGATTATTAACTTCATTCTTGAGCACTTACTATGAGCTGGACACTGTGCTGTCTACACATAAATCATGATCAGACAGTCTTTTGGGGTCATCTTCTATGTTTTCCATTTCAATCTATCCCCAACACATTCATGGAGAACTAGGAATGATCACTGCAAATCTGTTTCTAGAGAGATGATTTAATATCGCGTTATTAACACACAATGAAAAATGAAGTTAAGGCAAGAATTTTTAAAATACGAAAACACGGTTAAAGTTACATCACTCTTTAAGCAGAAGACTGCTTATTTATTAAAGGAAATGTGTCTTCAAGCAGTAGAAAAAGCATGTTTTAAAACACAACTCAATATAAAAGAAATAAATGTATTAAGAAATGTTAAGGTGGAGTTGATAATACGATGCTTGATATTTATAACAAAGTGCATAAAGTGGACATTCTCAAAACTTAAAAATCTGCCCATAATTCTAAGAAGTGAAATGCAGGGTGAGGGAAGAGAAGCAAAAACACCTAATCAAAGAGAGTTAGTGGCAGAAGACTCCTGAAAGCAATTAAGAGAGGAAATTGGGAGATCAAAGATCGAAGAGAGAAAAAGTGCAATGATAGTATGGATGCAAAGGTGGTCTTCCATATGGAGAGAGGGCAAGATGCCGACATGGGGTAGGAAGGAACAGAAAGATGAGATGTCAAACACAGCCCTGGGAAGTCCCGTTACATGGCCCAGCTGCAATAGCAAACACATCAAGAATGAGAGCGCACCAACGAACCAGCAAACATTTTCACTCAGGTAAGCGGAGGCATGGAATTAAAAAGACGAAGGTTCCTACAGATGGGAAGTACAAGAAAAACTAGAGCAGAAGAAAGAAAGAGTCTCATACATTAAAACTTGACAAATTCTTTGCTATTTCAAATAGGTTTGTTTTTGCCTAGGATGTTAGTTTGTAAATGTCCTGGTCCTAAAATAAAGCTATAACATATACAGTGATTAAAATGAGATAGGGTTAAGTGAAATAATACATATTCTGTGCTCATTTTGTTTAAATCATTTTAAAATTATGTGAAATTCCTCCAAAATCTTCTAAAAATTTTGCTTAGAAAGGATGACACATGAAAAAATGCTTGACATTTTCAAGAAAAAAAGGAACATACACTAATCAGAATATTATTGTTATATACATTTATTGTGGAATTTATTTCAAATTAGTTTAAAACTTTTAAGAAAATGTTCTTTTTCTTATAATTCTACAGTATTTTAAGATAACATATCACCTTTTAAATAACTAAGTAATCTGGCCGCGTGCGGTGACTCATCCCAGCACTTCGGGAGGCCGAGGTGGGCGGATCACTTGAGGTCAAGAGTTTGAGACCAGCCTGGCCAACACGGTGAAACCCTGTCTCTACTAAAAATACAAAAATTAGCCAGGCATGGTGGCAGATGCCTGTAATCCCAGCTACTCAGGAGGCTGAGGTAGAAGAATCACTTGAACGTGGGAGGAGGAGCTTGCAATGAGCCGGCAGCATGCCACTGCACTCCAGCCTGGGAGACAGAGTGAGACCCCATCTCAAAAATATAAATAAATAATCACATTTATATATGGTAGATACTCGTTAAAATATTTTTATTATTTTAAAATATTTGATTACTACCTATCCAAGAATAAAACCAAGTCACATAAAAATATATATTGTTTCTATTTCCTCATAAAGTGGTAGACTTTTGAACTTTATTCTGCTTTTCACATAAAGATTTACTAGATTTAAAATATGTTAAAGACAAGAATTTGTCAGGAGTTACATCACTGATTATCAAGAAACTCTCACAATTCATAAACTAGCAATGAAATTGACATATGTTCCCCCCCAGAGACATAATCCATGGAAATATTGAGCATTCTTGATTGAAAACAGTAGAATTAGAATAGGCACATAAGCCAGTATTCTTCACAAATGCAATATCAGCAATCCTTCCATTCTTTTAGAGAACATTATGAAAATTACACAGAAAAAAGAAAAAGAAAATTATAGATAGTCTGGTATGTATATTTTCCAGGATTAGAGAGAGCACTCAATAGAGAAATAGTTCTCAATTTCATTTTACTACTTGTTGCTGTTCATTCAAAAAAGAATTTTCCTAAATCTAATACCTATTTTGAGTAGCTTTACAGTACTCTTTCTTTTTTTTTTTTTTTTTTTTAGAAAGAGTCTTGCTCTGTCACCCAGGCTGGAGTGCAGTGGTGCCATCTCAGCTCACTGCAAGCTCCGCCTCCTGGGTTCACGCCATTCTCTTGCCTCAGCCTCCCGAGTACCTGGGACTACAAGCGCCTACCACCATGCCCAGCTAATTTTTTTTGTATTTTTAGTAGAGACGGGGTTTCACCTTGTTAGCCAGGAGGGTCTCAACCTCCTGACCTTGTGATCCGCCTGCCTCGGCCTCCCTATAGTACTCTTTTAAATAACATTTTTTTTTTCTCAAAGCAAGAATAAAGAACAGCCTTGTAGACTCAGGAATATTGCAAGAGAGTATCGAATGGCAAATCAATAGGGTAGTGACTGCTCAACAGGCAGAATGTGAAGTGAAGGGATTCTGAACACAGCATCAGCATATTGGATATTTTGTAAGATTATTCATACGCATATGCTAAGAAAGGGATGATAAATGTGGGGTCAAATTTTCATTCTTAAGCAGTTATGCTACTGATCTGAAGCTTTTACATAGAGGATGTTTAGAATGACAATTATTTTAAACTGCATCAGAGTTAAAAGTTAAGTGTCCCTGAAAATTCTAAACATACTCAAATGATCTAAGGAATTATTAGCTTCTTCCATAAAATGAGCCTAAGTATTAAATATGTGTCTTGAAGTAATGTATGGGATCAAATATTGATTTAATCTAATAAAGTCAAGTTACACAAAAAATAACCTTCACTATTCTTCCTTCACTTATGTGTTTAAACACACAGGAGAAACTTGCAGGGCTGCTGATACCCATTCTAAGGCACATTCTACAGATAACAGAAGACTTTGTTCACTGGATCTTTTCATTCAGAGTCTTTCATGAGCTGTGAATTCCCTCTAAAAGCACCTATCAGCATGAATAAACTGATAAAAGCAAATGTGTGGAATGCCTTTCACTTAACTAACAGGCATGACTCCAAATTCTGGAACTCACACTGCTTTCATCTGAAACTCTACCCCATGATGATAGCAAACACGATTGGATAGAAGGTCCTTCACTAAAGTTACAAGATCTTTGGACTATTGTGAAGTGATAGCTAATGGAAAGCTTTGTCAGGCATAATCCATTCCTGGACAGTGTTTCCGATGATCTCCTGTGACTGTGGTATTCCCATTTCATACACAAAGTCAGATTAATAAATTCCTTCAGCCTTCTCAGAACATCCATGTATTCATCTGTTCATTCAACAGCTGGCACCCTGAGGAATACCAGGGTGACAAAGTTATACCCTGTGCCTCCAGTAAAGACATCAGGCCTATAGCCAAGTTTATTTAAAAAAAAAAAAGTAGGAAAAACTGATAGAACTGTGGAGAGATATTGACAAATTCACAACAGTTGGATATCACAATTATTGACATATAGAGGACAAAAATATTAGTCAATAGAGAAAAAAATTCTAAAACCTTGATTTAATGAACATACCTAGCACCTTGATCACAGAGAGTATGTATTTTTCTCAAGCACATGTAGAAATTTTTTAAATTGTCACATACTTATAAAAAGTCTCAAAAAAGTCAAAGAATTTATATCATAAAGTAAAAATAACTAACAAAAAAGTAAACTTAAAATTCTCATATGTTTGGGAAATCTAAGATACCTCTAAATAATTGAATAAAAACCAAAATGGAATTTTTTTAATACTGAAAACTCAGCAATAAGGAAACTACATATTAATACTTGTGGAGTTCAGCAAAGCAGTATTTCAAAGAATATTAGATTCTTGCATTTGTACAACTGAAAAGAGATGATAGGATAGATATCTTAATTAACAAGCTAGAAATAGTACAACAGAACCAATTTAAATAAATTAGAAAAAAGAGGCAATACATAAATTATTAAAATTGAAATGAATATACAAGACAGATAACTCACAAAATCAAAAATTGGCTTTTCAAGGAAATAAGTAAACTGCTGGTGAGAATGGCAATCATCAACATGAAGGATGGATAAACACCCCAGGCCATGAATGAAAAGGGAGAGGAAACCACTGATGAAGAGGAGCCTAAGTGAGTAATAAGAGAATACTATGAACAAATCTATGCCAAGAGATTAGAAAAGAGAGTCAACGGACAAGTTTCTAGAGAAATATGATCTTAAAAAAGAGAAAGCCTGAGTTCTAACTTATTTTTTAAAATGTACATAAGTAGTTTAAAATCTTCCCACAAGAAAAACATCTGGCCCAAGTAGATTTATGGGACTTTTCCACTTTTATATAAACTCCTAAAAAAATAGAGAAAGAGGAATGACTCCCAAGCTCACACCATGAGGCTTGTATAACTTTTTTTTTCTTTCTTTCTTTTTTGAGATGGAGTCCTGCTCTGTCATCCAGGCTGGAGTGCAGTGGCACGATCTCGGCTCGCTGCAACCTCTACCTCCTAGGTAGGAGCGATTCTCCTGCCTCAGCCTCCCAAGTAGCTGGGATCATAGGCACCCACCAACATGCTCAGCTAATTTTTGTATTTTTAGTAGAGACAGGGTTTTACCATGTTGGTCAGGCTAGTCTTGAACTCCTGACCTCAAACAATCCACCCTCCTCGGCCTCCCAAAGTGCTGGGATTACAGGTGTGAGCCAGCACACCTGGCTGAGGCTTGTATAACTTTGATCCCCAGGCAGACAGCCTAGGATATAAAAGAAGTTCAGAACAACCTCACTCAGGAATAAGAAGCAAAATTCCTAAATAATGTATTAGCAGACCCTATTCAACCAAGCCATGTTAAAATAAATAAATAAATAATAAATGACAAAGTTGCGTTAATCCCAGGAAAGCAAAAGAGGGGGAAAGTTTAAATAGCAAAAACTTATAATTCACCACATTAAAAAATCCAGGAGAAAAACCACAGACTCATCTCAATAGTTCCAGAAAATATACTTGATAAAATAACATTCATTCCTAACAAAAATCTTAAAACAGAAGATCCTTAGCAAGATGAATACACTTATAAGAAAAGAGAGAGAGAGAGCAAATGTGATTTCTCATGACAACATTTTGAAGCATTCCATTTAAACTTGCCCTATAGTAAAATTAAGACTTCTGATATCAAAAGATACTAGAAATAATATGAAAGACAGGAAATAAACTGAGAGATGGTATTAGCTACACATGTAACAACAACAACAAAAGTTTCCAGAATACATAGTAGAATCTCTCTCAATCCATTTGGGCTACTATAACAAAATCTATTAAATTGGGTAATTTATAAACAACAGAAACGTATTGCTCATACTTCTGGAGGCTGGAAAGTCCAAGATCAAGGCACCAGAAGATTCAGTGTCTGGTGAAGGCCCCGTCTCTGCTTCAGAAATGGTGCCTTCTTGATGCATTTTTACATGATTCAAGGAACAAGTAAAATCCCCTGGTTCTGTTTTGTAAGGGCGCTAATCCTATTCATGAGGGCTCCATCCTCCTGACCTCATCACCTCCTAAATGACACACCTGTTAATATTAATGCAGTGGTAATTAGGTTTCAACGCATGAATTTTGGAGAACGCACATATTCAGATCCCAGCAGAATCATACATATCATTAAGAAGAAAACAATCTTACAGAAATATTGGCAATACACAAAAATGGCCATTCATACAAATGGCCCGAAACCATGTGAAAATATACTCCACCTCATTAGTAATCATCCAAATGTAAATTAAGACCAAGATAAAAATCATATTTTATATCCCTTAGATTGCAAAAATTATGAACTCCGACAATATTAAATTTTGGAGTGTTTGGACCCATCGAAACACTAGCACAGTTTTGTTAGAAGTAAAATTTAGTACACCACCTTTGGAAAACCATGTTGACATTGACTTTTAATATCTGCTTATCCTGGCCAACATGGCGAAACCCTGTCTCTACTAAAAATACAAAAATTAGCCGGGTGCGGTGGCGTGTGTCTGTGGTCCCAGCTACTCAGGAGGAGAATCGCTTGAACCTGGGAGGCGGCAGTTGCAGTGAGCCAAGATCATGCCATTGCACTCCAGCCTGGGCGACAGAGCGAGACTCCATCTCAAGACCAAAAAAAAAAAAATTTTGCTTATCCAACAACCCAGCCTTGGTGGGGTAGAAACAACCCACCAGGTTGTCCTACATGTGTACCTATAACCTAAAGAAATGCTTTGCACATATGAGGAGATAGGTACACAATCTTTATAATTATTTCTGATAACAAAGAAAAAAAGTGGAAATCAACTGCATGTTTATTAACAACAAAATGGATAACCTGTAGTATATTCAAGAAATATAAGCTATTACATTATTTTTAAAAAGTTTTTTAAAAAAGACTTTTTTATGAACTATAATTCTTCTCCTCCTGGAAGTGTTAGCCCTGACCTGCAGATGCAGAGCGATGAGAGGCTCAGCAGGAAACCCACGGGCTTTGCTCATCAAAGTGTAGGCCCAGAACCAGCACTGGATCACCTGGGAGCTTGTTAAAAATGCAAAACCTCTAGCCCCATCCCAGACCTACTGGGTCAGAATCTACATTTTAACAAGATTTATACATACATTAAAACTGGACAAGTATTGTCCTAGAGTCACTGTACTCATTATTCAGTACAGCATCAGCTAGTTAGATCTTCTATTGCATTCAAATATTGTTTTCAGAGATTCTACCATTATTCGCTCAAATGTGCATGAATGCATTAAACACTCCCTGAGTTCCCTGTACAGGCAAGCACCTTCTTAAGTGATAGGGATACAAATAAAACACTCTCGGGCCCTAGTCTGAAAAAGCTCACAGATGCATACACACACACACACACACACACACACACACACACACACACACACATACACAAACATACACATACACACATATATATACACACACACAAATATACTTGTGTATGTGTATATATGGAAAATTGTGAGTATATACATGTGTACTTACATATATATGTATGCACAAACATATACATACAACTTGCACAAGGTATGTAACACACATGACCAAAGCGAATTTTTTCATTTATACTTTTCCCAATGTCATGGTAATGTTACCCATTGTTTACATAATTATGTGCACATACCCGTTTTATTCTCACCTTCTGTCTTAACGCATCCCTATCATGGGTAGTGATCATGGCTCCTTCTAGTGATACAACAGTTTCACTTCGTTATTACCAAGTTTCTGGGACACATCACACATTACATTCACGAAATTTAAGAACCCAGACAATAAGCTGAGCTCTGGTTACCTTTTGTCCTTAAGCTTGGAACAGAGAGCACAATTTTCAGCTAAATCTCCTCGGCTGCCCCAGACCCAATTGACCTTTGAGTTGATTTTAGAATGACCAGCTCAGGCACTAATTCAGATAAAGTTTGAGAGGGGTCAGTAATAGCCCTAGTATAAATTCTACTGTGGTATACAATACTTTTTTTACCATCCCAAAATAAAATTCCTTATATATCTTACGTATATACTACGCTTAAAAATGTGGCTGGGCGCAGTGGCTCATGCCTGCAATCCCAGCACTTCAGGAGGCTGAGGCGGGTGGATTACCTGAGATCAACAGTTTGCGACCAGCCTGGCCAACGTGGTGAAACCCCATCTCTACTAAAATATACAAAAATTAGCCGGGTGTGGTGGCGGGTGCCTGTAAGCCCAGCTACTTGGGACGCTGAAGCAGGAGAATTGCTTGGACCCGGGAGGCGGTGGTTGCAGTGAGCTAAGATCGCACCATTGCACTCCAGCCTGGGCGACAAGAGTGAAACTCTGTCTCAAAAAAAGAAAAAAAAGTATATAATGTTTACATATGAAAGAGAAACTAAGTGATAAATTATAACAAAATAATGTGTATTTCAATTTTAAATGCTCAGACATAACTACAGTAGAAGACTTAACATATAAAAAAAAGACTAAAAAAAAAATTCAGGTGTTTTTGCTCTAACGTGGAAACATGGCACAACATTTGCAAATTGCAAATGCTGTCTGAGACAGGTGTGTTATATTAGACTCAAATCCAGTGAGTCCTGTTGCTATCCTGGACTTGGATGGTAAACAGTTCTTGGTATGATTTTGAACCAAAAAATGCAAATACACCTCAACTTTTACAGTAGCTGTATTCCTATTAAATCCATTACCTATATTAAACTCATGCCAAAGAAATACTATACATAAAGCAGACTTATTTAATGCTTTTTTTTTAACCTGGAAGATTATCTGTTGAGACTTTAGAATTTTGTGCAGAACTCAGGATAACATTCTGCTTTTCAGTACAAACCTGGTATTTGGAGGATGTCTAATATCCTTGGCCCCTGTCCAGTGATCATTCTGACCCCCTGTCCATTGTGACAACAAAAGTTGCCCCCAGGAACTTCCCTGGAATAGAAATCCTCTAGGAGGCAGCACTACCCCATTGAGACTGCTGCTCTAAACAGGCTTTGTGGTGGGGAAGTCCCCAACTTTGACCCCACATAGCCTTAGGAAAATAGCCAATTGTCTTTGTCTAGAATTTTGTAAGTGAACGTTTACCTGCATGACTTTCATGTTTCCTTTTTTCCAAACACAATGGTGTGGTCCTATCAGCTACCAAGAGCCCATTATTAAATATTTAGAAATTCTGCAAGCCAATTGATGTTATATTGGCAGTTTAAATAGACCATGATGGGAATATGTATACAACAGAAATTGGCAAGTGCTACAAATCAGGGCTTGATTTGCAGGGGGAGGAGCCAGCTGGTAAATATTTAATAGCACAGCTTGGCTTTAACTAGGTCCATCAACGTGAAGGACCTTTGGCCACTTCCTCTTAGTCTCAGTTTTCCATTTTCAAGTTGCCCTTTTTGTAGCAGAGTGATTTACTCCTGCACATGTCACCTTATTTTTTCAATGTCAGAAGGCACCAGACACCTATGAGAACTTCATGACTGGAAAACTTACTCTTAATTGCAAGATATTAAATTGCCTGTTGCTCACTTTCTTTATAAGGCACTAACATTCTAACACAAACACACACACACACACACACGCACACACACACACATTGGGCTCCCTCATTTGCCAAAAAAAAAAAGCTTTTCTTTTTGTTTGATCTGTGAGTGGCGACGAGGAGGAATTTTAGTGAAGGTAGAACTTAAAAAAAAAAAAAAAAGAGTGGAAATCAAATGGCGAGCCTGGAAGGCCTTGTCCACGTTCAGCCCTGTGGCCAGGGTTGAATCACCCCTTGGTTACGAGGGTCACATGCTGTCAACCAGACAGAGCATAAATGACCCAGATTGTGAGTTTGGTTCAGGGAGCTGAAGGAAACTCTTCTCGGGCTTTTATCCAAACCAGCACCCTGAGAATGGGAAGCCTGCATGCCTCTGTCCCCTTACCTGGAACACTGGAATATCTGTGATTGGGTGGAGTAGACGTTACAGAAGCAGGGGAGAGAGCAAGCAGGAGAGGCAGTGGGCAAATGGCCATCTCAGGAGGACCCCATCTGTGGGCTGTTGGTGGGTGTCTGCTAGAAAGTACTTTGGGGGCTTCCAGAAACAGTCCAAACTTACTTTAAGAAAAAACGAAGCTTGAGGGAGTCTATGAATTCATCAGACGTTGGGGTTACCTTTCATCTTCAAACATCCCTTATTGGAACTATTTTGATATCTAGCTCTGACTTGATAAGTTACTGTGAAACTGGGGGTTCCCAAACTTTAATGTATGTAACTGTCTGTTGAGGAATTTAATTAAAATGCAGAGTCCCAAGCCCTCCTCCCGAGTTCATCATGCTCAGGGCTGGGTGGATCTGAGAAGCTTCATTTTTAACAACCACTCCTCTAATGCAGACAGCTTTAAATGTAACTGGGTAATTCCTTGCTTTTATTTCTGAGCAAAAACAGTTGCTTCTATTGATAAAAAAAAAAAAGTTTACCTTCACATGATCTAATCAGGTTCATACATTAATTCTGAAAAAAAAATTATAGAATTTATATACTTTACAATTACTCTTCTCAAATAGTTCTTAAGAATCTTCTTAAAGAATATTCTTCAAGATTGAGTAAATCAGATTTTAAGGACAGAATTTTGCAGAACTATTCAGCTATAAAAAAGGATGAGATCTAGTCATTTGCAACAACGTGGATGGAACTGGAGATCATTATGTTAAGTGAAATAAGCCAGGCCCAGAAAGACAAACATTGATGTTCTCACTTATTTGTGGGATCTAAAATCAAAACAATTGAACTCACGGACATAGAGAGTAGAAGGACGGTTACCAGAGGGTGGGAAGGGTAGTGGGACTGTGTGTGTGTGGGGCGGGGAGGGAGGGCGGGGGGGATGAGATAAGGATGGTTAATAGGTACAAAAAATTAGAAAGAATGAATAAAATCTACTATTTGATAGCACAACGGGGTGACTATAGTCAATAATAATTTAATTGTACATTTAAAATTACTAAAAGAATATAACTGGATTGTTTGAGACACAAAGGATAAATGCTTGATGGAATGGAGACCCCATTCTTCATGATGTGATTATTACACACTGCATGCCTGTATCAAAACATCTCATGTACCCCATAAATACATACACCTACTATGTACCCACAAAAATTAAAAATACGTGTTTTTAAAAAAATATCGCAAAGAGAAATGTCACACCATAGCAGGAAGAATGAGCACATATCTAATCAACAATATAATACAAATGATTTCCATTTGTAATCAGTAAACCAACAAATTCATTACAGCCAGATTAGCTAATAATGAATATAATGAGCTAAATCCTTCACCATTTTGAAAGGCATATTAATTCAGGTAGAATGAAATCTGAGAAAGATGATGTAAACCTATGCTCCCACTCTGTATTCCTTTCTCTTCACCAAAAACCCACAGATCTGATCTTCAAATTCTGTCTACATGACAGCAACATAATCCAATGAAAAAAGTCAAGCAATGTTTTAGTTTGTTTAAACCTAGAACAAAACAATAGTTTATTTATCTAGTCATTCATTCACTCACTTACTGAGTAGATCAGTTCTGGCATTGTTTCCAAACAATAAGAGCAGATTTGGAGTAACAAAGCATCATGTTCATTACTGAACTTGCAATACAAAACATAATGCACTAATATTATATAAAAGTTTATTGGTCTCACACCAAAAGAAAGCGTCACAAAAATTCCCAATATCACATTTCTGAGGTCTTGAGTCTCAATTCTGCTTTTTAATTTTCCAAACCTAGTTTTTCCCAAGGTTTCCAAATTGTGTTCTTCCAAAAAGAGCATACTGTGATTCTTTTAAAATTTTTTTCAACTTCATTTATTTGAAGCAGGTGAATTTTTCATTTATTTAAAATGTATGGATGAGCCACATCCTTGATCAAACGGGCAATTAGATGAAAGGAATAGTGTGTGATACATGGTAGAGCAGCTTCAAAGAGAGTGGACAAGGTCCCAACTGAAATGTCAGTAGGTTACCAGGTCATCATAACGATTACAAAGGATAGAATTAAGTGACATTTTATGTCAATCATGGCTAAAATTTCAATATTCATATTATACTACCTTGCGTCCTATAGCCAAAACTGCATTTCCCAGTTCCACTAGAATCATACTTTGTGACTGCCTAAAAATAAAAAATAAAAATACACAAGGGATGCCTGACATTCTAAATGCTTATACTGAAAATAATAATTAATCTGTTCATTTTCTTATGATTGTTACTAACTTCCTGAACATTTAAATCATTCAGATAAACTCATTCATTTAAATAAACTAAAAATTTTCTGAGGTTATAACTGGAAGTTAAAAGTACAAATCATATGTGATATGTTAACATGATACGGACAATCACTTACTGGTGCAGAAAGGTATGACTTTGGGGTATGTAGGTCTGTGGAAGAAAGAGAAATAAAACTGTGTTGTCTAACCAACATGGTGTTCAACCGATTGTCCCTGTAATGGCCAACCACACGGTGCTGTGGATGCCCTCATACCTTGGCTCTGGAAACAGCTAGCGTTGGGCTATTCAGTATCACCGATTTAACAACTGTGATATTACTTTAATGCCATAATTCCTGTGCTATAAAGGTTTATATTGCGTTACTGTACAAAGAGTAACATGATATCATTCTAGGCAGTTTTTTTGCTAAACAAAAACTAAAGTGAAATTAAGCACTCGTAGATGACGCCTTTAATTCATGTGTCTGGAACAAATGAAATCAGTTTACAAAAGGATGATGCCTACAGGTACAAACTGTATGCCAACATGAAAGACGTGTCTTTACAAAAATCCTTTGTAATTAACATAAATGGTACATCATAAAAAGAGTTTTTAAAATTTGATAATTTCATACAGTACCGTCCCTCATTATCATATCCTATGGCCTGGAAGAAATTGTACACACAGTGAAGAAGTGAAAGAAAATTAACAAATTAAGAGGGAGGTAGCCTGCCATGCTTCATATGAACAGTAAAACAGCAAAGCGTTTTCCTAGCATAGTGCAAAAGGCCCATTTGGTATTTTCTGCACGTCGGGGAGGGAACAGCATTTTCTCCGAAGCATATTATGATAACAATTTGCACAAAATTAACTTGACCATAATGCAGGAGATCTTTCTCTCTAGACATAAACTATTAATTATTTTGCTAAAAATTTTATAGGTGGCTATCTTTTGTTTTATTTCAAGAATAAAAATTTGAACATTATACAAAAAACTCGACAAGTATAGCACACTGGGGAGATACAAAGATGGAGTAGCTGCACCCCTTCCCCAGGTGCTCACTGTCTGGGGAAGAGAGAGACAATGACTCAGGCAGACGGTGGAAGGGGCTTGCATAGAAGCAGAGATAGTATTTCTGGAAATAATTAATTCTGCCTTACAGCAGCAGGGACCACTGCATTTGAATGAGTCACAGAAAGGAAAGAACAATTTTGCCAGGTGATGATGCATGAAGGCTTTGGAATCGAAGAAAACAAGAGGAGAAAAGGCATAGAGGCCCCGTAACACGGGGCAATCGGCTGAGTTAGGATGGAAGAATCTAAGTGATGAGGAGAGGGACCTGAGAAACCACTGGTGGATGCAGGCAATAAAGATCCGTAAAGCTGCATTTAGAAGTTTGAATCTATACCATAGTCTATAGGAAGCCGTTCTTGAAGGGACAGCAATGAATTTTACACAGGAAATGAAGAGAATATGATCTGCTTCCTGAGATAAAGCAGGGGTTGGTCTGAGAGTTAGGATGAGGCTCAAGATGGGTAAAGGATGGGATGGGATGGTCAGAGGTGGCATAAGCACCAAGGACAGGTAGAGCTCAGGTTGACATCAGGGTGTCTGCTAAAAGCAATCGGAAGGAAGGAAGGGAGGGAGGGAGGGAGGATTTGATTTTTAACCTTATCAAATAACCTTAACCTTCTCCATATCAAAGTAACTGCATCCAATGAATCTTTTCATCATATTATCAGTGTCAAGATGACTGCATTAAATTAAAATGTAATATGTAAAAATACATATAAAAAAACTTTGCTTATTAAGTAGAGAATAGATTGAATAAGACACTACCTACCAAAACATTTAACCTTGTTACCTGTGAATATTAACTCATCCTGTAGCTCTTGTTCTCATAATTTTCTCAGATAATTCTTTCTCAACCCCATTCCCAGTTTCCTTTGTCATATATTTTCATGAAACTGCATTTCTCTCCTTGAAAGCAACTTTTGCAGCTTGTAACTATACATTCAACAGTGATATTATTTGCCATTAGCCTCCAAACCTTGTGAGTCTAGGGATGTATCTGTTTAGTTTTTCAATTTATCTCTAGCACATAGCATAGAGTAGGTGTTCAATCAACCTTTTGAGTAGTGAGTCAATTAGTGAAAAAAACAAATATCATAGAAGACACGTCTCCTTTGAACATGATTTTGGCCTCGCCATTAGGAAAAGCTCTCCCATTGCCGAATTTCCCTCCGCCTTTATGGACGAAGGAGCATCGGCTCCTCTTGCCCTGACTGAAGCTTGGCTGTGTTACAAGAGACACTGGGGAGCTGTCACTGGTTGCTGTCTTTGCTATCCAGGAGGAATCATGCCAGCTTCAGGATGCCAGCTCTGATTAAATTCTTTTGATTCTGGGCTTCCCTCAGATAGAGAAAGGAGGGAAGGGGTTTGCTGGTTCATCCTACCACTGTGGAACATGAAAATAAATACAGTTTTCATTTATTAGAGACCACATCTACCAAACAGCACTTCAGAAACTCTGTGATATGGTCTCATTACAACCTAACAATGTGGTTTAAAGAGAATCCGTCACTCTTTCCCACTTCATTTGGCTCCTACCGTGACCACACAGCATTTCAAAACTCCAGGGTTCTGGTTTCCAAAATCCACTTGGAACCCATCACAGCCTCCCCCTCCTGGAAGTTCCAACCTTCAGCTTCAGAATTAAGGCATGAAACACATGGAAATACAATGTTCCAATCCATCTAATTAATGCATTAAGTCCCTCATTTACATAGTACAAATTTCCCTTTATACTTTCAGTTGCTTGGCAATTGCTTGCCTCAAGAAAACATATTAGCAGTTAAAATGCAGCTTAACAATAAGAGAAATAACAAAGACATCAGCCATATTTCAAAAAGGAAATTTCAGAAAGAAAAGGAAAAATTCATTATGTAAAAGGATTTCAAATCTTCAAGTAGCTGAATCACTCGATTTTGAAAAATAATTTAGCCATAGCAAGTAAAGTAACATATATTACTCTGGCAGGCAGAAGCAGCATCCATTAAAGTCTGCGGAGCAGATGCTACTGTCAAATCCGCAGAGCGTCTCAGCAAATGCATCTCTGTTAGGAAGGGCACAGAGTGAGTGAAGCCCTCCCTGACTTTACAGGGCAGGAGGACAACCAGGATCCCTCTCTTGAGTGATGTTATCATCAAGAACAGTGGCACTTTCAGGAGAACCAAAATGTTCCCAAATAAGGGGAAATTTTGAACCAAACTTAAAACAATGAACCAACAAAGCCCTACTAAAATGTACTGAATCACTGGGAAGAGACAGATGGAGGGACAACTTTGATCCTAAATTAATCCCAGCTTGTGTCAAAATACCTTGTGCTCCTCCAGCTTCCTGGGAGGGGTGTGGCTGGGCGGTGGGCGAGCTGGGCATGCACTTCCGGGAACGGCACCCGGTTGGACGGGCAGTCAAAGTCCCTCATTTTAGAAGTGGTCTCCTTCCTCCTCGCAGTGTGTGCAGAACGGTGCTGCAGACGTCAAGGTCGAAGGGGCAGCGTGACCTTCTCCAGGTCGGATTTAAAATGAGAACAGTAAAGGCAAAGCAGCAAACTTTCCGTACCATTGCTAGTGATACAGCAAGTGTCAGTCCAGCTCAGAGAAACCTAAAAAGAACATTCCAAAATGCAAGCTCAAAAAATGTTAATATGTTGAGCCGGGCGCGGTGGCTCATGCCTGTAATCCCAGCACTTTGGGAGGCTAAGGCAGGCGGATCACGAAGTCAGGAGATCGAGACCATCCTGGCTAACACGGTAAAACCCCATCTCTACTAAAAATACAAAAAAGTAGCCCGGGCGTGGTGGCGGGCGCCTGTAGTCCCAGCTACTCGGGAGGCTGAGGCAGGAGAATGGCGTGAACCTGGGAGGCGGAGGTTGCAGTGAGCAGAGATCGTGCCATTGCACTCCAGCCTGGGCGACAGACCCAGACTCTGTCTCAAAAAGTGTTATGTTGAAAAGCTACCTCCGCGGATGGCTCACATTCCTTCAAATGTTATCAAGGTTCAAAACTGCATTTCAACAATATTGCTTTCTTACTATGAAATTATAGCATCCAACGCTCTTATATAACACATTAAAATATACCGAAGACTTTCTATATAAAATTTCTTTTAATACTTAAAAACACACTGGGAAACACGAATTTTGGTCTATTCTCATTTTTTAGATGAGTTCACTGAGTTTCAGAGTACTGAAACTATTATTTTTCCAAGATATCAAAACAAGAAATGTGCAGAGTTGTAACAAATCCAGATTCTGTGATTCCAAATCCAAGCTCAAGAGGAGGAATAAATTAACACATTATATCAAATTATACTAAATCTAAAGCGCTTATACTGTACTTCCGGTACATGATCTGATGTGTAGTATATGAAAATCGGTATGACATGGCCTATTTTTCTACCATGTCACTAAATTGGAATGGAAACTTTCTCAGAATGTTGCTTTTTAGCACGTTTATGCAAATATTAATAAAACAAAGAAGTAAGTGTGAGATGAGAGAGTGAAAAAAAGTTATGATGTCCCAATAAGAAAAATAAGCCAAAGAAAACCAACCAACCAAACAAAAACAACAAACTGGAAGAATGTCAGTAGCCAGTTCCTGATTAGTTACCCTGATTGAAAGCCGCCAATTCAGAGTCAGATGTTCCTAAGGCATCTAATAAATCGTCTTTTCTTTTGCGTAATGATGAGCAGCTGTTCTTTAAGATGGCCTCATTGCCTGGGGCTGCTGCAAAGGACAGCTCTGGACTCCTAAAATCAGGCGTTAAGTTGTTTGAAGGTTCAACGGGAGGTTGGCAGGATCTGGTTTAAGTTTCCCAGATGCTAATTTCAGAGTCATCTTCAGCCTTATTCTGACTCTCCACATCTCAGCAATCACCCCACGTCCACTTCAGGGAGTCTCTTACAGTCTCCTGATCACAACAACCAAAAATGTTGTCCCCTCCTTATACCGACTCCCTAATACCAGAATAGTCTCCAACTGGGTATCCCTACTTTCATTCACCTCTGCTCCGCCATCACACAAAGCTCTGACTTTGTCATTCTCTAATCAAGTTTCTTCAAAGGCCTGAGGAAGGACCCTCCTTAGCCGATCACAGGGCCTTTCACTATGCTGCCTGATCTTACCTTCCCCGCAGGCTTCATGCATCCCCCTGCCAAACTGTACTGTCTCCTTTGCACACCACATGCTTTTTGTTTTCTTTTGTTTTGTGGTGGGTTTTTTTGAGACGGAGTTTCGCTCTTGTCGCCCAGGCTGGAATGCAACGGCACCCTTGTCGCCCAGGCTGGAACGCAACGGCACCGTCTCGGCTCACTGCAACCTCTGCCTCTCAGGTTCAAGTGATTCGCCTGCTTCAGCCTCCTGAGTAGCTGGGATTACAGGCACCTGCCACCACACCGGCTGATTTTTGTATTTTTACTAGAGGCGGAGATTCACCATGTTAGCCAGTCTGGTTTGAACTCATGACTTCAGGTGATCTGCCCACCTCTGTCTCCCAAAGTGCTGGGATTACAGGCGTGAGCCACCACGCCCGGCCCGCACCCCATGTTTTATCCTCCTCCTTCTTTCATTTCTGTTCTTCCCTCTACCTTATTCTTTCACACACATTGTCACATGTCTGAATTCAACTTTTCTTTCAAAACCAAAAGCGAATTATGTCTTCTCCATCAAACTGCCTCTGAACCTCTTTTTGCTGCCTATATCTTAGCCTGCTGCGAAGTTACATAAAACTTTATGTAGCACTTTCTGTGTACAAATGTGTGAGGCCAGGAGAGTGAGATCACCAGTAGAGGTATTCTTACCCGCCCTCCACCAGCAGACCGGGATTTGTGGCTAGCAGACCTACGTGGAAATTTGGTGGTGTGCTAGTAAATGCTTAACAACCAGCTCTTCAGGGAAGAAAACAGCCTGATATGTAATGTTTGTCAATTTCTATAGTGTAAATACTGCTGTCATAGCCAATTCCAAGCAGCCAACTTGATGTCACTGAATGAGAAAATGCAAGTAAGAACACACCACTATGCAGCATTTTCATCATACAGATAAAATAACAGTAAATAACTTCAAAAGCAAACATAATCATAAAATGTAGTACAATAATTAGAAAGTAATGAATTCTGAGAAAGTTTAAAATCTTTTTTTTTTTTTAATTTACGGGTTTTTTTTGTAGAGACAGGGGTCTCTCTTTGTTCTGCAGGCTTCTCTCAAACTCCTGGGCTCAAGTTATTCACTCTCCTCAGCCTCTCAAAGTGCTGGGATTACAGTCAGTAGCAACTGCAATGAGGCTAAATTCTTTTTAAAATATAGTTTATACAAATATATATCATTTACATTATAAAAATAGCTGTGTTTATTAGCCAGCTAAAAAACTTCTTGGAAATTTAAAAATCTGTTCTTGTGAGCTAGTACTGAGCAGCTCCAGTTACAGAAACCCCTTTTCTACCCTGAGCAGCTTCTGCGTGATCTTGAAAGAGTGACTTTACTGCTGAAGCTTTAGTTTTCTCATCTGAAATATAGTTATACATTGTAAAGCTTTGGAAAGGATAAAGTATTTAAGAAAATTCCTCAGATATAGTTGGATCTAAAAAAAAATGGTAATTCTCATTGTAGTAATAGCTCCTTTTTGTAGATCCCCCAGCCCTTAGCCTGTATTTTGTTTACAACAAGGATTGAATATATATATATATATATATATATATATATATATATATATATATATATTTGCGGGGTATATTAAGTTGCACAAATTACAAATTTTATTTTATTTCTGGACATTTCTTCCTGTGTACCTAAGGGATGATAATAGCAGGAAAATAATTGTCACTAGGCATGAAGGGTGCCTTCTTTTTTATTTATTTTTATCTTATTTTATTTTATTTTATTTTATTTTTTGACATGCAGTCTTGCTCTGTTGCCCAGGATGGAGTGCAGTGGTGCAATCTCAGCTCACTGGAACCTCTGCCTCCTGGGTTCAAGTGATTCTCCTGCCTCAGCCTCCTGAGTAGTTGGGATTACAGGCACCCTCCACCAAGCCCGGCTGATTTTTGTATTTTTAGTAGAGACAGGGTTTCACCATGTTGGCCAGGCTGGTCTCAAACTCCTGACCTTGTGATCCGCCAGCCCTGGCCTCCCAAAGTGCTGGGATTACAGGCGTGAGCCACTGCGCCCGGCCTGTTGCCTTTTTCAAAAAAACCATCAGTGACCACAGTGGAGCACACAAATCTAATCTGTGCAACTACTGCGTTAAATTCAATAACATTTGTTTATGGAAACAATATAATGTTGGTTCAATGCCATGATAAGAGTTTTATTTTGAGACTGAATAAATAGTTTATATTCAATTTTTTTTTTAATCTGTAGGATGCTTTGTGGCCTAGTCATCAAACACAAACATGAAGAAGTGTACTAAGTAGATGCCCTGTGTCAATGAAAACCAACTTGATATGATTTCTCTTTGCACTCAACAAAATTTGATGTGGTAACATATGTCCAATTTAAACAAGCTATTGTCTTGCCACGAAGTTGCTTATTGTTAGTTCAGTCACAATTTTCTTCTACTAGAGGCACAGAGATATACAATGAGTCTTGGCCCTTGACTTTTTGAAATAAGTCTCCACAACTTGGAAAAGTCCACAGGTTTTTCTTGTTCTTCATCTATTTGTATCCATTTTTTTCAGAGTGCTTACATATTTCCCTACAATCTTTCTTCATCAATTATCCTATCTCTTTTCTCCTATCTCCAGTTTCTCTTCTGCTGCCTTTTTTTTTTTTTTTTAAGACAGATTCTCACTCTGTCACCCAGGCTGGAGTGCAGTGGCACAGTCTCGGCTCACTGCAACCTCTGCCTCATGTGTTCAAGCAATTCTCCTGCCTCAGCCTCCCAAGTAGTTGGGATTACAGGTGCCCACCACCACACCCAGCTAATTTTTTTGTATTTTTAATAGAAACGGGGTTTCACCATGTTGGCCAGGCTGGTCTTGAACTCCTGACCTCAAATGGTCTGCCCGCCTCAGCCTCTCAAAGTGCTGGGATTACAGGCGTAAGCCACTGCACCCGGCCTTGCTGACTTTTTCCTGTCAACCTAAGACAAGTTCAAAATCTCCTTTATCCTAGCCCTGCACGACACACACCTAATCTCACTGGTCTCTGTGTTACTGTTCTTCCCTTTACAGCTAAAATTTTAAAAGACTTATTCACTCTCCTTACTTGCTGACTTCTTCATCATCCCTAAATTCCAAGAAGTCTGTATTTTGGCTTGCAATTCTACTGGAACTTTTCCAGTAAAGTAAACCAATGCCTTCTGAATCATCTAACACACTGGCCAGCCTTCCATTCTCACCCAGGTGAACCTCTGCAGTATTTGACACCCTCTGGCCTAGTCTCCTTCTTTTCTTAGTCATCTTTTAAAATTTTGTACGTTCTATGACTCTACTATCACCAGTTTGCAAACAACTTCCCTGCCCATGTTGCAAGCCATGTTGCAAGCCCTCATCTTCCCACACTCACATTTCCAACTGTGGATGACACCTTTCCACAGGAATACTAAAAGCATGCTCAAAATAGAACACAGCGCCTCCTCTCAAAAAAAAAAAAAAAAAATTTACATGTTAACTCTATTCCACCCTTTAATTAATGGCATCATGAACTCTCCAGGAAATTAAAGTTAAAAATTGGCAATGATCTTTAATTTACCTTTTTATTTTACACGCACATCCAATCATACATGGAATCTTGGCAAACCCCTCTAAGGAAGTCTGCCCCCTCTCTTTCTGCTCCATGGATATACTCTCATAAAGCTCGTCATCTTGCCCCACTCAAGGACTTCAATGTAGTCTTCTGTATTATAGATTGTTCCAGTCTTTTCCTCCTCCGACGCATCTGACATACTGCTGTCAAAACCATGTTTCCAAACAAGACTCTGATCATATTATGTTAGACTCAGTTTCAATGACTTCCGACCACATATGGAGTAAAATACAAATGCCCAGCCCAGTACTCAAATATTTATCTGGCTTCTACCTATCCTTCTGCGATTGTTCTCCATTAGACTCCACTCCCTGGAAAGAAACACTTAGGTCCTCTGTAATCCTCCACTGCCTGCCCCAAAGACTGTGCTCTTCACCTTCCACTTATAACAAATCTCTTTTGTCTGCAGTGCCTCTCCCTTTTTCATTCTTTCTCAGTTTGTCTATTGAAGAATAAGCTTAACCCCAGCTTTTCCAGAAACCCTTCCAAATCTAGCGGTTGTAATCAATCTTCCCTTCTTTTCTCCTGAATGCTCCCATGACCATTTGAAGTGAATCTCTACCAATCTTTTTAAAAATGATATGTGTGTGTGAGAGGGCACACATGCTTATGTGTGTATATGAGTGAATATGTATATGTATATGTATACATCACACAAATACACACACACACACATATATATACTTACACTCCTTGAGAGCAGAGATCTGTGTCTTAACTTTGTTTTTTATCACGTACAGCACCACCAAAGGGTTTTTCTCAAGATGCAGTACTTAAGAGTTTGGTGGAGAATCTTGTAAATGTCTGTGTCTACTGTGCCAATCTAGATTCACTTGTCCTTCTGAGACCTCAAGCGATTTGGAGCAATAAAACCTGTACTCTCTGTACTTTTCTTTGCAGGCTTAGTCACTTTTATGGTACCTATTTCCTGGTGACATATATTTACTTTGTGGTCAGATGTTTTACGATAAATTAGGTGCAAATTGGGACTCAGCTATCCAGGTTCCTGAAACATCTCAGGACACTTTCAGACAGAGCCCCTTGAAAATCTCATAAAGCTTACCCCTCACCACAGTCAAAGGCACATAAGTAAATCCACATAGGTTTACATGCAACTGCAGAAGGTTTGTAAACACTCTCTCCTCCCTGAAAATCTACTGATTGTGGCGGGGGACCGGGGTGTGGTCATTGGATCCTAGGTTAAAAGTTGTGGAACTGGGAGGATTTTTACAGTTACTAGAAATGTAAATGCAAACAAAATTTCTAACGTCACTTAACACTGGTAGAATGACTACAAAAATTTAAGAAGTTAGAGCCACCTAGAAAGTTCCTAAAATATCGGGGAGAGCATGTCTCACTCTTACATCAGAATTCTAGAAAATTCAGGAAGCAAATTTATTTTAAATACTTTTTGTTACAAGGCATATAACATTTTTGAACTAGTATGCTATTTCAGCTTTTAAGACATTTTTTCAATTATCTGCTAGTATGTTAACTAAATAATTTCCAAATGCAGATTAAAAAGTATACTAGATCTGAAAAATTAGAATTAGAATCGTCCTTGAAGCATTTTACCTTTTTCAGAGCTAGCCTTTTGAATCAGAGGGATACACTTAAAAGAAGTTATAGCAACAGCAATAAAAACCGTTTGAAGATAATGTACTGTGATATAATTTAGTTATCACCAGCAAATTGTAAAGTAAAATTCTACTTAGAAATTAGATTATATTTCAGCAAAAACATAAGAATTCTGTCAGTCTCTTTTTAGGTTGTTTGTTTATAAATTTGTTCCTCAGTTTTTGTTTGTTGTAGGACCTCGAGAAAAATATGTTTTCAATTTCCTTATTCATTTATTTTTTTCATTTAATCATCCTTTCAACAATGCTTATGGTGAGCACACTCCGTTGACACAGCACAGTCGGCCCTCAGTATCTGTGGGTTCCACATCTGTGGCTTCAATCAACTTCAGATCTAAAATATTTGGGGAAAAAATGTGTCTGCACTGAACATGTACATTTTTTTTTCTTGTCATTTTCCCCTAAGAAATAGAGTATAATATGCATTTACATTGTAGTTGGCATTATAAGTAACCTAGAGGCAATTTAAAGTAGATGAGTGGATGTGCATAGGTTATATGCAAATACTGTGAGACTTTCTATCAGGAACTTGGGCGTTCTTGAATTTCGGTATCTGAGAGAAGTTGAACCAATACTTCATGAATACCGAGAGATGACTGTTCTTGCTCCTAGAAGGGCAAGATTGAGGAAGGTGAGTTGACTCTTGTTTTCACAAAGTTTATTCTCTAGAAGGTAACAGACTAATAAGCAATTATTTCAAAGTAGAGAAATGGCTCTGAGATCACAAAAGGCAGGCTTCCGGGTAGATGGAGGTATTAGGGAAATCCTTGTACAGGAAGCGGTTTCTAGGGAGACCTGGGGGAAGAGTACTGCTGGGTGGCAGATAGGAATGAGCAGGCCCCCTGAAAGGTCAGCCATGGGAGAAGGCTTAGAGATGAGAGGAAAAGGACGTTTAGAGCAGGAAATGTAAAAAGAGGAATGGGAAGAGAAGAGATGAGAAAATGGGCAAGAATCTGATCAAAGAGCATCATGTGGTTCATGTTAACAATTAGGCATTTTCCTAGGGACAGTGGGGAGCCTCTGAAGTATTTTATGAGTCTGTTTGGCATTTTGGAAAAATTACCCTGACTCAATGTAAAAAGGGGATTGGATAAAACAGGCAAATGAGTTAGCTCACTGCTGGGTCGAACTACCCTGTTGGGGTATAGCCCTGAACTTACAGTTAGGGACATAGTTAGCTCTCCTAATTATGGTGTACTTTAGTTCCAGTGGTTCTCAAACCTCATCAGTAGAGTCAACCAGTGAGCTTTTAAAAAGGCACATTCCTGCCATCGCCCTGCCTAACCTAATTCAGAGAATCTGGAGAAATGACCACACACCGTGCTATGCCCTTGCGCCATTCATAGGTGACTTACGTACTGGTGAGTATATCTTTGAGGGGACCACCAGCTGATCATTGTCCACTCTGGGCCATTCCAACTTTGGAATCCAGGAGGCTGTCTCACAATGGGAGATGCCACATAGCAGCCTACAAACACATTCCTCTCACAGCCATGCCCAGCAGGAGCCCTAAGTTATCCATATTGCCTCTTACAACATCCGTAATAGGCTTATTCCAAATGTGTCTTCTGCAATAAAGTTGTTCTTGATCATTCTAATCAGACATGATTTCTCATTCCTTTGCATTCCCATAGGACTTTGCACTGTATGATAACTTTTATCATTTTGCACATTATAATCTCATTTCTTAAATCCTGAGACTTGGTTGGTTTTTGGTTTTGCCTAGGGTAATAACTTGTCAATACCTATTTAATTGACCCACTTACAGATATAATAGGGGGAGGATGGCTTCAAAGAGAAAACATACAAACGCATTTTTTAAAAGCCTGTATCTTTGAACACAAAGATGAAAAGTAAAATAAACATTAGCTCAAGAGGAGACCAGAGGTTGTAGAATATTGTATTGTCATGCCTGGAGAAAAATAAACACTCGATTTCCAGATTTTTTCCCCGGGATTCTAAAGCATCAGAATAAAGCAAATCAACTTTAGGGGAAAATAGAGGTAGAAAGATAATGGGGTTCTTGCAAGTAATCCCCTGGAGGGTACAGGCAAAAAAGAAAGGTCCTTTAAGGAAACAGAACTTTGTAACAGTTATGGGTGTAATATTTACCATATGTCCCATATGTTTTCAAATTACAAAAGTGCAACTCTTTCCCACAGCGCATTTGCAAGTGGACCTGACAACCCCAGCCCACAGAAATCAAAGACGGTAATCTACCATAAATTCTGCCACGCTAGATGGAACGAATATCTGTCAGATTTTTTAACTTAAACTTCTCTTCCTTTAAGAGGGCAGCATCTGGCTCTAAACTGCACATTTAATTTAAAAATCCTTTAATAACAGCATTAATTCTCCTCGTTTTGCATTCTGGCAGTCTGTGACAAGCAAGCATGCGCTGCGTGCGTCAGGCAACCAGACTGCAAAGAGGAGAGGAGGCTGGGGAAGCCGAGGCGAGAGTTCAGGGAGGAGGCCGGGGAAGCCGAGGCGAGAGTTCAGGGGGCATTGTTTGCCTGGAGCCCTGCTCCGAGATCAAATCAGGGGCCGAGGACATGTGATAACGAAGGAATAAAAGTAAGAATTCTTTTTGTCTAAGCAGAAGGTATCTTTCAAATAGGACAATGCACTTGAAGCTTATAAAAAGCAAGCTGGGCCCTTAAGAAGGAGAACTCAGCAGTGGTGACAAAGGCCAAGAATCCTGATCTTTGGACACGAAGTTAGACTTGGCTTCAACTGCAATTTCTAATGATCTTATTTTTGTGCTCTCCCTTAACCCTGGCTCAGTGCTTATCTTTTTAAATGACTTGTTCCCTTTCGTTGAAAAAGCAAAACTGGGAACCTCTCACAAAGTAAAGGCCACACACCCTCTGTCCCCACCCTAGGGCAGGGCGTGCAAGGAGGGAGGCGCCCTACTAAGAATTGAGAATTTACTAAGAGTAAATTCCTCCCTAACGCTTAGCAGCCTGATTTAGGAAAGAGGGCGGGGTGGCTGTGATCCAGAAGCTGAGGGTGTCCCCAGAGATATGAGGAAGGGGATGTGCTGCAGTGACACACCTGGCTAAGGGGGAGCAGGCAGGAGGGGCAGAAACTAGCTGGGTTGGGGGCTGGGAAGGCAGGAAGGGAAACTGAGTTTGGAAGAAAGGGCCCCTTCTAGTGAGACTGAGTAAGCACAGAAAAAAAAAAGCCCCTGCTTTGTGTGGCCTCCCTAGAGCCTGGGGAATTTGCAGGAGATAAAAGGCCAGACATTTCCCCCTGAAGACTGCAGGGTAGCACCTTTGTTTGTGAATGGCACACACCCTGGGGTGGGGATTCCTTTGCGGTTGCCATGACGGCCTGTCACACAAAGTTACATGTCCTGCTCTCTCCTCCCTGCCGCCCCAGCTGTCTTAAAATGGCCTGGATTTTAACTTCTGCATTCAGAATGGAGGAACTTTGCTTCTTAGGGTTTCTAACGCAAATGACCTAATTTTAAAGTCAATTTCCCTCCGCCGGCCGAGCAAATCTACATGAAGGGTACCCTGAGAATATTTTATCTTTGTATTCAGTGCCTTTTCAAATTTTCTGTTTTATGTAAAGCTGTGTTTGGGGCATTAGCAATGCATAACGATAACCACTTAACAAACACTGCGGAGGGAATCTGAAGTAGGTGGCCTCTAGGGTGGGGGAAGAAAGAACAGAAAGATAATTCTCTGAGACCGAAGAAATATTTCCCTAACTATGATTTCACAGTAAAAGTTTCCTAATAAAAACATTTTGTAAAGGAGGATCTTTTAAAAAGTGGTCTGTGGTCTGACCCCTCTTCAAATTTACTTTTATGACTAATGTTGGGTGACCAAGCAATTATTATACTACTGAAAAATCTCATTAACTGGCTGAAAAATCAGCCAGTAAAGTGGACCATGTCTGGTTTCTGCTCAACCTCATAAAACCTTTGAAGTCCCATAAGCGACCACATAATGACAGTAGAACTGGGGATGCCTCGACAACCTTCTTTCCTTCAGTCCCTCAGCTCGGCTCTAGAAGGCAAGCCCTGAGCACCAGGGATTTTTGCCCACTCTATTCACAGTGTCCCTGGCACATAAGAGGTGCTCAGGAAATATTTGTTAAGTAAGAGAAATTTAATTATTGTGATATCTGAGGGATTAAAGCCAAAAGTTAACCATAATAATATCCTAGACGATTTGAGGAAAATAAAACATTTATGCTGGGAACTTTTTTTAGATAAGATGTTAACTTGTATTTTCTTTCCCTGCATATTAGATCCCTTTTCTTCTCTCTGTTGAAGCCAGTAGCATGGGCTGAGCCTGTTTCCTCAAGGGCTCCATAAAGTCATATCCCAGCAAAAAGCCTAGTATGATGTTTCTAGAATTACCTAACCTTTGTTGCAGACAAAATATCCTTGCAATAATCATGAAGAGAGAAAGATTTTCTCAAGCCGAGAAAGAGATGGTCAAGGCTGGCTGGAGGCAGGCTGGTAAGAATGGAGTTCTGTGGATCTTGGAGCAATGAATATTTGTCAGAAGCAGATCTTTGGGGCTGGCAAGAGCTCAGATTGGGGATGGTTACAGTTTGAGGAACCATGAGCAGCCTAGAGAAGACCCTTATGCACCAAGTGTGGTAGGGGAGCCCCAGAGTCAGGAGCGCCTGTCCTGTGGGCACAGTGAGCTTGAGACAGCTGTCTTGGAAGAAACAGTTGAACAGGGCTTCACACTTCCAAGGTCTTGACCTTCCTCAGACCCCCTGAATACAGGTCTCAGAGGAGGGAAGGGGAAAGTCAAGATACACTGAGGTCAAACGGTCCTGCAAGGGTATTAGTCTGTTCTTATACTGCTGTAAAGAATTTATCGAGACTGGGTAATTTATAAAGGAAAGAGGTTTAATTGATTCGCAGTTCAGCACGGCTGGGGAGGCCTCAGGAAACTTACAATCATGGCAGAAGGGGAAGCAAACACGTTCTTCTTCACACGGTGGCAGGAATGAGAAGTGCCACGCAAAAAAGGGAAACCCTCTTATAAAACCATCAGATCTCACGAGAACACGCTCACTATCACAAGAAAAGCATGGGGGGACTGCCCCCACAATCTCATCGCCTCCCACAAGGTTCCTCCCCCAACACATGGGGATTACAATTTGGATTACAATTCAAGATGAGATTTGGGTAAGGACAAAGAGCCAGACCATATCAGCCAGCTATGCAGGAAGGGGTCCCAAAATACCATTTAAATTAGCTCATAGAAAATATATTGCTCTTTCTTCTGGTACAACGTGAGTTTTTGAATGGAGAGTTGCACGGAGTATACACTATTTTAAAGCAATGCATTTTAGAGCAAACACAGATATACTTCGTATTCATATGAATTTATAAAAGCAAATTCATACTTCAAAGAAACATCACGCTCCCTTGGGCTGTGACTTCTCTCTCACTCAACTATCGGTTCGATGAAGCAGAAACTGCGTTTTGCCTGTAATGTCTTCCCAGGGCCTGACACATCACCTCACTCAGAGGAGGTACCAAACATTTGTTGAAATAATAAATGAAATGCATGACCTCCTTTGCATGCATTCAATAGAAAATTTTCAGATATTCTCAAGATGATGCAAAATATATGTACACACCAGGGACTATACCACTGTCTATTTTTAAAAACATGGTTTTCTTAGGCAGATGTGTATCATTAGCAGGTGTAACTACGAATGATCCTATGGGTCTGATGATATGGGCAGATTAAACACCCTCTCACATTCGTGTGCATTCTCTCTTGGAGCCAGACTCTGAATAAAACAAATATTAACTCTCTGCCTTTTATATGTTGTTTTCTTCTTTAGGTTCTTTCCAGCCATTCTGTGTCCAAATGGCTTTACAGTAGTGTATCTTCAAGATGCCTATTCTTTATACTTTTACTTTCCAACCGTCCCCAATCTGAGAACCTTTTTCTTATCCAGTGCATGTCAGTACTCGGTGAGATAGATATATTTGGTACATATCAGTAGAGGCATATTCTGTTGCTTTCTTCTCAGCACAAATCATAATTAACACCTGTCAGACTGGAGACAGTGATATGTGTACCTTGAGCAAGTGGCTGAAGGAAAGGGAAGACGTGAGTATAGTCAGGGATAGCATCAAAACTTTGTACTCCCTGCAAGGGCAGGGGCATCCCCAATCAGAGCAGTGACCACAGCAAAAGGCACAGCCTCCCCTTAAACTACCAGCACAGCCTCACTGGTGTGCACCACCTGAGCATCCCGCCAGGTACCCGTCATCAACCCAACTCATTACCTCCAAAGGAACAACCAAGAGATGCGGTGTTATCACTGGTAGGGATCTGCTTCCCACCTTTCACCAGAATACCTCCATGGCCTCTCCCTCAGCCCATGTGTTAACTTTGCCTGTCTTCAGCTTTGCTGCTATTTTAAACTTGGCTTTCCTGGTCAGCCTGGTGCAATCAGACCACAGGCATGAACCCTTTTACGACATACCTTCCGCCCACCCCTTCCCCTTCATTCTCCTGCCTCCACCCCAATCCAAGTCCTATCTCCTTGCACAAGAATGACTGTAACAGCTTCCGTACCCTTGGTCTCTCTGCCCCTGGTGAGTCCATTCTTCACACCTCTTGGCGTTAGTCTAATTAAAACCCTGTCTGTTCTCTCCCTCTACTATTCAAAAGATTGTAGTGGCACTAATTGCTCTAAGGAAAAATTCCAAATTCTTTGGAAACTTCCAAAGCTCCATCTTCCATTCATTCAGGCAACAAGTTTTAATTGAGCAGCCACTGTGTTGCACATACACTTTTAGGTACTGGGGATTCAGAGAGGAAAAAGGACAAAGATCCTTCCCCGTTTTATGGAGCTTTATCTACTCAGTCAGGCCCTCACTGGGACAGAAACACATACCAAGCCCATGACTGTTTGGGGCTTTTGTTTGTCTTGTTCCCCTTTCTTTCTGACTCACTTTTAATACTTTAGAATTCATCAGTATCCTTGGAGCAGTGTGCCAACCTTCCCTGTGGAGCAGCTGCCGTTCCCATGGGCTCCCTCCTCACAACAGACCTGTCCTACCAGGACCAGAAAAGAATGTGACCCTCCAGCTGACACTTTTTACCCCTTTTTCTTATTGTACTTAGGTTTTCATACTGCTTGTTGCTCCACTACAGTATAAGCCTCTGCCCATGGGACACGGCTCTGTTGGGCTTGTTCTCTGCTCTGTATCCAGCAGCGAAAACAGTGCACAGCATGTAGTGTGCGTCAACAGATATCTGTTGAATAAGTCAGGGAAGGAAGAATAAATGCATTGCCATTCTTAAATGGCTTTTCTTGCATTAAATGATTGTATTCTAGTTTTCTGTAGGAATATCTATAGGTCATAATAATGATAGCTGATATTTATGGCATGCTTACTAAGTACCAGCCATTGTTCTAAGCAATTTTACCCATACTATTTTACTTCATCCTCACTACAATCCTTTGATGTGGGTTTTGTTATTATACCCATTGTAAAGAAGAGAGCACTGAGGCACAGAGAGCAATGCACCTAGTCTAAGATTAAAATGCAATTGGTTCACCCACAATACAAGCTGTTCCCAGTATAATGGCATGTATATTCATAACCACCTTGTCTTAATTACCTTGGTGTATCATAACAAAATACCATGTATGGGCGGCTTAGAAAACAGAAATATATTTCTCACAGTTCTGGAGGATGAGAAGTCCAAGATCAAGGTCTTGGGCAACCTTATTCACATCCTGATGAGGGCCCTCTTCCTGGCTGGTGGATAGCCACTTGGCAAAGACAGAGAAAGAGAGAGACAGAGAGAGAGAGAGAGAGCACTCTGTTATTTCTCTTTATAAGAGCACTAATCCTAACGCATTAGCACCCCACCCTATGACTTCATCTTACCTTAATCACCTCCTGAGGTCCTAACCTCAATTCCAGTCACATTGGTGATTAGGGCTTCAGCATATACATTCTTTTGTAGAGGGTGAGCAAAAACATTCAGTTCATAACACTGGTTCTCCCTTCAGCCCATAAACATTTCTCAAGCACCTTCAGTGGGTTGGCACTTGAAAAGAGGAATAAATCAAGCTAACTCTCCACCTTCAAAGATATCTCTTCCTAGGGGAGAAGACACATGAGCAAAATTTCAGTATAATGACAGAAGTTCTCTAATAAAATTATGAACCTATGTTCATAGCTATGAGCACAGAGATGGAAGCACACCACCTGCAAAGGTCAGAGAAGTCTTTGCAGGGAGCCACATTTAGACTCTGTCTAGAGCAAGTGTGCCCAACCCATGTCCTGCAGGTCACATGCGACCCAGGGTGGCTTTGAATGTGGCGCAACACAAATTTGTAAACTTTCTTAAAACATTATGAGATTTTTTTTTCTTTTAGTTCACTTACTATTGTTAGTGTCAGTGGATTTTATGTGTGTCCCAAGACAATTTTTCTTCTTATAATATGGCCCAGGGGAGCCAAAAGAGTGGGCTCCCAGGTCTAGAGTAACACAGAACAGTGCCATGCAGTCGATAGGAAGTTAGAGATCCCAGACTTTAGGAGCAGCGTTTGAAAAGGCTCAAGGCCCTGGTAGCATGAACCTTTTAGAACATTTACCATTAGTTTGGTAATGCTTGAGCTGGGAGACCCATGTGAAGGGATTAGGCCAGAATTCCAAGCGAGGGGCCCACATGGACATCTGTATGCCATAGAAAGCATGGACTTCTTCCTGGTGCATTTTAAACAGGAGAGGGATGTAGTAGAGTGAGGTTGGGAACACGGATGGATGGAAACAGCATGAGTAAGTGACCACAGAGAACAGGCCAGGTGGAAGTGCTACACATTCACAGAAGAAATGGTGCCCTAGGAGGCTGAATGGTCTGAATAAGGGACTAAATGCCTTGCCGGAAAGGAAGGAGCAAGAGAGCACCCAAGGTTTCTGGTTTGAATGCTGAATAAGTGAGGGCTCCTTTAACTGACTTGGAAAATATCTTTCAACTGAGAAATGCTACCATCAAGGTAGCGATGGCTTGGAGACAATTATCTCGACTCCACCTGGAGTTTAGGAGTGACTTTTGGAATCAGAATATAGATTTTGGAGTCGTCAGCTAATAAATTGGCCATTTATTAGCAGCCCTAGACAGTGACAATAGAGGGTTAGGGAAGCACCAGGTCATTCTGGGAGTAGGGGTCCCACGTGCCTGGAGGAGTCACCTTCTCACGAAGCCTGCCCTGATGGGGAGAAGCGAGGGAGACAGAGAAATGGAGATTTGGGGAACACAGAGGGCAAAGGCAATGCTCTGGTGGATGCTGAAGAAATGATTGCAGTGAACTCACAGGCAAACAAGAGTCTGCAAATACAAATCACATGCTGAAAGAAAACTTTAGTCTATTAAATATGGGCATTTTCTCCCTTGAGATTATTTTTAACAAAACCCTGCATTAGATTAGGAAGTTTCTTAAATTCCATGTCAAAACGAACATCAGACCCATTATCTGAGCCTCCCAGGGAGGGTAAGCAATTTGTGCTATAACAATAGCTAATATAAGTGAAAACTAAATGCTGGGCCACCACCTCACAGTGATGTGTGGTTATTGCCACGAAGACCCAGGCCAGCAGCCCAGCTCCCCAAGGCCCCGTGCAGCATTACGGAGCTGAAGGATTTGCCAGGGTCCCAGGGCTGGCCCCACTTTACAAGCTGCTACTCAGGGGCAGAGGCACATTTTCTGACCTCATTAGACTAAAGTGTAAAGCAAGAATGCCAGTGTAATAATTTCGGAGAAATAAAGCTGTCACACAGCCTCAATTAGCAAGACCAAGACATTCTGTCCCGAAGGTTAAGCCATTGGACAAATCGAATCACCGTCAGGAGCCTCTTTGTTGAGATACCCCAAAGATTGACTGCATAAGGACCTGATATTCAAAGTAATGTGTGCAGCTCTTTCTCCCTGTATACCAAGCCAACTTATTCATTAACTATGAGAATTTACTGTGGCAGGAACCAAAACACTTTAAATTCACAGGCCTTCCCAGGGGAAGCCGATCCACGATCAGAATCTTCTTGTGAGCACAGACTAATCACCAAGGGGTGAGAGTACTGGGTATTTAAATGGCATCAGGCAAATGTGTGCTGAGCTGCGCATCTCACGGAAGGGACAGCTTCTGCTACTAGGAGATTATTTGGCGAAGCTCCGCCCATTGCCATTGCACTTGAGAGGTTCTTACCAAGGGAGCCAGGTGCTCAGGAGTCCCTCGGCCAGTGTGCCTCTCTTCTCTAGAGGGATGGTAGCAACACATGCCTGTGAGACTCTTCTTCATGTCCATTGCAGACACTGGGTGCCTAATGGAAACATTTTGTTTTTCTCCACATATGGAAATGAATGTAAGCTGCACTGCAGTCTCACAAGCCCTGTGGGTCTGTTGGAGGGTCGTTTTGCACATCTGTACTTGCTGCTTTAGGTGTTGATGTTGCAGCTGAACCTGCAATAGGCAAGCTTATTTCCTTCCTAAGAGAATGTGGCGATGTCTTGCTGTGTCTCTTAACTTTGCAAAATTGTAAAGTGCAGGAGTCCAGGCTGAAAGCCTGGTGTGCTGGATCCTAGTCCCTGGTTCTTTCCAAAACTCGAGTCCCTCATCCGCTCTCTCCGGAGCAGGCTCGCTCAAATGTTTTGCTCAGTTGTCCTTTCCAGCTCTGAGTCTCTGGTCTATAGTTCTGCAGTATTCACTGAGCAGCAGCCTTAAGTATGAATGATTATGAGGAAGAGATTAAAAGAAGAGGAACTATTCTCAAGAGCCTATAGTTTTAAAAATCTGCGCCCTTCAATTCTGATTTAGATTTAAATGTAGCTCCTGGTGTGAATCTTATTTTAAATTTCGTGAAAATTGGAATTGGAAACGGCACGTGCACCGGACGGTGATGATGCTGCCCATGACTTTCCCTCTTCTCCTTGCTGTAGTCCACCCCAGCGCTTCTTGTAGGGTGTTCCCTGGACCAGCAGCCTCAGCATCAACTGGGAACTGCTTAGAAATGCAAAGCCTTGGCCCTACACCATGAGCACAAAATTGGAAAGGCTGGGGCGGGACCCAGTAGTCTTGCTTTAATCACATAGAGCGGCTCTCTACTCTGATTCAATGTGTGACTTCAATGCACACTCAGTCTGAGAACCACCATTCTAGCTTTGAATACTTTAGTAAATATCAGGACTTTAAAAGAATAAGGAAAAATCAAACGAGAGCAGTTACAATAATTCTTTGGCTCTTAGGTGAAGGCGTGGCCATCTTTATGTATACTAGGTAATAGCTGGTTAAAATTAGAGTTTAACTGAAATCATCTGCTTGTTTTCACTTAGCTAAAGAATTCCTGACCCACATGATCTCGGGCTGCAAAATTAATATTCTGGAAAAGTCAACTGACATTATTTGCAAAGGCTCAGAACACTTTCTGATAGGTTTATTTTAAATCCATTGACCTGTTTTATCTGACTAGATAGACCAAACAAACATGAAATAATTGAACTTCCTCCAGTGCCACTTTCTAGCATCCCTTCTCTCAAACCCTGGAGTAAATACACGGATATACATAATTTTATATAAAGATCAAACTCCAATTAAACACAATGAGATTTCTTGTCTCAGTGTCATAGTTGCACACTTCATAGAGAGGAAGTAAGACAAAGGTCCTCAGAAAATAAAAAAATGTGAATGACATAAAAAGGAGTAATTTAATATCATGTTAACTCATTCTATATGATACCAGGTAATGCCGCATCATGGCAACGACACGGTGTAAAGTATTCCCATATGATTTTGGAACCATTAATATGAGAATTCCATATTTCACAACATCAACAAACCAGATGAACCTCATTCACTTAAAGTAGAGAACAGTGGAAAGAACAAATGTCTTGTGAAGAGTGGAAATGAGAACAATGTGTCTGAGGTTAAACAGTGGAAAGAAGTTGCGGATGTTGTGCGTGAAGTAATTATTTCTACAGTGCCATTTCTGCATTTAGTTTATGAGCATGTCAGGGTGTACGATCCAGGCATACTTGAAGAAAAGAAATGCCAATCCACATGACGTGTGGAGAAAGTCACTGCAGAAATAGCAAGTTCCATAAAAGCCTTATTAAAATTGAATCTCTGAAAAAACAAAGCTTATCTGGCCAGAGTATACATATATGAGATGTGCCTGTGACTTATTTAAGCCCACTATGAGCTTTTATGAATGAAATATTTCTTCAACTATTTGATAATCTAAAGGGATTAGGAGATAGGAATTTATATAAAAACCAAACCAAACCAAACCAAAAAAACCTCATACCATTTAAATTGCTACCACGATGAACAACAGTGTCCTAATTTTTATCTAGGCTGATTTTACACGTTCTGGATAGTTATTGTGTAGGCAAATGATGTGTCAGATGCTGTATTAAAGTTAAAAGTCTCTGTTTTTAACCTCACATAAATTTCCAAAATAATGGGCAAAAGTATGAAGACTCATTAGGCACTTAATCTTACAGAGAGAATATAATAACATTACAAAAGTAAAACAAGTCTAGAATTATTTGCACATTAAAAATTAAGGAACTGTGACTCGGACAGGTCTAGTGATTTATTCAAAGTCACAAAACCACATATAGTTGGATTTAGGACATTGCCACTCAATCTAGTACCCATTCTTAGTAGGTGGTAGATTTGATAGAGACGGGTCCATACTGTTCCGTTCCAAGGGATATTTAGGACACAGCTCATAGGGAGGTAAACTGTTGAAGGCCAACTCCTTTCAGACTGGCCTCTTCAAGAGACCCATGGAAGTCATTATGGACTAGTGCTTAGGCATTCAATATGGGTCAAGGTGTGAGCTTGCAGCTGAAACCAGTTTCTGCCACAAGTCCTTGGCTCCAGTATCCTGATCACACCAGTAGAGGGAATGGGGCAGCTCAAGTGACACTGTCCAGTGTGGGGATCCTGGCTGCAGAATCTCAGGGCTGGAGTGCGACATCTGGCCACACTAGGTATCCAGACACTGGCCTAGAGAGTAGTGTGCAACAAGCCCCTGAACTCTGCTTTTCCACTCTCCCTATTTGGAGAATTCACCCGCACATATACACATAATCCAGAATGCCCAGCATGTGGCTGCTTGCTCCTTCACACTATGGCTTCGTGACAATATCATTCCTGTGACGCTGCCATCACTCAAACACTTCCATGTTTGAAATTCCTTCTGTGAATCATTTTCTAAGCTTTTCTTTGGAATTTTGTCATTGGTAAACAATCTTCAGACTTTGTATGTGGCCTTCATTTCTGGATGGGGGGAAAAGGCAATGGCTATTCAGAGCCAAGTTTGGTGAATAAGGGTGAATAATCCACCTGCATAATGTTATTTGGTCAAAATAAGTGCTGTGCCCAGAAGAAATAGATGGATTATGTTTTTAGTTCCTAAACTGACTCCGACAGTAATTCCAAGAGAAGAGTTGTAAGCACATTTGAGTAACATCAATCATTAAACAAATTCGTAATATTAAGGAAGGTATTTGAAGAATAGTACTTATCGTCTGAATAAGTTTTAGGGTTTTGTTAAAAAAATGTAATAGATTCTATCCATATTGCAAAGGCACAACACACGTAATCGCTCAACTCGTGTCTTCAACTCAATCATTCATGTCCTCCTCATCCCCCTAGGAGAAGTTCTATACACATACCTGCTTAGCAAACTGAAAAATTTGAAACCTTGAAACGTTAAAGTAAGACTCAACATAGTGTTTCTATGCCAAAAAAAGAAGTACATTAGGAATATTACTCTTACTGAGTCAAAATGTTTAACAAATCCAGATAATACCCTCTGAATCAGTGCCTCAGTAAATCCAAATGCACGCATGTGACAACACAGTCAATAGTATTAGGTTGGTACAAAAGTAATTGTGGTTTTTGCCATTACTTTTGTACCATGTTAATATTTATAAGGGATTGTCAATCAGTCATTTGTTGAGCTACATTGCACACTGAGGTTGATGAAGCGAGCTGGTTGACCTGTTGCCTGGTGATGGCTGAGCGAGAGGACGTCAGCATGTCTTTGCATCTGGGGTTCCCAGATCAGAGCCCTGAAAAGCAGCCACAGTTGTTCCTGACCCAGTTGTTCCCAAGTTCTCCATTGCGTTTTCCCTTCTGTGGTTTTCAAAGAAACTGAACCGGGAGGAACTGATAACAAGAATGAGAAGACACAGGCAAGACACCACATATTGCACACGTGGATTGCAGTATGGTTAATAACAATAACAAAAGTCACCTGAATCAAAAGTGGTATTAACAGAAGTGGCTAAATATCAGACATCAACTAAGTAAATATAGTAAATATTAAGATTCCCTTTCTCAGGGAAATAAAACATAGAGAAATAGAGAAAGCTTAATGGAATTTAAGTTCTAGCACCTTCAAAATCCCTAACCTACCAATTAATATTCAACGATGCCTTCCTCATTCTTTCTTTTTTCTAATTTCTTTCATATCATTTTTACATTTTACTTTCTCTTCATAAAAATTTCCATGTCTATTTTGTATATATCAAAACCATTTATCATTTAGTTTGTGGTATTTTTGCACCTTCTCTTTTCACAGTAATATAATACCTCTCTCTGTATATTTGTACCTTTATCAGTTAAAATTATACATACTAATTAAATACAATTTTATATAGGTCAATATAATAAAATTATATGAATATGCATATATATATATATATAACTGTGTCAATTAAAAACACATAATTACTCTCAGAAATGCTGATACTCATGCTAAATTGTTCCTTCTCACTCATCCTCTGCAGATGGCGGCCATCAATGTTGATTCAGAAGTGAAGCCAAAACATAATTTCCTGGCACTATTCTGGAAGCAAAATAAGTGAGATAAAGTAAAAATGACTACATAGCCAATTAGAAAAAGCAACTACCACCTCCACTCCAAAAAAGTCATGTAAATAACTTCTAGTCTGTGACTTGTCTTCACCATTCTGTGCACTGGCTTTAAAGGAGCGTTTTACACTCAAATTAAATATTCTCTTTGCGCAAAACTCTATGATTTTAATTTCTAAACATGCATCTTAAAGCAAAGAACTTTACTTTGCTGATTTGTTTTTTCTGTATGAGATCTTAAAATGTCTATTTTTCATAAACTGATAAAAATTAATCCTCCATGAAATTAAAAAGATTCAGTCACACACCATTATAATACTGAATCTTCTTTTTTTTCTCATTTTTATTTCTACTTGGTCCTTCTTTAAATTTGTAATACGTCTTTTTCCAAGATATTATTTGATTCTAAACCCATACACTGATATCAAAATTAATTACTTAACAAAATCCCAAGAATGAATCTTACATCCTTAAGGAGAAGAACATTAATCTGACTCAGACTGACTGAATTTAAAATTTATTTGCAGTTAACATAAAACATTCAGTTTTAAGATCATTGTTACATTTTCAAACAGGCAAATCTTGAAAGACTTGCCTAGATTTGCTCTCAGCATAATTTATATTTTTTTCTCTAAGAAATAGAGTTTAGCTTCCACTTAAAATGCATGATGTACATATCTGCCATATTTTGTTTTATTTTAGAGAGCTAAATTCTACATTAAGTAGAATATGCAGTTTTAGATTAAAAAAACAGAAAACCTTTTAAATGACTTGGTCTCTTTTTTTATGTCCTTTCAACAAAGTGGGCTTTAGTCAGTGGGATGAAAGTAGTAAAAAAAAAAAAAAATTTAAGAAAGGAAGAAATAAAAATGTTAAAAGGACAAGGTGAATTAAAATCATGGTAGCACAAGTTCGTGGTCTACAGGGTAAAATGTGAAGACAAGGCCAGGCGTGGGGACTCACGCCTCTAATCCCAGCACTTTGCGAGGCTGAGGTCAGGAGTTTGCGACCAGCCTGACCAACATGGTGAAACCCCATATCTACTAAAAGTACAAAAATTAGCCGGGCATTGTGGTGCGTGCCTTTAATGACAGTTACTTGGGAGGCTGAGGCAGGAGAACTGTTGAAACTGGGAGGTGGATGTTGCAGTCAGCTGAGATTTTGCCACTGCTCTCAAGCCTGGGTGACAGAGCAAGACTCTGCCTTTGGGAAAAAAAATTGAAGATGATCACAGTCATACACGTTACAGGACAGTCTTCCCTACTATTTGACAAAGGCATAAGAAGCCCTCCATTGTCAGTTTTCTGTAAGGTTAGATTTGAATCAGAGATCTAACTTTCTATGACCATGTTACCCTGAATTCATTGCATCAGGTTTTAGTGGTCACCATAGGAAGCAGAATCTTGAGAGAGTGGAACCTAGAGCAGGCACCTTGTTGATGGGGTTGAAAAAGAAACAAAGAAATTGGAAATATGTGGAGTTTACGTCCAGAGGGGAGAGAGGAAGAATGACTATGTAAGGAGAAACATAATTGGTCAGTGCATTAAAGAAAAATTTCATCAGATGACCATTTTTTCCCAAGGCCAAGTCAAGAGAAGTCATGATTCAGCACAGAGAGTAAGGCTGGAAAAGACTTACAAGAAATGAGAATTATTTGAGTTGCTCATTCCAGTGTCTTGGCCTTTTTCATAGCCATTTTTGCTATTTTCCTATCCTTGCATTTCTCTCCTTTTCTTAACATACTTTTGACAAGACAAAAAAACAAAATGACCTGCAGTCAAATCACTGTTTCAAGTAAGAAAGTATAGAATGATAACAATATTTTAGATATATTGGTTTCAATAAAATATATTATACAAATTTTTTAAAAAAGAAAGTATAGAGAAATCTCTTCTAGCAAATAGTCGACTTCCTTTTTTAATTCCTTAGGATAGGCCCAAACATACTAAGTTCAATGTCTGTCTGGGACATACCATATTTACTCGTGCAGTTCTTAAGTTCATAAGGGATTCCCAATCACAGCTACTGAAATCTTGCCCATTCCTTCCCACCTGTCAGTGGTTTTAAACCTTGGAAAAATTGGGGCGGGGGTGGGAGAATTTCAAAAGAGAAAACAGAAAAATCAAAGAGAACAAAAGAGGAAGGGAAGCTGAGAAGAGAAACGTCAGAATGGGAGAGTGGGTATCTGTGGGAGACACTGCATTCACTCAGGAGGAAGGAAGAAGAACGGACATCACCAAAAATCTATCAGCGAGGCTCTCTCATTTCTTCTCTCCTTTCGTTCGTTCCAAACGTCACACAGGGAGCACGGATCCAAAGTACTTCCATTTTTTTCTCACAGTAGAATAACTTCATAGAATAAAATTCTACACTGTTACAATGAAATCCAGCACAAATTATTTTATTTTGTGACTAACGTTTGAAATGATCCCAAGAAGATAACTTCAGCCAGAGAAGAGATCTCCCTCTCCAATCTTGGATCTGGGAAAAGCACCTACCCTTTTGGCTCAAGATAGGACATAAGAATGGAGGTTTTTAAACTCTCCTTCTCAGTTTTTCCTTTTCTATATTTCCTGGAACAATTCCTGGGACTAGACATTTGAAAAGGTGAGATAAATTATACCAACCTTTTCAGGATCACATATCTACCGTATGTACAAATAATAAACTCATCTGTCATGTTTAAAGCATTCCAATAACTAAGGGTTTGCAATGTCTGACTGGGATGATTCAGAAAATACATGTCTTCCACAACTATTTTTATGGATCCCTAATTTGGATTGTTATAGCTCATCTCCCTCTTCTGATTCTTTTAAACTACATCCAAGCCACATAAAATAATATATTCTACCAGACATTCCTTATTTCCTTCAACACCTTCACTGAATTAAAATCAGAAGCTAAAGAATGCAATGTTTCTTTTCTGTACCCTAGGCATAATTCCAGTTTTGACTCATATGTATATAAAGTACGTAAGCATCTTGATTCTTCCAGATCATTTCCTGACCTAACTTCTTTGAAAACTACATAGAAGAGGTAAAAGAACAGTATTGACCCTTTTATTCTACATGGTAGGGCCCTTCAGAAGTCTAAACAGTCTTTTCTGCAGTTTGTGGTGAAGATTCCTCCTTAATTGCGGTCCTTAAAAACATCTATCAGAAGACTAATAGTTTTGTTAATTGAATTTTTTTCTTTATTCATCTATGTTTCCAATAAATATTTTGTCACTATTATAGTTAGAGAGCCTTTGACCACTTAATGTCCAAAAACCAGTCCAAGCCTGTCTTCAAAGCATTCCAACAGTATCATAATCTACACAATTATGTCTACAAAAATTGGGTTTAAAAACCACTACATTTTAGGTGACTTCTTTTTTTACATTTTTATTTATATTTTAAGTTCCGGTACACGTGCAGGATGTGGAGGTTTGTTACTTAGGTAAACGTGTGCTATGGTGGTTTGCTGCACCTATCAACCCATCACCTAGGTATTAAGCCCAGCATGCATTAGCTATTTTTCCTAATGCTCTCCCTCCCCCCACCCTACCCCCGACAAGCCCCAGTGTGCATTTTTCCCCTACCTGTGTCCATGTGTTCTCATTGTTCAGCTCCCACTTATAAGTGAGAACATACAGTGTTTGGTTTTCTGTTCCTGCTTTAGTTTGCTAAGGATAATGGCTTCTGGCTCCATCCATGTCCCTGCAAAGGACATGATCTCATTCCTTTTTATGGCTGCATAGTATTCCATCATGTATATGTACCACAAACAACCCCATTAAAAAGTGGGCAAAGGACATGAACAGATACTTCTCAAAAGAAGACATTCACACGACCAACAAACATATTAAAAAAAAAGCTCAACATTACTGGTCATTAGAGAAATGCAAATCAAAACCAAAATGAGATACCATCTCATGCCAGTCAGAATGGCAATTATTAAAAACTCAAGAAACAACAGACGCTGACAAGGTTGTGAAGAAATAGAAACATTTTTATACTGTTGGTGGGAATGCTAATTAGTTCAACCATTGTGGAAGATGGCGTGGTGATTCCTCTAAGATCTAGAACCAGAAATACCACTTGACTTAGCAATCTCATTACTGGGTATGTACCCAAAGGAATATAAATCATTCTATTACAAAGATACATGCACACGTATGTTCATAGGTGACTTCTTTTTTAATGAAAACTGGGATATGTGTATGAATTTCAATAATGGAATGGAGCTAGGGAGCACCTGAGAAGCTTTAGGATGAAAGTAGGGCAAATAAATTTACAGGGTTGAATACAGAATAAGGTAGTTTATGTTATAAAAATAAGAGTTATATGGAATATGCCTGTTCAAACTGTATGTAACCCTTCCTCCACCGTCAGAAGGGTATGCTGTCCTATTCCTCATTTAATCCCAGGTACACAATCAGGAGAATGCTCTTATAATCAGGATAAGCCTGTAATGAACAGTCTCCTAGCTATTTACTTGAAATCTGTAGCTCATTCTTTGTTTTCAGGCAAAAACACATAATAGCAATCAACTTTTGAAGGAAATAGGAGATCCAAGACAATGCAAGCATTTGAATCTCAATTTGGACATCTCTGGATTGTGATCCAGTTAAATAATGCCTCCCACTGTAGTTCCTCAGTCCACTGAAAAGTCAAGCCCCAAATGGCTGAATGAAAATCTGAAAGGCTTGGAGAAAATAAATGGACTGTCTGCTTTTCATTATGCTCCAGTCTCAGGATGAGGATACATCTGGTTTTCTGATTACACTTTCCTGTAGTAAAGAAAATTTTAGCCTAGCAGGTCAAACCAGCTGATGACTAGCCAGCTCCAATTACTGACCTGACCTGCTTCTAACCTCAAAGGGGAAAAAAGAAAACCCTCTTTACTCATTCTTAGAAACCGAAATATGGGTGTAGAAGGTTGTTGGTTTTTTTCCCTTGATTAATTAAAGTTGCTTATTCAAATTGTGCTTTAGTACATAGTCTTTAATTATAAACAAAATAATGCCTGACTTCCTTTATAAAACAACACTCAAAGGAAAAGAGAAAGAAAGGCTAGACTCTTTTATTCTTGTAATAAAAAACAACAAAAGCACAGCAATTTCAATATGGCATTTGGAACTTGATTTGTTCTATTTAATGAATAAAAGATAATAGTATTTCTCAAAGGAGACAGTGTCTATTTAGATAAGGCTTTTCAAACACTTTTTTGTTTGTTTGTTTTTGTTTTTGTTTTTTGTAAACGGGCATCATTCTAAGAGCCATTTCCAACTTACAAATAAATATCACCATGGGTTTCAACTAACTCAACTAACTCAACCAGCTTTGCTGGTATATTCCGAAATATGTTCACCAGATCTACCTATAGCTCCACCTGAAAAAATTCCGCACCGCTTCCCAATTTATGAAGGGATTGCACAATAATTTAACACAAATTCTGTCAAGCAATTTAAAGCAACAGGAAAAATCCTTAGCTCCATGTTGAGAGCAAGCTAATTCAAGCCAATCGCTTGCAGGAGAATGCACATAAACCCGCCACTTCTGTTTGCACGTTATGATTTGAAATGTAGTTTGTTTCTTAGGTGAATGTAGCTTTTGTATTAGGTTGAACCATCTGAAATTGCCAATATTTGACTTTTTGAACCTATGAAAATGACAATTTCAGATGGCTCAAACCAATTTTAAAAAGATACTGTATGTAATGGAATAATTATATTCAGTATGTCTAAATAGTCATTTCTTTAAGTCTGTAACCAGACTTTTAAAGATAATTATTTTCCAACTTAGTGGGATGATGAATCACCAGCAACATTCCTAAACTCTATTGATATGAAGAAACAGTCTCTGCAGTGTGTTTCTGCAACGATACTTTACAAAAAAGCAAACTTCATCCCTCACTTCAGAAGAAATACACAAATATTCATTTTGATTTACATTTTGTACCATCCTTGTAAAGCAGGTAGTGGTTTGCCCATTTTAGCCATAAACTAATTAAGAGAGAGAATATAAGTAACAGGGCAAGAATTACTCTGAGTCTGCTTCCAAATCCATCCCCAGAACCTGGACTTAACTCTCTTCTTTGGAGTATTTAAATCTCACTCAGCAAATGAATGCTGATTCTCTGGACACTTTTAATGAGTATAGATCTGAATAGTCCATAGGTGCTTGCTTTAAAGGCTTTTAATTAAATCATGCAAGTAAAAATACAAATAAAAAGTATGTGTGCATTCATGTTATCATGTCTGATTGCTTCTCCTCTTTTTTATTCCATATGCTAATGAACATATTTAAGTTTCAATCAACATTTTTGCTGAATTTTATGTGTCAAACTCGTCAATGGCTTCTGTTAAGTCTGAAAAGTTACTGGGTTAGGAAGAACATTGCATATTAACTAGAATCTGAAAAATCAGTAGAAGAATATTAACGGATCTAATAAACATAATGAACAGCATAGCCTTATAGAATGGTTGGCAAAAACATACACTGCAGAGGACCACGCAACATTCTCTTTAACGTGTGCACATTGAGCACATGATTGCAAAGCTCACTTCTCTTTCACTTAAGGTGAAGATGCTTCCGCTGAACCTCCTATCTGACAGCATTCCCACAGCCGAGCAAACGTTTATAATTAAAAGTTTTTAGCATGCCAAGGCAGGAAGTTGCTCTCTGGGCTGCGCTCCTGCTTTTCATTCTGTTCATTTGCCGGTTTTAAAACGACGTCCTTTCCATTTTGCCGCCTGCAGTGCAATTCAGAGCTGACCTCTTTGTCCCTCTGTGTCCCCCCACGCAAAACAAACTGCACCCACACATTGCTCAGCTGCTCGTCTGCAACCATAAACTACTTTCCCACCCGAGGGAGGAATGTCCCTTTTGTTTTAAAGAAACTGAAATGTTGAATGTTTTCAACCAACTCTACATCCTTTCGTGCTTTTGGTATTGTGTCTACCAGAGGCTGATGGTTCAATACAGTCTTGGTAACAATTATAATCTATCAAAAATAACAATATCAGCAACCATAAATGCTCAGAGGAAATCATAAAACACTACCGGCCTTGCGTGCTCAACAGATAAGCATGCCCACTCTAATCCCAGCTTTAAGCATCAGCATTTTCCCCTCTAGCGCTCTCCATTTTAGGACAAGGCTTCTTAAAGAGCTCGCTGCACTCCCTGCCTCACATCCTCACCCTCCCAAGAGTCTCCTTATCCCACTGCCTTCTGACAGGCCCTGCCACCATCCTTGTTTTAGGGATTCCCAGTGACCTCTATGTAGCCCAACCCAATGGCTCTAAGAAAGTTACCTACTGTCTTTCTTTGACACTGATGAGAATACCACTCCTGAAACTGCCTTAACCAGAACCCCTGACACTATTTTTTTCTTTTCTTTTTTTTTTTCTTTGAGACAGGGTCTTGCTCTGTCACTTGGGCCGGAGTGCAGTGGAGCAATCACAGCTTACTGTAGACTCAACCTTCTGGGCTGAAGCAATCCTCCCACATCAGCCTCCCAGGTAGCTGGGAGCACAAGTGCATGACACCACTGCCGGCCAATTATTTCTATTTTTTCTAAAGTCAGGTTCTCACTATGTTTCCTAGGCTGGTCTCAAACTCCAGGGCTCAAGTGATCCTCCCACCTCAGCCTCCCAAAGTGTAGGGATTACAGGTGTGTGCCACTGCACCTGGCCAGCTTTTCGATTGCCTTTTTTTTTTTTTCCTATCAGTCCTCAGTTTCCTGCATGGCCCCGCCTGGCCTGCCTGCTCCTTGAGTTTTGGTGTTCCTAAGATTCCTGACACGGAATCTCCTTCCTTTTACATGTATTCAATTACTCTGAGCATTCTCAAGGTCAACCACAGTGTCCTTCCCCTCCCCAGAACTTCTTCTCTTCCTGACCAGATGACCCACAGGTAGCACTGCCAAGCCCAAACCTAAATTCACCATCTTTCTCAGCATGGATTTCTTATTTCACATGAAGACACCAGTATCCACTCAGCATCTTAAGCCAAAAACATCAGCATTGTTTCTGACTGTCCCCTCTTCCTCACTCATTACAGTGAATTTGTTAAAGGCCTGTCATTTCTACCTTCAAAATGTCTTCAAACATCCTCAACCATCTCATCATGGAACTAGGACTGACTGTCCTAGTTCCAAGCTATACTCCACACGACTGTGTGAAGGGCGTAGCATGCAATGCAACCATGCTGCCACCCTATTATCACCCCTCAATGGCTCTCCCCTGGTGCTGGAGATGGTTCAATATCTTTTCCACCTACTCCAGGCTTTTCACCATCATATCCCTCAACTCGATTCAAAGCCTTCTTTCTCATGACTCTCGCATGGATCTAAACCCCAGCTATCCTAACTGTGCCATACCCCAATCATTCCAGGATGATGCTTGCTTCTGTGAATTTGCATATGAGGTTCCCTCCACTAGAAAACTCACCTCTCTTCATCTGCCAGATTAATTCCTCCCCAGCCTTCAAGCATCAACGGAGAGGACACTTTATTCAGGGAGTTTCCCACACACAGCCCACATCCATCCACCATTGTCAAGGCTGGATGCTTCCTTCTCTGAGCTATGAGAGAGCACTGTGTGTGAGAGCTTTATTTTTGGACTTATTTTATAGAATTGTAACTGTGAGCGATATGCTCCCACTAGACCAGGGTTTCTCAACACTGGAATTATTGGCAATAGGACTGGATAATTATTTGTCATGTGGACTTCTCCTGTGCCTTGTAGGATGCCAGTAAAAACTTCCCCCAACCCAAGTCATGACAATCACAAATATCTTGGGACATTGCCCAATGCCCCCGGGATAATCACCCCCAGCTGAGAAACTCGGCTGCAGACTGTAGGTTTGTTTCTCTTACCTTATCATCCTTAATATCAAGCACAGGATGTGGAAATGCAAATGCTCAATGCATGTTTATTGAATAATGTTTATTGAATACATAATGAGGTAATGTTCTATGCCTTAAGAATCAGCTACTTGAAAACATAAATCTCAAAGTGGCACTTTGAAATAACTATGAATAGGTTATTCTTTATGTATGTATTATAGACTCATGAAAGGAAATAAAATGATGATGGTATCTTAGTTGATTTGCAAAAGATGACTCAGAGTTTCTGCTCTAAAAGGACAATAACTCATTATATAAACTAATAATAATAAAGGACATTTCTTTATGGGAGTATGTTATTTATTTTGTGGGAAAATGGGCAATTAGAATCAGGATATTTCAGTATGTCATTTCCATTTTCATGCAAAGGAAAGAACACCTTAGCTGAACGTATTATGTTTCAATTGATATTTTTTCCTGCATTCAGTTAACATTAAATCTGGCTAAAGCAAAGAACTCCAAAGATAATGTGTCACACTTGGCATACATTCTCTGCACAACGTTATAACCAATCATTGGCCATGACCCTTATGTTTTACAAGATCTGTGCTTGATTAAATCTTCATTTTAAATCTTAAATGAAGCCCACCAATTTTAAATCTCTTTCCTCTTCATCCAAACCACACAGCCAATTACATATACATTTTCCTTCAAAAGCCTCATCTCTCAAAAGAATCCTGCCTTCCTTTATCCAAAAATTATGATGAGAGGCAAAGAAACATGAGTTTGATTCTCTTCTGAGAGAACTACCACGTAATTAAAAGTTTCATGAATAAAGTATCCACCTATTAGTTTGGGACAAAGTTTGGCTTCAAGCAAAGACCCAAATTAAATTAAAACCCACAGGTAATTGGTAGTAAATGTGTATTTATTGAATCTTATCCCTGGTTTTGATTCTCTATGATCAATGATAACATTCGTTTATGTTCTTTAGAACGGATTAACCAATTAAACCAAGCCCCCACCCCCCACCCCGCCCAACTTTTTTTTTCAGTTTCTCAACTGAAAGTTTTTTGAAATAAAGTTCTGTATGGTCTAGTGGAACACAGTAATATAAAGCTGTCTAATTTAGACATTGGTTAACCACTACTCAGAGAAGATCAAAGCAGTCACTATGAGGCTCTGACACTTTGAGGGTGTGTGTAGTTTTCAAACATCATTAATAGTTTCAAGTTTGAGGCATATAAAGTTTCAAGCTTTTAAAATCATACATTTATTCCTCTAGTAAAGAATAATTTATTGCCCGTCATGGTGGCTCACACCTGTAATCTCAGCACTTTGGGAGGTTGAGGAGGAAGAGTCACTTGTACTCAGGAGTCTGAGAACAAACTCCCAGCCTGGGCACCATAGGGAGACCCTATCACTACTAAAAATAAAGAAGAATGAGCTAGGCATGGTGGTACACCCCTGCAGTCCCAGCAACTCAGAAGGCTGAGGCGGGAGGATCACTTGAGCCTGGGAGATGGGGGCTTCGCCGTGTGCCATGATTGTGCCACTGCACTCCAGCCTGGGAAACAGAGTGAGACCCTGTCTCAACAACAAAAAAAATAGTTTCTTTTTAGCATTCGTGATCATAATATCACCTTAAAAAGTAACTTAAATGTCAGGTTTAATTTTATTCAAATAAGTAGGAATCTTATAAAAGAAGATTGAAAGACCTCTCACATTTTGATAATTCTTCTGCAATAAACAAACAACATTGACATAGCAATTGACTTGGGAGACAGAGATAGATGTATTATAAAATGTAAAACTTGAAAGTTAGGACAAGTAGAAAAGTAAAGAAAGGATCTGAAGAAATCCAAAACATAAATGAGCTATTTAATAAAATTTAAAAATAATGAAAGTACTTGCACTTGATAAAATAAAAAAAGCATGTAATTTCATCTCTGTGTATTTCAGAGGCAATAGCAAGATCCATGAAACCCTCAAGTTCAAGCACTTCTTATAAGGTTATCAAGACTTCGCTGGGATGTGGCCCACACTGAGCAGCTTTCTCCAACACTGTTCCCTTGCCCCATTGTGCTGGGGTTATATTCTATTCCTATGCATGTCCATGCCATCTGCATGTCTCGAATACCACTCATCACACTACAGCACTTGGAACACTGAAACTGTGCTTGAGACCTGAATGTGATCCTCCACAGGCAGGTCAGTTTGAGGAACCCACCTTTAAGCAGCACCTTTGACCTCTCCACCTGTCTCTGACAGCCCGTCTTGAAAATTCCTTTACCGCCACCAGGAACTACAGTCCCCCGGTCTCACCACTGCTCACTCCTCAGTCCCTGCAGCCCTCACTTGTCTCCTTCTTCAGCTCAGGTTCCAGCTCCTCTATGACAGGCACTTCTTTACATACACCCTTCCCTCGCTGTCCTCCTTCTTCTGACTTGGCCAAACCTCAACCCCAGGTCAATCCAAATTCCCGTTCTTTGCCAGGATAGTGAAGGCAAGTGGAGAAAACACACAAGGAAGGTGGCTGGTCTGAGTTTTCATTGACGACCACTAAGATCAAGGGGACCCTCAGTGCTGTCAGTATCCTCAACATTTCCCGGGCCCATCTCTTATCTCAACTCCTAAATGACAATTCTCACCTTCTCTGTCCTCAAATGCCTAACATTGCACCTCCTCCATCCTTTCAGTGCATCCTTGATTTCTATTTCAATGAGAAAATAAAACAAGCAGAAAAGTACTTCCACTTGCTATCAACCAAATTTACAACCCACTTCATCTGTGCCCACATACTTGCCTTCATTTTTGTAACAAAGGATGAGCATTTCTAGCAATGTGAGGCCAAGTCTTCCATGTGGGTCCCAGATTCCACACCTCTCACCTACTCAAAAACATCACCCTAGGAGGCCTTTTCTCTCCTGCATCATTGTTTCCCTACTAGACATTTTCTATCAGGAGAAAAATGCACAGGTATGGTATCAACCTAAAAACAAATCAAAACTCCAGCATTCCCACACTCCCTTCAGCTACTGGGTTATTTCCGTGATCGTTTTCACAGCAAATGTCTTTTTAGCATTCCTTGCTTTTCATCCATATCTCCCTGCTATCTAAATGGTCAAGAAAACCAGGACCCAGTCCTCAGGCCTCTTCTTCACCTACATTCACCCCCCATGAGGAGGCTCAGTGCCTTAAATACATCTATAAGACCAGCTTTCTTTCCATAATTCCAAACCTCTTGTCCAAGTGCCTATTTACACATCTCCTGGAGTCTCTAACAAGCAACTCAAATTTCATAAGTCAAAAATGAAACTCCCAATTTCCCCTGACACCCCAAAGTAACTCTTTCTCTTAATATGTCCCCATCTCAAGTGATTAGCAAGTACATCCCACCAGTTGCTCAAACCAAAAAAAAAGAATGCATACATATATACATTAATAGAGAGAGAGAAATCAGCTATTTGTTCTTTGATTATTTATGAGAATATCCCTATTCTTAGGAAATATGATATATTTAGGAGTGAAGAGCCATAATAAACGTAATTTATCCATTAATGATTCAGAATTACATGCATGTGTGTTCATCTGTGTCTGCATTGCATAAACACACATATATATGTATAGCTGTGTGTGTGTGTGTGTGTGTGTGTGTGTGTGTGTAGAGCTCTAGTGACAGAGAAATGATGAAGCAACTGGGGTAAAACATCCTCAGGTGAATCTAGGAAAGGGTATAACTGACGTTCCTTGAACTATTTTGGCAGCTTTTGTAAGTTTGAAATTATTTCCTTATAAAAACCATTTTAAAGAGGAATTACACCTGACTCCCCTCTCTCACCTGCACCCAGGTCATCAGGAAATCATGTTGACTCTGTTTTCAGGTGGAACCCAGGGTCTCGCCACTTCTTGTCATGTTCTCCACGATGACATCCTAGCCAGAGCCCCACTTTTGCAACAGATTCTCATCTGCCCTTCTTCCTCCTTCCCCTCCAGCAGTGAATGGGATTGCGTCCCTGCTGAAAGCCTGCCTGTGGCTCCTCACCTCACCCTGCCAAGGCCAAGGATCTCTTCTGGGCCTGGCAATGCCCTGTGTGATGGGCCTCCTCTCCTATGACTTACTCCAGGGCACTCACTGCCCGGGCACCTTCTGGAGCACACCAAGCTGAATCCCTCCCCGGGCACTTTGCCTTTGCTTTTCTCTTCCTGCCTAGAGTGGTCTTCCCCCAGGTGTCCACAGGGCTGCTCCTGCAATTCCCCAGGTCTCTACTCAAATGTTACCCCATCAGCACAGCTTCTTCTGATCAACCTCTCTAAAGACAAATCGGTCCTCCTGTCCCTCCCCAGGGCTCACCACTCCTCCCTTGCCTGCTTTATTCTTCTAAACTGGGGCTAGCAAACTTTTCCTTAAAGGGCCAGAAAGTAAATGTTTTCACCTTTGCAGGCCACATGGCTTCTGCATGCAATTATTCAAGGCTGTCACTATAGCGTATAAACGGCCATAGGTGATACATAAACAAATGAGCGTGGCTGTGTTCCAGTAAATCTATTTACATAAAAAGGTGGCAGGCCAGATTTTGCCAATAAGCCATAGTTTGTAGACCCCTGTTCCAAATAAAGGCTATTCCATGTTTACTTGCTATCTGGGTTCGGTTTTGTTGGTTTTTTCCGATCTCTCATTATGGAATCGAAGCTCCACTAGAGAATGCACACACTTTTCTTCACTACTGTAACTTCAGTGCTCACAAGAGCAATTGGCCATGAATTCAATATTCATTGGATGAATGAATGAATTCACCAACATGATACACTTTATTTCTACTATCCTTCATATGTCTCCTTCCTCCAACGCAATAGATACTCCTTCTGATCAATCCATCCCCTCAATATTGTTTGCTTATATTTTATTCTAACCAGACTTTGCTCTCCTTGATGGCAGAGGTGAGCTTATTCCCTTCCTTAGGTCCAATACGCATCAGACGACCTAACAGATAGAACCTACCCAACAGATTTGTATTGAATGAAGGATTCTATCAAGATAACAAGACCGACGTAAGAGAAGGGAAGCCTAAGCTGAGGTTGGTGACAGGAGCTTATAGGAAAAAGGGTATCTTAGGAGGGTAATTGCTAGCAATTCTCGCTGATTATAGAAAATGGAGATGATATTCTGTTCTACTTTTTGCTGCTCAAACAATACCTGGAAGGCTTTTTTCCAACCCAAGTCCCCATACTTAAACAAACAAACAAAAAAATTGTGGCAGCATATGATGTTTTAGAGAAATCCAGCCAGGATAGTGAAAGGAAGGAAACCTGACATGCGAAGAACAGTTGAAAAACTGGTGATGGTAAAAAATTGAGACTGCTTAGCCTAGAAAAGAAGAGACTTAGAGAGGTACATGCGAGCTGCCTTCCAATACTGAAAAGGTTGTCAGATTTAAGAGGGATTAAATTCTCTACGAATTCTCTAGAAATCGAATAAACTTGTAAAATTACAGGGAGGTAGGTTTTAGTTCAATATAAGAAAGAAATTTCTAGGGATTGGAGCCATCCGAAAACAGAGTGAGCTGTCATCAGAAGATGTATTTTCCAACACCAGAAATTTTCAAAATGAGATGGACAACTTGACCCGGGCAACCAGGAAGAGCCTGGAGGGATGTGGGCATGACGTCAAGGTCTTTGCCCAGGTAACAAGTGTTATTTTCCAACTGAGATTATATGATTCTCCAAAAAGCTACGGAGAGGAAGAAATGCATCCAAAAGTGGAAGTGATGACCCAACATGCTAGCCATTGTCTCAAAAGGTCTTTGGGGTCATGATACAGGGCTTCAAACTGGCCCAGATTTAGGCACTTTATTACCAGCTGATATATCCCCATCAGAGAAAATTTTTTAATGGATCATCTCAAAGCTAAAACAAAGAGCTGGGTAGTTTAAGAATAAGGGACCTGGGCCAGGCGCGGTAGCTCATGCCTGTAATCCCAGCACTTTGGAAGGCCAAGGAGGGCGGATCACGTGAGGTTGGGAGTTCGAGACCAGACTGACCAACATGGACAAACCCTGTCTCTACTAAAATTACAAAATTAGCTGGGTGTGGTGGTGTATGCCTGTAATCCCAGCTATTCGGGAGGCTGAGGCAGGAGAATCACTTGAACCCAGGAGGCAGAGGTTGCGGTGAGCCGAGATTGCACTATAGCACTCCAGCCTGGGCAACAAGAGCAAAACTCGTTCTAAAAAAAAGAATAAGGGACCTATTCCAGTCATAAGAAATAAAGTGTTCAAGATGCCCAACATTCACTGCAGCCTTCACAGCTGCCTGTTAATTCCTCTGTCTTCACTGTGAACAGAAATTCTAACTCCTACTCACGGATGATGCAAACTTAATTTTCTTCCTTAGAATTTCCACTTCACACCTCTAACCCACTATTTTTCAATAGATGACTTTACCTCCTACTTCTCAGAGAATTAAGTGGCCGTCAGAAAAAAACACCATCTACTTTCTACCAGTGTTTTGCAAATCTCATTCCTACCTACTACTATGTATCTTATATCAGTGAATTTTCCATCATGTGCCAACTCTTCAGCCAAGAACCTAGCTTACATTCTTGATGTTGCCCTTTCTTCCTCCCCAACACATAAACACTCGGCGAATTGCGCTGATTCAGATTAATTAAAATTCCCAAGTCAATGCATTTCCTCCTGACAGTCTCCGAACTCTTTGTAGCCTCGAGTCCTTCCTATTTCCTGAGTGACATTTCTCAAACACAAAAGCATATCACTCCCCTGCCTAAACCCATCCAGGGCTCCCCATGACTATCAGGATAAAACCCACACTGCAGAGCAGGGGATAAAATGTTCTCCTCGCCTGCCTCTCCAGTCTCACTGCTACTGTCACTGCACTTTCAATACGTTCTTCGTGTGTATTAATTTTCTGTTGTTGCTGTCACAAATTACCACAAACTGAGTGGTTTAAAACATCATACATTTGTCTTCGGGTTTCGAAGGTCAGATGTCCAACCCAGTCTCCCTAGGTTAAAATCCAGGTGTTGGTAGGGACATGTGCTACTCTGGAGGCTCCAGGGGGGAATCGATTAGGTTGGTGCAAAAGTAATTGCGGTTTTTGCCATTAAAAGTAATAGCAAAAACTGCAATTACTTTTGCACCAATCTAATATTTCTTTGCCTTTTCCAGCTACTAGTTGCTGCCTGCATTCCTTGGCTCCTGGCCCCTTCCTCCATCTCCAAAGCCAGAATCAACAGGATGAGTCCTCACGTCACATCCCCCGACCTCCTCTTCTGCCTCCATATTCCACTCTTAAGGGCTCTTGTGATCATATTGAGCTCACCTGAATAATCCAGGAAAATCTCACTATTTTCAGGTCAGCTGCTTAGCAAACATTCCATCTGTGACACAGATCTGCTTTTGCCTAATATGTAACCTAATATAGTCACAGGATTTTTTTTTGTGACCATGATTCTGCCAAACACACAATTCACACCTAACTTGTAGTCCCACATCCATCCATGGGCTATTTCACATACTGGTCCCCTACCTGGAGAGCACCTTCTCTCTTACATAAGCCCACCCCACTCCCATTGTTTGACTAATTCCTATGGCCCTTCAGGATCCAGCTATCACATCCTTCCTTCTCTGGCAAGCCTCCTGTAAGCCTGTGAGGTTGGGATGAGTAGTTCCATTCTGCATTCCAATGAGCCCTCCATGCTTACCTGTAAGGGATGCATAGTAAGCCATTACTTATTGTACTCTCCTAGAGAAACATTGTCCCATTTAACTCTATATCCAGAGTGACTAGCCCAATTCCTCTCATCTAGTATGTCCTCAACACAGACCTAGCCATTCAGATCCATTCCAGTCTGCTGTATTTAACTCCTGGGTTAAACTGCACTCCCAGGACCTCCATAATCAACCCAAAGGTTCTTTTTCTTTTCTGTTTTTCTAAACCACTTCTCATTTTTTCTCCACTTCCTTGCTTGCCTTTTATGTAAGCATATGTGTATACGGTAATGATTTTTTTCCTCTTACTTCAAGTGATTTATCTTTAAAGGCTAACTTCACATATTCTCTGTGGATTCCTAGCAATAACCTAGAAAGCAGATAGGCAATCCCTTCAGAGTGTCAATATTTATTTATGTCTACATTTTGTTGACTAAATGATACAGATTCTAAGCCTTCAGGGCAGAGCTCTTGGATAATGTGCTTTGTTTACCTATTAGTGCACCAGTGACAGTCTACAAAGAGCTACAATGATCACAATATATTATTTGTACAGGCCAATGCATGCCTTTATTATTATCACATTTGTGGCAAATGTGATATTTGCCAGAGTGGTTAGCACTTAAGTCTAATGGTCTAGAAACAAGGTCATGTTATCAAGTTTCAGAATATCTTGTTAAACATATGATTCAGTTTGGAAGCATTCTTTTCTTTTCCCTCCTCCTCCCAATATTGTAATACTTCACTGAACTCAATTTATTAATGATGTATGAATTAATAAATTCTGAGAAATATAAACAATTAACATTAATAACAATGTTACATTCCTCAAAATATCACTATTCTGTATTTTATTCCTCACAAAATCAAGCAAGAGTATAAAGAGATTATAAAGCTACAGATCAACAAATGTAAAACATTGTAGAACAACCCAGAAAATAAATGCAATGATTAATGTCAGCCATGTTTAAAATGAACATATAATTGTATGTATGCTGAAGAAAATTGGGAATAATCGTATTAGAATAGAATTACATCTAGAAATTTTTTCTCAAAGAAAAAATGTTCCTCAGGAGGTAGAGTTGTGGAGTAGGGCTGTGGGGTTGAGCTGGGTATTATATTATTTAATGACCAGAGAAATAAAAAAAAGAGAAGGAGCTAACTCCATGCATGAATCACATGTCTATAAAGTTGGAAAATACACAAAAGCACCATAGGTACAGAGAAGGACTCTGAGAAACTCTCTTATGAAATGCAAATGCATATTATTGAAGAGCATAAAGAAATAATGTTAAAGAAGTATTAGAAAACCTATTATTTAGACGTTTGCATTAGTCCATTTTCATACTGCCATAAAGAACTACCCAAGACTGGGTAATTTACAAAGGAAAAAGGTTTAATTGACTCACAGTTCAGCATGGCTGGGGAGGCCTCAGGAGACGTACAATCATGGTGGAAGGCAAAGAGAACCAATGCACCTTCTTCACAAGGCAGCAGGAAGGAGAAGGAATGCAGGAGGAACTACCAAACACTTATAAGACCATCAGATCTCATGAAAACTCACTCACTATCATGAGAAGAGGTCGAGGAACCACCCCCATGATTCAGTTACCTCTACCTGGTCTCTCCCTTGACATGTGGGGATCATGGGGATTATAGGGATTACAATTAAAGATAAGATTTTGGGTGGGGACACAGCCAAACCATATCAATGTTGTGTTTAATTTTTATGTAAATGTTTATTGAACATCTACTAATTGTCCTCATCCTATGACAAGGCAACCCCTCTTCCTATTCCATGCCTATAGTGTTGACTTCACAGGGCAAACTATAATGAGAGCCTCATATTATGTAATTGATTTGTAGAAGTTGAATTACAAGACATTACACTTAATGCCATTAAATTTTATATTTCTGATTTTGACCTATCACTGTACCTATTTACACATCTTTTCCACCTTCTGATTTAGCCATCCACTGGATTAGCACCTCCCTGCTTTGCGCAACCCACAAATGTAAGCGTGCGTTCTTTGGCTTTGTTCAAACATCAGTGAGAACATGAAATAGCACGTGGCTTCTAGTGCAGGCTCTAATCAGGAGGAGAAACACACGATGGTCTCCACTGACAGTGAAGCCCTCAGAAACAAACAGTTGCCTATTCTGCTGAAACGAGCAAAAGGAAGGCCCAAAGAGGCAGCAATCACTGAAGAAAGAGGTCAGTGCACCCGCAAACACAGGCACTCTTTTTTTTTTTTTTTTTTTCTTTGAGACGGAGTCTCACTCTGTCGCCCAGGCTGGAGTGCAGTGGCGCGATCTTGGCTCACTGCAAGCTCCGCCTCCCAGGTTCATGCCATTCTCCTGCCTCAGCCTCCCAAGTAGCTGGGACTACAGGCGTCCGCCACCACGCCCAGCTAATTTTTTTGTATTTTAGTAGAGGCAGGGTTTCACCGTGCTAGCCAGGATGGTCTCGATCTCCCGACCTCGTGATCCGCCCACCTCGGCCTCCCAAAGTGCTGGGATTACAAGCTTGAGCCACTGCACCCAGCCCACTCTTTTCTTTTCTGAGAGACAATCACTCATTTAGGACCCCTTCCCTCAGGAGAAACTGTTCCCTCCTTCTGGGATAACATTCCTTAGGCCAGTATGTCTAAGGCTCAATAAGAAGTTCCTTGCTGCAGGACTGACATTCCTAGATTATCTTGCACATACTTTGCAATATGGGTTGAAAAGCTTGGGATTCTATTGTTCTTTAGTAGACGACACCTTTTCTATAAGCCACAGAGCTCAGATCTCAGCAGGACCAATCATGCTTCTGTCCTGAGCACCCGAGGACTCCTCAGTTTGACATCAGGTAAGAATGGATCCCAGAACGGGATCCAAACCTGGAGGAATTTCTGAATTTCCTTGCTCCTCAGCTATAAATTTAATACCTGTTAACTCAGAACCCTTGAAAAGGTCTAAAACGGACTTGATTTTTTTCTTACAGCTCCTCAAACCAAGGAGAGAGGTGAAGCATCTCACCTCTGAATTATAATTGGCTGTTCAGAGAGAAGGAATACAGGGTTACATTACTATCACTAGGTCTGCATAGCTCTATTTTGCCCCAAAGAGTATCTTAAGAACTTTCTTAAACATGGTCCAAAAATTACAATATGCAAATTCAACACGTTAAAAATATAATTTGTCTTCAGGCAAGACAACACCTAAACCATTATTGAAGACCTCCGGATAAGAGTTCACCATCTCCTTCAATAAGTAGTTTCAGCATTTCTTAGCCTTACCATCAGCCAACTTTTCAATCTAACTTCAGTCCTGATTCCTGGTGTTTATGTTGGGGAATATCCTTCTATGAAGCAATTTTAAAGTTAGAATGTTACTCATTAACCCAGGTATGACTGCCAGTGATTAACGACACACAGAAATAGCTAAAGCTTGATGCTTTCAAAAATATGATTCCACTACTCACATCTTCTACAGCCAAAGACATAGATAGCCACAAGATATTATTGTAATGTACTGAGGAGACCAATCTGGCTCTCAGATCCAACCATGAGACCTAACTCCAACTTCACACTAATCTCAGTTCAGCCAGCATGTTTCAGAGAAGCAATCTCTACGTTACCATATAGAATACAGTGTTCCTTACTTTGTGAATCCCTCAGTGTGGTGGTGAGATGCTTACACATGCCAACTCCTTTTGAAGCTCAACAGAGCACTGTGTGGATGGTTATTTAGCACAGAGTCACCAGAATTTCTCCTGGGAAGCCTTTGGAATTAGAGTCCAGCTCACTATTTGTTTTCAGTTCATCTAAATGGGCCTGTGCAAGGAATATTATTCTGTTTGCTTCAAAGTCCCCTGGTGTAAACCAGGATAGCATCATCAGCTTTTCACAGTGTTTTCACAGTGAGAATATCCTTAGCTGGTGTTCTTCACAAAATTCTGAAAGAACTAATATCTATAAACCAGCGTTGCAGTGTTCGGCAACCATCCTATTGGCAAATAAATACCACTTGTAATGTTTGGTTCTACAGCTGTAATAACAGGGGCATTTTTATATCAATGTATTTATAAGGGAGTCTTTGCATATTTCCATGCAACTCTGCAAGCAAGAAAATTGCACAAACCCTTTCGGTAGGTGCTAAATACCATCAACATGTGAATCATCTTTAAATCATTTCCTTAACAATAGTACGTTTTGAATGCTACAACTTACTTGGCTAAAAGACACAAGGAGCAAGGCAGCCAGCATACTGGTAAACTTACAAACTCAAAAGAAGTCAGTGTGACTGTCACTTCATATATGCTCAGCAGGGGGATGCTTACACTTATTTCTGGGGTAAAATGACAGGTCAAAGTTGACAGGACTGCTTATTGAGAAGGCTCCTCAAACCAGAGAGTCCAATATTCCCCTGCAGGAACAGGCCTGTTCAGATGGTCTCTCCCCACCCTACCACTCATCATGGTTGGCATAGACAGAATAATGCTCCCCAAAATGTGGCCTAAGCCACAGAACCCTTGGATATGTTCTCACAGGAAGAAGAGACTTTGCAGATGGAATTAAGGGAAAAATTTTGAGAAGGGAAGAATATCCTCAATTACCCAGGTGAACCCAATGTAATTACAAAGGTTCTTTAAAAAGAAGGAAGGAGATTAAAGTCAGGTGAGCTGTGACAATGGAAGCAGTGGTTGGACTGATGAGAGGAAGGGGCCGTGAGCCAAGTGATGCGGGCAGCCTGTGATGCTGGAAAAGGAGAGTAAACAGTGTTTCCCTGGAGCTTCCAGAGAAAGCACAGCCCTGCTACACTTTGATCTTAGTCCACTGAGACTTCTGACTTCCAGAACTGATATGGTTTGGCTGTGTCCCCATGCACATCTTGAATTGTAGCTCCCATAATTCCCATGTGTCATTGGAGGGACCCAGTGGGAGGTAACTGAATCATGAAGGTGGGTCTTTTCCATGCTGTTCTCATGATAAAGTCTCAGGAGATCTGATGGTTTTATAAAGGGGAGTTCCCCTGCACATGCTCTCTCTCTTGCCTGCTGCCATGTAAGATGTGACTTTGCTCCTCATTCGCCTTCCACTGTGATTGTGAGGCCTCCTCAGCCATGTGGAACTGTGAATCAATTAAACCTCTTTCCTTTATAAATTACCCAGTCTCAGATATGTCTTTATTAGCAACATGAGAACAGACTAATACAAGAACTGCAAGGCAATAAGTTTGCATTTTTTAAGCCACTGAGTGTGTGATAATGTATTACAGCAGCAACAGGAAGGTAATACAATTGGTAAGATGAAGTGCTCACAGAATAAAAACACAAACTGGACATTCATACAGACAGACACTGGAATAGTGTCTTTTTCAGAAAATTAAAAGTTATCACATGACCTAACTTTTATTTCCATGTTTTCACTTTTCTTCCTTGTGTTCAGCTAACTCAGTGTTCTGTGATCTTAGACCTACCCACATTATCTAAGATGACGATTTGCCCATCTTCTCACACTCCACAAACAGGAGGCAGTAACGCAAAATTTTATTCAATGTCAATTTATTACAGTTGCATTAAAATTTCCCAATGGACCACGTTAAAATCTCCCACTTATCCAATAACTTTAAAATGCTGAAAGATACCTCCCTTCCCCATTAAAAGGAGCAGTATAGTTTAGAGTAGGGGGAGGCAAACTGTAGTCCACAGGCCCCATCTCCTTGTTTTTATAAATGAAATTTTATTGAAGCACAGCTGCCCCACTCATTTCCATGCAGTCTATGACTGCTTTCATGCTACAAGCACAAAGCTGAGTAATTGTGACAGAGACACTGTGATACATCAGTACCTGTATAATAGCCTTTATTTTGCCTTACAGACAACAAAGCCCAGAATATTTACTATCAGGCACTTTACAGAAAAAGTTGCCTGACTCCTACATCATAGGGCTAATTTTGGAGTCAGGCATAAAATCTAGTAACAACTCAACCACTTATGAGCTATGCTATCTGGCCAAAGTTTTTCTTTGTAGTGAGCCTCACTTTTCCCTATTTGTAAAATGGAGATATGAGCACCAACCTTCAAGAAGATTGAAGCCTAGAACTTAGTACATGGAACATCTGTCAAAATAGAACAAATATTTCCTCATTTATATCTTCTCACATATTATCTTGCAATTCTGTTAAATATTAAATGCCATCAAAAATTAGTTTACAAAACATAAAGGTACATAACAGATGAGTGTTTCTAATAATAACATGCTAGGCAGTAGATGCTCAATAAGCATTTTTTGAATGAATAGTCTGAATTTTCAAGCCGTGAAATGAAATCATGCAAATATTAAATTATGTTGCGACATTAAAAGTCATCTGCCCTAGATCTTCACCCAGCAATATCAACATTCAGGAACTCGTCCAGTATCAGCAAATAACAATCTATCAGTAAGTATCAACATTCAGCAATATAACCCAGCAATAGCAACTTTCAGAAACTCCTCCAGTATCAGCAAGAAACTCTTGGTAATGAACGGCAACAGACTGCAGTAACGTCAAGGGTCAGGAACTTTCTTAGGCAGATCATCTGAGAGAATTGCAGGGATAACTGAAGGCATTAACTGCCCTACATGAAGTAGCACTATACACCAGCAATGTCTTCATGATTTATTTATAGATGCCCCTCAACTTACAATAGGGTCAAGTCTGATAAATACACAAATACATTGTAAGCTAAAAATATTGTATATTGCTTTCAACTTACAATATGCTTAATGTATAATGGGTTTGTCAGAACATGACCCCATTGTAATTGAAGACATACTGAATGCATATTGCTGTGGCCCCATCATAAAGTCAGAAAATCATTAAGTTGAACTATCTTAAGTCGAACCATGTAAAGTCAGGGACCATCTGTGTATCATTTTAAGAAAGCACAGAGTGTTCATGAGTGAGAAGGCTAATTATGCCAACATTATATGGGGAAGGCAACCATTTCATTTTAATTCCAAGAAATCACTTATTGAATTTTTTAATACTGAAATGTGTCCTGATTGGTAAAAACTGTTTTTTCTCAATTAGAAATTTTTTCAGATTGATTGGGCATTAACCATGACTCTTTCCAATGTTTAATTGCAATGTTATCATTTTCTGGGCATGCCCTTGATCATCGCTGGTGAATAGGGTCACTTGGGCTTGCAGTCAGAACATCGCAGTCTGAAATTCATTCCTTAACTGTCTACTGTAGTTGCCTTAGGCAAGTCCCTACATTTTCTTAAATTTCAACTTTTTCATCTGCAAAATGGAGCTAAAATACTTAAATCTTGGAATTGTTGTAAATGCGGTAGTGTATATTAAAACATTGATAAAGCACTGTTTTGCATGTCTATTATTAGAATAATTTTATGGTGGAAATTAAACGAGGGAAAAATCAAATACACTCTGTAAACTCTAAAGGGCAACTCAAAAGAGGTTTCAAAAAGTTCGTGAAAAATGAAATTAAAAGATTAAAATATAAAATATAAATGCAACATATGCTCCATCAAGTTCAAGACACTTCTGTAAGTGCTGATACCAGCCATTTAGTCCATCCCTAAAGAACTGAGGATCTTGGGAATGTAACCATGTCAATGCAGTCTTAGTTACACTATTACCTGAAGAAAAATGGGTGTCCTTCACAGATTTTTTTAAGATTAAGAAACAAAAAGAAGTCAGAAGGAGCCAAATCAGGATTGCAAAATGAATGCCTAATGATTTCCCATGGAAACTCCTGCAAAATGGCCCTTGTTTTTGAGGCCATTTTGGCCTCAAAGAAAGGAATGAGCAGGAACATTGTCTCGATGGAAAAAGACTCTTTGGTGAAGCTTTCTCAGGCATTTTTCCGCCAAAGCTTTGGCTAACCTTCTCAAAACACTCTCATAGTAAGCAGTTGTCATCTTTCTTTGTCCCTCCAGAAAGTCGACAAGCAAAATGCTTTGACCATCCCAAAAAACCATTTCCATGACCTTTGCTCTTGACCAGTTTGATTTGGCTTTGATTGGCCCACTTCTACCTCTCAGTAGTCATTCCTTTGATTGTTCTTTGTCTTCGGGATTGTACTGCTAAAGCCATGTTTCATCTTCTGTTACAGTTCTTTAAAGAAATGCATCAGGACCTTGATCCTGCTTGTTTAAAATTTCCACTGAAAGCTCTGCTCTTCTCTGCAGTTGATCTAGGCATAATGGTTTTGGCACCCCTCAAATGGAGAGTTTGTTCAACTTTAATTTTCATTCAGAATTGTGTAAGCCAAAACAATTGAGATGTCTGTGGTATCGGCTATTGTTTCTGCTGTTAATTATTGGTCCTCTTCAATTAGGGAACAAATGAGAACTTTTTCCTCACAAATTGAAGTGGGTGGTCTGCCACTGGGGACTTCAACTTCAACATCATCTTTTCCCCTCTTAAAATGAGTTATCCATTTATAAACTGATGTTTGCGGGGGGGAGGTCATTGTCTTTATCAACTTTTTATGAAGCATTAGTGATGTCACCAATCTTCCATATAAGTCTCACCATAAATTTGATGTTTGTTCTTGCTTCAATTTTAGCAGAACTCACGTTGCTCTGATAGGGGCTCTTTTCAAACTGATATCCTTCCTAATGCCCCAAACTAGCTCCTCTTCAGACATAGTATAACAACTTAGAACAAGTTTATTTTGGTGCCAAAAAATTGAAATCCATGCACAGTTTTTTCATAATATACATTTTCCACAAACTTTTTGAGGATGCCCCATATAAACATTAGCCATTTGTATGTAGCAGTATATAGAGTAGAAGTGATAATACTTCAATGTGAGTTAAAAAGTCATATTAGAAGTCATCTGATTGTCATAGTTCATAGAAGCATTTCTCATATGAGATGAAAACTAGGAAAAAACCCAGAGACTCATCAACTGGTTAAGTGGATAGATCAGTGTGGGATAGTCACACTATGGAATGCAACTCAACAATATAAAGGGATAAAGGGCTAATAATACATGCAATAGCAGGAATAAAGATCCTAAACATTACGCTAAAGTGAATGAAATTGAACACAGAAATGTTGTATGATAGGGAATTTCATGTGTCAACTTGACTAGGCTATGGTGCCTGGTTGTTTGGTCAAACACCCATCTAAATGTTTCTGTGAAAAATTCTTTATAGATATGATTCACATTTAAATCAGTAGACTTCGAATGAAGAAGATTGCCATCCATAATGTGGGAAGAGTCAGCCAAACATTTGAAGGCCTTAAGAGAAAAGAATGAGGTCCTCCAAAAAAGCAGGAATACTGCTTCCACCTGCCTTTGGTTTCAGAAGTGCACTGTACCATGAATACCTGCCAGAATTTCCAGCCTGTTGGTCTACCCTGTGGATTTCAGACTTGCCAGCCACCATCAAATAACTCTATTCCTTAAAATAGACATATGCACATACATATATATATATACACATATATACATATATACACATATATACATATATATACACACATATATACATATATACATATATACATATATACACATATATATATACACATATATACATATATACACATATATACATATATATACACACATATATACATATATGTGTATATATATATACCCACACATTTTGTCTTAATTCTCTAAGAACCCTGAATAATACAGGCTATATATTGTATAATTTCATTTACATGAAATTCTAAAAAAAAAGGAGATTGGCAGTGACAGAAAGCATATCAGTGGTTCCCTGAGGCAAGGGCAGGAGAAACTTTCTAGGATAATGGAAATGTTCCATGTGTTTGTTGTGGTGATGATTAACTGACTGTATCAATCACCAAAATTTATCAAACTGTACATGTATATGCATGTTTAAAATGAATCAATTTTATTGTATTTTAAATTAGCACAATAAAATTTGAGAGGAGGAAGTCACACTACAAACCATATAGCAATCTCTAATATGATTCTCTTACACATCATGGAAAAACTTAACTGAAAGTTATTTTGCAGGTAAGTTTATTTTTTCATGAATATGGGAATACTGGAGTTCACTGAATTGGGATTATTGATATTTATCGAATGTGCTCAAGGTGAGCAAGCACTGACTAATGTATCTGTCAGGCAGAACCAAGAGTAACTCACATATTTATTATTATGAACAAGTTAATTAAAGTCATAATACTAATAAATTATAGCCACTAAGACCATTATTGTATTCATTTCTGATTTATATACAGTCCCTCTCTTGAGTAAATGGGAATTTTTATGTGGCTATAAAAACTTAATAACTAATGCATCAATTCATAGTAATCATCATTCAAAGGCAACTGTGACGAAATTTAGTCCCTAAAATATCAGGGAAGGGCAATAATATCAAAAATAAAAGTGTTTATAACTTCAAACATAGCAACTGCATTATCAGTTCTGACACAGTTCCTTTCATCTGTGGCTCTGAAAGCATTTTACAGCAGTTCACAAGTTATCATCAAGAAATCATACACTCAGGACAAAGTATTTGATGAATGTATCAGAGCAGCGAATAAACAGCCCTAAGCCTTTGCTCAGGAGTTTCACCTCTGCTCCCTCAAATGACCTTTTGTCTCAACAATTCCACGAGAAACAAATTGATCTACCCTTAGCTTGCCCTCATATTTCCTAGATATGCGTCAACTAGCAAAATCTCTAAGTGCTACCATGAATAATATTGCAATAAAGCATGATCACCCTGTGACTCAAGACGCTGCGGGTCTTTCTGCTGTCAATACAGGAAGCCTATCTAAAGCTATTAAGTAGTTCATTATTACTATTGAGGTTTACTCAGAACATAAGAAAATACCAGAAGTAGAGAACAAACTCCATGTCTAAAAATGTCCAGCTATGTAGTTTACAGTATAAAGTCCATCTCCTCACTGGCAATATAGAATGACGGGGAAGACACAGATTTTAGAGACACATTTTGATTGTAACACCAATTTTGGCACTTTCAATCTGTAGAGTTCTAGATTCTTTCATCTTTCTGAAACGCAGCCTCCTAATCTGTAAAATAAGAATGATTATACCCACCATTCATGACTGTTCTAATGTTCAAATAATGTTTGTAAAGGCTCTCTTCTAATACCCAACATATTGCAAGATCTCAATAATAATGAGAGATATTATTTCTATTATTATTATTATTTGAGATGGAGTCTCGCTCTGTCTCCCAGACTGGAGTGCAATGGCACAATCTTGGCTCACTGCAACCTCTGCCTCCCAGGTTCAAGCGATTCTCCTGCCTCAGTCTCTCAAGTAGCTGGGATTACAGCCATCCACCACCATGCCCAGCTAATTTTTGTATTTTTAGTAGAGACAGGGTTTCGCCATGTTGGTCAGGCTGGTCTTGAACTCCTGACTTTAGGTGATCCACCCACCTCGGCCTCCCAAAGTGCTGGGATTAAAGGCGTGAGCTACCGCACCCGGCCTATTATTGTTATTATTTTCTTTCTTAGTCCATTCCTGCTGCTATAGCAAATTACTTTAGGCTAGGTAATGTATAAATAATAAAAATTTATTTCTAACAGTCCTGGAGCCTAGGAAGTCCAGGATCAAGACTCCAGAGACTTCATTTCTGTTCAGGGCTGGCTCTCTGCTCTGGATGTGATGCCTGGTTGTTGCATCATTCAATCGAAATGAACACTGTGTCCTCACTTGGCAGAAAGACCTAAAAGGGAAAAACTCACTCCCTCAAACTCCTTCATAAGGCTTTTATAATCCCATTCATCAGGGTAGGGCTTTCATTGCCTAATCACCTTTCAAGGGTCCCACCTCTCAGTATCATCACCTTAGGGGTTAAGTTCCAAGTTATGAATTTTGGAGGGACACGTGCATTTAAACCACAACATTTTCTAAAAAGCTACATTAGAAAATTGGGGCTGGTATTTGATTCCTGACACAACTGCTGTTCTCCTAAAACAGTGGACTTACACCTTATAGATCCTAACAGGTTGCTATTAAAGTCACTGGAATATTGGCTGGACGTGGTGGCTCACACCTATAATCCCAGCACTTTGAGAGGCCGACACGGGTGAGTTTCTTGAGGCCAGGAGTTCGAGACTGGCCTGGCCAACAAGGCGAAACCTCATTTCTACTAAAAATACAAAAATCAGTCTGATATGGTGGCATGGATCTATAATTCCAGCTGCTTGGGAGGCTGAGGCATGAGAATCACTTGAACTCGGGAGGTAGAGGTTTCAGTGAGCTGAGACGGCACCATTGCACTCCAGCCTGGGCAATAGAGTGAGACTCTGTCTAGAAATAAAATATTACAATAAAATAAAACAAAACACCAGTGACCTAAATCTACACCAAACCCACAATTAAAATAAATAAATACGTAAAGTCATTGGAATATTGAACCAACTTTATATGGAGTTGTGCCAGAGAATGCTCTTTCCTCTGAAGGAGGCCAACATGAATCTCCGAAGTGCAGGGCTTTATTTTACATATAGAACCAACCATCTCACACGCCTCTCAACACCGGTTCCCCAACATGCCAATTTAAACTTTCATTTTCAAAGACACTAAATCAATAGATGCCCACTGAGCTTGTGACTGAACTAACTCCTAATAGAAGAAAACTTAAAAGGGTTGACAGGTGTCAATAGGTGCTGATTGACTTTTAAGAGATATATTAAAAAATGAGGGTGCCAATTTATTTTCTCTGCCAGTGACAAATAAGTTTCAATTCCCTTAAAATACAGTTGCATCCCTTTCACACACCTCTTTGATTGTTCAGGGTTTCTGTACCTCTCTCTTTTTCTGCTATTCTTTTTCTCTAGAACGTCATAACTTCCCCAATGGATAAGAGTTATGTCTTTATCTTCTGCACTGAAGCCCACTTCTCGGAACTAAACAACATACCATGAGTTAACTTACTTATCTGGCAATATCTATTATGTTAAGTGTGAGAGCAAATCAAAATATTAAAAGTCTTCTTTATAAAGATAGTAAGTCACCTGGTGAAGGTTATATCTAAAACTATGCATAATAATGCGTGAATGTGACTCATATTAACATTTAAATATTTTTTATAAAAGTAAAATACTATTTTGTAATAAGTAAAAGATATTTTGTCCTTTCTCCTGTATCCTGGTTTCCAATCTTGTCTGTTTCTTGATGGCTTCTGTCTTCACTTTTATCTTTTTCTATCTCCATCATTATAATATATGTATTATAATACTGTTGGATCTATCTCTTCTTCATTCAATTATGGACTCAATTTCTACCCTCTGAATGCCTATGTCTCCCCGAAATTTATAGGTTGGAATTCTAACCCTAAAGGTGACGGTATTAAGAAGTGATTAGGTCATGAGGGCAGAGTCCTCAGAAAGCTCCTTTGTCCCTTACACCAGGCCCTGAGGACTCTGCAAGAATGCACTTTCTACAAACCAGGAAGCAGGCCCTCGCCAGACACTAAATCTGCTGGCACCTTGATTTTGGAGTTCCCAGCCTCAAGAACTGTAAAAAATAAATTTCTATTGTTTATAAGCCACCCAATTTATGGTGTTTTGTCACAGCATCCCAAACAGACTAAGATATAAATATACTATAAGCTCTTTCAGGGTGAGCGTATTATCTTTATTTGGGTTCATGGAATTAAAAAAATACCTGGCACAGAGTAAGCGTTCAGTCAACATTTGATTAAAAAAAAAATCAGCCATGTCTCCCACTATATGTTAAAGAATGACAGAGAATGAAATAACTTTTTTTCTGTCAAAGGGAAGATTTTTGAAGAATGTACAGCGGAAAAATCAGTGACAATATGAGCGCAGAGCTGCTTGGCCTCTCTCTCATACTTGTCCAATTCCTCTGAAGATCCCGCAAGGGTCAGAGAGAACTACTAAAGCTAGTTTGTATCTTGGGTGACTAAATTAATGGGCTATATGTACAGAGAACCAAAAAATAACATTTGAGATAGAAGTAGAAAATGTATAATAATTGCAGCTCTCTGGGATCATGGAAAACAATTGATTCAATCTTTGAAACGACTGATATTCATGACTTCTTTTCAAAGTAATTATTAAGGTCAGTTTCCTATAAATTATTTATGTAGTGAAATTCACAAGCACTGAAGTAATATGGAACTTAGAAACAATCCTTTCATTTGCTACAGCTAAATTGCACCTTTTTAGTAAGTTCTTATATTTCCCCAATATTTAGAATTTGAACATCTTAGGGTGAATTATATATAATTAGGTGTGTCTATGTGCCTTCATTTTTAACCCATCACAGGCACATCCACTGATTGGCCTGTGATGTCTTAGACTTCATGTCACATCAAAAACCCTAGTTGAATTTGCCTCAACTGGAGAGAAAAGGAAAACCATTGTATCCCATCAAGATGGTGCACCTTTTATCTTATGTCTTAGCCAATGACTCCCCTATTCTCAAATTAAGAGATCCTGACAAATTTGGGGTACAAACCTAAACATAGGTAAAATTTAAATTACAAATACTTCTACCTGGGGTCTTCAGTATTTTATAATTCCTTCTTAGAGCTAAGCATAATTTTAAGTGCTAATAATGAACAAAATTATCCTTATTGCTATTTTTATCCTTTCATCTAATATCCAACTTCTAGCAGTGGGTTTTACATATCTGGCCAACAAAAAGTTTGAAGAGTAATCACAAAAGCATGTATAAACACCAAGAGGTTTAGCATGTGTATAGAATATGAATTTGGAAATGTTTACATATGCAAATATTTTGAGAGCTAGAATTTTATTCTTGGCATAGAAACTAAGGGTTTTTTTCTAAGCACATTGCTACAGAAAACCGATATCCTGGAGGGACTGTTTACTCGGAAGAGGCTTTGGGATAAGAGTTATACTAGCATTTAATGATGTTGATCTAATGTTATTTTATGGTTAAAGGAGCTGCAGAATTTTACCCTAAACTTTTACCTTTTATCTAACTGTCTTTTTTTCCACTTTAATAGTAAAAAATAAATAAATAAATTGTAGTATTATAACACAGAGTGCACTTCTTTCTCAGTTTCATTGATGCCAATGAAGGCAAAATGGAATGAAATGTCACACTGACTTGAGTCATTAAAAAAAACATGTAATTTTAGTGTTTAGTCAGTAAATGAATTCAATAATATTCACACACGAATCTTTGAAAGAGTCATTTGGATTGCTTTTTAATAAAATAGAGCCAAAGCCTCCAGCCCCAATGGCCACAGGTAAACCTCAAGGTTGCCATCAAAATGGGCTGCAGTCTCCAGCCACTGGGTTCTGTCATGAGATTTACCATCACTGTGTTTCCCTGTTTTGACTGATCACTAAATACCTGAGGTATTTTGTTTTATTCCCAGGCACTAATTTAATGCTACCTTTGAATGTTCAAAAAAATTTTGCTGGTTATGTATTTGATGTTTACCTACTCATATGTGAAAATAAATACTTGAGATTCCATTTGTGAGCTACTGTTTGAACTGGGTTTTTCTGCAGGAAAACCTGCTCAGCCGGTTTTACCAAATCCCTAGAAGAATGTTTTCTGATACAAAGAACGGATTGTTACACAGGACAAGATAGGTAATTATGAGATCATGAATAAGTTTGTCTTTCATTGTGAAAGTACATAAAATAGGAATAGAATGTGTGATTACTGATTACAGAAGTTCTTTTACTATGGAACTTATAAGAAAAAAAAAGGAAGTTACCTAAGAGGGCATTCAAAAAACGCTCAGCTTGTTGTAACCCAAGCTAATGAAAACAAGGAAATTTATAGTTAAGGCTGACTTCCAATACCTAGGCACCACAGGGTGTCTTTTCAACCACTTCCTTTATGTGGCCCTTTGAGTCCATGGATGGGAGGTCAGCTTAAACTGTGAATTTCCTTATTATTAGTTTCTAACACAACCTTAAAGTACTTTGAGTGTACTCTGAGACTTTCTGGTTAGTGCGTTTAACTTCCTCTCTTTAACAACATTGGTATGACCTTGATGGGCTAAGCTACCACAACTGAGATTCAATGATTGCCAAATGGAGATATTGCTCTAGTTTTAGTTCCAAGCCTGGTGGGTTTTCCTTCACTATCCAACACCACTGATCACCATGCATGGGGCTTTTCAGAAGTGACATCTGCATAAAATTTTTTTCCTGATATTAACTAACACGCAATTTATTTCATAATGTTAACAAAACTTTTGGAAGGCTTTCAATATCCTTATTGTTTCAAAAACAAGTTCAAGAAAGATACCTTCTGTGTAAAATTACTGCTATGATTTACAAGAAAAGATCTTCTGCAGTCTTCTGTGTTAAGTTGAGAGGGTGAGATTCCATTGGTGACAGGGAGGAAACAACGAGGCTCCCCTTTCTCATTACTGTCCATTTGAAACCTCTCTCTACAGACTTTGATCCTTAGGTGGCTGCTCAAATAGGTCACATGGTGTTTCTGGTTCGATAAGGGAAGTCCTCCAGTCATTTTTAATAGTCCAGTTTCAGCAATTTTATTGTCCAACCAACGCAACTGTCAAAATCCTAAACTTCACTTGGAGTTCTTGTTTCCCTCCTTCTCCCTCCCACCCCTTGGGCCTGCTTTGTGGAGACCTACAGTGTATTGGAGCTGGGAAACCAATACCACCAAACTGTGGTCTTCATACATGTTGAACTGACAAAGAAGCCTCAAGGTCTCTCTGACCTTCCTCCATCCCCAACTATCTCTCCCAAAGTATAGGATGAAGTCATTCTCTGAAGCTCCCTTATCTGACTAAAGTCCAGACCTACCAAAGAAGAAAAAATTACCTCTGGTCCTCTCCATAAGTTTTCATTAACTGAACTAATTTCACAGGAAAGAGGACTAAAGTCTCTCAAACTTGAACAGACTGTGTCACAAACCATTGTTCACTCTGTGGGCCCAACAGACTTTGATTCAGACCATCATAGGTTCTTCAAACTCATTGAATTCTCCCTAGGAATTATGTATTGCCCCTCAACAGAATTCCTCTTCTCCCCTCTCCTATAACCTGTTTTGCCAAGATCCAAGCCCCCATTCATTCTGTAACTTCAAGATGGTTTGTAAGCTTCTGCACCCCAATGGGAGGTGGCTTCTTCATTCTGAATGCCCGTCACCCAAAACTATGATCAAATAAATTTCTGGGGCTCTTCTCCCATTAATCTGTCCTTGGTGAGTTGATTTTCTAGCAAACCTCCTGAGGGTGAAAGGGGAACTTTCCATTTGCCTCTTATAAGTGGAAGCTTCTTCCTTTCAAAAACTTCTCCTTTTCTCACTTTACCCTGTCCCCAGTAGGCGGCCTTCTGGCTCTTCCCGGATTGGAGTGGGCTTGGGGAAGAAGGAGAGGGGAGTGGACAGAAAACCTCTATGTTCTCTGGACTTTGCTCTCTGAACTTTGGGGCTCTTCCAGGATAACTCTTTTTGTCTTCGGATGCATTTGTGAGTTCTCTGGAGACACCACCTCAATGCATGTGTCCCATTATGTTCCTTTAATGAGGTCAACATTCTTTCTCTGGCTGCCACTTAACATACCACTCAGGTTCTGTATCAGTGACACCCCTCCAAGCTCTTTCTGCTCTTTCTGCTATCAGTAAGTGTGTGCTTCCAGATGGGGTCACTGTGACAATGACCCTCCAGCTGGTGCCTTCCCCAGGGCTCACCTCTGTTCTTCTAGCTCCCCATGTAGCTATGGCCTTCAATGGGACAGGCTGCATGATTTGTAAGGCCCACTGCAAAATAAAAATGCAGGGCCTCTTGTTCAAACACTATTAAGAATTTCTAGGTGGTGACAAGAGACCATTAAACCAGGTGTGGCCCTTCTGGGTGTGGAGCAGTGTGTGACTGCACAGTCTCAGGCCTAGCTCTTCATGCTGTGACTGGTAGGGCTTCAACACCACTCCACAATGTCTCCTAAGACCTAAGTAGCTCCTTTGGAGTCCTGTTCAGTAAGCAGAGAGCCAGGAGAAACCCCCATGCCCTCTCTTTGGATTGAGGAGGCAAATGGTAAGTACTAACTTTCCTTAAGAAGAATGTGTTGAGCATACCAGCATCACTCTTTGCTACTGTAGGAGAGAAACAGTATTTTTCTCACCCATCTCAAGGTCCATGACTGAGGCCTTTACAATAAAATACAGATTAATAAGGGAAAAGCATAACACATTTATTTAATATAAATTTTACATGTGTGGCAGCCTTCAGAAATGAAGACTCCAAAGAAACAGGGCAACCTGTGTTTGTTTCTGCTTAGGTTGGAGGAAGAGGACAGAGTCGTGCAGAAGTAGGATTAGACAGAGGGGGATATGAGCTACCTGTAATAAACTGGGGGAGCTTAGCAAGGCCTGTTTGTTTAGAGTCTTTGTATTAGTCCATTCTAGCACTGCTATTAGAAAACAAACAAACAAAAAACCCTGAGACTGGGTAAATGTGTAAAGAAAAGAAGTTTAATTGGCTCATGGTTCTGCAGGCCGTACAGGAAGCATACTGGCTTCTGCTATGCAGAGGCCTCAGGAGACTTAAAATCATGGCGGAAGGTGAAGGGGACGCATGCACATCTTATATGGCCAGGGCACAAGGAAGAGAGAGAAGAGGCAGGTGCTACACACTTTTAAATGACTAGATCTCATTAGAACTTAATATTGCAACCAAGGGGGGTGGTGCAGAACCATTAGAAATGACCCCTGTGATGCAATCACCTCCCACCAGCCCCCACCTCCAGCATTGGGGATTACAATTTGAAGTAAGATTTGGGTGGGGACACAGACCCAAACCCTATCAGTCTCCTTGGCATCTCCATATCTTCATTCCTTTCCTCCAAGTGTAGACAGGAGAGGACCCCTATGGAATAAGGTCTTATGGGCAATGCTTCAGGAACAAAGGTGGAGGAGAAGGTGGGCTTCCTGTTTGTGCTGTTTCCTCATATGACAAGGTGCCCTATTTGGGAATAGCATGTCCTAAACCTTGTCACTACCTTTAAGGTGAGCCTTGAATCAGAGGTTGTCAAAAATCTTCTAAGTACTTGCCTAGTCTACACAGCCAGAACTGTCTTCTAGCAGCTGCACCCAGATCCTCTCCAGGAATCCCCCAGTGCACCACCCCCAGGCCACTTCCCTCCAGTGGCCATCCACCTGGCTCCCTATGGAGCATGCAGCCCAGCCCCCAAGCCCCAGCTCCAGCATGCTGCCTTCCACGACAGGGGCACTACAGGCTGTGGGAGCTTTGAGAGGGAGTACCAGGAAGGGGACCCTTGTTCTCTTCCCACTGAGAAAAAGCAATTATGTGACCTGCTTTAGAATCTAGATGCCACCATGTTGTGACTACAGAAGTGAAATCAAGGCCTGGAAGTAGAAAAAAAGGCTGAAAGCTGATGATGTCTTCTGAGCCGCTGTACCCAGACCACACAGCTCACAGTCAAATGAGCCAGAGGATCCCCTTTTTGCTTAAGCCAGTTTGAATTAGGTTTCCTTTAATTTACAGAAAGGATCTTAACTATTAAATTTATCAATACTACCCTTTTGTATTTCATCATTTCTGTTTTATTCCTAAGTGATAATAACTGTAAATATGAACTTTAAAATATATTAAAATACCATGAGCCTGGGAGACATGGAGAAACCGTGTCTCTACAAAAAAAAAAAAAAAATACAAAAGTTAGTCGGGCATGGTGGCGTGCTCCTGTAGATCCAGCTACTCAAGAGGCTGAGGCAGGTGGATTGATTTGATTATGATCATGTCCCTGCACTCCAGCCTGGGTGACAAAAGGAGACCCTGTCTCAAAAAAAAAAAAAAAAGTCACGTATTTTTACCATTATCCCATCTATATCTTCCCAATGTTTTGTTATTGTTCCAGGCCAGGTGACCACACTGCTTTTTCATACCCAGGCGAAAGGAAACCAACATTACACACATAACTACAACACAAGGGCACATATTGGAAGTGTGACATTTTGGAGGCAATGGTAACAAAATGTCTAAGGTCCTTGAGCCCCTCAGAGACCTATTCTAGAAAATACCAATTTATTAATGTGAACAGTGATTACAATTCATTATTTGATGTTAATGAACAAAATAGAATTTCATCACGTATATAACATTTAATGTTTTCATAGAACTTTAATAATATATATAACTTTTTTAAAATAATGGTATTTAATGTCTCTTGAATTGTAGCTATGTCATTAATAACTGTCATTTTGAAGTAAGCAAAAGATAAAGGACATAGAGAAAAAATTATTAGCAAAAGCAACAAAAAGAATATTTGAAAGCTTGACCTTCTATTTCCTCCAAATCAGTGTAACTCATAATGAATGTTAAGGGAAAACTGTAATATATTTTCTTCCATATTTTCTATCTGTCAAAGACACTGATACCTATTTTTCCTCATCAACATGAACAGTTCACTGAACGACAGCAAATCAAGCCTTATACATATAACCGAAAAGCAAGGGAAAGCCTGTTCTTAGAAGAAACATGGTATAGATGGCCTTCTGTGTCTAGAAAAGCTACTGCCTTTACTATTTCTAACCACGGGCTGACATTGTTATTTTAAAGACAAAACTGGAGGAGACCACAGTGGTGGGGATAATATTTTCAACGTTCTGCAGCTGCATTCATAAAGTGAACTCTCTTTGAAGTATAAAATTAATAGTTGAATGATACACCTCAAAGAGTGCCCCCAAAAGGTGACCAGAGCCTAACTCTGCAATTTTAAAATGTGAACATTTCCAGAGATGGGAACACATGGGTGCTGACAGCATCCCCATCTGGGGCCTATTTCTCCTGCCATCCATCTACACGTAGTCTTCTTTGAAGTCAAAAAAACCTCTGAGGGAAATTGTTCCAGGATAATAGGTTGGAGGTACTCTTGGCAAATTGCTCTAAAAATAAACAAACACAAACAAAAGACTGTGAGTCACAACTGTATTGTAACTTAAATGCAGCATTTTCCCCATGGAAACCCTGAAAGACTCTCTACAGATAGATATAAATGATAGATATATACATGTAGAAAGAAAACTTGTATATATACACATACGTAGGTATATTGTCTTAACAAGAACAAGTTAATCCTCATGAATAAGGTATCAGTTTTGAAAGTATTTCTGGAAAAAAACAGAGGAAAGAATAAGTGCTATAGTTGGGTGCCGTCTGGGTGGAGTTATAAATAGTGGAATAATTTAAAGACAGTGACAGGATTAATGATCAAGGGGCCTGAAGTCTCACAATTTCTTCACACCAGGCCACACATATACAAATTACCAAAAGGCTAGCTGGGTAACACATAGGTCTAAGTGGGTTACTCCTCTGGTTAAATCTGTAAGTTAGCTCCCCACAGCCTACAGAACAGAAGTAGAGGTATTTGGCATGGCATACAGCATCTATTTGAGGCCAGGCATAGTGGCTTACACCTGTAATCCCAGCATTTTGGGAGGCGGAGGCAGGCAAATTACCTAAGGTCAGGAGTTGAAGACCAGCCTGACCAACACAGTGAAACCACATCTCTATTAAATACAAAATTAATTAGCCAGATGTGGTGGTGCATGCCTATAATCCCAGTTACCTGGAAGGTTGAGGCAGGAGAATCGCTTGAACATGAGAGGCAGAGGTTGCAATGAGCCGAGATCGTGCCATTGCACTCCAGCCTCGGCAACAGTCTCCGTCTCAAAAACAAACAAACAAACAAACATCAACAAAAATCTATTCAAGATTGCACCGTGCCTTTTTAAAAGAAAAATTCCTTTCCTTACATATCCCACCCTGCTTTGCACATGCACGGCACACACACACACTCACACATTCACACAGGCTCACATACATCTCACTCCAATCAAGCAAAACAGCTTGCAGTTGGGCCTTTGCACATGCTGTTTTCTCTAGCTCAGGGGTCAGCAAACTTCTATGTAAAGGGACAAATACCAAATATTTTTGGCTATTGAAGGATAAAGGTTCTGTTTCACTACGATGTTGTTGGACATAAATGAATACACATGGCTGTGTTCCAATAAAACTTTATTTATGGATGCTGAACTCCAAATTTCATATACTTTTCATGTGTCATGAAATACTTTTCTCCCTCTCGCCACCATTTAAATATATAAGACCATATTTAGATCCCATGTCACACAAAAACAGGCAGCAGCAGCGGGCCTGTTTGGGCCCACAGGCCACAATTTACCACCCTGCTTCAGTCCTGCAGTCTTAGTTTATTTATCTCCAACGTGTTCTTTAAGGCAGTCTTGGGAGCCTTCCATGCCCAAGCATAGTGTTGTCAAAGCCTCTTTAATACAGCTCTCTCAAATCATTTGTTTCAATATTTTAAATATGTTGTACTATCTTTCCTCCCAACCAGGCTCTGAGTTCTTTATCAGCAGGAAAAGTCTTTTGTAACTGTGTATCCCATCAAGCTCTCAACATGTGGCAAATAAATAAATAATCACGGAAAGTGAAAGGATAGTAATTTCTATACTCCTTCTTTCTCTTCTTCTGAAAAATATTTCTTATGAGTCATTCCTCTATGGATAAAAGGCATTCGGTACAGTGGTGCAGGGAGACAGTCTACTTGGCAAATCCAAGCCCTGTCAATGTCAAGTTCCAGGTTCTTTGTCAGTGATAATTGCTCATGTACCCTGGTTCAGGGTGTGGCTGATGGTATTCATCCCACAAACATTCTGTGGCTGCTGGGTATCAGGACTGCAGCTGGGAATGGGACAAAGAGCTTCCTTGCCCTCAGGAATGTACAGAGTGGTCAGGAAGAAAGCTTTCAAAAGTCCGTCTGAGGAGAGAGTGAAAAGAAAGAGCTACAGGAGCACAGAGCAGAGGAAGCCGTTCTGTGGGAGAGAAAGAGGTTAGGAAAGGATCCCTACGGGGGTAGTCTGCACACCAAGATCCAAAGGTAAACTGGGGTTGGCTAGGTAACAGAGAGAGAGAGAGAGAGGATAATGATATGGTTTGGCTCTGTGTCCCTACCGAAATCTCATCTCTAATTGTAATCCCCACATGTCAAGGGAGGGAGGTGATTGGATCATGGGGGCAGTTTCCCCCATGCTGTTCTCATGATAGTGAGGGAGATCTCACAAGATTTGATGGTTTTATAAGGGGCTCTTCCCCCTTAGCTTACAACTTTCTCTTGCCTGCTGCCTTGTAAGACATGCCTACTTCCCCTTCCACCATGATTGTAAGTTTCCTGAGGCCTCTACAGCCATGCAGAACTGTGAGTCAATTAAATCTCCTCTCTTTATAAATTACCCAGTCTCAGAAATGTCTTTATAACAGTGAAAATGGACTAAGACAGGTGTCTAAGCAGAAGGAACAGCTTGGACAAAGGCTCAGAGGTAGTAGAGCCAGAGAGGAAGAAGGTTGCTCAGCCACTCCCTTTAGCAGTGTTTGCATTGGGCCACATAAAAGGTGTTCTCAGGGAACTAGCTGCTGTCTGGCCTGAGTAAACCATCAACTGCAAATGGAGAGCAGTGAGTTAAATACTGTGTATGGTCGTTCGTGAATACATTTTTTCTAGATGCTGCCCTTATTATTTCAGGACCCTTAGTGCTTTTTGTTTAATGAGATGTTCTGTGGGTTTGAACCCTTGTAGTCTTTCATTTGGGTTTCCTTCTCCCTCCCTTAGTTTACTGAGCACCTTAAGGGATGAGTTTGTTTGTTTTTTTGTAGAACTTATTTGACTTTACATACCTATAAGATTTCATTCTTTCAAGAAATATCTACTAAGCATCTTTTATATTCCTGCACTGTTCTAGGTGCCTGGGATACATCAGAATAAAACAGACAATGATCCCTGCACTGGAGAATCTTTCATGGGAAAGAAGGACTGAGATAAAGTCAACAATACTCACAAAATAATAAATGAGCTAATGATATACTAGACGGTTGTGAGGAAAAAAGAATGTAAGGCAAGGTAGTGGAGAATGTGAGGCTGAGGGGTGCAATTTAAAGAGGAATTTAGGAAAGTCTTCATGGTGAAAGACACTTTGAGCATAGACGATGAAAGGGAGGGAATTGGCCATAGGAATATTTTCAGGAAGAGGGAGTAGTCAATGCAAAAGGCATTGGGCAGGAACAGGCATCATTCTATCATTCTGAAAATTTCAGGTAAGACCATGTGGAAAAGTAGTGAGGAGTTGCAGGAAGTGAGACCAGGCACAGGCTGTGGAGGGTCAGATCCTGAAGTGTCCTGGGGAATCCTGTACCCACTGTGGCTTGTATTACTGTCTCCAAAGAAGAGCCATTGCAAGGGTTTGAACAGAGGCATGACATCATAACCCCACCTGTGTGTTGGAGGAATAATTTTGGCTGTGGGTTGCAATGAGATGGTAGGAACAAGAGCAGATCTCGGGAGGTGGCGAGGAGTCCCTTGTAGCAATCCAGGTGAAGCATTGTGCGGGCTCAGACCGGGGCAGGAGAAGGACAGATGCTGAGAAGCATTTCTGGAGAGCTGCGGAAGCAAAGCCAGCGGTGCCTCCTCATTGGTTGAATGCAGCATGTGAGGGAAAGAGAAGAAAGAGTCAAGGATGAATCTAATTTTTTGCCCGGAGCAACTGGAAGGTCAGAGTCAGCACTGACGAAGATGAGGGAGTCTGCAGGGGAGCACATTTTGGAAACAGAGCAGAAGTTGGATTGGCTAAGAATTCATTGTCTCTTAGACTTTTATGTAGAGATATCAGAGGCAGCTGAATATGAGTCTGTAATTCCAAAGTGAGTTTTGAGCTGGGGATATAAACTTGGGGGTCCTCTGCATATAAACAGCAAGCAGTGCCAGGAGATGGGCTGTGGCCACAGAGGGGATAAATGAAGACAGAAGAGAAGAGCGTCCTGAGAACTGAGGTCTGAGTCTCTGACATTAAGAGTGACTTACTGTCATTGTTGCTGAACGGATCCACTGGGTAACTCAGGTAAAAAAATTCAACAGTTCAAGTCATACATTAGATATGTATGTCATTGCCTTTTTGATATTACCATAAATGATATTACGTATTATTGAGAATATGTTTTGCTCATGCTACACTGGCAAAAATCAAAACAACCATCTTTCAGCAATGACTATATACAAAGTAGAAATTACACACATCTATTTCAAAAATACATATATATTTCAAAATAGTGCAGAAAACGCTACTGAGTTACTCCATCTCTAAACTCTAGCCTAACACAACAAGAACAAAATACCTAGGTACAAAAACAAAGGCTGAGTCAGACAAGCACTAACCTGCTGAAAATGACTTGCATTTGATGAACTCCAAAAGCTGAAGACTAGGAAGAGGTCAAAATTCTTGAAGAACTTTGTCTCACTATAAAAATAGATCATACAGGAATCCTAACCTTCATAGCATCAGAAAAAGAAATTATGTAAAACTATTTGCAGGAAACATTTTCCATGCTCAAATAAGTAAGGCCCAATAGCAATGTGACAACACACACAAACACAACCCACTGCCAAAATGTGAGTATTTCAACCCATTATAAAGAGGGGGCACAATTCCAGGGCAGCAGAGAGCACTGGCTGCCTGCAGGCTCAGCTCACCCTCTCCTAGATCAACTTCCTTCTCCTCTGGAAAGAACACTGCCCTTTCCACTAATGCACACTGCAGAATGAAAGGGGGAAAGAGGAAGAGAAAAGCTTGAATGTGAGTTCTCTATGCACTTAGAGAAAATTGCATGGTACTTCAGCAGAAATCTTTGAGCAGTACTCAAAGATATAAAAGCAGTATGTCCTACTAGAATCCTAAACCTTTCAAATGAAAGTTGCCTTACTTTTTTTTTTCTTTTCTTTCCTTTTTTTTTTCTTTTAAAGTATAACCCTGCAATTTACTGGAGCTGAAGGCCCCTTTTTTTTCTGACATGGCAGATTACTTTTTTTTTTTTTTGTAGGGGGATTGAGGGTTGTTGTTAGTTAGAATAAAGGCCTAGACACAAATTCTCAGGCTCTGTTCCTAGTTCTGACCATAGTAATGGGGAAACATCATGTATTGGAGCAAATAAATAAACGCACATAAATGCATCAGTTCCACTTAAACCCTGTAGGAATGCTGCTATCTCTTGGGAGATACCATAATGACAATGCATACAAGGCCAGTTGTGATTTCCAAAATTCAAAGAAATACAATAGAAGTTGTAAGGGAAATGCCCCGAATGGGAGAAACTGTGTTCACTCTGGGAGTAATTGCTTAAACAACATTTATTTAATCAGCTCCATGACCACTCATAAGCTACAGTATCCTTCAGAATAAACTTCAAAGCTCCATATTGTATTACTACTTTCACTTCAATTTTGGAAAAAGAGGTATACCAGTAGGTTTTATGATGCTTCCTTATTCAAATGAAATACAATATTATCCAAAAAATTCCTTGAATCAGTTGCTAATTAACTTGTCTACTTCATAATTTACTTTTGAGTAACAACCGCATACTCCACTCTGCTTATACTTTTTTACAAATACTATTTTATTGTGTAACTGGTGCACACGTATCATAACATATGCACCAACAAAACGAGTACTTGCTGGAATTTTTCCCATCCAAGTACTAACAAGGCCCGACCCTGCTTAGCTTGTGAGATCAGACGAGATTGGGCATGTTCAGGGTGGTTTGGTGGTAGACACATGTCGGGGTTTCTATTTCAATCAGAAGACAGAAAAATAAGACAGGGAGCATGGGAAATCACCTCCAAAATGGAAAAGGATTCTCCTAGGGTGTCTTACTCATTGTCAATTTCAGGAAATTCCCCAAGGGATATTCCTGAATGTTGAGTCCGTCTAGCTTAAAATGACTGAAGTCATGTAGCAGTTCTCCCAGAATTCTGTTTCATAGACTATTTCTCATGTTCACTGGAATCACAAGAACTGTTTTTTCTTTAAGATATGAATTAATATCAACCAAAATTTAAATTAACCTAATACATTTCTTCCACGGTCTAGCCTCCAACATAACTTTCAAGCATAACTAAGACATTACTTTATTGAATTCCTTAAAAATTGAAAAATTAACTGATGCTATTTTTAATAAATGTCAAGTCATAAATGGAGTCTACATTGTAGACATTGAAAACAATTTGATTTAAAAGGCATAAACTAGCTTTGGTCTTTCTGTTTAATCCCTTTAGTGTAAAAAATGTCCTGTTCCTGACTCGTTTCTACACTATATTCAACAAATAGCTTGGAAAATAAATTTTAATGACTCCTTTTGTGCTTGTATATTTTTCTTTAATATCTTCTTATTCATTTTTGAACAAAGAGAAATTGACAGAGCCAAAGACATGACCTTTAATTTTAAAAGAATTTTCTTTTCTTACAAATCTGCTATCATCGTAATCCTAAAAGCACAAAAGAAAGCTGAATTATCTCTCCTTTTTTCTTTGACCACAGCAACTTTTAAAATTTAACTTTGATCCAGATTAAATGATAGTTCAGCCAAAAATGTCAAGAGGAGCCTTCTGGAGTTGGGTCCTATGTGTGAGTAGGTGGTTCATGCTGTTTAAAAGGCAGGACTGAACTGCAGTGTGGGGTTGCTATGTAAGGCAGTAAATAATGATTATAAAATGCATTGTAAACATTTTTAATGTGACACATCAATGCTCTATGATAAAAGCTAAAATTCTCCAGTAAAGTATAAGGGGACCCTGTGCTGGCAGAGGCGCTGGCCTCTGGATGAGTAATAGCCACTATTAGTAAAACCTCATAGCTCCTTTGAGAGAGAGGGATTGTGCCATCTTGCTACACTTGTTACCTCCAAATATGGGAAAGTTATTCCTTATTTCCTTTTCAAAGCTTGACTACTGATTGAGAACAGCGGTGTAAATACTTGTTCTCTTACACCAGCCCAGTGAGTCACAGCCACAGAAATTACAGGAGTTAAGAAAGTGCATCATCTCCTTCCTTGGAGAACACTGAGGGATGGTGACTTGCAGTATGGTCTGGTTCTCAAGCTCACAGTGCACCTCTTTTCCTCAGGGCGTCTTCTTCTGTCTATTCATTGCTTATTAAGCTGATACTCACTTAATGTATTTTCTGGTCTCATTGTAACCTATTCTGCTAGGCCTCACGAAATAACTACCTTTAACGCCATGTTGCCTTTCTGAATGAAAGCAGCCATCTATTCTCACAAACAGTACTCTTAGACCATGACATCTCACCTAAAAAATATTTCTTTATTTTTTTTAATCAATAGTTTAGCATTTATCCCTATCAAAATTACCTCTCTTCAATTTTATACAACCAAAGTTTGGACTAATTTTTGCTTACTGTTCTAGATTGTGCCCTATTGGTAAATTTTAAAAGCCATTGTTCCCATATCATTGCCTCTATTTATATAAAGCCTAATATAACTTGTCCCATGATATATTGTGTAATACAGTGATGATATCTGTCGTAAACTTTAAACAAATGGCCTATCCACCCATATCCCATGCTGTTTATACCACATGTGCCCTGTTTTGTTGCTTCATATTTTTTCATAGAATCAGTGAACCTACTACACTACTACATTTCTTATTCAAACTCTGTCGTGATTGGGGTCAGTCTGCAATTAGTACTCTCATATAGGTCCTGGGAAAGGGAAGAGAGGAAAAAGTGGAGGATGAGGGTAGGTGTATGATTCTTTGGAAGGCACAATATTTTGATTTTCTGGGACATGTTTTCAATACATGCACAAACCACATAGATTTTGATACGCTCCCCATTTTGACTCATTTGTCAATTTGGGCAATATGTATCTAGCGTCTCCTATAATCCAGGCTCTGTCCTCCGTACAAGTGAACGTCATTAGCAGAAACTGGAACTACTGAGAGGTACAGGCCATAGGTAAAAACCAGCGGAAGGCCCCCTGAGGCCAAGCCCCATCAATGTCATTGATTTTTATTTCAGTGTTTCTCTGCCAATTGTTCATCCTTCCTGAAATTTATTTTCCTAAAGAGAAGAGAGCTTGGATAAGTCATGTAAAATCTCTGGCCTTTTGTTTTTCTTAGCTATATAATCAAGCAGTTGACTTGTGAAAAAATATTCAAATATGGACCACATAGAGTTGTATTTGCCAAATGCTTTTTTTTTTTTTTTTTTTACATCAGGCTAATCGGTCAGTCTACATCGCTATCTTTAACACAGAGTAGCTAAATTATCAATGTGCCTCAAAAAGCAGTGCCAAGGAGGCAGCAGTGTGAAATAGAGCCCCCCGCATGTGGCAGAGTTGGGTCAGACCACCTCCCAGGGTCTCTGCACATAATTCCACATACGCTGAAATGTTCTAAACACCCACCTAGCCTCTCACCTTTTCCTTGCACTGGAAAAGGATGAGCTATATTTTGGTCAGCTCTGGAAAAATTAAAACAAGTAACATTGTTGAGTGCTGGGAAGGATTTACGGAAACAGAAGCCCCCAGGCAAACTGGCAGGGATGTATTAGTCATAGCCACTCTGGACAGCAATTTGGCAATATTTAGGACAGTTGAAAATGGGCATGATCAATGATCAGGAAACACTAGGGAAACACTTGGAAAATGCACGAGAATATTTACCGTGATGTCCTCTGGAAGAGCCAAAATCATAAATGAACATTTAGAAGGGACTATCCAGAAAACATGCGGATTGTGCACACCATGTCTCACTGCATGATGGTGAAAAAGACCAAACTAGGCCGTGGGGGGTGGCTCACGCCTGTAATCCCAGTACTTTGGAAGGCTGAGGCGGGCAGATCACAAGATCAGGAGATCGAGACTATCCTGGCTAACACGGTGAAACCTCGTCTCTACTAAATATACAAAAAATTAGCCAGGCGTGGTGGCGGGCGCCTGTAGTCCCATCTATTCGGGAGTCTGAAGCAGGAGAATTGCTTAAACCTGGGAGGCGGGGCTTGCAGTGAGCCGAGATCGCGCCACTGCATTCCAGCCTGGGCGACAGAGCGAGACTCCATCTCAAAAACAAAACAAAACAAAACGAAACAAAAAAAAAAAAAACACCAAACTAAAGGGCTGTGTGTTTTGTCTCATCCAATGATGGTAAGTGAAGAAGTCAAGTGTCAGGATGACCCATCACACGTGACATTGAAACACATTTAAGACGACAGTGCACACTGTTTATGGATATCAGTGCACAGGTAATATTGAAAAAATTCTCATCAAACTCAAATTGATTGTTGTTTTGTTCTCAAGAGGAAAAGAAGGAGAGGAATAATATTGTAATGGTGGTCAAAAGGAGCTTGGCTTTATCTACAAGGTTTACTTCCTTTCTCCTTTCTGCCCTTCTGTTAAAAGAATAAATGCATTTGTTTTCCTTTTTTGTGCCTCCTTTTTCTCATAGGAAAACCACACACACATACCTTTCCCGTGTAGCTTTGAAAAAATATAAGCAGAAAAAAAAAGCAGCAAATATTACATAAGGTATTCAGTTTTAAATGTGGGTGGTGAGAATATAGCTGATTGTTACATTATTCTTTGTCATTTTTCCGTGTTTTTCACATTTCTCCAAATGAAAAAAAAAAAACTACTCTAAAAGAAAGCAACCAACGCTCTAGTCTGTGTCACATTCACACAAACACACACGCACCTACACACACAGCCCTCCACTGTTCATTAGCTGTGAGATTTGGATCACTTAACCTCTCGAGGACCTGGGTGCCTCTCGGGTGTAATGAAGCCTCACCCAGCTGAAAGCCAAGGGCTGGACTAGACAGCCTCTTGGGAGGGTTTAGTTCTCAGCGCTATAATATTAGCTTTACCTGCCTCTCCAGAGACAGAAGTCAAAAAGCGCATGAACCTCCCCTACCTTCATTTGCCATTTAGTTCTGGGACCTGTCACGGTGTGCATCAGAGAGCCTGGAAATGCAGCCCTGTTCCAAACCGGCTGTGTCGCTGCTGCAGTGACCCCTTGCCAAGCTCTTCTTCTCGACCTGGGAGGGACGCTGGAGCCAGGGCTGTGCGCATGAGGACTAAGAAGGAACCTTCTCCACCAGACAGGCGCAACAGCAGGCAGTTGGTGGACAGCGGGTAACAGTCAGGGACAAAGGGGAGGTAAAGTCAGCACTGGGGGCAGATGGAAACCAGGGAGAGGGAACAGTGAGAGCAAAGGAGCAGCTGTGGGACCAGCACAGATCCAGACGTCAGGAAACGGGGACGTCAAGCCAGAAAAAACACAGCTCTCTAGGTTGACATTCCAGCAAGCATGTCATCTCTGGATGGGAACACGATGGTTATAATAAAAGGGAGCTTGACTAGTCAGTGTCTGAGCAAAAGAGATAAGAACCGTCCAAAATGCATAGACACTATTCTTACTGGCACTGATTCTTTCACAAGAGCAAACACCTGCATGCTTTGTGCATCTTGGTGTGACGATATTAACAACTGACCAGTAAATGAACCATTCATCTCCTCTGTCTGTACTCTTCTCATTTCGCTCCAGTACCATGCCTTAAATTTAGGAGAGCAAAATATCCCCTGCTGTAGCTGTGGTACCTAACGCCATGATTAATTCCAATTGAGAAAATTAGCTCCTTCAGATCTTATGAACAGCTCTATATTTTTTTTTCACCCATTCCACGGAGTAGGGGAAAAACATGGAATAATCACTTTCTGTTACATGTTTTTAAAATATCATCCTTTTATATAAATATGAAAATTTGCTATTTCATACTTTTAAAAAAGCTAGAACATCAATCTCTTCCCACCCCACCCAAATAGGTGTGTTGGTTGCAGTGGCAATTGAGTCAATATGAATTTCTAATCACCTAGAATAAATTATTAGACTAAGCAAGTATTCAAAGAACTATTTCTTAGCCAGACTTATACCAACCTCTCTTTAGCAGCAACCTCTCTTACTGTATAATATGTAACAGTAAGAACTAGACAGGAGTTATTTCAACAAATCCCAGGTGATTGGCCTCAAGTGAGTGTTACAAGTGAAATTTCACAACATGGAAGCTTTGCTCTGTGAATTGGCTTTTCTACACTGATTTAAAAATTCTTTTACCAGATGTAGGTTTTAACTACACTTAGATATACCATTTTCATATATATAATTTTCCCTTAGTTCTCAAATTCCATCATAAAATGGGAAGGGTGATACAGACACTGTTTCTCTATGTGGAATTTAATATGTAAGATAGAGGGTTTCTTTTTTTTTCCTTCTGGAAAAATGTGAATCCACATTGTTCCAACAGTTGGAAAATTATTCCTCTCATGCCAAACCTATAACAGGGCAATAAAATGTGTAGCAGTTGGGTGGAGCTCCCCAGATTCCAGAAGTCTCCGAAATTTAGGGGCCCCCAAGTTTAAAAAATAAATGCCTGTTTATTTTGTTCTTAACACATTTCTAATTTGTTTTTGCAGATTGTTCTTTATTAACAAGAGAAAGCTATTTTTGTATTGTTGCCAAGAGACTTCAGAAACCAACAGCCTGATCAAAATAGTAACTTCCTGTAATGAGCAGTCTTGCTGGTTCAAAGATATTTAATTCTATAATTTTTTTTTTTTTCTGAAAATGTAAGTGAAGGGCTTTTAGCATTAGTGACACGACTTGCTGCTGTGGAAACCTGCCCGAAATCAGCCTGGCCTACTTTCATTGCTATATCAGGCAAGTTAAGAATAATGCTTTTCTCTTTAAAACACTATAGCACTTTTGAATATACTGACAGATTTATGTATTAGTTCCAAATGCTATTTGCTTGAAGTTTCTTTAAAAATGATAGGCTAACAGAAACTGTAATACAAAAAAAAAAAAAACACAAAACCCTGACTTATTGACAGTATAATGTAATTTACAATCCATTCTAAAATAAAGTTTGAAATTTAAATTTTCCTTCATTTTTTCCCCTGAAACTTCACATACGTAAAATAGAAAATAAGTTACCAGTGACACAAGCTATGCTATTATTAATTCTTTTCTCACAAGAAAATAAAATACATTTCTTGTGGTAAGTTTTCTGCACTAAGTATGCTAGCTCTTCTAATATATACCAAGTTACTTTGTGAGATACAATCATTTATCTATTGTAATTGTAAATTGTATTGCGGTGAAGTTCTAAAGATACTTAACATAGAATTTTCTCTTTAATATTCAGATAGACTAATTTTGTGTGTTTGTTTTACTGTACGTTTCTCTAAGTTTATTTGAAATATGCTCATTGGCTCTGTATCAGTTGAGAGGCAGTGCTATGAGGCAGGAGAAAAAGGCAAATTATAGTGTAGAGTACCTTTCAATGTCAAATGATAAGTTAAAAGCTAAGCAATTGGAAAGAGATAGTTTGGGGCCGGTGCAATATCAATATGCAATGATACCAGAGAAGGGATTTTATAACCTTAGGAATGGCTCACCTGGAATTACTGAGGCATGGAAAATGTAACAAAGTGACACTTGTTTCTCCACGGACAATCCCTGCGCCCTGCCGTCACTTTGGTATTGAAGCAAAAAGGAATATTCACCCAAAGTATTTTTAAAATTACAGAAAAGTACTGTCATTAGAGGTTGAAGAAATAATTGAATTTATTTTTTTGATCCAGGAATCCCTTTCATTCAGAGGGTCTTTCTTTTATGAAGTCAATGAAAATTAATCCTTGGAAATTCATACTGTTTTTTTTTTCTTTTGCAAACTTATTATATGAAATCACAACTTTATAGTCCGGATTAGACTATGTCTTATCCAAATGTCTGTGAAGTCAGAGCTGATGAATACATCTTCTCACCTCATTTTCTCTAAGAAGGTATTCCGGTCCTAATTCAAAGGGCCGTAACAAAAAGTTCTAGCAAATTGTCGCTATTTTTGAGAGTAGTGAGTAGCTCCACTGAGACCCAGTCTTGGAACAGTGATTCTCACGGCACCTGAGAGCTTTGCTCCTGCTCCTGCACTCAGAAAAATGACACTGACCAGCAAATTATTACAATCTAAAGGCATCATGTTTGTTCAGTATCTGAAGACACTAAATAACATTTAAAAGGAAAAATTTTGCCATAGGACCACCTTTCTTTATCCAAAAAGTTTAAAAATTGACTTACCAGCCATAAGCCATGTCAAATAAAGGAGACATTGAAATCAATAACATTGGGGAGACTGGCTATTTGGAAACCAAATATGTTGAGCTCCTTATCCCTCATCATACATTAAAATTAATTACAGGTGGATTGGAGAGTTTAACATATATTTGTTTTCTAAATTAAAAAGCTGTAAGATATATTTTAATATTTTTCTGACCTCTACTGTAAAGAGAGGAAACTTTCTAAGCACAAAGGTGATATAAGAAATTAAAAGAAATTAAAATTTTTGACATTTTAAAATAAATTTCAAAAAGATCACTAGCAAAATTGAAAGACTAACACACTAGAAACTACATGCACAATAAATATTCAAAAATTCATTATTTATAAATGGGTTAATATTTTGAATTTTTAAAGAACGTTTATAAATCTTTAAAAAGAATCATAAGACCTCACATGGAAAAACTGGCAAAATTACAAGCATGAAAGTTACAAAGGAGAAATACAAATGGATGATAAACAAACGTAAGCAAATGTTCAACTAATGAAGATGGAAGAAATAGGAAGTAAATTGCAATGCATTCTTTAGCTAGCAAATAAGCAAAGAGTTTGTTTGCATAATGACACTAAGCAATACTGGTGAATATTTACTGAAAAGTATATGTTATGGCATTATTAGATAGAATGCACATTAGCAAAGTCCAAGTTTAATAACTGGGTTAGTATGAGCCTGACCAATCAGAACGGACACAGGCCACGGAGGTGGGGCGAAGGTCCCAGAACTCTTGCTATGATTCAGTTCCTGGCCATGGGGAAGTCTGATAATTCCCAGAAAGGAACAGGATGGCCTGGGGCACTGGAGGAGAGGCTTGTCCAGCGGCTATTTACACACTGATAGAGAAGAATTTTGATTTTTGAAAATAAATATGGCCATCCCAGTGTGTAATAGCTGGAAATCAGTTCAAGCATATATTTTTTAACTTAATAGCCATTTATTTAAAAGAGACAAAGCTTAAGTCACTGTTTGACATTGTAAATGTGTATGGGAATTCTTTTTTTAAAAAAATACCTTTTATTATTATTACTATTATACTTTATGTTCTGGGATACATATGCAGGATGTGCAGGTTTGTTACATAGGTATACACGTGCCACAGTGGTTTGCTGCACCCATCAACTCGTCACCTACATTAGGTATTTCTCCTAATACTATCCCTCCCCTAGCCCCCCCACCCCCAACAGGATCCATTGTGTGATGTTCCCCTCCCAGTGTCCATGTGTTCTCATTGTTCAATTCCCAGTTATGAGTGAGAACATGCAGTGTTTGGTTTTCTGGTTCTGTGTTAGTTTGCTGAGAATGATGGTTTCCAGCTTCATCCATATCCCTGCAAAGGACATGAACTCATTCTTTTTTATGGTTGCATAGTATTCCATGGTCTATACGTGCCACATTTTCTTCATCCACTCTATCATTGATGGGCGTTTGGGTTGGTTCCAAGTCTTTGCTATTGTGAACAGTGCTGCAATAAATATACATGTGCATGTGACTTTATAGCAGAATTATTTATTATTCTTTGGGTATATAACCAGTAATAGGATTCCTGGATCAAATGGTATTTCCGGTTTTAGATCTTTGAGGAATCACCACACTGTCTTCCACAATGGTTGAACTAATTTACACTCCCACCACCAGTATAAAAGCATTCTTATTTCGCTGCATCCTCTCCAGCATCTGCTGTTTCCTGACTTTTCCAGGATCGCCATTCTAACTGGTGTGAGATGGTATCTCATTGTGGTTTTGCTTTGCATTTCTCTAATGACAAGCGATGATGACCTTTGTTTCATATGTTTGTTGGCCACATAAATAAGTGTCTGTTCATATCCTTTGCCCACTTTTTGATTTTTTTCCTTATAAATTTGTTTAAGTTCCTTGCAGATTCTGGATATTAGCCCTCTGTCAGATGGATAGATCGCAAAAATTTTCTCCCATTCTGTAGGCTGCCTGTTCACTCTGATGATAGTTTCTTTGCTGTGCAGAAGCTCTTTAGTTTAATTAGATCCCATTTGTCAATTTTGGCTTTTGTTGTCATTGCTTTTGGTGTTTTAGTCATGAAGTCTTTGCCCATGCCTATGACTCAAATGGTATTGCCTAGGTTTTCTTCTAGGATTTTTATGGTTTTAAGTCTTACATTTAAGTCTTTAATGTATCTTGAGTTAATTTTTGTATAAGGTGTAAGGAAGTGGTCCAGTTTCAGTTTTCTGCCTATGGCTAGCCAGTTTTCCCAACACTATTTATTAAATAGAGAATCCTTTTCCCATTGCTTGTTTTTGTTAGGTTTGTCAAAGATCAGATGGTTATAGATGTGTGGCATTATTTCTGAGGCCTCTGTTCTGTTCCACTGGTCTATACATCTGTTTCGGTACCATGCTGTTTTGGTTACTGTAGCCTTGTGGTATAGTTTGAAGTCAGGTAGCATGATGCCTCCAGCTTTGTTCTTTTTGTTTAGGATTGTCTTGGCTATATAGGCTCTTTTGTGGTTCCATATAAAATTTAAAGTAGTTTTTTCTATTCTGTGAAGAAAGTCAATGGTAGCTTGATGGAGATAGCATTGAATCTGTAAATTACTTTGAGCAGTATGCCCATTTTCATAATATTGATTCTTCCTATCCATGAGCATGGAATTCACCAAGGTTGACATGAAGGAAAAACTGTTAACGGCAGCCAGAGAGAAAGGTCAGGTTACACACAAAGGGAAGCCCATCAGACTAATAGTGGCTCACTCTGCAGAAACCCTACAAGCCAGAAGAGAGTGGGGGCCAATATTCAACATTCTTAAAGAAAAGAATTTTCAACCCAGAATTTCATATCCAGCCAAACTAAGCTTCTTAAGTGAAGGAGAAATAAAATCCTTCACAGACAAGCAAATGCTGAGAGATTTTTGTCACCACCAGGCCTGCCTTATAAGAGCTGCTGAAAGAAGCACTAAATATGGAAAGGAAAAATTGGTACCAGCCACTGCAAAAACATACCAAATTGTAAAGACCATCAGCACCATGAAGAAACGGCATCAACTAATGGGCAAAATAACCAGCTACCATCATAATGACAGGATCAAATTCATGTACAACAATATTAACCTTAAATGTAAATGAGCTAAATGCCCCAATTAAAAGACACAGACTGGCAAATTGGATAAAGAGTCAAGACCCATCAGTGTGCTGTATTCAGGAGACCTATCTCACATACAAAGTATTCTTCTATTTAAATAAATAAATTGCAAAAACTATAAACACAAAATGATGGCTGTACTCTTTGATCTAGTAATTGCAATGCTGTATATCTAATTTAGAAAAGTTGACAGAGATTTATGAAAATAGACTTATCATGGACTAATGATGACATAATAATAATAGCTTGATTTATGATGTGCTTAGTATAAGCCAGGTGTTCTGAGTGATATACAGGTCAGCTCTTTTCATCCTAGCAAGGATGCTGCAACATAGGTTTTATTGTATCCCTATTTTATAGATGAGGAAACTGAGTTATGAAAAATGAAAGCAGTTTTCACAAGGTCCCACAGTTAATAAGTGAAAGAGCTAGAATTCACTGACCTTGAAGTCTGCATTTACCCACTAGTGTGGAGGTTAATACCATAATTGTGTGTGAATTAGCAGGCTTCATCACTTCTTAAATAAAAAATGATCATAATTAGTCTGCCTAAATTATATAGAGTCCACTTAAATTTTCATTATTTGGCCGCATTTGCTAATGTTACCTCCTACTCACATTATTTTTATGCTATTCTCACACATTGTCTCACAGCTATTATCTATTAGAAAACATGATACTTTATCTATAAATTGTGATGTGGTTACAATTCAAACTAGCTGCCTACAATAATGCATTTCTTTTTGTTCCCAAGAAAATAGTAAACATATTACTATTAGATTTATAATGAAAGGGATCAGAATCAAGTTTCACTAAAAGCAATAGCATAGACACCATTATACTTTTAAAAAAATGTTTTACATATACCATTGTGTTTGAAGCTACATTCACAAAATTGGCATTTCCTTTTCACTCAACATTTCTGTCACACTGTACCATTTTCAGCCCTGCACAGAGATAGGGAGGTACTCTGGCCTTTTGTCTGTTAACTCATTTGTTTAGAAACGCCAACCGTAACAGTGATACAGTCTAAAATCAGATGGTTTTCCTACACCCTAACGTATGACATATGGTTTTCACTGAGATGGTCCATATGACCAATAATCTCCAGGTCACTAAATTAAATGGGCTCTTTTCAGTGTTTCAATGTTGTGAACCACCCAATGACTGGAAACACCTTTCTCCCTTGGACTCTGAAATGACCCTCCCCTGCCTCGCCTCTTTCTTCTCTGCCCATTCTTTCCTACTTTCCTTCACCAGCCTATTTTCTTCAACACAGACTTTAGATAGTGAGGGGCCATTCTTGGCCCAGCCCCTTCTCTTCTCATCTTGTCCTGTCTCCCAGGCACCCTGTGACATTTCCCTTGCCATCTAGACCTTAAGTCCCTGATTTCCATCTCCAGCTGTTTATAGCTCAGAGCCCTGCTCCATATCACTACTCACACATTTCAAAGATGCTACAAACGCACCAGGTCCCAACTAAACTGACTTCCCTCAGACCTGATAGTTCTCCAGTGTGCCTTCCACAAGGCACTGCTATCCCTCCAGACATGTGGGCCAAAGCCTATGCCATCGTCAACATCTCCCTCTGCCACACAACCTCACATACAAACAAATGTGCAAGCACTAAAACCTTTACCCCCAAAAGAGCTCAAAGTTTCTGTCCATCTCCGCTGCTGGCCCCAGCACAGGTGGTTGATGTCCTTCCCTGGACAACTGCACTCTTGATGCCTTTTACCACCACTCACACTGCCTGTTAGTTTACTCACACCATTGCTCTTCCCAGAACACCTGTGTGGCTAAGGCGGCCTCCACCCACTACGTGATCTGGCCCTGCCTCCATCTGCCAGCTCACCTCGCACCCCTGTCCTCTTTGGTCCTTGAGTCCTGGCCATGCTTCATTCCTTCATTCTTCGTTCCATTTCCAGAGCACCAGATTCCCTTCGGCCTCAAGGAGGCCTTGAGCATATAGTTCCTTCTTCCCCGAAATCTTTTACCTTCCCTCTCCCCATCTCCATGCCAGCCTTGCTCCTGAATGTCTTTCAGCTCTAACGTCATTGCCGCATAAGAAACCTCCCTGGTCTAGACGGTCCTGTTATGCTCTCTTAGATGCCCTGTCATTTTCCTCCAGAGGACCTGACAGAGTTTGCACTACACATTCCTGGGAATATTCCGTTTTGTTTCCCACTAGACTGTGAGCTCCACATCTACAACGATCATTGCCATATTCCCAGGACCAGGAGAGTGCATGACATATGGCACACATTTGATACATATTTGTTGAAAGCATAACTTGATACTTGCAAAGGCAAGTTCAGTGAGCTTAAGGCTTCTTTACAAATCTTACTCCCTTCGTTGACACTGAGCGGTTTGTCCCAGTTAAGGTGGCCTATTGCATGTATTACAAGTCCCCAGTACAAGTCCCTTGACCTGCAGCCCTCAGCATACCGGGGTGGGCCCCCAGTTCTCTGTCTTACCAGCCACTGGCTCCCGTCTGGCTCCCAGCCCTCCAGCTAATTTAACAACTTAGCACTCTCCTGCTGCCCTTGTCCTCTAACACTGCCAGATCTTCTTGGCAATCAAACCTAACCTGGGTGGAGCCCACATTGGCTATCTCATCTCAGGGGGCAGCCCACAGCCTGCTCGGCCTGTCTTCCCCAGACAGGGTCCCTCTATAACACCCTGCCTGTGCACTCAGCTGCCCAGCCCCTGACTTCCCAGCATTGCCTTAGGGTTGAGCTACTGTGGATTTCAAGAGTTGGTGGCATTCCTATTTTACTAATGAATTTCCGAAAGACATTTTTCGACCTAAGAGAACTTTAATAATTTAGCTAACTTTCTTCTTGGTTTTAGGGGAAAATGCAGACAATACTATCTCAGTGTTAAACTACATCATATAGCAGAGTTCATGGTTTTACAGCACTTAGGTAATCTTCATGCAGATTTGTTCTTAGCAGTGGCCATTTCTTTTTAAATCTCAAGTATATATAAATATATACATATGTTATCATATAAACCACATATATGTGTGTATATATTTAATATTTTCCAAAGATGTATATATATATATGTGTGTATATATATATATACATACATGCATATACATACATATAAATATCTGGAGAATTATTTATATACACATATAAATATCTGGAGAATTATTTTACTGAAATTATATTTTTCTTTTCCAAATTTTAAGCCAAAATTGTTTTTCACAATTGCAACCATAATTCAGTTTTTCTGAATGTTTGTGATTGCAAAAATTTGTAGCAAGTCTCTTCAAATTCATCGTGGTCTTGTTTTATTCTCTGCCTTCACATAGCTAATGCAACTAATAATTCTATAATATGGAGAGGTCTCCTATGGGGAGTGCATTAGAAGAGCTAGCTTCTGCGTTAAAAAAAAAAAAAAGTGGTTCATCAAGAGTCTCATCTGATATCCCCTGTGGGAACTTCCCTCATGAGAACTACTTAGTCCATTAATATACCCTTGAGAAAATGATACAAGGAACTCATGTCAATCTCATTCCACAGATTTTACAAAAAGTTCCCCAGGCTGGTTGTGTGTTTGTAGATGAAAAAGCTCAATGTCACAAACCTGGTTTTTCCCTCTTCCTTTGAGCCAATGAGTTCTGCAGCTGCTCCTGAGCAATGTGGGACCCATATACGGCCAAGAAGAGACACCACACTTAATCTACCACACTTAATCTCAGTCTCTTCCCATTTACTCTTTACTCAGCACCACCCAGAAAGTTTCCACACCCAAAATCACGTTGGAAAACCGCCCAGAAAGCTGATTGACAAGAGGCGGTGGGGTGTGGACCTCCAGGGAGTGATATGAATGCAGGCTCTCCACCACAGTCTGCATCAGACTGAGGAGAAGACTCAAAAACCAGGGAGAGAGATGGCCATGCCCTCAAAGGTGAGAGCCATACTGAAAGAGGGTAAAGCTGACTGAAAAGTGGTGATGGTAGTGACGACAACAGCTCACCTGAGTGTTTACCAAGCATCAGGCACCCAAGAACTTGATGTGGACTGATACATTTAGGTCTCCCAGCAGCCCTGTACATACTAGGTACTGTTATTAGCCCCATTGTATAAATCAGCATACATAGGCCCTAAATATTAAGTAACTCACAAACACTCAGGGCGCAGAGCCCAAGCTCCCAACCAGCCATGGAGCATGGATGCTCACCTTCCGTCCCAGTGTCAGCTGTGTGGAGCCTGCTCAGCTCCATTAAGTGTGTGATTTGTGCAAGGACCTCCCAGTTCCCTCCAGAAAGCCCCAAAATTATTCCAGTGTTATCTCTGAAGAAAAAAGCACCAGGTCATAGCAGGATCCTGATAAGACTTGCAAGCAGGCTCAAAAATGGCCTTGCTCTTCCTGAACACCCCCGTTTCTTGCCTTAAACAAGAAAATAAAAGCCAATGTATGATAAAATTATAGGTGTTCAACTATCAAAATCCCTACTTCTTGAAGAGATGTACAGAGATGTACATCTCTATACAAATATCTCTATACACATGCCATGTATTTGTTTGGCAAGCATTTACCGAACACCTGCTGTGTGCCAGGCCAATGCTAAACTAAAGGCTGTACACAAAGAATATCATCTCTAGTAGCTGATCGCAGGGTTTTTCTAATCTAGTGCAAGCCTCGGATAAGTAAACTAGCATTTATAGTACCATACTCCATGCGGATAAGCCCAGAGCATCAAGCAAGGATGGAGAAGTTCCTAGTCTAGACAAGGAAGATCAGGGAAGGCTTTTCAGGGAAGAAAGATAAAGACTGGGATAGGGAGAGGACAATGGGACAGCTGGATTGAGACCTGAAGGCACATCAGGAGTTCAGAAAGGTCTGGGAAGGGTGTTCCAGAAAAAAAGAAGGCATTCTTAGATGCCAGGGAGGGCCTGGCTTTCCATAAAAGGTTGCACATGGTAGGAGAGTACATTGAGAAGGAAGAACCCCAGAGGAAGATGGCTGGAGGCAGCCCAGTGGGGTTTGCAGAGCTAGGCATTTGGGCATTCCTGAAGGTTCTGAGGAAGTGACTTGAGTTTTTTTCCCCTTCAGAAGCATAGCAACATCAGGTTTGGTTTGTAACAAAGGCACACTGATGATGGCGAAATAGTTTTTAAAAGGATTTGAGAAGGTAAATTAAAGGAGATCTGTGAAAACCCACTTTGAGTTTTTCAGGCAAGAAATGATGAAAGCAAAGGTTGAATATTTTTTAATAAATAAGGACAGAACAAAAAGGCATTTTTTTGAATAGGAGCAAGTAATATTTCTCCTATTCACTGCATTAGGTAAGAATGATTACCTCTATACCTTGACTATAACCTTTGGTAAATTAAAGTGTTTGAATCCCACGAGTGTTTCTGTGTTACCACCCACTCATCCTCAAAATAAAGCCCTGACCCGTGAAATATTTTGATAGGAGAAAAAAGTGAGTTGTGTTTATTTTTGGTCTTCCATACCTAAAATTAACTAGATCTACCTTTTTATTCTAAACTGTTAACTTATCTCAATGTAGAAATGAATATAAGCCAGACAGATGCAACATGTAGTAGAAGAGTAAATAGAAAAGGTACAGGCACAGTGGCTCATGTCTGTAATCCCAGCACTTTGGGAGGCCGAGGTGGGAGGATCACTGAAGGCCAGGAGTTTGAGACCAGCCTGGCCCACACGACGAAACCCTGTCTGTACTAAAAATACAAAAATTAGCTGGGTGTGGTGGCGGGAGACGGTAATCCCAGCTACTTGGGAGGTTGAGGCAAGAGAATTGCTTGAAACTGGGAGGTGGAAGTTGCAGTGAGCCAAGATCACACCACTGCACTCCAGCCTGGGTGACGGAGCGACACCCTGTCTTAAAAAAACAAGAAAAGAAGAGGAGGTAACTTTTTGAGGAAAGACACTGGGCAAATTAGAACCTGAAGATCCTATCAGAAATAAATATGCAAACAATAGTTCTCCAAAATTTTAAAGTAGCTTCTGTACTTGCAAAAGATAGCTTTTGTATATGTACAGTAGTCCCTGGTATTCAAAGCCCGTATGAAATTCTTCTAGGCACATAACAAGTACTCCTAGAGTTAGTACATTTCTAGGCTTCTAAAATATTCATGAAATATTCTGCGAGTCCAGTGTTTCCTAATATGTTAAGAAAGTAGATTCTGTAAAGTGCTCATTAATGACAAGCAGTAAAAACTAAGATTGTTGGCCAGGAATTTATATGAGTTGCAATTTCAGAGACTCTATGTTTTTCTGTACTCTTTGCCAGAAACTCATTTTTAATATCTTCCTACCAAAGAGGAAAAAATAGAAACCTGAAATAATAGTCAAATTTATGGGGAACTGCTCTGTCAGCAACCCAGGCCTTTCCTACCATCCCTATCAACAGATGGGCATGAAATGAGCTTGTTTTCCCCTCAAATAACTTGAAAGCTTTGTGTTCCCTCCTTGTTTCTGTGCAGGGGTATATTTGCATTCGTGGGCATTCAGGTTTGGGGAGTAGATTTAATCTTCCGTCCTCCAGTAACTCTCCCAAAGACTTGCCTTCTGCCCACTTCAGAAAATTCCCATCGTTCCCAGCAGTTCAAGTTCACAAATGTCTAATTTACCCGTGAGTATCAGGAGCATTTATGTAATGATGCTTTTAAGATTTTCATCTTTCTTCCACATGATCTTAATCCGGAAAACTGTAAATTGTTTAGACTAAGAACTTCAACATAAGCTGCTTCCAACATAAAAGCTGAGATGCAGCAAGTAAGAATTCAGCTTTTTTTTTTTTTTCTGGTCTTTCCATTCAGAGACATAAAACAACTTGAAAAAATTTTATTAAATAAAAGCAATGTAATCACTTCAGACGACATAACGTAATAGACATCAAAGATACACACAAATAAGATACGGGTTGCCGTCATTGAACAACATAAAAGCATGCATACTTGCATTTGGATTTTGTTTTACATGCACAGGCTATATACAACAGATTTGCTTATTTGAGTCAGATGTGGCTTTTGGCAAATGACTGATACATTTTAGGTGGCCCTTTTAAAAAAATAAGAAAGCATTCGCCTTTTGTACGCTGAGAAGGATTTGATTTAAATAAGGGTCAACTGGTTTTTTTTTTCTTGTAAAAACTATTCCTAGCCCCTTACAATGCCCGAAGCCTTAACTTTTACATAGATCTCCCACCTGCTTGCAGAGAGGGAGGTAAGCAGACTGATTCAAGCTGCCTTTGCAAAGTGCAATTGTATACAGACAGTTATGGATCTGAGCGTGGGAATGAGTTCATGCTATCCTTTGGAAGATTCTTCGACTTCAAGAGTTATGGGCTACTCATCATTACTGGCCAGTCCCCTAGAAGAATGAAGTTGTGGAATAGTTCCTTTGAAACATCCCAACATACCAGCCCACCTTCTGGAACATGTACTACCTCATTATCAAATTTCCAGGGGCAGAACCCTTGAGAATTGCATTCCAAGGCAATGAAGCTTAACCAAAATTCTGTCACAGCTGATGCTTTCCACAATGCCTAGAGATCAAAGCCAGGGGACATAGGCCAGGGCAGCAGGTGGATGTGTGTCTGGGCACAAGGAGCGAGAAGAAGCTCTGCACCACCCCAGCAGGCTGCTAAGCCAGAGAGCAACAGGTGTGGCTTCCAGGTGGGATCAAAGAGACATTTGGATAGGATTTTGAAAAAACAAGTTGGCCTATTTGTGACAGACACACCACCGTGCCTCAAAGCCACAACTTAATTATCATTTACCAGGAATATTTATTAGGGACGTGGGAGGCAAACGAGGGAGCTCCTAATTGTACCCTGTCTGACTTGAGTATTAAGCCAGCACCCTTTCTCATATGCTAACCCTTTGAGATAACTCATCTGGGTTGACTCCGTTTAAATGAATATTTCTTGTGATGATTCTAACCCTTTCACATCAGAAAGAATGTGACAGAAGCTGGGAGAGAACCTATTTGGTAAATTATGCTTCATCCTACGGCATGTATATAAAAAAGAAAGGGTTATACAAGCAAACAATTGTGGGTTGTTTCATGTTTCAGTGAAAGGGGAGAAGACACAAGAATGCCACAAAAGACCCTGAGGTTCAAAATATTTAGAAACTTTCTTTACTCTCCAAACAAAACCAGAATGGTAAAGGGAGGTGCAGAAATTAGAAACAGCCTTAGCAGAGAATTGGCTGACTTTGTGGTTCAGCAACTGGTGTTTGGCACACAAAGAGACAACTGCAATTTAATTCCCATATTCTTTTAGGTGTCTGAGACCCAGAAAGGGAGGGCTATGTCCTGAGAGCATAAAACATAATTTATCTGCCTCGCACAGTTGAAAGGTCCCCAGATGGTGCCAAGAGCAGATTCCAGAAATCAGTGACGTTGCAGGAAGAAATCATTGTTTTGGTAAAGGTGTTGCCTGTGTCCCATCCTCAACTTAGTGCCAAACAGAAATGAGGCAAATAAAACAAGATAAAAACTACTGAAGCTGTCAGAATGCTTGATTCCAACAGCTAGACAGCTCATCTCTTATCAAGCCTTTTATATGGCACGTAACAATATCAGCAAGGATGCAAAAGGCGTGGGCCCAAACGTAAGGATGCTCTTGGGGAAACTTTACTGAGCAGCTTCTACGTGTCAGGCTCACTAATAGGTACCAGCGACACAAGGAATATGCTCTGAACCCCCGCCCACGAGGGGCTCGCACTGCAGAACAGCCCTCAGCAGAGTAGCCCTTAGCCTGCTACTACGTTAGATAATTGAAAAGAAGCTGCAAAGGGGAACAAGTAGCAGTTGTGTTAAAAAAATAAAAATAAAATAAAAATAAAAAATAAAAGTAAGATTAAAAAAAAACAAAAAAACACCAAGAAGGGAAAGGTTCACAATACCATTGACCAGAAATGGAAAGACGCATGAGAAAAAGAAAAGCCCCTCAGGCAGGGGAATGGCCTAGATTACACTTGCTATTCCCTCTGCTTGGAATATTCCTCCCAGATCTTGCACAGTGTCTTCTTGTCTCAAAGGCTCAGGTCTCTGCTCAAATGGCCCTGCTCAGGGAGCCATTCCCTGGCCACCCTGTTTACATACTTGCCCACTCCCAACCCTCTCCGGACTTCAACCTGCTTCATTTTCTTCATTGCGTTTATCACCCTAGGAATTTTAGATTTTTTATAAAATAATTACTTTTGTTATTTGTTCATTGTCGTTCCTACTGATGTAGGTTCCATGAGGAAAGGCACTTGGCTTTTCCTACCTCAGTATCTTCAATATCCAATAAATGTTGGAATAATTAATAAAAAAAAATCAGCCATATTCTATTAGTTTTGTTTTAGCAGGCCATTTGCTTCAATCACAGAAAAATAGAGCAATATTACTTGCCAGTAATAGAAGAGTGCTTCAATGCTAGCATTTTGAGCAAGTATGATCTCTGTCTTATATACTTATCACAAGTACCACATATGTTCTGAGAGTTAACTCCAGACTGAAAACTCCAAAGCTCAGGAGACCACCAGCCCCCTCGCATTCTTCCACCTACTTCCTGTAAAGGCAGTATCACCAGACACTTTTGCTGATGAAAATCACTGTCTGAACAGCTTTATTGTCAATATTTTATTTAGAAAACTTAGTATCTTTTTAGGGAAATAAAAGGCTTCTCCTCCCACAGTCTCAAAAAGCTTACTGCATTCTAAGGTGATTTTACTATGTGCTTGATGTCACCTGAAGGATAGAAACCAAAAGATTCAAATTCGAGTGCTGCCTGGATTATCATCTGTGATCTAATGCTGAGTAAGCGTCTCTCTGTGTCAGTTTCCCTAGCTGCAAAATTAGGGTTATAACAACTTCTCTCCTCTATCTCAAAGAGATGTGAAAGGATTAAAAACGATCACCTTTTTAATTAGTTTAGAACACTGCAATGTTAAGGAAGGTGTGACGGTCACACTGAATTGTATTCATCTTAACTTTCCAGAATACTGTGATGAAAAGAAATTAGAAATGAAGCTGCTGAGAGAAAACGCAGCCAGAGAATCCTCTGTGTGATGGATGGAGCCGGGGAGAATCAATGATAATAGTATACACATTGGACTTGGCAGGGATTTTCCTTCTAAAGAAGTTAAGTATTTTATAAATATTATCTCTTTCATCCCTTTAAACTTCCTGTGATGTGGCATTTATTACTCTCAGCTTCCAGATGGACAACTAACCACAGAGAAATGTATGATCTTTCCAAAGGCACATGAGTGTCTGTGAGCTCAGTAAAATGGGCTTTGATTGATTCACTCATTCATTTGCTCGCTCACTCATTCATTCCACAGGAAATGCTGAGAATCCATTATGTCAGGCACTGCCCTCAGGACTTGGGGAGGAGATAGGGATGAATGAAACATGTCGTTGAGGCATTGAGGCAAAGAGGCCAGCAGAGGCCAATACTGTAGGGAGAAGACGAAAGTGCTCAGATAAAGGGAAGTACATGGCTGTGACAGACAATAAATATATCATGCAGTCCTCAAAAATGACGACGATGATGTGTTTAACCTTACAGAGACATGAATATGCCTCTATTGACATGAAACCACGTACAGCCTACACCACACACCACTAAGTAACACACAGATTAAAAAAAGGAGAGAAGGGTCTTCTGGGTGTGTGCCCTTCTGGTAAATATACATTTATATGTGTATGCATCAGAAAAGAAATAAAGCTAGTGTTAAGCCATTAAAAAGATATGTCTGTATATAGAATCATGATCATTTTCACTTTCTTTTTTATATCCATATATACTTTCTGAACATGTTTTCAGTAAGCATGTGTTGAGCTTTAATGGAAATGGATTACTTGGCTGATTATAAAATAATGTAAGTTTACTGACAAATATATCCAATGGGATAAAACAAGTTATTAAAATGAAAAATAAAAGTTTTCTCTTACTCTAACTCTCAGAAATAACCAGTATAATTGATGTGATTTATTTAAACTCACAAGTTTTTATTCATATAGGTATATAGTTTTAAAATGCGATTATGTCACAAAATACTATACACATCTTTCCAGGTCAATATGTGAGGCTTTTTAATGTTTTTAAGGGACAGACTAAAATATATTTAACCAAATTCTTATTATTGGATTTTATGTTGTTTCTTTCTTATTTTCATTTTTAAATTTAACTGGCAGGCTGGCATTGTCTACCCAGGCGCATACATTCTTTTGGAACTCATCAGATTAGTTCCTTAAGATAAAAATACTGTAAGTGGGATTAATGAGTCAAAGAGCATTTAAACCTTACTGATATGCATTGTCAAACAGTCATCTGAAAAGCTGTACAGAATACACACTGCTGCCTACTGTACACAAACGTACCTGACTACCACACCCTTTTTGTGTCCAGGATTATCATGTTTTTCATTTATTCTCAGCTGTATGAAAAAACAGTCATTGTTAGAATGTACATACACGTGCATCATTTGATCTGGGCATCCTGTCATAGGCTTACTTGTTGTTTCTTTGTGTTTCTTCTGGATATATTCGCCAATTCATTCATTTTACCCACTTAGCTTCTGAAAGTTCTTCTTAGTATTGATTTACTAGATTTTTATATATTAAGAATAGGAAATATTTGCTGATCACATACCTTGCAAATAATTCCTGGAAAGAATGTTAAAGAAAGAAACGGAAGAAATATTCAAAATAAGTACGATTATTATTCTCAGACTTGGAAAGATATAGTATATGCAACTGTAATGTAAGTAAGCAGAAGCACATGAAACGGTGATTCTTCCAAAACACATTGAAAATATAAAATTATTTTTTGAGGGACATATTTAAGAACAAAAATATCACATCCAGGAGTTTAACCATACATCCGAGCGGTGTTCTAAAAGGAGAGAATGGGCGGAGACATGGAAAAAAAATTCTTATAAATAGAAAAAAATTATCTGAACTTAAGATCAGAGAACAAGGAATTCCTAAGCTAAATATCATAAAAGCAAAAAGACAAGGAAATTAAAAGCAGTTTTTCTCCATAAATTAATCTATAAAATCCAATGTAAATCTAATAATAATCACTATTTTAAAAACTTTTCATCATTTTCTTTTTACAAATTTTGGCAACTAATTCTAAAATTTATCTGGAAGAATAACTTTTAATAAAGGCCACTGGAAGGGGTGATTTATTTAAAATCAAATGAAATATAAATCAATATAAACTTAAATAATATACTATTTGTACAGGAATAAGAAATCAATGGAGCAGAATAGGTGACAAACTAACCTACATGCAAAGGACTGTATCACATGAAAATCAAAATATTTTAAAACAGATTGCCTGTAAGTGATGTTGGATAATTTGTTACTTATTTGGAAAAATTAAATTGAATTTCTACTTCAAACCATACACAGAAACAAATTTCAAATGGATTAATGAGGTACAGAGTGAAAAATGGAATCTATGTATTAGTGAAAGCTGCAGGAGTATTTTTCTTCAGAATCTCAACATATGGATGAGTTCCTGAGAAAACACAAAATCCTGAAGCCATTTTTTAAAAAGATGGAATGCACACTTTGAGATTAAGTATTATTAATATTGGCGGCAGAGTAAAGATGACCAAAATTATTAGCACTTCTTCTACTGAAAGGCAAATTCTATGACCCCTTTTCCCATCCCCCAAATCCTGGAGGGCTCTGTTATTACTTTGAAAACCAGGACACTTTAGAATATGTTATACCAGTTTGTCTGTCTAGGCCCTAAGACAATGGTAGCTTCCACTTCCTTAAGCTTAGAACAACTGCTATTGGAAATAAGTTAATATTGTGTGAGAAACCAAAGCCACATTAAAAAGTCACTTGCAGATGCCTTGGCCAACAGCCATAAAAGAGCCCACAGGCAACAGACAACGTCAATGCCAGCCACGGGATTATGGCAGCCATGGGATTATGCCAGCCATGGGATTATGCCATCCTGACATCCAGCCCAGTCAAGTCTTCAGACAATTCCAATCCCAGCTGCTGACTACAAGGACCTCAATGAGAACTACCCATGTGAATCCAGGCAATCCAGAGAATTGTGAAACATAATAACTTGTGGTTAGAAACAAGTACATTTTAGAGTTTAAAACAAAAAACAAACAAAAAAAAACAAGAAAAGATAAATGGAACAAGATATGGTACCAAGTATGAGATCCTGCGGTAACAAATTCTACATCATGCTGCACTGGCTCTGGGGCCCAGTGGACAGAAGATGGAAGATCCTGAGAAGACTATTCATGAGGGCTTCAGTGAGAGTGAAAACATTTTATTGGAGGCTGGAGAAAGGGCAGCTCCTATTACAAAGAAGCAGAACGTTTGACAACACTGTCACCAGTAGCAATGTGAAAAACAGAAAACAGATCTAACACACTGACGGTTTTGGCTAAGGGCATTTCTAGTTAGAACATGGAATGTACCAATTGCTTTTTTTTTAAATACTGTCATGTATGAAAAGCATAGGTAGCTGAGCTATTTTACTGTTCAGTTTTCAAGATAATTTTCAAGAAAGTAAATTGAAGGCAATATTTACTGGGATCAAAAATTAAACTATTTCTCATTCCCAGTTGCTCCAGAGGGCAAAGGACCCACAAAATAAGAAATGATGTCAGGGCAAATGTCAAATCCCAAGCATGTTCAGTAGAGCATGGCTTCAGGGTGATGATTTTAAGAGTGTGGCTATACAAACTTTAACTGGAGGACATGATGTTAAGAATGTTTTAAGTGTGTGCCTAGTAGGGCTTCAAAGAATCTTAAGGTCATCACCTTTAGACCTTCTCTCTTAGATAATAGGTACCATAAGAATCTTAAGTGCATGCCTCAAGACTCTTCCAGCTAAACAAAAAAGCTTCTGAGGATCTTAAGGGTGTTGTCCCACAGTGCCCTGACTCTTGGCTTAAACAAAGAGCCTCTATAGGTAAACTGTGAATATGTCTTTTGTGTAATGAAGTATATTATAATCTGATAGACAAGGAATCTGTAAAGTTTTTAAAAGGATTATATCAGCTTGGACTGAAGTGGTCATAGTACAAAATAAAAAGTGTTTTGGATCCCTACCCACCCTCCTAAACTACAATGAGCAGTAAGAAAGCAGAGGAAACATTCAGATGCTAACAGCTTATATTTTATGGAAAAAGAAAGATGACTTGGAAGAAACAAGAAACCAAGACACAAGGCAAAAACCATGAAAAACCCTTCCTCAGAAACAGAGTAATTCAAAGAGTTAGCAATGTGTGCCCAGCTGGATTTCATAATTGCTATGGACCAATGACTGCCACGTGTCTTCCATTTCCCTTGTTTTTGAGTGATAATGTCATTTGTGGTTTTTCTATGGCTGTCCAATACTGTATGTCAAGTGCCTGCATACAGATAACTTGTCTCTTTGGTTCACAGGTCATCAAATAGAGAAAACCCACCCCAGAGAAGGCTCATCTACACCTGGACCTGATTTAGACATTAAAACCCTGAACCACAGAACTTGAACTTAAAGCCGTAATGGTATGGAACTTCAGATGGAGGGTGTGTTAGGAAGTAAGGAGAGGCAGATAGGCAAGGTACATTTTGCATGGGGCAAATTATAAATAATTTGTCGTAAGAGAATGAATTCTGGTGAATTAAAGAGGGTCAATTTTTTTTAACATTCTTCCTATTTCCTCCATTAAATTTGGATGAGCTCTCTGACTGCTTTGAACAACAGATTATAAGAAGATGCTGTGCCATTTTCCATGCCCAGAATTTAGGAGCCTGCTAGCTTCTACAACCTGTTCCTTGGAAAACTTGCTCTAAAAAACCTGCCACCACCATTCTGTAAGAGCCCAAACCACATAGAGGGTCACATGTAGACACTCCAGCTGACAGCCCTAGCAGAGCCCCAGCTGAGATCTCATGCAAAGAGAACATCAACGGCCACCACGTACAGGAGCCCTCTTGGATTTTCAACCCAATGAAGCCTTCAGAAGACTACACCAGTGACCAACGGACTGTAGCTACATGAAAGACACTGAGCTAGAGCCTTACACTTGTGCCCAGCAACCCTCAGGGCTGTGTATAAGATAATTCTTTTTTGACTTAAGTCTCTAAGTTTGGGGGTAGTTTGTTACCCTACAATAGATCATTGATAAATACACACACACACACACACATTTCCAAATATATATATTTTCACATATGTATATAAGTGTGTATATATCTGAATATGAAACAGAAAGAATTAATATTCATATTATGTAGATGACTGCTGCAAGTCAATTAAAAAAACAAAAGAACTCAGGCTGGACACAGTGGCTCAGCCACTTTGGGAGGCTGAGTTAGGTAGATCACCTGAGGTCAGGAGTTCGAGACTAGCCTGGCCAACATGGTGAAACCCCATCTCTACTAAAAATACAAAAATAGGCATAGTGGCTCATGCCTGTAATCCCAGCTACTCTGGAGGCTGAGGCAGGAGAATCGCTTGAACCCAGGAAGCGGAAGCTGCAGTGAGCCAAGATTGTGCCACTGCACTCCAGCCTGGGTGAAACAGCAAGACTCTGTCTCAAAATAAAATAAAATAAAAAATAAATGAATAAATAAATACATACATACAGAGAAAAAATTAAAAAAGGAAAAAGAACTCAATACAAAAAAGTGAACAACGAATATGAAGAGGCAATTCAAGGGAAAAATAAAAATAAACAAACATATAAAAAGAAGCTCTCACGCTACAGAGAAGTGCAAATTAAAATAAGACAACTGTTTTCTTCCATCTAATTGGCACAAATTAAGATGACTGATAAATCTAGTTCCAGAGGATGCTTGAAAAAAAATCAATTCCATTGTCAACTAATAGTGGCAGTATAATTGGTATTTACTTTTATAGAGAGCAATTCGTGTGATTTTTAAATTTTAATTCCTATATCCTTCCATCTAGCAAATATGCTTCTAAGACCTTAGCCAAAAGAAATATTTGTGTATACATATACGCACATACACATATGTATGTATACATACAGATGAACCAAGATGTTCTTTGTAGCATTGTTTGTAATAGTTAAAATTGGAAACAACCCCAACTTAGTAAGTAATAATGAAATATCCACAGTATATAAAGATTTAGAGAATGAACTGGATATACATTATTGACATGAAAAGATATCCATGGTACATTTTTAAGTAAAAAAGACAGTTGTAGAACACTATGTATAAAGTCCATGGAGTATTTAAAGTGTGCTTGCATTGATACACCTCTACGTACATTTGCAAGTTTTATGAAAGAAAAAGTCCAGAATGATTTGCATGAAATATTGCCAGGAATGGGTACAGAGTAATGTTCAAAGACGAAGGGTGCATGCATTTCCATATGTTTAACATCTTTTACAATGAGCAGATAGTTACGGATTATATCTGAGACTTCAAAATGTGCCCACTTTCTCTCTCTCACACACACACAATGACAACTGTCAGGGCGGGAAGTGTCAGCAGCATTCAAACCTCATGGTATTGAGCAGACCGGCAGTAGTTGAAAAGGAAAACAGAATCAAGGAGAGGATTTCGCAAGTGAGAGACAATTAAACTTGTCTGAGTGCTGAGCAGGAGGACTCGGAGGAGGCAGGAAGTGGTGAAGTTGCGGGAGATGATTCACACTAGGAGGGAACAAGATCTGGAGCCCTCAGAGAGATGCTGGCCATAGTGTAACTGTGGGACTGGCCTCGGAAGGAGGTGGGAAAAATCTTCCCAGTGGAGTGGCCTCTGCTTTGTTCTGTTCATCTCATCCACCTTCTCCAGAACAAAACCAAGCACAATGGGCTAAAACAAGTATACTAGGTTGTATTTACAGATAAAGTTTACCCCAGGTATAGCCATAACTAATTACAAAATACCTGATAACTTCCTCCCCTAGGTCCTCTTTGTCACCTTCCAGATTGTAGATCTCTATTTCCCTTTCCCCAGACTCCTTGCCTCCAACGGGCCCATGTGCTAAGCCATAATGCACATTCAAGAAGTAACTGTTGCAGGTCAGGGCCACTGCAATACTCCACAAAGGAACTGCACATCAAAACTTAGATCTTCACAAGAAGGTGTCCCTAGAAGGTGAGCCCTCGCTCCTACTCTAGTTCTTCCATTTTCAGGTCTGAACACTGATATCTGCCTTCACCCAGAGCATCCCATGGGAAATGGGATCTGGTCTGTGAGCAAAAGCAGGCTGCATCCTCTCCTTCTGGATCAGTTTTGTCACCAGCGACAGCTGGAAGCCTCTTGATTTCTTGATATTGGTAACCTATTTCTTAAAACATTAAAACCATGGAGGCAACACAATCTAATCCCACTTTGGGGAGAAAATGACGTATTTATGCTATTATCAAATCTCTGGCCTCAAGGAGTATGAACTGCTCCTCGCTGTGAGGAACTCTCTTCTCTGTCCTATGCAACCTGCAGCCTCACGACAAAGCCACACCAGCTTCGACTGGTTGCTCGTTTGCTACCTGGGGCGATGGCACCAACTTGCATTACATTGTATTTAGCCTGGGTCTGTCTCCAATGTCTTCTGGGAGTGGCTTGCCAGTTCCTCTCATCATGTAATTACCACAAAGCTCTCATGCGTTGTGACAAATGTGATTTCTCCCTGGCTACTACACGGCCTGTTCAGGCAATGACTACTTTTAGGCAGAGGTTCTAGTCCCTAGTTTTATTCCCAGAGCCGTCTTCTATTTTAATGCCCCATTTGGCTCTAAGAACCAAACCATGACCATAGAAATCCCACAGGGTTTTTGTAGAAAGGCAAACTTACTCCCACGCCGGAATTAATGAACCCCTCTTGCTGTCAACTGTAGTTTAATGAATTTCACCATTCTGTGTATTTTCACACCCAGAACAGAAAGTCATACAAAGGTAACTTAATTCAGGAGTGACCTTTGAGTTCCTCGCTTGGCAGTGTTGTAAATCTTAGGGTGTGGCAGGTTTATTCCTTTCTCTGTGATTTCCATAGGCTTCGCCTTATGCGTGGCACAGACTTAAAATTGTTGCAAAAATGCTATCTCTGTCTAAAATGGCTGATAATCATTGCATTCTATCAACCCTGGTGATAATTTATCCCTATTTATTTCCCAAATTTAATTTTTTACTAGACTGTCTTTCAAAAAGATTGTGTCATCATGGTGCATAATATTACAACCAACTGAAAAGAAAAATAACTTCTGTTCTCTTCATTGCAGCATCTTCTTTTGTTATTTTCCTGCTGATGCTCAAACATTACCAAAGTTAGGGCTTCTCTTTACATTTTAATTTTTCTTCCTATTATCTTAAGTCGTTTTCTCATCACCTTTACTCCCCACCTTTAAATTAAATGCAAGTGCACCACATGAGTTCGAGGTGAAGAAAAAGATCTCCAAAGTACAGCTGGTTAATCTGTATAAGCTTTGCAGTCAGATACAAATTAATATTAAATAATGAGTTTTAGACCTATCCCAACTTAATTCCCTTTCTCCACATGCCTTATTTATACTTACTCTTTGTTGAGCATCAGGTAAACAGTGGTGCATAAAAGTGAGCAAAGCATTTTCTCCATCATTAAAGATGGCTCGATCTCACGGAAGAGAGAATCAAGTTTTAAAAGAATGACAGTATGTTTCTATAATAGTAACGAGAAAAATGCATAAAGTGTTTTGAGAGCAAATGTGAGAGACAGCAGAACGTGCAGCAAATTGTTGCTGTGCCTCCAGTCTCGCTTCTCTCTTCCTGGAGGGTGCATCCCTCTCCGCTTGCAGAGATACTCCTACATCCCCGGGAGGTTCACGTCCTCCTCTCCCTTTCCTGCCTAAAGAGGTGAGCATGTGACTCAAGAAAGGCCAATCACAAGACCCCATCCTCCTGGTTGCAGTGACTGGTCCAGGATGAGCACATGACCTAAGGCGGGCCAATTGCAAGGCCTCATCTTCCTGGCCACTGTTATTGGTGCAGAATGAGCACATGACCTAAGGTGGGCCAATCACAAGGCCTCATCATCCTGGCCACTATGATTGGTCCAGAATGAGCACATGATCCAAGCTGGTCAATAAATATTCCTTGAGAATTTTTTCCACAGATGCTGAGAGAGAAAAGGTCCTGTGTTGACAGATAAAGGTAGACTTTGCTTAAGTTTATTTGAACCAGGTTTTGCTCACTCACAACTGAATGAGTCTTGACTAGCAGAGAAGGCATTCTAAAAAGGGAGCAACACTGATGGTGAGAATGTAACACAGTGAGGACACAGCAGCTATGAACAAGAGCCCTCGGGGTCCCACCAGTCAAGCCACCTTGCAGCCGTGCACTGCCGTTTTAACCCTGTCACTTGCTCTGTATTCTGCCAGAGCGAAGACTGCGAGTATGTGGTAGCCAAAATGGTAAGACATATACAAAAGAAATACGTTGTCAATGCAGTAGATTATTCTAACCATTCTGGACAATCCTGGAATACCAGATAGAATTGCTTTTTATAATCTTCTGAAATAAGTAAAGATGCCTGCGATCGATTTTTCATCCAATTCATAAGAAATAATACTGTATTAAAAATACAGTGAACAAAATAAAAACCTTAATAAGGGCTAAAACTAGACATGGTAAAATTTTAATCCCCAAAATTTCACCCACAATGAAACAGGCTTGGTAGAAGTGACAGGTACAGTATAAATCTTAAAATGGAATAAAAATGAATTAAGAATGTTAATACTGTGAAATAATGCATTCAGTATTGATATGGTTTGGCTGTGTCCCCACCTAAATCTCATCTTGAATTGTAGCTCCTATAATTCCCATGTGCTCTGGGAGGGACCCAGTGGGAGATAATTGAATCATGGGGGCGGTTTCCCCCATACTCTTCTCCTGGTAATGAATAAGTCACACGAGGTCTGATGGTTTGATAAGGGGAAAGCCCTTTCACTTGGTTCTCATTTTCTCTCTTGTCTGCCCCCATGTAAGACATGCCTTTCGCCTTCCGCCATGATTGTGAGGCCTCCCCAGCCACGTGGAACTTATCAGTTCATTAAACCTCTTTTTCTTTACAAATTACCCAGTCTCGGGTGTGTCTTTATTAGCAGTGTGAATATGGACTAATACAAGTATTATGATAGAAAGATGCTTAATTAATAAAATTAAAGTATAAAATTAACACAAAAATTTTTCTAATGATATTATTTCAATAACATTTCAAAATGCTAAATTGTATATAATGCAATTGTGCTACATGAGCATTTAGACAAGCAATAATTTGGTTTACCGTGTTGGGTAGAGAAAACATCCTCTCAATAAAAATCATCTTGAGGTTAACTCAGTAGGATTAGAACGTATTGATTCCACATGTACATCAATTTGGTTGAAGTGCATATTTCAAGGGAAGAAGTTTCAAAAAATGAAAAAATGAAGGCCTAGGAGGGTACAGATTATGAAGGATGAAGCAAGCCATGCTAAAGGCTTTGGACTTTATCCTGAGGACTATTGGGAATCTATGAATCACTTTAAGAATGGGAGGAACCCAATCAAGTCAAATCCTAGCTCTGTGGAGGAATGAGATCAGAGGCCAGATTAATGAGAATCTGACCCGGTACTCCAGGAGTGGCATGATGAGTGTCTCAATTTAAGAGAGGTCCAGGGAATGGAGGGAAGGCAAGAGGTACTAGAGATACTATGTCAGTGACTGACAGGACTTCATGACTAACTGGATATTGGGAGGGGGGAGAATGAAAACTCACTCCCAGGATCCCAGTTTGTACATTTGGACACCTTTTGGCAAGAAAGAAAATAAAAGAGTATGGGCTCTGGTGAGGAAGGTGATGAGTTCACTTTGGATGACTGAATCTGAAGTGAATGAAGATGTCCATTAATCAGCTTGAATCTGTTGTTCAGGAGAAGGATGCAGTCTGGAGAGAGGTGGCCTGGTGCATCAGTGTGTAGTTGATAGAAAAAGCCATCAGAGAAAATTAGTTCACCAAGAAATAATAGCAATGAAGGAAACAGAATTAAGTGGAGAAACCTGAGTTTTGTTTGTTTTGTTCTTAGGTTAATGGCCATGTAGAGCTCTGCATGCTTTATGTATATTAATTTGCTTAACCTTCATAACAAGCATATGAGATAAATACATCTTTATCACCTTTTTAAATATATAATTGAAGAAACTGAGGGCCAAATAAGTGAAGTATTCTGTCCAAGGTGACAGATATAGTAAGTGGCATGGTCAGCCGTCAGACTCATGTGATCTGGACTCAGAGGCTAAGCTTTAACCACAAGGCTGTACTATCCCTTATGTGTGCTGAACACCACACATAAGTAAGGGAGGGGCAGAAGAGATTCCAAGGGAGAAAATCAAAATAAAACATCAGAGAAGAGAGAGGGAAGGCAGAGGGTGTGGTATCACAAAAGAAGAGAAAGGATGGATTTTAAGGAGGACGTGGCCAAGAATGCAACATGACAGAGAGGGGCCGTGAGTGTCAAGGGCTGAAAAGTGGCCCCTGAGCAGTGATAGGTGGGTTCTGCCTGTCTTTTCTGTGCAAGGTTAGAGGCAAAAGCCACAAGAAAGTAGACGGAGGGGAGAAACAGAAGTGATGAAATGGAGATGACAAACATAGAAAACTCTGTTCTTCCCTTCACAGCCAACTTTCTTTAACAAGATGGCAGTAGTTGAAGGCTCATTCACATGTGACGGGAGAGAGGGATACAAGGAAACTTAAACAGGACAGCTCAGCTCAGAGGATGGGGAAGCAGGCGAAAGGAGCTTCAGCCAAGTAAATTTAGTTTCACACTTGAAGTTAGAGATGAGGCTATTTGCCAAAAATGACAAGGTGGACGAAGACCTAGGAGTTAAAAGAGCATGCCAAAGGATTGAAATAGCTATTGTGGGGTGTAAGAGAGAAAAACTGACTGGAAATTTTTTTAAAGTGATATCATCACTGATCCTGGAAGGGCAGCTATAGGTCATGATGTGCTGACAGCAGTCCCAATTTATGGTTGTGTTGGTGTCATTGTTTCTCTTTCAAAAGGGTTCCTATTTGGAGGATTTGGTAACCCCCATTTTAGGAGATTTCGTAAGAAAGGAACTTATAGCAGGGATCATTCTACACAGGTTTTCAAGAATGAAGTTCATTGTCTACAGTGTGGGCTCAGTGAGAACCCATGGGGGATATCATACCAATCTCAGTATCAAACGATTAATTATTTAAGTATGTGTACTGTGTATCTTGTAATTAATAGGACAAACCTCTAGGCATCCATTTCTAATAAATTTAGAGCAAAGTTTATGGCACATCCCAAGCAAATATAGGAGTCTATAACACACATTTTGTGTTCTGACATTATTTTTGTGTCTAGTGGTATTTTACTTTTAAAGTATTACATTTCTTTGCCTGTCACTTTAATTTTTTAACTTTATTATATAAAATACTGATATAGTTTGGATATTTGTCTCCACCCAAATCTCATGTAATCCCCAGTGTTGGAAGTGGGGTCTCATGGGAGGTATTTGGATCATGGGGGCGAATCCCTCTTGAATAGCTTGGGTCATCTCCTTGGTGATAAGTGAGCTCTGACTCTGAGTTCTCACGAGATTTGGTCATTTAAAAGTGTGTGGCACCTCCTCCCCTCCTTCCTGGCTGTGTCTCTCACCTGTTCCTGCTTTTGTCATGTGATGTGCCTGCTGCCCCTTTGCCTTCCACCATGATTGTAAGCCACCTGAGGCCTCCCTGGAAGCTGAGCAGATGCCCACGCCATGCTCCTGGTAAAGGCTGCAGAACTGTGAGCCAATTAAACCTTTTTTCTTGATAAATTATACAGTCTCAGGTATTTCTTTATAACGATGCAAGAATGACTTAATACAAATGCACATAGATTTTTTTAAATACCTTAAATCTTTTCTGAAATAAGAGGTTCCTTTCAGTCTTTCGATCATTCATTCTTATTTTTTTAAATAATAAGTAGGACAGTTACAAAATGTAAAGCCATAAAGAAACAGATAATTGTTTTTTATAAGTTTCAGAAGATCTTTCTAATTTGTCAAGAAAAATCAACGAGGAAACTGAAATATGAGCTTTATGATTAGGTAACGTGATAGGGACAGAAATCCTTACATGATTTTGATGCCCATTTCCTGAGCTGAAATGGTGAGATGTGGTAGGTACTATGAGTTTTCTATAAGGCTCACATTTGTTATTTTTCTTTAGTTTAATGAAATCCAGTTGCAGGGGCGGGGGGCAGGATGTGTGCTCCTCTCATACCCTCAAAGCATGAAGGAAAAGTAACATAGCCAATTATGGTAGTTCTTTATTACCTAACCAGTTATTGGTTTAGGATCAGGCATGTGATCCCATTTTGATCAATTTAAGCAGGTGTCATATGAGCATCTTCCTAGAAAAATATTACTTCCTAAAAAATGCTCAGTATCACTAGTAATCAGGGAAATGCTAAACAAAACCACAATGTGATACCACCTTACTCCTGCAAAAATGGCCACAATCAAAAAATCAAAAAATAATAGATGTCGGAGTGAATGTGATGAACAGGGAAAACTTCTACACTGCTGTAGGAATGTAAAGTAGTACAACCTCTATGGAAAACAGTATGGAGATTCCTTAAAGAACTAAAAGTAGACCTATGAATTGATCCAGAAATCCCACTACTCAGTATCTACCCAGAGGAAAAGAAGTCATTATATGAAAAAGATACTTGCACATGCAAGTTTATAACAACACAATTCACAAGTCCAAAGATATGGAACCAGCCCAAATGCCCATCAATCAACAAGTGGATAAAGAAATTGTGGTAAATATATATCATGGAATACTACTCAGCCATAAAAAGGAATTAAATAATGGCATTTGCAGCAGCCTGGACGTGGAGACCATTACTCTACATGAAGTAATTCAGGAATGGAAAACCAAACATTGTATGTTCTCGCTCATAAGTGAGAGCTAAGATATGAGGATGCAAAGACAAGAATGATACAATGGACTTTGGGGACTCAGGTGAAAGGGTGAGAGAGGGGTGAGGGATAAAAGACTACACGTTGGGTACAGTGTACACTGCTTAGCTGATGGGTCCACCAAAATCTCAGAAATCACCACTAAAGAACTTATTCATGTAACCAAACACCACCTGTTTCCCAAAAACCTATTGAAATTAAAACATAATAATAATAAAAAGAAAAATATTATTATCTAATAAAAAGAGACCCACAGGGTGAGGAACTTTCCATCCCATCCCAGAAACATCCCTTCCTGTACATCCCAATGATTTTCAGCCATTAGATATGAATATCAGAGTTTATGATGTTTGCAGCAACTGCCATTTTAAGACCATCAAGAGAAGACTGAAAGAGAAGTCAGAAACCTGAAGCCATCAAACTGAAGATGAATAGCTGGTGAATAGCTGCCCTTCTCTTTATGTGAAGAAAAGTAAGCTGCCTTTGTCTACATTTCAATTAATCAAGTATTATTACTTGTAGTTAAAAGCAGTTTAACAAATACACAAACCTTCTAGATACAAAAACAAAACTCACCCCTCAGGGGTCAGCTCCAGATTCTAGAGGATTTGTCACACAGCTGGTCACCTTGGTGAGAACAGTGAAGAAATGGGATGCAATCTCTTATATCGAAGTTCCTTCATTGCCTCCATCACTGTTCTAAAGAGACAACATATTTTTAGTAACTCAAAGCAATACATTCTTAAAAGTATTATTTCATGTAAATTTATATGTAGATGAATTACAAGATGAAACCCTTGATGGTGGGTTAGTGGTTGCATTTAATTTTCTTTTGCCATTGTCCGTTTTTAATTTATTGAATTTTCGGCGTATGCTACTTTCACAATCAGAGAATGACAAATATTATCTATAAAATAAAAGTATAGCTTCTGCATTATTATTTCAACACCAATCAAGAACCAAAAGTAAGGTGGCACCAGTCAGCAAGCCTTAAATTAAAGGGTGTTTTCCCAGTTTCCGGTTCAGATAGGAATGCAAGACACAGTAAAGGTGACAGGTGTGTATTTACACAGCACAGTCCCATCAACAATCATAGCTTTAAAGCAAAACCTCTCACTCTTCTTCTTCCCTGTTTTATAGTTTAATTTCTGCCTGCAGTTGTCTTCCTTTTTTCATCTGTCTTATTCTCACTAGTCAAGGCACAAAATGCAACGCAACCCTTGGCTAGAGCCTATTATTATATTAAAAGGATAAAAGAAGTTTGTTTTGTCATGGTATTATACAATTGCGTATTCCTTAAACACCTATCAAGTTGTTTCATGTGAAAATCTTTCCTTGCTGCCAATATAAGTCATATTTCAATTTATTTCATTTATTCATGTTCAGTCTTCTAAAATATATAGAGTAAGAGATAGTCTATTTTTAATCTACTAGATTGATGACGAAATCACAATATGACTTTAGTGACCATTTGAAGGCTCATTAGATGGCATTGTCTGAGGAATTTGTTATGACTATAATTTTAGAAGCAGAATATATGGTTCAAACAAGACCTAAGGACCCTTCAGAATTCATTGCCCTTTCAGTAGCAAAATTTTTTAAAGCAGTAGCTTTTAGAATTTTGCATACAATGTTTTTAGAAATGGTCTTTCCATAAAATCTCTGGGCCTAAAATATAAGTCTTCAATTAATACATAGGTAATCAATAAAATGCCACATTATTAATTCACCTTACAGGTACTTTAATGATTTTTAACATTGTAATATTCAACTAGTGAATAAAGGAGGTAGCCTTTCATTTAAATTGGTGGTTGAACTTCATAATTACTTCAGATGTTATTGCTGATGTTTCAAAAGCTTTCCAGTGGAATTTTTCTCAAGTTAGGTATCGGACTGATATGCTTAACCTTAGGCCTCATCTTGATGCCACTAGACTGTAAGATGAAAGAATTAGTTTTATCTTACAATATGTACCAGACTTTCAACTAATAAGAAAACTAGAATTAAAAGATTGTTCTAGGACAAAGATCATAATATCCAGGATTAAATTTTAGATTATGGGAAGTTATTTATTATTAAATTGGTTCACTTTTCCAAAACTCTTCTTTGGAAATACTTTAAGACAAAGACAAATATCCATCCTGTTTGAAATACTTAAAAAAAAAAGAAAAACATAATCAAAGTCTGTTGTTATATTCATTAATTAATGGATAACATAATATACACATAACATTCATCAGTAAATACATTTAATTCTCTTGGTCAAAAGAGGTTTTGGATCATGCCACTGCAGTCACAAACTACAGCAGTCCAGACCACTGAGACAATCACAGACACTGCAGACAAAGATTACAACTGAACAATCTGCATGGAGACCATGCTACTGAGTCCACCCAGAAAAAAAGCCAACATACCATTTCCGGTCAACACCCTACTCCCAATCGACACCCAACCAATACACCATTCCCAATCAACACCCATTCCCATCTACAGAAAAAAGTCTCTTCCTGCAAAAGCTACTCCATAAAATGAGAAAAAATGACTGTTCCACTAGATGCACAGATATCAGTGTCAGGACACAAGAAACACGAAAAAACAAGGAAACATGAAATTTGCAAAGGAAGACAATAATTCTCCAGTGACAGACATCAAAGGAAAGAATGTTTATGAAATGCCTGAAAAGTAATTCAAAATAATGATCTTAAGAAAACTGAGTGAGGTACAAGAGAATACAGACAAACAAGACAATAAAATCAGAAAAACAATTAATGATCTGAACGAGAAATTTAACAAATAGGTAGACATCATAAAGAAGAACCAAACAGAAATCTTGGAGCTGAGGAATTCAATGAATAAAATAAAAATATAATAATTAAGATATTCAACAACAGACCAGATAAAGCAGAAGGAAGAATTTCTGAGCTTGAAGATGGGTTCTTTGGAAATAATCCAGTCAGAGAAAAAAAAAAAAAAGAAATAAGAATAAGAATGAAGATACTGGGACTTACGAAATACCATTAAGCAAACAAATATTCGTGTTCCAGGAGTCAGAAATGGAGAAAGGCTCAAAAAACTTATTTAACAAAATAATAGCTGAAAACTTCCTAAGTCTTGGAAGAGTCATGAACATCCCGATTCAGGAAGCTTAAAAGTTCACAGTAAAATTCAACCCAAGTAAATCCTCTCCAAGGCACATCATAATCAAACTGTCAGAAGTCAAATACAAAGAATTCTAAAAGCTGCAATAGAAAACCATCAAGTCACACATAAGAGAATCACCATTAGATGATTAGCATATATCTCAGAAGATTATTTCCAAAGACTATGACTTCACTCATAAGTGGGAGTTGAACAGTAAGAACACATGGACACAGGGAGAGAAACATCACACACCGGGGCCTGTCTGGGGATGAGGGGCTAGGGAAAGGATAGCATTAGGAGAAATACCTAATGTAGATGACGGGTTGATGGGTGCAGCAAACGACCATGGCACATGTATACTTATATAACAAACCTGCACGTTCTGCACATGTATCCCAGAACTTAAAGTATAATAATAATAAACTAACCATGCACCTAAAGGAACTAGAAAAACAAGAATAAACTGAACTAAAAATTGCTAAAAGGAAGGAAAGAATAAAGTTCAGAGAAAAAAATAAAATAGTGACTAAAAAATCAATAAAATGAAGAAATGTTTTTTGAAGTGGTAAACAAAACCAATAAATCTTTAGCTAGACTAAATAAGAAAAAAGAAAAAAGATCCAAACTAATAAAATTGGAGATGAAAAAAGAGACATAATACAGAGGATCATAAGAGACTATTATGAACAACTTTGAGAACATAGAAGAAATGGATAAATTTTGGATACATACAAACCAACCAAAGTTAAATTACGAAGAAAAAGAACATCTGAACAGACCAGTAGGAGTAAAGAAATTTAATCAGTAATAAAAATCTTCCATCCAAAAAAAAAATGAAGGACCTCATAACTTCACTGCTGAATTCTACCAAACATTTATAGAACTAATGCCAATTATTCTCAAGCAATTATGAAAGAGGAGGAAATACTTCCAAATTTATTTAGCTAGGCCAGCATTCGCTAGGCCAGTAACTTCAAAACCAGACAAGGAAACGGGGGGAAAAATAACAATATAATTGATGAACATAGATGCAATAATTGTCAACAAGAAGCTAATGAACCTAATTCAACAGCACATTAGAAACATCATTTACTATGGTCAAATGGGATTCATCCCAGGAATGAGAAGATAGTACAACATATGCAAACTAATAGCTATGATACATCATATTAACAAAAAGACAAAAGCCATATGATCACTTAAATAAATGCAGAAAAAGCATTTGACAAAATTTAACATTCTTTTGTAATAAAAACTCTCAACAAATTAGTATAGAAGGTATGTACCTCAACACAATAAAGAACCCACATGACAAATTCACAGATAACATTATGCTGAACGAGAAAAAACTAAGAGCTTTTTCTCTAAAATCAGAAACAAGATATGAATGCACACTTTCACCACTCCTATTCAACACAGTACTGGAAATTCTAGATAGAGCAATTAGCCAAGAGAATCATATTAAAGGCAAATTAATTAGAAATGAGGGAGTCAAATTGTCCTTGTTTGTAGATGATGTGATCTTATAGATAGCAAATCCTAAAAATTCCACCAAAAAACTGTTAGAATTAATAAATTCAGTGACAATTCAGGATATAATATCAAGATACAAAAATCAGCAGCATTTCTATATGGTAACAGAAGAAAACAATTCTATTTATAATAACTACAAAAAATTAAATACATAGGAATAACCTTAACCAAGACATAAAAGATTTGCACACTGAAAACTACAAAACATTAATGAAAGAAATTGAAGAAGACACAAATAAATGGAAAGATATCCCATATTCATAGATTGAAAGAATTAATATTGATAAAATGGCCATACTACCCAAGGCAATCTACAGATTCAGTGTAATTCTATCAAAATTCACAGAAATAAAATCTTAAAATTCACATAGAATCAGAAAAGACCCCAAGTAACCAAAGTAATCCTGTACAAAAAGAATGAAGCTAAAGGAATCACACTAACTGAATTCAACATATGCTACAAGCTACAGTAACCAAAACAGCACAATACTGGCATAAAAACATACACATAGACCAGTAAGACAGAATAGAGAACCCAGAAGTAAATTCAAGCTCCTACAGCTAACTGATTTTCAACAAAGATGCCAATAACACACACTGGGGAAAAGGCAGTCTCTTTAATATATAGTGCTGAGAAAATTGGATGTACACATGCAGAAGAATAAAACTAGACCCCTTCCTCTCACCATATACTACGGTTAACTCAAAATGGATTAAAGGCTTAAAAGTAAATCATGAAAGTATAAAACTACTAGAAGAAAATATAGGGGAAATGACAATAGCGGGATGGGCAAGAATTTTTTAAATAAGACTTATGGACAGCAAAAGCGAAAATAGACACATGGGATTACACCAGACAGAAAGCTTTTGCTCAGCAAAGAAAACAAAGAGTGAAAAGACAACCTGAAAAAATGGGAGAAAATATTTGCAAATAATGCACCTGACAAGGGGTAATATCAAGAATATATTAAAAACTTAATAGAAAAAGTAATAACTAGAATAATAAATGGCAAAATTCCTTAGTAGACATTTCTCAAAAAGACATGCAAATAATTAACAGGTATAGGAAAAATGCTCAATAGCACTAATCACAAGGGAACTGCAAATTGCAATTGCAATGAGATACTACTTCACTCCAGTTACACGGCTGTTACCAAAAAGATAAAACAAGTGCTGATGAGGATGTGAAGAATGGGGAACACTTACACACTGTTGGTGGGAATGTAAATTAGTACAGCCACTATGGAAAAACAGTACGCAGTCTCCTCATAAAATCAAAAATAAAACTACCAAATGATTCTGTAATCACACCACTGGGTAGATGTCCAAAAGAATGAAATCAGTATGTCGAAGACATATCTGCACTCCCATGTTTATTGCAGCACTATTTATAATAGCCAAGATATGGAATCAATCCAAGTATCCCGAAAACGGATGAATGAATTTAAAAATGTGGTATATATACACAATGGAATACTATCCAGCCATAAAAAATAATGAAATCTTGTCATTCATGGCAATATGGATGAAACTAGAGGATATTATGTTCAGTGAAATAATTCAGGCACAGAAACGTAAATACTACATGTTGTCACTCTGTGTGGGAGTTAAGAAAAAAAGAGCTCATAGAAGTCGAGAGAGAAGCGACTGGGAAGGATAGGAAGGAGAGAAGAAGAGGGAGAGGATAATGGATGTGAAGTTATAGCTGGATAAGAGGAATAAGTTATGGTGTTCTATAGCACTGTAGGATGAATACAGTTAATGATAATTTATTATATATGTTCAAAACCTAGGAAAGAGGATTTTGAATGTTCCCAACACAAAGGAATAGAAATGTTTGAGGTGATGGATATTGTAATTACCCTAATTTAATCATTGCATTTGTATACATGTATACAAATATCACATGTATCAAAATATCACTCTGTATCCCATAAACATGTACAATTATTATATGTCAGTTAAGAAGAAAAAGATACAAAATAATTAAGATTAAAGAGGCTTTGGAATACATTTACTTAATATGTTTTAGTCCTCTTACATTCTAACATTAATATTTGTTGGAAATTTCTCCCATTTTAGTTGTTCATTATGACTTTGCAGGGCTTGAAAAGACAATTTTAAACTGAGCTCTATTTTATCTTTAATGGCCCCATTAGAAATGGGAAAAACACATTCCCATATAATGTGCTTTCGTTGTTGTTGTTGTTGTTTGTTTTCTTCCTGAGACAGAGTCTTGCTCTGTCACCCAGGCTGGAGTGCAGTGGTACAATCTTGGCTCATTGCAACTTGTACCTCCTGGGCTCAAGTGATCATCCCACCTCAGCCTCCCGAATAGCTGAGATTACAGCTGTGTGCCACCATACCCGGATAATTTTTGTATTTTTAGTAGAGATGGGTTTCACTATATTGGCCAGGCTGGTCTCAAACTCCTGACCTCAAGTGATCTACCTGCCTCGGCCTCCTAAAGTGCTGGGATTACAGGTGTGAGCCATTGCACCCAGCTCCATATAATGTTAACAATCGATTTAAAATATAATAATACCCAAACTATTCACTGAGTTTCAGAGTTATCTCTTATTAGAAAAGGTTTCTTTCAATTAGCCTAAAGCACAAGAAAGTTTATGTTTGGTTTACTATATAATTCTGTCCAAAGAACCCAAATTAAGAACTAGTATTAGAAATCTGGAAATAAAACAGGACTGCCGAGAAAAGAAGAATGTGAAAGTTAAACTACTTTCTGGGCTATCACATCCCTCCAAATAGCAGAGCTACTGATGAATCCCAGATCTAACTGTAGGTATTAAATTCTCCCACAATTATACAATGTTACTTCATATTCTGAGGATAGAAACAATCTTGTGAAACATGACAATTAAAGTACTGTAACAGAATATAGTAATACTTAATACCTATGTGTTCAGAAGGGTGTGTTTTAGAAATGTTGATAATAATTCAATCTGCTCAAAACTGTTAAAGTATGGATAATTTCACTCAATTTTCCAGTAAGTTTCTGCTTTGAATAAGTAAATAGTGGGTAATGGTTTGTGTCAAAGTCCTTGCAACACTCCATTAACCATAGAGCATGACAATCTGATCAGATGTCTCTTTTATAGTCAGAAGCTGACTTGTGACTTTGTGAGTTACTCAGTTACATCAGGTCACATCAAAAGCCTAGTTTTTCATCTTCCCCAAATTCCTGATAGTTTTACATCTGACACATGTTGAATCTCAGCCTTGTGACCTTACTCTTCAGCCTGCATTTGATATAGTCTAAATACTATTGAACTAATACTAAGTTATTACTGAGGAAGTTAAATGAATAAGCAAATAACAGTCATTAGTAGAATTTCAAAATTTTATATTATTATCTATCAATGTCTAACCCAAATAAGTCACTATTACGCCTAGACGTATAATCAAATCATCAAAAACTTGAACCGATTGTTCAAATCTAGGAGGTAACTTAATTCAATGTTTGACATTGGTATTTGACTATATAACCTATTCCGAGTCTCATACAATGTAACTGACACTAGATAGTTCAAATTAGTCAAACCAATTTAAATACTACGTCAAACAAGCAGATATCCACTTTATAAATATCTAGCCTAAAATTTTGGAAACTCTTTGCTGGTATGAACATTCAGGCAACATTTTCAGCCTTTAATTACGATTATGATACAATGATTATACCACTGGATTTTATCAATTATTAGAATTATATGTTCAAATGCTTGGTAATTCCTGAATGCGTAATGATGACTATCAAGCTTTACTGAATTTCCTCGAATTTTACAGATTTATTTTATATTCACACTTTAATACATATTTATTTAAAGATTGCTATCTGCAAGACTTCAAGATAGCTATTGCTGACTTTCTTCATAAGCCTGGGAGTCAGAGGTGTGTTACTATAATGCTCTTTCACACCTCAAACTGTGATTCAAATACCGAGGGTACCTTGAGGTTTTTCAAGAAAACAAAGTCCCCGGTAACATTTCTTACCGTTCACGCCAATCACCAAAGAACCAGAGATTGCTAGAACTGAAAAGAATCGTAGTGATTCTCTCCATCTAAAGGGATCATTGGAAACTTGTTACTCTTAGTTTCTGGCCTCTCCTTGAATACTTGATTATTACCATGACATGTTTATACTCCCAACCCTTCTGACATCCAATGTGTGAGGTTCTTCCACACAAATAACCAATTCTCTAACTCTCTGGACACCATCTGGGTATTCAAAAATTTAATTCAGTTCTAAGACAAACTACCTGGAATTAGCACAGATCCCACAGGTTAAGGGGTCAGTCCCACCCATTTTCCCCAATTTCAGACGCCAAGTGGAAGTCTGGGCTACCTGTACTTCTGACGGACAGGTGGTGATGCCAGGGGCTTCCCACAACTCCCTCCTCAGGTTCAGTAATTTGCTATTAACAGCTCACAGAACACAGGAAATCACTTTTATTTACATTTACCAGTTTATTGTGAAGGACCCAACTCAAAGATCAGCCAAAAAAAGAGATGCACAGAAAAAGTCTGTGAGAAAGTGCCGCAGATCTTCCATACCCTCTCTGGACTGCTCCCTCCCAGCACCTCAGTGTGTTCACCAAACTGAACGCTCTCCAAACCCCGTCATTTTGGGGGTTGTATAGAGGTTCCACTAAGTAGAAAAGATTGATTAAGTCATTGGCCTTTGGTGATGGGACTCAATCCCCAGCCCCTCTGCCCTCTCCAGAGGTCCAGGGATGGGGCTGAGAGGTTTAACCCTCTACTCACAGGGCTGGTTCTTTTAACAGCCAGTTCCCATCTCGCAGCTATCTAGGGGCCCCCAGCCACCAGTCATCTCAGCACACAAAAAAGACACTTATCACTCTGGAGATTCCAAAGGTGTTAGAAGCTCTTGTACCATTAACTGGAGATTAAGACCAAATATTCCAGCAAAAGATGCTCCTCTCACCCCTATCATGGAGAAATTACAAGGATTCTAGGAGCTCTTTGCCAGGAACTGAAGATGAGGACCAAATATATACTTCTTGTTATTTCATTATATCATCATTACTTCGATAGAAAACCGACTTAACATAAATTGTCATTTTTACGTTGCAATATGTTTGCCTGGGTCTTCAACATTAATTTTTTCCACCTGTTCTGCAAGACAACCTTTCAATTATTTTTGTAAACCATCCTGTAAACCTTGGTTCTTCTCCCTTTCTAATAAAATTTCTCTAGTTCTTCTTGTCTTTTTACATCTGGTTTCATTTCCCAGATCCCCTGCCATCCCTGTTGCTCTCTTCTGAAGTTTTTTCATCAAAGTTTGATTGTCCTTAACTTTTTTATTGATGTATAATGTACATACAATAAAGCACAAAAACCTCAACTGTAGCACTCAGTGAATATGTATACATCATTAAGTTTTTTTTAAATCTTATCAAACACATTCAGTATTCTATAGGTAGAAATGATTGTAATTGAGTTAACCATTTCTCTGTTGATGGAAAGGCAGGCTGTGTCTTTTGTTTTGCCTTTTCCCTCCCTCCCTCCCTCCCTCTGTCCCTCCCTTCCTTCCTTCCTTTCCTTCCTTCCTTCCTTCCTTCCTTCCTTCCTCCCTCTCTCCCTCCCTCCCTGCCTCCTTCCTTCCTTTCTTTTATTTCTATTAGAAACCAATGTTTTTAAAATGTATTTTCTTCTTATAATAATACATGCTCATTGTAAAAATTTCAACATTTTACAAATGTATGTTTAGAAAGAGAAAGTGTCTCATAAGCACTCTCTCCTGAGATTCTCTGAAAACTTAAAGGTAAAAAAAGTATATATTATTATCTCTATATATATTAATGAATCTTCTGAATGCCTCTAATTAGTTATTGTCAATCAAAACATTTCATGGTAATTTACAGAATCATATAAGCCCTAATGTAGTCTATACAATGGATGGAATTCAGGAAATGCAGGAAATTTTATGGGAAAATACAAAATTATGCCTTTCTTTTCACTTCCTTCAATGATGAATCTAAACAACGAGCCAAAGTTGTAGTAGCACTACCTGATACTTGTCATCAATTGAAATTACCTATATTTTCATATCTGACATCTCTAAATATTCATTTTGCTCATCAAATAGACCCACTATCAGACGTTGCTATTTAGTGTATGTACAATGAAGCTTATATACTATGTCAAAATGTGCCTTTTAAAATTATTTTTATAATTATTTTAAAAGAGGATTTGTTTTTTTTGAAATGCTAAGTATTTTATTTTATGCATTTAATAATATTATTTTGAAAAGAGTATGCCAAAAGGGATGCATGGAAGAAAAATCGGTCAAAAACTCCCGATGCAGAATTTCTTTAGTGATTTAATATCTCATAAGTCTGTACATTCCCCAACAGCTTTCATGCTTTCATACATATGCCCTTAAATTGAACTGAAATCAGCCTTTTTGTAAATTCATTAGGGATGTTTTCAGTTATTTCCTATGTCCTACAGAATCATCTATTATGCCTGTAGAATTATTTATATATTATCTCACAGCCAATATGAGCTACCCCTTTGATCAAATCTCCTTGCTTCCCCAACTACCACGCACCTTTGTGCCTCTTTGCCCATAACATATTTTACCCAAGATTTCATATTTTTGGCAAATATTCAGCTGCAGAGTTAGGAAGCCAGTTTTTGTTATCCTGTAATTATGCCATTGTTTTTGTAACTTTACTAAATTTTAGCCAGTAATTCCAGACTAACAATATAGTTTTGAATTTTCCTAATGTCCTCTTACACAAAAACTGTCCCTCTTGCTTAAACAATATAGGTATGTTTTATACAGAAGAAGCACTCCTACCTAATATGATTGGCACCTGCACTTGGTGAGTTAATGGAAGAAGTTGATTTAAAAAGAGTAGGATGAAAACGACACATTCAGAACGGGCATGGTGGCTCACGCCTGTAATCCCAGCACTTTGAGAGGCCAAGGCGGGCGGAACACCTGAGGTCGGGAGTTCAAGACCAGCCTGACCAACATGGAGAAACCCCATCTCTACTAAAATACAAAATTAGCCGGGTCTGATGGCACATGCCTGTAATCCCAGCTACTAGGGAGGCTGAGGTAGGAGAATCGCTTGAACACAGTGGAGATTGTGTGAGCCGAGATCGTGCCATTGCCCTCCAGCCTGGGCAACAAGAGCGAAACTCCGTCTCAAAAAAAAAAAAAAAAAAAAAAAAAGGAAAAGAAGACGACACATTCTAACCATTGTAACTAAAAGCATACAAATGCATATTCATTTGCCAGTCAATGAATGTAGGGCCAAGACTCCTTCTCTGAATATGGATCCTCTGGATGGAATCCAACATCACCTTTCTCACTCAGAACTCCCTTTAACACACCACCTGTGATTTAGAGGTTTCCATTTCTTTAAAGTTAAGTGAGATTGCAAAGATAGTTATGAAGACATCTAAATGCAGAATCTTTCTAGACTTTTATGACTTTCCTTTTTTATTTAACTTGTCTACAATGAATTGGCAAGAATTATTTTTAGTAACAAGTTTTTACTTAATTGTTGTAAAGCATTCAACTTAATTTGCATAACAACAATGCTCTTTCTTTCTGCACTGGTTTTTCATCATTTTATGTCCTACTTAATTATATTGTTTAATTACAAACCAAGTACAACTAGCTTTACCAAATGTGGAGGATACCAAAAAGCAACTGATTCTTAGTAAGGAGGTACTAGCTGAACTGGTAAGACTGAAATGTACAAGGACCAACTAGGGCGAGGCTCAGTATTGTTAGGTAGAAATTGGTACACCAAAAATATCCGTCAGTGGGTTTTGCAGAAAAAAATGAATCTGGCAAGAAAATTGTGTGGTGCTCTGTTAGGAGAGCCACCACCACAAAAATAGTATGTATCTAGTTAGTGTCGCTTTTATTCACTTTTACATTCCTAGATTGCCTCCAACCCAGTCTTTTGTAGAATTTCTATGAAAACATTCTTGGGAAAATCATTAGTTTATTATTCAAAGGCTTCAGAGGTATTAAAAATTTAAAAGAAAAAACAGACAGTGGAATCAATGACTCAATGTTAGACACTGAAGTCTGAAGCCATTTCATTTCAATAGAGGAGGTGGTGAGGAATATCAAGAGAGAGTTTAGACTTAATTGGCACCTCCTACTCTCCACAGCCCTGCTCCAGTTGGACAGACAAATTTACATATGACTGGCCAGCACACTAAATGAGCTGACAAGTAGAAAAGTATATACGGAAATGTCCTGCATGCTCAACCTAAACAACTACTGTAAAAAGTATTTAAAACATATATGCTCCTGCCAGGCACGGTGGCTCATGCCTGTAGTCCCAGCACTTTGGGAGGCTAAGGTGGGTGGATCACCTGAGGTGATGAGTTTGAGACCAGCCTGGCCAACATGGTGAAACCCTGTGTCTACTAAAAATACAACAAAATTAGCTGGGCGTGGTGGCATGTCCCTGTATTCCCAGCTACTCGGGAGGCTGAGGCACGAGAATTGCTTGAACTCGGGAGGCGGAGGTTGCAGTGAACCAAGATCACACCACTGCACTCCAGCCTGGGTGACAGAGTGAGACTTTGTCTGAAAATAAAATAAAATAAATAAATAAATAAGCAAACAAATAAACATATATGCTCTAAGATTGGTTATAAATGAGAAAGTTTTTTCTAAATTCTAATTTATTAGCGAATACCTAGATTAACCTTCTAGCAAATTTTTTTCAATTTTGTGCCAAATGTTACATGTTTAAAAACCTAAATGAAAAAAAATTGTTCAGTACTTAAATCCACCTGATTCACTCCACAAAAAAACACTAAACTATCTTTTCCCTTAATGAGAGAAAATTTTGTGTAAAACAAGGCAGCATAACAGAAGCAGGAGAATGCAGTAAGAGTTTCTAGTAGATCTTTACAATGACACTCTTTGATGGACATGTACTTTCCAAGTAAAAAGTTCTACATACCTCAGTGGCCCCCAAAAGCACAACCACATTCAAATGCAAAATTGGAGTTTCTACAGCTTCTAAGGTTTTTTTTAAAAAAATAATTTTTTAAATTTAAATTTAATTTTAATTTGAGGTACAAGCGGGTTTTGGTTACACGGATGAATTGTATACTGGTGAAGTTTGAGATTTTAATGCACCCATCACCTGAGTAGTGTACGTTGTACCCAATATATAGTTTGTATATTTCAACGCTTTCCCTCCCTTCCCCCTCTGAGTCTCCAATGTCCATTTTATCACTGTCTATGCCATTGCATATCCATAGCTTAGTGCTCATTTATAACTGAGAACATACGGTATTTGGTTTTCCATTCCTGAGTTACTTCACTTATATTAATGGCCTCCAGCTCCTTCCAAATTGCCGCAAAAAATTATTATTCCATTCTTTTTAATAGCTGAGTAGTATTCCATGGTGTATACATATAGACTACATTTTCTTTATCCACTCATTGGTCGCTGGGCACTTAGGTTGGTTCCATATCTTTGCAATTGTGAATTCTGTTGTGATAAACATTTGCATGCAGGTGTCTTTTTGATAGAAAAACTTATTTTCCTTTGGGTAGATAGCTAGTAGTGGGATTGTTGGATCAAATGGTAGATCTATTTTTAGTTCTTTGAGAATTCTCCATTCAGTTTTCCATAGAAGTTGTGCTAATATACATTCCCACCAGAAATGTCTAAGAGTTCTATTTCACCACATCCATGCTGACATCTATTGTTTTTTTTGACCTTTTAATAATGGTTATTCTGGCTGTGGTAAGGTGGTATCTCATTGTGGTTTTAATTTGCATGTCCCTGAGAATTAGTAAAGAGCATTTTTTCATATTTTTTGGCCATTTGATAATCTTCTTTTGAGGAGTGTCTATTCATGGTATTCGCCCACTTTTTTAATGGGATTATTTGTCCTTTTCTTGCTGATTTGAGTTTCTTGTACATTCTGGATATTAGTCCTTTGTCAGATGCACAGTTTGTTAATATTTTTTTCCCATTCTGTGGGTTGTTTGTTCACTCTGATTATTATTTCTTTTGCTGTGCAGAAGCTTTTTAGTTTAATATGGTCCCATTTAATTATTTTTATTTGTGTCACATTTGCTATGGGGTCTTAATCACTAACTTTTTGCCTAGGGCAATGTCCAGAAGAGTTTTTCTTAGGTTTTCTTCTAGGATTTTTATGGTTTCAGCTCTTACATTTAAGCATTTAATCCATCTTGATTTGATTTTTGTATATGATGAGAGATAGGGATCTAGTTTCATTCTTCTACACAGGGCTAGCCAGTTTTCCCAGCACCATTTATTGAATAGGGTGTCCTTTCCTCAATTTATGTTTTTGTACGATTTGTTGAAAACCAGTTGGTTGCAAGTATTTGGCTTTATTTCTGGGTTCTGTATTCTGTTTCATTGGTCTACGTATCTACTTTTAAACAAGTATCATGCTGTTTTGGTTACTATAGCCTTGTAGTATAATTTGAAGTCAGGTAATGTGATACCTGCAGACTTGTTCTTTTTGCTTAAGATTGCTTTGGCTATTTGAACTCTTTTGGTTCCATATGAATTTTAGGTTTTTTTTTTTTTTTCTAAGTCTGTGAAAGATGATGTAGGTATTTAGATAGAAATTGCATTGAATCTGTAGATTGCCTCGGGCAGTATGGTCATTTTCACAATATTGATTCTTTCAAGAGCTCAAAGGGTAATCAGAACCCTGATCCCACCCGCACAATGCTTGGCGGCCATCAGGGTTACACCTATTCACTTGCCTGACAGCTGTGGCCATCACGAGTAATGCCTGCACTCTACTGTGGATCATTCTTCCACCCACATAACCTCTGGACATTTGCACTGTGCCTTGCACAGAGTTCCTGTTGATCCAGCACTTCCTGTGCTGGAGAAGGGCTATAAGAGCTTTCCTTCTCTGGGGTTCCAGACTTTCTAATGCAGTTCTTTTATGGGTCGAATTGTGCCCGCCCCCTCAAGTCCATATGTGGAAGCTCTAATCGCCAATGTGACTGTATTTGGAGATAGAGCATCTTAGGAGCTAATCTAGTTGAATGATGTTATATTTCTAATAAATAACCTTAGAAACACTTAGTCTTTTTGTGTTGCTACAGAAGAACATCTGAGACTGAGTAATTTATAAAGAAAAAGAGGCTTATTTGACTCAATATTCTGCTGACTGGAAGATTGGGTGACTGGTAAAAGCCTCAGGCTGCTTCCACTCATGGAGGAAGGTGGTAGGGAGCTGGCATGTGTGGAGATCACAGGGTGAGAGAGGAAGCTGCAGGCAGAAGGAAGGGACCAGGCTCTTGGTAACACGCAGCTGTCAGGGAAACTTTCCCAAGAACAAATAGAGCTAGAACCCACTAAGTACGCCCTCCCCAGGAGGGCATTAATCTATTCATGAAGGATCTGCCCCCACAACCCAAATGTCTTCCATTAAGCCCCACCTCCAACACTGGGGATCACATTTCAACAGGAGGTTTTGAGGACAAACATGCAAACCACAGCAAACACCCAAACCATAGCAAACACAAACACCAGTTTCTCCTCCCTGGAGAAGAAAATAAACATTTTCATTCTTCCTAATAAACATTTTCATTCTTCCTCAAAATGGGCAGAAGAACTTTTGCTGAAACCACAAAGAAAAACTTAGAATGAGTTTCTGAGTCTCTTTCTTTCTTCTTTGAGACAGGGTCTTGCTCTGTCGCTCAGACTGGAATGCAGTGGCATGATCGTAGCACACTGTAATCTTGAACTCCTGGGTTCAAGTGATCTGCCCACCTTCACCTCCGAAGTAGCTGGAACCGCAGGCATAGGCCCATGCCACCATGCCCAGCTTGAGTTCTGTATTCTGTTTCACCAGACTAATGAGATAACTGAATAATTTCCATAGATGTTCAGGTTTTCACTATATTTGTAACCATGACCTTGGCAAGTTAAAAACCAAGCTGTGCTCCATCTACTAAAGATGCTACAGAAGCATTAAATGCATTCAGAAAAACCTTTCCTAAAGATAATTAAAAGAAAAAGTGTTGATACTTTCAGTATCTGGAAAATTTCTTCTGTGGAGCACCTCATTCCTCTTCTATGCCAAATTAACCAAGTGTCGTTATCCTTCCAGTGAGACATTCCGGTTGAAAACATACTCAGAATTCAGTGAATCACATTTTGCCAGCTTGTTTAGAAATGCAAATGTCGCTTGCTCCTGGAACATGTTTATCTGCCTCTGTGTGAGCGAATGTCATGATTTTTGACTGAGAGGCTTTCAGGGGGCATAGTATGACATAATTTCAGGTATATTAGAGATTTAAATCTGGAAAGAAACTTATTTTTATTTTCTAAAAATGTAATCTAAACCCTGGTAGAACAAGGAAGAACCTGCTACACAGAGACCTTGGGTAGATTCCTTAACACAGGAGGAAATAAAATGTGAAATAGGTAACTGTGACACAGCAGGAATGTTCATATGTGAGAATAAGATGGACCACTGATGGCTGGTGTGGGCTGTGCCCCTCCGTGCCCATCAGGTGACTATGAAAAGCAGCAAGTTCCTGTTTCTTCTCTGGAATTTTTCCCTCTTCAAAAGCCAGAGGAACCACAAACTTCATGACCACTTTCTTTAAGAAAGACGAGGGAAAAGAACATCTTAGAGTGGCATACACTCACTTTTGTCTATTCCTCTATTTGTTTCTGCACTGCTTGTTTACTGATTTAATAGTAAAATAAGTTGAAGACAACCGTCTTACATCTGAAACATTATTCTCACCCATCTTTGAATCATAACCAGCCTTTGTAGTCAAGCATAGCTCATTCATTTCATGACAGAATAAGAAACAGGCCCATTGAACAAATCGTGTCTTTCATTTTGTCAACTGCAAAATCCCTGGAAAACCAAATGGCTCGATGTAGCAGGAAATAGTTCACCACCGGAAAGATAGGGCACAACATTGGTTAATCCAAAATTTTTGTGGTGGTCACCAAGACCACTTTTGGCACGAAAAATAAATTCACACCATGCTTTTCCCCTCAAACATAGAAATATTAACCAGACCTTCCTAATGAGGGTCTCTATAAGGGATGAGGAAACAAAACTCCACAGAGGAGCCTCTCACACATCTGAAGCTCTGTCCTGAAGCCACACAGCTTAAGTTTGGGGTTCAGCAAAGTTCCACATTACCCTTTCACACACACAGAACCATGTGTTTTCAGAGAAATTTGAACCCATCTGCTTCTGATTCACTTGAGCAGCGCTGCCCAAAGGATTTTACAAGTTTTTCTCAGGAATTTTTTTGTATTTCAAACTTGATAGTTGTATTTAACCAAAAATAAAGCAAATCTAAGCCCCTACCTATGGGGCATTAATTTGAACCAAAGACCACAAAACTTCCTTTTAAAATGAGAACAGTTGGTTTCTGGGACATGCTGGGCCAAGAGCTATTTTCTCTTCTGTACTTCTCTAGCTGAGCTTCATCTGCCACTGAAAGAAGCACTTTTTAATCAACTTGAGAGAATAAAGCTCTACACTAAATTCAAACTATCGCTTTTTGAAATCCCCACTCCAAATAGAAGATGTTATCATTATTAAATTTTGTTTTTTAAAAAACTCTTTAAGAATGCACTTTGTTTTTCAAATGGTCAAGGACATGGTGTAATTCAGTTAACCTTTTAAGGTTAAGTCTGTGATATGAATTTAAGGATTTTTATCTGAATTAAACCCTTTTCAAACATTCACAGATTTAATAGTAACCAATTGTACCCAGGGGATTTCAAATTCTTACTTCTAATATCCTCTGGATTTCAAAAGCAAATTCTAGACCAAATATTTGGAGTAACTTGAGTTTTGTCGATATACTATCTTCTTACTACTTTGAAGGAGGTTTACAGAAATTGGACCCTTGAGAGAAATGATTTCTTACCAACCATAAAACCAGGTGCACAGGAGTGTTCATTAACAATAAGCATTAAGCTGGGGCTTTCCTGGTGAGTCTGAAAGTTGTTTGGATTTTCTCCAGCCGTAAAATGAAATACCAATCGGTTGTGTTACCAAGTACTGGTAAAATTGAATGAAGAATGATAATGAAGGTCAAAATTTCATTGTGGAATATATATATTCCAACATATAGCTATGTACATTGATAGCTATAGATATATAGAAATACATGTCTCCACAGAAAATTAAGTAAAAATTGAATAGGGGCAGTCAGTACCACGATAATAAAAAATTTATGAACCCCAGGGACAATTCCTTGTGGTATGAACCAGCACAATGTAGTTGAAGGCCACGTGCTGCTGTTTGACCTCAAACTGTGAGGAGATAGCTTTCAAAGAGTTTATTTATGCCTTCTTTTACCAATAACTCCCTACCCTATAATCCACTTGCATTTTAGGAGAAACTAAAAGAAAGAAATAATGAAGAAATCAATTTTTCATTTTCACGTAATTCAAACTTTAAGGTCTCATAACTCACCCCCTCTGAATGGGAAAAGATAATATTTCTCAAATTATAAATATATTTACTCTGCTATAAAATGTAAGGGTTGGGATTGTCAATAATGGCATGCATTATTTTCCTTTAACTAAAAGGGATATCCCACAGCTTTTTAAAACAAAGATTATCTGTACGTCTCTATAGTCTTGTAACTCAAAGAATATCTAAAATGTTCTGCTGTTAGAAGAGTCACCTCCTGCTACTGAAAAACTCCTGTAAATCCTCCTTCAAACTTATTTATTTTATGAAGCTTTTCATTTATGTCCTATCAACGATTCTTCACTCTTTTGCACAATGTGGTTAGAAGAAAGGTCAGAAGAAACACAAAAGAAAGTAAACTGCAGAGTCAATTGTCTGTTGCCTCTGAGATCTATTAATCCTCAGGTGTTTTGTTTTGTTTTTTCACTTCATTTCTCTGTATGCTTCTATTTGTACCATAATCCACCAGCCAACAACTCTGTCCCTTTGAATGAAAAAGTTAACAAGGATGTCACAAAGCTGGACAGTTGTCCTACGGTCACATATGATCAAATCTAAGCTATCAAAATTATTGTACTAACACAACACAGCATTTTCCTCGACGAATGGGCTGACCTCATATTTCACAGCATTAGAGATGATATATATTTAATTTAGGAAATTTATTTCTCCCACTTTATAGGAAGAAATTTATACATTATTCTTGGAAAATAAAAACATGTATCCACTTATTTTGTGATGTGTTTTTTACTGTTCATTTGGTTAAATAAGAATGATCAGGCGGATTCACCGTTTACAAATGTGTGAGATGATAGAGAGAGAGAGATAGACAGACAGGTGGATAGATGATAGATTCTGTTTTCTCAGTACTGACAAAACCACCAGTTTTGGTAGATATTCAAAGCGTTGACATTACTTTCTGGACAAGAGATCGTTGGAAAGGAAACAGAGTCCTAAGCATGTTTTAGGGTCTTCATCGTGAACCACTCTTTAACAGACTTTGATCTGTCAGAAATTACAATCTTGTTTATAGTGTCTCAGCTAAGGTGTTTAGGATTACAGGACTGGGCCTACAGAAATATAATTGGACATATATATATATATATATATATATATAGAGAGAGAGAGAGAGAGAGAGAGAGAGAGAGAGAGAGAGAGAATAGCCACCTTTATCATTTTCATTATAATTTACACAAGAGATAAGTGTTTGGTCCCAAATGAAGAAGACAGACTGATCATAAGTATAAGTTCTGACCGGATTTCACTTTCTTAAGTAGATGTACCCCCAATGTCAAAGAAAAGGGGCCCCTTAGATTTCATCCAGGACATTTTCCTACTTCCAGGGAAGTCGGTGAGGTGACAATCCTGCTGACTGTTGAGGTCATCAGGCAAGGAAATTCCACTCCTCTGCCCAGCAATATATTCAGTGTCTAACAACTTCTACCACTATGATAAGAGAGGTTAGGAAAGAGCTGAGACTACTGTATCTGAAAGTATTACAATATAGATTGCTGCTGACAGCTAAAAATAACTTGCTCTGTCCTTTAAGGAAAGACTGAGCCATAAAATGTTTTCAAATTGCAAGACAAGTACCACAAACACATGAGATATATTTCTTAGACTTAAGACATCATACACATTAGGCAAGATAAAATGAGCACTCTATTTAACTTAGAGAACGAAATTATCACAAAATTTCCCTTGTTGAAAATAAGTACCCAATTGGCAACTTGTCAACGCTTTTGTTCCTACTGAAATTGATTGTGAAAATAGGCTGAGGGATGTGGAAGGAAGGGCTAGAGGTGGTATTCAGTGATGAGTTTTGCCCCGCCTCATTTGTGAATAAATGAATGGAAGAGAAGGAAAGAGAAAGAGGGAAGGAGGGAGGGAAGAAGAAAAGGAAGAAGGAAGGAAGAAGGGAGAAAGGAAAGAGGGGGAGGGAGGGAGAGAGAAAAAAGGAGGGCGAATGGGAAGGAGAGAGAAAGGGAGGGAGGATGGGAAAACAGGAAAGAGGGAAGGGCTTTGAAAAGTTTAATGGCAAGTTTAATGGCAAGAACTGCATTAAACCTTTTGCAACAACCTAATATTAAAAACAAAACCCAGAAACCTGGTGCCCAAAGGATTGGTTCACTGGCACTGTATACCTTTCACTCCATTTTGCTGTGTTAAGATTCTCAGAACAGATAGTCAACAATAACAACAAATCATACTTCTTTCTGGACTCCTAACAGTAACAAGAGAAAAGTACTGATAGTTCTATCCAATTCCATGGCTACAGACATTAAGCAAACTGGTAAATGACCCTTGTATTACTGGATCAGATAATGAACATGACCAATACTTTTATAGACTTTACTTTCACACTCTAGCAAAGAAAAGAATTAAAAATACTTCAGTCCCTTTGTCTTTTTTTCCCTCTGAATAACAATAATTCAATCCAACTTCTAGGGACTGAAAATTCAATTTCACCCTAAGTAACTGTTCAGCTACCTTTCACCAACGATTACTGTAATCTGCAACTCAAAAAAAAATTTTAAACCAAACTTCTTCCATATTTGTGTTTACGTATTCGGCTTAAGTTACACTCTTTTGCATTTATAAATATGCAGTGTTTTCATGTTATTGAGTTATTTGATGTTTCAATAATTGTATTATAAAAATATAAACTTCACCAGGTCAGGATTCCCTCATTTTACAGATTTCTACTGTGCTATGCATTTTATAGAGGTTGAATAAGCAACCAGAATTTGTTAATTGATTGATCATTCAGTGATTCCAAAAACAATAATAAAATACATCAAAGAGATAGAAAAGAACAGACAGGAAGCCAAGAAAGCGATGAGGTAATTTGCTTGAACAAGATGAGGCCTCTAAGAATAACATGCAGAGGGGCTGGCATCCCCATAGACAAGTGCGCTCTCACTCTCCCTCCCTCCCTCCAACCTTGATGTCCACATGCAATGAAAACTTGTGTCACTCATTCAGATTGTATATCTAATACCAGGTATCTAGATATTTGGCATCAAGTGGAAATAAAAAAAAAACTGAGTGACACTTTTAAAAATATTTAGGTCTTAGCATTTCAGCTAGAAGGAACAAACAAAACATAACTTATTGGTGGGCTATTGTGATAAAATAGTGGGTAACTAAGTTATTTTGGAATCCATATTTTAAAATCCATATTTTGAATAGAGAATGTGGAAGAGAAAGAAGTGAGGTGAGATTCAAGGACGTGCAAGAGAAATGGTGTAGGTTTAGTTATTTTATAGGTTGTCACATATTAAGATGACAAAGCGTTCACACTGAGAGTATAAAGTACTTCTTTTTTAAACAACGGTATATTTTAAAAAGAGAAAAGACAGTTTTAGAAGCACACATATCCTCACAATTTTCTAATAAATAGCAGCCCACAGCAGCTGGCATGACACTACACCAGCTTTTCTGTGTCTCAACTCACATAGTAAACTGAGCATTTGAGTTTGCCTCAAAAAACTCTTGCCTGCTAAAAATGGAGAGTTTGACAGGATTTCAGAAATGTTCCATGAATCCTAATTTATGAGCAACAGTTGGTAAGCGAGCATGCCAATTAAATCAAATAGTGAGTGTTAATTCATTGACATGGTATTTCCACATGGAAAAGAAAATGGTTTGCAAAGGAATGATGGGAAAGTATTTACTGATTGAATATTGCATCATTTATAAGCTTGCATTTCTTGATTATTCACCAGTAATTGTTTACTGGAAACGTTCCTGGCATAGTAATTTACACTTCAGTTAGAGTCCACTCATCATGTGCTTCGACATTTATTTCATTTAGAATAACGATCAATAAAACAGGGTCATTCCCCAAGGAAGACTTTTCATGCAAGAAGCATGCAAAATTGTCAAATAAATGAAAATAGCCGTCATGAATTGTTGAGCTCCACAGTGTCATTTCAAATTAATCTCTATAAGCCATTTTAAACCTTTCAACAATAGCTGTAATACTCAGCTTTCTTCTTTTCTACTCACAGTAGAAACTGAAAACTTTGGCATGGTAGGAACGTGAATACCAGGGTAGAAAACAAAAGTGAGCTACAGAGGGAGAGAGCATGTATCGTAGTTCCCCATTGTTCATGTGAGAAGCAGAGTGAGAATGCTCCCTAATGCCCAGGCCCACAATTCCACCCGATAGGAAGGCCCTGCCCAACAGATAAGAAGAGGGTGCAATTGTACAGTGCTTAACATAATCCTTCACCATTTGCTTTGTTTGTACAGAGCACTGTCTGTCTCAAGCACTGTCTAAGCAACAGCACTCTCGATATCTACTAAAACCTGATTCTCTTTTTCTTTTACCCTAATTAGCACAGAAAGCTAGAATAATTTTTAATGGAAAACTTACAGTGGAAAACCTTCTTTAGAGTGATTTATATGTAAAGTTATTAATAGAGTGAGAGCTCTACTTAAAGAAAGAATGGGGGGAGGAGCCAAGATGGCCGAATAGGAACAGCTCCGGTCTACAGCTCCCAGCGTGAGCGACTCAGAAGACGGGTGATTTCTGCATTTCCATCTGAGGTACCAGGTTCATCTCACTAGGGAGTGCCAGACAGTGGGCGCAGGCCAGTGGGTGCACGCACCGTGCGTGAGCCGAAGCAGGGCGAGGCATTGCCTCACTTGGGAAGTGTAAGGGGTCAGGGAGTTCCCTTTCCTAGTCAAAGAAAGGGATGACGGACGCACCTGGATAATCGGGTCACTCCCACCTGAATATTGCGCTTTTCGGACCGGCTTAAAAAACAGTGCACCACAAGATTATATCCCGCACATGGCTCGGAGGGTCCTACGCCCACGGAGTCTCGCTGATTGCTAGCACAGCAGTCTGAGATCAAACTGCAAGGCAGCAGCGAGGCTGGGGGAGGGGCGCCCGCCATTGCCCAGGCTTGCTTAGGTAAACAAAGCAGCTGGGAAGCTCGAACTGGATGGAGCCCACCACAGCTCAAGGAGGCCTGCCTGCCTCTGTAGGCTCCACCTCTGGGGGCAGGGCACAGACAAACAAAAAGACAGCAGTAACCTCTGCAGACTTACATGTCCCTGTCTGACAGCTTTGAAGAGAGCAGTGGTTCTCCCAGCACGCAGCTGGATATCTGAGAACGGACAGACTGCCTCCTCAAGTGGGTCCCTGACCCCTGACCCCCGAGCAGCCTAACTGGGAGGCACCCCCCAGCAGGGGCACACTGACACCTCGCATGGCAGGGTATTCCAACAGACCTGCAGCTGAGAGTCCTGTCTGTTAGAAGGAAAACTAACAAACAGAAAGGACATCCACACCAAAAACCCATCTGTACATCACCATAATCAAAGACTAAAAGTAGATAAAACCACAAAGATGGGGAAAAAACAGAACAGAAAAACTGGAAACTCTAAAACGCAGAGTGCCTCTCCTCCTCCAAAGGAACGCAGTTCCTCACCAGCAACAGAACAAAGCTGGATGGAGAATGACTTTGACGAGCTGAGAGAAGAAGGCTTCAGATGATCATATTACTCTGAGCTATGGGAGGATATTCAAACCAAAGTCAAAGAAGTTGAAAACTTTGAAAAAAATTTAGAAGAATGTATAACTAGAATAACCAATACAGAGAAGTGCTTAAAGGAGCTGATGGGGCTGAAAACCAAGGCTCGAGAACTACGTGAAGAATGCAGAAGCCTCAGGAGCCAATGCAATCAACTGGAAGAAAGAGTATCAGCAATGGAAGATGAAATGAATGAAATGAAGCGAGAAGGGAAGTTTAGAGAAAAAAGAATAAAAAGAAATGAGCAAAGCCTCCAAGAAATATGGGACTATGTGAAAAGACCAAATCTACGTCTGACTGGCGTACCTGACAGTGATGGGAAGAATGGAACCAAGTTGGAAAACACTCTGCAGGATATTATCCAGGAGAACTTCCCTGATCTAGCAAGGCAGGCCAACGTTCAGATTCAGGAAATACAGAGAATGCCACAAAGATACTCCTCAAGAAGAGCAACTCCAAGACACATAATTGTCAGATTCACCAAAGTTGAAATGAAGGAAAAAATGTTAAGGGCAGCCAGACAGAAAGGTTGGGTTACCCTCAAAGGGAAGCCCATCAGACTAACAGCAGATCTCTCGGCAGAAACCCTACAAGCCAGAAGAGAGTGGGGGCCAATATTCAACATTCTTAAAGAGAAGAATTTTCAACCCAGAATTTCATATCTAAGCTTCATAAGTGAAGGAGAAATAAAATACTTTACAGAAAAGCAAATGCTGAGAGATTTTGTCACCACCAGGCCTGCCCTAAAAGAGCTCCTGAAGGAAGCACTAAACATGGAAAGGAACAACTGGTACCAGCCGCTGCAAAATCATGCCAAAATGTAAAGACCATCGAGACTAGGAAGACACTGCATCAACTAACGAGCAAAATCACCAGCTAACATCATAATGACAGGATCAAATTCACACATAACAATATTAACTTTAAATGTAAATGGACTAAATGCTCCAGTTAAAAGACACAGACTGGCAAATTGGATAAAGAGTCAAGACCCATCAGTGTGCTATATTCAGGAAACCCATCTCACGTGCAGAGACACACATAGGCTCAAAATAAAAGGATGGAGGAAGATCTACCAAGCAAATGGAAAACAAAAAAAGGCAGGGGTTGCAATCCTAGTCTCTGATAAAACAGACTTTAAACCAACAAAGATCAAAAGACACAAAGAAGGCCATTACATAATGGCAAAGGGATCAATTCAACAAAAAGAGCTAACTATCCTAAATATATATGCACCCAATACAGGAGCACCCAGATTCATAAAGCAAGTCCTGAGTGACCTACAAAGAGACTTAGACTCCCACACATTAATAATGGGAGACTTTAACACCCCACTGTCAACATTAGACAGATCAACGAGACAGAAAGTCAACAAGGATACCCAGGAATTGAACTCAGCTCTGCACCAAGCGGACCTAATAGACATCTACAGAACTCTCCACCCAAATCAACAGAATATACATTTTTTTCATCACCACACCACACCTATTCCAAAATTGACCACATACTTGGAAGTAAAGCTCTCCTCAGCAAATGTAAAAGAACAGAGATTATAAAAAACTATCTCTCAGACCACAGTGCAATCAAACTAGAACTCAGGATTAAGAATCTCACTCAAAACCGCTCAACTACATGGAAACTGAACAACCCGCTCCTGAATGACTACTGGATACATAACGAAATGAAGGCAGAAATAAAGATGTTCGTTGAAACCAACGAGAACAAAGACACAACATACCAGAATCTCTGGGACACATTCAAATTAGTGTGTAGAGGGAAATTTATAGCACTAAATGCCCACAAGAGAAACCAGGAAAGATCCAAAATTGACACCCTAACATCACAATTAAAAGAACTAGAAAAGCAAGAGCAAACACATTCAAAAGCTAGCAGAAGGCAAGAAATAACTAAAATCAGAGCAGAACTGAAGGAAATAGAGACACAAAAAACCCTTCAAAAAATTAATGAATCCAGGAGCTGGTTTTTTGAAAGGATCAACAAAATTGATAGACCGCTAGCAAGACTAATAAAGAAAAAAAGAGAGAAGAATCAAATAGACACAATAAAAAATGATAAAGGGGATATCACCACTGATCCCACAGAAATACAAACTACCATCAGAGAATACTACAAACACCTCTACGCAAATAAACTAGAAAATCTAGAAGAAATGCATACATTCCTCGACACATACACTCTCCCAAGACTAAACCAGGAAGAAGTTGAATCTCTGAATAGACCAATAACAGGATCTGAAATTGTGGCAATAATCAATAGCTTACCAACCAAAAAGAGTCCAGGACCAGATGGATTCACAGCCGAATTCTACCAGAGGTACAAGGAGGAACTGGTACCATTCCTTCTGAAACTATTCCAATCAATAGAAAAAGAGGGAATCCTACCTAACTCATTTTATGAGGCCAGCATCATTCTGATACCAAAGCTGGGCAGAGACGCAAACAAAAAAGAGAATTTTAGACCAATATCCTTGATGAACATTGATGCAAAAATCCTCAATAAAATACTGGCAAAACAAATCCAGCAGCACATCAAAAAGCTTATCCACCATGATCAAGTGAGCTTCATCCCTGGGATGCAAGGCTGGTTCAATATACGCAAATCAATAAATGTAATCCAGCATATAAACAGAGCCAAAGACAAAAACCACATGATTATCTCAATAGATGCAGAAAAAGCCTTTGACAAAATTCAACAACCCTTCATGCTAAAAACTCTCAATAAATTAGGTATTGATGGGACATATCTCAAAATAATAAGAGCTATCTATGACAAACCCACAGCCAATATCATACTGAATGGGCAAAAACTGGAAGCATTCCCTTTGAAAACTGGCACAAGACAGGAATGCCCTCTCTCACCACTCCTATTCAACATAGTGTTGGAAGTTCTGGCCAGGGCAATTAGGCAGTCGAAGGAAATAAAGGGTATTAAATTAGGAAAAGAGGAAGTCAAATTGTCCCTGTTTGCAGACAACATGATTGTATATCTAGAAAACCCCATTGTCTCAGCCCAAAATCTCCTTAAGCTGATATGCAACTTCAGCAAAGTCTCAGGATACAAAATCAATGTACAAAAATCACAAGCATTCTTATACACCAACAACAGACAAACAGAGAACCAAATCACGAGTGAACTCCCATTCACAATTGCTTCAAAGAGAATAAAATACTTAGGAATCCAACTTACAAGGGATGTGAAGGACCTCTTCAAGGAGAACTACAAACCACTGCTCAAGGAAATAAAATAGGATACAAACAAATGGAAGAACATTCCATGCTCATGGATAGGAAGAATCAATATCGTGAAAATGGCCATACTGCCCAAGGTAATTTACAGATTCAATGCCATCCCCATCAAGCTACCAATGACTTTCTTCACAGAATTGGAAAAAACTACTTTAAAGTTCATATGGAACCAAAAAAGAGCCCACATCGCCAAGGCAATCCTAAGCCAAAAGAACAAACCTGGAGGCATCACACTACCTGACTTCAAACTATACTACAAGGCTACAGTAACCAAAACAGCATGGTACTGGTACCAAAACAGAGATATAGATCAATGGAACAGAGCAGAGCCCTTAGAAATAACGCCGCATATCTACAACTATCTGATCTTTGACAAACCTGAGAAAAACAAGCACTGGGGAAAGGATTCCCTATTTAATAAATGGTGCTGGGAAAACTGGCTAGCCATATGTAGAAAGCTGAAACTGGATCCCTTCCTTACACCTTATACAAAAATCAATTCAAGATGGATTAAAGACTTACATGTTAGACCTAAAACCATAAAAACCCTAGAAGAAAACCTAGGCATTACCATTCAGGACATAGGCATGGGCAAGGACTTCATGTCCAAAACACCAAAAGCAATGGCAACAAAAGACAAAATTGACAAATGGGATCTAATTAAACTAAAGAGCTTCTGCACAGCAAAAGAAACTACCATCAGAGTGAACAGGCAACCTACAAAATGGGAGAAAATTTTCACAACCTACTCATCTGACAAAGGGCTAATATCCAGAATCTACAATGAACTCAAACAAATTTACAAGAAAAAAACAAACAACCCCATCAAAAAGTGGGTGAAGGACATGAATAGACACTTCTCAAAAGAAGACATTTATGCAACCAAAAAACACATGAAAAAATGCTCATCATCACTGGCCGTCAGAGAAATGCAAATGAAAACCACAATGAGGTACCATCTCACACCATTTAGAATGGCAATCATTAAAAAGTCAGGAAACAACAGGTGCTGGAGAGGATGTGGAGAAATAGGAACACTTTTACACTGTTGGTGGGACTGTAAACTAGTTCAACCATTGTGGAAGACAGTGTGGTGATTCCTCAGGGATCTAGAACAAGAAATACCATTTGACCCAGCCATCCCATTACTGGGTATATACCCAAAAGACTATAAATCATGCTGCTATAAAGACACACGCACACGTATGTTTATTGCGGCATTATTCACAATAGCAAAGACTTGGAACCAACCCAAATGTCCAACAATGATAGACTGGATTAAGAAAATGTGGCACATATACACCATGGAATACTATGCAGCCATAAAAAATGATGAGTTCATGTCCTTTGTAGGGACATGGATGAAATTGGAAATCATCATTCTCAGTAAACTATCGCAAGAACAAAAAACCAAACACCACATATTCTCACTCATAGGTGGGAATTGAACAATGAGATCACATGGACACAGGAAGGGGAATATCACACTCTGGGGACTGTGGTGGGGTGGGGGGAGGGGGGAGGGATAGTATTGGGAGATATACCTGACGCTAGATGATGAGTTAGTGGGTGCAGCGCACCAGCATGGCACATGTATACATATGTAACTAACCTGCACAATGTGCACATGTACCCTAAAACTTAAAGTATAATTAAAAAAAAAAAAGAAAGAATGCATAAGTATGTTTAAAATGAAAAGGCAAAAGTATATAGTAGTGAAAAGTAATCATTTTTGAGATTTCTTGCTTCCTAAATAAATTCATTAGTTGTAAATTGTCAACAAGTACATAGACACAGCAGCAGAACCACAAAAGTAACACTTTTAAGGCAGAACTCTTTCAAAGTTAATAAGTTATACATCTGCTGAGCAAGTCATTATGTCCTCACAAACGATAAGAAAGTGACTAGAGTTTCAAGATGTATTAAAGATTCCAGGAGGGAGAAAAGTAGCTGGCATCTTTGAAGGCCATACAGTGATACTTTTAGGAATGGCAGCTGTGGATATTAAAGTCAAAAAGTGGGAATATTCTTCTGATTCTTTGTCAAGAATGTAATAGTAAAATTGTAAAATTAAAGGAAAAAATCTTCAGACTATTCTAAAATTTTACTATTAAAAACACTTTCTGAAACTCCCAGTAAAGACTGTGCTATCATTTTCCATCCCAACTTCATCTGCTACCTCACGTTCCGTTAACCACTGACTTGTATAACAAGCTAGAAATATCTTGTCCCAGGAAGTAAACAGACATTCAATCACATTTCTTTCAACCACCAAATAAGTTAAAGTGAAAACAATTCAGTATTGATTATACAGGGGTCAAAAGGCAACAGAAGTTTAGAAAAAGCAACATTCGCGTCACATGGACTACAAAGACTTTTATACAGCCTTGACTATGGGGGTTTCTACTGACTGTAGATACAGCTTTGTGGCAAAAAAAAAAAAAAAGTGGATCTGGGTCAGAGTTGCTGAATGAGAAATATTTGTAAAGAAAACAGTAGAGAAAAGAGAGCTTCTGGGAAATGGCATGCAATATAAAAAGTTGGGAAATAAATAGACCAATGGGGAAAATGTAGGCAGACATATGCCAGGCATATGGAATTTCTATGTTGCAAATCTCTGGATTTTCATATTTCACCATACCCCTAGCTAAATGATGATGTGATACTTTAAATTGGACTTGACCAAATTTTTTACCTTGTCCTCCCAAAATAAAAATTTGCAGACAAGGCGAAAACTCATTTTAAGATGCCCTATATAGTCTGTTTCAAATTATTCCACAACCTGTATCTAAAACTCTGCCACCCCAATTCTGAATGCATTCAAGTGAAACATAGAATTGTAATCACAAGTCCAAAACTCAAAACTGCAAAGTCTCTGCTATGTGACAAAGAAATATTATGTCTTTGAAAGGAGAAATAGCACCCGACAATGAAAATTGAATCCCGGAAATAGCCAGGTGATTTAAAGCTTTCTAGATAATCACCAGCAACTAGAATGATAATACTTTAATGACATATTATATTTAAATAACACCTTTCAAACTCCATCATGTTAATCTACACAACATGTTCACAAAGTAAGAAGGAATGGGTATTACTCCCATTTTAGATTAGAAAATTGAAGGGTAATAGAGGACGGCTTACCAAGGTCTCTTCTCTTCCTGGCAGTGGGTCCAGGATTGGATACTCAGATGTGTTTTTTATTAGATTTCAGTGCCTCCAAACCGATTTAGCTGGTGGAGTGAGTTGGTCTCCTGTGAATTTTTTTCAGCATCCCCTGGTAGACACGAGAATTTCTCAGAAGTTTGAACAAATCTCAGGCTTTCTCCACTTCCTGCCACCACCTGGCAGATATCCTAAGATGGCTTCCTGGGACCTACAGAAATAACATCTGAATCTCCCTCAAACCCTTTCTTAGTTCTAAGGCTTTGCCACACACAGAATGCAGAAAATCAAGTATGCCATGGGTTACGGGCTTTTCAGGGTACACATCATTCTCCTTTTCCTCAGCACTAGACATATCCACCCAGTCATTAGAACCTAGCCTCTCCTTGGCCTTGTTCATTAAAAAATATCTATTTTAATTTTTATTTCTGCCCTCAGTCTAACCTGACCTCTCTTTGGGCCATAGCCCACATTTATACAAAGCTCAGACTATTTTCCCTAGTTCAAGAAGAAGGCAGGCTTATCTTTCCAACATTTGGGGCCATGTGGCTAACTTGAATTCCAAGCTAAAAGCATTTCAAATTTGAACAGCAATGCAGCAGAGACAAAAACAACAACAACAACAAAAAAAAAAAAAACAGGGAGACAAGTTTGCCTTCACACTTTAAAATATAGGCTGGCACCCAGAGCAAGGCAGTCTTCTCACATCAATGATTCCCCCAGCACCTCTGCCACTCTGCACAATCACAGCATTGAGTGCCAAGGTTCATAATGAGTGATGCTGCTGCCACTGGGAGTGTCTCACAGGTGAACAGTGTGGAGGCAGGAAAAGGGTACAGACCCCACTGGGCGACACTGCATCCCACTGCAGAATCTCCATGCACCTGGCTTCTAATGCACGCCTGTGCTTTCTTCTCCCGCACGCTGTTCTCAGAACAGCAAGGTCTCACCTTGTTTTTCATTTATTGCTCAGCAGGGTTCAAGTGCTCTTTAGACAAGTGATCCTTTTTTTTCACTAACTACAAAGAACTCTATATAAATACACTGTTGATCTTGTACAGTCAACAGATGACATGCTGTCTACCACAAAAGGACATTTTAATATGAATAATCAGAATGACTTTTCCCAAAGGGCTTTAGGGAGATGCTCTAAACTATGAGTAAAGTGCTAATAAGAATACCTTTGCACAGCACTTTGTCATATTGAAAGCACATTCACGTATATTATTACGTTTGTAGGTAAATTCTGAGCTTCATTTTCTCCACAGGTATAAATATCACAAGTGTTATGCAATATGTAAACACATTTAGAAGTTTATAATTTAGTTATAGAACTGACTTGAAAATTTAAACACCACTTAGATTACAAATTTTATTGGCAATGTGGTTTTAAAAATGAAAATGAGTGAGTTTTTGATTATCTGCCCCTCATTATGAGCAATTCCAGCTCTTGAGTCACTGTAAATATTAGCCATTTTCAGAATGTTAAGCACTTAGCAAACTTTTAAATATTCTATGATCCTTATTTACTTGGGATGAAAATTACACATTTTGAAGTCAATGACAGTGATATTTCCTTAAAGGTAGACCCATTTTGAGCCAGTCCACTTAACACTGGAGGATTGGTTCAATCTGACTTATGAAGTGGGGTCACCTGGCAGCATTCCTTCTGAATTATCTAATCCATTCACATGGCTCAAAATACCATTTACGTACCAGGGGCAACTCATTTCATATTTCTAGCCCAGACTTCTCTGAATTTCTAGCTCATGCAACCAATGACACACTAGACATATCTACTCACAATCATTTTTTAGAATCATTTTAATAGCAACCTATAAGAAATTGATCTCCTGATTTGATTTTCATGCAAAAAAATCAAGCTGGTAAAATAAAAATTATCTTTTGGGGTTTCCATTAATGGGATTTTATTATAGTCAAAACTGTTTTCTATAATAGGTTGCATTGGTTCCTAACAGTTTCTTTCAGAGTCTTTCTGCAATCAATAGGCACAAACACACACATACAAACATATATTTAAACAAAGGATGCTTATCAAAAGAGAAATGTTGTCAATTTAACAATTCTGAAGTTGAATTTTTAAATATTTAGAAAATGAGGCTTTTTGCTATTACAAGCTATTTCAATTATTGGGGGTAAAGGCATTTATTGTGTTGCTGTGGATCCCAAGATGGAGCTGTGATGTTTGCTAGCTCAAATGCAACAGTAGTGGGAACACATTATCAGCTAACAACAGATTTCCCACTTGTGCATTTAGAAACTGGTGTGTGTGTGTTGGCTGACAGCCTCTAAGCAGGTCATTATTTTATTAATGAAAAAATAGGGGAAATAAGATCGTCCAATATACGTCCTAACAGTGGCTCTTAGCTTTATCATCACCCTTGCATAAGACGTCAAATCCCGTGCAACGCCAACGGCCCTTCACAGACTCCAAAACTTTCCCTAATCCTCAGTCCCTTCCAACTCTACATTTCTCCAGTTACTTGTGTCATATTTATTATGATTCATGTCCTATACCTCAATGAATTTTAGTGACTGATACATTTATATAATTTTCCTCATTTTTTTGCTCATTTACTTGTATAAGTATATACCCTCCAAAAAAGTCTGCAAAATAAACATGACATTAAATAATAGTTTTTTAAAAATGTACTCTGTAGTCAGTGTCTGGGTTCAAATCTTTGTTCTTTCATTTACTACATGTATGAACTTGCACAAATTAATTACTATCTTTATGCCTCAGTTTCCTCACCTGTAAAATGGTCAAAATATTAGTACCTATTTCATAGGCTTATTCTGGGAGTGAAATGAGCTAATACTTGTAAAACAATGGTAAGCAGTATAGTTTTTTGAGAAGTAAATACTTGAATGAAGGGTAAGTTTGGCAGAATAACAGTTGGATGTTAGGTATGAACGTTTTCACAAATAGAGAGTGGCACTCAAATTTCCTGGAATTCAGCTTTCCAGCAAAGGTAACTGAAATTAAATCAGGCATTTGACAGAAAGTTACATAGGCTTTGAGCATCATAAATAAAAGGGCAGGCACAAAGCATATGTGGTGCATGCCTCATGCAAGGTTTGCTGTACTTGTTAGTTATAGCATACTCTCTCTTGTTATATGAGATAAGACTTATGAGTTCAGATAGCTAACTATCTCTTGAGTTTTCATTGAGTGATAAAGAATAGAAGTTTAGAAGGAAGTAAAGGAATCGGTGTGAAGAGCAATCAACTGAAAATGACAGCTGATAGGGGAAAGAAAACAGGACACTGGTGGCTGCTTCTGGCATGGTGACCACAGACACCTTCAGCCTGAGAAAAATATTTGCCGGTGGTTTGGCAGATGCAGAGGAAAAGGCTATTTCATACGTATATACTTCCCAAATCTAAATCAATGCAACAATGATTATCATTCTTTCAAAAATCCTTTTATGTTCTTTAGAATGAGCACATTTTTAACAGCTACATTCACACATACACACACACACACACACACACACACACGTATATGGCACATATACTACAAAAATGGCCTCACTTAAATTATCTCAACTAATGTTGCATTATTATAAGCACATAATCTCATCTTAACATCTCATACCATTAGCATATAAATTTTATATTTTTCAGACTTGCATTTAATTGTTACTATGGAAATGTATTTATTGAGTGTATCAGTGGCTTAAACTAAAGTTGACAAGTACCAATAGAAGTAGAAACATCGGTTTTATAACTAAAAAAATGTCATAAGCATAAAAGGTGAATAAATTCCAGTGGGAATATGAAGTATAAATTTCAATGTACTAGTACAAGTAAATCAACAGGTGGGATTTTATAAAAACAGCTAAAAGGAAAGAGAGATTAAGGAGTGGGAATTTCTGTGGAATCATATCTTTACCCCACTACTTAGTATGTTACCTACTAAGAGACATTTAAAAGAAAGACATGAAATCACTGAAACTTTTCTTGCTATTTTCAAAGGAGAAATAAATTCAGAGTGACATCTTGAGTAAGCCAGCCAAGGTTTTGCAGAACCAATATAAAATGATGCATATCTGTATGAAACCGACTCATTTGCTAAAAGCAGAAAAGAGACCCAAATTACAGACATCCTTCAAATTTGCAGTTTTCTCCAAAAACAGGAAAAAAAAAATGTAACTAAGGAGAAACACAAAGACCCAGTAACAAAGTTAATGATAAATATGCTCGGAGAGAAAGCAGAGGGAACTACTGCATATTTTCCCATTTACATAATATTGTTGAAAGTCACATGAGGCCAATAGCATTTAAGGCAAAAGATTGACAATTTTCTCAGGACATGCTTGCATACCTTTTGCTTCATAATTGGGTGAATACACGGATGTGTAGATCATGAATTATGTCATAGCCTATGTGTAGCAAATATATGAGAGAAAAGTGCTCAAAACTTTTTTTCACTTTTTCAGTGAATGCTCATAGTGCATGAGAAGAGATATTTAATTTAGCTAATGCAGAGGAAAGCCACAAGATCTGATGGTTTTATAAATGGGAGTTCCCTTTATGGGCCAAGGTACAAATTAGAAAAACTATGCTGTGATTACTACAACTGAATTCCAAACGTAAGTGTGTAAGGAAGATCAAGGTTTCATGTATAGAAGTTTTGGACCAAATGCCAGTCTACATAGTATTTACCATTCTCAAAGGACGGACAGTGATCCAAAAATAAATCTCAGTGTTGGAGAAAACAATAAAATTCAAAATAAAATCTAGCCACTCAATGCACAGTTGTTCTTTGCTTTTTAATATATGAATAAATCAGCTACGAGAAATTCTGGTTTTAAGTAGATTTGCTATCTGCAATCAAGATGCTCACACCAATCTTTTAAGCAAATAATGAAACCAAAACATTTTTTCATTATCTTTTGTATGATGTCAAGCATTTGCTCCAGCAATATATTAAAGTAATGTATTCAGTGTCTTTAGTAGTCTGACCCTATCTCTTTAAAGTTAAAATATAACAAATACTATCAAGGATGTAATATCAAGACTCCTGAAGATGACTTCACTGTGGTACAAACAGTCTAATAGCCAAGAGTCATGCTTTCTTGTGACATATTGAATTTCATGATTTATTAATGAAGTAAGTTGATTCTGTATTATTGACTTTTTTTTTAATTTCAAGAACAAACATGAAGAAGGACTTTTCAAGGCCAAATGCACAGAATGGACTCACATTCTTTTAGCCACCATCATCACTGGGACATGGTGAGCCTTCCTGTTTGTGAACACAACCTGCTCCCCTGCTTAACTTCTTCAAATGTTAAAAGCAACTTTAGAGAAAAATTTCCTCATGATATTAGGGTTCACTTTGAGTCCAAATACCTAGAACCTTTGGAAAGAGTCAAAAAACACTCAGCACCTTTTCTGAACAGCTGTAATGTGAGTCAACCTGATGCAGTTCAATAGACATAAAGCGTGAAGACAGAACACAACTGGATGAGGAAACGCTCTTGGGAATCACACTATCTCTTAGCAAGACAGATGCAGTAACCAGGTGAAATATTTCCTACAGTATAATCTACAACACATGGTAATGATATTGACTTTGAAATACTCTAATTTCAAAAAAAAATTCTTACCTCCATATATTGACTCCAAGATTATCACATTCTAATAACTAGCTGTGGGATGTAGAAGGCTTGGAAAAGCATCAGCTTAGGGTAAAAATAAAGAATACACAATATCAGGAATGACCATTTTTTAAAACATAGACTCTCTTTAAGGCAATAATGCATGAATGCTTATTTCTAATATATTATAGGTTCAATCATAGAAAAGGAATAAAAACTTGTATTTTTTTAAATAATAAAAAATTTAATACAACACTATATAAAGTGAAAGGAAATGTCTATTCCCTATCTAAGCACTGAAGCTCATTTCCAAAGATGACCCCTGATTGGGTTGAATAAGGGTTGATCTTTCTTAAAACTCCCTTTTGCACATAAAGTTACCCTTCCTTACAATTTGCTTTTTAATTTCATTTACCATGCTGTGGGCAAATATATATTCAGTTCATACATGTTTATCACTTTTTGTTGTTGCATAATATTCCAATGCATAGATATGCTGGACTATACGTAACCAATGCCTTCCTTATAATAATGAAACAAAATTGAAACAATTTTGTAATTACAATCAATCTGGCTGTTAGAATATTTTACACACACCTTGCATAGTTGTACAGGAACACTTTTAGAATAATGTCTTAGAGTTTGAATTGTGAGTCAAAGAACTGTATTTATAAATGCTGTCAAATTATCCATCAATAATACCATCCGAGCCAAGAACTCATCTATTTTCAATTCCATCTGGACTTTCTCTCTAGTGGGTGACAAAATACATCTTTTTATTTGAATTTGAACTATTTGATTATTTGTGAGGTTGAATAAACTTTTAAATGATTACCACGTTTTATTTAGTTTCTAAATTACTTGCTTTTACTTTTTGCCTGGTAGGTTATTTATATTGTTGTTGTCGTTGCCATTGTTGATTTATAAAACTAAAAAATGTTGGGCCAGGCACAGTGGCTCATGCCTGTAATCTCAGCACTTTTTGAGGCCGAGGCACGCGGATCGGATCACCTGAGGTTGGGAGTTCAAGACCAGACCAACATGCAGAAAGCCCGTCTCTAACATGGAGAAACCCCGTCTCTACTAAAAATACAAAATTAGCAGGGTGTGGTGGGGCATGCTTGTAATCTCAGCTACTCAGGAGGCTGAGTTAGGAGAATCACTTGAACCTGGGAGGCAGAGGTTCCAGTGAGCCGAGATCATGCCACTGCACTCCAGCCTGGGTGAGAGAGCGAGACTTCATCTCAAAAAGAAAAAAACAACAACAACAAAAGTTAACAGTAACAATAAGGCCAGGAAGAGCTGGATAGTAAGCATGTAAAAAGTGCCTGGCACTATGCTAAGACTTTGCATGGAGGGGCATGACATCTTCAAATCAAGCATATGAAACAAGGTGTATTACTGGGCTCAATGCTGTGCACTGCATTTGGGATGGAAAAATGGCAGAACCCTGTGAATCAAGCTTGACTCCAGTCTGTATACTTATCCACTGTTATTCTGCCTTCCTATTTGTATGCATCAATTATTTTCTAGATTTTAAGCCACATAATGTCTTAGCACTCCACCCAACATTATTAAAATGTTTAAAGGTTTCAGTATCTAAAATGATGAGCTCCCATTACCTGGAATTTATTTATAGAAAACACCTCATTTTCCAATAGTGCCAGACAAATGTTGCTACATATCTTTAGCACTACATTGATCTGTCAACCTCCGCTAGCTGGAGTGATATAGAAAAACAGGAATTAAAGAAAAACTGTGGCTCAGCCAACAAAAGAATTGCCATAAAGCCCAGGTACTAAGGTTTATTTATTTTGCCCCGAAGGAGGGAGCAGAAGCTCCCACTCAGAGAGCTTTACACACACTTCTAATGCCCTCGGCCTTTGCTGCCCCAAAGGCTGAAAGCATCATGTTAGATAGCGGGGGTCACCCCAAGGGGTGGCACACTCACATCAACAAGTAGCTGGCTGATAGTAACAGAGGACAAAGAAAATTCCTGAAATAGAAGCAGGGCGTTCCTTCGGAGTAGGGGCAAATATGGAAGCCACTATGATCTGAGTAGTTTAATGTGGTCTACTGAAGTGCAGTGTAGTCTAATGACAGAACTGAAGGTAACAACAGAGAATATTTACTCACCAGCATTCCAGGGGGACCAAGAAAGAAAGTCCTCCTGGTTGGGTCTACTCTTCCAGAGGAAAACTCTCAGACAGAGGGAATCAATTACCCATTCAGGAACTACATGGATTAGCTAAGGCACATGTTGCCATGTGGGCCCTGGCAGAAGCAGAACATGAGTGGGAAGGAAGAAAGTCATGACCCACACAGTGTGGCACAATCCCTCTTCTGTGAACTTCCACATCTTCAGTAAAGGGACAATTTTATAAAAGGCTTGGCTCACTGCAAATGTTCAGAAGGTAAATGCAAGCCAAACAAGATGGTATCCATCAATAGAAGAGTAGAAACAGAGGCACCTTAAGGAGGGAGTGTAGGGTTGGGATAAAACAGGAATTAAGAGAAAAGCTTCAGCTTCCCCCAGCTGTGGAATTAAATATTCAAACTAAATCCCCAAGAGGCAGAGAAGTTCCAAGTGACATCCAAATTATAATAGTAGTAACTATAATAAAAACATCCAATAGCAATCCCACTTACATGTCTGGCATCCTACTGTTTCACATGCACATTGTATCACTTAATTCTCACAACTTCCCACTGAGATTGATACCAATCATTATTCTCTCCATTTTGCAGGTAAGGATGCTGTGGCTCAGAAAGACTAAATACTGTGGCCTACATCATGAAACTAATAAGTGATACAGCCACAACGTGAGCCCAGCTCTATCTCCAGAGACAGTACCATTCACAACTACATTCCGTTCATAGCAGAATATCCCTGAGATATCAAAAATAAGTAAGTTTGTTACTTTTTGATCTAAGAAACAAGGCAGAGAGTAATACTTTTAAAGGTATTTCCATAAATTATTTTACACTTTAAAAATCCTATTTGTTTAAATTTAGTAAGGCTGATTGGTTGTCAAAAGCTAAGTTCTTCTGCCTGAATCCCTTTAGACTCCAAGTTCCTCGTCTATCAAATGAATGATTAATTGCTAAGACCCCTTCTTGCTCTTGCTGTGATGAACTCAGAACATTTCATTGCCTAGCAGTGAGGTGGGAAAAGGCTTTGGTGAAAATATCACACTGTTCTCATCATGGGCATGTGACACAAGGAAGCCGTGGGAACACACACCTGGCTCCCAGGCTCTGGAAACCGTCTTGGCTTCACAGGGTTGCATCTTCCTTTCACTTGCTTGAAAGACAGGAAGTACCTTTTAAGGAACCTAGGGATCCCTAAAATTCCTTAAATTCTTTGTTGTACACAGAAGGACATTAAAACCTGGCAAGGTAAGGGCTGCAACTCTAAGGCTGCACAGTTCAGGGTCACATCTTGCCTAAGACCTGGTTTTCTGAGAATCCAGGCAAGGGAGCCTCAGAAGTAGGAGGAACAGAACACCCACATCACCTCGCAGTGAGGCCAGTGTTCAGGATCAGGACCAGAGATATTGCTGAAGAGGCAGCTAATTCACAAGACAAGGGCTCTCACAGTTTCTTTTAAGATGGAGCCTGATGAGATGGTTGTCCTGAGCTTGGTGGATGATGACGGTGACCACGCGTATGAGGTGGTCATCCTACAAGCAATGGGTAATGTCTGCTTCTGAAAAGTAGACATTAGGACCCAGAAAATGGTTCTATAATGAAATCAAACAACTCCTGCATGAAGTCCAGGAGGGCAAGAACGTGTGTAACCCAACCTTTCTTCCCAGCACCTTGCCCAGTGCCCGCCGTAGGCACTCAATTACATGGGTTGAGTGAAAGAAACAAGAAATTGTCATGACTATGTCCAACAAGTAGGCATGCCAAATGCATGTAGTGTAGAAAACCAACTCTCAGTATGTTTGTTTAAAGAGTGACTCACAATTTGGCATCTTGCATTTACTCTGAATTCCTGACATGTGTACATATAGATACATTGTATAACCATGCTAGCTTATATTTATTTATAGATTCCTTTGGATTATTTTCTACTCTTTTAATTTTTTAAATTTATTAAGTTTATTCTATTCAAAATAAAGCATTCTTAATAATAGAAAGGGATTTTGCAATATTTTGGTGTGTCCTCAACATGAAAGGTAGTAATACAGTTGACTATAGTGAGATTATATACATTCATTCATTTTGTTTTGTTACATCAAAGCTAATGTGTTTTAAGTTCAATTGAAAGATGTATTTCCAGTAATCAGGAGAGTGCCAGAAACTCAGTAGGCTGTCAATAAATATTATTGTACTCATGAATACACAAAAGTATGCAAATTAGTACCACCAGTCATGAAAAACTTTCTAATAGTCTGTCTTTACACAAAGACCTTCCTTTAGAGAAACTTCATAGTGAAAATTGTGACCACGTTATGATAAGCTTCCAGTAACTGCGCATCAGATCACTCCCCTTCACACACACGAAAAAATGTATACTTAAAAATACATGTGGGCCAGGCATGGTGGCTCATGCCTGTAATCCCAGCACTTTGGGAGGCCGAGGCCGGTGGATCACGAGGTCAGGAGATCAAGACCATCCTGGCTAAAATGGTGAAACCCCATCTCTACTAAAAGTACAAAAAATTAGCCGGGCGTGGTGGCGGGCGCCTGTAGTCCCAGCTGCTCAGGAGGCTGAGGCAGGAGAATGGCGTGAACCCGGGAGGCGGAGCTTGCACTGAGCCGAGATCACGCCTCTGCACTCCAGCCTGGGCGACAGAGTGAAACTCTGTCTCAAAAAAAAGAAAAAAGAAAATCATATGAACAACATGCTGGTGTCATTCCTGAGATGATGAAGATTACAGGAGGGTCAGGCTGTAGGGGAATCAAGTGTCCTGTTTTAGACGTTTTAAGTTTGTAATGTAAGACTTCTTAAGAGACAGTTGGCTATACAGACTTTTTTTGGTAGCAAACTTTTTTTTGGTTTAAAACTTTAAAAATACTTTACTAAAAAAGTCTTCATACAGCGTGATCCAGTTGGGGATCAAACACAGATTTTTTAAATTAGTTGTAAGAATGCAAATGTTCATATAAAAGCTATTATTAAAATTGTTCTTGGCATACGGTCCCAGAAAGAAACGTTTTTTTTTTTCAGTCACACATTCATGTACGCCCATGCATGCACACACATAAGCACACATACACGAATACACAACAACTGCCTAGGTGCCTAAGCAAAAAGCGTTCTGCACACATCCAAGCACACACAACCTAAAACATCTCATCTGTAACTCCAGTAACACATCTCAACTTTATAAACCTTCCCTTTTCAAATAAAGACAGCTTTAACATCAATATAGAAAAAGAAAATACTAATTCACTTATCTTAGAAAACTTTAGCAACATCTATTAAAAGCAGGTTAGACGAACGATACTAAAAGCAGCAAAAGCAGGGAAAATCTACAAAAACAAGCATCTGTTCACCTTTTGCAGAATTATACATGTGCAAGAACGTTTTGCCATATTTTGTAACACTCTTTTCCAAACACTAACAGGTAATATTAGAAACATATACTTTCTCTACATCATGTATACATAAAACACAGAGCTACACGCATACCAAATACATAAAAGAACCCACAACACTTCAGGTTATATTAGAACTGTCTTCAGCCCCTCCTTTATACATCTCTCTTTCTGATTGCCTTGTTATAATAAGAATTCTTATTCAATCTGTAATCGTCAGAAGAAATAAGAACCAAATATCTAACTAGGTCTGATAATATATGTGGTTTTATGAAGTTAAAATATTTTACAGTCAATTACAGTTAATACAGTTCATTTTTGTTCTAATTTCTGAATACTCTTTCCTACTTTGGTAAAATTATTGATGTAATAGCATATCTATGTATACTTTGTGCTAATAGAGCAAATACACTTAGTTCTCTATTGATCTCCCATAAGATATAGTTGTGGTTACATTTACAATGTTTTATTACTTGTATTTGAATATCCTGAGTACAATTTCTGGATGTATTTGCTTTAATTCCAAAATAAACTGTACCCAATGGCAGCTCTGTTACTGAGATTTCAGTATCGAGTTCCAGGCTCTTCACCTCCATGCCAACAGTACTACAAAGAAAACACTTCCTAGAGCATGGAGACAAGAATTGGCTTCTCTTCTTGGCAACAGATCCCGTGTTGATGATTTTTAAAAGAATAAGTGTTCAGTTCAAGAGCCCTAGAGAGGCTGATAACTGCAGCTCTGGTCATTTGAGGAAAAAAAGGAAAGAGAGTTTTAAAAGCCAGACACAGGGGCATGGAATAATAGACATTTCCTTTAATTAAAAAAATAAAATAAAATAAGCAAAAGCAAGTTTTGAGTAATAACATATGGAGCTCCTTATAATTAGATTAAAAACACATAGATACATACATAGATTAATGTCTTTGATGTGTCTGGACTTCAGATCAATTATGCACATGCTAATGTTCAATTTCCATAAGAATAAAGCAAATGACAATTATATGTTGGCTTAATTTTGTTTGACAAAGACACTCTTCAGACTCCTTAGCAAGAAACTTGGTTCTATTCCATATGAGTTCACTCCTAGAATCTGCAAAACTCCATGAAGAAGAAATTAGCTAATTTGTATAATAAATAGACCCAATCTCCTCTCATCAGACTTGCAGGTTTTAGCTATCCTAGAATAAAAAAAGGATGAAGAGTCATTGGGGTTTGTTAATCTCCCCTCTGAATGAAGGCCTCTAGGAAATGACTTAGGTGGTAGTTTTCACACAAAAAGACGCTTGGGTCTCTTGAGTGAAGACTTTCAGGACCTATGACTGTCACTGTTGCTCATTGCTGCTCCTTCCCCTGACCACCATCTTGTCTCTTGGAAGAGAAGAAATGCAAGATAATTACAAGAGAAAATAGTCATCTCATATAACTCTACCGTTTTAAAATAATTTCAGTCACCCTGTTGGAAAAGGCTAATTGAAACTTGAGTAAGGGTAGAGTCCCAGAAAAAAATTTTCAAAAATAATAAATCTTGATGGAATAAGAAAAATCTGCTTTCTCATTCTTTTATCTGCCTTTACCTGTATGGCTTTGAGTAGCTCACTTAATTTCTCTAGGTTGAGTCTCTTTTATACAATGAAGGCCTGTGACTAAATTATGTTTTAGGTTATTTCTAGCTCTAAAATTGTATGCTTCCGTGCATAAGATGGATTGTTTGCCAGGGAGGTTTACCAGCCACAATGGGGGAACACTCACGAAAAATGACAGCAGGACTGTGGCCTCCATCTCCAGCACAGATAAAAATGGAAGCACAGTTCATCTCCATTTCTCAGCCCCTGATGAAAGTGGTGGTGGCTACCCGATCCGGAAACGACGGAATTGACAAGGGGAAAACTCGCCGAGGGAAATCATATCTTCTACAGACCCTCCCTTCTCGTCACCTCTCTCAACAGATGAACTGGCATTGAGTGGAGGGGACAAATGAGCTTCAGGGACAGGGATGTGTGTATTGTGCTGCGTTGCAATAGCCACGTAGAATAGTAATCGACTAAAACTTCTCTCCTGTTAAAAACAAAAACAAAAACAAAACAAAAAAGTCTGATTCTGAAAAATATCTTTGGAAATAATGAAAATTAGAGCCAACAATATAAAATGATTGGTGAGAAGAGAACCAGAGAAGATCTCAAGAATGCACACATATCTCAGAAACCTACCCCACAATTGCCCTGTGAGCTCCTGTCCCAACGCTAAATAATCTTTGCTAATTCAAAGCCAGATCTTTAATCTTCATATTACAGAATGCGAATGCACATGTTTATACTTAAAATGAAAGGCAGCTTGATATAAAAGAATCTTTACTTCCTTCAAAATGCTATGTTAAGTGCCACAAATCTCCTGAAGATGGTATTAATTTCCTCTAATAATAATTTCTGGGTCATTAAGTTCATTGCATTTTACTTTATGTGCTCCTTATCAAGTACACAGAAGCCTGCGCAATTTCTCCCAGGAGTCCGGCTGCCATATCAGAAAGGCTCACACTTTCAAAGGATTAATAACACCTCTCTGGTGCTTTTAAAAATCCCTCGCTAATCTCCAGACTCACTTAGGCTGCCCTGCCTGGCCTTGCTTCTGTGTGACGGAGGCATTGGTGCGCCGGAGCGAGGGCAGCACTCCAGCTCACAGCAAATGGGGAGCAATCCGCCAGGGCAGAATGGATAAGCCAACTCGTATTTCTTTTATGTCTTCCTCCCCTGGAAAGGGAGGGAAAATAAAGGTCACCCCAATATGAATAAAGCAGCCTTTTGATGAAAGGCATTTGAAGGGATTTCTCTACTTGTAATAGGAATCCTAATTCAGTTGAATGATGTGACTTAATCTAACCAAGTAACTCAGGCTAGTTAGCCTGCAAACTGGCTTGACTGGTAAAAGCAGAATTATTCACTACTTTTAACTGTGTTTTTACTGGTGCAAAACTTACCTTAAGTTGGTATAGACAAATTTTCATTTGCAAACCGTAAGTACTGATCCATGATGACGGTAGTAGCATTTATCGATATCAACCAAAAATCTCTCCAATACGTAGGTCCTCCCTCTCACATACCAGATATTTATTGTCTCATCTAATAACTTAGGGTTTTAAAGAGACATTGCAAATCAATAATATTTTCTATTATTTTGAGGAAATTATGATTCTTTTGGCTGGTGTGTCTAAATTAACCTAATTAGAATTTGTTAGTTTATTAACGATCCAGAGTGTAAAGCAGTGAACAGGAGAAGTGGACAGAGCAAAGCAGACACGGATGTAACATCCAGTTGCAGAGGGCACTCTGGAAACAGCACCAGGGTCGAAAAGTTGTACCCTGGTGATGAATGTCTCAGTTCTGCTCTAGGACTATATCTTCTTGTTAGGGCTATATCTTTTTGTTCAATACCTTTATCATATATAATAGCTATGCAGACATAAATATAACCGCATATAGTAGACTGATTAGTTCCCAGACATTCAGCACAGGCAATCCATGTGTGAAGCATGTTTTTTTCAGAAACCATAGAAAAGTAAACAAACCGTCAAGCTCCAATGCTCTTTTAGTCATTGGCACAATCTGTAAAGTGGGTTAATAGTCCTCTGAGATCTTACAGGATTAAGGATAATATTTTCAAGATTTAAAACAAAATCCTTCATTTCACTTTCTAATTCCAAAGCAGTACACATGTTACATGACGCAAATGAATTTAATATACTCGCATGTGCAAAGAAAGTGAGGTTTCTGTGTTTTTTCTAGAATTGATTTCATCTTCCTTGCATGCTCTCACTCCACTGAGGGCAAGGAAACAAATTTGCCAGTTAATCATACCTTTCATGCTTCTCGTTCCATCTCCTCTTATTTTACAACCTCTCAGGTACAGGTTCAATATCTTAAAGAATTACCCCTCCACAGCTCCCAACAATGGCAGCTATTGCTGTGGTCACCACGGGGAGTCTCATGCATGTTCTTCTCTGGGTCCTCACTGGCCTTTCTTTTTCTTCTTCTTCTTCTTCTTCTTCTTCTTCTTCTTCTTCTTCTTCTTCTTCTTCTTCTTCTTCTTCTTCTTCTTCTTCTTCTTTTTTTTTTTTAGTGGAGTCTCGCTCTGTCACCAGGCTGGAGTGCAGTGGCACGATCTCAGCTAACTGCCTCAAGCAATTCTCCTGCCTCAGCCTCCTGAGTAGCTGGAACTATAGGCATGCGCCACCATGCCCAGCTAATTTTTCTATTTTTAGTAGAGATGGGGTTTCACCATGTTGGCCTGGATAGTCTCGACCTCTTGACCTCGTGTTCGGCCCGCCTCGGCCTCCCAAAGTGCTGGGATTATAGGCATGAGCCACCATGCCTGGCCCTCTCTGGCCTTTAAGGCAAAAATGTCCCTGGTGCTGTGGTCGTGGCTCTGCCTGCCTGCAGTGCTGGGGATGCCTACAGTTTGTGAGTTCTGGCCTGTTCCTTCTGGACTGGATCTAAATCAGTTGGGCACCCCCTGGCTCAGCCCCCATGAAGGCTTGCATGCCCTGTTGCATACACCCAAGTCTGCCTGAGTATCTCATGCCATCCCTAGCCCACAGGCCTCCTGCTCTGTGACTATAGCAATGCCCTGAGCAAGCTCTCCAACCAGCATCATCAGCTACTTTACACAACTGTCCCCAGAGACCATGAGCTCCTGGATCCCAGCCAACTGCAAGAGGGCTGGAGGAGCTAAGTTCAGGCCCTCGCCTTCTGCCTCACTTTACCAAATGGCCGGTTTTATTGTGATAGGCACCAGCGTGTCCCAAATCCAGTACAGGTTAGAGCGCTGGTAAGCGTCTGCCTCTGGGATCCTCAGGGATCCGTGCTGCCCCCTCCCCACACACTGCCGCCTTGTGGCTCCAGGGCCTTCATTTCTCAATCAGGAATGTGAGGAAGCCCCAGAGCAGGCTCTCAGCGTCTCCACAATGAGTTAGATCAGGTTGTAAGAAAGAGAGGATATCTTTCCTGTACTTTCTGTTCTAGTTCCCATAAACAGACTCAGCAGTTGATCTCTCTGGAAAAGAAAAAAAGAAAAAAAACCCTCGTTTTATATCCCAGGCTTAGCAACCATGGCCCTGTGGGGTCTACCTCCCCATAATCTCGGCGGCACGGGTTCTTCTAACTTTCTGCTCTTTTCGCTTCCGGAAAATAGGCTTAGCTTATCCCAGCCACATATAGTCTCAGTTCTGGCCTACCAAATAGTGTAGACAATGCATGTCAGAGGAGCTTATAAATGATAAACAGCTGTGGCTACAGCAAGAAGGTGACCGGGAGGGAGGGATAGGATACAGATAGGTCAAGCAAGAGACAGTGAATCCAAATTCCTACCAGATGCTTATTTTTTCCTCAAAGTTAAGCTGTTTCTCATCTTTACATATAATTGTTGATTTATTTATTCTTTTCAAGAACGTTTTAAAGTGGCAAATGTGAACTGAAACTCAGGCTCGATTTTGTTTCATTGACAGATGAGATACTTTTTTTATTTCCTGGGCTTTGGAGTATAAATGACTCTTTTCAACGGAATCATTTGATGATAAAATATCTGACGGAATAAAAAACTATAATGTGTTGGAGTGCCAGCACCTTTTTCGATAAGTTGAGTATTTTCCTGGAGATAAGTACTTCCCTAATGATGATGTCTCTTCTCTCTCAAAAATATTTAATTTTATAGAATTAGAGAAAGATAATTATCTGAACATCATCAATGAATCAGTTCACATTTACACAGTGCAGTCTCTGGGTCATCAAATGCTAAGTTGTGGAAATACAGCAAAGAAGAAAACAGACACATGATCTTTGTCCTCAAGAAGCTTGTCCTCATGGTTCATCAGTCCTTTACTAGAAAGAGTACTAGCTGTGAATTCAAGATAATGGAATCTGACCTGCTACCAACTCATTAGTATCTGTACGATGTTTGTTGATCCTCTGGCTTCACCAAGAGTCAATTTCCTCATCTATAACATGGGGATAATAGCACCTGCCCCATCTATCCTAACATATTATCATGAAGCTCAGATAAAACCACAAACAAGAAATTGCTTAGTGAACTCTAGAGTTCTCTGAGAAGACAAGGGAGTAGTAATAGCAACAAGAGGGATCGACAGAACCTGAGTTTGTTAATCACAATCCCGACAAAATTATTCTTTGAGCCAGCTCTGAAAAGATATTTCTTGCTTGGACAATACATTGTTTTTTACTTTAGTAGATGTGAGCTTCTTGATTAGCCCTTTATACACATTGGGAAAAATTTCTTTGCTCGCAGCCAAAGGGTATCACCTCTAAAAAGATATGAAACCAAAACTGCAAATCAAATAATAATTAAATATTAAACTGCTGCATAGCATTCAAAAGTTACTAAGCACTTTCACTTATTTACCTCACTTAGTCTTATTTAATTCTGATCTTAATGTGTTTGGATTGGCCATTGTGTTACTGTATAGTGTCTTTGAAATGAATGTTTGACAATGCAAAAAACTTACCCTATTATCTTCTGAAATTGTCTTGAAAGTAAAAACTCCAATGAGCTTTCAGGAATTTGCACATCCAGGACTGCCATTTGAAAAGCTGCCTGTCTGAGGCACTGTTCTTTCCTGGTGCATTTCCCCAGAACACGCGATGCTTCCATGGGGCTGTATATCATCGCTGATGAAGACGGAAGGGTCCTGCCTCTAATGTAAAAGGCATCAGCATGCCTCAGGGCCTTCTGGCAGGACACCAGGAGGCTCTCAGTCTCTTGATCTCCTGCCAGGTGATGAGGGCTGAGGTCTCATCTATGGACACGTTAGTACAGGGAAATGGACCAGCAGAAGAGACTCTCACCATTATTTCTTCCAAGTGAAAGTGGGAGAAACTGACTATCAGGCTGTACAGTACTGACTCAATAAAGATGTTTGCTATAAAGAAGTGTGGAAAAAAACAAACATAATTCCGTATTACACTCTTCTTAGATTTTGACTTTAAGATAATCCAAATGCATAATCATTTCTGCTCTGACGTTTTATCTCTAGTTTATTTTGCTTCTATATCTTTTTAAACTATGCCTTAAAAATGTTTTTGGTGAAAACTGAAGATGTGTGTGTGTGTGTGTGTGTGTGTGTGTGTGTATTTCAAAATTGCTTTTATTCTATATTAAATCTATAATTTTTCACTCAAAAGGCAATGTTTTATTATCCAAGTAACTGATAACTCTAAAATTTTGTCTTAATTTCTGCATGATAAACCAAGGCCCTTAAGGGTAGAAAGTGGTCCATAGTCAGCATTCAGTATGGTAGCTCCACATATTGAGATATTCAAAAATTGCTTGTTGAACAGGATATCATATCGCAATAATGACTAAGTGTTTTCAAAAACAGTAGCTTAATTTTGGATTGCATTTATAAAAATCATTGATGAGGAAGATTACTTTGAGGAGTGGGAAACTTTTGAAACTGCTTTAGTAATATCTGAAAAACCTGGAGTTCTAAGGAGTAATGCTAGAATTTCGAATAAGTCTAAATTAAGAATCCACTTGTTGGGTCTCAGGTTCATCTATCAAACAGAAAAAGGAGGACTCCAAGTCAGAGGTCAAGGTTGCAGGGAGCCAAGATGGTGCCACTGAACTCCAGCCTGGGCGATAGAGCAAGACTCTGTCTAAAAAAAAATATATATATATATAAACTTTATATAAACTCCAAGCTGATCAGAAACCAAGCATTCAACTGAGTACATTAGGTTGTCAGTGTAGAAAGGGACTCCCGCAAACCCAGCAGCTTTACCCTAGAGGAGAAACTCAAGGCTCAGCAAAGTTAGACAATTAGACAATTGCCCAAGATGACAGAACTACTTGGGAGGAAGTCGGGGGGGAAAAAGGGGTTAATCATTCATGTGTCCTGAGGGACCTTATCATAGGCTCCGGGACTGATCATTGCTGCATTGGAAATCTGAAAAATTTAATGTCCTCCTAAGTATCCTTAGGTCATTAAGTTAATTTGAAGTTTGATAGTATTTTCATATTTTCCAATAATTGTTTCTTCATAGCAACAATTCTTCATAATGCAACATGTTGCCCACATTCCGGCTATTGACCTCACCCACATTACCTAAGCTCTCTTCTCTTTAGATACACCATGTGTGAAATGAACAAAACAATCCCTCCTTTGCTACAGCAGTCTCTTCGCTGCTCAGCAATATTCCACTTGTCCCATCTGGACACATGATAGGGTCGATTGAACTTCCCACTCCCCTGGAATTAGGCAGTGACTGTTTTACTAATGCATGGCATCCAATGTGAGCACATTGATATGTTTCACTTCAAGGCAGCAACGACTAACAGTCTGCACAATTTGCTAATTCTCTTTCCACTGCCACAATGATGGTCAACGTTCCAGGTGAAGGGGCCTCTGTCAGCCACATCCCTAGGAGGAAATGACATGGAGCAGAGCAGTGCTGAGTTGAATGGACATGTAAAATGAGCAAAAAAAAAAACAGAGAAAACAATCACTGCTGTTTTAAGTCACGAAGTACTGGAGGTTGATTTATAATCACAGCATAACCTAGTCTGTCTGAAGTGATGCACTTTTGGTATTCTGACATTTAAAATAACATGTGCCAAAGGAAGGAACAACAGATGCTGGGGCCTCCCTGAGGGTTGAGGGTGGGAGGAATGAGAGGAACAGAAAATAATAACTATGGGCTATAGGCTTAGTACCTGGGTGATGAAATAATCTGTACCACACACCCCCATGACATCAGTTTACCTATGTAACAAACCGGCACGTATGCCACTGTACCTAAAATAACCTTATTTTCTAAAAACTAAAAATAATGTGTGCAATGTGGCCTAGCCACTGCTTTGGCTCCCATAGGCCCTCAACCCAATAGTATCAACTAGTTTGATGGCCAGTGAAAAAAACCTTTCATTTTTAAATAAGAAGTTATGAATTTTTTGAAACAAAGAGGATGTTTAAAATTTGAAAAATATGAAAACAAATGGAGACAACTCTCATAAGTAATAAGCCTGGCTAAGCAGAATCCTGTGTCTTACATTCAAATTGTTCCTAGAAGTGGCAAAACAAATTTTTTCACGTCTGAATTCCATCAGATGTGGTGGGTGAGTTAGGTAATCACACCAAATAGATCCTACAACAAGTAATAGCACTCATTGATCATAGCTGAATTGCACACAAGAAGGAAATGCAGTTTCTGTACCAATAACACATCCTCCCCACTACACATATGCACATCCTACATAAATACTAATAATTTATAAGTGTCTAGGTCTTTGTCCTGCCCAAGCATTTTAAAACCTGTTATTTCACTTGGTCAAAAATAATAGTGAAGTATAAAATACTATAGTAAAATGCTTTTAACCTATTCTGGAGCAACTGCCCAGCCTAAGAAGCTCCTGAAAACTAAGGATCCCCTCTCCAAAATATCACTTAAAACCCCAAATATACATTGTGTACATAGACGCTGGAAACTTGCTGATTCACTGTAGCCCTTAATAGATCCTCGGTCAAGAATAGTGGCATTAACATTTTAGGATATTTTCACTTTTGCTAAGGATCTACAGCATAATGGGAGATTTCAGAGGTCACTGACCAATATTTATTAAACAAGTCATTGATCCAAAGCATGTGAATAGGCAAAGAAAATTTTCATGGAACTGTCAAACACATATTCCTTCTTATGTATTGTGTGTGGGAGAAGCTCTGACAACCCTGCTCTTTTATCCATAGCTCCTGAAAGGAATGAGAAGTTCTTTCCATTCCCCAGTATCTGAAAATTCCATGCAAACAATAACTTTAGAATCGTCACAGGCAAAAGAATCGTAACGATTAAGGAAGGAGGCAGAGACAAAAAGTAGTGCGAAGTGGTGCTGAGGGGAGTGGAGACAGTGTCTGAAAATTGGAGTCTCCACAGAACTGCTGCATCATTCAGTGTCAGAAGATGCCTAGAATTGTTGTCATATTTTGAGATTTTTTCTTCTTTTCTCAGCCTAAAACTAAGTATTAACCGGCTTTGAACTGGCACTGCAAGGACCAGTGCTCCAGTGATTAAGGACCAGAATGAATTACCCATCTTTAGTCTTTGATCTAAAACAACTGACCTGGCAAAGATACTGCCTAATTGTCTGGGACCACCAATGGGGAGGGAAAGAGGAACTGCAAGTCCGTTCAGCAAATGAGATTGTCTTCATTGTCCATTTTGTAAGCTTGTAGACGTAGACTACAAGAATGAAGATACCTTCCTCATTATTGAATTTTATACCCTGGATTTCTCAGGAATCTATATTGACCTGAATTCACTCTCAAACCAGAAACAGATAGTAGAATTAACTCTAAGACAGAAGCTTAAATTTCCAGTAATACAGATAAGAGATGGAACATTTTGGTAGAAAGTGCCCAAGTGTATCTCTGTATGATATCTCCATGTTGTAAATGAGCTGTGGCTCTGAGTCAGACCGGTTCTGCGTGCTATCAGCCTCCATGGTACACATACAACACACCATCAGAAGATAAAGGTTCATTGATCTTTTGCAGTACACTAGTTTGAAACCGCGAGCGTTTTGATGAAGATAGTAAAAATCCACATGGAGAAGACTTAGCCCAACACTCACATGTTTGTGATACTTTCAGTAGAGAAGAACATTGATCTTTCTTCTATTTACCCATATGACTTTGCTTACAGCCATTGCTTGTCAGTGTGTGTGTGTTTACAGTATGTTACACCATTTTCACATTTACACACACATACGTACACGTACACAAATGAGGTATCAGGATCCAACTCTTGAGAAATAAAAAAATCCTGTATATATTGTAAATACATTATATACTGTATTTTCCTACTTTTAAAATTTATAGTGCATCTTGGAGAGCTTTCATAACATATAAACTACACTGTCTTTTTAGACAAAAGATAGCAAATACTGGTGAGAATGTGAAGGAAAAAGAACTCTCATACACTGTTGGTGGGAATGCAAACTAGTACAGCCGCAATGGACAACAGTATGGAGGCGCCTCAAAAAACTGTAAATAGCACCACGGTATGATCCAGCCATACCACTGCTGGGCAATTATCCAAAGGAAACGAAATCAGCATATCAAAGAGATCTCTGCACCCCCCATGTGTATCGCAGCACTATTCACAACAGCCAACATGTGGAACCAACCTAGATGTCTAACAACAGAGGAATGGATAAAGAAATGTGGATGTGTACACAGTGGAATGCTATTCACTCATAAAAAAGAATGGAATCTTGTCATTTGCAACAACATGGCTGGAACTGGAGGACACTAAGTTCCATAGGTCAGAAAGTTAAACACGGCACGTTCTCATTTGTAAGAGGAACCAAAGAAAGTTGATCTCATAGAAGTAAAAAGCAGAACAGAGGATACTAGAGGCTGGGAAGGGTGGAGGAAAAGAGGGATAGAGAGAGATTTGTTAAAGGAGACAAAATTACAGCCAGATAGGAGGAATAATTGGAGTCATAAGTGCTAGTGTCACCTAGCACTGTAGGATGAATATAGCTCATGATAATATTTTGTTTCAAACAGCTAGCTAGTTTGGAGCTAGCTAGGAGGATAGCTAATGTTCCCAACACAAAGAAACAATAAATATTTATGGTGATGGAGATGCTAATTACCCTGATCTGATCACTATACGTTATATGTATCAAAACACCACTAGGTACCTCATAAATGTGTACAATTATTGTATGTCAATTTTAGAAATAAAGTAAAAAAGAAGAAAATAAGCTGTCTTTAAAAATCAATCATATAAAGCATAAGCATTGTAATGTTTAAATCAAACAGTATAAAAGGGAAAACAATGAAAACTGTGTCCCTCTAATCCCAAATCTCTAGTCTCTCAGTCTCTTTGCCCAGAGGCGGACGTTATGAAAGTTGTTCACTAGAAAAAAATACAAATAAATATAATAGAAAAAGAAATGAAGAGAGAAGACTAAAGAAGGCTGCAGATTATTTGCTAACCCTCCATGCACAAGTGGAGTCTATTTCCTCATCTCTTGAATCTGGGCTGGCCCTGAAACTGCTTTAACCAACAGAATATGGCAGAAGCACAACAGTCCCTTTCTGGGCTGAGGACTTTAGGGGGACAAGCTGCTTCCTCTTCTTGGAAATCAGATGCCATGTAAGACAGACTGACGTGCTGTGGAAATAATACCCATCATGCTACACACCAAATAAGTGTTTAGGAATGGCTGGATTATCCACACCCTTGTCAATAAAGTGTTTTATGCACTCTAATTTGGTTAACATATTTTTAACTCTGACTAGCTTAAAAGGATCTTTTTGCTGCTTTGACAGTTTTGTATATGAGTGTGTGTGTTTTTCTCTCTGACTGTAAACTTGTTTTACCTTTCATATGGTTAATCTTTTTATTGAATTATAATGCTTTTACACAATAAAAAAATTAATTCATTTTATGCTATGAATATTTATATAATCAAACTTCTCTAACTTTCTTTTATGGTCGTAGTTAACATGACTTTTCCACTATAATATTAGCTCTTTTATACATTTTGCTTTAGCTATTTTATAATTTCATTTCTTGCATTCAGTATTTAAGAGAGCTCTAATTTGTGTTGCTGTACAAGTAATGTTGATATCTAGTTTTATCCTTTTCCAGGTTGCTATCTTCCCTTAATTATTGAAATGCAAATTTTATATACTAACTTCTCATGTCTATTTGGATTTTTTCTTCTTTTTTTTATTCAGTCACAAATTCACGGCTGTTATTTATTTTTAATTTGTTAATTTTCAAATATGAAATAACAAACGTATTTAACACCTGGAGATGTCACTAATACATTTGAGTTTAAAATTTCAAAAAAAGTTTCTAGCAGGGTTCATACAAATTCCAAATGGACATTAACTCATCATATTATAAAATTAGCTTCCAAACTATAGAGAACATTTTAAAAACAAGTTCACATTTCTTGAAGCACAAAAAAAGAAATGGCTGTTGTCACTTAATGCTTGTTAACACAGAAACACAATGGTATGTTTTGCCATTTTTTGTAGAAAATCATGTGAATTAGCAAAATTAATTATAAATCCTCCATATATGGGTCAAGCAAAATGAAAGTTTAATTTATTTGAATAGGCATAGGTCAATTTGCTCTGGAAAGATAAAATTAGCCAGTGAAATAAATCATTCCTTAAAATCACTGGGAAAGCCCTAATCACAGTTGCATTACAGTTCCAGTTTCTTCTGCATTATATCATCATTCATTTTAAGATGGATGTTCCTCTTTTCTTCCATGAATAGTGAGTTTAGTTAATAAAGATAGGAAAGTAGCTTATGTATCTTTGAATCTCCTCTGTGCCAATCACAGAGCACTGAATATAATGTATGTATATGTGTGCTACATAAATGCCAGATCAATTATATGAATGCATGAATTCAATATACATATATATATATCTAGATATATAGATATGGAGACAGGATCTCAATATTGAGACAAGGTCTCGTTCTGTTGTGTAGGCTGGAGTTCAGTGGCACAATCTCATCTCACTGCAACCTCTGCTGCCTGGGTTCAGGCTATTCTCATGCCTCAGCCTCTGAGTAGCTGGGATTACAGGTGTGCACCACCACACCTGGCTAATTTTTGCATTTTTAGTAGAGATGGGGTTTCACCATGTTGTCCAGGCTGGTCTAGAACTCCTGATCTCAGGTGATCTGCCCGCCTCAGCCTCCTGAAGTATTGGGACTACAGGCGTGAGCCATTGCACACTGCCCAATGCCATGTATTTTTATGTAAAACTTCATTAAGCTTCCAAAGTCAAAGACAAAGGATGTTCTAAAAAAGTAAACTTTTAATATGAATGTTCCAAAATATTTTGAAATGTAATAGTGATTTGGGAATTCATTAATCAGTCATGTAACTAATATATTAAACATGTCTTTGAATTAATTGATTCATTAAAGATGTGTTCACAAACTATTTACACCCATGCCCTCTACTAGACTGTGGAAAACACAAGGTAAGAGGTCAGTCACAGAGGCTGGAAGGGAAGACACTGAGTAAAGTCTTTACAACAAAACAGGAGCAGAGCCTCAAGCACAGAGGGACAGAGGAAGGAGCAAGGGTACACACAAAGGACGCCCAACAGAGCTGATTCTTGAAATAAAAAGAGATGCATACTCCAGACAGAGGGAACCATGGCTAAATAGTACTGTCGATAAGCTGAACAAAACAAATAAAAATCATTGTTGGCTGGGGAATCTGTCTACAGATTTAGGATTAATAACTATGTGTTTTATGTTCCACTGAGAAAACTTCACATACATATGTTTTTCTCCTTTTATTTTTATCCTGGCAAAGTGTAAGTTCAGAGACTTCCAGTTCAAGTTCAGTGCCACCCTGTATACAAAAGAGAAGCTCTGCCTTGCTATTCAGTCGTGTGAGACATGAAATTCCTACTGAAAAGAGCAGGAAAAGACTTCTTTAAAAGGCAGTACCACTTTATTTTACAAGGTAAAAAATAACCACGTAATAGCACTATGAACACATGACTGTTGACAATGTAAGTGCCATGTAACCATAGAGTAATTATCCAGTTCTCTCCTTCTTTAAAACAAAGACCAAGCTGGAAATCTAAGAGCTGCAAAGTGCATGATGATTATTCCGTTCATTACTTGGTAACTGGAAGTATAATTATCAAGTAATCTGCATGAACATAATTACGTATTTACATAGTCTTTGCCATGTAATTACAGAGGAGTTCAGTGATTACACAGTACACTCCTTGAAAAAGAAAGTGATATCAAAAAACAACAAAAAAAAATCTATGTGAAGTAGTCATCTCAAACAGAAAAAATTAAACATGAGGATGATTTATCTTAGAAAAGTCCTAAATCATAATGTTAAGTGCAAACAATAAAAATTAGATCAATTTCCAATCACGAAAACCAATCACAGTCCCTTTTATTTTTTTTTGAATTATGGAAGCCTGCTGGGACGGTGAAACCATTTCATTCTTTAAATGCTCAGGGAAAAAATAGAGAGTTGGCTTACTCATTTCAAAATGAAGGGGTTTTAAAAATATATTTATTAGTCTAATCATCTCTGGCTCAGTCTTCTTTCACCCACTATTAAAATCACATCTCTTTTATATTCTAAGATGTTTAATTAGTAGGTAAAGAAAAATGAGAGGGAATAAAGAGCAGTTATTGATCACTTAACAAAGTTCTGAGGCTTTCTTTTTATACCAAAAAGAATTTTAAGTCCTTAATCTTTTAAATCTTTAATATGAATGGTTTATGAAATGATGTTCTGAAATGTTTAAGTATTTTTGTTGACTACATCCTTATTACTAACATCTTTCTATTAACTGATCATTGACTCTTGCTCCCTGTTTGCAATGATTTGGGTCACAATGATTGGGTGACGTATTCTGCACAGTGGAGATTATTATTTTAGAAAGCCATTATCTAAAAGTATTTGCATAAAACAACAATTCATACAGAAATGAATTAAAAGTGACTCTTGCATATATACCATTGATGGTTAATAAACTGTAAACTGAAAAGTAGATACATAAAAGAAACAATTGAGAGGTGTCTATTTCACATTAGTCACTATCCTCTAAATACAGATATTCTTCCAGTACGTGCTAACTCCTGTTTGTGTCTAACAAGCTTGGCAAGTTGACTCTCAGTTCTCTAAATGCTATTTAACATGTTCACATAGTAATTTACTGCCATTTTTCATAGTTAAAGCAACATCTGAAGGTTGGTGACTAGCAATAAAAAAGTAATCAAATAAGAAACAATCAGAATGTAAGGCTTTTGAGAATCTTCATTGCAGATTAGCATATAAAATATAACGGTAGCCATTCTCAATAAAGACATTACAAATTAGTTTTAGTATTTCTTGTGAAAAAATATCACAATGTCTTTAAAGAATCCCTACTCCTAAATTTTAAAAAAGTAACACATATTCAACGTCTAATCCCCATCTTTCTTTAAAAAGTTTGGGCCAGGCATGGTGGCTCATGCCTGTAATCAGCACTTTGGGAGGCCTAGTGGGGCAGATTGGTTGAGCCCAGGATTTCAAGACTAGCCTGGGCAACATAACGAGACCTTGTCTCTACTAAAAATCCAAATCAGCAAATGAAATAAAAAAGTAAAATGTTTGATTCTTTTATAGGGATGTCATCCTCTTCCTTCCTCACAGGTCACAGTAAGAGTAACCAGAGCAAAGAAAACCTCCAAAAAAGTAGCAAGGTGTCTCCTGTTAAAGTGAACTAAATATGGCCTGAGAAACACTCCATACTTGTATATTTGAGTCCTCGTGGAGGAACAGTAACCTAGCTTAGTATGCAGACAAGATTGAAAACCTAACTTAGTAGTATGCACCTGTAACAATAGCTGAGTGTTGGCCAATCCCAGCGGCCATACTTCAGCCACTCATAGACTGCTGAGTGTTCAAACTGTGTTCAAATAAGGCAAATGCTGAGCTATAATCAATCCCACTGTTTCTGTACCTCACTTCCAATTTCTGTATGTCAAATCCCTTTTTGTGTCTATAAATTTGTTCTGACCATGAGGCACCTCTGGAGTCGCTCTGAATCTCCTGATTCTGGAGGCTGCCCTATTAGCGAATCGTTTCTTTTCTTTTCTTTCTCACTTAAACTCCATCAAATTTAACTTGTCTGAAGTTTTCCTTTAACACCCCTAACCCCTCTACTATCTACTCCCTGATTCAGAGACCCAGCTATTCTACCAGCAAAGGAAAACAAGAACACTGCCACCCTCAAACCCTGGCAAAAGCGGACTCCAGCCCTGGGCCTTGCATGTCACAAACACATACACCAAGATTACTTCTACAGGGACACACGTGGGCTGCTCCTTTCCAGAGATTTGCCCCATGAGTCACACCATTCCAGCTCCCTGGAGACTCTTTTCCACACCTCTCGCCTGTGTTTTTGAAGCAGATGTGAGTTTTGTTTGAATGTCATGGTGGCTTGTGGGGTATGCCTCTGCTCGCATCCAAGAAGGACAAAGTGTGGAGGTGCAGGGAGAAATTAGCCAGCAGAAGCACTTAGGAAAATGAAGAACAAGTTAGTAACACATGAATTTCTTCCTCTGCAATGGCATGTGAATGCAGTAGACTGTTGTCCATTGTATTGTATTGATGAAGTGCTGCGTTCTGATGGGGACAGGCATCCATTTTCTTGTTCATCATTGATTTGATCCACCTGAACATGGTAGCTGAGGAATTCTCATGTCGTGGAACAATTTAAGTTACACTGGAATATGTGTGTTGAAATTCAGTGTAGATTTTTGAAAAAAAGCAAATGTAAGTTTTTCAAAGATCAAAATTTTAGTGTTTAGTTTTATCTAAATGTATTTTAAATGTTCGTAATCATCACTTATAATTTATACTTCATATTTAGTTTAATGGGCAATTTTGAATTTTTAGAAAAAAACTTTAAAAATCAAAATAACTGAAACTTTCATTTCGTAATACTTTATATTTTAATCAAAATCTATTCAGATTTTGAACATTCTGAATACAGTCACTTTTTTATCTTTCAATCACTACTCTTAAAAGAACAAAAGTCTTGTGAAGGTCTGTATTACGAAAACAAAGTGATTTTGCTTAATTTAAGACACACAAAACTTATGAGTACATAATAAAAGTATGAAGTGTGTGTGTCATCATTTTACACTCTTCAAACATCACTGGTCTCTCAGTGGAACGGAAGTTCAGTCACATTTTGCCAGCATTCAGTTGTATAAAAACCACAACTTTGGACACACTTTTCAATTTTGACATTCTAAGGATATATTTTCAAGGAAAGAGAATAAAACATCTTTTATTTAGCATTTTAAGTCTGTCTCCTAACTTTTAAAAATTTAAGCATATGGCATCCAGACTTACATTTTTTTTGTCTCTCTCTGAGACCCCAAAATATTCAGAGCTCTGCAGATCTCTTTCTCTGCAACACAGGATGTTTCCGACCCCAGTACTGCCCCTTCAATGCCGTCACCACCACGGTTGTTGCCTTCCTATCCTAACCCACCAGTGCTGCCCATGTTTATTTATATTCCTCCTAAAAGTGTCTTGAAAAATAATGTGCCCTCTGACACATTCTAAGTAAACATCTAAAATTATTTTTATTATAATTATAATTGTTACAAAGTATGATTGCTGGTGTTTTGTATGGGCGTATTAAACATACTTTCATTGAAAACATACAGCTTTGTATGTATATCATCCAACTTGTTTCAAATATTCACAGTAATTTTTAATTGGAGACTCTAGTCTTCATAGTAATACCAATCACCTAAATTAGACCTACCTTCTATCTAATAAAAATCTGATTTTGTGGCCAGGTGCGGTGGCTCACACCTGTAATCCCAGCACTCTGGGAGGCGAAGGTGAGCAGTTTGCTTGAGCCCAGGAGTTCAATACCAGCCTGGGCAAAGTGATGAAATCCTGTCTCTACAAAAAATTACCAAAAAAATCAGCAGGGCATGGTGGTGCACAGCTGTGGTCCTAGCTGCTTGGGAACCTGAGTGGGAGGATCGCTTAAGCCTGGGAAGGTTGAGGCTGCAATGAGCCGTGATCATGCTACTGCACTCCAGCCTGGGTGACAGAGTGAGATTCTATCTCAAAAAAAAAAAAAAAAAAAAAAATCTGGCTTTACATTTCAATTTAAATAAATTAATACCTTCATAATAATGCTCTATGTTTTCAATTTTAATTTTGAGATGATGGATAGAAAGATAGATGATAGATAGATAGATAGATAGATAGATAGATAGATAGATAGATAAATAGATAGATAGATAGACTTGCCAAGAGGTTTTGACATGGATAAATTAATGTCCTGCCCTCTTAGCCATCTCTTTCCAAAGTTGTCTTTGCTTTGCTCTCAGGGAACTCCTCCTTAAGGGCTATGTACTCTCCAGTCATCCCCATGTTTGGCATTCCCAGGTTGATTTGGGTTTGGGGTTGTTTCTTTGTTGACGTTGTTAACATATTCAGACAGCACAGCACTAACATCTTGCTTTCCAGGTTTTGTGGAACAGGGGTGAGTGTGAAGGGAGAAGAGAGAAAGGCAAACGACAGGAGCAGTTTCTAGGTAGATCCATTTTTAGAAAAGATTATCAGGAAAGTTAAAGCTCAGGAAACTGCTTTCCATAAACTTCCCACGTTTCCTTTAAATCACCTAGGCTATCATAAGAACTATCTATGCCCTTTTGCCCCAGAGGTATACACCCTCGGCTTGATCTAGAATCATGCACCTTCCAGAAAAGCCTGGGCAGGAAATTAGACGTGAATTAGAAGTGGTTCATTGCATCATACAAACTGTACCAAGTAATATTCTATAGAAGTGAAGGGAGATAGGAAGAATGTTGGTATCAATGCATGCTAGGGGTACTTCAATGGTTAATAATATTTGGAAACAAGCTATGGGGAAAGAAAGTCTTGTATTCGTGGCATACAGGAGCATAAATAAAGACCTGTGTGTTAGAAAGCCACACCACGAAGATCTAAGGATGAAGGGGATACGTTACAAAAATAGCTTCCATTCTTCATCTCCTCCCCATAACCATGCCTTTCGCCAAGTAATTCTTCAGTTCTTCCTATTCTGACTCTACGCTTGCCCATGACAGTTGCTTTGGCCAAACGTGTGAGGAATAAGCTCAGGCCAACCTACTGGCCCCAGGAGGAGGAAGAGAGATGAGGGCAGCAGGCCCAGACCACTCAGTCAAGACCAGTTTACATCAACCAATATTCAGTCGGCTCCTAAACACGTGAAAAAGTGAAGCCGAAAATAGCAGGATCACTTGAATATCCCCCAGCAATAAATGTTTTTAGGTGTATGTCAGGCAGTAGTAAATACACATCAATATACACCATTGATATATCGCAGTTATTTGTTACACAGCATTATTGTGGCAATAGATAACTGATACAATGAATAAACAGTAAAAAAACAAATAGAAGGCCTATGGAAAATACTAGAAAATAAAGCAAAAGGATTATCATGCTTAAAACTCCCATAGACAGCATTCTGGCAACGATGACCTACATGGTGAAATAGAAGAAAAATTTCAGGAAACTCTTTAGCATTCTGGGTAGCATGCTTGAAGCCCGGGCCTGAAAAACACAGGGCAGAATATGTTATGGAGAGAACAAGGTGAAGCTAAAACAATGAGATGAAGAGAAAAGAAAGGTAACTGAGAAAATAGAACATTGTAAGCCAACTAAGAGTGGCATCTGATCAAAAATCCATATAAAAGACAGTGAAGAGCAGAAATCACAGTGAGGAAAATTCAATCTGTGGCATGGAAGACAAGCTTGAAAAGCTGCCCCAGAATGAAGAGGAAAATGTCAAAGAGGTGGAAGTCATCAGAGAAAGAAAAATAGCCAAACAAAAGACATATAACAGGGATAATTAGTGTTTCAGAATTTTTTTTTTAAATAGAGTCTCACTCTGTCGCCCAGGCTGGAGTGCAGTGGCGTGATCTCAGCTCACTGCAACCTCCGCCTCCTGGGTTCAAGTGTTCAAGTGATTCTCCTGTCTCCACTTCCCAAGTAGCTGGGGCTACAGCACCCACCACCACACCCAGCTAATTTTTGCATTTTTAGGAGAGATGGGATTTCACCATGTTGGCCAGGCTACTCTCTAATTTCTGACCTCAGTTGATCCGCCCACCTTGGCCTCCCAAAATGCTGGGATTACAGGTGTGAGCCACCAGCCCCGGGCCAGAATTTTTTCTTAACGAAAAAGACAGGAAAATAAAAGCTATACAGGAAGAAAAATTCTTTGAGCTAAAAAAGGATTTGCAACCACAGGTTTAAAAATTCACTACATTTTAAGTAAAACAAATAAAAATTTTATTATACCTAAGTACATTCTGGCCAAAAAAAAAAAAAAAAGTGATGACAAAGAGGTAAAACAAGAATTTCTACAAGCACGTAGGCAGAGTTAGGGGTTGAAAGAATGCAACTGCAAACAAATAACTATTAAAGTCCTTTTGGACTTCCCGACAAACGCCTAAGACAATACCCAGAGTTCTCTGGGAAAGTTGTGATCCACCAACTTTTCACATGGCCAAGTTGTCTTTCGCTTATGAAATCAACAGAGAACTTTGAAAAGGCATCACGATGTGCCCTTTTATAATAATAAAATTGTCTGTGAAATGCGTAACACCAAAAACTCCCCAAAGAAGTAATTGAGGCTTAAAAGGGTCTAAGTGTCTACCCAGGATGGTGGTGAAAAGCACTGAGTTGAACTCTAGCAGCCTCGTTTCAATTCCTGACACGTACAATAGTTGTGACTTTTAACAATTACAAACCTAGTTTCCCCTCTGTAAAATGAGAATAGTAGTCTCTACATCTAATTGTTGTAAAGCTCTTACGTATGGGAAACGTTCACTATAGAGCCTATTGTATAGAACATAGTAAATGTTTAACGACAGTATTACTGGTGCCATATACGTGTAATATTTAAGGCTAAAATGAAGTAGAATGCCTTGCAAAGGAGCTACTGAAATTGAAGCCAATCTTATCCATGGTCTATGTATTAGGTTGGTGCAAAAGTAATTATTTTAATGACAAAACCTGGAATTACTTTTGCACCAACCTAATATATATAGTCACCTTGAATAATATCTTTTTACTTCTGAAAACAGCACTTGAATGGTCCTCTCTCATATGAATATTATGTGCATGCATTTGTATAACATGTATATTTTGTGACTTATGTAAGTATAGTTACAGGGTAAGGAATATGGTGTAACAGACCTCTTACTAACTAATCAAGGTATACATCAATTGGTGGCAAAACTAACCACTGAGGAAGAGGGGCATCCCACCGTGGAATGAACACAGGGCCAGCTCAACACTACTCTGATAAGTGAAGTTTGCGTGAGCTGTTTAGGTAGGTAACGGCGGCCCCGATCATGATTCATTGGCAGAGAAAGGCAGCAAAAGTGCGGAAATAAATTTCCCAAGTTTATTGGCATTGGTGGCTCAGATTCCACAGTAGAGCTACGTGGTGAGTGGTTATCTTTGGGGCCACCTTGAGAGGTAGCACCTGGCCAGTGCCTGAACCAGCCATGGCTTCCCTGTAGTAACAAACGGGAGTCCTTTGGGGATGGGTCAGTGCCCCCAAAGAACACTGCATAAGAGATAAGCCATCCCTCACATCTGGAAACAAGAGTCACTGGTTCCTTTGGAAACCTCAGCGGGCGGAAGACATTTGGAGCTCAAGAGAATAACCAGGAAAAAGAGCCATGCAATCATATGTGTCTACAGTTGATGAATCAAGTCAGACTGGTTAAATGTGTTTGCCAAATTAATGAATAAATGATCAATGTCAGGAGAGTCCATGTCTCCCCATCATCCCCGGCTTTCCCAGAGGAGGACCATGGCTGGTTTTCTTAATCTGATAAAATCATGCTTTAAAATGATGTAGTTCCCGTAGTTTAATTAAACCTGACTTCTTGCCAAGACTTTCTTAACATTTTCCAGGATATCACTCCTTTCGGACTTTAAGAAATGTTATGAGCATAACATTCATTTCAAAAACAGTAATAATGCACTTTTCTAACATATTAGGTTGGTGCAAAAGTAATTGTGGCTTTTTCAATATATTCAAAACACAATATATTAATACAGCAACACTACTAATTCACATACACGTTACTGACATTCAGAGTTCATGGGGAAAGTGGAAAGTTATTCTTGCCTGCAATGAATCACCCATATATTGAGTCCTTTCTGATCTTCTGTCACAATTCAATTACACACATTCCCATCCTGGAAAACCTTACTCCAGGGTCTTCGTAACCCTTTAAACACCTAGTCAGATGAACTCCCAAATCCATTATGAATAACATTAGATTTATAGAAATTTGAGATGTATCTTTCCTCAGATTCAGCAAGAGAATTTCTGAGAAAATCAATGACTGGAATTCCTCTGTTCCTCTTTCAATGGAAAATGTAAATATGAGGGCAAACCTAAGTGAAATTGTTAAACAGGCAAAGTGTCTCCAAGACTTCTTTCTTTCCAGGCATTCAGTGTTGTCACATTGTCAAGTCTTGCCCTGTCATAAACAGAAGGAGCTGAAAAACTTATCCACAACCAAGGTGTTATGAATTGGCATTTATGTGATCTCAAACCTAAAATATGTACCCAAGATCATCCAGCCCAACCTTCTACTTAATTAGCAGCCTTCTCTTCACTACCTTGAGAAGCAATCATTTCTGTCACCCCCAGTCATCAACTTCCTCCTCATTCCATTGCTGGACAAGCTCCCTAGAAAGCTTTGGCTCTTTGGGGGTCAAGGTTGCCTCCTTCATCTTTCACCTATGACCCTTTGGCTCCACAGACACTGTCCATCCTTATGCGTGAAAGCTCTCCAAGTAGTTCAACAAAATGATTTCGTTCTAATGTGACTCTTTCACTGATTTAATTAACTTCTTCAATTTCAACTTTTCCTCTTATGTCATGGTTTTTAAATGGCCACCATCTTGTTCACTCATGTTTCTATGCAGTCCCATTTGTAAATGTCCTTCTCCAAGTATGTCTCCCAGAAAAAGCTTTATTCTGATAGCAATTTCTGGGGGAGATGTCACAGTATATTAGAAAAAGCACAGACTTTGAAACTATCTAGATTCCTGAGTCTGAATCCCAGCCCTTGAACTGCAAGCTAAGTGACCTTGAGTGAGTTATATAACTTCCCTGTTTTTCTCACCTGTAAAGGAGGAATTGTACCACCTGATAAAATGATAGTGAAGACTAGAGAAAATCAGTGTAGCATAAAACAAAGCATAGCCCTTAGCACAAAGTGGTAAACCCTCAATTAATGATATCTATCATTATTATATATCTCTATCGCAGGCTAGAAAACGATGACATCAAAAGATGACTAAGTTGCCTTGTATATCTAGGTGAGTGTGTGCTTATTCTAGGAGCAAGAAACCTAGGTTTGATAGTCCCCAAGAGTGACTTCTCTGTTTTCAGTATTCTTTCCCCTGGCTCTAATCCAGGGGTACAGATTAATCCACTGCTCCTTGGTAAAGTGACACTTTCTGTATTTCAAATATTTCAGCTTTGGGAATAGAATAGTAAAGATTTTCAAAATCCCAAAGTAGTGCCTGAGTTTTCTGATTTTATTTGAAATGAATGGTCTCCCAAGTCATAAATTCTGCATATCATCAACTAGTTCTACTCGCGAGTGCTATGGGAGAGATTTGTGTTATTGCTGACACTAAATCTACACCAAACACCTCTTACTCTTGCTATAGAAATTACCATGAATATGGCACAACTTAGAAGTTCCACTTCTAAGTGTTCCATGGCAGGGCTAATGTCCAGAGAATGAATGGTGAGGGAGACAATGGCTCAACCCCACTAGATCTGCTCACTGGAAACTGAGATGACACCAGGCTACCCTGTAGGTCTCTACAGGGGGCCTCTGGGAGAGTGTGATCTAAAATGACATTAAAATTAAGGCAAATACTTTGGAATGCAGATGGAACTCATTTCAAATTTTGTGGGCAAAATTCTGACCTAAAGCTTCTTCTTACCTTGCCTGATTTGCCCCTCTTGAAATCTGCTGGTTTAGAGCTCAGAGAGAAGACAGAGGTAGAGGAGGAATCCTAAGATTGCAAAATTGAGAAAAGTCGTTCCAGCAGCCAAAAGAGAGAATGGTAGGTTGGAAGGGATTGAAGTAGCTGAGTTCATCAGTGCAGGCAAACAGAATCAGCAGACCTGACTCCACTTCCATTCCCAGAGAAGCCAGGGGGAACTCCCACCACCAGGCTTCAAGGCTCCTTATGGGTTCATAAGTGAGTGGTTCATCTACATCGTTTTATCACTTCTCTTTCTGTGTTGTTACCAACTGTAAAAATATTTAGCACACATTAAAATGCTTTGTGAACTTACTTGGAAAAATAAATGACACTAAACGTTGCAGAATGCAGTGGACGTCAGAAAGGAACTCGTCAGAAGAGTGGCAGGTAACAGTATTGTGGCCAAGAAACCAGTTCCCAAGATGTGACACTAACTAATTAGCAGTTTATGTTTAGTTGGCGCATTTGTTTCAAAAGCTCTTTTACATTCCTTATTTCACTTAAGGCTCACAAAGTACAGTAGGGACACAGCCTACAAGACACTATCATGAATGAAATAATGGGCCTGTCACAGCCGGGCACAAAGCAGGCAGGGGTTCAAAATCTGCTAAACAGGGTACCAGGGAAGAATTTTTCAAGGAAGCCAACCAGAAGCAGAGGTGAATGTTCCAAGAAGCCCTGGGTCATGACCAAGAACATCATGGTTATGATCTAGGCCCTAGACTAGGACCCTTGCACTGAATGCTCAGACCCTCCCTTCTACTGGCCTTTCTGCCCCAAGACTTGTGCATACAATGAAAATCACAACAGAGTCTAACTCACAGATTTGTGGGGAGGATTAAATGAATTAACAAGTGTACATCTACTCTTCAATCCTCTTGTAAGTAATCACCTTTTGTGGCTATGTAAACTCTCCTTCTTGCTTCTAGATTATTCCCATCCCCTTCTGAGTGGCCAACTATCAGCACGTAATGCTCTACAAATGCCAGCAAAACCATCAAGTCCATACTCTACTGGCCATTCCCCCAGTGCCCATGACTAAGGACACTTGCCCCTCTGCCCTGCAAGAAGTTCTCCGCCCGAGCTCTAGAACCAAGCCCCAAGAGCGTGTAAAGACCTGGGTTCTGGAGTCAGGTAGACCGGGCTTTGATTTTCAGATTCTGCTTCTAACTGGCTGTACAAACTTGAACAAGATACTGGTCCTCCATTTTCCTATCTGAAGTGTGGGGATAATAATGCTGGTGTTGCAGAAATTTTGCAGGTAACATCAATAACATACAAGCATCTAACAAGATGCCTGACAAGCTAAAAATTGCTGCTATTGTCATTGGTGTTGCTATTTTCCTTATGATTACTATGCCTAAGTCCACTTTCACTGCTGGTATTGCTTTAATCTTGCATCCACGTTCTAGTAACTGGGCTTCTCTGTGCCATACTTGCTGCCATTTTCTGCCTCTCCTCTTGCTTCTTCCAGAATGAGAGCACATATTTTGTGTAACATGTATCATGACTTAAGAGAAGAGCAACTTGTTAAAACAGCATTTGATAAAGCAGGGATTTGGGCAGCGAGTTGCTAACTTGCTTTTGTACATTTTGGGCTCCAGAATTATAACTTTAAAAGTTAAGTAGGATACCCCTAGTTCAGGTACTAAATATAACAATTGCAAAGGATGTTACACAAGCTTTAAAGAAGACAAAAAAAGTTATGATTAAAAATGGCTAAGTCTAAAATTCAGGGAGATATAGATACGGATATAGATATAGAGTTATTTCTTTTTGTGAATAATGATGCATAAAAGGCACCTATCAGATTTTCATGTCAGCGTTGGACTGCTCTTCTAAGCAGCTGGTGATAAACCTGAATTGTGTGTAAGCGCTGAGTTTCTGCACGGTTCATTTTGGTGCTCCTTGAGCGACTCACACTGCCTTGGTCACTGCTATTTGTGCTGGTATACGTCTTCTTCCTTCAGGGTGGTGTCCTCAGCCACTGCTTGGGTACTTGCAGAAAATACAATCCGCACAAGCTGCGTCTCTGCAGTTCATTTCTGTGGAAGTTTTTGCTCCCCTGAAATAAAACATATCAGCTGCTGGCTGTGGCAATGCAACGCTACTCTGTTTGTCTGAGCTTGGTTCTCTGTGGCATCTATGTCTAGTGATCAATAAGGTCTCCCCTGGCCCCACTTTTAGAGAAACATGTTTGTTAGAACATCTCTCTCCACTACTGATGAGACGGGATTGTTCCCTTGACCTTGACCCCCTTCATGGGGGAGGAACTGGAGTGCCTCGTTTCACTCAGCTGGCCACCCCTGGTGAGAGGAAGCATGCAAGCGAGTGCAGGAACCAGAGGGAACGAATGATGGAACCAGCCCGTGGCTCCTCTCTGCAGGAGCAGGTTCTGTGCAGGCCCCGCAGCAGCATCCAAGCCCCTGCTGTATCGCCACCTGGGTTCTTGTCCGGCGTCCAGGAAGAATCAGGTCACGTGAAAGAATTAAAGATTAGTGTATGCAGAGGCTTTTATTGGGTGATAAAAGTGGCTCTCCGTTGGATGGGGAATTGGAAAGGGGATGGTGCCGGAAGGTGTTCTTCCCCTGAAGCCTCACCGTCTGAAGTTAGCTGCGTCTATCTGTAGTCTCCAGAGCTCAGTTGCTGCTTCTCTGCTCGCCGCTCAGCCACTTGTATCCCCAACACTCAGCCATTTGTGCTGCTGTGCGAGCTGAAGTCTCTGTATGGGCACAGGATAGGGGCATGGCAGGCCAAAAAGGCAACATTTGGGTGGAAAAACAGGGTGGACTGTTTTCACTTAGGGCTGCAGTTCCAGGCTTAAGGGTGGGTTTAGCCTGGCCAGCCATTCTGTATCACCATGACCACCCCCAAGCAGGCCACCACCTAAGAGGCACTACTGAATTCGTGCTTGGTGTGGGGGTGTGGGGGTGTGGGTTGAATTGTGGCCCCAAAAGACATGTGAAGTCCTGGCCTCCAGTACCTATCAATGTGACCTTATTCAGAAACAGGATCTTTGCAGATACCATTAGCACATCAGCTAAGATGAGAAAGTACTAGAGTAGGGAGGCTCTTATTCCAGTGACTGCTGTCGTCCTCAGAAGACGCAGAAACCCACAGAGAGCGGAACAGCCTGCGAAGACACAGACGTGGGGAAGGCGCCCTGCGGCCATGGAGGCGCAGATTGCGGTGACAGGGCTGCAGGTCAGGAGCGCCAGTGTCCTCCACCGAAGCTCCACCGAAGCACGGCCCGCCCCCGTCAGACTTCTGGCCTCCAGAACTGTGACAGAATTGATTGTGTTGATTTAAGCCACCCGTTTTGTGGCAGTTAGTTACAGCAGGCACAGGAAAATGATACGGGTGTGTTAAATTTGTTACGTCTACTCCCCCCTGATAAGCCAGTTTTCTGCTCTGAACCGGAGATCCAGAAGGACCCTCCAGGGATGACCTCCCAACTCTTTGCCTAGAGATCGGCAAGCACGTTGCCGGAGGCTCTGTCCAGAACTTCTGCTCTGCGGCTCACTTTTCATGGTCCCACCTGAGGCCACGTCTGCCGAAGCTGCCTCCGGTGTCGCTCACCTGCCATCGGGAGAGTATGCAGCCTTCCCGCCTGTGCCTCCTTCATCCCCGACTGCTCGCAGCCCCCAGGCACCGCCTCAACCCCGTGAGCACCTCCCTAAGTGTGAGGCCCTCCTAACCGGCCTTTCGCTGAGCCCACAAGGCTCTGAGTGTCCCTCTGGCCTCCACAGCGCCACTTCTCCCTGACAGCCATGTCCTCAGGTATAATGAAAATTATAGACTTAGATTAAAGAGTTAGATTACAAACAAATCCAGAGCCCGAGGCTGGGCATAGAGAACCAGCCTTTCCTTCAGTCTGGTGATCCTGGCCCCTTCCCACCCCACCTCAGGCCTCTTCTGCAGCATTTCCATGAGCTGCAGAGAAGGCTTCACAAGCCTCTTAACCTGAAATAGACTTAATTGGTTAGTTTAGAAGTAATGTATGCCTTTCATGCATGCATTTTGAACAGATTAGAAAACTCCAGTACCTATCAATTTATTTTTTCCAAAAGGAGTTATTAAATATAATGTGGAAATGTTTACAGACTAGGATCAATATTGATATATCGAGACAATCGCTCTCTGTGTCTCTTCCCAGTTGCCCTAAATTGCTACTTAAATTCGCTTTTCCTTTTATCAGTAAAAATAGTTGGGAACATATTCCCCATAGCACCCATTTCTCGAATGTTTTTAGACATTCTGTGAAAATATCCCAGTGTAATTTCCAGGGGTAGGATTGTTGAGTCAAAGGTTTATGCATGCTTAATTGCATTAAATACAGACGAATTATTTCTCAAAAACTTAACTTACAATCCCACTAATAGTGGTTAAGAACGACATTTCCCCCACACGTTTGCCACCACAGGGTATTTTGTATATATTTCATCTCTGCCAACTGTGAAATTGGCATTTGGGGGGTTTTGTTTTTTTTTTTTTTAATTTTTTCTCTGTTTTGGTTTGTGTGTCTGCATTTCTCTGACTACTGACATGAACATCTTCAGAAATGTATTCGTCATTTTCAATTTTTCTGCTGTAACTACCCCTATCACTGGCGTGAACGTCTTCAGAAATGTATTCATTATTTGCAATTTCTCTGCTGTAACTACCCCACCACTGATCACTGACGTGAAGGTCTTCAGAAATGTATTTGTCATTTGCAATTTCTCTGCTGTAACTACCCTTATCATGTCTTTTTGCCTATACATATATCAAATCTCTTATATTTTTCTTATTCGTTTGCTTACTTTATCCTTCAAAAATCAAAGTACTGACTTGTGAATTATGTGGATAAGTTTGCTCATTCCAGTCTTCTTGGTAATGACCCCAAACCAGAACCAACCTGAAGCTCAGCAGCAGGATTCAATTGTTCAAATTATGGTGCCTACTTCTGGAATAATGCTCTTCAGGCCTTCAGAGATTGAGATCGATTTATCAATATTTGGAAGGAAATTCTTGATACATTTGTTCAGAAAAAAATAGTAAATTTTTAAATATGATATGCAGACTAATCCATTTTATAAAACAAACAAAAAACAAAAGCACAAATTTGGAGACTCTTGGCCCCTCCCTTGTTCTTGGCTGCCACATCCCATCCATCACCAAGCCATGCCACTACTCTCTCCTAAATTTCTCTATCCTACCCATCAGTGTCCCTTGCCTTTATCCCTCATGCAAGACTCTATCAGCTCTGCAGTGACTTGTTTCTCTGTCCAGACATGCTGCTTCCTCTGTGCCAAGCAGGCAGCTCCTGTTCCTGGACCAAAGTCTGCTTCTTCTCAGGCATCGCCTTAGCTGAGGCTTCCCTCCTGGATCCTCAAGCCTGGCCATTTGCTCCCCAGGTACCCAGCAGTCTGGATAGCATTGTTTTCCCTTGTCTTCTCTGTACTTGAATTTGCCCTCTAAGCTGCTGTTTCCTCCACTAGAGTAAGGATGAGAAAAAACAGGGGATGGGTTTCATTTACTATTGGATTCCCAGAGATAGCTCTCTACACAAGACATGTAGGGACCCCAGGAAAGTTTGTCAAATTCCTTGTGTGTTGTTCTTTATACATGGAGGTAATGCTTATGCCATATTCTTGACAACACACATGCTTTGGAATGATGCATTTATGAGATTATTATTTTGTTCAAGTTCAAATTCTATAGCTGTGGAAGAGAACAAGTACATCTGTACCTTACAGTGACTGGCGCTAATATCTGGATCCTATTAACATATGGAAAACAATAGTAGCATCTAATATTTGTATGCTGGTTTACAGTGTACATATTCACCAACCTAATTAATCTTACTAGTATCATGCTGCTCTAATGGTGTATTATTCTTCATTCCAGGCCAATGTTTTTTTCCTAAGAAGTCTTCTGGTCTCCTGTGAGAAACTTGATGAGTGACACGGCTAAGCCCGACAGGCCAAAGCAAATGGTGTTAACAATTCAACACATATTTTTCGACTTTGTTTTGCTCAAAGATGTCAACTCCAGATAGGGGGAAGAGCTGCTTCTCTGTCTTCCAAAAGCCTCAAATATTTCAGGCTCGCCACCACCCATGAGCCGTGGTTCCTTCCACCTTCCACTTCAAGAGTAAGTATTCCATGCTGCCAGAGCTGTGAGTCATAAAGGTGGCCGTGATGCATCCTCATCTTCCTCTTGGTTCCTTCCATTTTCCTCCCAACTCACCTCCCTGCCTCTGGCCTGAGCCCCTCTCATTCACTCTCCTCTTCCGCTCCAGTGATCTTTCAAAAATGTAAGATTACTATAACACAATATGCTTTCGTGTCCTGCAGAGGCTCTGAAACTTCCATCTGTTTAACCCCCTGTTCAGTGCTGTGACAACCCGGCCTCTCTTCCTCCTCTGGGTACGTCTCCCACTGTCTACCTTGCGTGGCCCCTGACCCCTGCGCTCCACACTTCAGCCACATCAAGCCCTTCGTCGTGAGTGAACACATCGGGCTGTTTTCTGCTTTTATGCATTTTCAAACACTTTTCTCTATTCGACATGTTCTTTCATGCTCAGTCAACATAGGAAATTCCTATTGAGACTTCAAAAACCTCCCACTCTGTGAAGGCATCTCTACTTTCCAAGAAAAACTGGCCATTTCCATTTGAATCACCACGATGTTTTGTCTTCACTTGTTATCCTGTGGCGTGCCCATGGGCCTACACACCTGTCACTCCTCGCAGCTATGAGATACCAGAGTACGATTATGGATTTTATGTTTCATTGCATCCTCTTGCCTGGCACATGATAGGTGTGTTTATTCAGTGAATGAATGAACAAACTAATCGACCACAGAATGAAGTAGAGCCTCGAACCTGCATTAGGATTCTTTGACCACATGAGAAAAGGCATGAACAATAATTCTAGAATTTGGCTCAAAGTTTCCACTAAGGCCAGAGGCACCCTGTGGAACAATCCAAGGAAAAATTGCAATGGTCATTAACCTCCCTAAGAAATTCTGACTTTTCCTGCCAAATGTTTTACTAAGTCTTATGACTATTCACCAGTCTAGCCCATTAAGAATCATAAGGACTCTTAGAAACTGCATGCTGCTCCAACTTGTCCTAAAGCACTGAAGTTACCAACTGAGAGCCAGTCAAAAGTCTACCATTCAACAAAGTAATACATGAATATAAGAAAAATTATAAAGTAAGGCCAAGAATTGATCTGAACAAAAATATATATTTGTCTCAGAACTCAAGGAGCTTCTTAAAAGGAGGAGAAATACCACTCACAGGGTTCCATCAGCTCACTTTGCTGATGCATTTGCTTTTGCCAGTGTTGGCAGCATGTGCAGTTAATGCATATCTAGGAATTAGCATGGCAGGGGGAGAGTGGGGAAAACATAATTTCCTAGCTGTATGCTTCAATTGATGCAGTCTTACAGAAATTACATTTGATGGGAAGGAAAAGTATTTAATCACTCCCTCTATGATGGACAGTTCGTTATTCCGACGTGACACATCCACAGGAAAAAGAAAGGCGCATGCCTTGAGACTCACTACCTGTCCGCAATCTATGAGCCTGACATTCTATAGCAATCCATTTGGTTTAATAAACCGCAGAAACTTATTCAAACTTCTAAGGGGGTGCCAAGTAAAATGAGAATGATTTGACTGGAATAACATGTTCTAACTGCACTGCAATGTAGAGCGGTGTTATTCTACTTTCCATTGTGCACAATGCATTCCACAAAGTATGATCCAGTTGTATTTAATGCTGTGGCCACAGCCTTTACAGAATTTTGCTCTTCTAAGGTCCAGTTTTTTCAAAGGGACAGTAAGCAATCAAACACTAGTTTTATCTGATTCGTTTCTTTGGGAAGGCTAGGGCTAGGATATCAATGTTTATCAAATATTTCTATACTTCGAAATAGGTTTTCATTCTAGTGGGAAACAATTCTATAAAACTGGATGTGTGCCTTGCATTGTTCTTTTCTACTTTGTGTGTTGCTTGTTTTTCAGGATGCACTCTAAAAGATAGCATATTTAATTAAAATCTAGAAATGAAAACAATCATACTTTTAAAAATTAATCCCTCAGCATGATCTAGAAGCATGTCAATACCTTGGCCGTGGCAGTGACCCGTCCAAGGTGCTCCATTCCATGGCTTGAGCTCTGCAATAACCCTCAGTACATGAAAAAGATGTTGTGGAAAAAAAAGGTCTTTTGTCTCAAGACAAGTGTCATGAAATGTATTCACTGAGGGGGATAAAAGTATTCCCTTTCTTAATTTACTTTTGGACAAGTAGACACAATTAATGAGGACTATTTAATGGAAGATACCTACTGGTCTTTTTTAAACATATAAATTATATTATTAAAAGTGAAAAGTTGAAGTACTTCTCTTTTTGTCTTAATTATTCTAATGTGCATTTAATATAAAAACAAGGTTTTTTTGAAATTATAATTAGCTGCTGACAAATATAAATAAAACTTGCCAAAGTGAAGGATTCCAGAGTTACACAGATTTAAAGTTAGAGCCTATAATCCCAGCACTTGGAGGCTGAGGAGAGAGGATCTCTTGAGCCCAGGAGTTCAAGACCAGCCTGGGCAACATAACGAGACCCAGTCCGTACAAAACAGAAAAGTTAGTCAGGCATGCTGGCGCAGGCTTGTAGTCCCAACTACTCCAGAGGCTGAGGTGGGAAGATCATTTGAGCCCACAGAGGTCGAGGCTGCAGTGAGCCATGATCACACCATTGCACTCCAGCCTGAGTGACAGAGCAAAACTCTGCTTCAAAAATAATAATAATAATACAATACAATATAATACAATAAAGTTTAAAAAGTATAATTCCTTTACTATCAAGAATATATAAAATAATCTATAGCTTACAATGTACCATCTCAGGAATGTTTACTCCTGGTTTTTCCATGTGCTTTTCATCAATAATATATGAGTCAAATCAATCTTTAATATTCAGAAGAGAATTATCTTTTATCTAAATGCTTGTCGTAGAACTAAAATGTAAAATAAATGAACTCAAATCTGTTTTTTTCTTTCTGGGAGATTTATAATATGAAAAGCAAGTTGCAAACTAAGATTTTATTATGCCCAATCAAAGCAAAGCCTCACACCAAATGAAGAAAGGATTTTTAATCTATAAGCCAAAAAATAGACAAAAAACCTCAATATTTCCCATCCAGGCAACACTTAGCTTATAATGAGGGATTTTAAACCTGTTAAAAATGAATTTGTATTTGCTCTAATTCCTTCATAAGAAACATACACCAAAGAAAAAGCTCTATTGACTGGTGAGTTGCTAATGTTATTCCCTGGATCAGATAAGTTCATGTAGAAATAAAACAAAGGAACAAAATCGATATGCTATCGTTGTGGAATTTTAGGTATGAGATAGTAACTGAAATTAGAAATCAATCAGGGTAAGCTTTTCAAGGGAAATTTAGCATGAGATCTTTAAATGGCCCAAGTAATAAGACACTCAGTCAATTTGCTTTTCTTTGTTGCCTTTCTTTCTTTCAGTCTACTTATTTTTTAACTAAGATAAGGGAAACAGCAACAACTGCTCAAGAGTAAGAGAAAAGAAAACTTTAACAGTGCTGAGAAAGTGAAAAAAAAGCAATTGTAAGTTTTGGTAACAATTGAGTTTAACACATAGATTTCTCACGACTATAACTTGTAAATCAAAATTTAATCCTTCATTCAATATGAACATAAAACAAGAGATATACCTAAATGTAGGCGGAATGTAAGAGGAGATTGCTTCTGGCCAAAGGGGAATTTGGCAACTTCTTTAAGCAGTAGGAATCTGAGACACCCTACATGGAAAAAAAAAAAAAAAAAAAAAAAAAAGGAGATTGTTCTTGTCCAATCAAAAATAGGAAGTGTACCTGGTTCTTAACATGTTGCCTATACCGTAAGGAAAGCTGCCTAAGGATGTGACAATAACTGAGAAAATGGACTAGATCATATTAATCAACCAATTAGGAAATAAAGCATGAAGTTCACTGATTTGTTCACATTGTGAAAAATGAACTGCAGAAGGAAGGATGGCCCTCCGATTGGCCAAAAGGCCTAGGGCCACAGGTGCACAAAGACATTAGTCATGGACCAGGTAGGACAATAGGATTAAATCCATCCCACAACTATTTGTAAAGCAAAAACCCAAAACAATTTCTGTTGCAACCATACAGCAGAAATGCAGTCCGCAGGTTTGTACTCTGAGTGTGCAGCTTCCATCTATAGCAACAGGGGAGGGATGAGAATAAAAAGATGGCCTCACACATGAGCATGGGGCAGCTGACAGAGATGTCCCCTTCATATGATTTATATTTTCCTTCTGTAACTTGCTTGTTTCTTTCTGTGAACACATTGCAGGACCCTTCACTTGAGACGGAAGAATTTTCCAGGATTTCAAGACAGGGAGGCTCAGAATTTGCCATGATGTGTGTATCTAACTTCAGCCATGCATAAGAAATGGCAAAGCCAGAGCCTCTGCATGAAATACTAAGTGTAAGAATTTAGTAGAATGTTTAGTAGAACAACTAGGTAAGCAGATAAATATAATCTTTTAGTAAATTATGCACATATCTTATCTGATAAAACTAGAAAATATACTAGAAAATAATCCTACTCCCTGCTTCAGCATAAAGGTATAACGTATATATTCTTTGGGCCCCTTTTCCCCCCTTTTTTTTAAATGTTTCTTTAACATAAAATGGATCTATTATCGAACATAAAGAAAACTTGCTATTTCATTTATGGTGTATGTCAGTTACTCATATTAAATATAAATCTCTTAGAATAGGAAATATGCAATCTGAATAGCATTCTTGTCACCTGTGAATTAATTGCAAATTTAAAACTATGTGCTATTGTGATGTGACACAAGAAACTATTTAATATGCTTCCCAAGTACTTTTTTCAGTCCTTAGAGTAAAAATCATCTCACTTAGCACAAAAAATTTGCAGTGGAGACTACATAATCATAATTATTCATGCAAAATACTTTACACAGCTTCTTACAAAAACAAAGTGATTGAAAGACTGCCATTGTGGTGAAAGAAGAAAAATGTTATAAATTTAGTAGTTTGGTTAAGATCATAATATATGTAAATCCAAGACCTCAAAATGAAAACAGAGCTGTGATTTAGTGAAGCCAAGACTTCGAATTGTGTCAAATTGATGCTCCTGAAAATGCAAACTCATTTTTCCCAAAGAGCAATCTGAGAGGAATTATGACCATCACCATCTCCCATCAACACCTACTCACTAAAGACACTGGAGCTTTTGTGGGTGCCTCATAATTCACTTTCTCTTCAAGCTGCTCTTGAATGTAACATTGGTTGGCATTACTAAATCTATCAGGAGTTGACTTTAGAATAGTTTAGTTACTAGCAGGTCCTACATCAGTAGGCATTCTTCCGTCCAGACCAGACCCCAGGCGATGCTGACATGAGCCCCAACAAGCCTTCTCTACGTCAGTGGTCTCAAAGTGAGGCCAGGCCAGCAGCCACAGCCCCGGGAACTTGATAGAGATGCAAATTCTCAGCTCCAAACCTATTGGGCAAAAATTTCTTGAGATGGGGCCTGGCAGTCTGTGTTCTAACATGCTCTCCACAAGATTTTGATGTGATAGAGCTGAGAGTCACCTCTCTACATCATGGAACAACCTCCATAAGTACTGACGAGGAAGGCAGGGTGAAGAAGATTAGGCTAGAGAAGGAACCTTAAGTTCAGTTAAAAAATATAACAGCCATGATATAAAACTGTATGGAGTTTTTTTCCACAATAAAACTAAAAATAGAATCATGACATGGTCTAGCAATCTCACTTCTGGGTGTATATCCAAAGGATTTGAAATCAGCATATTAAAGAAATATTTGCGTTCTCATGTTCATTGCAGCACTGTTGACAATAGCCAAGTGAGAGAACCAACCTAAGTGTTCATCAATGGATAAATGGTGAAAGAAAATGTGGAATATCAACACAATGGAATAAAATCCAGCCTTTAAAAAGAGGGAAATTCTGGGCTGGACTTGGTGGCTCACGCCTGTAATCCCAGCACTTTGGGAGGCCGAGGCGGGCGGATCACGAGGTCGGGAGATCGAGACCATCCTGGCTAACATGGTGAAACCCCGTCTCTACTAAAAATACAAAAAACTTAGCTGGGCGTGGTGGCGGGCGTCTGTAGTCCCAGCTACTCAGGAGGCTGAGGCCGGAGAATGGTGTGAACCCGGGAGGCGGAGCTTGCAGTGAGCTGAGATCGTGTCACTGCAGTCCAGCCTGGGCGACACAGCGAGACTCCGTCTCAAAAAAAAAAGAAGGAAATTCTGTCATTTGCGACAAAATGCATGAACTTGGAGGACAGTATGCTATGTGAAATAAGCCAGGCACAGAAAGAGAAATCCCACATGTTCTCACTTCCATGTGGAATCTAAAACAATCAAGCTCACAGAAGCAGTGAAGAGAATGGTTGTTATCTATCATGGGGAATAGGAGGAATGAGGAGATGTTGGACAAAGGGTACATACAGAATTCCAGTTACACCTGAGAATAAGTTTTTTGAGATTGTTTGCACAGCCTGGGGATGATAGTTAATAATAGCATACTGTATATTTCAAAATCGCGGAGAGAATAAATTTCAAATGTTCTCACCCTAAAAAAAGTGATAAACATTTGAGGGGATGAGTTTGCTAATTAGCTTGATTTAATCACTCCACTTTGTATACACATATCATAACATCTCTTCGTACCCCATAAATATATACCATTATAATTTGTCAATTTACAATCAAATGTTTAAAACATAACATGGTTTCAAGGTGGTGGCAGCTCTTTAAAGCCTAATTCTCTCTTTATAGGAAAGAACTAGTATAATGTCCTGGTTGGCCCAAAGCCCACCCCAGCTGCTATCATCACAGCCCATGTAGCCCTACTGCCCTTCATTTTTCTTTCTCATTCAGAAAAAATAGTCTTTTGGGGATCATATACTACTTACCTTTTTCTCTTCCTTCTCCAATCACGTAAGCTGAGAAAGCTTCCAATTTTTTTCTTTCTTTACTTGTTTTGTTTTTTTTTTAATTTAGCCTATCTTTCTCTCTGGGCAAAATCTGGTTTTCTCAGCTTCCCTTCCTTTACTGACATCAGTCAATCTCTACAACTCTTTATCCAATTTCCACTTTGACTATGGCAAACAAATTCCCCTCAGATCTTTTGCCCTCACTGTTTTTTTTTTTTTTTTAATGTGGAACATTCCAGAAGCCAGAACTTGTGAGGCCACTCCCTTCTGGTCATGCAAACTTCAACCTCAATATCCCCTCCTCTAAGAAACCACCCCAAGGCCACACAGCAAACCTTAGCCTTGTCCATTCATGCTTCAGCATCTCACACTGTTAATTTATTATCCCTCTGAAACATACTCCTTTTACTTAATTCTTTCTTTCTTTGGGCTCTCTGGGTACAGATGTGAACTTCATCAGAGCAAGGATCTTGTCAGTCTTGTTCCCATGGTATACTCAACACCAATGCCTGGCACCAAAGAGTAGACACTCTTCAAATATGTGTTCAATAAATGAATGAATACAGTGCCATTATTTCATGTTTTTCCATTAACTAGAATTCTTTTGATTGAAAGTAACAAATTATTTCAACCCAGGTTAGTCAAACAGAATATCTGTGAAAGGATACAAAAATATCTCTCAGAAATCCAGGAGAAAAGCATATTGAGACTTCAAAACATCGGGATAGAGCATGGGATGCAAGCGCCGGCTCTGCCCTTCTCTACCTCTGCCGTGTTTTTGCCTTTTCTCTCTCGTCACGCTGCCCTACCTCACTCCCCTGGTCCACATGGCAGAAGACATGGCGCTGATACTGTTGAAGTTGTGCCAGTTCCCACCTGAGCCTGGTGGAGAAAGAATGGATTCTCATTCTCACTCCCAGCTCCACAATTTCCAGGGAAGCATTCTATTCGATCCAACTATGTCGGGTTCTCAGTCATAGCGGAAGGGTAGCAAGTGAGGGCAGAGGCTTTAACGTTGTACTATCATGAAAGTTTATTAGTAACCACTCAGGTTTCATAGGATAAAAAAGGCAGTTCTTCAAGAAAAGGAAGACAATTTTCAAGGAAAGAGAGGTGCTGAGTAGACAACACATTGGTTCTCACTCTAGTTGAGTAGTATTAATTATGGCTTGGCCACTGGGATGCCCGTTGACAAACTAAGGGGCAATATAGTATTTGGTGAGGACTGTCAACTTTACAGCCCATCTTCTGGGGTTCAAATCTCAACCCTGCCACCTCAAAACTGTGTGGCCTGAATCAAGAATCGTCTCCTAGCTGTGCCTCAGTTGGTCCTCTGTAAAATGGGGACAACACAAGTCCACTATGATGATTCGTGCATGAAGAGAAGTTCCAGTGGTGCCTAACATATAGTAAGTGTTCAATTTGTGTCAATTGTATTATTTTTACTGATTCTGTGTTTGAATGAGTTAATGTAGCATTCAAAAGAGCCTAAGAAATGAAGTTTTGACATTACAGAGTGCGACGAAACAGTGGTTACAGGCACAAACTAACAAACCATCTGCAAATGTATACTGTCAAAAGAAATGTTAGACACACTTCAGTTTTTTCAGAAACATTTCCACACATTAGTAGAAATACTGTCATCTTGATATAAAAATGGCAGTCATTTGAATATGTGAGTGTGGGTTTGTAACACAAGAAAGAAAAACAATTTTTTTCTATAAATGGACATGTGATGGGATCAGCTGTCACCAACTCCACTGCTCATTCTCCCCTCCTGACCCCACAGACAATGCCCTAGGTGTATCTCTTCCTCACATCAACACTTCTCACCCACAGGCTTGGTCATCCTCTGTGGAATCACTGAATCTGTGAGAGCTGCTCCAGGCAGAGGGATTCAGAGATGTACTTCAAGAGTCAGGCCATGCACGGTGGCTCAGGCCTGTAATCCCAGCACCTTGGGAGGCTGAGGCTGGCATATCACTTCAGGTCAGGAGTTCAAGACCAGCATGGCCACCAGGGCAAAACCCCATCTCTACTAAGAGTACAAAAATTAATCGAGTGTGCTGATGCATGCCTGTAATCCCAGCTACTTGGGAGGCTGAGGCACGAATTCACCTGAGGCCGAGACGCAGAGGCTGCAGTGAGCCGAGATGGCACCACTGCACTCCAGCCTGAGCAACAGAGACTCTGTGTCAGAAAACAACAACAAATTTCTTAAAGCCTGTTTCTCCATGGCTAGGTCTAAACGACAGTGGCCTGGGGAAACAGGGGGAAAAAAAAAAAAAAAACAAGCATGTGGTCAGAGAGGAGGCAGCAGGGTCACCGTGAAGCTGAGCTGAAGCAGTTCCTCAAGAAGGTTCTGTGGAAACACGGAGCTACAGAGCCAGCTGTCCTCCTGTTTCCATCTGGGGACTCAACTGCCCCAGAGACACAGGGGCAGCACCGTCTGTAGTAGCATGGTCAGCCCACAGGAACTCCACCCAGCAACTCCTCTGTCCACATGCGCTTCCTCGCTGAGTACTTGAGTTGACCATCTGTCCACTGGGCACTTGCGTGCCTAAGAGCTTTGGCACCTCGGAGAGCAAGGAAAGCCTTTCCCCTGAACAGTGTCCTTACAAAAGCAATTCATAGGCCAGGCGCGGTGGTTCACACCTGTAATCCCAGCACTTTGGGAGGCCCAGGCATGTGGATCTCCTGAGGTCAGGAGTTTGAGACCAGCCTGGTCAACATGAGGCAACCCTGTCTCTACTAAAAATACAAAAATTAGCCAGGCATGGTGGCACGTGCCTGTAATCCCAGTTGCTCTGGAGGCTGAGGCAGAAGAATCGCTTGAACCCAGGAGGTGGAGGTTGCAGTGAGCAGAGATTGCACCACTGCACTCCATCCTGGGAGACAGAGCGAGACTCCATCTCAAAAAAAAAAAAAGCAATTCATGAGTCTCCAGTGTGCACTAGCTATAGATGAAAGGACATCTACCGTAACCACATTAGCTTGCATTTTCACAGAAAAAGATTTGATGGAGATCACAATCTGTGAATGAGGGTATGGCTGGAAAGACTGTCTAATGCTCAATAGTTGACAAACACTATCAAGCAATTTGTAGCCACGCCAGCTATCTGTGTGATCGAGTGCTATTGCGGCTTTACTATCACGAGGAAAAAATTATCCTAAGGAAGCTAAACGAAATAACAAAACACTGCTAGTTTTCTGTTGTCATTTTCCCCCTTCCATTCCCTGATTTATTAATCTTTACATTCCTTGTAACTTTCTATTAATGTTTCTTGACTGTTTTTCTACTGGCAAATCTTTCACCTGTTACAATCAAAACACGGTGGCAGTCCAACACATGTTGAATGGTTAAACACCACAATCTTCTCCACATCCACGTGAAGTTTCTATTTAAAATGTTAGTTTGAATTCCTTTATTCTCAGTTACTTGGGCTGCCCTGTTTTCTTCTAGATCTCAAAACAATTTCAGATAGCAAACATTTTCTGGCCGAAGAGAAAAGACGTAATTTTTAAAAGTTCAATCATTCTTAATTATTATTGTAAATGTAAACATACCCATATAAATAAACCACATATGTGGATATAACGTTATTTGGTAGGTTGCTACTTTCTGAAGGAACAGGACTTTCTCATTAACCTGTAATAATTTGACAAAATAATGTGTGAATCAGAATGAATACCATTACAAGATATTATTGTCATTTTATTATTTTTAATAATTAAAATATCTACTTTTAAGATAGTAAATTTACCTAAAATGAAAGTAAGCTCTAACATTTTACATCAGTTACAAGGCACTATTTTTTTAATATTCCAATTTGTGACCAGGAGGATGTTCATCTCACTCTGTCAAAGCCATCCAGAACCAAAGATGCTGGAGTTAAGGCAAATCAATCCTATTCCAGCTGCTGGTCCCTCCTCCTGAAATCGAGGCTGCTGCTGTTGGCTCTTAACTTGAGCTCCCATTTGCCATTATTGGGTTGCTCAATGCTCAACAATTTGTATTTTGATACCTTTTACTTAACCTTGGTATCTTGCTAATATTCACCCACTGCTTCTCTGAAGCATGCGGCTCCCTTCAGCCTTGCTACGCTTCAACCTCAGCCAATGCAAAATATTTATTAGAAACGTGCAAAGAACTGCTAAGGAGGGGCTTGATCTAAAATGACCTTCAAAGACCCTTTGAAAGCTAAGATTTTTATGACCCTACGGCTACATGAGTAGTCAAGATTAAACCCATCCAATGGTCGGCAATAAGAACGAGACTGTGCTCAGCTCCCACTCTACGTGAAGTTGCAGGCACCCAACAGGAATGCGCCCTGAAAAGCACGGTCAAAGTCATTCACCAAAGTCTCAGTGGCATGTGTAACCCATAGAGAAAACCCAGGCATCAAAGTCACATTTGTGGTAACTCTAGAGATTAACTCTGTCATCATTTCTTGTTCAAATATAAATAAAAATAGGAAACATGGTCAATATTTGATCGTCGTCAAATTTGCATTGGAGAGTTCTAGGGAAGACAACGTTTGTTTTATATCTTATTCCAAGTCAGCGTTTCCACGTGGTTAGAGATACAGGATTACCTCAGTCTTGAAAACATACAACTGACCAGGAATGACTAAAACATTTTCCAAGTTAAATGTTGAACAAACAGGTATGAATAACCTCAAAAATAATACTTTAAAAATTGAGGGTGCCTGCTGGTTGGACACATGGAAATAAAATGTTGACATTAACAACACTGCCAAGGACCTGCTACCCAATAGAAAATTTGAATTCACAATAGCAATGCAGTTAAGGGAGATGGAGCTGTGACATTAAAGATACTTTTTTCCATGTAGCTGTATTTTAAGATTCTCCAGAGTGCTTGTGCCCACAACTTATGTTTTAAAAAATAGCAAGGTTGTCATGCTACATACCAGAATAGTGAGGCATCTTCCACCCAGGGCCTTGGGATAGGTTTTGCTGCATGGTACCATACCTCTTCAATGAACAGAAATTCATTTAATTTTCTCATCAAATCCCTGAATGTCTACAAAAGCTGGGGTAAAGGGGAGCCTTTGCATTTTTCTATCCCAGGGATGGAAACAGATATTCCATGCAAATGGAAACCCCGAAAGCAAGCAGGAGTAGCTATTCTTATATCAGACAAAACAGACTTTAAAGCAACAACGGTTAAAAAAGACAAAGAGGAACATTATATAATGATGAAAGGATTAGTCCAACAGGAAAATATCACAATCCTGAATATATATGCCCCTAACACTGGAGCTCCCAAATTTATAAAATGTTTTCCTATCCTACAAACCTAAGCATAAATTTTATCTTGAGCAACCTCACCCCAAAGGTTTAAACAAATATGTGAGGTTTATTCACAAAACTCCAACTGAAAACATAAGGCATAATAACCATTTCTAGGCAGCCAACTGCTGAAACTAGTCTATAGTTTATTTGTATTGCTCTCATCCTGCTTAAATAGGATTGAGGATGTCAGCCCCTTCTTGCCTCCTAACCCAGAATGCTGAATAGCAGTTTCAGCCACGGTCACATCAGTTTAATGTGAAACTACCCAGAGCCTAAGAATTGTACACCATCCAACTACCTCAGCCGTTAACTAAAATTGTCCCTCAGATATGCAGAACCACTGACCAAGATAACATATTTTACTGTTTACCATAATGAAGGCACAGGCTAGTTTGTGACACATGTTTCTGTAAGGAGACACAGCCTCAGTCAGGGTGGAGCGGAGTGGGGTGGGTGCAATTACCCACCCACGTAGCCCCAGCTTCCTTTACCAAATCACACATTGTGGCTAAAGTGCAGACTCTACTTGTGAAACTAAATATATTTCACATTTGCTGTGATTAGCCAGCATATCATATTATTTCAAGTGATTACAGCTATTGGCAAGCAAAGGATTTTATTTTCTGAGCATTTTCATCCATTTTTAGGCCACAGAAACAGAATTTTCTAGAAATTATTGTCTTGGAATATATTCTTAAAGAAGTGCCTATCTGAAGGAGCCATTTCTACCCAACCGATTTGATTACTGGATTACTTTTTTACATGTAACAACATTAAAACAATGTTCATCATGCCTTGAAAAATATAATAAAAACTAATAAATTCAAAAACACAGAAATATTTTCTAATATCCTTTTTTAATTTAGCAGTGATTCTTGTGTTTTCTCCAAACCAATTTTGCTTCAGATGTTCCAAAGAAAAAAAAATGCCTTCAAATCTTCAGAAAATAACTCAGATGCTTTTATTTAAAATGAGCTTTGCCATCAGGGAACTGTTAGTCTATAGGAAGCTGTCGTCAAATAGAAACTCTAATCACCTTGCTACCCACTTCATGAGAGTTCATAATAGTCAGTTACATGTGACCTTCCAAAATTAGTTTATTTGGGATTACAGCTTGATTCCCCAAAGATTTGGATATTTAACAAGGAATTACTACTGACTTAAATAAGTTCACAGGAGATACTGAGTGTACTGTGTCTGCTATGCACACAAATACAAAAAGGCCAACATCCCTATAAATGTGTGATTCATTTTAGCCTGATTAGCAACGGTTTTCAAAATGGCTCCATTAATCCTCACACAACCACCCCCCACCTCAACCCAGAATCAACAAAATCTTCAGCTTATTTAAGCTTGAAACTTGAGAAAATAATCTTACACTTTATTGGAACCCCAAATGCAGCTGTAGGTATCCCTCTGAGACCGTCACAGGGTTAGTAGACACCTCAGTAAAAGAGTTTTATTAGCATTTAATTTATTTAATTTTGAAGGGATTAAATGAAATGTTAGCATAACTGACTACAATCCACATTCCACAATCAACAACCCGATACCATTCCTTCTTCCAAGAAAATGACCGTGTATTTTGAGAATAGCTTTATATAGTCAGCATGTTTTACAGGTTTCTCTGGAAAGGGGAAAATAAGATGATGAATAATACAAGGTTTTTCAGCTAACTAGCTACTTAAGAAGGAAGCAGTCATACGCCAAACCATAGTGAGTCATGTCAACCTGTTTGAAGACAAATCTATGCCTTCGATTCTCACTTCTATCTGAAAAATAAATTACTATTCTCTATTTATTACACATGCTTCTGTTCAGTGATGGACATGATGGGGGCTAAATTGGAGTGCATTGTAGAAAAACTTCCAGATCATAACTGAATATTTAAGCAGCTTTTCCTATTTCACTGACACAGTAAGAAAAGCACTAACCTTTGCCGTTAGGCCCTTTAGGCTCAATTTTTACCTGAACAAAATCAGCCAAAACTACATAGAAGGAATCTCACACTCACACAAATAATGTCAATGAAATGCATTTTTCACCAATTTTCTCCTTCTGTGCCTATTTATGTAACGATGTATAAAGGACACAGTATTTCCAGATATTATTTTCCAGCCAGAAAATTAATTGTGAATCATAAAAGGGAAAAAAATCACTGCTCCAAACAAAGAAAATTACCTGCTGGTTTCATACAAATCAGGGCTGGCACTGGAAGTACAGGATGCTGGCTTTTCAGTGCAGCATCCATTTAAGCTGGCATCTGATGACAGTGAGCACGCTGCCAATATCAGCTGCATGCCAACCCTATCACTAGTGGGACTGGCAGCACCAAAATAAAACAAAGACCAGATTACCGGCCTTGAAAATATCAAGAGGGAGGAACTGCTGCTTAAGAGGCATTTAAATAATCTTCCTAGGTTTCTTAACAAGATTACCCCTAAAAGCCCCCTGAGAAACCAACTCCTTCCTCCCTGCTGGTTTGTACCCTCCTGGATAGAAGGCTTTGCATCGAACTCTTCTTAGCGTACCTCTCCACCAAGTATGGAAGTTAAGCCGCACCCGACTGGCTGCCACTGTTAATGAGGTTGTTGTCAGCCAGCCGAAACCCACACTGAGAGATTACAGTTCAGTATTCCCTTCTCCAGGCCCAACAGGAGAAACTGAGCTGTCTCTGCACATTCAGGGCTGAGTTTATGTCCTTTTTATTGACCTAACATTTTACTTTCATGAGTGTGCGCATCTACCCAGCAAACCCAGGAAGCAAGCTGAGGACTATTTTTCCCACTCATATATACGGAAAAAAAGGGGGGTGGGGACTGCAAGAAGCCAGATTTGCTGATTTGTTCTCTTCCCACGTAGCATCCATCACCACCTCAAAAACACACATTGGGCACTTTTAAAGGTTGCTTTCCTTAAAGCTGTGAATGTGATCAATGTACACAATGTCTCAATGGCTAGGATCTGAGATACCCATACATTCAAGTCCCATTCACCCCTTGGATGAATGGCACTTACTACTTCAGGTTGCGAATATCAACTAGATGAGCTGCTGGTGGATCCCCCTCCATGCTGGCAGAGAACTGCTTCCCCTTCACCACCTTCATCCGATGAGCAGCAGCATGAAGGTGAGAACACCTCTCCGCATCCTGCTAACTCTATTCATCAGTTTTAGGCCTGTAATACATACGCTTTTAAATGCCTACCATTCTACTCAATGACTGCCCAGAAAGAATTTTAGACAGTAGAGAATCCAGGCCGTCATGGGAATAGCTGTATTACCTCAAAGTTTCCCCTCCTAAATAATAACTTAAGTTTCTCAACATGTTCTACAGAACGCTGTAAAGGAATGCTTTTAGGATGACAATGCATAGCTATAAACAGCGAGTACGGAGAAGTTCAGGTCATTTTCTACATGCGTAGCCTATAAAATTTCATTTATTAGATTGAAAACCCCCCTAGAAATCATAGGACGTAGATTTTTTAAATGCAGAAATAAAGATCAATTCTGCTGTAGAATTTTGAATTTCTAAGTTTAATGTGAATCCTAAATTGCTTAGAAACATTGTTTGTCTTCAGTTATTGTAATATTCTCATTCAATTAAAAAAATTAGGTGCTGTAATTCAGACTTTTAATTAAGTGAATTAGCTTTTGACATTTTCTTGGAAAAAGATGTTCCCAGTCTGGCTTTTCCCCTTTACTTGCAGTTAAACATTCCTTAGTACTTTTAAAATACTTTGGTAAGAAATACGCAGTTTATAGCAAGGTGCCAGCTTTGTTCAGACTCCAGGGGAGAGCAGCCGCTAACCTCAGGCATTGCAGCAAGAGATGGAAATTTGCACTGAATCTGAATGACTTTTTTATAGTGAAAGATGCAAATACTACAAAATATCTGTGGTGATTCTTGAGACAAACTCTACTGATATTCCTATACCTCTACTGTTTTGTTTACTGAGGCAGAACAGATCCTGGCCACATCTAAGTATGTCTTGACTCTGCTTTCGCGTCTCACCTGTAGGTTTTCTGTTGCCACATTCCTGTTGCTCAAAGTTGTCAAAGGAAAAGTTAACTGTGCCACTGAACAAAGACCTCTGTACATTTGTCTCAAGTTAGATGAAGAAGCCCTGTGAACTGAGCATTAACTACAGGAGAAGCACCAACCTTGCCGTATGTGTTATATGTCTCATATCACACTATTTCTAATAATTGTTAGAGAACAATCAGCTGCCATCAGCGGTGCAGAGATCATTGACAATCTCTTCCCACTGCCTCTGTTATTCAAGAGTTTGTTTCTATGGTGGAGCTAATGAGTCTCATCCTTGCAGCTAATCAAATGTAAGTCTTTGTATTTTAGCAAAAAAAAAATAGTAATAATGTAGCTTTTTTCTTTTGTAATAAGTATCCAGTCTGGTATTCCCCTAATTAAGAAGTCAGACTTTTAAAATGTTCTCTATTCGTTGCCTAGGTACAAAAGCATCAACAGAATTAAGATGGTTAGCGAGGTGAGGCCTTGAAATCAACATCTCCGCCTCCTTGCATAAACCCTTCATTGAGACTCCTCTTCCATTTGGGCAACTTGATGTGGTTCAAGAGCATGGAGAATTGATCTCTTAAGACTCATAAAATATTTGCTTCTTCAAAAAGAATAAAGGAACTGAAACAAGGGATTGTGGTATGTGTGTATTTGTGTCTATTTGAAAATAAAGTTCTTTGATATGCAATACTGATCCCATCATCAGGGAAAAGAAAAAAAAACATTTTAAAGAATGCTTTAAAAAAAGGTTCCACTTCATTTCATAAAACCTGAAAACTGTAGACATATATCTAGTTATTCATCTTTGAAGTCACCTACTCTCTCAAACATTCTTAGCTGTATATCTGGGGTCTCAAATGTTTGCTTTTGTAATAAAACAATTCTAACCTTATGAGACTGTCAACTCTACAGAATAAGATCAGCTAACTAAAAGCTTTTGCTTTGGTTTTTCAACAAAGCAATAGAAAAAAAATGAAAAGGAAGATGAGGACAAGAATAACACGGTATTCAAACAACTTGAATGAATATGGGAAAAGAAAATTGCACTACTGAAGCCACTGAATAATGGTCTGTGATCTTATCAATTTTCATAAATTAAGCAGGTTGAAACTGGCCAATGTTTAGCTAGCAAATTTTAGTAACTAAAAAGAGACTGATGAAAAGCAAATACAGTCAACTTGATTTTATCTGTGGGCAGATTTACCAACTTGTGGGTTAACAGTGCCATCTGATCTTTTACCCACCATCAGCCTTTGTGTGGTTCTGAAATCTCAGGCCACCTGGGGCTACTAGAAAACCCTACCTCTATCCCCACACTGGGCAACACTGGCTATTCATACCAACTGAAAACCACAGGACCAGTCACCACAATGAAAAGAATGAAATCATTTTCCCTAATTCATCGTCAAGGACATGATTCCCTGCGCCTTAATGGATGACGCTCCTCTTTTTAAAAATGCCATCGCTCACACACTTAGTGTCAGGCGCTTTGCTGAGGACATAGGCATGCGGGGACCTTGTCCTGCTGACTGTCACTTTACCACACTTCACAGACACTGCATTTTTACAAATGGAAGGTTTGTGGCAGTCCTGCGTCCATCACGTCTCTTGGTGCCATTTTTCCAAAGGGATGTGCTCACTTTGTTTTTCTGTGTCACATTTTGGTAATTCTCACAATATTTTGAACTTTTTCATTATTATCATATCCGCTACAGTGATCTGTGATCAGTGTTCTTGGATGTTCCTATTGTAATCATTTTGGGGTACCATGAACCACACCCACATAAGACAGTAAACTTCATTAATAAATGTGTGGGTTCTGACTGCTCCAACAACCGGCTGTTCCTGTCTCCTCCTCCCATCTCCTCAGGCCTCCCTATTCCCTGAGACAAAATAATATTGAAACTAGGCGAATTAATAGCCCTACAATCACCTCTAAGTGTTCAGGTGGAAGAAAGAGTTGTACATCTGTCACTTTAAATGAAAAGCTAGAAACAATTAAGCTTAGTGAGGAAAATACATCGAAAGCCAGGCGGAATGAAAGCTGGCCCTCTTGTGCCAAACAATTAGCCAGGTTGTGAAAGCAAAGAAAAAGTTCTTGAAGGAAATTAAAAGTGTCATGCCAGGGAGCACATGAATGATAAGTGAAACAGCATGATTGCTGATATGGAGAAAGTTTGAGTGATCGAGATAAAAGATCATATCAGCTACACATTCCCTTAAGCCAAAGCCCAGCCCAGAGCAAGGCTCTAACTTTCTTCATTTCTAAGCAGGCTAAGAGAAGTGAGGAAGCTGCAGGAAAAAAGTCTGAAGCTAGCAGAGGTAGGTTAATAGGCTTTAAGAAAAGAAGCCGGCCGGGCACGGTGGCTCATGCCTGTAATCCCAGTGCTTTGGGAGGCCAAGGCGGGTGGCTCACCTGAGGTCAGGAGTTCAAAACCAGCCTGGCCAACTTGGTGAAACCCCATCTCTACTAAAAATACAAAATATATAAAAAACAAAACCAAACAAAAAAAAAACATTAGCGGGGCGTGATGGCGGGTGCCTGTAATCCCAGCTACTTGGGAGGCTGAGGCAGGAGAATCACTTGAACCTGGGAGGCAGAGGTTGCAGTGAGCCGAGATTGTGCAACTGCACTCCAACCTGGGCAACAAGAGTGCAACTCCATCTCAAAAAAGAAAAGAAGTCATCTCCACAACACATAACTGCAAGGTAAAGCAGCAAATGCTGATGTAGAAGCTGCAGCAAGTTATCCAGATCCAGCTAAGATCACTGATGAAGGTGGCCACACTAAACAACAGATTTTCAGTGTAGATGAAATAGCCTAATATTGGAAGAAAATGCCATCTAGCACTGTCATAGCTGCAGAGGAGAAATCAGTGCCTGGCTTCAAAGTTTCAAAGGAGAGGCTGACCCTTTTATTAGGAGCTACCACAGCTGGTGACTTTAAGTTAAAGCCAGCACTCACTGAACATTTAAAAAATCTTAGGACCCTTTAGAATTATGCTAAATCTCCTCCCCCTATGCTCTAGAAATGAAACAACAAAGCCTGGATGACAGCATATCTGTTTACTGCATGTTTTACTGAGTATTTTAAGCCTACTGTTGAGACATACTGCTAAGAAACAGATTTCTTTTAAAATATCACTGCTCGTTGACAATGCACCTAGTCACCCAAGAGCTCTGATGGAGATGTACATGGAGATTAACGTTGTTTTCATACCTGCTAAGAAAACATCCATTCTGTAGCCCATGGATCAAGGAATAATTTCAGCTTTCAAGTCTTCCTATTTAAGAAACATATTTCATAAGGCTATAGCTGCCATGGACAGTGATTCCTCTGATGAAGCTGGGCAAAGTACATTAGAAGCCTTCTGGAAAGGATTCACCATTCTAGATGTTCTTAAGAATATTCATGATTTATGGGAGAAGGTAAAAATATCAACATTAACAGGATTTTGAGAGTTTATTCCAACTCATGGATGCCTTTCAGGAGTTCAAGACTGCAGTGGAGGAAGTCACTGACGATGTGGTAGAAATAGCAAGAGAACTAGAATCAGAAGTGAAGCCTGAAGATGCTATTAAACTGCTGTAATCTCATGATCAAATATAAATGGATGAGATGTTTCTCCTTGTGGATGAACGAAGAAAGGGGTTTCTTGAGATAGAATCTACTCCTGGTTAAAGGCTGTAGACATTGTTGAAATGACAACCAAGAATTTGTATTACACAAGTGTATAATAGTTGATAAAGCAACAGCAGGATTTGAGATGACTGACTCCAATTTTGAAAGAAGTTCTATGTGCCTAAAATGCTATCAACCAGCATCGCAAGCTACAGATAAATTTTTTGTGAAAGGAAGAGTCAATGTATGCAGCAAACTTCATTATTTTCTTACTTTAAGAAATTGCCACAGCCACCCCAACCTTCAGCACACACCACATCAATCAGTCAGCAGCCATCACATTGAGGCAAGACCCTCTACCAGCCAAAAGATTATGACTTGTTGAAGACTCAGATGATTATTAGCGTTGTTTAGCAATATTGTTTAGTTAAGGTATGTACATTGAGGTTTTAGACATAATGCTGTTGCACACTTAATGGACTCTCATAGAGTAAAAACAAACTTTTCCATGCACTAGGAAACCAAAGAAAGTTGTGTGACTCATTTTATTGCAATATTCCCTTTATTGCAGTAGTCTTGAACTGAACCCACAGTGCCTCCAAGATTTGCCTCTATTATCTCATTTAATTCTCACAACAACACTATAAGGAAGAAACAAATATAATTTTCATTTTAGAGTGGGAGAAAGTAATCTCAAGTAAATTAAGGTTACACAAATAATGAATAGAAAAGGTAAAATGTGAACCTGTGTTTCCCATACTCCAATGAACATTTGTAATTTTGGTCTATCCAGGACTTATTTGCCTTTTCTTTTGGTATCCCCACTTTCCTTTGAAAATTATGTCTTCCACCTTCCACATGATAGAGTCGATGGTCCCAGAGGTGGCTTGTAACCCAAGCTGCATGAGCTGTGTTCTCCTGGGAATTTGAATGCTGAGCAAAGACCATGGAGCAACGAGGAAGCTGGGGCTTCATCATCCGGTGGTAACATCAACAGAGACAAAGAGCCCTTGCGGTGAGATTTCCAAGCTGCTCTGGCTGGCTTCCCATGGCCTGGTTGGTCAGCCCTTCCTTTGACTCTAAGAGCAACATAGCATCTTTCCACTAGATGCTCTTTCTGGTGTTATTCAGAGCAAAAGATACCTCTGAAGGCTCTGCTATAAAGGTGCCTCATATTATGCACACGAGGTACTTGGTACCCAGGAATAAGGAAGAAGTGGTCCAGTTCCTCAAGGAATTCAAAATCTAGGACAGACACACACACATGTGTTTAGACAAAGCTCCCTCAGAAGCATTAAAATATAGTATCACAGCATACATGAGTGAACAACTTAGGACATTTCAGAAATACCATAACATACATGAGTGAACAACACAAGAAATTTCAGAAATATCATAACATACATGAGTGAACAACTCAGGAAATTTCAGAAAGTTAGTGACTCATAGATCCAATCCTTTTGTTCTCTGTGATTCCTGAGAACCACCTGGCTATATGATCTTATCTCTGTTTGGAGAAGCAACCGAATGTACTCACTGACTTATTTATATTTTCATTCTTTCGATGTCATGTATTGAGCAACTATTTTATTTAAGTGCCGTATAAACTGGCATTGAAAAATAAATTAATAAAGAAACAACTCAACAAACCTGTTAGCTGGTCTCAAAGAAAGACATGTGTGTATCAAATACTTCCAATGGTGTCTTCTGTGTCTGGCTTCTTCATCTAAGACAGCTTGCCCTACAGACGAAAGAGGGCAGATTCCACAAGTCAGGCACACCTGAGTTGAAGTGTGGCACTGACACCAGCTCTGAGTATTTGGACAAACAACTTAAAATCTCTGTCTCAGGTTCCACATTTGTAAAGTAGACATCATAATTCTTGCCTTAGGTACTTGTGGGAAGAATCACTGAGAAAACCACGTAGGTTAGCACAGCTCTCACTGAGCTAGAAGCAAGGAGTTGGCAGGGCTGCATTCCTTTCTGGAGGACCTAGGGAAGAGTTTATTTTCCTGCCTGTCCTGTTTGCGGAGGCTGCCCACATTCCTTGCTTCAAGGCCCCTTCCATCCTTAGGGCAGCATGGCCAGCCGCATCTTCCCATCTCCTTATTGTGATTATTGGCTCTATTGGTGCTACCACCGGATGACTAAGCTCCAGCTTTCTCTGATTCTTTCTCCCTACTCCCTCTTTCACTGATAAGGACCTTGTAGTTACATTGGGCCCACTTGAGTAATCCAAGATATGCTGGGATAAGATTATCCTCTTGATCAGCTGATTAACATGCTTAATGGCATCTACAATCTACATGTCCCCTGGCCTTGTAACCTGACATATTTACACATTCCAGGGAGTACAGCCTGAGTATCTCTGGGGAGTGATTATTCTACTACCCCACTTACGAAAAGTAGAAGCTATCAATAAGCCAGAGCATATTGCAAGAACGATATTCCCACCGCCAGATCACCTGTTTATGAGTTATCGATACTTGAGAAGTCTTCTTAGGCTTTTGATTGTACGCATGCCTGTGTACACACACACACACACACACACACACACACACACACACAGACACACGTTTGGGCACTGCACTCTAAATAAATTATAGACTCCAGAAAGCTACTAGCACCTATTTTCTATGACATTACTTAATTTGCATTACATTTCTATTTTGAAAGCCTATTCTTTCTCTGTGCACATATGAAATTAGAATCATACAACTTGTCTTCTCTTTTTTTATTCATCACTTTTGCCTAATCCACTTTCTTGCCTCTTAGGTATCTACCAGAACTAGAGTTATCATACTCCACCATTCCCTAAGATACACTTGGAAATCAATGAAGTGACTAATAGCTGAAACAAAAATATTTCTTTAAAATAAGCTTGACAGTTTGCCTGTGTACTGATAAGAGGTGCTTAGGAAATTAATTAACAGGATGTTTTCTTAACTCTCAAATTGCAGGTTGCAATAGAAAACAGTGAATGATCTTCAGAATATTGTGCTTAATAGGAATATGATACATGAGAGAGATACATAAGGGAAAGGGAAGCCACCAGAACACCCCTCTTTCATCCTTTTAAGTTACACTTTAAAATCATGATATCGCTATGTATAATTCATGCCAGAGCTTTACTAGAAAAATAAAATTCCTCCCTGAAAATTATAGCAGGTCTATAATTAATTTGTCCTTGAAATGAAAATTACTTCTCCACATTTAAAGAAAATATAAAGTTCCAAACTTTGGCAAAAATTGCAGTCAAGTTCTTACTGCCACAATAAGACTGTATATGGTATGAATGCATATGCAGATTAACAAGAAAAGAAAGCTATTAGAATACATTCATCTCAATTTCTATTTCAATGTTTTTCTCAACCATTTTTTCATGATCGCCGCCCACCCCCCTGCCGACCTAAGGAGCCATTTCAGATATTTTTTCCTAATCATTTTCCACCATGAAGTGTTAATGCCACAGATATGCTGTGTATTTATTTACTGCATGTATATCTGTACTTTCTACATCAACAGAAGATTTTCCCCTCCCAAGAACTGATACTACTTCATTGAGAATGTGTGCTGATTTGATGCCTATCTATACTCATTTGCTAATTCCCCCCACCACACACACGTATGTTTATTGAGCACTTACTATGTGCCAGGCACACAATAGTGAACAAAGCCCTCATTCTCATTTTAGTAAGACACACACAGAGCAAGCAAACCAATAAATACATCACACATCCCAGTATTGATTTTAAGAAAAAAAATATAAAGTGCATGAAAATGTTTCTGTGGGCAGACTCTTTGATATTTAAAAAAAAAAAAAAAACACAGTATGTTGCCTGCAGCACTCTTTTGCTATAAAGTCTAAGAAGACTGTGGATCCTTGAAAGCAGCAGGAGAAACTGAAACAAACAGTGGAGTTCTTCAGAGCCGCCTCATTTCACCACAGCACTGTGTCTGCAACGTTGCTGTCTGCACAAAGCACTGCTGCAATGGGTTTTGTCTCAGGGTCAGAGAACCCCTCCTCCAGGCTCTCTCAAGGGAAGCCTAGAAACCTGGAGGAAAGATAGTTAACGCTCAGGACAGGGGAGATAAACAAGGTTCAACCTGGTGAAGCTGGTCAGATTCCACTTCTTTCAGTTCCAAGTATTAGCAATGAAATCTATAATCTAGAATTCCTTCTGAAAATATTTGGGAATGGTCATGTACACAGCCTGATGCAAAGAATAAGCGTATAGCTCACTGAACTGCCCCTGCCGTGTTCCAGTGGTTCTGTAATTATAAAATAGAATGTATGTTCCCCTAATAAAGTGTAGAATGTTGAGAGAAGTAGAAAAAAATGAGTGACTCGGAGTCTCATTCCCCTAACAGAAGCCAATTTAACATTTCATTTGAAGCCTGGGAGAGAGGAAGACATCAGGAAACGGAAAGCAGGAGGTAGGGAGGGTGGGAAGGATCCAGGAGTCATGGAGGCCGAGCAGCCACAGATTTGCTGGCAGCGCCGGGGGGAAAGGAAGGCGGTCAGGGTCCCTCGGTGGGTCTGAGTCATGAGCCTGGCAGGACACTGATGGTCATTGGGTCACTACAGCAGCTGAGATTTTTTTTCTGTCTTTGTGACATTAAACACCCATTAACAGAGATATCCTGGCTCCGTCTCTCTTTCTTAGATGTGAAAGTGATTGTTCAGCCTGATTTGTCAAATACTTCAACTTCCAAATGAACCCCATTTCATTCATGATTTGACTCGATATATTCAACGTAAGTTCTGGTGATTTTCCTTCATCACATGTCCCGCTGTCTTTCTTGAGAATAACTTACTTTCTTTGACATGGCTGAGTACTACCTGCAGGACCATTCTCCCTATCTTGGACTATGGCCAGCTGGTTGGGTTGACCAGTGAGCCAAGTAGGAGAGCCAGGACTAGGTCTAAATGGAAAGGCCTAGAAATGAGACGACTTGGCCTAAGGCTACTGGACATGCCACAAAGGCCCATAGAGTCCAGCACAGGCAAAGCTAGAAGGGTGATTTGCTGCAATTTAGCTGGAAGAAGGCACAGAGCTGAAGCCAAATGACAAAGACACAGCCTAGGGGGCTTCCTTAGAGCCTGGTCTCTGGCTCCCAGCCATGGGATGAATGTAGCTTCTCCCGTTTACTGGCTGCAGAAATCTGGGCCACTTACCTGACTTTTATGTGCCTCACTTTTCTCTTTTATATGTGAATAATCATGGTGTTTATCTAGTGGTGTTGCTAAGTAATAAATACTATTGATTAATCTTTAGTAAACTACTTGGAATGATGCCTGGTACATAATAAATACCATGCATAAGTGTTTATTAAATGAAGTAAGTGGTTAAATCAGATGAGCAAGAGTCTGAAAGAATGATCTCTAGGACAATGGAGCCCCAGAGAATGCGCCTCTTACGGGGAATCCCCTGGTTAAATTCTTGGGTGGAAAATAGCTGTTAAGAGGACCTGGACAGATCAGATTTGAGCAGATATGGAAAAACAAATAAACAGAAAAATGTGTATAAATTGGGAGCTGTTTTTAGAGACCACATGCTCATTGTAATTTCCATCATGGAGTAGAAGGCACACTATGTGAATATGTTATGGACAAGGACACTGTGAATATGTTATGTTTAATATAGTGTCACTATTAACATATGTCCCTTCCACTCCATGATGGAAATTACAACTATGATGGCACCATGTGAATTTAACATAGTGTCAGTGTGTTTAATCCAGTTCTCCAGGTGATCAGCTTCTTGGAATATGGCCGTTGCTGGTAGAGCCCCTCACTAACGTTTCTGAGAGTAGTTGATCTGCTGAACAAATGTTCCTACCATGGTGTTAGAGCAATCATGTTTACTAATAACAATAACTGCAACAATAAAACACTCCATCACATCCAGGCATGGTGACTCATGCCAGTAATCCCAGTACTTTGGAAGACTGAGGCAGAAGGATTGCTTGAGGCCAGGAGTTTATGGTTGATTGAGGCCTGGGCAACATAGCAAGACCCCATCTATATTTTTTAAAAAACCTACACCTCACTGTGCACATTAGCGTGTGCAGTGAGCAAAACCCACATCTTATAGGTCTGTTCCTCTCATTCGTGATATTTTGAGAGGTAGAAAGATTTTCATTCATGGTTCCTCACTGTCATGGCCCCAATGCTCACACTGTGTCCTGAGAAATGGTGTTGGTGGAGCTCCTCTCTCACCAGGGATCTGCAGTCCATTCAGGGACCCCAGTTTGCCTCCACAGAGAACTGTCTTGAGTGGCCCTGAGATTACATATAGATCCATTTTTCCTCGTTGTATCCATTTTCCTTCTCTCCCACATGTTTTCTGTTACTATGTTCCTATAATAAATGGATTTACTATATTCTACTCACCATGGTAGCTTTGCATGCATTAGTAATGAGCAAGACAGACATGCTCCTACCTGCATGAAATATACACTCTACATGCTTAGAGGTGCATTAGTGAAGGTTTTCCAGAGAATCAGAAGCAACAGGATGGAGAGAGTGAGTGAGAGAAATAGATATTAAGAAATTGACTTATATGATTCAGAGACTGGTAAGTCTACAAGCTGCAGGGTAAGTTGGCAGGCTGAAGACCTAGGGAAGAGTTGATGTTGCCATTGTAGTTTCAAAACAATCTGGAGACAGAATTCCCTCTTCCTCAGGGGAGGCCAGCCTATTTTCTCTGGAGGCATTCAGCTGATTGGATGAGGCACACACACATACACATTGGGGAGGGTAAGCTGCTTCACTCAAAGTTTACTGATTTCAATGTAAATCTCATCTGAAAAATACCTTCACAGCAACATCTAGACTGGTGTTTAACCAAGTATCTGTGTTTAACCAAGTGCCTAACCAAGCTGACATGTTAAATAAACCGTCACAAGAGGCAAGCAGGCATTTTCCACTCAGAGTGAAGGGCCTACTGAAGGAGCCACACAGAGCTGTCCAAGCACAGAAGAGAAGCCCCTATCTCAGATTTTGGTGGTCACGGGAGGTTTCTAGAGGCATGATATCTGATCCAGGGGCTATGTTGGAGCAAAGAAATATGTGCTGTAGTCCAGAGGTAAGCGGCCTGATGCAGTTGGAACGGTGAGGTGTGCAAGAAGCAAGGCAAGAACTAGCTCCTGCAAGGGTCTGTGGACCATGTTGAGAAGTCTGGATATTTATCCCAAAGGCAACGGGGAGTCATTGAAGGGCTAATGAGCGACATGGTGAGAATTAGATATAATGACTCTCTTCGTATTGTGGAGAACTGAATTTGGGAAGGTAAGCAGGGAGTCTCTAGGAGTGCGTTGAAATCACTAAGGTGAGTCCCTGTAGTGACCCTGTGTGTGCATATTCTCCATGTCAGAATGCAGCAAGCCTGATTTTCTTTAAAAGGCAAGAGAGTAAGTATTTAAGGCTCTGTGAGCCGCATGTTCTCTGTCACCAAAATTCAGCTCAGTGATTGTAGCAATAAAACAGCAATAGGGCCAGGCGCAGTGGCTCATGCCTGTAAACCCAACACTGAAAGGCCAAAGTGGGTGGATCACTTGAGTCCAGGAGTTTAAGACCATCCTGGCCAACATGGCAAAACCCCGTCTCTACTAAAAATACAAAAATTATCCTGGCGTGGTGGTGGGCACCTGTAATCCTAACCACTAGGGAGGCTGAGGCAGGACAATCACTTGACCCCGGTAGGCAGAGATTGCAATGAGCCGAGGCTAGCTTGGGCAACAGAGTAAGAAAGAAGGGAAGGAAGGAAGGAAGGAAAAGAGAGAAAGAGAGGAAGGAAGGAAGGAAGGAAGGAAGGAAGGAAGGAGAAGGGAAGGGAAGGGAAGGAAGGGAAGGAAGGGAGGGAGGGAAAGGAGGGAGGAAAGGAAGGAAAGGAAGGAAAGGAGGGAGAGAGGGAAAGAAAGGAAAGAAAAGAAGGAAAGAAAGAAAGAAAACAGCAATAGGCAATACGTAAACAAATGGATGGGGCCATGTTACAGTGAGACTTTATTCACAAAAACAGGTGGCCGGCAGGTCAGATCTGATCTTCAGGTCAGGGTTTACTGACAGCTAATCTAGGGGAATAAAAACTCAGGAATGGATTCAAGAATTGTTTAGGAGAGAAAACCAACAGGAAGTGGTGAGCAACACTATGTGAGAGAAGGGGAGGTGAAAAGGATCAAGAGTGACACATTCAGGGACACAGCCAAGTGAAGATGTCCAGCTCACTCTCAAGCACAAGAGCCTGGAACTCAGACAAAAGGTCTGGACTGGAGGTTTAGAGCTGGGTGTTGTTTGCCTACAGATATTCACGGAAGCAAATGAATTGTCCATGGAGAAAGGATAGCTGGGTAATGGAAGAACCCTCAGAAAAACAGCTAATAAGTCCCAGCATTCCAGAGATGAACAATGGAAGTGGAACTAATGGAAGGGACTAAAAAAGAGCGTCCAGAGAGGGAAGAAGAAAAACAAAACCTTGGTATCCAGAAGACAGAAAAAGAGAGGGGTATTTTAGGTGAGGAGGGAGAGAAAAAGAAAGAATCAGTACGATGGTGTTTGGTGGTCTCCCAGGGGAGCCACGATGAGAGGAAGTCACCTCTGATGCCTTTGAAGGGGCTTTCTCTGCCACCTTCGGCAGCACCAATGCCCACTTGCTTTGCTATTGATCGTTATACTACAAGTTACAGCATTCCGTTCTTTTGCTTCTAGTCCATGCAGATTCTTAGCTGTAGTGCCAACGTGAAAAGATAGGGTGGAAAAACCTTAACCAGGTGTTAATTTTACTCCAAGCATTATTTTTAGAATCTCCCATTAAGGTTTTACTCATACAATGGCCGAATTGCCAAATGAAAACATATACATGTTATATAAATATAACATCGTATATGTTAATTATATATAAGCACTTAGGAAACAGAAGTTTTGTTGAAAAATAATATATTTTCATTATTACAATTATTAAAATAGATTTTTATCTTTCGATTATATATTTCAGGTGTGGAATGTGTGTGTGCACATGCAAGTTCATATTGTGATTTGTTAGCATTAAATAAACACAAAGAATAATTATTCTGCCTTAATTAACAGGGGGAAGATAAAAATCTGATGACGAAATTTTATTTTTAAATATCTTTCATTAAGGGAAAACTGTCACAAATTTTTAAGCTGCTATTTTCAGCTTCCCTTGCTTGCTCTAAAGTATCCGGTATAAACAATATACTTTGTCTTCACACCTTCCTTGAAGCTTGAGGATGTGGAGGTAGAAACAAATCTACGAGGAAAGAGCAAATATGTTCAAATCTCTTTTCTTTCACAGTCTTGACTCAAAGTAGCCTTCACTTCACCTTGGCTCCAAGAAGACAACAGTCCGTGTTGCAAATACAGCCAACACTGCTGACATTAATTGGCTCTTCACTGAGCCAGAGAAGAAAAGGAAGAATAACTTGAGAGTAACTTTAACTTCTCATAAATTCAAAACAACTTTTGAGGTTTCCAAACTTTCAAGTAAATTATAAAAGCATTCGCTTTATTTTTTCATCAGTTACTTTCAGGAAGAAATACGTATTTCCTACTAAACTAAAAGCAGCTCATTGATTATAATTTAAAATGGCAGATTAAAAATTAATATTTAGTAAACAGAAAAGGCCAGAAAATATCTTCCCATTGATTCCATAGTATTTAGAATTAGACATATATAAATCAACTTTAAAACCTTTCATCTAATCTCTTTAGAAAATAAAATAGAGCTCAGCACCACATTGTATATAATATCTTTGAAGAGTATGTAATTTTATAACTGTAGCTTGCCTATAAATTCACTTTAAAGTAAATTATAATAATGAATTTTTTCAATATTATATGTAAGTTAGAAACTTTTTCCACTGGTCTCAAAATAAGAGTTTACAATTATTATAATAATAAAAATTAGATGAGAAATAAAATGAAGAGCTTGAATTTTATTATGTATAAATCAATTTCTTTCTTTATTAGAATTCTTTCACAAAAGGTATTAGGTAATTACCCTGTTGCATTATAATACATGCACATAAAATATCTTAGCAATGAAAAGTTAATTGAAGCTCCCTCCTCATCACTGTAAATGTCTCTAAACTGCTTTGACTGGGCCAAATTAAAACAAAAGATATTCTTTAATAAATGCTCAGAGAAAATTGATAACAGAGTATGACAAACCTCATAAATGAAGTTCCCAGGTATATTTAAAGTTTCATGTTAAATATTCCTCATTTATTTTTTAGACTTGTTTTATACAAAGCGTAATGCATACAGAGAGAGCAAATACATTTACGAGCCACACTATATTTTCTTAATATAAAAATGCAAGAGAGAAATAAAAATTACTAAGTACATTTTGAACAGTTCGATTTTGCCGTGTATCATTTTTTCTTTTTCTTTATGATTTTATTCTAAAATGATGCAACTAATCAGCTATATAGAAATGACTTTTTCTAATACATTAACAGTTTACTATATTTTCTTTCTTGTTATTTAATAATGGAAACTTCCATTTAATTTGTTAGTTATTTGCCTGCATTTAATTAGCCTTTCAAAAGTAACTCAGCTTAATGATATGGCTTTTATTTAAGAAAAAAACAAAACAAAACAAACAAACAAACAAAAACAAGAAGAAAACAAAATATTAATTGCCTCTACACTGTATGTTAATGTATCATATGGAGATTTATATACTGCTTGGAAAAAATCTGATGTTGTATGCCTCTCGGGAGCAGGAAGGGGAATTCAGCTAATACTATGTCTTTGGAAATTTTTTTTTAAAGATGAAGTCAGAATATGTTGCCCAGGCTGGGGTGTGGCAGCTATTTACAGATGCAATCATATCTCACTGCGCTCTCCAACTCCTTGGCTTGAGGGATCCTCCTACCTCAGCCTCCCTAGTAGCTGGGACTACAGGCAAATGCCACCTCACTCAGCCTTGGAATTTTTCTTTTTTTATTAACATATATCTTCTTTGCTTGTTATAAAGTCATTAGATATGATTCCAGGAAAATAAAACCAATTATGAAAAGAAAATAACAAAGAAATAGTCATAAGTTTTCACATACAGCATAAGAATCTGAGAAAATAGACTATGTCTTTAAAGGTTCCAATTCAAACCTCAAAGAATTGACAGAAATAAACAATACAATTAAGTACCTTGGGGAGGTGGGGGAAGAACCTTGACTAGATTATCATATGAATGGTTAAAATAAAAAGTTATTGAAAATATTTTTAGAATCATATTATTAATAAAGCCACTTGCCCTACTCCCCCACCTTTCTTTGATGTGAAACCCAGTCTTATTTCAAATCCTGGTAAGGCAAGAAATATTAAATTTAACAAGAAAATAAAACAGAACAAGTTCTTATCAGCAAAAAGAAGACAGCATTCAGACAGGACACTGCAGTCCACAGAGAGATATTTCTCTGGTGATTTACATTGTTAAATTTGAAGAGCATATATTTTGAAGCACCTTTGTTGTCAAGGTTTATTTATAAAGATGTGACTTGCATCTCAATGGAACTTCAAGCACTTTTTTAAAAGCTTAATCCACCAGGGCCAGGAAGTGGAATCTTGATTGGAAGGCTCTGTCAAAGCTGGTTTGAATGATGGTTGCATTTTTCATCAGCATAACCCATAATCCTCCCTCCCATTGGCTGCTATAATTCATTGTCACAACCACACACACATCTCCTCAAAGAAAAGATGCTCCTGCATCCAATATCGAGGCCATTTGCAAGCTCCCACCATTGATATATAGACTGATGTTCACGAATTATCTAGTCAGAGCCTTTCTAAGGAGCACCTGTATACTGTAACTCACTGCCGAATTTACAGCTTGTCAGGAAAGCGCATGCCCTTGCTGCACTGTGTCAATCATGGCCCGAAATCTTTTACTCCAAACCTTCTAGCTATTTCTCCCACCACTCGAGGAAGTTTGACATCTCATAAAATTCAAAAATGAATTTGTGTCATAAAGGAAAATGAGATTGAAAGGATTCCTGATTAAATGAAGATAAGATCCATCATGTTTCTATATAAGTTTATTTGCTTATTTAGAATGCCAATATTAATCAACGCCTTTTGATCAGAGGTCTTTTGTTTTCCTTATTCAATTTATTTTATTTTTTATCCTTAAGATATAAGGAACTATGTTGGATCACAAGTTAAAATTCTATTGGATATGATGAGTTATAATTACCAATAATGATAGAACAAGTGATATGCGTGTGAGTGTGTGTGCACGTGTGTGTATGTGTGTACCTAAAGTGAGAACAGACACATCCCGCTATATGCTTATCTCAGAAGAACTGGAAAGGGTAAAAGTGTTTTCTGTCTCTATCAAAATCAGTATCACTGACATTAGAATCACTAGCATTATACCCTTGGGCTTTCTAACAGAAAATGCTGCCATATTTTATTTTGCTAAGTGCCACACTGGTGGATGGTTAGCAGCAAGAGGGGATAGTCAAATAAAAAAAATGAGACAGGAGAAAAGCTATATACACATCAGCACCATAATCCATATTGACAGAGTGGGTGACGCAGCTGGGAGTCAAGGAGATGATGGCTGCTCTCGGCACCATCAAGGTGAAGACCCAGCAGTCAGACCACAGGGTTCACTGGAGTCAGGGCCATGCTTGAGTGCAGTAGTCATTGGGTTGCAGGGCACAGCAGCAGTGAAGGGAGTGTACAGAAGAGAGCCAGGTGGAAAATGGGGCCACACCACCCATCTGCTTCCATGCTGCCTGCCCAAGGGTAGTATTTCAGCTGAATCTCCTCTGCAGAGATTCAGGGAAGAGATCCTTTGTGGGCAAAGGAGCTCCAGGGAATGTCCTCATTGTAAGTTGAGAAACTCAGAATGCCAGGCAGCAGGATTTAGTAGCTGACTTAAAGGGATAACCTGAGACCTTAAAATGAAGGTGTCTCTCAGCACAGAACTCCTGCATGGCAGTGAAGATGCAATGAGATTTTTAAAGGATGTCTGAAAGCTGAGTTCGCTGGAGGAGGATTTGCAGCTATTATTCCCGAGAGTCCAGGCAGCCTAGAGCCCCATCGCTCAATCCTCCTAAGCTGGCCCGGCAGTCACAAGACGCATTAGGCTGCAGGGCTGGAGGATTAGTGGGCACCCTTGTTGATGCTCCTTAGAGGAAGGAAGCAATGAAAACCTCCCACAGCCCAGTCTTCCTTCCCCTGAGTCACCGGTTTAAGGAGGAAGAACTTCTAATACTCCTCATCTTGGGTTGGGCACTTTGATTTCAGTAACTGTCCACTGCCAAAGGGGAAAAATAAAATAAAATCTTTAAGCCTTAAAAAAACAGAAATGTGTAATTAAAAGACCGTGTCAAGGTAGTCACCTTTACTGCTGAGAACTCTCTGCTGAGGGAGTGCTACAACCCAGGCCTTCCACCAGTATCCTTGTTCCCTTTATTTTTGTTTTACATCCAAATGAAATGCTTTCATTCCACATGGAATGTGGAATTCCAAATTTTCTCTTCATGGGTTTGTGTGATCTGCTTACAAATACATTTAAATGTAGTTTGCCATAAATCAAATGGTTCAACACATGTTCTCTCTAAATATATTAATACAAAGAGCATAGTTAACTAGGTATTAAAAAGGGCAAAACTTAGTAATTGTGGTTAGAAAACCTGGACACAATTTAAAAGCTACACTGTGAATACAGTATTCTCATTTCTTTGAAAAGAGGTGTCATTTTAAATAATGTTTGAGAGAGAGAAAGTATCATCATAATTAAACATAAGCTGATATTAGTTGATGGGAGATAAGCAAAAGGCAGATAAGGACAGTGTAGACGCAAACCACATGCACTGAAACCAGAGGGCTGGCTCCAATCCCAGGTGCACATGTTACATTTATGAGCCATGCAATCTTGAGTAAGTGGCTCAGCCTCTCTATGCCTGAGATTCCTCATCTGCAAAGTAATAAAAGCAGAAGACTCTAGGTTTGTCTTGAAGGTTCAATAATGTGATCTATGCACAACACTTACCTTGCACATATCAAGCCTGATGTAAAACAGTATTACAGAAATCAGTGTGATCCCTGGACATCTTTCAGGGAATGCTTTTAGGGGAGCCGGGAGATAAAACTGTCTTCATAATAATACTAAGATATCATTTCCCTTTTCCATTATGCTGTGGTTTGGATCTGTGTCCCCACCCAAATCTCATGTTGAATTGTAATCCCCATTGTTGGAGGTGGGGTCTGGTGGGAGGTGATTGGATCATGGAGGACAGTTTCTAATGGTTTAGCACCATCCTCCTAGTGAGGTTCTCATGATACAGTTCCAACAAGGTGTGATTGTTTATAAGTGTGTAGTACTTCCCTTCTCTCTCTCTTCCTCCTGCTCCAGCTATGTAAGGAGTGCCAGCTTGCCCTTTGCCTTCTGCCATGATTGAAGCCAAGCAGATGCTGCCACACTTCCTGTACAGCCTACAGAACTGTGAGCCAATTAAACCTCTTTACTTCATAAATTTCTTTATAGCAATGCAATACACATTATGTTGGTGTTTGCTCTGATGAACCAAAACCAATGGTGGATAAAACTGCTAACATCTTGGCCTGAATTAAGCCAGTGGGACCCACCTATAGGTAGAGTGCTAGTAGACACGGCATTCCTCACCAGCATGCATTTGCAATAGAAGAAAAACACCAGTTTCATTTTAAGGTAGCCTTAATCAAGTAACACAACTATTAATTTTATAAATCTCAACCCTTGGTTATGTCTTTTTTAATATTCCATATGGCAAAATGGGAAGTGTGCACACAGTACTTTTGTTGCATACCAAAATACAATGGTTGTCTCAAGGAAAAGCAGTGTACAAGCTTAGTATTCTTCATGGAAAATAACTTTTACTTTAAAATTGTGTCAAAGGTTCATTCAAAGTACAAGCTAGACCAGTGGATTTTGATGTAACTCCCCCAAAAGTCCATTTGTATAGTTTCAGATTCCACATTGTAACTAATCTTTATAACAGCCACTTGTTGAGTTTTGGTGTAGTATCAAAGTGGACAATCCCTAAATACCAGGAAAGGCATTGTAATCCTCCTTCCCACCACACATTTGTGAGGCTGGATTTTCTTCATCCACTTCAACCAAAGCAACACATTGCAACAAATTGAAGAAGCACATGTGGGAATTCAGCAGCGTTTAAATGAAGCCCAACATCACAAAGTTGTGCAGAAATGTAAAAAATGCCATTCTTCTTACAAATTTTTTGTTTTAGGAAGTAGTTTTTTAATTAAGACTATATCATTATACCCTTAAAAATATCATATTACTTGAATCGTGGAGAAAGTATAAACAGTGACAACGTATGTGGGGCTAATGTTGAAGGAGGAATCACATATATAATGCCAAACTGTCAAAATAAAACACATTTTTCACCAATTATGAATTTTTGTTATTGGCATTAATAAAATGTCATCAATCCCTTAGTTTCATTTATTACTGAATTTTTTTTATGTTTTCTGATCTCTAAACACAAAAGAGGTCCCTCAAAAATGAACTGAAGTGCCCTGACTTGCTGGTTTCAGAATTGGTGTCAGAAGGCATGAGAGGGCGGGGGACATGTCCTGACAATCCTAAAGTCATGGGCTCCTCTTTGGAGCTGTGGGCTTTCATTTCCAAGGGCTCTTTTTCACTGAAGGTGAAAGGTTTCAAACCTATTCCCCCATATTATGGGCTGAATTATGTCCCCTCAAAATGTACATGTTGAAGTCCTAACCCCACAGAACATGTGAATGTGACTGTATTTGAAGACAAGATATTTACAGAGATAATTAAGTTAAAATGAGGACATATGCATGGACCCGAATCCAATGTGACTTGTGCTCTTATAAGAAGAAGAGGTAAGAACAGAGACACACACAGAAGAGACCTTATGAAAACTCTGGAAGAGGCCATTCACAAGCCAAGGAGAGAGGCCTCAGGACAAACAACCCCACTGACACCTTGATCTTGGGCTTCTACTTCCCGGGATGATGAAGAAGTCAATTTCTATCATCAAAGCCACCAAGTCCCTAGTATTCATTATGCTGGCCCCTAGAAAACGAATCCACCCCCTCTTTCTTGCTCCCCATACCTGAGTCCCTTTGCCCATCCAGCACCACATCCTGAGGAGCCCGGGAAATGTGGTATTTCCACAATTAGAAATTTATCTCAATGTACAGTTTGGCCTGTGATTTGAAAATAGAATTTAATCATACCAAAATAATGATAATAAGCATACAAAAACCCCAAATAGCCTGCTATTCATTATATATGTTAGATACGCTGTCAACTTTTCTATTCAATTTAACCTGACTTTTCCAAAGGATTGGAAATGGCTGAAAATCAAATGTGCATATATAATCTTCTGAATGGTAAAGATGGAAATTAGAGGCCATGGAGCAGATAATGGAAGATGATAGCAGATGGAGAGTATAAGAAGAGTTACAGGAACTGGGCACAAAATTAGGGCTCTGAGGTATTCCTGAAACAGAAATAAATGCAGATATTAAAAGATCTATCAGAATTCAACAGATTGCCGTGACCTCATAGAGATTATACAGTGTTGAAATACTGAAATTTAAAATTTCAGTTCGTGAATTATTACCACTAAATGGATAACCTTCAATTCAATATGTTTTTGTGTTTTCTTAGGATAAATAAATCCAACAAGCACAAATATTTCATAACTGACCACGGAGGCCTTAGCGTCACTCTGAGGTTTTAGGCAGAGAATACCACAGATCAAGATACATCAAAAGAAAGCTCACTATATCCCAAACACAGATGTGTTTGCTTGTCCAAACAGGGTCAGATTTTCCTTAATTTTATTTCTTTTGAGATTGTTTCCAAATCACTTCTTACACGGATATTAAAAACAAAATTAATGTGACATCGATTTTGACCTCCAGTCCTGCTTCCCCGAACATTCCCTCTCAATTTACAGTAACTCCATCTCCTCAGCTTCCTTGGAATCACCACTGACTACGCAATTCCTTTCCTACTTTACAGCCAAAACCAAATGAAATTCTGTTGAATTCACCTTGAAAGTATATCCAAATGCAACCACTTCTCTTTTCTCTCATTGCCGCAATCCTTGGGTGCCATAGTCTCTGACCGGGATTAGTGCAATGGCCTTCAACAAATGTCTCCCTGCCTCCAGCCATTGTCTCCTCACCCTCTGTTCCCCATGAGGCAGCCAGAGAGAGCCTCATAAAACATGTCAGATCCTGTAATTCAGGGGTCTCTAAGCCCCGGGGTCACAGTCCAGGGCCAGTTAGGAACCTGGCCGCACAGCAGGAGGTAAGCAGCCAGGGAGCCGACCAAGCTTTATCTGTATTTACAGCCACTCCTCATTGCTTGAATTTACCACCTGAGCTCTGCCTGCTGTCAGATCAGCATGGCATTAGATTCTCATAGGAGCATAAACCCTATTGGGAACTGTGGATCTAGGCTGGGGTCTAGGATCCAGGTTGCATGCTCCTTATGAGAATCTCATGCCTGATGATCTGTCAGTGTCTCCCATCACCCCCAAATGGGACCATCTAGTTGCAGGAAAACAAGTTCAAGGCTCCCACTGACTCTACATTATGATGAGTTATATAACTATTTCATTATATATTGCAGTGTAACAATAATAGAAATAAAGTGCACAATAAACATAATGCACTTGAATCCTCCAGAAACCATCACCCCAACAACTGGGTCAGTGGAAAAATTGTCTTCTATGAAACTGCACCTGATGCCAAAAAGCGGTTGGTGACCGTTGCTGTAATTCCTCTGCTTAACACCACCCAGTGGTTTCTCATTTAATTCAGAGAATACTCCAAATTATTTTCAAAGACCTACAAAGCCCCACCCAGTCTATCCCCATTACCTTGCTATCAGCTCTTCTTAATTATCTCCCTCTTTACCCAACCCCACAGCATCAGCCAACTTGCTTGTCCTATCGTGATAGGGCATACTTCTACCTTTGCTCTTTCTTGCGTGCTCCCTTTGCCTGGATTGCTCTTTACGCTCACTCCAAATCTATACCACTGGTTCCTCCACCTCCATCAAGTCTTAGCTTCAATGAGACTTCCTCAGTGAGCCCCTTCATGACTCCTGCTTAGTAACACAATCTCACCTTCACCACATATTCCTGTTACCCTTACGCTGTTGTTAGCACTTAACAACACCTACCATAGTACATAGTTTTTAACATACTAAATAGAAATAACAATTTCTAACATGCTGTGTATTCTAGTTATTTATTGTTTATAATCTGTCTCACCCACTAGAATAGGAGTTGCAAAGGTAGGAATGTTTATCTATTTGTCAATTCATCTCCAGAGTATAAAATAGTGACTACACATAAAAGGAGCTAGATCAAAACTTGATAAATGTGGCCTGGCACAGTGGCTGACACCTGTAGTCCCAGCACTTTGAGAGGCTGAGGCAGGAGGATCTCTTAAGCCCAGGAGTTTGAGATCAGCCTGAGCAACATGGCAAAGCCCCGTCTCTAAAAAATAATACAAAAAATTAGCTGGGCATGGTGGTGCACACCTCTGTGGTCCCAGCTACTTGGGAGGCTGAAGTGGGAGGATCACCTGACCCAGGAAGGCCGAGGCTGCAGTGAGCCATAATTGTGCCACTACACTCCAGCCTGGGCTGCAGAGTGAGATGCTGCCAAACAAAAAAAAAAAAGTTGAATTTGTTAAACCTTTCTACAAACTTCCCAGATTCCATTTTTTTAGCAGATGTGAAGTTCCTGCAGAGTAGGAATCAAATATTTTATTTGTTTTCTTTCCATAGTGCTTTTTCCATAGTGCTTTCTGAACAATAGGAAACTCCAAACAACCAGACAAATCAATGGAAACTCCAATGCTCATTCAATTATTCAGATGTTTGGTGTGTCTCAAATCAAAGTGGCACAAAATATGATTTTCAGATACAGTGGGATCCTGGGCAAAAGTATTTCCTGAATCATTTCTTTGCTTCTTCTCCAAATACTCAGAACCGTCATATTTTCATCAGGATACACAAAGCCCAATACATTGTGCTCACACACCTGCCTTCTTCCAAGAACCCGCAAGTGACTCAGTTCTTGGCAACACCTTTTCCTCAACCTTTGTGCTCAGGGCTATTGTGCTCAGTAAGGTATTTTGGAGGAAATCCGTCTTTTTAGAGTAGATGTTTTAAGACGTAAATTACTAGTGAGATTAACCCTCCTAGGACCATTGCATTTCAAAAAGAGAATTTACAAACCCAGTTAAATGTCTACTACTGTGTCATACTGAAAACAAATTTTAGACTTTTTTTTTTCCTATTTCTGACCTATTCAGTATGCAGAAGAAGATTTTCTTTTTTCTTTTTTATTGTATTATACCTCAAGTTCTAGGGTAAATGTGCACAATGTTCAGGTTTGTTACATATGCATACATGTGCCATGTTGGTGTGCTGCACCCATTAACTCATCATTTACATTAGGTATATCTCCTAATGCTATCCCTCCCCCCTCCCCCACCCCACAACAAGCCCCAGTGTGTGATGTTCCCCTTCCTGTGTCCAAGTGTTCTCATTAGAACAGGACTTTCTAACAGAGCACCCATTCCTGTAAGAGTGCAGTCCCCTGGAATACACACGGTCAAGCTTCCGGATAATTAGAAATTTACTCCCTCATTGATACCATCGCTGAGCACAATTACAATGAGGAAAGTGTCTCATGTTAATATTTGAGCCTGTTTTGGTGACGTGTATGTTCATTGTCAAAACATCTCAAAAAAAAAAGAAAAAATATAGTCTGTCAGTTTGACGTTTGGTCTACATATAAATATGAAAGAGGAGAGAGAAAGGGAAAGAAAAAGAAATCTGAAACAAAATGATGTTTGGTGTTATGTAAGTGAAACAGATTGGGGTGAAATATTAAAGTATTCATTCTTCATTCCTTTATGATGACATTGCATAATCAAAAGTACATTTGTGTGGCTCTTTTAAAAGTTTTATAAGCATTTCTTATTGGCATGAGTTTTTTGCATTCTTAATAGTTACAAAGGCAAACAACAGAAAGACTCCTGTCTAAGTATGCCTAGGTGTGTGTGGTGTGTGTTATGAGCTAAACTGTAACTGCTGTCTTCTAAAATTTATATATTGAAGTCCTACTTTTCAGTACTCCAGAATGTGACTGTATTTGTAGATAGAGCATCTTAAGAGGTAGTTAAAGTATAATGAGGTCTGCAGGGTAGCCCTAATTTACTGTGACTGGTGTCCTTAAAACAAGAAGCAATTTCTACACAAAAAAGACACCAGACACGTGCACGCACAGAGGCAAGACGATGTGAGAACACAACCACAAGATGGCCATCTGCAAACCAAGGAGAGTGGCCTCAGAGCAAACTCACCCTAATGATACAGAGGGTGAAGCCTCGGAAGACTGAGCAGGTGGAGGGTGTGGATGATGAGAACTTACTTAATGGGTACATTTTATGTAATTTGGGTAATGGATACCCTAAAAGCACTGACTTGACCACCATGCAATCTATGCATATAGCAAAATTGCACTTGTACCCCATATATTTATACAAATTTAAAAAAAAGAAGAAACTCACCCTGCTGACACCTTGATTTTGACTTCTAGCCTCCAAAACTGTGAGAAAATTTCTATTGTTTAAGACACCTGGTCTCTGGTATTTTGTTATGGCAGCCACAGCAAACTAACAGTGTAGTTTTCTTTGAAAGCACTCAGAGAAAAACAATGCATAACTAATGGAAGAATAATAATACAAATGGCAACTGACTTTCATCCAGAAAAAAAAAAAAAGAAGCCAGAAGATAGTGAAATGGCCTCTTTAAGGTACTGGGGAAAACTTATCAATTCAGAATTCTATACCCAGAAAAAAAAAAAATCCTTAAAAATGAGGATAAAATAAACACATTTTCAGATAAACATAATCTGGCAAAATGTATCACCAAGAAACCTGAATTGCTAAAGGAAGTCTTTCAGGCTCAGGGGAAACTTGAATCTGCACTAAAAAACAAAGACACCGAAAGATGTAAATAATATGGGTAAATATAAAAGACTACTTTTTTCTCTTAGTTGTTTCCACAGACAATTGGTTTTTTAAGCCCCCACTCCTTTCAGAACAACTGATTGTTAATAGCAAAAATATTAACATTGCACTGTGCACTTTTAATGTATTTCAGTGCAAGACATATGACAACAGAATAAACAACAAAGGGAACTATGGAATAAACAAATAAAACTCTGTAGTTGTAAAAAAAACTTACGTTTTTTGGGGAAATGTTACAATATTAACTCTAGGTAGACTGTATTAAATATAAATATTATAATCCCAAGAGCAAGTACTAAAAAATAACATAAAAAGACATAGCTTAAAAATTAATAGAGGAATTAACAATTAGTGCTAAAAAATATTCAGTTAACCCAAAAGAAGGCAGGAAGAAGAAACAAGAAAACCAAAAACAGATAGAAAAATTGGAAAGTAAATCACAACATAGACATAAATCCAACTACATGAATAGTTACATTAAATGTAAAGGAACTAAACACTCATCTGAAAGGCAAAGACTCACAGACTGTGGAGGAGGGAGGTGGAATGCACAAAAACCAATCATTTTCTATCTGTAAGAGACACATTTTAGCATGAAGACACAGGTTAAAAGTGGAATCATGGGACTAACACACCATGCAGACACTAATCCTAGAAAGTTTCTGTGAAGTAGGAGTTGAGGCACTGTTTATCTATAAATTTATGGAGTTTTTCCTGTCTCATTTTTTTTGGAAAGATTTTTTTTTTCCATTTTCTGCAGTAGTTGCCTGTGAAGGCAAGAGACAGATATGAATAAGGGAAGTTTCTCAGTTGAAAGTGTTCTATATCTTGATCAGGTGTAGGTTAGGAGGGTGAATATATTTGTAAAACTAACCAAATCACACATTCAAGATTTGTTCATTTCATTGTATGTAGCTATTTCTCAGTTTAAAAAAGAGGAAGGCTCTTAAAGACATGTTGACTAACAGCAATGGATAGAGTTTATTTAGATCCAGATTTAATTTTTTTAAAACCCTATATATTGGCATATATAAAAATGGAAATAGCCTTAAATATTTGATGACATTAAGAAATTGTTGTTATTTGCTTTAGCTGAATAATAGCGCTTTGTTTTTTTATTTTATTATCTTTTAGAGAAACATTTTAAATATTGAAGGATGAAATGAGCTAATGTTTGGGATTGGCTTCTAAATAGCATGAGGAGAGTTAGTAGTGGATGGGATGTATATGAAACCAGACTGAGCAAGAGTTGATGACTGTTGAAGTTGAGATATGGATACACTGGAGCTGGATACATTGTTTTCTTTTTAGAATTCTTTCTAATAAAATTATTTTAAAAAGGTAAAAAATCTAGCTGCCTTTGTACATAATTGTTTTCTGACTAAAAGGCCTTTTCAGCCATTCTCTCATTTAAAGTTTGACAGACCATTTCTCTCGCCTTATGCTCTGTCTCAAACGGCACTTCTTCCTGCCTCCTTTATTCTGTGGTGTCCTCATTTTTCCCCTAACATAATTAGCATCTGCTTCCTAATGGTTCTTATTACTCTACGTTATGGGACCATGTTTCCCTTCAAACCCGTGCTCTTTTCAAAGTGACAGAGCAACAACCCCAAAGGGATTTTAGAGTCCAGAAAAAAAGGTGAGTGATTTTTCAATATTAATATTAATGTATCTCCATATGTATCACCAAGAAACACATTCTTCTAAAAAATATTAAGTACTATTTATATGCTTGATGTCAACAATGTTTAAGAACTAATCCACGAGATTCAAACTCATAGTTAGCTGGTAGTTCAAAAATTTTAATAATTTAACCACACACTTTATGGGAAAGATACACACACACACACACACACACACACAGTGGTAAATAAACACTAACAGTGTGAATGGTAGAATTACATGGAACTTCCAATGGCTTCTTCATATCCTTTCTGTCTCTGAATGTTTGCAACTATTATTAATGACTTTTGTAATCAAAATAACTTAGTTTTTAAAGTTAACTGGATAATTATCTTTTAATAAGATGATGCCAAGGATAATATTCTATTCATTAGACTTAGATAGGGAAGAGACTGAAATACAGTTAAAACAAATCCATCAGATTGAATGACTAATCTTTGCATCATTAATACTGAGCCACTATCACTATATGCCTCCTACACGATGTAGTATGGGATACACATCATCATCTATGAAACACTCTTGCCAAAATGATCAGCGTGAATGCAATCAAATTTGTAGACCTACATTCCAATTGATAGAATATATGGGGGACAGAAAAGCAAGTTAAACACTACCGTGAAGAATTGACCACCCAAGTCCAGAGGGAGGATACAGGAAATCTTTTAGATCTCTTCATCAGATCAATGTCAAAGGGGAAAAAAGAGGCACAGAGGAACCCACTTCAAATGTGATATAAAAACCCCTGATCTTAAATGGTAAAAGATATTTCAACAGCAAATTAGGGAAAGGTGGTTATGGATTGAATATTAGATGCTGTAAGAAACTGGTGTTAATTCCACATTGTGAATTATGACTATGAGGTACATATTCTTGTTTCTCTGCAACATACCTGAAATATTCAGGTGTAAATGCCAAGCTGTCAATAACTTAACTTACAAAGCAAAACAATTGGTCAAAATTATGTTACTTGGGGAGGGTCTTGACTACAAGTTGTTCAAATTCTTGGCGTTTTGAACAAAGAATTGGACAAAATGCACAAACAAACCAATGAAAGAATGAAGCAATAAAAGCAGAGCTTTATTGAAACAAAAGTACACTCCACAGAATGGAAGCGAGCTCAATTAGGCAGCTCAAGAGTGCTGGCTAAGCAATTTTCTGGGGTTTAAATACCCCCTAGAGGTTTCCCATTGGTTACGTGGTTATACCCTATGCAAATGAACGAGTGACCTGAGACCAGTCTGATTGATTGCAGGAGGAGACCAATAAGAAGTACTTTCCATTTTTCCTCTGCCACACAGTGGAAAGTAGGGGGATGACTGCAAAGGGAGTAGCCTCTGATCCTCTGATCCATACTTAGGCATGGAAGGGGGCGGTTTCCTTAGATTCAGTTCTAGGAAGTCATCGTAAATCAGCCTTAGAGTCCATGCCTCCAGACCCTATGCTCCTGCCTCAATTAGATCTAGGTAGTAGTATTATGGTAGGCTCAAAAATGGTTGGTGGCCCAAAATATATCCACTTGCTATTCCTGGGCCCTGTGAATGTTACCTTATGTGCCCCAAAAAAGAAGTCTTTGAAGATGTGATTAGTTTAAGGATCTTGACATGGGAGATTATCCTGGATTATCTAGTCAGCCCTAAATGCAATCACATGTATCCTTATGGGACAGACAGAGGGGTATTAAACACACACAGTGGAGAAAGTGATAGGAAAATGGAGAAGAGAGAGTTGAAGATGCTGGTTTTGAAAACTGGAGTGGTGTACCTATTCAACATAGTGTTGGAAGTTCTGGCCAGGGCAATCAGGCAGGAGAAAGAAATAAAGGGTATTCGATTAGGAAAAGAGGAAGTCAAATTGTCCCTGTTTGCAGATGACATGATTGTATATCTAGAAAACCCCGTTGTCTCAGCCCAAAAGCTCCTTAAGCTGATAAGCAACTTCAGCAAAGTCTCAGGATACAAAATCAATGTGCAAAAATCACAAGCATTCCTATACACCAATAACAGACAAACAGAGAGACAAATCATGAGTGAACTCTCATTCACAATTGCTACAAAGAGAATAAAATACTTAGGAATCCAACTTATAGGCAATGTGAAGGACCTTTTCAAGGAGAACTACAAACCACTGCTCAACAAAATAAAAGAGGACACAAACAAATGCAAGAACATTCCATGCTCATGGATAGGAAGAATCAATATTGTGAAAATGGCCATACTGCCCAAGGTAATTTACAGATTCAATGCCATCCCCATCAAGCCACCAACGACTTTCTTCACAGAATTGGAAAAAACTACTAAGTTCATATGGAACCAAAAAAAGAGCCCACATTGCCAAGACAAGCCTAAGCAAAAAGAACAAAGCTGGAGGCATCATGCTACCTCACTTCAAACTGTTCTACAAGGCTACAGTAACCAAAACAGCATGGTACTGGTACCAAAACAGATATATAGACCAATGGAACAGAACAGAGGCCTCAGAAATAACACCACATATCTACAACCACCTGATCTTTGACAAATCTGACAAAAACAAGAAATGGGGAAAGGATTCCCTATTTAATAAATGGTGCTGGGAAAACTGGCTAGCCATATGTAGAAAGCTGAAACTGGATCCCTTCCTTACACCTTATACAAAAATTAATGCAAAATAGATTAAAGACTTAAATGTTAGACCTAAAACCATAAAAACCCTAGAAGAAAACCTAGGCAATACCATTCAGGACATAGGCATGGGCAAGGACTTCATGACTAAAACACAAAAAGCAACGGCAACAAAAGCCAAAATAGACAAATGGGATCGAATTAAACTAAAGAGCTTCTGCACGGCAGAAGAAACTACCATCAGAGTGAACAGGCAACCTGCAGAATAGGAGAAAATTTTTGCAATCTACTCATCTGACAAGGCTAATACCCAGAATCTACAAAGAACTCAAACAAATTTACAATAAAAAGACAAAAACCCCATCAAAAAGTGGACAAATTATATGAACGGACACTTCTCAAAAGAAGACACCTATGCAGCCGACAGACACATGAAAAAATGCTCATCATTACTGGTCATCAGAGAAATGCAAATCAAAACCACAATGAGATACCATCTCACACCAGTTAGAATGGCAATCATTAAAAAGTCAGGAAACAACAGATGCTGGAGAGGATGTGGAGAAATAGGAATGCTTTTACACTGTTGGTGGGAGTGTAAATTAGTTCAACCATTGTGGAAGACAGTGTGGTGATTCCTCCAGGATCTAGAACTAGAAATACCATTTGACCCAGCCATCCCATTACTGGGTATATACCCAAAGGATTATAAATCATGCTACTACAAAGACACATGCACACGTATGTTTATTGTGGCATTATTCACAATAGCAAAGACTTGGAACCAACCCAACTGTCCATCAATGATAGACTTGATTAAGAAAATGTGGCACATATACACCATGGAATACTATGCAGCCATAAAAAAAGGATGAGTTCATGTCCTTTTCAGGGACATGGATGAAGCTGGAAGCCATCACTCTCAGCAAACTATCGCAAGGACAGAAAACCAACACCGCATGTTCTCACTCATAGGTGGGAATCGAACAATGAGAACACTTGGACACAGGGCGGGGAACATCACACACCAGGGCCTGCTGGAGGGTGGGGTGCTGGGGGAGGGATAGCATTGGAAATACCTAATGTAAATGACGAATTGATGGGTGCAGCAAACCAAACTGGCACATGTACACCTATGTATCAAACCTGCACATTGTGAACATGTATCCTAGAACTTAAAGTATAATAAAATTAAAAAAAAAGAAAGAAAGAAAATTGGAGTGGTGTGGTCACAAACCAAGTAGTACCACCAACCACCAGAAAATGGAAGAAGCTAGAAACAAATTCTCTCTGAGAGTCTTAGCAGCAAGTGCAGTCCTGGTAACACACTGATTTCAGCCAAGTCCAGAACTGTAAGAGAATAAACCTCTGCTGTTTTAGGCCACCATGTTTTTGGTGATTTGTTACAACATCTAGAAGAAACTAACACATGTTTTTCTGGGAATTTACTACAATTTTCTCTCCTTCTGAATGCAACAAAATTCTTACAATAAAATATTTTAGTCTGTAAATTCTTTAAAGATCCAAATGCAATTGTTTTAATGAGAAACAGTATTTTTTAAAATTATTTCAAAGGAAAGATGATACACACGAACACAAAAAAACAGGCATTAATATCAGATCATTGCCTATGTTACCCTGTATTAATGACACACCAAAATTTTAAAATCATTCTTTTCTTTTTTTCCTACTTTTAAAACATCCTTCTTATTTGACAATTAAATTACTTTACAAGCAACATGTAAGCTGGTAAACCACATACTATATTATGAAGATAAAATTGTAGAAACTAACCTTTCAAGAACCAATTGCAAGTGATATAAAATATAGCACTTGTAGGCTTTCTGATATTTTTCATATTGTGGTTTCCAAGTCATTCTTAATTTTGTAAACTATTTTTTTGTGAATTTTCTCTCCTCCCAAAAATATAACATAAGTTATCCAAATTTACTGCCATAATCAGAGTCTATTTTGGCAAAGAAATCTATTGGCAAGAAAAAAGGGTGGTGGTTCAGGGTAGTATGAAAACCCCTTCAAGTGATCTCTCATATTTTGTATGAGCTTGTTTTTCCTTCTCATCACAAGATATTTTGGCTTGGAAATAACAACCTAGCAAGAGCAGATGAACTGTTACATCATCACACACTAAAAGAAGACAGCACAAAATATGTCTAATTTATAATGAATTTTCAAATTAATTTCCTTTTTAATGGTACTGGATTTTGCAATGTGGATAGACTGGTAAATGGTTGGCACAGATACACAAGGGTAATCCAGTAGAAATTTAGAAGCAGCTTGAAAAGAAAAATTATTCACTCACCCTTTCTAAGCCAACTTTTTTTCCGAGAAAGAGCACATATTTTAATGTTTGTGTATGAAAGAGAATTATAGGTAGGGAAATGGGACTGAAGGAGCTGGAAGTGGAGTGAAGTTGTGGAAATATTTAAAGACAGTGGATAATCCAAAATATAACTGAATTTGGAATGGAATTCACTCTTACATTTTAATGTACATGTGTCTGGGGTTCTTGTGCTTCACAACACTTGAACAGAATTACAAGTCTCTGTTTCAAGGACCACTAAGTCTTCAGTAGCTGGAAAAGTGTACTCCTGTCTCCATTTTCCTACGTATTCAACTTCTCTGTGCTTTCCATTCTACATTAGGAATAGTTAGCACGTCTCTCAGATTGCCACCGAGTAAACCCCTTCTCCCTAGAGGATCGCTACCCTTACCCTTCCCTTCATGCCTGGGCATGATGGATGGGAAGAAAGTTGTGTTGCTGGATATGGCTAATACGTTGACGAGTCCATGGCAACAGTTCTGATTGATTTGGTAAGCAGTGCACTTAGGAACCACTCCTATGCAAGATAAACTCTATGTCAAATCATACAGTGGACTCGTGTATGAAAATCATCATTTCTAAATCATCTTGGAATCTCCTTATACAAAGAAAATATTGCAAACTGCTGGAAGTGAAATCTTCCAGCCCTATCCAATTCTGCTGCCATGTCTGAATACTTTCAATAAATAGCCCCAGTCTCAGGTTATCAGGAAGTTAAAGAAACCGTGAGAAACACATGATACAATGTTACTGCATGACATACGGGGTTATGACTTGTTTACAATGGGAGCACTCAATGTTATAAAGGACTAAAATTCTCCATTAAATAATATTTGGGTTAAGTGTGAATATAATCACATTTCTAAAATTATTTTTAGAATTTAGTAAAGTTGTTCCAGAGTTTATTTAGAAGGGTATATTTTCAAATACTCAGAAAAATTCTAAGGAACAAAGAGAATAGCAACATTTAAAATAATAAACTGGTATGGTGATGACGCAGAGAAATAGTGCTGGAAGAAAATAGAACTCACATTAGAAACAACTACATAGGTAGATTTAGCACATAATAAAGAAAGGGCTGCAAATGAATGGGAGGAAAGACATTTATTATTAATAGTGTTGGCAGAACTCACTAGCCATTTGAAAAATAAATAAATAAATCTGTATTTTTACCACGCTTCTAACACTAACATAAAGTCCAAATGGAACAAGCACTTAAAGGTAAAACATTAAGATAATGGGGAAAAATCATTTAAATATCTGTATAATTTTAGCACAGTAGATGTTTTCTGGCTGGGCATGGTGGCTCATGCCTATAATTCCAGCATTTTGGGAGGCTGAAGTGGGAAGGTTGCTTGAAGCCCAAGAGTTCGAGACCAGCAACATAGTAAGATCCCATCTCCATGTTTAAAAAAAAAAAAAAATTATTAACTGAGTATGATGGTGTACACCTGTAGTCCCAGCTACTCAGGAGGCTGAGGTGTGAGGATCACTTGAGCTCCAGAGGTTGAGGCTGCAGTGATCATGCCACTGCACTTTAACCTGGGTGACAGAGCAAGACACTGTTTCAAAAGAAAAAAAACAAAAGCTTTTCTCAGCTCAAAGCAAAAGTTATGAAGTAAACGGTAAATATACACATAGAAAGAAAAATAACTATTGTACACAAAGATATGTAACAGATAGATATATAATATTTTAAATAGAAAATTAATTACCTACATCAGAAAAATAAGTAAACTTTAAGAAGTAAAAGAAAAAACTAAATAAATATTTACAGCCTATATGACAATAGGCAAATCTCCTTGATACTATGAAATTTTCTTCTCCGTCAACAGGGAAAGCTATCACATCCATTTTTAATGGGGCAAGAGGTGTTAGGATTCATTTCGCGGAGGACACAAAAGGAGTGGCCATTAATCATTGGAAACACTGATCAAACTCACAAATAATTAAATTCAGATAACAATAAGACATCATTTTTCAACTATCAAATTGGTAGTGGTCAAAAGGTTAATAATACTGGGTATTGGCAAGAACATGGGAAAACAAGTTCTGTCATGTGCTGCGAGTGGCAGTGTAAAATTGTGCTAATTTTTTGGAAGGAAAAATTGAAATATCTATTAAAATGTTTAATATTCATATTCTTTAACAATTTCACATCTAAGAATTTTTCCAACTGAAAAACTCGCACAAATATGCAAAGAAATGTGAATAACATTTTTTTGCCTTATGGTTTATAATGGCGAAAAAATTAGGAACGAATGGCCAGGCCCAGTGGCTCACACCTGTAATCCTAGCATCTTGGGAGGCCTAGGCGGGCCTATCACCTGAGGTCAGGAGTTCAAGATCAGCCTGGGCAACATGGTGAAACCCCATCTCTACTAAAAATACAAAAATTAGCCACGCGTGGTGGCATGCATCTGTAATCCCAGCTACTCGGGAGGCTGAGACAGGAGAATCACTTGAACTCGGGAGGTGGAGGTTGCCGTAAGCCAAGATCACAGCGCTGCGCTCCAGCCTAGGCGACAGAGTGAGGCTCCGTCTCAAAAAGAAAAAAAAAGGGAACCAATTAAAGTTTTATCAATGAAGAAAATTAAATATGTTGACATGGAAAGACATTCAAGACATTATCGTTAAGTCTACAAAAGATAGTTGCCGACCTAGATATATGATACTATTTTTGTTAAGAAATTGTTTATATGCCTAGGTATATATGTCTATGCAGCATGCATATATACAAATCTGAAGGAAAATTCATCACTCTCTACAGTGATGGCTTCTGAATATGAAAAGTATGAAGATATTTCAGGAGGAGCTGAGGCATAGAAATACACAGTGTGAACTGGAAGAACCAATCCAGGATGGTAAAAACAGTTGGAGGCACCACCCTAGTATAAGTAAAGAAAAATAAAAAATAAAAGAGACCTAAGTAGCAGCATGCCATCTCCTCTCCCTATGCCAGCCCTCACCACACCCCACCCCTTCTCCGTGCAGCTCTATCCTGTCCTTCCCTGAAAGGTTTCCCTGTGGGCCTCTGTTGGCTTCAGTCAATGGGGGCACTGGCAGGAAACTTGACAGCAAGAAGAGAGGGGTCAGGGTCTTTCTTCCCTTCTTCCTTACTGTCTCGGTACTGTGTCTTGTCAAAATCAGGTTTAGTAAGGAAAGATTTTATTCTGAAGAATTATTGCGGGGTGGGGAGACTGTCGCACTGGGAGAAAGCTCTGATGATAAAGTCTGCAAGTGTCTCCGGAGTTGGGCAAAAGGAGATTTTCTTGTATCGGGAGGAGGAGACAAGGCTAGAAAAAAACAAGCACGGGAGAGTGGGATGAGGGGGTCACGTGACAGGCAGTGGCTCACGGATGGTCTCCTCTAAGGCCAGCCTCGTCCCTGGAGGGGCTGAAGACTGGCTCACACAGAGGGTGGGCCGATGTTCAGGGACCTGGGGGAAGGGAAAAGCTTAACCAAAGCTTGATTAACAAACGTTTTATTCTCATTGATCAGTGAAGACAAGCAGTTCGGCTAATCATTTATGAGGCCAACAAAGAATTTGGGGGGTCTGTGTCTGGCTTTGTCATAGGCAAACAAGGTGGTGGCCGGGGGAGGAAGGACTCCCTTGATTCTTATCTAGGTCATGTGGGGAAGGGTAGTTCCTTGCAGTAAGCAGTTTCCCAGAATGCGAAGGGTAGAAGATTTCTTAAGGTTTTCTGTTTTCCAGAATCCTAGGGCTTGGGTAAAGTTCAGGATTGTCAGCCTCCAGCAATGTGGGCCTTTCTCTGCAACTACAGTGGGCTTAGGGCTGTCCTCAGGCTTCCTGCTATGAACCATGTCTTCACCTGCCTCCCCAGCCGTAGAGCTCAGGACGCCACCGCCACCGGCTATTGATGGTCTCCGCAGGCCTCAACACCCGCTGCTGGTTCCTTAACTCACATTCCTACCACTTGCTCTCAGTTTAAATGATTAAAGCCTCATTATCAGTTCTGAGCTCAACTCTATGTCCTGCTGTGGTCCTGGTGGCTTGTAATAACCAGTTAAAAAATTAATGCTCCTCCTCATTTTGTCACATCAAGTTTCTTTTTAACACAGCCACAGGTTACCAGGTAAATAAGGTAGATATCAAGGTGCCAATACAGCAAAGAGACTGAACCTGAAGTTAGCTTGTTTCATTTATTCTGGAAAATCACCAAAATATATATCGTGATTAATACATCACCAAAGGGTCCTAATCATGTTCCTTTTGAACACAATACCTAAGTTTGATTTTATCATTATCAAAAAGCTTTTATGAGGCACCCGTAGGAGACACTAACTTGGAAACATAGGGCCAGGAAGGCCTTGAGTCTCTTAGTCCACAGATCCTGGGGTTTTGCTGTGGTGGTGGTAGTTCAATGTGGCACCCGCTGCCCTACTGTAGGCCCAAGCTGAGCTGAGAGAAGGAAGAAACTTGGGCCACACTGCATTATTTACTATGCCTCCCTCTGCCCCCTTTCGCTCCTGCTGCAAACAGGAAGAGGCCTTTCCTTTATTTCTCTTACATCCTGCCTTCTTATTGTCTCCAGATAAGGCTTCATGGCTTTTCTAAACAGCAAAAGGAGCATTCTGTCAACCAAGGTCTCCAAGCCCAGTTGTTAATATGGCAAATGTGGAAATAAATGAATTTGGAAAATCCATTATTAAGACAATAGCTGACTTTACCAGGCTATTGTTTTGCCAAACAGTTCGATTTTAGACTCAAGAGCTCAGTATCTTCTTAGCCTTTCCCTCTGCAGCCATTTGGTAGCTAATATCAGTTGCCATCTGAGCAGAAGATATTTTGGGTGAAGTGAACTCAGGTCCTATATTCACTAGGGCAATAGTGAGAGGAGAGCTCTTAAACGATTTGTTACTTATCCCACATCACAGCACAGCATCTTAATTAAGACACCCAGGCAGTGATTGCAATGTGAGCCTTCAGGAGCACAGGAGCACTTCACTCACCTCATGGAGGCTTGTGAGATGCAAGAAGCCAGGAGCCCATCCCCACGTGGAAGGAGGTGCACCTTTTGCTGTAACCCTTCAAGCTATGGAGGTGAAGGACTCACGCACAATGGAATTACAATCCTATTTACATAGCCATCAATTACACTTACAGAACAATTCCAGATAAGGTTTGTGTGGTATTTTTGTATTGACACAGCAGCCATAAACCAACAAGAATTATCAATACTTAGTAGATATGAAAACAGCTAGACAACAAAGCCCCCAAAAACCTAGCATATATTGCAAGACCCTTCAGGAAGCTTGACTGTGAGATAGATCTGTGGGCTCTGACCACAGTCTCAGAGGCACAGTGCAGAGTGTATTCAAAATCCCTCTTGGAAAGCTTTTGCACACAAAGGGAGCCCAAGAGTCACATCTCTACACTGATCTATGTGTAGTTTATGCAACAGAGAATAGGAACATAAATAATAGCAATGGAAATTAAGCTTATTAAGTTTCACAGTTGTGGCAAAGAGTTTCTGAGTCTCAGACTGGAGTTTCACAATTGAAAACAAGGCAGAAAATATTGTCTTTATTGACACAAAGAAGAGAGCAGTCTGCAGCCAGAAAACAGAGAAGCACGTGCCAGGGGTACTGTTTGTCCAAGCACTTGCTTGAAACTCATTTGATGCTAAACAGTGGTCAAATGACAACATCCAATTCCAAAACTTACTGCTGCCCGAAGTACCCTCAATTCATGACCTTCCCAAGCCCCTCTTACTTATTAGAAGCCAAGAGCTATTTTATCAAGTTGAATTAATCAAAAAACATTTATTGGGTTCATTTTGAGTGACACCCTTTCAGTTCTGCAAATATAATGAACCAGAACCAAAAAATGGTATTGTGTGAATTGTTAAGGTCAGGAACTGTGGATCCGTCCGCAACCGTACCATCAGAACAGCGGCTTCTCAGTGTTTCCCCTTGGCAGAGTTTGGATGTGGAAATACAACATACAGGACGCATCATCTTACTTAAGCTACAAGGCGTTCTGGTTGTCTAGTGCAGTAAATAAACCACTCAAAAATAGTTGGTCAGGGTTCGAGACGAGCCTGGGCAACATAGCAATACCCTGTCTCCACAAAAAAATAAGATTATCTGGGCATGATGGTGTGTACCTGAAATCTCAACTGCTCTGGAGGCTGAAGCAGGTGGATGGCTTGAGCCCAACGGTTCAAGGTAACAGTGAACTATGATCATACCACCGCACTCTCAGGCAACAGAGTAAGACCTTGTCTCAAAAAAAAGAAGTAAAACGTCACTAAAACAATAATTTTAGTTTGCTTTTCAATCTAAGGGTTGACTGGCTCAGCCAGGAGGTTCCTGAATTCTTGCTCCAGGTCTTTTAACTACAGTCAAAACAGTCAGAAGATGCCTGGGGCTTCTTCACTCACACCACTGATAGAAAACTCAAACAGCCAGGGACTGGGGCAGCTGGGGCTCCTTGAGTGTCGCTCCCTCTCAGGCATGTGCTCTGCTCACCTGAAGCTGTCAGGGGTGTAAGCCTTCCTCCTACGTGAGTGTCCCCAGACAATCTGGTAGATGCTTCACGTTCTTTTCTAACCTACCTTCTGGGAGTCAAGGGCATCACTTCCACGGAACCCTATCATGGGAGGCGTTACAAAGGCCCACTCAGTTTCAAGGAGAGAGTCTTAGCTACCACCCCGTGGAGGTAGGCATTTCAGAAAATTTACAGACCTGTTTTTAAACCATCTCACAGCGGGTTGACACCACCACTATTGTCTTTGTGAAAACCCACGAGAAACAAAGCAACACTGCATAGTCTAGAAGGAAAGATGTTTTTCAAATACCAAGATGGGGTTCTTGAAAGCCAGGCACCAATAGAAGTGCCTCAAAACCAAAAAGAGAGCAGGGAATCCACATCAGGACACAATCCCAGCCCATCCTATCTGACAGCTGCTTCAGTATCCACGTGATGAGAAGTTTCTAGTTTAATACAAGATTCATACGGCAATTACGCCATACATTATGTATAATTTTCTTCAAGTATTTGCGCATGATTTAGCTCTTAAAAACCTCTATGTACTTCTGTATAATTCAACTCAGAGCATGAATTAAATTCTTCTCAACTAATCCTTTTGTTTTTCTTATAAACCTCAACTTAAAAAAACCTCATTTGATATTACAGTAAAAAGTTAGATCAACTTCCGTCGCCATTCTAGGGTCCAGATTAAAAATGCAAAGTAGAACCCAACCATAGAAAATGGGTTTAATTTGGGACTGTCTCCTTAGTAAATGTCACCTCCTTTACCAGCACATAGAATTTCAAGGAGGAAGAAACTCAATCAAACTTATGTATACATATTTTTAAAAGGTTATAATGAGTATCCAAGACATCAACACTACCATGAAGTCATTAATTTCTTTCAGCTATTTAATGTCAGCTATTACCTTCAAAAGATTCAGATCTATAAATAACTCCAAAATGGAGAAAACTGAATTATAATTTACAGCTGTACTATTATTAGTGTATAATTAGAAATTGGGCCAAACAATTGCCCTTAACCAACTTTTGAATAAATCAATCTGAGGGATTTGATAATTGCATATACTTATTTCATGTAAAACTAGGATTAATAATTAAAGATCGACAAAAACTTATGTAAAAGGTTGAGGCCAGGTGGATGGTGTTTTTCATTCCAAGACAATTTTTTGCTATATTAAACAATTAACCTGTCCGATACATCCATTAACCATTACTGTCTAATTTTTTAAGTGGAAGAAGAAAACTATATACATGTCTTAACATCTACCTGGCCAGAGAATGTCATTCTTTCATCAAAGATTAAAATGTATTTGATTTCTGGTCTCATATTAGACCCTATCTTAATACAAATGCATGAAGAGCGTATCATTTGAAAATTGTTCTGATGTGTTGAACTTAATGATCTAATCACACTTTTGTCATTATTATGCAGAACTAACACTTGTCAGGTAACAGAATTAAATTTAAATAGAAATGCTCATATATTTAATGGCTAATTTGGAAGAATAAGCTTTTCAAATTCAAAATTCACTTAACAAAAAACTATTGAGTAATTAAGTTCATGATTGCACTTTACTCTGAGAAACACATGAGAGTTTGAAACATTGAAAATTTTAGGAGTACATACTCAGAAAAGCCATCTGTTCTAATACAACTGCCCACTCTTTGGTTGATTTCAATCCTAATTTTTCTCCTATTTCACAGTATTTTGCAATCCCCTCTTTTCTTAGGAACACATGTGTGCAGCTCCTGGTTTCACTGTTAGGAGCTTTGTCTCATCCACCTCATGCAATTTCTCACATATTAAGTCAGCCCACAGTCACTTCCTTCCTCATCCAATATGAGAGGCAGAGATTATTAAAATGCTGGGTCTATCTGTTTCATAGTATGGAATAGGAGTCCATGAAAAGTAATGCTCTGTTATGCCTCCGTATCACAAAGGGTCACAGCTAAGGTGAAATAGGGGCTAGCAGAAACAGTTGTGTAATGGAGCTCACACCAGTGGCTCACAAGAGCTGGCTGCTAGACTCTCAGGAATCCTGTAAGACGCCTGTTAAGGTATTGCTAGCTTGAACTGGGTCATGATGGTAACACACCACGAAAATCAGCAAACACTACAAACCAGAACGTTTATGGGGGTGAAGGTAGGGGAATTCATTGTTGAACACTGACCAGCACACCACTCTGTTGAAGAAAAGAGTGTTTACTATATGATATGCTACTGTCATAAAAAGATAATTGAACTTAATTCTCACAGCAACGCTGTAAAATAGGCATTACCATTACCATTGTTTTTTCAGAGAAGAAAACTGAGGCTCAGAAAAGTAACTTGCTGGAATTTGAACTACATCCAAAGGTTTTAAAATCTAAAGCAGTTGTCTTTTTTACCTCACTAACCTCTCCCATCTGCTTCTTCCTTTCCCGTAGGATTTTAGGATTGGGTGAAATCTTAAATGTTCTCTAGTCCTATCAGCTTGTCGCTGAGATCTGCAGTATAATAAACCCCTAAAATGATTGTCCTGCCAATGTCTGAACACTTCCAGTGGCAGGAAACTCATGACCTCAGACCACTGAGTTTGAAAGCTCTTACTCTTAGAAAACGCTTTCTTATTTTGAATGGAAAACTCCATTTTTGCCTTCAACTATTGGTTCTTGTCCTACCCATAGAAAATTTGAGAATGGTAGAAGCTTTTTGGGTTTCTATCAACTTAGCATCCCAGGAGACCTAGAAAATAGAGGGGGAATCAATGCATTTGTCTCCGTTTTGCATTCTTTCTTTACATGCATCCATCCACCCATCCTGCAAGAATTTGTTGATCAGCTTATCAGTGATCTCTGCTGGACTACATGCTGGATGTTTAAAGATGAGTGCAATAGTTTCTGACCTTAAGAAGCTCAGCTGCTAGACCCTCGCCACTCAAAGTGCAGTCCTCAGACCAGCAGCACATCACGAGGGTGCTCCTTAGAAATGCAGAGGCCTAGATTCCTCTCAGAAGCCAGAACTACCAAATCAAAGTCTGTACTTTAACAAGGTCCCACACAGGATTCCTTTGCCCCTTAAGTGTTGAGAAGTCCTGGTCTCAACTGAAATGAATATTTTACTTCTCTACAGAATTGCACTTCCATTATTCACCATAGTTTATATTTTAATGAAATATTTTCCTTAGTATCTATGAAGCACCTGCATAGCTATCTGGAGCTGCTGGTCTTTTTCTACATAATTCTTTCGGTTTTAAAGGTTTTTTTTTTTAAAGATAACAAAGTTGTGTCAAAAATGTTTCATCTAGCTGGGCATGGCAGCTCACACCTGTAGTCCCAGCATTTTGGGAGTCTGAGGCAGGCAGATCACTTGAGGTCAGGAGCTCAAGACAAGCTTGGCCAACACGGTGAAACCCCATCTCTACTAAAAATACAAAAGTTAGCCGGGCATGGTGGCAGGAACCTGTAATCCCAGCTATTCAGGAGGCTGAAGCAGAATAATTGCTTGAACTTCGGAGGTGGAGTTTGCAGTGAGCCAAGATCACCCCACTGCACTCTCCAGCCTGGGAGACAAAGTGAGACTCCGTCTCAAGAAAAAAAAAGAAAAAACGAGAAAAGTTTCATCTTAAGTTGATTTTCAGAGTTCACACACACTTTTTAGTGACTATAATAAAAAGCCCCCAAAGTGCTATGATTTCAGTATATTATGCACGAATCATGCCATAGTTTTATAGTTGTATTTGGTTGCATGTTTCTGTTTCTTTGCCATCTGCATTCAGGGTTCACACATTCAGTTTTTCTTTGAGAAAGTCCTGCAGGGAAGGACACTGCAGTTGGAGAAAGTCTATTCTTCATCATAGACAATATCAGCACTTGCTTAAGGGCACCACAACAAGATCCGTCCAGATTCAAGAGAGATCTATTTTCTTTCCTTCTCCTCCTGAGTTACTAGACATATTTATCTCCTCTTTGAAGAAATGGCCTTTGACCTAGGAGCTCATCCCTTAGCAGGTCAGAAGTCTTTTCAGTCTATACTTAATCCTAAAACAAGAAAAGAGAAACAAAAAAGCAACCACAATACATACACATCTCAAAGGAAGACAGGTTTTGAGGTGGTGTTTTAATCACGGAGCCTTTGGGGATATTTTAAATGTATAGGTTGGATTGAAAACTTAAAACATCAAAGTGTTCACCCTTTGGTGTATGCACACTGCTGTTATAACAAAGTATATCTGCTTCCAAACCTCTACAACATACATATGTGATATGTACCAATAATACGAACGATATACCACTGCACTTTCTTCTAAGATATTTTTGTTGCCAGAGTAAACTATTTTTCTCTCTGATACACAGTAATTTAATTATTCCCCAAAAGTGAGAACAATATTGCAGTACAACATTTATCACAAAGAATCTTTGGAAAACAAGTCACTCTAAATGGCTAGATTTTTAGCCCTATTTATATCCCAAACAACTTTTTTGTTTTTATTCTCCTCATGATATAGTTTGGATCTGTGTCCCTCCCAAATCTCACCCATAATTGTAATTCCCAGTGTTGGAGGTGGGGCCTGATGGGAGATTACCGGGTCATGGAGGTGGTTTCTCCTGAATGGCTTAGCACCAACCCCCTTGGTACTGACCTCGCCATAATGAGTGAGTTCTTATGAGACCTTATTCCTCTCTGGCTCCTGCTCTCACGATGTGATGTACCTACTCCCCCTTCACCTTCCGCCATGATTGTAAGCTTCCTAAGGCCTCCCTAGAAACCAAATGGAGACCAGCACCATGCTTTCTATAAAGCCTGAAGAACCATGAGCCAAGTCAAGCTATTTTCTTTATAAATTACCCAGTGTCAGGTATTTCTTTATCACAGTGCAAGAACAGAATAACACAGAAAATTGGTACTGAGGAGTGGGGCATTGCTCTAAAGATACCTGAAAGTGTGGAAGCAACCTTGGAACTGGGCAATGAACAGAGGTTGGAAGAGTTTGAAGGGCTCAGAAGAAAACAGATGAGGAAAAGTTCAGAACTTCCTGGAGACTGGTTAAATGGTTTTGACCAACATAATGATAGTGATATGAACAATGAAGTCCAGGCTAGTGAGATTTCAGATGGAAATGAGAAACTTATTGAGAACTAGAGCAAAATCACACATATTATACCTTAGCAAAGAGCTTGGTTGGATTGTGCCCCTTCCCTAGGAATATGTGAAAGATTAAACTTGAGAGTGATGACCTAGTGTATCTGGCAGAAGAAATTTCTAAGCAGCAAAGTGTTCAAGATGTGGCATGGCTGCTTCTAACAACCTATGCTCAGATGTGGGAGCAAAGAAATAAGTTAGAACTTACATTTAAAAGGGAAGCAGAGTGTAAAAGTTTGGAAAATTTGCAGCCTGGCATGTGGTAGAAAAGAAAAGCCCATTTTCAGAAGAAGAATTCAACCACTTGCCAGAGAAATTTGCATAAGCAAAAAGAAGGCAAGTGCTGTTAGCCAAGACAATGGGTAAAAGGCCTCAAAGCCATTTCAGAGATTTCCCAGGCAGCCCCTCCCTTCATAGGCCTGAAGGCCTAGGAGGACAGAATGGTTTCATGGGCCAGGCCCAGGGCCCTGCTGCCCTGTGCAGCCTTGGAACCCTGCTCCCTGCATCTCTGGTTGCTCTGGCTCCAGCTGTAGCTCAAAGGGGCCCAGATATAGCCTGGGCTGCCGGTCCAGAGGGTGCAAGCTGTAAATTTGGTGGTTTCTCTGTGGTGTTAAGCCTGCAGGTGCACAGAGTGCAAGAGTGAATAAGACTTGGGAGCCTCTGCTTATATTTCAGAGGATGTATGGAAAAGCTTGAGTGCCCAAGCAGAAGGCTACTGCACTAGCAGAGCCCTCATGGAGAACATCTACTAGAGTAGTGCAGAGGGGAAATGTGGCCCCACACAGGATCCCCACTGGGGCACTGTCTAGTGGAGCTGTGAGAATCAGGCCACCATCCTCCAGACCCCAGAATGGTAGATCCACCACCAGCTTTCACCCTGCACATGGAAAAGCTGGAGGTATTCAACTACAGCCTGTGAGAGTGGCTGTAGGGGCTGAACATTGCAAAGACACTGGGACAGAGCTGCCCAAGGCCTTGGGAATCCACCAACACTATCATGACCCAGGGCAGAAGTTTACCCTGGATGTGGGACATGGAGTCAAAGGAGAGTTTTTTGGAGCTTTGCGATTTAAGAACTTCCCTGCTGGGTTTTGGACTGGCACAGGGCCTGTAGCCCCTTTCTTTCGGCCAGTTTCTCCTTTTGAGAATAGTAATGTTTACCCAATTCTTGTACCTCCATTGTCTTTTGAAAGTAACTAAGTTTTTTTTTCTTTTCAGGCTCATAGGTAGAAGGGACTTACCTTGTCTCAGATGAGACCTTAGACTTTGAACTTTTGAGTTAATGCTAGAATGAGTTAAAACTTTGGGGGATGATTGGGAAAGCATGACTGTATTTTCAAACGTGAGAAGGACATGACATTTGAGAGGGGCCAGAAGTGGAATGATATAGTTTGGATATGTGTCTCCACCCAAATTTCATATTGAAATTTAATCCCCAATGTCAGAGGTGGGGCCTGGTGGGAGGTGATTGGATCATAGGGTCCATTTCTTATTAATGGTTTAGCACCATCCCCCTTGGTACTGTCCTAGCAATAGTGAGTGAGTTCTCTTGAGATCTGGTTATTTAAAAGCACCTCCCCACTTGCTCTCTTGCTCCCCCATCAGCCATGATTGCAAGCTTCCTGAGCCCTCCCCAGAAGCCAAGCAGATGAACAGTTCCATGTTTCCTCTACAGCCTGCAGAACTCTGAGCCAATTAAACCTCTTTTCATTATAAGTTACTCAGTCTTAGACATTTCTTTATAGCAACGCAAGAATGGTCTGAAAGACCTGGTGTCTCTTCCTCTCCTTATAAGGACACCAGTCATGGGGGGGTCTACCCTAATGTCTTCATTTTAATTTAATCACATTTGTGAAGACCTTATCTCCAAACAGGGTTACACCCTGGGATGCTGGGGTTAGGACTTCAATGTATGGATTTGGGGAAACACAGTCCAGCTCATAACCTTATGTGTCAGGCACCTCCCAGATGCTTCACCAGTAGTAACTAGTTTACCCTCTCAATGACCATTTGAGTCAGATGCAGTGAGCCTCAGATCTTAGAGAAAAAGGAGCTGAGAGGCCCAGAGAGGCTCAGAAACCAGCACCAAGTCACACAACTAAATAGCAACTGGCAGGGCTGGATGTCAGCCTTGGCATTGCAGCTCTCAATCTCAGTGCTATGCTGACCTTGCCTTTTATTCAGGGCCTCAGCACGCTGATAAATGATCATGCTGGGTTTGTGCTGAGAATGACTCTATTTGCTTGTATATCAGATGACTCCAGAATGCTACGTTTTTTGTGGCCTCCTGCCAGTTTTTATTTTTTTCCTATCTCCTCCCTCAATATGGCTCACTCTTGTATTGTCCATACGGGAGCCGGTCCAGGGCTGTGCTGGAGCCGACCTCTTGGGCTCCTGAATGCCCATTGCATGCCTCTTCTATGCCCACATTCACCACTTACCTGAAATGCATCATGGTGGATGGCAGGAGGAGTTACGCAATGGAAACTGGCAAAGACTGAATCAGAACTTCTTTTGTTATTTTTTGAGGAGTCAGTTTTTCAGCACATCATTGCCTATGCCCTGCACCTTTTCACTCTCCTCTTTAAATTTACCCACAAGAAATATGATCTCTAAGAGATCCATAGGAATTCTTAAAAGTGTATTTACTTTAATGCGCAAACTTTGCAATGACTTCTTTTCTCTTTAGAGATTTTTCTCTTACATCATCTGTTATCAAAATATACAAATATTCATGGTGCTAACGACCAAATTTTACACTCTATGTTTATTCAATCCTGTGCCTAATAGCATTATATGCAAGAAAACCAAAATGCCATTGATGTTACAGTTTTTCATATAAAAATTTACATGTTACATAGATGTATTTCCACTCGTGCAAAAACATGGGAAATGTCAAATTCAATTAATAATTTTTACTTACTGTAAAATTACATCACGGAATACCTACATCTGTAGTACTGTCAATGACCACAGTAAGAACTTTATTTTATTTGTTTATTTATTTTACAGATGGGGTCTTGCTCTGTTGTCCAGCCTGAAGTGCAGTGGCACGATCTTGGTTCACTACAACCTCCATCTCCCAGGCTCAAGCGATTCTCCTCCTTAGCCTCCCAAGTAGCTGGATTACAGGTGCCCGCCACCACGCCTCGCTAATTTTTTGTATTTTTGGTAGGGACAGGGTTTCACGATGTTGGCCACGCTGGTCTCAAACTCCTGACTTCAGGTGATCTGCCCGCCTTGGCCTCCCAACAATTACAGGTGTGAGCCACCACACCAGGCCCATAGTAAGAATTGATATAAATTTTATGCCACAAATCATAAGCATAGTGACCACCTTCCTTCAGTCTTTCATTATATATATTGGCTCCTCTATTAATAAGTTATGATTGGCATTCTTTTGAGTAAATATGCATTACTAGAGAAAGAAATAATACCTGCCATATAGGAACCTCAAGGGTCCCTTTTAGCATTCATGGGCTATGGTTTTTATCTCTCTTTTTTTTTTAAATCTAGAGTCCCTCTTTATCTTCCCATCACAGGAAGTCCTTGCTCCTCTCCCACCCCATGTTTCCTTGAGGCTGTTCAGCTGGCACATCCCTCCGGGGAGACGAAGCAGCAGAGAATGATCTAGCCTACAATGGTTCCTCACTCCAGCCACTGATTCCGTGCAAACTGTGGTCAAACTTGCCACTTCCACCAGCTCCGTGCTGTCCATCCACACACTTTGTCAACACATGCTGGCTTCAAAGTTATAGTGTTTAATTCGGGCATCCCTGCACTAACAATGCCTAGGAAAAAAAAACTGATCTCAAACATCTGATTTGCTAACAAAACCAGACAGAATTTCCAACTCTTTAGCTTGAACTGGAGCACATTCATTTGGAACCCTATCATGTGGTTAGTTCATTCCATTTTGGTGAATGAGGGGAGGCAGGAAACAAAAAACTGCTTTTTATCTCTGCCAAAAATACTAACTCACACAGTTTATGGAAGACCTACTGTGTGCTAGATCCTGTGACAAGTGCTTTGCCACACCATCTCACTTGGCGCTCCATACAACCTCGTGAGGCCGATATGAAATGTTCATCCCATGGATGAAGAAACTGAAGCCCAAACAAATTACTTATTTGTTCAAATTCACCTCCTCAGTGAGCAGCAAGACCAGGATTCAAACCCAAGATTATCCCATTCCAGAGTCAGACCTCTCTCCCTCCACCATGCAAGCTGCTACTGTGAATTCAGCAGTGGAATTTTAGAACTGCACGAGGGTTTAAAGGTCATGAAGCACAAGATATTGGGCGTCCAGGGAACTCAGAAGTATAGAGGTTAAAAATCCCTGTGGACATTAGGAAACTAATCTCTTTCCTTGCACCTTTGAACAGACAGGGAGTTCCTGCTCTGTCATTTCCCCCCCTGTGAATCTCTGCTCTGTATGGCTTTTACTCATCTGTAAACAAGATTCATTCTTACCCCCAACCTGCTTCATGGGTGGTGCTGATGAAGTACAGAATGTATGTAAAACTCTTTGAGCACATCAAAGACGGCACTGTATAAATACTATATTATTATATGCATTCCCATAGGAAGCATCTCCAGGATCCTTTGATCCATAAATATTTCATTGACTCAGCCCAGCCAAAGCCGTTTAAGACTCTGTGGCATCATAAGGTAATTGACCACAGAAAGAGTTCAGAAAGTGATGCACTCGGCCTCTGCGCCACAGCTCCCATCTCATCACTTTAATTTTGACGTGATCATTTTAAAAACAATTGTATATCTTTTTTTACATTTTAAATTGTAGAGAAAGCGTGTACCTGCACTTAATTTCTGGTTCCATGTCATAATAAGGGAATACGTTGAGTGTAAATACTGACACATAAGAAAAAAAGAAAAAAAAACACTGCTTACTTTTTTTTTTTTTTTTTTTTTTTGAGGCGAAGTTTCGCTCTGTGGCCCAGGCTGGAGTGCAGTGGCGCGATCTCGGCTCACTGCAAGCTCCGCCTCCCGGGTTCACGCCATTCTCCTGCCTCAGCCTCCCGAGTAGCTGGGACTACAGGCGCCTGCCATCACGCCCGGCTAATTTTTTTGTATTTTTTTTAGTAGAGACGGGGTTTCACCGTGTTAGCCAGGATGGTCTCGATCTCCTGACCTCGTGATCCGCCCGCCTCGGCCTCCCAAAGTGCTGGGATTACAAGCGTGAGCCACCGCGCCCGGCCCACTGCTTACTTTTTAAAGAGTAAGAAACCCTAGAATATTCAGGTCTCTTTCCTCAAAGATAATTCAAAATACTCTTAGATCTACTTTTTTCTTCTTTTATGACTTTTCAATCTAACTCCATTGCATTTCTAAGAGAGGCAACATGCATATTTTTCACATCATTTGCAGAAGGAATAAATTTAAATATACAATTTCCCAGTGAGTCAAATGTATTGTTGCTATCTCTGTATCATAATTGGGATGCCTGAATTTATTAGAAAATATATAACATATGTTATATTTAAGCCAAATTAACTTTATTTATTATAATTCCAGAAAAAATTCCCTATTTTCAAACCCAAAGAATCTTTGGAAAAACTGTTGATGACTTTTTTTAAAGGTGAATATTCGTAAGCAACAACTAAAGTTTAATGAACATATTTGAATGTAAATTATTTGTGAAAATTACTAAATATTAAAGAAAAATTTTACAATTTTCAAGTAATAATATAATTATGGGTCCGAAATATTTTAATAAATAAAATCTTCTGCAATCCTAGGGAAAAAGAAAAAGATTATAACTAAAAGCTATAATTAGTTGGTTTAATTGTCTAATCACTACCATTTTTCTGGCTTCTTCTCTACTGACTCAAAAGAACAAAAAAGCAAAACAAAGCAAAAAAGAAATGAGGAGGATGAGTTCTCATTCATTACCCTTTACCTAAAGGTTACATCAGTGGGAGTAAGAATTCCCACTCAGCTTTGTAGCAGATGTGGACTGACGCTTATAAAGAAATGTTAATCATCATGATCATTAAAAAAGGAAAAGAAAAAAGCCTCATACAACAAGCAGATATTTGCTTATGGCATTCTATTAGACCAATGACCACTGAAAATACAAAATTACTTTTATCTTCCTATCTTGAAATGTGTGAGAAATTCTAGAAGAATACCTTACTCTTGGCACACTTGCCCCCAGCCTTAATGTCTTCCACTGTATTCCAGCAATACCTGCTCTCTTTGTTCCCCAGCCAGGATCCCCTATTCACAAAAACTTAGTTGTAATCCTGCTCATGCACATACCTGCAAATTTGTTACTACCAAAAGGATCATGATCAAATCCACAATAACATTTGATGACACAGATAAAATTTTACCTTTAATTCACAGGACACTCAGAAGTGAATGTATGTGTTTAATGGTATCTTGTGGTCGTGTGAAATATTGTTTCATCTGAGATGTAGAGACACTGTTTTGTGTTCTCATAGCTCCCTCCTTGGACCATAGCCAGTATAAAGAACAGTCATATGATCACCAAGACTTGCTCAGGATACACCAGACGCATCCCCGAAGGGGATGGAGAAATGGCCAGAGATGTAGGGGACAATGTGGGTAGAGAGGTGTCCCAGAAGTCAAGTGCAGACCATGTTTGAAGGAAGAAAATCTTGGCCAGGCATGGTAGCTCATGCCTGTAGTCCCAGCACTTTAGGAGGCCAAGGCAGGCAGATCGCCTGAGGTCAGGAGTTTGGGACCAGCTTGGCCAACATGGTGAGACCCTGTCTCTACTAAAAATACAAAAATTAGCCAGGCGTGGTGGCACACACCTGTAATCCCAGCTATTCAGGAGGCTGAGGCAGAAGAATCCCTTGAACCCAGGAGGCAGAGGTTGCAGTGAACACAGATTGTGTCAGAGGGAGACTCTGCCTCCAAAAATAAAAATAAAAAACAAACAAAAAAAAAAAGGAAGGAAGGAGGAAAATCTAGTCCACGATTTCAGATGCTTCCAAAATATCAAATCAGAGGAAGACCGAGAATTGGTGGCTAGACTTGCATGATGCTTACGGGTGATTTTGACAAGAGCTGTCTTAGAGAAGGGGGCAGGGAAAAATCTTGGTGACAATGAATTTATTAAAGGAGAAAAGGGAGCTGGGGACTGGTGACAGTGAGCAGACCCCAAGTGACAATCTCTGTGGCAGAATATTAGGTGAAGAAAGAGCCGTTTGATTGCTGTCACCACGTTTGTTTACCGACAGGAGTAAGACAGGAGGGGGATGAGAATTTGCAAACAATTTGAAATTACCAATTTGAATTGACTTGTTTTCAAGATATTGCTTCATAAAATTGCATCTGAAATGCATGTGTACCCTACATATTGCCTGAAAGAAATACTCTTCTATGGGTTTAATCATAGATCTGTTATGGCCTAAAACAATATCACCTCAAGCTCTTTCAAAATTAATGATTCTGTACAGAAACAGGTATTAATTTTCAAATTCTCTATGTAATTAAGTTCATCATTGCAATTTCAATAACATAATTTTCATTTGCTTTTAATACACTTCAATATTTTTCATTTTTCATTCTTTGAAATTAGATAACCTTTTAAAGTACACCCTCCAGTGTACTCCATGGCCACATCAGAGCTACAATGGCTGTCAAAATCCTTTACCTAAAACTAAGGATATTCTTTTTAGCGTGGCTTTTATAACAGTCATAAAAAAATTATTCTTTCAAGGAAGGAACACAAGAAATGTAAAAATAAGTAAAACACAATATCCTCCCATAGGAAATTGATAATCTAAAATGGGAGTTACAATATACACATAAATCACTACAATATGTGATATATTAAGTTCCATAAAAGAAGTGCAAATGGCTATAGGGACTTGGAGCAAGGGGAGATCAGTTTCCACCCAGTGTGATGGAGGAAGACTTGGCTGTGAAGGTCCCAGAGGAAGCAGAGGGCACTCTCAAGCCAGGGAACCTGAGGAAGGGTTATTTACGGAGGGACATCTGTAAACAGAGGTTTGGGTGTTGGGAAGCCAACTGCAACTCAGCAACCTGGAGTCGTCACAGCAGGAGCTGATACCAGCCAAAGTTCAAAGTGACAAGTGTCACCAAGAGCAGTTCCCAGTCACAGGGAGGCAAACAGGGATAGGCAAAAAGAAGCTAGAGAAGCAGCAAGCTTTACTCAAGGGAGGAGCCAATAGGAAGTAACCTCACAGCAGGCGCTAAGGACTAAATTCCCTAACTTCTCCCTCTCCCCTTCCTCTGAGCCCCTGCCAGGGCTCTCCACTGACATCCCCAGCTGAAAGCCGCAGGCCTGGGAGCTTGTCCATGATGCTCAGCATCCTCAGGCATACACCTGAGATTTGAAAAATGAATCCTTAGAGGTTAGGTGTGCTCCTCCAGGTAGAAGTCATAGCAAGGCCAAATGATGAAGACCATGAACAAAAATTATGGTTTGCCTTCCGCCTTGAATACACATACAGTCAAAGTTAGGAAGAAGATGTGAGATCAAGCTTAGAGGACCTGGGCAGAGCAAAGAATACTGTGCTCAGGGTTTGTGCTTCGTATAAAGCGAAGACTCATTGAAAGTAACCAGTATTCCCATGCAGCACAGAGAAAAGCAGGGAGGCAGGAAATTCAAGGCAGGAAAAATAGGGAGATTCTGCAGGATTGGAGACCCAGCCAATCGTGTTTCTGTGTTTAATGTTCTCCATAGGATAATCAAAGTAAAATCATTTTTAGCTAGGCAAGAATCTAAATGAATTTCCCAGAAAATGAGAGACTCAGCTACTATCAGAACACTTCCGTTACTATGAGCATGAGGCACAAGTAGTACTTTGAGGAAAGAAAATGATGGCACTCCTGGAAATGGGAAAACTCAGTTCAGAACTTGACCAGACTTTGAAGCTACATTTTCACTGTGAAAATGGTGTGACCACTGTGGAAGAGAGTTTGACAGTTATCCAAAAAGGTGAGCATCAAATTTTCATATGACCCAGCAATTCCACTCTTAGTATAGCCAAAAGAATGGAAAGCAGGAACTCCAAAAGATATTTGCATGGCAGTGTTCACTGCAGCATTACTCACAATAGTCGAAAGGCAGAAGCAGTCCAAATGTCCGTCAACAGATAGATGGACATACAGTGTAGCCTCTACACACAATGGAGTATTATTCAGCCAAAGAAATGAAAATTTTGAAACAGGAGAGTTCCCTGATCCCTCTCGCAGGACATGTGACAGGGGTGTGGCTTGCCTGTTGTGTCACTGCTGCTGCTCATACCCTGACAGGACGGGGAGCACACAGACCGGCAGGTGCAGAAGCTGGGGCAGGTGCTTTGGGCTCTGGCCCTGCAGTCATGTCTAGGGGTGGATGCCTGCAACCCCTGTGTTACAATGCTTTTAGCCTTGCCATCCACAGACAGCTTAAGTGTTTACCAGATCAATGGACCCTCTGCCTTTTCACAATGGCAGAGGGCCAGGGTGACATCTTTCTGTATCCTGAGCTCTTGCCCAGCATCCTAGAAGAATTGGGTCACACATGGGCTTGAAGGATGAATATGGGGTTTTATTGAATGGTGGAGGTGGCTCTCAGCAGGATGGATGGGGAGCCAGAAGGGAGAATGGAGCAGGAAGATGATCTTCCCCTGGAGTCTGGCTGTCAAGCAGCCCATCTCTCCAACTGCCCCCAGACGAAGTCCTCTCGGTGTTCAGATGTTCCTCTTCTTCTCTCTTTCTCTGCCACATAGTTCTGCCATCCCTCTGCTTATCTTATCTCCTCTGCTCATCTGCTTCTGGAGCCTGGGGTTCAGGGTTTGTATGGGTACAGGATAGGGAGGTGTGGCGGGCCAAAAAGCAACTTTTTGGGCACAAAAACCGAAATGCCTGTTCCCACTTAGGGCCGTGGGTCTCCAGGCTTGAGGGTGGGGCCTTTGCCAGGGAACCTCCCTCTTCTATGCAGTATTTCCCTGTCTCCTGTCTGTATCATTTTGACATATGCTGCGACGTGAATAGATCTTAAAAACATTATGCTACGTGAAAGAAGCCAAACACAGAAGAAAAAATGTTGCGTGATTCCACTTACACAAGATACCTTGATTAGACAAATTCCTAAAGACAGAAAGTAGACAAGAAGTTAGCAGCAGCTGGGTTGTGGGGGAAGTTACTGATTAATGGGTACAGAGTTTATGTTTGAAATGATGAAAAGTTTTAGATATAGATAGTGGTGAGGATTCTGAAACATCGTGAATGTATTTAATGCCAATGAATTGCACAGATCCAAATAATTAAAATAATAACCACTATGTCATTTATAGTTTACTACAATGGTTTTAAAAATCAGCTACTGATACACACAACAGAAAGTACGTGATTTGCATCAAAAAGAAAGATTTCCTGTGTTAAATAATTTGTATCCAACGTTGTAGCATTTTGCAAATTACCATTCCCTACCAGTGAAGTGTGTAGCAGGTCCAGACATCCAGTATTCACATGGTAAATTCTAGAACTCTATTAATAATCCTACTGTATAGCAAGCCTGCATGCACACACACGCCACATACCATACACATACCACCGCCCCCCTGCCCCCAACACACACACACAGTGGGGGTAAACTGCTTTCTTTGCCTATTCTAAAGCTATTCTAAGAGAGCAATTCACATAGAAGTAAAGACCCAGTTGTACAAACTGTGGTAATTTTACAAACCATACACTGTCTGGGCTTCCGCTAAGGAAATGCTGTGATTTTCATGTTACACAAGAAAACCAAAGAGGGATCATTCTAATGCAAATTGGTCATTTCAAGCCATTCACCAATAGAAGACTTCTTGAATAGTGCAAAAGTTGAGTTGTTAATACGGCTTGTTTAGTTGCTTTTAGTTGTTTCTTTTTTTCTTTTGGTTTGTTTTACTTTAATCAGAGTAAAAAATAACAGAGAAAAAAGAAGGAAAAAACTAATGAGGTAGTTCAGAAGTTTTAAAAGTATCTATTTTACATTACAAGGCACTGGAAGGCACATTTCCAAGATGAGGAGTGGAACTAAGAGAAAGAATTTAGTATTGGGAGAAATCACTGTTCCTTGAATCAGAAGACTGAGAATTTACCCCCAATAAACACAGACATAATTTAATTGAATAGTCATGACTTAGCCCGCAAATTTTAAATATTTTCTTAGTCTTACACAAGTTTTATTTTCAAATACATAAAGAAGAAAGTTAGAACTTGCACACTAAAGACAAAAAATAAAATACTGATGACATCTTTATATCCAAGAAAGACCATTTCTTCCATTAATCAACATTTTTTCTTAAAAAGTGATTTCAAAGCATTTATTTTATTATCTGTTGAAAAGCAAAAATAACTTTCATGTTTTACAGCTGCCTGAACAATGGCAAAGTTTGTTTACAGCAAATAAGTCATGGGTCTTCATGAGAAATGGGATAAACTAATACATTTCTAATTTTCTTTTTAAATAATGGTGTTTTAAAAAGGCAAAGTTTCCCAATATTTAAAAACATAAAATATTTTTCTAAACATATTGTATTTCACTTCTATTCACCATAAAACAAATCTAAAACTATTAACATTGGTCCTGTAGACTGGTATTTAGAACAATAAAATTTTCTGTCTCATCATAAAGAAAAATATCAAGATTAAATTGTTTTTTTTTTTAAAGCATCATCTTGTTATCCAAACCCATCCTTTATTCCATAATAAAGTTTTGTGACTGCCTGGGTTTTAAAATGGTCATTGACAAGGAAGAGTCTCAGGTTCACGTGTGAATTTCCTTCATTCAAATGGAGTTTGTCCTCCATTTACTCAGCGATGAGTAGTCTCCTGTCCTTAGAAGAAACAACGAGCACCTTTTTTTTTTTGTAACGTGAGAGCAAGTTTATTAGGTAAATAAAGGAATAAAGAATCCATTGAGCACTTTTAAGGCTTAACTGAATTCAAGGACCTTGAAGTGGAAAGAACCACTGAGATCTCTGACTGTAATATGACTTCTGCCTTCTCTCCAGGAGATCTATGAGCTGACTCCAATTCTCCCAGACTCTTGCACTGGACCAGGCAAGAGTAGCAGGTGAATTCTTATTCTTGAATCCCTCAACTCCTGTGTTTTGAGGTAAGTCTGAAGATAGGACATCCTGAATGATGTCAAATGTGTTATTCTAAACAGTAATTATTTTAATGTTGAACTTCAGAATTCCACTCTGCCTTCCTTCCCCATCTCCTTTTTTGAATCATTCTTTCCTTTTTTTCTTTTTTTGAGACAGGGTCTCACTCTGTCACCCAGGCTGGAGTGCAGTGGTGCCATCATCGCTCACTGCAGCCTCAGCCTCCCACACTCAAGTGATCCTCCCACCTCAGCCTCCTGAGTAGCTGGGACTACAGGTGCATGCCACCATACATGGCTGGTTGTTTTATGTTTTGTAGAGATGGGGTCGCATGTGCGCATGCCACCATACATGGCTGGTTGTTTCATCTTTTGTAGAGATGGGGTCACATGTTGTTTCCCAGCCTAGTCTAAAACTCCTGGGCTCGAGTCATCCTCCCACCTCAGCCTCCCAAAGTGCTGGGATTATAGGCGTGAGCCACTGTGCCTGGCCAACACATTTTGATTCTTAAATGATAAAATAAACTTCCTAAAAGGCATATTATCATTTTAGAAAAGACTATCTTTGCCATCAAATGAGACTGATGTGATCTATGAGGCACAATGACAAGAAAGATGACTCTAGGAGATGGCCTAGGGAAACCTAAAATGCAATGTCTTTGAGGTGTAATTCTTTGGCCTTTTGAATACAATGAAATCCAAAAATTTGCAACAAAAATATATACAGACCTGTCTTTTTGCATGAGCACTTTGTTTCTTACATTTTCCTAATTTGTCAAATAAAATTAAACTTCAGGGACAATTATTAAAATACATAAGCAAGATCATCTCCTTACCTAACAAAACATTTTAAAGTTTACATTCTCATCATGAACTGTGTAATGATATAACCAACACCTTCCAGAAAAAAAACATTATTTTTACACTGAAAACCATCAATGACTATAATTTAAGATGAGATTACCTATATCCTTCTGTAATAACTACTAGCAGATTAAAATCTAACATGTTTTCATTATTTTTCTTATCAACTAGCTATTTTGTAGGTATTGATTTTACTTTTTTGAGCTCTGGGTGAAATGTGGTAAGCCACCTCCGTATTTCAACTTTTTCTATTTACACATTATTTCTATTCAGAAGTGTGTGACTTTTTTTAAATTGGCAAGCTGAGAAGCATTATTAGTATCAACTTTGTGATTCTTCCTAAATATATACACTAATTGCACTCATTTATTTCTTAAGGCTTTCTGTCAACTTTGATGATAAATAGATAAATAAATTTTGGAGCTGTAGACTTTTTTATCATATATGTTTACCTCCCATATTTCAACATAGGATAGACGGAATTCTAAATTTGCATTTATATTTTCTTAATATAATTGGAAATGTTACCTCTTAACCAACCTACTAGCTGTGCAGTCAAAATTATCTATTAAGTTGCTGCAAAAGTAATTGTGGTTTTTGCCATTTAAAGTAATGGCAATTACTTTATAAAATCATTTTATAATTCAAAAACATCTATAATACTTATACATTTATTATATATAGGAAATGTAATTGGTCATGTTCATTTCTTACTGAAAGCTAGGATGTTTTGAATATCCTTCTAAAGCACCATCTAATGCCCACTTAAATCTTTTTTATTTATGAATAATACCAATAAATATCACCATAAAAAGTTATCAAAGCATTTATACCCATTTTCTATTACTCTCTGGCTTATTTTATATAGCTAACTTTAGTAAAACTGTCAAAGTCAAAATGAATACAAAGACACAATAAGAAAAATTCATTTCATTTTTCTGTGTTATGAAGAATCACTCCATTTTTTATACATCTCTCCAATTCAGCTGACATAACGTCCTTTATTTACCTTCAACTTAAGATGACTACTCCCTAAAGGGCATTTTCGGATTCTGAAACACAAACTAACCTAACTTAATTCATGGTGAAAAAAGCTCACATCCGTAGCCACAGTGTCTGTCAATAAACTAATTGTCTTCAATATAATTCAAAAGAAGAAACCGTCAAAAGAAAACAGATTTTTTTCATATTTAGTTACTATAATCTCTCACCCACTCCTCCTTTTTTCTCACTGAAACATCCAGTCACAGTTATTTTAAAGCATATTCTTCAGCCTTAATCTGTATCCCAGCACTTTTCAAAGAGGAATTCTGTAGCTCTGTCCCAAGGCTCGGCACGCCTGGTGGATTTAGTCCAGTCTCGGTGGGATAGTCTTTAACCGAGCTGGTGGAATTCTGAGCTTTTGCATAAGACTTTAAATTCAAGTTGGCAAGAAATGTTCACTCTAAACTGATATTTGAATCAGACTTTCCAAAATTATTATTCTCTTAAAAAATAACTTTATAAAATAAGAAATGCACACAAAACATAGAATCTTCACTCTTTATTTTCAATATTTAGAACAACCTTTTGCCAAAAACTATGTCAAGTACAGGAACACTTATTAGCGAGAGGGCTATTTACCCTTAGACAATATCTGAAACTTGAATACCTACAATGTTGACCGAAGGGTTATTTAAAATGCAGAGGGTGAGAAAGATAAATAGAACATGGCAGAATGGAGGAAATTCAGCAGTGTGTGCCTGTCTTCATTTATTAAAATTTTGGTGCTGTGAAGTTATATCTTTTAAATTCATTAAATGTTGTCTATGGCCAGTCTGTATGGCCTGACGTCCAAAATAAAGCCGCGAGGGATGCATGGAGTTCATACGTTCAGAGAACCAGCAGGGCAAGATTTTATCACTTTTTTCATTCAATAAGTTTGGTATCAAGAAAAAAGTAGAAGATTAACAATAAAGAAGAAACACACAAGCAATTGATCATGGTACCCATGCACAGATTCAAGATTTCTGCTCCTGAAGCTGATGTATACAGGAGGCCAGTATCTGAAGATGACTAAGTTCTTCTAGGTCTATTGCATTGCTATTTGCATTTTGAAATCTGAGAAGCCTAGAGAGGAGAGGCTCTGCTTAATGTTTCTACTAACTGTTAATCATATCTGTAAGTTCAATCCTCCGTGGATTTTCTTCTCTCTCACATATATGGTTCATTCTCTCCTTCAACTATAGCTTCTACTCTCTTAATTATATTTAAGCTCATGTCACTCCATTCACTGAAAACAAAAACAAGAAAAAGCCAAAACGTTTTTTAAATTCCTTTAGGCTATAACAGAGACTGATAAAATTGAAGGCTTGGAATATGGGCGATGGAGCAGCTGAGGAACACGTGTAGGAAGGTGGTTTTCCACCCTATGTCCTTTAGTAGCTTCTGAACCATGTGAATGTACTGCTTATTCAAGAACTAAGCAAGTATTTTTATGTGCAGATTCTTGGACCCCACCCTAGATCTATTAAAACAGAATCTCCAAGGTGGGGCCCTGGAGTCTGCATTTTAACAAGCTCTCGGTGTGAATGTGACGCATACATAGGGAAGCAAAAAGATGCTGCAGACTATAAACACAGATAGCCCAGGACTGACAGGGCCCCATGTGTCAGTGAATACAAAGAATGCTGAAAAACCACCTGCTGCACAAGGGGCCTCCCTCACCAGCCTGCTCTGATGCCTGAGATTCTTTAGTTAGACATTCTGTCTTCAGTATGTTCTTGTACCAGTGTGATGCTGAAGGATTGAAGAGAGAAATCTTGCCTTCATCAAACTCACCCTTCAATCTACTTTTCCAGAGCTGTCTAATCAGCACAAAATCTTCTAAAAGACAGGCTATTCACACTTCTATGACTTCACCATCCTCACGTGATGGCACGGTTTGCTGTCCCTGCCCCAATCTCATGTCAAATTGTAATGCCCAATGTTGGAGGCGGGGCCTGGTTGGAGGTGATTGGCTCATGGGGGCGGTTTCTCATGAGTGGTTTAGCACCATTCCCCTTGTGCATTCTAATCTTAGAGTTCTCACGAGATCTACTTGTTTAAAAAGTGTGTGGCACCTCCCTGCTCCCTTTCTTGCTCCTGCACCAGCCATGTGAAGTGCCTGCTTCCCCTTTGACTTCCACCATGATTGGAAGCTTCCTGAGGCCTCCCCAGAAGCAGATGTTGCTATGCTTCTGGTACAGCCTGTGAAACCATGAGCCAATTAAACCTCTTTTCTTTATAAATTACTCAGTCTCAGGTATTTCTTTATAGCAGTTGCAAGAACAGACTAATACACAGGCCCACCGCAATCTGTTCTGACACTGATACCTATCTAAAGTGATTTTCGTGAAAGTCACCAGTGATTCTTCAGTAGCCACATGCAGTAGCCTTTTGTCATTCCTGGGTCTACTAGCTTCATCCTTCTTCAAACTCTCTTTTCCCAGGAAGTGTGTCATATTCTGCTGTCCCGATTCTCCTCTTTCTTTAATGTGTCCTTCTTTATGCTCCCAGAACTCTCTGCCTCACTCCCTACAAGTTGTTCTTGGGCCCTCCTCTCTCTACCCCATACAGTCATCTCCTAGATAAGTGTTTCTCACTCTGTGGTCTCTCTCTTGAGATACAGACCTGCTTCCCCTGCTCCCCTGAGCATTTCCCCTGAAAGTCCTTTGTATCTACAGCTATAAAACTGAATGAACTCTGACCTACAATTTCAGTTCATGAACCCCCCATTGTCCTGGGCAGTGGATTCCATCTTTCCATTTGTTATTTTGTCCCTCCCCTCTGCCTCTCATCCTGACTCCAGATCTTTATAATTCTGTATGTTTATCCTCAGCAAAGTCTTTCCAATAACGATCTCCTTTCTATTCCTGCTTTCGATGGCAAGTTCAGCCATGTTACTTCTAAACTGGATTGCTATAACAATTGCCTTTTAACTCATTTGTCTCCATTGTTTCCTAATACTAATTTTGCTAAAAACAGCAAAACATAAAACATTATATTTATTTGGGTGCTCTTTGGCTTTTGTTTGTTGTTGTTAGTGAACAATTTAGAGCACCAATCAGATGCCAGGCACTTGTCTAAATATTTTACAAAATGAACTCATGTTATATTCATGACAACCTTATTTTAGGGATGAAGAAACTGAAATACCTGAAAGTGAAATGACTTTATTCAGGCCACATTACTATTCTGAGGTGGATCAAAGATTCAAAGCTAGGCAGGCTGAGTCCAGAGCCATGTTCTCCATAACCCTGTTAACTCTCAGCATTAGTTTAATATACATCAGCACAGATTCATCCAATCACTTTATGATCAGAAACATTTTAATATATCTTCACTGAATACTGACATTTTTACAAATCTGTAATGCGAAACTTAAAGCTGGAATTTGATTTTCTCTCTATTTAATTCTATAGCCATTATTCTCCCATTATTCTCTTCCACACATACTAAACAGTCTTAACAATAAGCAGTATAGATTATTTTCTGATTCCAAGAAGATAATTTAGTCACTTTCTTCACTGGCTTGAGCTTTCCTCAATACCTATCAAAATTGTAGCAGAAGTTGGTCGAATGGCCTAAAATTAGTAAGTGTTGGAAAAAGCAAAATTCAAATCAAAGGCAGCAGATACTACATTTGTCCTCTTACCTGAAACAACTAGTAACCAGAAACATACCCAGGAAACAACGACATTTAAGACATTGAACATTAAACAACAAAGGAGAGTGATGACAGAGGATACAAATGAAGGGAGGGAGCTTATCTCCTGGACAAAGTTTCTAGGCTGAGCACAAGGAGGTGCCAGCCCAGGCTGAGCCTGAAAGACTCTATGGGTTGAGGGGACAAAACTGGAGTCTACAGATACTATGGGAGCTAGAGTTTGTAGGGTAGAGCATCATTGATCTATAGGACAACTTCAAGACTCCTAATAAAGTAAGACTGGAGTCCTCATGAAAGGAGGAGAGAGAAAGGAAAATAAAAACAACAATAACAAAGAAATAATGGCCCCAAACCTTTTAAATTGGATAAAAACTATATACTCATACATCTAAGAAGTTCAGCAAGCCACAAGGCCTAAAAAAAACATCATGAAGAAAACTACACAAAGTGTCAAAATCAAATTGCCCATTACCAGTGAAAAAGAAAAATTGTGAAACGCTGCCAGAGAAAAGGGACACATTGTGACATTGGGTCCAGAGGAACAAAGATGAGGATGACAGTAGATTTCTCATTGGAAATAATGTCACTCAGAAGACAATGGAACAGTGTTTTTAAAGTAATGAAAGAAAAAAACTACTTAAATTGCAAAAAATAATAAGCTAGAGCAAAAAGAATAACAATGTATTAAGGGCTTTGTAATATATGTAGAAGTAAATTGTGCTATAATAATAGAACAAAGATCAGGGTGAGAAAAATGGAAGTAAATGGTTATAAGATTCTTATACTACACCTGAAGATTGTGATAAGTTAAAGATACTCACAAACAATAAATTAACCACAAAAAATCATAACAGAGAGTTATAGCTTATAAGCCAAAAAGGAGATAAAACAGATTCATCAAAAACACGAAACTGATGCAAACTAAGGCAGGAAATGAGAGGAAACAAAAACAGATGAGGCAAATAGAAAGCAAAATTTAATACAAAAGATTTAAATCCAATCATAACAATAACTACATTAAATATAAATGGTCTGGTTGGGTTCAGTGGCTCACACCTGTAATCCCAGCACTTTGGGAGGCTGAGGTAGGCAGATCACTTGAGGTCAGGGGTTCAAGACCAGCCTGGCCAATATAGTGAAACCCTGTCTCTACTAAAAATAAAAAAATTAGCCAGGTGTGATGGTGCACATCTGTAGTCCCAGCTATTCAGGAGGCTGAGGCATGAGACTTGCTTGAACTTGGGAGGCAGAGGTTGCAGTGAGCCAAGATCACGCCACTGCACTCCAGCCTGGTGCCAGAGCAAGGCTCTGTCTCAAAAAAAAAAAAAAAAAAAAAAGTATATACATATATATATTTATAGACACAGTATATATAAATATATATATATAATACACACACATAGTGTCAAGAGGTCAATTAAAAGAGTAATTGTTTAATTGGATTTAAAAAGTCAAGATCCAACTATAAGCTGCCTTCAAAAAAACCCACTTTAAATATAAAATCCAAGTAGGTTAAAATAAAAAGATAGAAAAAGATATGCTATACTAACACTATCAAAAGAAAGCTAAATTAACTGTATTAATATTGGACAAAGCAAAGAAAATTATTAGAAATTTAAGTCATTTTATATTTGATGAAAACTATAAACTCACACATTCAGGAAGATTAACAAACAAAAGGAACGTGAAGAACGCCGCAATTAGATACATCCCATTCAAATTGTCCAAAACCCAGGAAAAGAGCAGTTCTTAATTCCACATCAAAATCAACAAACGCATGCATCTGTAAAGACACATTTTTAAGCAGAAATGTGGAGGTACAGAGGCTTATAAAAGACACAAAGAGCTACCAATGGTCCAGTGCCAAAACAACAGGAAGAGTAGGGCCTGGGACAGGACCAGTAACCATGCACCAAGCCACAGAGCTACATCTTTAATCCTGAATCCAATGTGTGACTATTGAAAAATTCTGTGCAAAGAAATGGCATGAAGAAATGTTAAAGGAAGAACACCTTTCTGGAAGTAGGTGTATTTGGAATGGTAGAATGTGATACAGGAATAAGATAATAAAACAAAAGGTAGTAGTAGCCGGGAGTGAGGAGAAAAGGTTCAAAAGCCAGAGAGGAATGTGTCCCAGAAAAAACATATTACAAGAACACAGTTATGATGAGCCTTATGACTAGTAAATTATTTTCTATGTTTTGGTGGCACAGTGATCATCTGGAGAGCAAGAAACACCTTTTTGTCTTCTTTCTCCAGGATCAGCACAAAGCTTTCCATATATGTTTTTAGGACAAATAAATAAACTAATCTGATCACAGATTCATATTTTTATGTACTTTTTTAAGTTCAGAGACACTATTATTTATAATTCTAGAACTTTCTCATATACAGTTTCTGGGGAAAAGATATACCCAATCTAATGTTAGTTATATCTTTTCTCAAATGTTGCTCAAATATGTTGAATATAAAATTACAACAAAATAATAAATTAGCATGACTCAAGAATAAAGCCATTGGGTTCTGTCATGTCTTTCGAAAACAGTCTCATGATTGTATTGTTTCCCTAAGAAATAGTCTTACTTCCCTAGTTAACAAGAAAATACACACACCTTAGAGAGAGCAAAGAGCAGGAGAAAAGAAAAAGAGAAAAAACTTTTTTAGGAATTATAATTTCAGACTAAAAATTAATCAATGCTAACATTCCCATCCTTTTCATTGAATTTCCTTTCATCTCTACTAATATTGAATATCATGTTAAAAAATGAAGCTTCAATAGATCACAGGGTCTGGATTTAAAACCCAGTTTTGAGTTAATTAGGTGGTCTTGGTTACTCCCTTAGGCTCAGTTTTCCTGACTGTAAAATGGGAGTGTACTGGACATAAGTTATACCTGACTCCAAGTATTCTCAGCCTCACCTCTTACTCCAGCCATGGCTGAAGAGAAGTTAGGCCCAGCTCTCATCAGCTCTAAAGAGCGACAGGCGACAGCATCTCATTCCAGGCCTGTGCCAAGGGGTCTCCAGCTCCTCGGTGTGGTGCCCATGGGAACACAGACAGGTTCAAAGGGGATGAGTGGGGCCGTTAGCATCCCTTCGCCTCACCTGACAGGAGTGTACAAGGCTATAGATGAACACTTCTCCTACGTCCAGCCTCGGAGACAGTTCCTGGATCTATTTCTGAAGCCTTTTCAAAAGCCCCTTGTCCAGAGTGGACAACTTCAAAATGCACCCTCGCGCTGGCTTTCCCTCCGCCCCTGTTTGACTTCCAATCCTTTTCTCTCTCTCTGATGATTTGCCACGGGCTTTGCTTTTGAACTCACCTGAGCTAAGGCAGGCGATAAGAACGCTGCTAGCCCCACAGGGTAGGAAAGGGATAAAATGAGATGATTTATGTAAATAGAGTGCTTAGGATTTGAGACGCATTGCACTAAGCTTTGCATAACCTAACACTTTAAGCCCTGTGCGGTCGGTACTACTCTCTTTGTTACAGAGAAGAAAACTGAGGCACAGAGAGGGAAGGCACACTGGACAGGATCAGACAGCTAACAAGTGACCTCTGAGCCACACTGCATCCTATACTGTCAACCACTAAAGCACACAGTAGGTGCCTTAACCTTCTTAAGGTGCTATTTCAAACTTAACATTGGCTTTGAAGGTTGAGAAACTATAAGGGACAAGGAGGAATAAAGTGCAGTCGGCATCATAAATCTGCCTCTGTGATCAGCTGTTATTCAAGTTGGCTTTGATCTCTAAGAGATGAGACGTAAAGATGGGCTATGTTCTGTACACACAGGGAGGACCCCACTGGCATGTAAAAATCGTAGAAGACGAAATTGATTTAGATGCTAAGTTTTCCTGCTTAAATTCCACTTATCCTATTGACTTTAAACATAGCCTTTTGCTTTAAATGTAGATTTTTCCCATTATCTATTCCCTCAGGGCAATTCCCGTTAACAGATATCTATCTAGCTCTTGCATACTGAAGCTTGATGTCCAAAATCCCCTTATCAAATGAGATTACAGTCTTTTTTTTCCAATTTAAAGGCAACCTGATATCCAGGTACAAGAAATAAAGATAGAGCCAGGCAACCAAAACTCGTGGCCGCAGATCCTCACTGTGTAAGCAAGATACTGTTCTGACGTGAATGAAGATAAGAAAAGCTTCTGAGGTGGGAGGACTGCAGCCCCACCAGCCTTCCCTTTCGAAACTCTCAGCCCAGTGATCACTCAGGAGCCCCAAGTACCTACGACTGGCTGTTAACAAACCCCAGGAGGAAGAAAAAGAGGGGTTGGGAGTGAATCCATTTTAATATCAGTCTTCTTTCAGTTTCAGAATCAAAACATCAAGCTGTCACTTTAGAATGAACAGGATTTGTGAAGCTGAGCTCCGGAGTTTGCCGAATCTCAGACCACGCTCAGGCCTAGCCAGGGCTGGCAGACACACATTTACTTTCTGGGATCTGTATGAGCTCTAATTTAAGAAAAAAAAAAAAAGTTACATTAAAAAAGAAATACATTGCATTTCCTCTTAAGAGAAGCCAATCAGAATGACAAAAATTTGATTTCATCATAGGCCTTTAAAGTTATCACCCAAGACCATAAAAATTTAACACTGGGTAAAGAAAAACAGAGACTCACGGAGGATATGTGGTCAGCGTTGAGTTTATAGGAGTTCTCAAGTAAAAATGCTGCTTTTGATTTGTAAAAGGAGACGTCCTATAAAATAGTTGGCATTCAGAGACAAGGAAAATAGCAAGGGTTTTTGTAACTATAAATAAGGCTTATTTTATTTTTTAGAAGGCTGGTTGTTCTCATACATCTTGTGGATACAACAGACTATTTTGGCCTTTCCTGGCCACCTCCCAGCCCTGACTTCAGAAGAAGCTTGAAGACACTGGGAAATTTCTGAGCAACGTACTGAGCCGTACAAATCCAACCACCAATCTCAATAAAAAGGCTGTTTCTTAAAGACTGTGCCATTCCTTAAAAACTGCACCAATTTTATTGAGGTAAAAAAATCCTCTAAGTATTATAGGAATAGCTAAGAATGCAAATTCATCCACCTGAGTGAAGAACTACTGCCCTGTCAGCAGGAAAAGCAATTTTCTAAATAAAGCCCAGTGAATCTGGTCATGACCTGGACATTACTTTTCAGTTCATTTTCATAGAAAAATGATCAAAATTTCAACTTAAATGTTATTTGCAGCTGCTATTGCTTGCCATTTCCTGAAATCTGTAATTCTACTTTTTTGGAAAAGATAATTTTTGAGGGATCATTTTTCAGAAGTTTATGGTATATCCCCCCTTGGAAATTTCTTTGTGATACCAATAAAATACTACCAGATAACTCAGAAGTGACACCATCAATATATGTTTATCCCTGGAAGAAATATATACATCAAAGCTTAAAAATACAACTAAAAATTATCAAACATTAACAATAAATTTGATTGTAAACACATTTCAATTTACCTCAAGCTTGAGAAACATTTTGTAGAATCTACTTATGCAACAAATACATTCATAATTACCATGGCTTTCATCAAAAATCTGAGAAAACTTTACAAACTCTATTTTTGTTTTACAAAATAAACCAAACCAAACCAAAATTTCTTATAATTTACTTAATTCTTTACTGATAGCTGAAAGAAGAAAGTATGTTAACTAAAACACTTCTAGTGGACCCACCTAATAATTTTCACCACATAGTTGCTATTTTCATTTAATTCATGGGGAAAATCAACTTAGAGTGAAAGGTTAGTCACTTACGAGGTCTGAACTGTTCCAACATCATCAGCGTGTCATTACTTTCAGGTAAAACAATTACTTTGAACACAGGTTCTAAACCTTATTTACAATAAATGAAGGCAATGACATTTGCATTCAGCTTGCTTTCAGGTAGTTCTGTGAACAGGTCAAATGCAATAGAATGCAATGACCTTATTTTATAAAATAAGCCTAATTGATAACCAGAGACTCTGTCCTAGCCCCAACTTAAGAAGTTACTTTGTAAAATTAGTATATATACAATGATATGTTTTAAAATAATGAATTAAGTTTCACACATAAAAAGAGTATTGACCGTATTACTTTTGTCAAGAAAAACGGGTAATTATGTGATAACATGGATAATTTTGTCAAGAAAAATGGACAATTACGTGATAAAAATGTCACACATAAAAAGAGTAAAGACCGTATTACTTTTGTCAAGAAAAATGGATAATTATGAACCTTCTATAGAAATATCCATGATATCTGCTCCAATCAAACCACTTAAATCCACTTTGCAGTGGCATATGAAAATGAAGCCTAGCATGAACCGCAGCTCTGCACACCAGGAATGGCAACCAAGAAGCAAGCCAACAAAAATATCGAGTTGCCCAAGAATCTTAATTCTTACATCTTCTTTATAAATGTCTTATATTTGATTAAATAGATTAAAATTGCAAATATTTTTTGTTTTATCTAAACTCCAGCTTTAAGAAATACTAAAAATAAGAGTAATGAAAAAACTAGTATCAAAAATATTCAGATATGGGCCAGGCACAGTGTAATCCAGTACTTTGGGAGGCTGAGGTGGGCAGATCACTTGAGGTCAGCAGTTCGAGACTAGCCTGGCCAACATGGTGAAACCCCGTCTCTGCTAAAAATACAAAAATTACCCAGGTGTGGTGGTGCATGCCTGTAGTCTCAGCTACTAGAGAGGCTTAGGCAGGAGAATCACTTGAACCTGGGAGGCGGAGTTTGCGTGAGCAGAGATCGCCACTGCACTCCAGCCTGGGCGACAGAGCCAGACTCCATCTCAAAAAAAAAAACGTTAATCTTCATCTTAGCAAGCCTAACATCAAATGTCTTTTGACAACTGTGCAGGAGTTTGCACAATTTCTTTAAAAATTCAGAAGTGGAGAATATTAACTTTATATTTAAAATGCTTAAACTTAAAAGTTGGCCAATAAATAAACAGCATAATATCAAATAAGAAATAAAAGGGTCATATTTTATTTTAATTTCAAAGTCCTTGTAGTTCCCTAGGACATGAAAAAATTTTAGTCTGAATCTCAAGTATTCTTTCTAAAATTAATTATTTAAGGCTTTTCAATAATCTATAGTAGTAAAGAGTCAAAGAGGAATATGGTTTTTAGTCTTGAAGAACTCTTACTCTAGAAAAAAAATCCAGTCCCACTTCCCACAAATGCCAACACTGCAGTTGTAACAGAGCTTGTCAGGTAAAATTAATAGTGTCATTGTATTATTTCCTCATTGGAATGGGCACAAGTGAGCAAAATAAGAGCCTAGAAAACAATAATAAGATAAATCTGGCGCTACTGATTGATTCTGGCTTCTATTAATTTTTATGTCTCAGAGTAAGAAACAAGCGCACGTTTAGTTTCTGACAAAAATACATTTTTTATTGCTTTCTCTATTATTCATCAAATTAAAGCACCAGACTTGATATCTGTGAAGAGTTAAGCCAATCAATTTCTTGGAAATAGACAGGAGATGTTTATTTTTAAGAGCTATTTACCAAGCTAAAAATTTTAAGAACTGATGATACCTTTCTTTTTGGATTATTTATTTTTGAATCATGTGAAGAATTTCAACGTGTAATACTGTTAATGTCAATTAATTAAGTAATTTCAAGTAAGTCATTCTTATTTTTAAAGTTCCCTAAAGGAGTTTTATTTCCCTCTAGTAATTGTGAAATATTTGGATAAACACTTGCTGTGTGAATTTGAGTGTCTTTCTTTCACTGCCTTAACACTATATCAAGTAATTAGTCCACATGACTAATGACAAGCATACAGATACTGTTGTTATTAAACTTGTTCACACAGATTAAAATAAGAATGGATCTTAGCATTGTACAGTGCACAACTTACCCAAGGGTATATGGCAGACCTGTTTAGTGGTATAGGTAGTCATTTTACGACTATTTTTTTAAGCAAAATCATTATGCTATGACTAAGTCCCTTTTTGCCAGATCCATACTTTAGATAGGTTACCTATATTGTTACTGCCACAAAAGAGACCAAGGGCTCATAGCAACAGAGGCAGAATAAACCCCTCAGTGAGATTCCAAGAGCATTAGTCATTTGACAGCTTCTTCTTGTTCACAACAAAGCAAGGGCAAGCTCAATCTTTCTGATGCACTGAAGGACAGGCGCAGACAAAAGGCTGATACTGGAGTCTGATATTTAAGAACAAATGACAACTCTTAAAATGTGCTCTAGCTCTGAAATGCACAAGAAAATATGAAAGTCATTTTCAAAGCCCATTCCTTGATGTTTCTTTTTTAAAAGAAACATCATCTCTGGAGCTTTTGATTAAAGAAGGGTGTAATCACTCTTTTTAATTCACTCTGATTTCACCTCAAAAGGGACGCTCAAGTTCTCTTTATCCCAGGTTGGCTCTTACTTCAAACCAAAGATTTTTTTAAAAAGTTATCACAGTTTGAAGGCTCTTCCCAAATGCTTGGAACTTCGGGGATATTTACACATACTAAACTATACTTTTTAAAAAAGAAATTGATGGTCCTTATCTGCCAGAGACTAAGTCAGAAGCATTTTAGTTTAAATACTGTAGCATAGATCATGTGACGTAACCCAGGCACGGAATATGTATACTTCAAAACTATCCCTGCTGTTTCTCTGCATTCGCTAATATCTCTATGGCAAACATGCCCTGCTTTCTAAAATAATGAGGAAAATTGCCTTTATTTTTTTTTAAAGAATATATCATATATTGTGTTTGAAGATTAAAATCTGAGAATCAGCACCATTTCAGGTCCAAAGATGAGAGATCCTGCTTCCTACGGAGTAACTACAAGAAGAAGAAGAAAAAAACACCTCCGAAACCATTGTGTTAATTGATAAGTGCACGGCTCAATAAAAGAATGGGAAAGGGTTGAGAAGCAGGGGCAGCCAGGGCAGTTAACACTCAAAAGCTGGTGAGCCTGTCCAACTAATCTGCCTCGTTTGTTTTCACAGCTTTGCCCGGAACATTTGCAGGGATGGCCCGACACTCCCCGCAGAGCCTGAGAGCGAGTGGCGAGCCAAGATACCAGCAGCACAATGTTTCACCTGCGCTGCCAGATACTCAGACAGAAAAAACACACAACAGTTTGCCAAAACAGCCATCAGCGCGGCGCTCTCGTTTTTCCCGCGGCCCCCGGTCCTGGCTGCCAATGTACACGGCCAGGTTTATCTAAGGGCTGGAGAGCTCCTCTTTTAAATTCCCGGCGAGGTGGGGATGATGTGGCACAGGAAGGGACCGGGAGGGCTCCCCGGGGAGCCCAGGCGCTACCTGGAAAAGGCTTGCTAGACCCGTTAACCCAGGTTCCCACAGCCTTCAGTCTTAGTCAGCACCTGCACGGTGAAATGACTCAGACACAAGGAAACCATCAGGATCAAGAGGGGCTCGGAGCTTCACGGGGAAGCTGGGCTTTTTAACCCCCTTTCCCCCACAATTGCCTGACTCATATGATTTAAAAAAAAAACACAGCGTGCAATAAACCTAAGGCAGAATCGGTCTGCCTTTGTCTTCCCTTTGTTATCGTGCAAAGCAAGCATCAGGGTTGCCTTTGTTGGCTTTCCAATTCGTTGCCAGCAGAAGCCCATGTGATAAGAACTTTTTGATTAAGCTCTAAATCTTTGGCACATATCTGCAATGCCTAATTATGAAAGATCTAATAATATGTTCCTTGTGTTTCTCTGACAACCACATGCATCTCCATTCAGCATCCCTGACGCTATTGGAAGTAGAGAAAGATACTGACACTACAAATGATTGCACAGAGAGGAGGGGGCATTCCTTAAACCTACACAGAACGGAGGCTGATGTCTTCATTAGACACATACCTAGCAGAAGACAAAACAGATTATACACAAAAACAGTTCGTTTAAAGTCAATTTTTGTCAGGAAAAAAAAAATTGTGTTGCTTGGCAATTAAAACAAGTAGAATAAGATACTTTTTAATTAACATCTTCAAGTGGTAGAGGATGTTCAAATGTTGCTACTGTAGAACTTTCTGCCTCATCCTCTGTCTTTTTTAGATTATATATTTCTAAAAATACATTAGGTGACAGTTTAACAGGCAGGAGAAAGTATATTGGTTTTCTATACATATGGAAATGAGCTCTCTCAGGCAATAACTGGAACAATGGTGGCAAAATCTGTATCAAAGGCAGTGGGAGCTGGGCAACGCTCCCTTCCTATGATCGGTGTGTGAGCCCTGACTTAATGAGCTCCTACTAGAGGTGCTACCTTGAACAAACAGTGCTTGGTCACCTCCACGCCTCACCCCACAGGCTGCCTGAAAAGTACATAAAGGGAGGCTTCTTAGAAGTGAGATTTACCAACTACATTTGACATTTGATCAAAGCACATGCATTTGCCTCCCTGAAACAGAAGTGAAAAATACCAAAACGCTGTCGCCGTACTAGGGGGTTTCAGTCTCAGCCTTCTGGGAAAACAATCAGGCAATTCTGTTCCCTGACATGCTTTAAAATATACTTTTTAGAAAATAATCATGGATTCTTACACAGAATCAATAGGGTGCCCATGAAACCATTTTAGTCACACTCTCTGATTCACAAGACTGACAAATGGGATCAATTATGGCAAGTAAATGGGTGGAGAGGAGGTTCTCTCGCCATTGAGCCGAGACCTCCCTGGCAGCTTCTCACCTGGGAAACTCAGAGCCATCTTCACTTACATCCCAAAAGATATGCAATACACATTATTTCTGAATTTTTAGAACAAAAGATTAAACAATAGATAGAGGAAGTCCTCAGGCTCCATTTTCCAAATGTCAAAGTCATTCTGCAACTGCTTTTCCTAGCTCACCACAAACCTCATGGTTGTATCTCTTTGTCTTTTGGACTCGGATTCTTCAAACACTCGAATCCTATGATCCTGTTGTTGCCCCTTTTCTGGCCTTTCACTGATTTAGCTCATTAAGACCTGACGATATCACATTAGTAGATTTCTTGTTATTTTTTCTGGATTGAACAAATAGTTGTATGTTATTTATATGTTGTCATCAGGTCTGAACTTTGCTTGAAAAAACTGGATGTCTCATTTTTCTCTAGATGTGTTAACTGTTTCTAGCAAAAAGCAACCTTTAAATCCAGAAAACTTTTCCCAAGTTAATGCATCACCAGAAAGTGAAAAATTTCCCTTTTCCCTGGTGATCACAGTCGATTAATCGCAGACTCCTGGCGTCCACTGGCCCACCCAGTGTTTGTAGGGTCCCACGTAAGCAGAGCAGAAATCACTATCGCTGATCAAGGAGACATGAACACCATCACTAAACAGTGTTCAGAGACTTAGCAAATCATTAGCAATCTCCTCAGCAGTGCAGCTAATCTCATCATTCAAATTTCTTGGTTGTTCTGTTTTTCTCTGCCAGATAACACTTTATCAGACTGAAATGGAACTTCCCTCTGATCAGGAATAGGGCATTCAACAAACTATATACATACCTTTGATAGCTTCCTTTTTGGAAAGTGAGGGAGTTTAATTGATAAAGTACCAAAAAAATGAAACTGGAGTCCTAAAGTCTAGACACAGTTTTAGCAGCCAAATTGTAAACCAATGGGCTTAGTTTTGACAATCATGTTAAACACAAAGAACTAGAAAAATTTGCTGTCATGGTCTTTCCTTAACCAAGCATGTAAAGCAAGAAAAAAAAAAGAAAAAAATACAAATAGAAAGTGCTTACCAGCAATCTGGAAAGCACTTTTGAAACAATGTCTAAAAAATCAAAGTGTTTATTTAAATTTACATTTACTTAAAATAAAAAAATTATGCATGGAATTTTAATTCTTGTGTTTGAGTTTTTCTCATTTTAAATTAGTTCTTATTTTTAGAAGATGCATATATTATATATATTATGTATTATATATATTCATATATATATAACATATATATTCTTTAAGATCTCCTATTTCTCTCTCTTTTTTCTAATCTCTCTTTTTAACAAAGCAAGATACAGGTTGAATATCCCTAATTCCAAAATTTGAAATCCAAAATGCTTCAAAATTCAAAATTTTCTGAGCACCAATACTCAAAGGAAAAGCTCACTAGAACATTTTAGATTTCAGATTTTCAGAGTAGGGTTGATCAGCTAAGTATAATGTAAATATTCTAAAAGTCCAAAAATTCCAAATTCTGAAACACTTCTGATGCCTTTTGGATAAGGGATACACAACCTGTGTATATAAGAGAACTAACAGAACACTCATAAATGTTACAAGCACCTGACTACTAAAAAAGACTGAGACCAGGGCTTACAACTACACTGATGAAAAAGTCACAAAAAAATTAATAACCACTTTGGAAGACAGTTTGGTGGTTTCTTACAAAACAAAGCATACTCTTACCGTAAGAACCAGTAATTGTGAGCCTTAGTATTGACCCAAATGAGTTGAACTTATGTCCACACAAAACCTGAACATGAATGTTTTTAACAGTTCTATTTATAATTGCCAAAAGTGGAAGCGGCCAAGATGCTATGCACTAGCGGAATGAATAAGCAAGCTGTAGTACATCCATACAATGGAATAATATTCAACAATAAAAATAAATGAGCTGTCAAGCCATGCAAAGACATGGAGATACTTTGAATGCATATTGCTGAGCAAAAGAAGGCAATCTGAAAAGTCTATATATTGTATATGATCCCAACTACATGATATTCTGGAAAAAGCAAAAACCTGAGACAGTTAAAAAAAAATCATTTTCCCAGGGTTCAGAAAGATAGGATGAAGAAAGAATGGGTGAAGTAGAGGGGACTTTTTAGGAAAGTGAAACTATTCTCTGTAATACTGCACTGGTAGATACATGACATTATATATTTGTCAAAACCATGGAATGTACACTGCAAAGCCACAAAGCAAGACGACTAATGTAAACCACATATTTTAGCTAATAATAATGTATCACTATTGGCTCATCAATTGTAACAAACAACACACATTAATACAAGATGTTAATAATAGGGAAAATTGGAGTTGGAGTGAGGGTGAATGTGGGGACCCTGCACTTTCTACTCAACTTTTCTGTAAACCCAAAATTGCTCTATACATAAAGTCTATTAATTTTTTAAAAATAATAGTCTTAAAAATGCATACTAATAATGGGTTAAAATGTCACTGAAAGTGTCTCTGAGTGTCATTCCACAAATACGCCTTCGACAGCTTAGCGGTTTTTTTAGTATTTTTTGTTCTGATTGGATATTAGGGTAACCACTAATTATTTTCCTTCAATAAATTATTTAATGATTAGCATTAGGGAGATAAGTGATTCAGATCCTAAAACTTATTTAGTTTTATGGTCTATACAAGGAACACATATTTCAATATCCTACTTGCCTTTACTAGTCTAACCCCAGAAAATGGGATTTCTTCCACTTGCCCTTACTAAATCAGTTCAGCTTTGACAGCTTATTACTTTGTAGACACAACCTTACCAAGAATGCTCTTAACCCCATCATTCTATTCAATGATGAATTATCCATCACTCCAAGGCTGACCCCTCATTACCCTTAATCAGCATGTCCTGCACTGTCCAATCTGCTGCTAGAACATTAATAACAACCCAAGGCAGGAACTTCCAGTGGCCTTTACATGGAGGCCTGGGTCTGGCAGAGGGGCCCCAGGGGTTGCCACTTTGTGTTTGCCACTCCCAGCCACCATCCCAAGTTGGAAAGATGCTCAAAACATATCCTACTTTCTATATTTTTCCATATTGAAGTTCCAAGTAAAATTTCTTTTGTTAAAAAAAAAGGCTTTGTTGCCAAAATGCTTTTTTGAAAAACCACTGATGTAGACCATATCATCTGCTTTATTATAATAAAATTAACTGAATTTCTCTTTAATTTGATGTTGAAACTGTTCATTCTGCTAGTAAGGGAAATTGCCTCTAAAACAAATAAACTGATAGCTAAAATTATAGCGAGTAGCTACTACCCAGCAAAAACGTAATGAGCAGATCGAAGCAGCAGATATTGACCTAGAAGAAGACTGAAGAGGTGGGAACCTGGAGCTTGGGAATACAGGAGGATTTCCATGTAATTTAGATTAACTGGTGGCAGGGAAAAACGTGTGCTTTGGTTAAATATGTCTTCCAACAAGCATATGTTGGAAACTTAATCCCCAGTGCAACAGTGTTGGGAGGTAATGAGAGATGGTTAAGCTGTGAGGGCAGGATGAGTGGATAAATGCTGTTATCTCAAAGGGGGTTTGTTACTGAGGGAGTAGGATTTTTTTTAAACAGGGGAGTTCAGCCCCCTTTCACACACACACCCTCTCCCTCTCTCCCCAACCTTTCCTTTCCACCATGGATGACTCAGCCAGAAGGCCCTCAGCAGATGCCAGCACCTCCACCTTGGACTTCACAGGCTCCAGAACCATGAGAAATAAATTTCTGTTCATTACAAATTACCCAGTCCCAGGCATTCTATTATAGCAGCAAGGATAAACTGAGACACTGTGAACAAAGGGAACCTGTTAATATATTTATCCAACTCAATGAAAAGATTTTGCTGGACAGAATGACAATCTTCATCCCCTGCGAACACTTACATCAGTTACTTTTATTGATACAACCTGGGTATGCTGCCTGAAGACATGAGGCCCCTTCAGCCTCCTGGTAGCAAATATAGTGGCTCAAGCCTGCATGCCACATAACAGAAGAAGCGAAACACATGCCTGTGGACGTGGGCACATGCATCCCTAACAGAGACCACCTTCCTAGTTTATTTGGCAAATAAATACATTTTGTTTACTTTCCCTTTATTTCTTTGTTTTTCATCAGTTGTGAGTCAGTCCAATGAGGTGCTCCTTGGTGTGGCTCCTCTGAGAAATTGCTGGCCACACCTTCCTTCTTTCCACAAAACTAACACAAGGCTCTTCTGTGCACTAGAAAGGGCTTTTGTTGAAGACCTGGGATAACAGCAGGTAATTACTGCACAGGCAGGGAAAGACATATGATTGAAGGCACACTAAAAATGTATGTACCATCCCCCACCCCAGGGACCGCCTCACTGGCAACTGCTGAGCTGCCACCAGCTCCCTGTAGTTCCAGGTCTCCTTTGCCATCCCTTGCTCTCTCATGTCCTTTTTAAGCCTGAGCTTCCTTCACAAAGTGACCGCAACAGGCTCAAAAATTCTAGGCACTTCATTCCATGTGCATATAAGCTCTCGCATTCTTACTATTCCTACTGGGTCAATTTGTTCCTCCAAAATTTAAGGCTAATAGTTCCTCATCATAGGGTTGTTGAAAGAAGTAAGTAATTTTTTTTTAATTTAGTGCTAACACTGAGTATTTTATATACTTTTTGAGCACAGTGTTTGCCACTCAATACCCAATAGCAATTGATACTACAATTATCTTTCTCATACAGGAGGTTGTGATAGACATGACTGTACACACCAACATTCAGTTCTTTCTGAATGTTACACGCCCACAGGCATGTGTTTCACTCCTTCTGTTATGTGGGATGCAGGCCTGAGCCACTGTATTTGCTATCAGAAGGCTGAAGGGGCTTCACATCTTCAGGCAGCATACCCAGGTTGTATCAATAAAAGTAACTGATATAAGTGTTCCCAGGGGATGAAGATTGTCATTCTGTCCAGCAAAATCTTTTCACTGAGTTGGATAAATATATTAACAGGTTCCCTTTGTTCACAGTGTCTTAGTTTATTTTTGCTGCTGTAACAGTCACTCATGATCTCACTTTTCCATTTTTTGCAATTAGGCAGGGCCACGAGTCTGGACCACGAGTCTGTCACATGGACAGAGAGAGCAAGTGATATGCAGCACTTCCAGCCAAAGCCCAGAAAAGCCGGTGTGACAGCTTCACACTCTCTGCTCCCTGCCATGACTGAGGGGCCTTGTGCTACTTTGGTGGTCCCTAAAATTGAGTCATCCCGGACTTCTGAGTCACCCTGGGGAGGACAGCTACCCTGATGCATCTTCTAGAACTGCACCAAGCAGAGAGTGAGGGAAAAATGCACAGGGTCATGTACACATCTGAGATGTTGGTGATTCTTATTGTTAATGCATGGCCTAGCCTAATCTGACTAGCAGAGACATCAGGGATGAGTTTTTGTGATGGACTGAATTGTGTCCCTTCCAAAACTCACAGGCTGAAGCCCCAATCCCCAAAGTGACTATTAGGATATTGGGCTTTGCTTTTCTTTCTTTTTTTTTTTTTTTTTTTTTTGAGATGGAGTTTTGTTCTTGTTGCCCAGGCTGGAGTGCAGTGGCACGATCTCGGCTCACTGCTACATCTGCTTCCTCGGTTCAAGCAATTCTTCTACCTCAGCCTCCCCAGTAACTGGGATTACAGGCACCCATCACTATATCTGGATAAGTATTTGTATTTTTAGTAGAGAAGGGGTTTCACCATGTTGCCCAGGCTGGTCTCAAACTCCTGACCTCAGGTGATCCACCCACCTCGGCCTCCCAAAGTGCTGGGATTACAGGTGTGAACCACTGCATCCGGCTGATATTGGGCTTTTAAGGAGGTAATTAACAGGAGGCCTTTAGACTGGGGCCTAATCCAGTAGGACTGCTGTTCTTCTACAACAAGAAAGAGACACCAGGGATTCCCATAGAGAGAGAAAAGGTCCTGTGAGGACCCAGGGAGAAGGCGGCCATCTGCCAGCTAAAGAGAGAGGCCTCAGGAGAAACCAGCCCTGCCAGCATCCTCATTTCAGACTTCCAGCCTCCAGAACGGTGGGAAACACATTTCTGATATTTAAGTCACCTGGCCTATGGTATTTTGTTCTGGCAGCATGGGCAGACTGATACAGCTCTCCGAAGGCTGGTAGTACCAGGCATCAGTCCAAGATGGACTAAAGCCCAGGAAAGAAAAATTTAGAGACCAAAAGGGGAAGCACTTTTCACATCGATAATATTGTAGGGCCCATAGTCTGACTAACAATAAACAAGTGAGATTTTTGTAAAATGCAGAACCCCCGGGCCACCCCACTCTACCTTTGGTCACCGCCTCTGCAGTTTGATTCAGCCTCTGACCCGAACACACTGGATAAACCTCCCTCCAGTCAAGACTTATCCTCCCATGGGAAAGCCTGTAAAGAGAGTCAGGAAAAGCAGCTACAAACAAAGATATTTTTATTTGGAAGAAGACAAAAGAGCTATGACTAATACTTTCTAGGATGTCTTGCCTCTTTAACCCTCTCCCTGTTTATTATTTGTGCTAATCCCGTCTGCTCCCCTGCAGTTATCCCCAGCCAGGACAGACCTCTGTGTCTTGTATTAGAGACCTTTGAGCAAAGAAGGAGGGAGTGTGTCTCCCACTCTGCTGCAGACTTGGAGAGAGAAGAATACAGAGAAGAAGGCAGTTAAGGAGAGAAGGATCGTCACATCCCTGAGGCCTTGGGGAGAAACAGATGAACAAAATTGGCCTCAGAGTTTTAAGAATGAGGACAGCCAGCCTGCATTGGGTTGTAGACCTAAAGTCTGACAGGAAATCACCTTGGAAGCAGAGAGCAAAAGAGGACAATTTCAGAAGTGATTATCTAAGCATTATACCTCCAGCAGATCTTGATAATAAATTGTCAGAGGGAATTTAGTATAAAGTAGAGAAAAGCTAAAATTCTCAAGGAATTTGACATCATGTTAAAATGTACAAAGACCTGGAAAAATACTGATTTTTCTAATTAGGGTCTTCAAATAAGATAGGATTTGTTGAAAAAGAGATCTCTGAATCAACTGAAAAATAATTGATCTATCAAGCAGGCTTGCAGCAACAAAAGGCTCAATAACACAAGATCCATGTGAAGCATATGCAATGGAGAGGTCATTTCGAAGGTGTAGGCAGGGTTTGGGGAAACATCCAGGGGTACTCAAACACCCAGGGATTAGCAAAGTCAGGGGAAGAGGTCAGCACCCTATCCCTGAAGGGATGAGGAGTGATATGGTTGGACTCTCTGTCCCCACCCAAATCTCATCTTGTAGCTCCCATAATTCCCATGTGTTGTGGGAGGGACCCAGTGGGAGATAACTGAATCATGGGGGTGGGTATCTCCTATGCTGTTCTTGTGATAGTGAATAAGTCTCACGAGATCTGATGGTTTTAAAAATGGGAGTCTCCCACTACAAGTGCTCTCTCTTTGCCTGCAGCCATCCATGTAAGACGTGACTTGCTTGTCCTTGCCGTTCACCTTCCACCATGATTGTGAGGCCTCCCCAGCCATGTGGAGCTGTAAATCCAATGAACCTCTTCTTTTGTAAATTGTCCAGTCTTGGGTATGCCTTTATCTGCAGCATGAAAATGGACTAATACAAGGGGAGAGTGTGGTCTTAGCAGAGTTTGACAAGAGCTGGACCAGGAAGACGGCTGGGGTTGGAGCTGGAGTGAGCGGGGCAAAAGGCAGCATCCACCAGAACTCTGAAGGCAACAAGGAAGCAAATGGAGTGAGACCCCCTCCTCCCTGCCCCTCCCATCCTCCAAAACCACCCAGTGTTCCCCATTGGTCAAAACCGCTGGGAGCCAGAGGGCAAGAGAGCCTGGTGCTTCAGTCCACAGAGTTTCAGCCTCGCAGAGCAAAGGGCAGGGCAAGAGGCCCAAAGAAGAGCAAGCACATCTCATCTTAAAACGTCAAGTAGTTTGGACTAGACAGACCCATATACCCTGACTTAACCAACAAAGAAAACATGTTATCTCATGGTTAAGGTCCCAAGATAGGCCTGATTCCTCCAGGAGCTCAGCAAAAGCCACAGGAAACCATGCTCCTTCTCTCTCTCCCTGTACCTGGTGGCCTTGACCTCAGGCCAGCTGTGCTCCCCAGGACCTCGAGGTGGCCCTGCAAGTGGGGGCTCCCCACCCAGTGCAGGGAATAAATATGGGGTGTACTGTCTGTAGTGAATGTGGAAACAATAATAAAACCAGCTGAAACTCAGCTGTTGGTTATCCCCATGTGTCTGCAAAGCTGAACAATATCAGTGATAATAATACCCTCCCAGACAAAAACTTCCGTTCTACAAATTCTAAGCAATTACTTAGTAGTGTCAAGTTTTGGTAATATACATAAGCTTCAAATTAGCACATTTTATGACTTATCCTTTAATAAACAAAGTATCAGAGAAATCCTGGTTATGCTTGGCCCCTGGTATACCTGGAATCAGTACCACATGGCAGTTTCAACAGTAACTTCCTAAAAATTTGGAATTCTTTGAGTTCACCTCAGCCACAGCTCATGTCCCCAGTTCCCGAGGGAGGAAATATTCCAGCATTTAAACAGTGGCTTTGAAATAAGCTGTAAAAGCAACTGTGTAGATGACACAGTTAGAGATGCTTCAATTCTGTCAGTCTACTCGAAGATCCAGAGAAAGTTTCAAATCTTTGGCAGTGAAATAGTACAAACTAAAAGTGTAATATTTTTCTTTGGTAAGTGCAAACTTTAGTTCATACATGAACTATGTTACTGATATTGAATACATTCTTTAAAATGGAAACTTCATTTTTAAATCGTTGCTTCAAAACTAAAGAACAAATCAAGAAAATATGATTGTAAGGGATTATTATTATAGCAGAACAATATGTGTCCAATGTATGTATGTGGGGGCAGGGAGGGGATGCTAAAATAGCTATGCCCCTCATGTCAAATACACCTACTGTGCAGGGCTCAGCAAGTCAGGGTGGACCCTCCATGCCCCACAAGCTGCTGTAGGGTAGGCCACATCCTCATGAGGTCCTTCGTATCAGCAAAGTCTCCAAGAACTCCTGACCGACTTCCCTTGGGTCTCCTCCACTGTAGTTTGGCCTCACAGGTAAGGTGAGCAGCCCACCTGATTATCCCCAGGTGGGGACAAGCCCCATATCCCATGCCCCCACAGAATGGGGTGCTGCTTGCTGGTGAGGTGCTACTGGGGTACAAGGGTGTTAGCTGCAGTCATTTTATACCATTTTTTAAACATGTATTCTAAATTTTATCTGATTTGCTGTTTATTATTTGCATATATTATTTTAAGTGACACATTGGTCCCAACCTGGATCTAGACTTGGAGAGGGAATATAGGTGACAAAGGATCTCTCCACTGGTGCCCAGGATTCAGCCTGGTCCTGGAGCTGCAGGGCTCAGGAGCACGTTCAGATGCACACAGGAGGCAGCCGCCCCCTGCTTGCCACCTTCTGCTCGTTGGTGTGGGGGACACAGTTCTGTTCCATCACAGGTGTTTGCTTTATAACAGGTAAGGGAAGACAAAATTTAAGAGGGCAAAAGGACTGCACCAGGTCCCCTACGAAACACCCCAAGTAACTCCCAGAAACAGGACTCTGGGATTTGGGAAGGGAGGGCTGTGAGATACCAGTGCCCCCTCTGTGGGGACACGAGTTTGCCAAGCCGAATCTTTACTATTCTTGAGACCTCCTTCATATCCCCAGGCTCATGAGGAGAACTCAGGGTACAGAGTAAAAGTACATCATATTTTTCATATTTGTTAGGAATGGAAAATCCTCCATCACAAGTAAGGTGAGCAGCCCACCTGATTGTCCCCAGGTGGGACGATTAATCTGAGTGACTGTCTTAGCCCATTTTCACACTGCTGATAAAGACATGCCCGAGACTGGGAAGAAAAAGAGGTTTAATTGGACTTACAGTTCCACATGGCTGGGGAGGCCTCAGAATCATGGTGGGAGGCAAAAGGCACTTCTTCCATGGCAGCGGCAAGAGAAAATGAAGATGCAAAAGCAGAAATGCATGATAAACCATCTAATCTCGTGAGACTTATTCACTACCACAAGGACAGTATGGGGGAACCGCCCACATGATTCAACTTAATTCAAGATGAGATTTGGGTGGGGACACAGCCAAACCATATCAGTGACCTTAGGCAGGAAAGCCCTCATCCTTCATCTCTGGTAGCAGATGTGCTTTTTTTTTTTTTTTTTTTTTTGAGACAGGGTCTCACTCTGTCGCCCAGGTTGGAGTGCAGTGGCATGATTTCAACTTACTGCAACGTCTTCCTCCCAGGCCTAAGTGATTCTCTTGCCTCAGCCTCCTGAGTAGCTGGGATTACAGGCACTTGTCACTACCGCCCAGCGAATTTTTGTATTTTTAGTAGAGGTGGGGTTTCACCATGTTGGCCAGGCTGGTCTCAAACTCCTGACTTTCAATAATCCACCTGCTTCAGCATCCCAAAGTGCTGGGATTACAGGCGTGAGCCACAGCACCCAGCCATATGTGATTTTTGATTCAAACACTGAATGAGGTGCATCACTACCAATCGACAGTAATGCATTCACAGGGCAACTACAACTAAGGAAATGAGTACATCTGTCTGAATCTAAAATAGAAGGAAAAAAGAATTGAATTTTGGACAATTTTAGAGTTAAAAGAAAGTGTTTAAACTATGTGGCATTTTGAAAAATGCATAGTTTAATGCAATTTATTCCATCTTATCTAGTGTATCTCTTTATCATCAAAAGATAAACGCTTAGGAATAACTTTGGACACATGTATCTCTTTGGAACAGATTGCATGACTAACAAGAATGTCCCTAATCAGGTTCCGACAGGCAGTCAGCGGCCACTGGTCTTGGTTCAGCATCTGGGCTAGTGCCTCCCTAATTCCCTAGAACTTTTCCTAATGACTGTTGCATCAGAATCACAAGACAGCTGCTCCACCTCCAGCCATCAAGTCCAAATGCCAACTAAGAATGAAGATGAAGGATGAAGGGCTTTCTCAAGGCTTTGCCTCACTGAGGGAGACTAGAATTGCAAATATTTAGCTTTCTGGATTCTACAGGCCTTATTTCCTGAATTGGGAAAAACAAAAACCAAACCAAAAAAAATAACAACAACAAAAAAAGAAACAAATTCTCGTTTCTCCCCTTCCACTCCAACTCTTTCATACCTGGATAATTGACTTAATAGGTTCACTAGCAGAAACAAGAATAATTTTGAGCCATGAGGTGACCCAGTAACTTTTACATTTGGACCCTTTAGGCTTTGAGACATGAGTAGCCCAGGACTCAGGATGGGAGTTGATCCCTCGAGTCCACAGGATGTTTCAGACATGGTCCTGTCATCCGATGGCAGAGTCTGGATTTTGGAAGCCTGGTTTGGGGTTCTGGGTTCTGGTTTCATTTTGCACTAACTGAATTATACTCTAAGCCTCTGTTTGCTCTGCATGATTGAGGAACAACAGTCCATCATTATCCTATAGGAATATTGGGAGGTTCAAATAAAATATTCCAAAATGGTTGTGAAAACCTAAAAACATTATAGCAATATAAGTTACCATCATATCCTCCATGTTAAATTAATCCCAAAACAAGAAGATGTCGGTAGGAGTATGTAGCTAGCTCTCTGCTTCTCCTAGGGGCCTGTCTCAGTCAATCCCAATTTCCTTAAAAAAACAAAAACAAAAACAAAAACACCAGTGTACAAATCCTCCCCTTTCTCTTCAAGTGTGCTTGTCACTTTCCGGACATGCCCTCTTCTGCTCATCTCTCTGAGTTATCTCTCCTCCCCTGCCTAGGTCTGCCCCCAGGAAAATTTACCCCGCAGATGTAAAGCTTTGTTTTCATAAACAAAACCACTGACTCCACATGGCTAGAAACAGCCTATACTTTCAGGACTGAGATGTGCCATCTTTCACGTCTGAACAGGTTTAGTGAAACAATCAGTATTCGGTGCATCCGGAAACACACTCGCATATAGTAAGATAACTGCATTTCCATCAGAATATCATGACTATTAGGTGAGATAAATATACTGTCAAATGTAATGACATCCTCCTCCCAGCTCTCTCATAAAGAAGTATTGAGAAAGCATAATTGCCCTCAAAAGATGTCTATTTTGTGATAATCATTACCTAAATATTACACACCAGAGACTTGTACTATTAAAGAGGGCTGGAATTACTTATGAAATATTAGCTTTTTACTTAAGCTCTTTGGACATAATTCATAAAAATTAATTCATGGTTTATAAGAATGATCTCTATTCTTTAATAGAATACTTCTGTAATTCATTAAATTATTTAATCCCATCACCCTGATCATTTCAATTTTAGTCCTTCATAAGGAAAAATAGACTAACTTTTAGTGAGGAGGAGAAACATTGATGTCAGCACCCAGGACCCACATCTCAAAAAATCGTGAAGAAATGTACAGGGTATGGAGAAAAGAAAGGTGAAACAGTCAACCCAAATAATGCTGCTTCTCAAATATATTTGTGATTATTTGGGGGTAAACCTAAGCTAAGAAAACGTTAATTTTTGATTAATTTATTTGAGAATATATGGATGCTTTCTGAGGTTGGCAGCATGATTTCTAGTTTTCCTGATACACCCCAGGTTTTCCTGGAATGACCTCCCCGTGAAGTTTTCAGCATCTTTAAAATGCTGTCCAGAAGTAGTGTCAGCCCTTGGGGCCCACAGTAGACCAGGGGTCTGTGTATGCCAGTAACTTACGGAAACAATATTATAAAATGTCATTTATTATTTCTCACAATCATAATGGAGTAATTGTTTGCTCAATGTGTTGATTCACATCTGTGTCTGCCTCTGGACTGTCGTACCCACGAGGGCAGGCAGGCTTCGTCTGTCAGGTTGACCTCTACATCCCCTGAGCTATGCACAGTGTTTTCCACATGATCCAGTCAATATTTTTAAACTGAAAGCCAACATATTTTACTAACTTTATAGTTGTCCAATGAGGATAATTAATATGAATTCAAGTCACAATATGTCTATTGATTTTTCTACTAAAAATAAAGGCTTTTAAAAGTGAGGAAAATAATCTTTTATATACAGTCACATTAACCCTATGAGAAATTAGGATAGATTTTATTTTCTATGTGTTATAAATAAGGCACTGAGATGCCAGGAAATAAATACAAACCATTACATAGGAGGGTGGAAAAGTAACTTAGTATCAGCACATGTAGGTTCTCTTTCCAACTTTCACCATTTACTTTGAGCAAGTCACTTAATGTTGGTGTCTTTGTTAGAGACATTATCAGGAACAAGAATACTTCCAAGTTCCTTTCTAATTAAACTACCCTCTTCTATAGAGCACTCTCCTAAGAGATATTCAGAGAAAGAAAAAAGTCAAAGTGTGCCTGGTGTCTGCAGGACATTGTATTTGGCCTCATGGAGTAGAATCTGATTGTAGGACTGTAAGCACCTGGAGAGTTATTTTCTCACGAAACCCAAGTCCTGGGGCAGAAACCCAGCTGGCCCAATTGCTCACCCATAAGCCAGGCATTTACTGCCATGTCCTTAGACAGAGACCCTTATCCTCTTGGTTAAAAGTGGCTACTCCACTTCCAAGCTTCAGGAATAAGTTATGGGTGGAAAGGGAAACTAGAAAAGGCTCTTCCTAGTTGGGTTTTCCACTTTAATCAATATCACAAAAGCTTTTCTGAAAACTGTATCCCAAAAACTTCCACTTGAATCTCATTGGTCTAAACTGGTTATATGGTCACCTCTGGCTAAAGGGAGTATGGATTTGTAAGTGTGTCTTAGCAGACATAGTAGCCTCTTGAACAGAAGTGTGGTTTTCTACCAAAGGAAAAAGGGTAGAATAGATGTTAGCTGGGCAGCCAACAGTTTACCACAAACCGTACAGTGATGGAGTTCTTTTAGTGAAGAATTTTTCAAATTTACTTTGAGAGTCCACACCTATGTGCCCCAAGGATCCATACAAAAACAGTTCATAGATGGATTACTGGTAATAAGGAAATCTGGAAACAATTTAACAGGCCAGAAGTACTCTGACAATTTCTTTTTACAAGAAAAAAACTGTAGTATACTTCATGAAAAAAAGATACAAAATATTAGCCAATGAAATACAGTAATATATCAAAAGAATATTACCACAAACAAGTGGGTTTATTGCAGGAATGCAAGGTTGGTTTAACATTTTTAAAAATCAATCAAACTGAAAAGAACCAAAAAAGAAAAAGGAAGAAAATCAATCAATGTAATTTACCATATTAACCATCTAAAGAAGACAACCACGTGATCACATCAATTGATAGAGAAAAACACAGAGCTCTCCATGGAAAATACATGACCTGTGGGATGCCGAACCCAGGACCTAGAAGGCTGACTTTTTGACTTTTTATGTTTGAGATTCTGCAGTGCTGACTGTGAGATTTGAGCATTGTCAGATTTTGATATCCATGGAGGCCCTGAAACCAATACCCCAAAAATACTGAGGGACAACAGTTCTGGACAAAACTCCACATCCATTTACAACTTAAAAAGAAAAAAAAAAAAGCTTCTAGCAGACTAGAAATAGAAAGGAATGTCTGCTAAAGGACACCTACCCAAAACAAAAGAAAACAAAACACACCAAAAATATAAAAAGAATGAAACTTTAGCTAATATTGCACTTCATGAGGAAAGACTGAATACTTTCCCCCTAAAGAGCAGCAACGGGGCAAGGATGTTCTTTCTCAATGCTCTTCAACATCACACTGAAAGTCTTACACAGCCCAAAGTGGTAAGGAAAAGAAATATAAGGCATACAGAGTGAAAAGGAGGAAATAAAATTATACTTATTTGCAGATGATGTGATTTGAAGCTGGGAATATTTTCTTCAAAATGGACAGGTACAATATATAAAAATATATTCTTAAGGAAAAATGGGAACTTTACTCCCCTGGAAGTCATCTTTTAGAATTTAAGTCTTTCTTATGTTATTATATGAAGGTCTGTATCTTATGTAAATGACAATATGCTAACCCAATATATATTTTTTGTATATTGTGCAATAATAGATATTTGGATTGATTCTAATTTTTGTACCACTACAAACAGTTACTTTTGTGCAGTAGTACAAGAGTTTCTATAGAATCATCCCTAGAATTGGAATAGACAAAATAGTTCAGTTATGAACATTTTAAGTTGTATTAGATTATTCCTCAAATTACTCTTTTAACCTCTTATACTAATTTGCATACCTGCCAAGAGTATATGAGGGTGTCTGTTTCCCCAAACCCACAATAAAGAATGATCAAACTTAAAGATTACTATTTACCTTTTCAGCTAAAAATATCTCATTTGTAAGACTTGGATTTTGAGAGGTTTGGCATGTTTATGTTGTGTATTTTTATTTCTTGTTTTCTATGCCTGCTCATATCACTTGCTCATTCTTCTGTTGGAGGTTTTATCACAGAGTTTTAAAACCTCTTTGCATATCAAATAGTAATTGTTCCCTATCATGTTTCAATATTTGTTTCTAGTTTGCCTTTTGTATTTTGACATTGTGGTGATTTTGTAATGGAATTTAAATTTTTGGTTGAGTCTAATCAATCGCTTCTTTTATGACTTCAAATTTTGACGTTCTTCTTTAAGTTGTCTTTTCCTTACTCAGATGTGTTTTCCAAAAACAACTGTGACTGCCTATGTTAACGGTCTGCACGATCTTTGCATGAGCACACTTGGAAAACCCTCAGTTTCCCTGACATTAGTACAATTATCTCCAGGACCTGGAGCACAAAATCAGCAAACCGAGTTGGTTAGCTTAATATATTTTTTTTGTTTTTAGTTTAGAGTGCTGGCTTGCATGTTATTTTTACCACAAGGGCTTACTGCTCCTCCCAGGGAGTCTAGACTTGACCCCGGTTCAGTTTAAGACCCCCAGAGTAGATGAGAAAGTGGATATTTCCACAATTTAAGCTGACAGAACTATTAGACTATAATATCAACAGATCAAGTAAGCAGAAGGCATTCTTATTGTACTCATACACTATCTCACTTATGATCTTTGTCTCTTCTCTACAAAGCCCATTTAATAGACTTTTTATCACTTGGAGACCATTTCATCTCTTGGTATAGAATTCCACAGCCTCTGAAGCAGCCAAGGATAGCAAGTGCAAAAACACAACTTCTTTTACGTATGGCTATAGGTTGTGTGTCTTGTGTGTGTATACATATATGGTATGTGTGTGTATATGTATGTATGGTATCTACATATGTGTGTTTGTATATTATTTGCCCTTCTCTTATTTTCTGTGAACTTTTAATTGTGAAAAGATCCTTGATAAGGCCTTTGTTCATCAGAGAACAGAATAATTTGGGCAGGAATAATTGAATCATTGACCACCATCAAACAAAACTTCCGTTATGTACCATAGGGAAATTTTGGTTTTGGTTTCTTTGTAGTAGCAACATGATAGTCCAGCTTCTCAAAAGTCAACCTGCAGCTGCTTGTGCTCACACATAGCACTGGGAGTCTATCTCAGCCACCATGGCTTTAAAGAACCCTGCAGGAAAGCAACTTAAAGTTCACGGGTCAAAGTGTCCAGATTCTAAACAGAGGTAAGGTTTTCTTTCTGCTTCAGCCTAGCAGGGGTGTATTTCCCATGAGAGGTTTGTTTTTTTAACAATGGTCATTGTAACTGATCATCTAATAAAGAATTTGTAACATCTCCCCAGGAAGTGTTAATTTAGTGCAAATGATTGTGTTCTAAATGGGTGGACCGCAGTACAAACTTCTCCCCCTTCTCCCGTTCTTCAAGAAGAAACACAGTAGGATTCAGGGAAAAAATAATAATTTGTGATGAGCATTTACCACATGAAAACACTTTTTAGTTGTTATTTTTAAAGTCACAAGCTTTCAAGAGGAAGGACTTGTTTTTCTTAGGAAAGATTAACAGTAAGATGCCAGGCCTATGATGGCCAAAGAGAACATTCTCTGGGATTACATCGTTGCTTCTTAACATTTAGGGATGCAGGGAACTTCCCAGCATTTATTTGGAAAACAGTGTAAAAGCTAAGAAATTAAAGTTGTTTGAGCTATATTAGAAAATCATTTATTTAAAGGAGGGAAGCCATTGCAAATGAATGATATTGTTATTTTGATCCTTAGGAAGAAAATTAATTATCAACAACAAGGAAATATGAATTTTTAAAAAGGCTGTATGCCCAATTAGTTTGAACCTAATTTAATTTGTGGCTTACAACTAAAGCTACTAGTGAATTTAATGGTGGTTCTACCCACTGATGAATGACTGGGAATGCCAAACACATTCCGTTAGCTGTGATAACTCTGGGTTAGAACCTTGGATTAATGGGAATAATTTCAGTTTATCCTTTATCTATTCAGAATCTAGATAGTAATCCTGTATACATTCACATGGTTTAACATTTAATTAAAACAAGTACATATTAATCCTCTTATACTAAATGTTTTTCCATAAACAGGCAATGATAGCAGGCTGAAATGTACATGAGCAAGATCTGAATATCTTTCAAAGAGTTAAGCAAATGGCAGATGACAACCTTGAAACATGGTGGGGAAAAGTCCTTTCCACTTTCTGTGACTATCGGTGCGTGTCACATTAGAGATTATTTTATTTAAGAAGCTTTCTTGCATGTTACCAGGATTGTCTGAATTCTAAGACATTCATCTCACTAAACGCTGTGACTGTCTTTGGGCAGGGCGGCAAATGGACTGGTCAGTATAAAATAATGCAGATACAGTAAGGGTCTCTGGCTGTCTCTTCTGATTGACATCCAAAACCGAAGTTATTTTCCTTCCAAGGCGTAGTATTCTGAAGCTCAAAGGTGGGTGTTTATGACAACCATCCATCAGAGACCTCTTTTCTACTCTGTGCCAAACCGTGTAGCCTGTCATCTCCGGAGGGGTCACCTGGAGACCTAGGTTCTTCAGGCCCCTCCCAGAGAGTTGAAGGTCAACAACAAGGACAATTTCTGAAAAGGGGGGACCGCTCCCTTGGATTTTCCCCACGTACACATTCCTTCTATCAGCAACGGCGACTCACCCTGCAGAGCCTGCCCCACAAACTCACGCACACACAGCTGGTTTTTACGTGGAAAGTCAGTGTTCATGATCCAGTTGCAGCAAGGGCAAAAAAGATCTTTGGTATTTTCTCAAGCCACCAATTGAGAGTCGACTCAATACAGAGAAAAAGAAAAAGAAAACCTGAAAAGAGAGCATGTGGGCTCTTAGAGGAAGAATTCCGGATGACAGAAGCTCTGCTAAGAATGGGCTTTGAAGGGAATAGCTGTGGGAAGAGTATCTCTCTAAGTCAGGCTGAAGATTTGCCAATCCTCAGGCTTAGAGGAAAGGAAACCGAGCACCGCTGAGAACTGAGGACTCAAAGCAACTTTTGTTTCTTATCCAGTAATGCCGCTAATGCGTCTTAAGGTTGTCAATTATGGCTTGTTAAAGGTACAATTTCAGAATGTTACTATCGTGTATAAATGAAATAACAGAACTGGTTAATAACAAAACCACATGCTTTTTGGTAACTGATAAAAATCATACAAAATACTTTAAAAATTGAAATATATTCCTTGCCTACTTCTACTTACAATTCCAGAAATACTCTCTTTATTCATACCAAAAGATAAGAAATCAACTTTCATCTTAATGATTTTAAGTATAATTAATGATTTTAAAGTATAATTCTTAAAGGTCCAATAACTTTGTTCAGAAAAAGATGATAATAGCAATAAATATATTAGTTATTCTTACTGTAAAAAAAATAGCTCTGATTGTGATCACAACTATTCTAACTTGTGATTTTTAAAAGATATTTTAAAGCTATACTTCATTGTTAAACATGTTAAATTTGTATCTGTTTCATAGTATATATTAATTTAATTGATAAAAAATATTTCACATTATCTCAGCTACATAAGTGACAGAAAAATGGAAGCAAGCTGCCGCAAACAACCTAAGTGTACTAAAAAACAAAATTTCCCACCAGATTCTCAAATATCTCCTGCCATGAAAGGACAGCTGTGTTAGTCTGAAGATTGTGTGGGGCCAGGAACAATAAGCCACAAGCACTGCAGGAAGCCAGTAGATTTTGAGATCTCTCTTCTTGGTCATTCCTGCCTTACCCTCCCTGGAGCTGCCCTTTTGTTTCTCACCCTCAAATCACAGCCTCTTATTATTATCCTCTTTTTCCTTAAAAAAGTAAATCAAGATCTTATTATATACCTGTGAAACCCATTTGTCAAAAAAAAAAAATAGAGAGGGTCATCTATTCTCCCACGTGCCATGAAGAACCGCCATATGCCTTATAAATGGCCAGGGTCAAGGTGCAGACGGCAGGTGGACATAAATTTCCCATCCAATGGACTTGGAAAAACAACAGGGTGCTTTCCATGTAATCTGCACCAGCACCAACACTGCTAGCTTGTCGTGCGTTTTGGTGCTAGAAAATCATACAGTGGCACCCACACTTGCCAGTGGGGTATCCTTTTCCCCAGTCTGCCTATTTTTGAGATGTTATATTTCTTGACAATACCAAATCAATAAACCTAATTTGCAGCAACATACCACATTACAGCATTTTATATCACACTCCCAAGAAGCAGCAGTCTAAAATCTTGACAATTTAAACCACATACTAACTCCTGACATTTAGATCTTTTCCAGTAAAAAATATAATACATTTTTTATATAGAATACAGCTTCTGTCTTCCCTGCTTCTGGCAATAGCAACAGCACCTCAAATGGTCCTTTAAACTGAAGATGCTGTAGCTCACACCTTAGGTCCTTTCTTCTTCTGTGTACCTCTTTCTTATCGGGCACCAAGTGTGATGACTTCTTCAGAATGTCTTCCATTCCACTTCCAGTGGCTTTATCTTTCTCCAGTGATCAGTCATTTCAGACCCAGATTATCAATCCTTTTCTTATTTTCCTTACTACCTCTCATCTCCACTAACTCTAATTCATTCTACTTAAACAGCACCTGATTGGTCTTCAAAAAATCGTAATTTTTCATTTCACTCACCCAAAGCTTTCAAAGGTTGATTCCCACTGTTTGAAATTGGCTTTCCCATTCCTCCAGCCTCTCTAGTCCAGGTTTTCAAGAGGCTCTCTCACCTCTCTACAGTGCACTGAGAGACCGGACTACTCATATACCCTCAAACACACTGCACAGAGGCCTCACACCACGCTTTCTTCATCTACTGCTCTGATGGGAAGATGCTTCCGATCCCTCTGTACTTATCAAAGTCGTACGAGTCCTCCCAGTCTCATCTCAAATGCAGCCTCCTCCATAAAGCTCCCACATATTCCTGCCTGCAAGGATTCCTCTCTCCTCTGAATGTCTCTGTCTACTTACTCTCTAGATTTAATCTGTGCATTCCAATGCATCCTTTCTATATTTTTATTATCCATTCATAGACATACACATACAGATACAGATGCATAAGAATCCATATAAATATGTACACATATATTTTCTTTATGTAATTGCTATCATAATAAATATTGTTATGTGACTTGCCTCTTTCTGTGCTACCATGTATGTGGGAGATCTGACCGTGGGACACCTGGAGGATAATGGGTGCTTATTTCTTTTCTGCACATCTGTATTTTTCAATTTTTCTTGTATTTTACATTTTAATCTACTTATTTATTTATTTATTTTGAGATCAGGTTATGAAACTGGCTACTTTTTGTATTTTGGGTAGAGACAAGGCTTCACCATGTTGCCAAGACTGGTCTTGAACTCCCGGGCTAAAGGGATCCAGCCACCCTCGGCCCCGCAAAGTGCCAGGATTATAGGCATGAGCCACTGCGCCTGGCCCAAATTTTCAACAATAATCACATATAGACTTTGTAATGGTGCACGCAAAAAATGTCATTTGCAGACCATAAAAACAAGCAGATAGAGAAGATGTCAACATAAGGGATCATGTTCTCGACTTTCTGTCTAGTAGGGAAAAAAAGATCATTTTTAACACTTATAAAAATAGATCATGGAGAGCACAAATAGCTTACCCACAACAATAATCATGTTTTTGTTTAAAATATACTTAAGGGCCTACTAGGCTCAAAGGACTCTGATGCTCAAGTGCAAAAATGAATTAGCACCAATCCCCCCATCAGAGTGGCAGTTTCTACAAGTTTGCAGTAGGGCTCTTATGCATATTGTGTTTCTTTCCTTGAAGCTCCCCTTACAAAGAAAAGACATCTTTTCAAAGAATTTCATTTGACAGCAAGGCCAACCTATTAACCATGATGTTATAGACAAGAGTCTATTGTTATGCAACGTATTTAATTGCTTGATTTTAATATTTAAAAAATGCTATTTTAGGTGCTTTTGAACTTTCAAAGCACTTTCATAACTATTACCCCATGTTACATTCTCAATAGCCCCTGTGGTAAGTTAGGCATCCTCCTCCTGCAGACAGGAAACAGACCCAGGCAGCCACGTGCCCTTGCCTTAACTCACCCAGCTAGCAAGACAGCAAAGGAGATGTCCCGGCTTCTAATTGTATGCCTTTCCCCTGAACCAAGCCAAGGAATGAACCTTATTTTTTGACAAGAAAGATTTAGTCCTGGTCCCAGAACGAATTTTAACAATAGAACTATGTTATAAATAAGTTGCATGGTGAGAGCCTGGTGTACAGTGACCTCTATTTTATAGCCAAGACCATGTGGCACACAACGAGCATTCCAGTCCATCTTTTCCATGACTAACCTGGGTAACTACGAACCAGGAAAGAGATTTGTTCAAGCACATTCCACTTGACAAGCACAAATAAATTTACTCAATTGCCTGTATTCTAAAACTATCCAAGTAACACCATCACAGAAATAAAAGACATCAAGATGGTAACAAACCTGTAAGTTCAGGCACATGTAATGTCCAGAAAAATACTGATTTTCCTGTCTGACCGAATGCTGAGAATGAGTGGGGGTAGGGGACACTCACACAAAAAGGACCATCTGTTACTTATTTAAGCCATCCTTAGACAAGAATATATTACTTTTCAGAGAGAAAAATATTGTTCTTTCCAGAGGAATAGGAATGTGATATAAACAATGAGATGAGATAAAGCTGTTTATATCAAAGGGTGAATCAGATTATAACACTGAAAAATAGTACACATTTCCTGTTATTGCTGCTATAAGTAAAACAGTATTTGAAAGACAAATTACCATGTTACTATTCTTGAAAATCCCAGGCTCTCCTATAAGTAATGACATTTGGGTACACATGAGACTAACCAAGGGCAGATATATCTCTATCTACATAATTTAAGGAGGAAAAAAATCAGTCTTTTCTCCTTCAAGAAAGAGAAGAGTTTCTTTTCTTTCAAAGTTAAAGAACCAAGAAAAGTTTATATTTAAGACAAACAAAAACTGCAAATAGCGCAGGGAAGATATGAGTGGCAAGCATGCTCCCAGCGGGACTGAAGTGCAGCCTAGTTCTAGAGACAATGTTCTGGGTCATAAACAGCAGGCAGGAAACAGACGGTCCCCAGACTTGAAGTGCTTGCAGCAGTTCACAAGCCCCGAGGGACCTCTGCAACCACGGCTTCAGTGACATGGAGGGCAAGGAGGAGTCACAGCCTCACCTGTGGCAGGTGGCAAAGCAGCTTTCTAGTGTGAATCTCACACACACACACATAAACACACACACACACACACACACTGTTGGCCTTCCTCACCCATCCTGCCACCGGTTCTCACATGTGGACCTGTGTACCTGTGGAAGCCACCCTGGGTCCCAGCATGAACAGACACCAGGCACTGTCTCAGCAAGAGTCAAGAACAGGTCCCTGCTCACCTGATCTCACCTCTTAGCCACTCTCATTTTCCGAAAGAGAGAGGCAATGGCAGCTACAAGCCTGGGACATCTGCTCTTCTCTAAATCCAGTGAGAAGCTGATCAGAGCCCCCTTCTCACCTGCTGACAACCAAGGTAGCATATGTGTCCCCACACTCAGAATGACAAGCAAGCAGCCAAAGCCACCTTGAATGACAGCCAAACACAGAGCCTACCCACTAACCACTGTCCCCATGTGCCCTAGGCAGAGGGGCTTCCCAGGACAAAGGGACTTCCAGGGCTAACACAGGAAAGTCCCAGGCAAACCGGGGCTGTTAGTCACCCTTTGAGGGTGTTCTCTGGGCCACGGCTCCTTATGTCTGCTCACCTGTAGGCCCTGCCCCAGGAGGCTGCTTTAGGAAGCCCTGGGCCGTCAGGATCTGATCCGCTTTCCTTTTAAAGTCCTTAACCTCTCCCTGTGTAAGTGAAGAGTGGTTTGAATGGTTATAGTTGCTTTGCGTACATCTTAAATAAGAAAAGTCCATTCATGTGGTCTAGAAAGGAAGCAATAATTCTCTCTTCTGGCTAGATTTTGGTTTCTGGTTTTTTTTTTTTTTCGTTGGAGACAGAGTCTCACTGTGTCGCCCAGGCTGGAGTGCAATGATGCAATCATAGCTTACTGCAGCTTCCACCTCTGGAGCTCAAGCAATCCTCGAGCCTCAGCTGACCAAGTAGCTGGGATTTCAGGCACATGTCACCACAGCAAGCTAATTTTTACATTTTTGTAAAGATAGGGTCTCACTATGCTGCCCAGGCTGGTCTTGAACTCATGGGCTCAAGTGATTCTACCATGTCAGCCTCCCAAGTGCTGGGATTACAGGTTTGAGGCACCATGCCTGGCCTAGGAATAGGTCTTAATCAGTGCTTCTCATTTGGCCACGTCTGGAGACCCCTCTGGTTGTCACTGTGGGAGAAGCGGTGCTCATGACATCTCCCGGGTAGAGCCAGGGTGCCGCTGTGCCTCTCACAGTGCCCGGGGCAGCCCGCACGGCAGAGCATTACCTGGCCCAGAATGTCCATTGCACTGAGGTTGAGAGACCCTGGTCTATGTTAATCCTGGGACAGGATCAGCAACAAGCTAAGGAGGAGTCGGTTGAGAGGCTCATTCGGGGACCAGAGGTCTCCCTAAGGGCCCCTCAGCTGACACACTTCCCCAGCACCTCTGTGTGGCAGGGCAGGCCAGCTTTCCCAAAATGAGCTATGCGGGTGAGGCTTCTCCTTGGACTTCCCTCCTTCTTCTCCATTCTTCTTCCTTTCCAGCAGGCCGGACCCCAGCGCTCGCCTCTCCATGCCAGGACGCTATGTGCCTCGGTGAGTCCCTGTGCACGCATAGCAGAGGCGCTCTCCCTTTCCACGGGGTACTGCTTTCCCTGGGGGACGCGAAGAGGAGAGGAGGGCCCGAGTTCAAGCAGGGAGGGAATTCAGAGAGCAGTCATTCACCAAGTCCCCTCCAGCCCCAGCCCTGTGAGCCAGTCCTGCGGGTGCTGCCTTTCGCTAAGAGATTCCCGATTCCGCTCCCTCTGGACGCAGGGGGGTTGAGCAGGGGACACGCAGCCTTCGCCCTTCCCGGTTTTCTCTGTGTGGCCTCTGTCTCTCTCTCTCTCTCTTCAGGAACCAACAAAAGGCAAATGAATTCATTAAGGAGACCAACACCTGCCATTTGCCTTTCTTTTTTTTTTTGAGATGGAGTCTCACTCTGTAGCCCAGGCTGGAGTGCAGTGGCGCGATCTCGGCTCACTGCAAGCTCCGCCTCCCGGGTTCACACCATTCTCCTGCCTCGGCCTCCCGAGTAGCTGGGACTACAGGCTCCCGACACACGCCCGGCTAATTTTTTGTGTTTTTAGTAGAGACGGGGTTTCACCGTGTTGGCCAGGATGGTCTCAATCTCCTGACCTCGTGATCCGCCCGCCTCGGCTTCCCAAAGTGCTGGGATTCCAAGCGTGAGCCACCGCGCCCAGCCATATTTGCCTTTCTTTTTTTGTTTTTTTCAGGTGGGGTCTCACTCTGTCAATTAGGCTGGAGTGCGGTGGCCCGATCTCAGCTCAGTGCAACGTCTGCCTCCCAGGTTCAAGCGATTCTCCTGTCTCAGCCTCCTGAGTAGCTGGAATAACAGGCATGAGCCACCAAACCCGGCTAATTTTTGTAGAGAGGGGTTTAGCCATGTTAGCCAGGCTGGTCTTGAACTCCTGGCCTCAAGTGATCCACCCACCTCCGTCTCCCAAAATGCTGGGATTACAAATATGAGCCCCTGTGCCCGGCTGCATTTGCTTTTCTTTAAGGCCGTTATTTAGGACTCAAGAGAGAGACGTCAGGAGAAAAGGTGAGGGAATTGCAGGCGAGAGTGGAGAAGAGGGTAGGCAAGGTTTGGAGATGTTGCTTTGTTCAACAGTTACCAGCCTAAGCAGCACATCAGTGCTTTCAAGTTAAAGGTAGGAAATGGAAGATAATGTATCCTGTTGAATCTATAGGGATAATTCAGAGATAATTAAAAATATAATGACCCAAATTGGGACTGAGGAAACACGTTGGCATTAACCTCCTTGCCCGGAGAGAAGGTGCCGGGAGAGCTCGCGGTAGGTTTGCCACTTATTTAAGACTCCACCTCCACTTGTTCCTAACCCACTGAGAAATCGGCTCATTATTGACTCAGAGGGATGAACGCCAGATCCTGACTCACCGGTAACCACTTCCTGCAGAAATCCTCCAGCCCTGTTAGAAATGCCTCAGCCAAGGGGACTCATCTCCTCAAACCTGGGGGACCGAGACCTACGAGAGGTCACAGCATGAGGTGACGGAAGTGCCACGTGCACAGGGTTGATTTGGTGGCTCTAATCCTTATAACATAAAAGCTTGCTTCTTAGCATAGTTCTTGCAGTGTTAATTTTAGAGACACATAACGGAGAGGAGTAGGGAAATAAAGACCTGTCTGGTCCTTCCCCACTTCCCTAATCCGTCTGTCTCCCTTGCTATGTCTCTAAACCTTCTCCAGCCAGGACATCAGAGGTACCCAGACATTGTTATGAAACTCCGCATGTGTCCCTGGTGGACGCTGCTGGACCCAGCATGCACGCTTCTCTGCTAAGAGTCACCCTGGATGAACCACCATTGCCAGCGGGGAGCATGTTGCAGCTTTCCCACGCAGTGGATGAGAACCAAGGTTACGACCATTGTGTGGGAGGCGTCTGTGTAGCAATTGCTGGAATCACTGTGAGTAGTCCGTATCACATGTGTCTCCCCTGATCTTTCAACGTCTCTTCTTCCCTCTCCACTCCCACTGTCTAACTTTATTCCTCTTTTTTTTTTCTACCCTTTTCCGGAGACAGTGTGGCATTGTAGAAAGACTGAGCGTGGGAAAGAAGACACATTCTGAAGTCACCCCGATTTGTGTTAAATTATCACCTTGACTACTGCTATAGAACGAATGTTTATGTCCCCCACCCAAATTCACATGCTAAGACCTAACAGCCAATAAGATAGTATTAATAGATGGGGCCTTTGGGAGGTGAGTGGCTCATGAGGGCAGAGTCCTCAAAACCAGATAAGTGCCCCAATAAAAGGGGCCCCAGAGAGATCCCTTGCACCGTCCACCATGTGAAGTGTAGAACACAGCAAGAAGGCCACCTATGAGCCAGAACGTGGGCCCTCACCAGAACCCAATTGTGCTGGCACCCTGATCCTGGACTTCCAGCCTCCAAAATCATGACAAAGAAGTTTGTTTTTCCTGAGCCATCCACTTCAAAGTATTCTGTCATAGCTCCCCAAATAGACTAAGACATCTACTTAACCTCGGTCAAACGTTTAACCTTGGAGTCCACACCTCTGAAATGGTGACGATAACACTGTGTATTTCCTACTTCATGATCAGGATTAATAAATGTAATTTATTAATCAGAAGTTAGTAATTTCTGATTATTAATTCTATGGTGCTTGATACTTGATTGAGGCTTATTTAATATTTGGATCTCTTTTAATTTTTTTTTTTTTTTTTTTGCTCTTTCTTTCTGCTTTTCCTCTTCCCCTTTTCCTATTGAAATAGAATGCAGAGGACAAAGCAAGCAAACAAAAAAACTTCCAGAAGAATCACAGAGTTTTAGACCTAGAAAAAAACTGAAAAATCATCCATTCCACTCTCCTCATTTTACAGATGAGGGCATCGAGCCTCAGAGAAATGAAACTGCCCAAGACCACACAGCAAGTGAGTGGGGGACTCATGACCCAAGACACTTTTTCCAGGCTTCCTTCTACCACATCACGCTGCAGAAAACACAGCAGATGGGAAGAGACGAGGCATGTGGTTGCCATTTCTGTATTACATCCAATTCATATTTCATTTAGAAAATGTATTTCTAGAACTTGTTAAAAAATCTGAATGATTTTGATTGAAGTTTTTCAAAACTAGGATTACTATGCTTCTAATGGAGATCAAGTTCCAATTTTTAACATATTTTGCCTTATTTTGCCACTCCCCTCAAAATATCCACAGTATTGAATGCCCAGGTTTCCTGTTTGGAAAAGCCCGAGGATCTGTGCACACTCTGGGCTACTCTTGCCCAGCCCCCAACTGAGGCACTGGACCTGGCCCGATGCGGCTCTCTGCTGCTGCCCAGCTCTTGTGCTCCACCGGCAACACTGTACCCAGTTAATCATTAGGGCCCTTGTCTCTGTACAATTGCTCTGTACAACTCGATAAAATAATCCATGCTAACAAAAGTCTAGAATGGAAGGTGCCTGCTATGGTTTGAATGTTTGTCCCCTCCCAAATTCATGTTGAAATTTAAGCCGTATTAGAAAGTGAGACTTTTAAGAGGTGATAAGGCCATGCAGGGCCCCCCTCATGGGTGGGATTGGTGCTGGTATAAAAGGGTGAGCTTAGCCCCCTGCCTCTCTCACCTCCTCACCTTCTGCCATGTGATGATGCAGCAAGAAGTCTCTCGCCAGATGTTGGCACCTTACTATTGGCCTTCCCAGCTTTCGGGACTATGAGCCAATACATTTCTGCTCATTGTGAATTACCTAGTTTCAGATATTCTGTCATAGCAGCACACAACAGACTAAGACGCTCTTCAACTCACTCCTCACAATCCTGTGTTGTTCTAGGAAAAACTGTGTAATTTAACATTGACTCTTTAGAGACAACGTCCCTCCTCTATCTCTCAGAAAGAGGCTTTCTCAGTAAAGAGGAGGAGGAGGATGTTGGGTGGGGGAGAGGGTTGGGAGTACTTTGGTTTTTCCCACCGGTATGGCCATGAGATCCCTCTGTTTGCAGCACCTCGGCCTCTGCCTGCCTACTCCTGAGTTGGGCCCTGTGGTCATGAATTCTTCTGTCAAATAACTATTCCTAAAAACAAGCATGCATGACTAACCATGAGACAATTGCAGTGATGCAAGTGTATGTGACTTATCTCATCTACCCAGTGACAGCTTGACACTCAAGGGGGAGATTTTCACCATCGATTCCCAGAACAAAGAATTTAGAGTAATGCTGGAGGCTGAGGCAGGAGAATGGCATGAACCCGGGAGGCAGAGCTTGCCATGAGCTGAGATAGCGCCACTGCACTCCAGCCTGGGCGACTGAGGGAGACTCCATCCCAAAAAAAAAAAGAATTTAGAGTAATGAACATTTATGTATGGGTGGCCCTGTGATGTCTCTGACAACACCCCTTGTTTGGCCAAATTCTCGGACTCTAAAAGACAGCATTGGCTCTGCAGGCTTTCTGGGCTCAGAGAACCTGCAATACCAAAGTTCCACATTTTGGGGAGTACCTCCTCATCTGTGTAAGTACAGTTCTGAAAATTATTGTAAAATGTGTTCTACAAAGAATGGGGTAATTTATTGCTGTAAATTATCAAACAAGCTAATCAAAATATGCATTCACTTATTCATTTTTTTCAATCATTCATAACACAGACGTACAAATGATTATCTATGGATTTTTGGAGTTGCAAAAAATAGAATCTTAGCTCCACCACTTATCAGTTTAATATTCTGGCCCTAGGAAAGTTACTTAATAATCTGATCCTCAGTACCTATCATCACTTGAAAAAAAATGGGAAAATAATACCAATCTCATAGCTTGGTCGTAAAGATTCAGTAAAATAATGCATGCATGTGCCTAAAACCAAACAGTCACAGAATGGAGGTAGGAGCCTTACCATAGATTCCAACATAATGGTGTCAATCAGCAAAGTTCATCAGATCAAGGCACAGACTGCCAATTATGCATCATGCTAGCATTTGATGCCTAGAAATCCATGTTCCTCTTGCATAAAGCTTTCCTCTTAATCTGTACTTTGCTCATGTTCAACATTTTGGCATTTTTCTAAGTCCCTCAACCTTAGGGCTCTTCTGCTTTCCCACTTAGTGTTGGATTAATGAGCCATTGCTGGTTAAACCACCTCATCCTCTCCTCAGGCCCAGTAGAAACAGTAGAACCAGGGGCTGAAGCCATCATCCCATTGTCTTCAGCACAATGAGTCCTGTGAGCCTAAGCTCCTAGGAAGAGAGTTGCTTTTGGCTGCAAAGGGTGTATAACAGCAGCTGAACCAGGCAGTGCAATATTCATGGGGCTTTTTACTTTGTGGAACTTGAGAGTAAATTTAAAAGACAACTTACTTCTACCGTTCTCATCTTCAAGAAGAAATGAGGCCCAGAAAGGTAGGGGGTTTGCCAGGATGAGACAGCTCTTAAGTGGCTAGATCTATCCCTACTCATGATTCAGATTAAACAGTTGCTTAGGATACCCCAAAGTCATCTCTGCACTTCAAAAGATTAAGTGCTTGTATAGACAATATCACATATTCCACTACAGCAATTTAATGATTTCCTGATGATATATGATAGGTCCCAGATTATCACTAAAAGGTATTTTAAATTTTGACAACTGACACAATTTGGGAGCCAAAAGTAACTCTTGGAATTGGAATCTAGTTAGCACATGCCTGGTTGGAAGCCACAAGGTGACATACTCCAGTGGCTTCCAAACTGTCTGTGTGACTAGCAGTCCCCATGATCGCATGGCTCAGAGATTGAATGAGGAGGCATCGAAGAGTTTGCCCCACAGCCATCTTACCCTGAAATCCAATATCTTCTTTTGTGAAATAATACGGTCAAAAATAAATTCAAATAGAACAAAAGGGTAGTAGATTAGTCAAGATTCTCCAGAAAAATAGAACCAATAGGATGCACATGTATATCTATATCTATATATCTGCAGAGAGACGTATTTTAAAGAATTGGCTCGTGGGATTGTGGGGGCTGGAAATCTGAAATCTGTAGAGCAAGCCAGCAGGCTGGAAATTCAGGTAAGCATTGATATTGCAGTCCTGAGTCCAAATCTGAAGGGCAGCTGGCAGGCTGGGAACTCAAGCAGGGTTTTTATGCTGCAGTCTTAAGGCAACATTCCTGGTCTCCAGGAAACCTCAGTGTTTGCTCCTAAGGCCTTCAACTGATAAGAAGGGGCCTAGCTTGTAAAGGGTAATCTGCTTTTCTCGAAGCCAACTGAATGTAATTGTTAATCACATCTAAAAAATACATTCACAGCAATATCTAGACTAGAGTTTGACCAAACAGCTGGGCACCATAGCCTACCCACGACTTTAGTTGACACATGAAATAAGCCATCACAGAGTAAACAACAAGAAAGGGACCATATCTCACTCCAGACCCTTTCTTCCTTTCCCCAGAGGTAAGCTCTTTAAGTGGCCAAACCCATCTTTTCAGGGAAGGGCATTGGTTCTATTTGCATCCAAATGTTTATGTGTGTAAAAAAGCACCAGACTTTCTCCATTCTTCACATCTCTGCAGTCTTTACTCTGTGCCAGGCCTTCTGTTCAGCACTTTGCATGGATTTCCTCCTGTCAGTCCTTTCAGCCACCCAGACATGCAGTTACTATTCTGTCCCCCCTTTTGCAGATGGGTCAATGGTGAGCAATATTAACATCCTTTCTGTTGAACAAATCTGATGACAAGAAAGGTTCAATCTGCTTTGGAAAAAAACAAATAATTTGAACCATTTTTATTGGGAAATTGGAGGCAAAAACAAGTTCAGAAAAGTTTCAAAGGCATGCTTGATGCCAAATATGATTTAAAGCCCTGTGTTCTAGAACCCTTGAGTGACACCAGAGGGACATATGCCGGGGCCGTGTTTTTATTCAGCTCCCCATATAGACAGCAATTTTCCTTGTTTTAAATTATTTATTATTTTGTGTTCCCAATTAAGCTATAATGTGACAGGCAAGCTATTTTACAAGGCAATAAAGAAAATAATCATGCTCCCCAGTGAGTAAACTGCAAGGCCAAAAGGTGAGTTGTTTATATCAGAGACAGAACCATATTACCACATTGAAAAACAGTAGGCATGGCTTGTTATTGCTGCTACAAGTAAAAATGGCTATAGAACAGAACAAGAGAAACTGGTTCCCAGCCTCCTTAAAAGCACTTATTTTTAGAATAATGACAAAACTGTCTGTGTTTGCATAAGGAGCAAAAATGATTGATAGACGGCCTGAAGGGAGCCAAGTCTTACCCCCAAATTAGGACCGCAGGGACAACGAGGTGTTGAAAGGGTCAGGAGCAGAAAGATCTCCCGGGGTGGATGAATGGCAGAAAAATCTAACAGTAGGTTAACTTGACTAGAGGGTCCCATCTTCTGAACATGCTGAACACACCATATCTTAAATTCAAATTAGCCTGTCTATGGAAAACGAAAATGATATTATGAGTCCTGCCTTGTCATTATGGTGGTTTATGGGAAGCCCAGATGGCTACATATGGCCACCAGACGGGAGTTGGCCTTCAAAACAAAAACAAAATAAACCAAAAAGCCCTCACCCTCAAATAAAGCCAGAAGAACTCACCTGCTGAGAGGCACCATGCATTTCAGCTGGTAATAGCTGGTGACAAGTGAGCCCAGGGGTAAGACGGGGAAGGAGCTAGAGGAGTGTGTCATCAGATCTGTTTTCGTCTCCCCCTGGTGGGTGGCACAGGGCTGTTTGTGGGCTGTGGGTTCACGTATCTGGGATATAGCAGGAAGCGGCAAGGAAAGAAGAATGAAGACAAAGAATATGGAGTTTCCATTGATATAGCCAAGTCCATAACAGAAGAAAAGTGCCTTCCTTCGGAACTTCCAATACAATGTGTGAGAATGGACCTGTTACAACTTGTATTACTCGCAGGGTTCCCCCACTACCAAGAATAGGGGTGGCCTTAGAAGGCACTCTGAAGCAAGAATCAGCAAGTGACTGAATCTATGAGACTCGTATTGATCAGCCTCAAAAGAAATGAGTCCTACCTTCTCGGTCTCTTAAGAAATTCATTATCTTGAAAAGCAATTCAAAAAGAGCTTTCCCTAATACACATTAGATAAACAATGAGATATCCTCCTAGCTTTCTCTTGGGAAACTTTCACTTTATATCTTTTCAATTTATTCTCATCTTTTTTTTTGTTCCTTCCTTCCCTACTTTTAGGCTTTGTTGTTCAAAAGCTAGCTCGTAGAATTTTTTTAAATCTTTGTATTCATGTATCCCTAACTAGAGCATGATCTTTTTCTGGCTGGTGGATCCTCCCCAGAATGTTTGCATGTATTAGGGCTCCAGTGAATAGGTGTTGGTCATGAGGAAGGATGACCAGCTAAGGGAGCTAATGGCTTAGACAGACACTGTAGAATTGCAAGGACTAGAGATGTGCTCAAGATACCTTGGTTGGCGAGGTTTATTGTTGCAGAAACACACTGGGTGGTAGCCAGTCAACCAAGATGGCGGCCGTCAATTCCTTACCTTTCTTTGTGTACATGCTGCACCCCATGACCAAAGGTAGGGCCTTTTTTCTCCTCCCTTGTATTTCGACTGGCCTCATACCTTGCTTTCAACAGTGAAATGTAACAGTGGTGAAGTTGGATTTGTTCCAAGCCTAGACTTTAAGCCTTCTGTTTCCTACTTCTTAGAAGCCAGTTACCATGCAAGAAGCCTGCCTACCCAGTAACCGGCTGTGAGAAGTCCAAGCTGGCTACACAAAGAGGGGGACACTGAGGTGCCAGACAGATGGGTAAGGCCTGCCTGAACCTTCCAGCTCTGCCCAACACTCAGCTGAATGCAGTGAATCAGCCAGCCCAGCTGAGAACACAGTGAGCAGAGGTTCTGATCCTGCCTGGATTCCAGACCCACAGAATCCAGAGAAATCATGTGACTTTAAGCCACTAACTTTCGCAATAGATTAATGTACAACAATAGATAAAACACACAGAAAAGTCAAGAAAATGTTTTTGAAGAAAAGTGATCTCCGTAGGTTAACTGTAGTTGGTTAATACTAATTTATTGTATATTTCAAAATAGCTAGAAGATAATAATTAGAATGCTCCTAGCATAAAGAAAAGACAATTTAAGGTGATGGATATGCCAATTACACGATTTGATCTTTACACATTATATGAATGTATTCAATTATCACATGTACCCTGAAAATATGTACATCTATTATGTGTCATAAAAATAAATCAAAACTTTTTAAAGAATAAAAAGTGGTCGCACATCCAAACAGGGCTTATGGAGTCTGAGGCTTTCTCTGGGTGTTTATTGCATGTTGGAAAACTCCTAATTCCCTCCCTGTGGGTCACTGAGTAGGTCACGGTCCCTGAACAAGGGTCCAGTTGTTCAGCCAACCTATGGGTCTAAGGCCTGGCCGCTCCTTGGCTTCAGGTCAGCTTCAGGATGGCTGACTTGGGATCAGGAGCAAGACCTTGGCTTGGTCACTTGAGGAGAAGGTGGCTGGGCACAAGGTTACATGTTTGGGAAACAACTCCCACAGCTCTGATAGAATTCAGAGACTGGGATTCATATGTAAGTAGCACATTCCCTCTGGGTTATTCCATCTCTTAAGTCTTCTGGGCTGAATGGAGTGCCCGGGGCATTAGAAGTGGCAATGATGAGGCCTTTGAGGTGGGCCAGGGCCCCACTTTCTCACATATTAATGTAAATACCCTCACAGTACGGGGAGGCCGTATGTGGGATCATAGAGAAGAAGGGGAATGGACAGACAACACAACTCCTGACTCGAACACCACTAAACCTTTCGTGCGCTAAAGAGATGTTTGGCTTTCCCACGATTGGAAGCCTGGCTATTACCACAGAGCATTTTCCTCAGGCTCCAGTACATTTCTGGATTCCATTTGTGAGTCTGGATATGGATGTGAATATTTTTCTGTCACTGGGAAAACAAAATAAGTCCAAGAGAATGACTTGGAATCGCTGCAACTCAAAAGTACTGTGTTTACCAATATGCAGTGCAAATAAGACCCAAGAAACAGCACCTGCTCCTTGCAGCTTCACTTACAACTAGTGCTTTGGGATTGTTGTTTTTTCTTTTTTTACACAGGGTTTCTCCTTGAAGAGGCCGCGCTTCCTGGATGATCTTCATGAGCCTCCTCCCACCTGATGTGCCCTTTTTGCTGTTAAAAGGAGTGTAATCCACCCTCAAAGGCCAACATTTCCTGATGACATATATGGAGAATTAAACGCTATTACAAGGTGGAAACATTAACTTTAGATCATTAACATGCTTCAGGACTCTATGCTTGCCAGTAGGCTCTCTCTGGCTAAAAAGTGGGTTCATGGTATTAAATGTCGAATACTCACGCAGAACCTGCAAACTATTCATTACAGGAGTCCCACCTCCCCCAGGCACTTCTTGAAGTTTAATGTTTCTGGTGAAGAGAACCAGAGATTGGTGATTTCACAGACTTTCCTGGGAAGAAAATAGAAGAAATTCACTCCCACCTCCAGACAATGTGGCTTTTCCCAGATGGAACTTATTGTGCAAAGCTGCACACAAATAAAAGAAACTTTTGGTGAATTTGATTTAATGTTTACAAAGTATATTTATTAAACAGACTTTTTCCTATTGAAAATTTCCACTGTGGTCCCGGAAAAAGATCAAGGTCAGTTCTTACTAAGTAAGCCTGTTTGATGCAAGCTTCCACGTCAGTCCACCAAAAACAATCATGAAGCATTCGGCGTGGGAGAAACAGCCCTCGCCTTGCTCAGGACTGTGAACCTGCTGAACTCCGTCCACGGCAGCACCCAGTTTCTTTTCTCAGCTCATTTTTTCCCTCTCTGGGGCTTCAATATCTCTTTCATGAAGGGGTCATCCCTATGCCCACTAACAGGCAACTCCTGTCATGCCAGCACAGCAGTAGATGACAGCACAGCACTCATCTACAACAGACAGCAAATGTAGACTAGGGACTTTTTTTGTTTTTTTTCTAATTATGGAGTGAAAGATTTTTTCCCAGCTAAAAAGAAGGTATTGGGGGTGGAGTTCCCATGCAGCCAACACTACATTATGGAAGCTGTTGCCGAGTCTCCTCACATGAAGGGCAGTCCCAAAATAGAGAATTCTACAAGGTATTCCCCTGAAATGGTGCTTTCCAAACAATGAACCATGAACCCCTTGCAACTTCAGAGCTTGCATCTATTTTCTTAAAGGACACTGAGAATACAGTTCCTATGGAGAGGGAGGGAGTTGAGGTCTTAGACTTTTAATTTTTACATTAAAATAAGAGGTTTTTACTTGAAAATGTTGTGAAGCAGTGCAATTTTTTAAAAAAGAACAGCATGGCCTCATTAAGGAACTGGTAGTCCAATAGAGATATAGGTCAAGTTGACAGAAGAAAAATAATGAAATAAAATATTCAGGACTTGAAAATAATACTGAAAACAGATATTTATATACACATAAACTCTAATATATATACACACACATACATGGATAGAGAGATGGATAGATTTCCTGCATATTTATGGAACTGAATGCAGATAGCGAGGTTAGTTGTGAAGTTCAATGGAGAAGCTGGTGTTTGAATGGATATTTTCAACTTGGTGAAATGTCATTTCATTCATTCATTTAACAAAGCATCATCCCTAGCATCACTTACCAGGACTAGGAGGTGTCTCAAGCAAGTAAGGACAGCCGCTGCCCTGAAGATAAGTTCAGTCTGTTGTGCGAGCACACACATCCATCTGGTATGATCTACTTTACTGGGGGGGGGGGGGGGTACAAATATATTGTAACACTCACATTTCTCAGTTAAACACATCGGCACCCACATGCACTTTTACCCACCAAGTCTAGCATTAGCCCCTCCTGTGCAGTGAGCCTCCAGCCTTGGACCCCGAGGTCACAACATCTCTCTTATTGCACACTCATGCACCCTGTCATTGACCCCCCAAGCATGAATCCAGGTCCAGGTGGCTGGGCCCATGCATAGCTCCAGTTTCAGGCCAAATCGTGACTGGTGATTTTTTAAAATTATGCCAGCTCAGTATCTCCCACCTTCCTGGGGGCCTGCCAGCAGAACTCGTCTGCTCCAGGGTCTCTCACTTAAAAAGAGAGGCTGTCGTAACGGTCTTCGTTTTTTCCCTCCCAAAACATCGTTGTGTTCCTTATGGCAATCCCTGCCTCCTTTTCCAGCATTATAGATTCCCAAGAGAAGAACAGCCTTTGTGAAGACAGAGAAAAAGAAAATGAAAAGATGATTCAGGGAGTCAGCTCCTCTCACTTGCCCAATCAAGGGGTTACTTGCATCACCCCCACAAGGCAAACAGAAGGAAGTCAAATGATGTTTTTCCCATAATTAGGAAGATCTGCTTCACAGTCACCTGCTGCCCACTCCCAGATTTTCAGGAGCTCAGCAATTTTTTTAAATTCCATCTCACCAGAATGCCATGCACACAAATGGCCAAGTCATTGCAATTGTGATAGATGTTGCACACAAAAAGCACAAGGGGATGGGAATGCAGAAAGCAGGGGGAGCTGCACCCCTCTGCTAGTGGGGTGGGAACTACGGGTGCAGAGGTGGGTTTTCCGTGTGGGAATGAAATCTAGGTTTAGGCCCAGTGGGTGAGGAGATGTTAGCCAGGTAGGCAGACGAGCAGGGGTGAATGGGAGACTGCAGGGAGAGGGAGCTGGATTGTTCAGAAAACCAAAACACCCACATAAAATGATGTAAGATCAGGCTGGAGTGTGAGGTCTGGGCCAGAGCCTAGAGATGTCTAGGGACTGACCCAGTGTAGACTGAGGAGTGCATGCACTTGCAGATCCCACGAGGGAAATGTGCAGAGCCCTGGGCCAGCAGAACTTGGAAGCATGGGTTCATGCAGCTGGGACAAGGTCTCTGTTTGCCCCTGGTGGTAGAAATCCAAGAATAGTGTTGGGGGTGACCAGGATTCTGGTTTTCCTAGGACAGTCCTGGCTTATACTTATTGTCATTCCTCTTTTCACTATGGAAAATATTCTGGCTTATGACCCTCAAATGGTTTGTAATAATAATAATTTTATGACGATAATGATAATAATAAACTGCACAGAAAGAGAGAGGAGAAAGAACAAGACAATGAAAAAGCAAACGTTGCAAAACATTAAAAATTGGTGAATCTGGGTTTATTAGTTTTCTTCTGCTGCTATGACAAATTACCGCATATGTAATGGTTTAAAACAAATATATTCTCCTTTTTTTTTAAATTTTTTTTTGTTAGGCACAGTTTCACTCTGTTGCCTAAGCTAAAGTACAGTGGCACAATCTTGGCTCACTGCAACATCCACCTCCTGGGTTCAAGTGATTCTCCCGCATCAGCCTCTAGAGTAGCTTGGACTATAGGCACGTGCCACCACACTCAGCTAATTTCTGTATTATTAGTAGAGGAAGGGTTTCACCATGTTGACCAGGCTGGTCTCAAACTCCTGACCTCAGATGATCCGTCTGCCTCGGCCTCCCAAAGTATTGGGATTACAGGCATGAGCCACTGCGCCCAGCCACAGATGTATTCTCTTATGGCTCTTGAGGTAAGAAGTCTGAAGCCGTTTCAGTGGACTAAAGTCAAGGGTCAGCAGGGCTGGACTGCTTTCTGGAGGCATGAAGGGGAGAATCTGTTCTCCTGCCTTTTCAGTGTCGAATGGCTCCAGCATTCCTTGGCTTATGGCCCCTTCCTCCATCTTCCAGGTGCATCTATCCGACCTCAGCCTCTGCAGCCACGTTGCCTTCTCCTCATCTGTCACAAATCTCCCTCTGCCACCTGCTGATACCTACATCTAGAGCCCACCCAGGAGATTCTCCCCATCTCAGGATTCTTGGCATGAGCACACTGGCAAAGTCCCTTTAGCTGTGTGAGGTAATACCCAGGAATTAGAACCCGAATATCACTGGGGGCTATTATTCATCTTATGACACTGGGTCAAGGAGATACGTGAGTGCTTCATACTTACCTAGTTTTTGTAAGTTACAAATTATTTAAAAATAAAGTGTTTTAAAGGATGAACAGGTATGGAAGATAAATTATATGCTCACTCTAATAAGAGTCAGAAACTTCCCTCTCCCCAGCCCCTTCAATCCTCTTCTCTCTTAATTTTCTGAAAAATACTTAGTAGATCATACAGGTACGACAGCCTCTTAATCCAAACATGCCCATGCATTTGCTGAATTGTATTTTAAAGGCAAATGCTAACACAAAGTGATCCCCACTGCTATGTTTTTTAAAGGCTGAGAAAAATCTTTAAGTTTCCCAGCAGTGAAATTTATAAATTTAACATTGTCAGAGAATGCAACCTTCTACACTCTTACAAAGACTCTAATAATTAAAGAGCCAAGAAGGAGTCTCAAGAGCTTTTTAAAATTATTATTTAAACATGCTTTCCTCTGCAGTGAAGGAACAATCCAACGCTATTATAAATGTCTCTTTGCATCTGCTCATGTTCTCCGCACATTGCCACGTATTTATTCAGGCCTGCAACTTGAGATTCCATGCTGTTATTTCCATCACTCAAGGCTCTTTTGCTGTCCCTAGGCTCGTGTTCTCTCGTATCTACACGGGGAAGGTTTTCCTTCCTCCTCAGCTGTCTCCTTTCATCCAAATTGCTCATACCCTCTACCTCCTGAACCCACTTGTATCATCCTTACCCATATAATGGTATTATTATTGCCAGTCACGCTAATAACCTTAACTAAGGCCTTTCTGGGGAAGGGGAAGGAGGCACACAGAGGAGAAGTGGGGTATGAACCACGGTTCCAAAGGGCTAAAGAGCTGCCTCCAGCAGGGTTCTGCACCCACCACCTCCCCCGGCCCAACCAGCACTTGGATGGGGAGGAATGAAAGCAAAGTGACGTTCACCATTGCAGACCCTTGAGACACAGCCGTCAGGGCTGGAAGAAGAATATGGAAGCCAGGAAAGGCTTAAGGGGGAAAAATAAAGGGAAACCCAAGGAAACAAAAAGGAAACTGAAGTCAGACACAACTGGGTGTGGAGCCCTGCTTCAGACAGCTTTTGAGGCGGGTGTAAACAGAAACTCAGGTTTGGGGAAAACAGCTCCATTCTAGTTGTGGACAGGACAAACACATGGCAAAATAATTGAAAGCCAATACACAGCAATTTCCTGAAGAAAAGGAATTGAATTACAAAAGAAAAGGTGGGGAGAAGGGGGGTACTTTGACAAACGGCCACATTTTCATTTGGGCTTAAAACTTTGAAAGACTCACTGGACAAATAAAAGTGGGATATTCAAGGTAGTATATAAAGATACTGTGCAACTCGTTTCTTTTTAATATTTCCATAAAAGAAGGAAGTCCTGAGAATGTTTGCTGCAGCTATTTGCATTGTACAAGAACTAATGTTTTGCTTCTTGTCATTGGGCAGATTGGCGGATTACCATCTGTAATAGACACAGAATATATACAGAGCCACCTTGCCTCAGTTCAAAAGTCATTTGCTTCCCAGACTTGCATTCCTTCAGACTCCACCCACAAGTTTCCTTTTCCATGATCTTCCCTAAATTCAAGTAGCAAAAAATGATATGCATCACTGAATTTGAATATTTTTGCCTTCTCTTTCAACTATGTCATAACAATTCTGCAAAATTTACCAGAAGAAAGGCACCTGGTGATGGCTATCCACACTCCAGACCTCTCCCCGCTGATCTTTTTTTTTTTTCTAAATTTTATTATCATTGTACTTTAAGTTTTAGGGTACATGTGCACAACGTGCACGTTTGTTACATATGTATACGTGTGCCATGTTGGTGTGCTGCACCCATTAACTCGTCATTTAGCATTAGGTATATCTCCTAATGCTATCCCTCCCCCCTCCCTCCACCCCACAACAGTCCCCAGAGTGTGATGTTCCCCTTCCTGTGTCCATGTGTTCTCATTGTTCAATTCCCACCTATGAGTGAGAACATGTCCCCGCTGATCTTTTAAGATGAACCACGGAGCTGTAAAGACCAGGTCGCCATGAATGCAAGTGGATTGTCAGCAAAGGGGAGCAAAGGTCTCACCGCCCACTCCCTTTTTGCAGACACCCCCATTCAGATTTCTGTCGTTATTTTATATAATTATTTTATAGAATTATAAAGGAGGTTCATTTCTTGAGCCATCAGCCAGCAAATCTTTATTTTATTCTAGATTTAAGGAACTCTCAGGTAACCAGTGAGACTTAAACCTTTCGCCCTCTTAAACCTTCACCTTTTCACACATCAAAACCACGATCTACACAGTTGATGAGCTGGCTCTGCTGACACATTTTCTCAATAATCTTTCCTGACCTGCAGGACATTTCGGCCAGGTACTTGCAAGCTGGAGGTGGGCCCTGGCTTTATCTGATTGTGTGTCCAGACAAGTTATGATGACATCCTCTTTTCTTTCCATTGCTTTCAAATCTCCCAGAGAGAAGGCTTGAATCCCCAGGCTTTCATACTTGCCTGTCCTCTCGTTTGCAAACTAAAACAAGCTTCATTTCCCTCCTCCTCCCTACTTTCTCTTCCTTCTTTTTTCCTTTTCTCCTCCCTTCTCTTCTTCACACAAAAAGATCCTCAGATTAGTGAATGGAAAAAGAGCAACTAGGTTTTCTAGAGGCACACAAGTATTGAGCTCCGAGTCAGTGTTACTGACAGTATTCTACAGAACAACATTTTCCATGCACGTATTCATGTTCTAACAGCAAAGCTTTAGCCAGTCTGAAGAGGCAGTGGGATCTGAGCTCCTGGTCCCTGCAGGGAGGCTGGTAAAGGTGGCTGTTACGCCTGCAACAAGCAGCCTACACGCAGTTGTTTCTGGAGATGCATTTGTGGGGATTCTTCCAGGTACACCAAGTGAAGGTCCATGTAAGCCTCTTGAAACAGGAGAAATGGCCGCTGTGCATTTTAACTGGTAAGAGGTGCTGAAAGCAACGCTTGATGCTAAAATATAGGCACGTCTACAAAAAGTACTCAAAACACATGGTGAACTTACCACTATTAAACAATTGATTTATAAGCCCAGTTTTTAAATTAGCCACCCCACTGGGCCCTCTATACACACAACTAGACTTATGAAACTCAAACAGCTCTTGCTTGGCTGGGCGTGGTGGCTTGCGCTGGAATCCCATCACTGTGGGAGGCCAAGGGAGTACTGCTTTAGCCCGGGAGTTCGAGACCAGTCTGGGCAACATGGCAAGACCCTGTCATACACTATTTTTTAAATTAGCCGGGCATCATGGTGCATGCCTGTAGTTCCCAGCTTCCCAGGAGGCTGAGATGGGAGGATCACTTGAGCCCAGGAGCTTGAGGCTGCAGTGAACTATGATCACACCACTGCGCTCCAGCCTAGGGGAGAGTGAGACCCTGTCTCCAAAAACAAACAAACAAACATACAAACAAATAGCTCTTGTTTAAACTATGCCAAATTTTAGAGTCCCCAACTCTCACATTTAACATTAATCATCAAGCAAAAATCTTAACAACACCCAGTGTTTGTTAAATCCTTTTCAGGTTAGTACCAGAGAGCACCCTAGCTACGTAGTCTCTCATCCTGGCCTTGCAATGGCTTGTGAAGTGGATGGTTTGTCACCTTCATTTTTCAGAGGGGGACACAGCTCACGAGGAGAAAGGAAGATTTGAACCTTGGAAACTTCCATGAGCTTGAGTTTGAATAATATGTCCTATCTAGGGCTGCTGTAGCAAAGTACACAAGCTGGTGGCTTAAACAACACCCTGCCTTCTTCTCTCGCGGTTCTGGAGGCTCATGGTCTGCAGGGTTGGTTCCTCTGGAGGCTGGAGGGAGAATCTGTCCCACACCCCTCTTCCAGCTTCTGGTGTTTGCTGGCAATATCTGGTGCTCCTTGGCCTGAAGAAGCTTCACCCCTATCTATGCCTTGATGTTCACACAGCACTCTCCCCGTGTGCACACCTGTGTCTAAATTTCCCTTTTTTATGTAGAACCCAGTCATATTGGATTAGAGACTCACCCCACTCCAGTATGAGGTCATCTTAACTAATTACTTCCAGGACCTATTTCCAAATCAAGTCACATCCTGAGGTTCTAGGAGTTAGGACCTCAACATATGAAGTTGGGGCAAGTGCAATTCAATCCATAACATAGTTTGAGATGCTCAGGGAAAAGAGTTCGTTTCACTGCTGTGATGGCTAATATTAGGTGTCAACTTGATTGCATTAAGGGATGCCCAGATGGCCGGTGAAGCATGGTTTCTGGGTGTGCCTATGAGGGTGTTGCCAGAGGAGACTGACATTTAAGTCGGTGAACTGGGAGAGGAAGACCCAGCGTCAATGTGGGCGGACACCATTGAATCGGCTGCCAGTGCTGCTAGAATAAGGCAGGTGGAAGAAGGTGGGAGAAGTTTGCTGGCTGAGTCTTCTGGCTCTCTTTCTTCTTCCTGTGCTGGAGGCTTGATTTCACTTCTCCTGCCCTTGCACCTCAGAGTCCAGGTTCTTTGGCCTGTGGACTCTGGAACTTGCACCAGTGGCTTCCCAGGGGCCCTCAGGCCTTCGGCTGCAAACTGAAGCCTCCACTGTCAGCTTCCCTGGTTTTGAGGCTTTCCGACTCGGACTGAGCCACCACCAACTTCTCTTTCCCCAGCTTGCAGATGGCCTGTCATGGGACTTTGCCTTGTAATTGTGTGAGCCAGTTCTTCCTAAATTACTCCCCCTAAATTTATTATTTTTCCCTTTCCTATATACATACATCTTATCAGTTCTGTCCCTCTGGAGAACAGTGACTAACAACTGCCATAGTTCCTAGCATTTTCCCAACGACTCACCACCTCTCTGCACATACTCCTCCCCTGGGCCTGTCCTCCTAAGCAGGGTTCATTCTGTGCATCCTGCTTTGAACTGTCCCTAACATGTTAAAACCTGCTTTTCACAGCTGTACTGTCTGATAACCTACAGTGTGTGTTCCTGAAAAGCCTAGAGGCAAACTTGTCCTCCGTGATTTCTTAACTCCATCGAGTGAGCATCTAACTGCTGAGAAATCTGGGAGAGGGGAGGGAGTGGGCCGTCTTCCTGGTACCTTTAACCCATGGGCCCAGACCACCACCTACACACAGCACCAGCTCCCAGCCATAAACTCATGCCCATCTCTGCTTTTTCTAACTTGAAGATTCTGTTGTGATCCTTTCCTCTCCCTTGCAACGGTTGTATCAAAATCATTTTTCAGGTCATCCCTGGTGCCTGAAATGTGCCAAACGTTCCTACAGGTAAGTCAAACACTCCTTAGAACCCACCTGCCTTAAGAATTAGTCAACCCTTAAAATTCGCTGCCATGAGGTATCCATGATGTGAGCTATATTCCTTCTGAGACTGTAGATGATAAGGCCGTGGTAGTCCTCTTTCACTTGGATGGTAATTGATACAAGGTACCAGCGACCACTCCGGCTCAGGTCCTCGAATCATGGTGATAGTGGTTGAAGGAGCTAATGCATGAGGGTCCACAAAAGAACATCCAGTGCTTTTGACAGGCAGACCCGCCCTGTGCACTTTGACAGAGGGAACTGGGCAGCTTGGAATTTTTCATTTTTATGTGACTCTTTTTGGAGACAGGTTCGGTATTAGTCCCTTTTCATGCTGCTGATAAAAACATACCTGAGACTAGACAATTTACAAAAGAAAGAGGTATTGGATTACAGTTCCACATGGCTGGAGAGGCCTCACAATCATGGTGGAAAGCAAGGAGGAGCAAGTCACATCTTATGTGAATGGCAGCAGGCAAAAAGAGAGAGCTCGTGCAGAGAAACTCCCATTTCTAAAAATCATCAGCTCTTGTGAGACCCATTTACTATCACGAGCACAGCAAGGGAAAGACCTGCTCCCATGATTGAATCATCACCCACTGGGTCCCTCCCACCACACGTGGGGATTATGGGAGCTACAAGATGAGATTTGGGTGGGAACACAGAGCCAAACCATATCAGATTGTCACCATCAACTCTGCATTCAAGACTCCCAGAATGTAGGACCTTTTAATTCTCAAACAGAATTTTAGCCTTGCCACTTAAAGGATTCATCTACTAAATAAAATCACTATGTCCACTCCCTTTTTGGTGCAAAATGTCAGGGTCACCAAGTAAGATAAAGTTTCTTTCTTGATCCGTTCCTGCTGCTATAGAAAAATACCTTAGACTGGGTCATTTATAAACAACAGAAATGTATTACACACAGTCCTGGAGGCCGGGAAGTTCAAGATTAAAGCGCTGGCAGATTCAGCATCTGATGAGGACCTATTTCTCACAGATGGTACTGCCTGGGTACTCTCACATGGCAAAACGGCAAAAAGAGTCCAGGAAGCTTTTTGAAGCTTTTTTTTTTTGTGAGACAGAGTCTCCCTCTGTCGCCTGGGCTGGAGTGCAGTGGCATGATCTTGGCTCACTGCAAGCTCTGCCTCCTGGGTTCACGCCATTCTCCTGCCTCAGCCTCCCGAGTAGCTGGGACTACAGGCGCCCGCCACCACACCTGGCTAATTTTTTTGTATTTTTAGTAGAGACAGGGTCTCACCGTGTTAGCCAGGATGGTCTCAATCTCCTGACCTTGTGATCCGCCCGCCTCGGCCTCCCAAAGTGCTGGGATTACAGGCATGAGCCTCCACGCACAGATAGAAATAGAATGCAATTATTAAAAAGGTATCTTGTCAATGGCCTTTGATGGTAGTGAGGGGAAGCATAGAGAAACACACATGTTCTTCTTGTGTATCAACCATTGAAAGTTCTATCAATTATTAGGAATGAATCCATTGTATTTCTTGATGTTTAATTTGTTCTTCAAATGCTATTTAACACATTGCTTTTAAAATAGGACATCTTTTGGCTCATGCCTGTAATCCCAGCACTTTGGGAGGTCAAGGCAGGCAGATGACTTGAGATCAGGATTTCAAGACCAGCCTGGCCAACATGGTAAAATCATGTCTGTAATAAAAATACAAAAAAATTAGTCAGTTGTTGTGGCAGGCTCCTGTAATCCCAGCTACTCAGGAGGCTGAGGCAGGAGTATCACTTGAACCCAGGAGGTAGAGGTTGCAGTGAGTTGAGATCATGCCACTGCACTTCAGCCTGAAGTGCTGGAGTGACTTTCAGACAGAATGAGACTCTATCTAAAAAAAAAAAAAAAAAAAAAAAAGCACATCCTTCTGAAAATGTCCTTTTAGAGCTTATGGTATTTTTTTTTAACTTTCGGTTCAGGAGTACATGTGAAGGTTTGTTACACAGGTAACTAGTGTCACGGAGGTTTGTTGTACAGATTATTTCATCACCCAGGTATTAAGCCCAGTACCAAATAGTTATTTTTTTCTGCTCCTCTCCCTCCTCCCACCCTCCATCCTCAAGTAGCCCCCAGTGTCTGTTGTTCTCTTCTTTCTGTTCATGAGTTCTCATCATTTTGCTCCCACTTATAAGTAAGAACATGCAGTATTTTGTTTTCTGCTCCTGTGTTAGTTTGCTAAGGATAATGGCCCCCAGCTCCATCCATGTTCCCGTAAAAGACATGATCTCATTCTTTTTTATAGCTACATAGTATTTCATGATGTATATGTACCACATTTGCTTTTTCCAACCTGTCATTGATGGGCATGGCATTTAGGTTGATTCCATGTCTTTGGTAATTTGAATAACGCTGCAATGAACATTTGCGTGCCTGTGTGTTTATGGTAGAATGATTAATATTCCTCTGGGTATATACCCAATAATGGGATTGCTGGATCAAACGGTAGTTCTGTTTTTAGCTCTTTGAGGAATTGCCACACTGCTTTCCACAATGGTTGAACTAATTTACACTCCCACCGACAGTGTATAAGGGTTCCCTTTTCTCTGCAACCTTGCCAGCATCTATTATTTTTTACTTTTTACTAATAGCTATTCTGGCTAGTATGAGATGATATCTCATTGTGGCTTTGGTTTGCATTTCTCTGATGATCTGTGATATTAAGTTCATAAATGTAACGTTAATGTCCACTGTAAAACCCAGCCTGCTCAATCAGAGAGAGTAGAGATAGTTAAGTAATTATCTATAATATCGAAGCAATCTGCCCTCTCTTGCTTTTTGATTCATCCAGAAATCCACAAAATGAGCCCCTCCACACAGGCCATCTCACAGGTGGTCTCTGCTCCATCAGAACCTTGGGTCACGATTGTCTTTCTCCTCTGTCACCCTGCAATCTCCGGGGCTCACCTGGGTCACTGATTACTTTGCTCCTCATTTCTTAGGATCTAACCCACTATACAGCAAATGGACCATGTGCAGGTGGCATCAGAAAAGTGGGGAAAGTGTGGCCACACCTGCCCAAAAGACCAGCAGCAGACGCCACTGTCATTCTTCTTGCTTCTCATTAGGATGCTGACCTCACCACCTCCACTTAACTTACCATTTTTTTTTTTTTTTTTTTTTGAGACGGAGTCTCGCTCTGTCGCCCAGGCTGGAGTGCAGTGGTGCAATCTCGGCTCACTGCAAGCTCCGCCTCCCGGGTTCACGCCATTCTCCTGCCTCAGCCTCCCGAGTAGCTGGGACTACAGGCGCCCGCCACTGCGCCCGGCTAATTTTTTGTATTTTTAGTAGAGATGGGGTTTCACCGTGGTCTCGATCTCCTGACCTCGTGATCCGCCCACCTCGGACTCCCAAAGTGCTGGGATTACAGGCGTGAGCCACCGCGCCCGGCCAACTTACCATTTTTTTAAATTTGTAAATCACTTTCAACTCCTTCTCTCCCTCCTTAAAAATTTATTTTAAAATGCGAAGGAAATTGCAAGGATGGCAATGCATGCCCTTTCTAATTAATGTTATAATAAAATGGTATATTTGTATTTATTTTTCTATAAACACACATTCACATATATACATGTGATTAAATTGCATATTTGTGCTGCCCATCTATAAAACATTCTTCTCATTTAAACAGTCACAGGCTCTGACTGGAGTTCCATTTCACCCAGCACCAGCATTCCAGCAGTGTTCTGCTGTATACCTGTGAACAGTGCCCCAAATATATATATACACATATATATTTATATACATACATATATTTATACATATATAAATATGTATAAATATATAAATATGTGTATATAAATGTATATATACATTTATATACATATATTTATAATTATATATTCAAATTCATGCACACAGACATACACTTTTTGTTTGGATCATTCAAAATAAAATATGCTTGAAGTAAAGTCACCTTAATAGTAAAAAATCAAATTGAAAAAAGACAAAGTTAATAACCTGACTTATGACTATCAAAAGACAGTAGGGTCTTTTTAGCAAATGTGCCTTTTTCAGTGGCCTCCGATAATTTCTAAGTGCTTATTACCCACCTGAGCATGCACATTTTAAATACCTTGTTCTATTATACCCATTGTATTACATCAATTCTTTCAGCAATTTCCTTGTAAAATTAGATTTGTGCTTCTGTTCTCTCCCGTAAAGCACTGAACCAAAGAACTGTGGTAATCTCAATTGCCTTTCATGCCAGATTTAACCTTATGATACATGCATTAAATACAGATTAACATCTTGTCTCTGAGAAACTTACATTTAGTAGACTGGCCAAAGTTTCATTAAAATATAAATCAATATACAATTCATGAAAAGAAAACCAGCCAGCTACAGCATCTGCATTCTTCTTTCTAGGAAAATACATTGCCCCTGCTCAGCTACAGCACACACAGGTAAAGCAAGATTTTACCCAGGACGATGAACCGAATGGATTTTCCTAAAGTTATAGAAGTGAACAAAATGGACTTTTCCAGGCCCACAAATCTCAATTTGGGAACTGATTTTTCAAAATGAACTTAGGAAAGCTGACCTAATTCCAGTGATCTCTGAGGCTCTATTTCAGTGGCTAGCACCTTAGATTTACTTCAGTGCTGCTTTAAAACCTGTAAGAGCAGGGGATATAATTTCATCAGGAAACTAATTCCCCCCAGGAGTCAGCCTCGTGGTGAAATGAAAATGTACTATATATTTCAGGCCAGATGGGCAGTCCTACAATTGCATAGTAGCAATTAGATGGATCTTTTCATTTCTTCCTAGAGCAGAGTAAATGCAGTTTCAACCAGGTGAGTTTCTTCCCTCTCCTCCTGCCGCATGACAGAGAGACTCCAGCAAAATCCCAGGAAGTATGAGCAACAATCAATTGGAAACAGGTACAGAAAAGGCACTGAAACTGCCATTTCTACCCAAATAACCACCACACAAAGATATAATCGATACGTTGCAAGAAGTGAAAAAAAAGGAAAAGGAAAATGACGGATTTTGTAGTCTTGTTATAAACTCTAAATCTCTCTACTCTCCTTGCATTATTGTATTTTTTTATACTCCCAATCCTATAAAAATTATCCCTTTCATTATTTCAGTATCCCTTGGAGAGCTAAGCCATCGTTTTCTCTGTAACTAGTGTTCTTTTATTAATACTAAGAAATATATTTCTTACACTCCAGGACCGAAAATGGCTTTACATATGAGTAAGGCCAGCTGAGAAATTTACTCTATGATTACTAATAGGTTGATGTCACTCTTTTTGCCTTATTTCTCCTATAATATGGGAATTATTACACGAAATTTTTCAAAGGAAAAATTGAGAAATAAACTAGAATATTTATGGTAAAATGCATTGGTATAACTATTGTGAGTTGAGCTCTACCTACAGAATATCTTTTGTTCCCAAGTAAGTCAAGGACACTTTTGTTTCAATCTTAACCCAAATTGCTAATGGGACAATTTTCTTTCCCACTGAATTGACAGTTCTTTTGATGCTGATATGTGGCAAAAATATACTGATAAATACAAGGTTAAGCACTCCCATAATTACAATATTTTTACCTAATTGGAAATACTATTTTGGAAACATTTCTATTGCTGGGTATATGAAGTAACTATGCATTTAGCTGGAAAAGTCTGGTCCTAAAACAGGCGTTATGCTAAGATAAATCATTTCTAGATCTGGTCTCCATAGAGACCAGTTTCTGAGCTCTAGGAAAGTATTTCCCATAGAGGGAGGACCACAGGAATAGTGCCATGGTGTTCATAGGACTTGATATCTCAGAATTACATGAAAGAACTTCCTAACATATCTGAAATTTGATGGTGGTGCAAGTAGAAATAATAGAACCAAACCCTATAGAAATAGCTTCCACTTTCTCAGTATTTTGTCATGCAGATAGATGTAAAGGAGTTGAAACGCTGCCTGTGAATGACCTTCCTGTTTAGGTGTCCCCATGTCTGTCTTGTGTTATCAAAGAAATTCATATTCCCAACTGTAACTGGTGAAAGCATGCTGAGCTGTGCAAAGTGGCATGAGAAAATGTAAAGTTTGGGGGCTGGTAAGATAGCAAAGATTTCCCCTGCTGATGTTCTCTTGTCCAGGCCTTAACAAATTCGCTTGGATTCATGACCTTCCCTGGTTGGCATTAGAAGAGACAGCTGTATCAAATGGACTAGCTTGAGATAAATATGAACCAGACCCTGTTGGATCTGGTTATGGTGAGGATGAGAGGGAAGAATGCTTCTGCTATCAGCTAAATACCCAGACACCGCTCTGCCTGCAGGGGACTTCAGAATGGATTGAAAAATGTAAGTTTCAAACTGCAAACTCTCAAAAAGCTAGAGCACTTTTTCTGCTTTGCAGAATTGAAATAATACTCTTTTTCACAATACCTAGGAGGAATATTTAAATGTATATTTACCTCTGTTCCTTGCACAAGGACTTAAAACCATATTCCTGATAAATGAAAATACTTGTTTAACAGCACTTTTAAGCTTCAGAGTAGTCTCAAATAATAATTTTCCCAGAAAAGTTGGATATTCCTGTAATATATATATATATATGCTAAGAGATAAATAAAAAATATATATTTATGTTAGCAGATAGAGGAACTGAGTAATAGTTAATGAGTCGAAAGTCAAAGGTGATAAAGCCAATATCAAAAATTACCTCTTTCGAGTTTTCTTGCTTTATATACTGTGTGCTGATGCTTTAAGTGCATAGGACATTTTATCCATAACAATGGGAATGAACAGAAATCCACAGTATGTGAAGAACAAATACTGCTTTCCTTTGTTTTTACAACATTATCCAGAGCAATGTGTGAATCAAATTAACTGAAACCCAAAAGGATAATCGACTTGTTTGTCCTTATACATATGCCTTTAGAATTGCAACGATAATCATGACCTTTGGGTTATTTCCTGGAAGTTAGTCACTAATTTAAAAAACTGGAGGTTATTTCCAGAGAAGTGATAACAATACCCCAAATATAAATCATGTTACACAATGCTGCTTCAATGGCAGGTCTTGCTTAAATTTCTCAAAACAGGAATAAAAAGAGTAGTCCCTGTGTGAAGCAGGAAGCATCAAAAGAGGTTGGGCAGCTGTGCACCTTCAAGTTAACCATCACTGCATCAGAGAAGGGATGGGCAGGTGCACGAAGCCAGACCCATCAGGGAGGAAGAGCAAAGGCAGAGTGGCTTCAAGACAGACCCTGTCTTCCATCTCTGCTAAGGAAATGATGATCTGCCTGAGAAACAAAACAAAGTCAATAAGAAACACAAAGAAACATCTGCAAGAGGGAAGATACCTGTCCAACGAAATAAATAAGAAACACAAAGTGACAGTTGAAAAGAAAAAACGTTTAACACCTTTATGCTATGCATGTTCTACAAAAATGAAAGACCAAACTAAATGACATCCAATGGAATGGATTGAAGATGTTTAGCAAATCTATAGGAAAACACACAGGAAAAAAAAAAAGATGCTGTATTCTATGAAGCTTGTGTTTCTTTCTGGTGCTGTATATTACTGACTGCATAACATCAGTAATTAACGGAAAATGTAAACGCTGACAAATGGAGGCAGATACTTGGCACCACAGTTTTCCTCTCATCATTCATGTTTTAAAGCCGGCGAACATGAAAGTACAGCCATAGGTGGGAGAGACAAGGCCAATTTGGCAAAATTTATTGTATAATTCAAATCTGCTACAGACATTAGAAAGAGAAGGGGTGCAGTAAGGCATCTCACACAGTACACAATGTCTTAAATCACAGCAGCAAGCAACGATGTGAACAGGGACTGGCTTTAGTTACTCTGGCCATCTTAAAGTAATAACTGCATTCCTTTTACATTATAGAAGGTGCTTACCTAAAATATGCCTCTACTATGTCACAGCTTGACAAATAATATGTATCAATTATTCTGTTACAATGATGTTTTCCTTCGTTATTCAATAAATACAGATGAAACCCTATGACCTCCCGTCATTGTGCTGGGCACTTCCAAATCACACTTTTTATAGCTCATGTATGTGTTTAAAAGACATGTTAATACTATCTGAGTGGCTTTATCCACACCAAGTCAACCTCAGAGTCAAGTGGATTTTAGAAATTCACAGGAAAGCTTTGTTATTCCTATCTGCAGAATATCAAAACCTCATTTTAAAAGAATATTTGACAACATCTAGTACAACACTCCAGCTACACCGCCAGGTACAAATGTGGTGAGCAATAATGTCCACAGGAGGCACAGCCAGTGCAGTGACACACACAGAGGCTCAGATACAGCCATGAAAGAATGAGTGATTTGTTTTCATTTCCTTCTTAAAAATGTTACGTATTAAAAAACTTTTACTATATGTATGCATTACTTCCTAATCACTTTATGTGTGTGTGTGTGTGTGTGTGCATACAACTAGATGAAATCTTTCTTTCTCCCCTTGTGGTAGTGGCAATACCTCTGCATGAGATATTATTCAAATACTGGGGAAAACAAAAGCCCAAGAGTGTTTCTAAAATCAAAATCCAATCCTATCTCCTCCTCCTCATTCTCAGCTATGACCATTAAAAACTCATGAGAATTCAATGGGAGCCTTTATTCACAGTGAACCATTCTCTGAAATAAAAGCGAAAAGTCCAGAATTCTTGGCTCATAGCATCTCGGTCTATTCAAACACAGTTGGAAGAGGCCTGGATTATGGCACACCATAGAGGAAAGGCCGCTGGAGCTGCTAAGTCAACATGTGACCTACAGAGTCTCCCAGACCTCGGCAGGAATATTCACCACGAACGCAGCCTGTGAGATGTTGCGCTGCTTTCTACATTAGGGGTTATGCATTATTAAAAGGCATCTCATTACGATGGAAATTATGACCTTGTCACCAGCACTATAAATGTCAAGAAATACCACTTTAAAAGAATATATTGTCTTGATTATAGAAAGAAACCTCTTCCTTTAAAAAAAGAGAAGAAAAGAAAATATGCTTTTTCATTGAAATCCTTTTCATAAAAAGGGTTGTAATTAATCATGGCTATTTCATCAAGCTTCTATAACACAAACTCTTAGAAGTCAAAGGGAAATTACACATACACACACACACACACACACACACACACAATTCAAGAAATATTGGAAATCTAGACCTTCCTCAGTAAATAACTGTCAATCATGTACATGTTCTCTGACAACGCACCACTTTCTAAACGGTATTAAAGACCATGTTATCTAAAAAAAAAAATCACTGTTTATCATACAAAGCAATGCTTCCCCAACATAAACATTCACATAACTTTTGTTGTATGGCAGTGACACCTACATTATTATTTCTTAATATAATTCCTTAAAGTAGACCACTTTTTAGAAATCTAATTGTCCACGTCAACCTCAGGAAAACTATTGGTATAATTGATAACATATTGATAAAATATTGGCAAAATAGCATCTAGTAAAATATCCTGGATTTTGTATGCTGGCTGCACATTTTTCCTAATATGTATACATTCTTTTAAAAAATCTAACAGATTAGTTTACTTAACATACCATACCATGTAAAACATTGATATATTTTTCATTACAGTGAAACCCTCCTGAGAATACCTAAGTCAGTGCCATGAAAAGGGACACCCCTGGCAGCTTCGAACATTGATGAGAGGGCATCATTATGAGACAGAAGGAAACGCACTGGGCCTGATGGAAGACAGGTGGATCCAGTGAGGACTCTGTGATAGCCACCCTGTCATGATACGCTAGCCCCCTTTCCTCGTGGGAAAATGAAGATAATATGGAATCCTGAATCAGAATTGCTTAAATTAGCAGATATGCAGGTTGCTAATAAAATGTATTTTGCTAAGACAAGCTATTGTATTACAGAGCAGGATATAAACATCAGTGAACTCTGTTGTGTGTGACATTTACATACCCCTGCTCTGTCCCAGGCACTCCGTTAATGACTGGCAATAATGAGAAAAAGAGATCTAGGTTCCACCCTCAAGAGACAATTATTTCATTCAAAGCTCATGAGCATCTGTCAGGATCATGACTCACTCAATATTGATACCTTCAAGGAATTTGTATCTGGATACATGTCTTTGATCAAAAAGATGGTAGAAGGCTTCTCACCTGTACTTTGAATATCACTGATTTGATATTCGATGTTAGACAGCTTCAACTCCATACGTTTGTGAAATACATGGACTTAACTACAGTACACTATCACAGGATTTCCTAAACTAGCAAATGTCAGAATTGTTGGAGGTGCTAGATGAAAACGCAAGCAGGATCCCCTTCTGCTGAGTCGAGACCTCGTTGGTAGAAGGACTCACTTTGGATAGCGAGTTTAACAAGAGTACCCCAGGTGATTCTGTTTCAGACAGCGATTCTTAAAGTGTGGCCCCGGAACAGCTGCACTAACGTCACGTGGGAATTAAGAAATGCAAACTCTCAGGTCCCACCCCCACTTACTGAATGAGAGAGTGGGGCCCAAGCCCTCCAAGTGACTCTAGTGGCACACTAAAGTTTGAGAAGTGCTGGCTTAGGACATAGTATAGAAGTAGAACTAAATGCATGTGCTGAGTACCCAAGGTTCGGAAACACTACATTATAAATAGCAAATAAAACGTATAGCTCTAACGCACTGGTTCTCAACTTCGCCACCTCATTAGGTGACCATTAGGATCACATGGGATGCTTTCAAATATCTTGAGGCCCAGTACCACACAACAGACTATTTATATCAGGTCCTCTGGGAGAAGAACCCAGGGATCAGTATTTTCTTTAAATATACATTTCTAGGTGTCTTATTTGGATAGAATAACTCTAATGTTTCATTCAAAAATTCTAAAAATGAAACAAATATCCTTCTTTCTTCTTTGTGGTTTTTTGTTTGCCCCAAACAAATAGAATGTGAACATACATTTAGGATGGTTTCATCCTGAAAATTTTAAGGCAAAGAAATTACAATATAACTTATTACATAAAGACACTGTATATGTACCATACCTGTGCGATATACGTGAAAACATGTTTATAAATGTAGAGTATCAAGCTTGATGTTTTGAAATTTATTTTAAATCATATAATCTTGAAACCATTAAACCATATTTTTGTGATTACGGAATGTATTTTCATTTACACAAACACACATTTTTGTCAATAGGATATAGGACTTTTATCTTCTCAAAGAGGTCAAGTGTTAAGTCAGAAACATCTTTCAAAGGAAATGTGATAAAAGTAATGTCAAATTCAAGCTAGTGATCTATTCCAGAACAAAGTATCCTATTTTCTCTCTTCAAAGGTTTCTAACAAGTAGGTATTAAACTTCATCTTAATGTTTAACACACAAATTTATTTTTCAAACTGCTGCTTTGAAAGCAAAAGCCATGAATTCTGTAATGTCATTGCATTTCTTTTAGGATTCCATCCCGCAAATGCTAAAGCAGCGGTAACTCCCAGTAGGATTTTATCTGGGCAAGAGGCAAAACTAAATGCCTGAAGTGATCCCACTGTGCACTAATCTCAAGGCTAATTTGTCAAATCTGCGTTTCATTTGTTTTCCTTGCTTTGTAAAAGTGTATTGATAAGCCATTTTTGTCATCTTCCCGGGAATTAGATGCCGATCAATCTCGTTTGCATTCCTGACTCTTGAGTAATTAGTGACCCAGTGGGTCTCCTACAAGAAGGGTAAATGCGAGGACAAATTCTATTGAGCAGCTCTTATTGTAAACAGTTTGCTTTCTTGCTGGCTTCCCAGGTTGCTACATTTTGAAGGTTCTTACTTTTTTTGTTCAGAATTTGTTCTGCCTCAGAACATCATAAAAGTGATGTCAGCCTTTTGTATACTTTATTTATGTTTATTGTGCTCAGGGCAAATGATTCTACAAGACATAAAACATCTGGGACTGAGAGATCCTTTTTATGAAGATGGTGTTGAAAGGAAAGAAGGAAACCCCCGACACCACGCCCCTCCTCTGCAAAATCAAAGCCAAAGCTGGCTTTGAAGGTCAAGAAGCCTGTGCTGAAAGGTGTTCACAGCCCTGAAAGGCCCACAGTCAGTCACTTTTTCTGTGGTGGGAGCCCCGGGTATCATACAAGCAGCTCGTGTGTCCTTGGACAAGCCCTCCACGGAGAACCACCATACCCTCATCAAGTTCTTGAAGCACAGAGACAATGATGAAAAAGATGGATGGTAGCACCCTACTGGTGTTTATTAAGGACATCAGGGCCAAGAAGCACCAAAACCAGCCAAGAAGAGGCCCAGCACACAATGTGGCCAAGACCAAGGTGGCCATCGAGCCTGGTGGAGAGAAGGCTATCCTAGGATCAACCCAGACGAGCATGATTTGAACACTGCCAGTCTCCGGCATCCTCTAAACTCAGCCCACCCTGCTGATTGTAAAGATTAGTTTTAATCACCCAAATGAAGGAATGGGAGAAGAAATTCTCTGACTCGTCCAATAACATATGTCCCAGATGTCACCTAAGATTTCCTTGTAAATATTTTAAGGATGCTTCTAACACAGTCTTAATGGGAACCATATAAGCTCCCATTTGAGCGAACTCAGAAAGAGCAGTTTGTTTAAGTTGCTATTGACCTATCTGAATTCTCTTCTCCCTGCACCACGCACCTCCCTCCCTCCTGTCCTGCTCACCACACCAACACACTGGAACAATTGGAAAAGTAAAATCAGTTGTGGAGTTTGATCTAGATAACATAAACCAGTTGCTTACTAACTATGCACTCTTGCGGAAGCTGCTTTAGCTATAAGATTAAAAAAACAAAATTTATTTGCAAGAATTTTAAGGTAGAAATAATGAATATGAAATGCCTGACACAGAGCATGTGTTCACAAAATGATTTCTATTATCAAAAATAGGAGCCAAAAAACACCCCACCACAGGAAAAGTGGGACGGGAGGCAATGGAGCAATGGTCAGAACAGATTGACAGTTATCCACTGCAAGAGTCATCTTAGCCATTTAGATCTGGGGGTCAGTTTTGAACCTTTGAGAGGTTCCAAGTTTCAAACGCTCAGGGCTAAGAGTCGGCAGATGAATTCTGGAGATAATAAATTTGAGGATGGTGGATGTGGATTCTGCTCCATGTACCTCCCGGCTGACTGTGGACACGGGGAGAGACAGAGCCTATTCCTGTAGATCTCTGAGAGGTAACGGACTGAGAATAGCTACAGAATCATTTCAGGAAATGACTCAGCTGCTTTTGTACCTTTATGTGGGTTATTTTAGTCACATAAATGGATCAATGTCTAAATAAGGCGGCGATACTCGGCCAGTTCTTCTGCATCAAGTGAAAAGCAGGACTGTGTGATGGACAGCGAGAAGGCAGGTTCCGGGAAGGGGGTGAGAACCGGAGTGTGGAGCCCCAAGGCAAATGCTGCCTTCTTATTGTTTCGCCTCTGCAGAGGCCCCTGGCTTTCTGATGCCTGACCTGACTGTTACCTCGGGATTGCTTTGTGAAGCGGCACACACATGCCTGTCCCAAGGCCTCCAAGAAGCCCTTGCTCAGCTCAGCTGAATCCAGCCTCTCCATAACATCACGATGTTTCTTTACCTGCTTTCTCATCCCTCCTTTGCTAAGAGAAGAAAGAAAAGGTACAAAAGTGAGCTGTTGCAGACATATTCATGGTCTCCTCTGCATCCTGCTCCCTTTTTCTTTTTTCTTTTATTAAAAAGTCTTTATTTCCATAGGTTTTTGGGGAGCAGGTGGTATTTGGTTATATGAGTGGGTTCTTTAGTGGTTATTTGTGAGATTTTGGTGCACCTGTCACGCAAGCAGTATACACTGAACCCAATTTGTGGTTTTTATCCCTCACGCACTTCCCGCCCTTTCTTCCTGAGTCCCCAATGTCTACTGTGTCATTCTTTTGCCTATGCATCCTCATAGCTTAGCTCCCACTTATAAGTAAGAACATACATGTTCTTTGCAATTGCGAATTGTGCTGCTATAAACATGAGTGTGCAAGTATCTTCTTCATATAATGAATTCTTTTCCTCTGGGTAGATACCCAGTAGTGGGATTGCTGGATCAAATGGTAGTTCTACTTTTAGTTCTTTAAGGAATCTTCACAGTTTTCCATAGTGGTTGCACTAGTTTACATTCCCACCAGCAGCGTAGAAGTGTTCCCTTCTCACTGCATCTACACCAACATCTATTATTTTTTTATTTTTTGATTATGGCCACTCTTGCAGGAGTAAGATGGTTTTGCATTGTGGTTTTGATTTGCATCTCCCTGATCATTAGTGATGTTGAGCATTTTTTCATATGTCTGTTGGCCATTTGTATATCCTCTTTCGAGAATTGTCTATTCATGTCCTTAGCCCACTTTTTGATGGGATTGTTTTTTTTCTTGCTAATTTGTTTGCTGCCCCCTTGTTCTTAGCAGTAGACTTGGTACAGTATTCTTAGGATCCCACTGCCTGGAGTGCATAAAAAGCTCTCTTGCAAATGCCAACACTCAGCTATCTCCTTTCTCAAAAGTTTGCAAATGAGTAATTAAGAAATGTTTTCATCTAACAGATTGCACATCATTCTGTCAGGCAGGGAACTCTTCACCCCTTACTCCCCCCACCCCTGACTCTCTCTTTATTGTGTAATACACTGGGGACACAAAAGCAAGAATAAGATAAAAGGGGCAGCATCTTCCCTCACAAAGTATAATGGAAGAGATGATAAATACACTTATAATTAAATATTTTGCATTTTAAACTCCAATGAAAATTTAAAATGTATTTATACAGTAAGTATCAAGCTCAAGATGCACTGAAGGTGAGCTATTCTGAGAGCAAAAGTTCTACCTGGCGTTGACGGCAAGAAAGGTAAGAAAGGTTTCTGGGGTAGACAGAAGATGGCCCTCCCAAGGTTTCCTGCCTTAATCCCCCCAAACTGTAAATATAGTAGGTTACATGGCAAAGGGGGATTATCACTGCAGACAGAATGAAGGGAACTAACCAGCTGACTTTAAAACAGATTATCCTGCATTATCCAGGCAGATCCAAGTAATTACAGGGATTCTTAAGTGAACAAAAGGCAAAAGGGGAGGTCAGGGTGATGGGACGCCTGGGGGACCTGTCATTGCTGGCAAAGACAGGGCAAGGAGCCATTGCCTGTGACATGTAGGAAGCCTCTAGAGACTGGAAGAGGCAAGAGACTGACTCCACCCTCACCCTTTCAGACAGGAAGCCAGTCTTGTATTACCTGGAACCCAGTGAGACTGGGGCAGACTTTTTTTTAAGTAGAAGTATTTGTATTTTAATGCACAATAAAATGATAATCTCTCTAAGAAATACCTCTCCCTCCATGTGTGAAAATCCTTAAAAAAAAAAAAAAACCACAGTGTTCATAGCCATCAGGAACTTGGAAAACAAACTTTGGTGAATGCGAGCAACTGTGCTAAACAGGACATGGGTTGTACAGGTTCTCACGTCACCACAATAATTGACAATCTTGGAACGGACTCTACTGCTGATATCCTAAAAGGACAGAGGGGTGAACTGAACACTTGTAATTAAGAAGAGCCCGTGGGGCAGGGGATGCTCAAAACCAAAATGTGGCCCGGCACAGAGACTCACGCCTGTAATCCCAGCACTTTGAGAGGCCGTGGTGGGTGGATCGCTTGAGGTCAGGAGTTCAAGACCAGCATGGCCAACATGGCGAAAATGCATCTGAATCAAAAATACAAAAATTAGCTTGGCGTGGTGGGGGGCACTTGTAATCCCAGCTGCCCAGGAGGCTGAGGTGGGAGAATCGCTTGAACCCAGGAGGCAGAGGCTGCAGTGAGTGGAGATCGAGCCACTGCACTCCAGCCTGGGCAACAGAGTGAGACTCTATTTCAAAAAAAAAACAAAAATCCGCATAAACTTGGCAGTGTTGGCATTTCTCCTCCCCTTCCTCCTTGCTTCCTCTCCTCTTCCCCACTCAGGCTGGTATTCTCCTGCCATGCGGATGTCAGCTTGCCCTGCAAAAGGGCCACCAGTGTTTTGGATGTCTCTTTGTCAGACTTCCAATCTATAGAACTATAAGATAATAAATTTGTGTTCTTTTACACCACTAAGTTTGTGGTAACTTGTTATAAGAGAAACAGGAAATGCATGCCACTTCCCTGAGGAGTTGACAACTGAGCTGAATTTATATAGATTTAAGCCAAGCTAGGCAGGGAGGTGACAAAGCATATCCTACGTGAAGATAGCAAGATTCCTGGCACTGGAGCCAAAGATGATGGTAATGAGGGGTAGGAGTTAGGCTGGAACTGATAGGCACAGCTGGACTGGGGAAAGCCTGGTTTGCAGTTTAACTTTTTCCACAGACCATGTTGCCTTTGTTGGACTGAACCACTGGCCACTCCAGAAATGTCTTGCAGCCTTTCAGAGCGTGTTGTTCACACCAATCCTTCTACTTAGAGTAAGCTTCCTACCTATTCCACTAGCCCAAATCTTACCCTCAGCCATAAAACATGAATTGACGTGACCTGTGATCACCTCAACTGAAATGGTCACATCTTCCCGAGAATTTTTACGACACTTTATGTTCCTCAGTTTTGGTCCATCTCCCTAATGGCTCGAATGAGAGTTATTTGTGTGTCCAACTCATGTTATTTATTATTAGCATCTGAAGATGAAAACGGCATCTACCTAGTAAATCCTTTGTGACTTCTGTCATGCTGCCATGATGCAGTGCGTGACAGAGAAGTTCCGTGATACATAGGTCTTTGATAAAATGTTTACGAACAACTAAAAGAGTGACATCAAGCCCAGGAGACACCTTCCAGTCTGAAGGAAAAAGACCTGTTCCTGGTCCATTAATCAAAACGGAAGGTCAGGCAGTGAATCCCAACAAATAGTAGATGCACACATCTTAAACACTTCACACGTAAACATCTGTTCACCAAACTTCTGAGGTGGGGTCTTCTGATTGGTATTTTGTCTTGTCTCTTTGCATAAAACGCCCCTAGAACACATCTCTACTGGATTGCTAGGGCTGCCATAACAAAAGACCCCAAGTGCACGGGTTAAACAACAGAAATTTATGTTTTCACCTTTCGGGAGGCTGGAAGTCCAAGATTAAGGTGTTGGCAGGTTTGTTACTTGGCTGGCAGATGGCCACCCTCTTGCAGCCTCTTCACGTGGTCTGGGTATGAGCATCCCTATCCCTGGTGTCTCTTTTCCTTCTTATGAAGACACTGGTCACATCAGATTAGGGTCCACTCTAAAGACCTCGTTTTAACTTAATGACCTCTTTAAAGACCCTGTGGTTACATTCTGAGACACTAGAGGGTTGGGACTTCAGCATACACATTTGTGGAAGATGCCATTCAGCCCATAATAACATCGCACATAATTTTCATTTTCATCTGCTTTAAAATAGATCATCAAGAAGTACATTTTGGCCAGGCATGGTGGCTCACGCCTATAATCCCAGCACTTTGGGAGGCCAAGGCGGGCGGATCACGAGGTCAGGAGATCGAGACCCTCCTGGCTAACACGGTGAAGCCCCCTCTCTACTAAAAATACAAAAAATTAGCTGGGTGTGGTGGTGGGCGCCTGTGGTCCCAGCCACTTGGGAGACTGAGGCAAGAGAATCGCTTGAACCCAGCAGGCGGAGCTTGCAGTGCCACTGCACTCCAGCCTAGGTGACACAGTGAGACTCGGTCTCAAAAAAAAAAAAAAAAAAAAGAAGTACATTATTAGTGGAGAATCCTTCTAGATTCTTACATTTTCCCTTCATCTTTTAAGAGTTTTCTCCCCCACATCTAATTCAACAGCAACTTTTCACTCTTCTCTCACGGCCATCTTCTGAAGCAATTGCTTTGATTTCACAGAAATAACAAATCCCTTCTCACATTCAGACATCACTGGTTTACCTTACAGTGAATTAAGTCATGTAATTACAATAGCAAGCATCAACAGTTCTGGGAACAAATGTAACTGACTTTTGGTAAGCTTACAACTCAACTATTTAGAAGTCTGAGAATGCAGAAATGGGCCAAGCAGAGAATAACCCGGCAACCTTCCACACTCAGCCTGTGGTAGGCCTGGGTCCTGTACTTCGTAGCACAAATGGGGAAGCAACCCAGTGGGGGCACTTACAGAGACCCTGGAGTAACAGAACCTGGGAACTGGACAGCTTCATGGAGTCTCATACCCCGACTCCTCTTTTCGTAGAATTCCTGTGTTGGATTTGTAACGCTCTTTTTAATTCTAGATTTCAATGATTCAATGAAAATCCCGGACAGTGGGTATCTAACAGTTGCTGGATTCTTCCTGGTGATAGGGTTTTCCATGCTCACAAGGCAAGCCTGTTCCTTTCCCAGATGTTTTCATTGGTGAGAAGCACCTGCTCTTTTTGGAGACGCACTCTGCCTCCTTGCAATTCCCATTTATTTTAGCCCTTAGGAGTTGCATCTGTCTTCTAAATACAAAGCTTATATTTTATCCGTCAAACATCTAGAGACATTTTTCTTAATCTTATGTATCATCCTCATTCTTCCCTTCATTCCTCCTGCCATAGGATCTCACATCATTTTTCATCCTAATTGCCTCACTCTGGACACATTGTATTTTGCCAAAGTTCTCTTCAAATTGTAGCCCCCAGAACTGTCATTCTGCAGATCTCAGCTGACCAATCCAAAACAAACTGAAACGACACCCTTCCTGATTCTTTACATTTCCACTAAGATAACTAAAAATCACCTTGATGGCTCTCAAGCAAAACACTCAGATCTTTTTTCAACCCACAAGTATGTGAACAAGTTGGTCCCAGATTCACATTGTATAATATCAAAGACAAAGTTCACTTGAATATCGCTTGCCATTGTGAGTCTCTCACACAGTGTACTATGTGTTTGTGTCAAGTCCACGTATGTCATGAAGAATAGTCCATAAAGGAACGACATAAACTCAGCTCTGCAAGTACCAGCTGTGTGATTTGCACCGGAGTTCCCAAATTACAACCATTCCCTTACGACTCTTGTGACACTATGTCTTAGTACTACCGTTCAGTTATTTAACTAAATCAACTCATTTTCCAAATTGTAAATAAATCATTTAAATAGAAATTTTTATTACATCAGCACCACAAGGCAGGAGAGAAAAAAAAAGAAATTTTTATTCCAATAAAGATCCTCAACAACCGGTGTGCCATGTCTCAATTCTCACCCAACACAAACTGAACTACTGAACTTCCCCCAAAAAATCAGCCTGAGGGTCAACTTTTCCATCTCATCTGATGACAACTCCATCTTCCAATGACACAGGTAAAATCAAAAGACATTTGATGGGATCATTTTTAATTTTTCTCTTTCTGATCCAATTGATCAGAAAGTCTTGTTGGTTCTATCTTCAAAATGCAGCAGAATCTGATGTTTCTCCCAGATTTTACAGCTTCACCCTTAGTCCAAGATCCTCTCTTGCCTGGATGTCTGTAACACTCACCCAAGTGGTTTCCCTGTTTTAATCTTTGAGTTTAAACTCAACAGCCAGAGTGATTTTTTAAAAATATAAGTTGGTGCATGCCACCCTCCTCAAAGCTGCCAAATGACTTAAAGAGCACTAAGAATAAAGGCCAAGCCCTTGTAGTGTCTCCCATTTCTGAAATGATCTGTCCCTACTCCATCTGCTGTCTCTTTGACCTCATCTCCTAGGCCTCCCTCCACTGCTGCTCACCCCACACCAGCTCGCTCGCTGTTCCTCTAACAGCCGGGCACATGCTCACAGGAAGGATCACAGGACAGATCACAGGAAGGACGTGGCCCTGGTTGATGCTCCTCCTGGGATGATCTTCCCGAGAAGTCAGCCTAGCTGGCTCCTTTGCCTCCTTGAAATTATCACTCAAATGGCACTTCTCCGTCACTTCTCTGACTTCTCTGTTCTAAATTGGAACATCCCAATTCCCAATCCTCTTTACCCGCTCCCTTCTTTTCATTTTCCCATGGGACTCATGACGCTCTAATATGGTATTTTGTTGTTGTTGTTGTTGTTGTTGACACAGAGTCTTGCTCTTTTGCCCAGGCTAGAGTACAGTGGCAAAATCTCAGCTCACTGCAACCTCCACCTCCTGGGCTCAAGCAATTCTCATGCCTCAACCTCCCAAGTAGCTGGAAGTAATTACAGCCACGTGCCACCCCACCTGGCTAATTTTTGTATTTTTAGTAGAGACGGAGTTTCACCATGTTGGCCAGGCTAGTCTCAAACTCCTGACCTCGTGATCCACCCGCCTCGGTCTCCCAAAGTGCTGGGATTACAGGTGTGAGCCACTGCACCCGGTTTTCTATTATGCTTTCTAATTTACTAATCTAACGGGTCAGGCTTTTATTTTTTGTCCCACCCCCTCCTATGAGGAGGTAACCATGCAAGGCCTCCGATCTCTGCTTTGCTCACTGATGTATCCAGAGCCCCCAGAACCATGCCTGGAGCACAGCATGCCTGGTGGTCTTCTCCACCTTCATTGAGCAAAGTGGCTCAAAAATTCCTAATCTGCTACTTTCCATATCAGCCAGAGGCTGCATGTTCACACCAGCGACGCCGACCCCACCTCCACAAAGAAAGAAGAAGACCACCTCTGCCAGGCCCTTCGCTTCATCAGCACAGACCTAGGGTAACTCACTAAAGCTCTTTGCTTCCCCTGCTTACTGCAGCCTAAAGACAGTTCTTTGGAATAAGGAGCTAGGATATAGTACAATTTTGTGATATGCAAGTATCTCATTTTTATTATGCAGTGGGCCTGAGGATAAATTTTGTTTAGAGCTCCCTGTTTTTCTGATAGATATATGACCAGTGTGTAGTGCTCAGAGCTAGTGACATAGAAATAATTTAACAGATGTAGGGATATGATTTTTCTCTTCCACTGTCTCTCTCTCAAACATCTTTAGTTTCACAGCTTCCTCACCGCAACACCTTACGTTTCTTATATATTACTTCTCAACACAGTAACTGTTAAAGTATGAAGAAACCTAGGTGAAATTTTTATTCTTCCTTGGAATATTCTTCTAAAGCCAACAGGAAGATTTAGCTGCAGACCAGCTGTAGAGAATTGTGACACAAATATAAAATGTCAAATAAAGAATAAAAGTGTTTATGTTGGTCCCTTCCTGAACCTACAATAGCTCTATAACAAATAAAGTAAAATAATCAGAATGAAATAACAGCTATAACAAAAAAAATGGTTAATTAGGGAATCCTATCCCAAATATCTGAGAATTGTGAATATTCAACCTCTGATGTGTAGAGGGAGAAACCTTACTGAATCCCATGTGTGAGTACCTCTGTCACTATCTTGAGTTGGGTATTTATAGTAACTTACAGCTGCAGATTCTTGACTGTACAGCCGTATGTTTTATTATTCAACCAGATGTAGGCCGTAAAACTGTTTTATCTATTCTGGGGTTTGCTTAGTACTAATAAAATAAACTTCAAATCCCTAACTTAGGGGCTGTTGTGATATTATAACACTTCAGGAAAGTACAGTTTTGCTATCTGGTACACTGAAAATGTTCCAAAGTCAAAGTGTACTTGGAAAGATATATTTCTGCTCCTAAAGATTTCATAAAGACCCTTGCAATTTGGATGAATTGTGCTGTGCAATGACTTGTTTTTCTATTGATTTCTAGGCTGATGGACCTTAACCTTCATTGATAGTTCATTCTGGCTTCCTCCAGACTGAAAAGGAAATAGCACTGAGTCTCTTCTCTGCCTTGGAGCCTACATTATTGATATTCTTTCATCATTATGTAGGAACATAAAGCTTCTGTTATGTTGCAATTATTATGTGTCTTTACTAGAATGTAGTTAGTGAAACAAAAATAGATGAGGCAGCCCACCACAGGGCTGTCCTGCTGTTCTCTGTTACACTGAGTACAATACACAGAGCTCAGAGAAAGCTCCCCATTCATGCTGATTTTTTGGCAACAGTTGCACAAAAGAAATCTTTCTGAAGTTCTCAAAAGTGAAAATATCATAATTAGCATTTTAACCCAATAGGAGCTATGCAGAAGAGTTGAGTCAATTTTCATACAACAATGTATTATTTTAACTCATCTTTCTCTAGGTACTTTTTATGAATTTCATACCATTTTTAAGAAATGAAATAATGAAACAAGATTATGAACCTCCTATGGGAAAGAGCTGACAGAATTTTGCCAGATTTTAGAAGTCTTTTGAGATTTCTTGCACTAGATTTTATCTACCTGCCCAGACCATGGAATGTAGTCCTATCAACCTACGACTATTGAGATTCCTTAAAGCTTATGAAGTTAAACATTCATAGGAACAAAATCTTTTATGCCTTTTTTTAACTTTTCATTAAACGGAAACAAAAAGATCTAATGATCACGCATGCTCACCAAAATAGATATTAACACTTCTGAGAATAACCACTGAAAGGCAGCATAAGTTAATTCAAAGCCAGGATGGGTATGAGAGCGCTCACTGGGTTTACTCCCTGTGATTGATAACAATTACCTGCCATTTGCAGACTATTTCTTGTTCCCTCCCTCTTTCTCAGTACTTCCTGGTACTGACAGGGACCACGTGACTGGTTCCAGCCAATGCATTGCAAGTGATGGGTCACTTCTGGGCTGAGTGTTTCCCTGGGGGTGCAAATCCCTGCAGAACTGTCTTTTTCTCTGGTACAGCAACCAGTTATGTGCAAGATGGTGGCCACTCTGACTACCCGGGTAACAAAGGGACAATGCCACCACCCAGGATGTACATGAACCTTTCTTATTTTAATCCACTGACATTTGGGAGTTGATTCTTACTAGCCTATTCTGACAAATTTTTTTAAATGATTATTTTTGCAATAAACTGATTCTTCATTTTGCCTTATAAAGATGGTTATCTACATTAGAAACAGTATACAATTTGGGCGGGTGAGAGGTGCTTCATATCTCCGGGTTAATAATGTGCAGTGATGAATAGGCAGAAAGCAGGAAACAACCGCGGCCACGAAGACAGTTGTTTTTCTAAATCAGGGAACTAGAAAAGCCTTCAGATTCAGACGGGGCAAAGACTGGGGCTAAGAGTTACCTGTCCCCAAATTCCTTTTGTTTTATAAGAGAAGTCTGGTTAAAATGAACTTCAGAAGTTGCTTTGAAGAGGAAAAATCAGGGGAAAGGAGACAAAATATACAACTAGAATCAGCTAAGTAGGCAAAAGTACCTGGTATTTATATTCTTATTATAGGTACATGAATTTCAGAACTTTGATTTTTCTTTTTTCTTTTTTTTTTTTTTTTTTTTTTTTTAGTAACAGCTGTGACTTACCATTTCCCCCAACTACTGCCGGCTGGTCAGGGAAAGAAATCATGAGACTGCCGAGCCGCTTGCTTTACCCCGGGGAGCGACAGGAGAAGCAGGTGTGGCTGAAGATGCAAAGGTCTGAGGTTCCTTTGCTGCGTGTCAACTTCTGGCCTCGCATCTGTGAATGCCCAGCTTTTTACCGTCTCCGTGTTATGACGACAGGAACACTCACATTTCACTTGCTCAAAATAACGTGCATGTCATACGAAAAGTGAACTTGATCTCTTGAACTTCCAGAAAACCCTCATTTGCAGTGGGTGAGCTTTCGTTTTTGGAATACAAATACAATTTAGGATCCCTCCTCACGCTCTGGCTCTGCGTCATCCCGCAGCTTCTTCGACAGGTTTTCTTTTTGCCCATGGCAATGTGAAACAAAGTTTTTCTTTTCTTTTTTTTTTTTTTTTTTTTTTGCTTCTCAAAATGACAATATTGAGAACATCTGGTTTGTAGCCATCTTAAAGTTTGTTCTGCAATGCCATTAGGTTTAAACATCTGTCATTAAATCAAGGGATTGACAAAATGCTCTGAGTTGAATTGCAAGATAGGGTACTACATCATTAAGTATCTTTTTTTGGAAACAAATTGAAAAAGAGTTAATTGTCTCTTCTTGAAGAGTGTGGGTCCAAATCACCAAAGGTATCTGTTTTCTTTTCCGAATGAGAAAATGTATTTAATTTATTCTACTAATTTTCCATTTTCTGTCCCACTGACTACTATATTTAATTATTCTAAATCTCTCTCCACATAAAGACAGTGATGCGCTTCTGACAGTCATTACAAAGATATTGTTTTGTAAATGTCTTTGCCTATTTGAAAAGCACTGAAAGTTTTCAGCAGTTTTGCCCCCCACTGGTTTCCTAGGCAGGCATGGATCAATATGTCATTTGATAAAATACAGTGCAGGGACACTACCCCATCAGAGTCCGGGTTCTCCTGACGTCTCCTGGTGCCAGCGTCTTGCTCTGTTTTCACGTTCTCCGGGAAAGAAGAACTGATCAAACATAACGTGCACTGTGATTAGCTGTTTAAGCTGAAAGTGATAACAGATGAATATCATTAAGACTCCAGAATCTCTTAAATCCAGAAAGAAAACTAAGGCTGGATGAGTAAAGAGACTGGCAGGTTGCCCTTCAGTACCCAGCTGAACAGCTCATCCACTGTGAGGGAAGTCACATGCGACTGATTAAATATAAGCTCTCTAGATAGCCTGATACCACTCCCAAAGATTTTACAGTGATGTCTTTCCCAAGTGGTGGAATGAAGCAGCTTTTCTCTGCTTTATTGGGAAAGGGGAAAACCCTGGTGTCTTCCTTTTATTCCCTAAGTTCAAGCTGCTTTTAGTTTTCATTTATGTAAAGGATTAGATAATGTGAGAATATTTATTATGCTTGAAAAACATCATTTTTAGTCAAATTTTAAAGTTTCAATTTTTATTTTAAAGACGGGGGTACATGTGCAGGTTAGTTACACGGGTAGATTGCACCCAGATAGTAAGCATAGTTACCCAAGAGGTCGTTTTTCAACTCATCCCTCCAAAAAAATTTTTAAAAGAATTTGCTTCTTAAGAAATCTAGTATATAGAAACACTACCTTTCCTGTATGTAATTATTTTTAGTTTGGATAAGATACCTGTTTTTGAATGGTTACTAAATTATTCAGAATGCTAGATCCCAAAGCACAAAGAAAGAGAATAAAAATTAAGCAAAATCAGGGTCTTTGTGTAAGGAGGAGCTGTGGGGTTCAAGTCAGGGCTTCACCCCTTAACTAGTTGGGAAATGTGGGCCAAGTTTATTTAACTTTGAAGTCTATTTTCTCAACTCTCCAATGTTAGTAATAAATCCTATTCCACACGGTGGTTATGAACATTACATTAGATAATGCTGATAAGAAACCTGGCAGGGAAGTGCTAAATAACAAGCAGCTATTCCCAATACTTCCAACAATTTTTTTTTTCTTAATTTTATTTTAAGTTCCGGGATACATGCGCAGAACATGCACATTTGTTACATAGGTATATGTGTGCCATGGTGGTTTGCTGCACCTATCAACCCATCCCCTAGGTATTCAGGCCTGGGTGCATTAGCTATTTCCAACGATTTCTGAATATCAGAATCATTTCTGAATATCACTGAATATCTGGTGGACATCTTCATTGCTGTTTGTCATAGAATATGTGATCTTGGCCCCCAGGTTTGTCCTTCTCAGGATGAGTTTCTTTGAGGTATAACTTTAAATGATTTTTGTTTTTCCATTTTTATAATAACTAAGAGTTTCACTTTTGTTCTTGGTTGGTGGGGATTTAACGAAATGGAGAATTGAGCACCTCCCCAATTAAAGTTGACCAATCAGGCACACGAAAGACATTGACTTTTCAAAGCACAGAGACAGCCTGAACCCATTATGTATGTGAACGGTACCACACATCAAAATGTCCCATTTAGCCCGCTCAAAATTAGCATTAAAATAAAATGGGTAGGTAGACACTTTTTAAATCTTTTTAAAATTTTGAGGAACAAAGCAAGAGAGTAGTTTACAAAGGCAACCCTTGGGCATTGCCTTCCTTCTCATTGAGGAGGGCAGAGCTGACTGCGTGTAACCAGGTTTCCGCTGACACCGTCTTCCCTCATCTCCCATCTCAACTGCTGAGTAGAGACAACCCTTCAATTATTGTCTTTACTTGATTCTCAAATCCATAAACACGATGTTAAAGGAAACCTCAACCCCATAATGAGACATTGTAATACTTTGCATCATGTTTTAAAAACATTTTGGCTCTGATCATAAATGGGGAGGATATTGTTTAAATAGCAGTACCTCCAGTGAATACAAAAAGATTCCTAGAGTTATCTTCCAATACTTCACAAAAAGCAATTTATTATACAAAGTGTTAGGATGTTTTTATCATTAATAAGAAAATAACTTGATTTTTATAAAATGAAAAAATCATAGCCATATATGTGATTATAAACATATAATTTGTATGTGGTATTCATACTGGACTCCATCCTGTCCCCAGCCTACATATACTAGGACTAAATATTACCAGATAAAACACTGGTACAAAACTAGAATATGGGTTTTAAATTAAACAAGTCTAACTTTCAAATTGTATGCTTCCTTATGCCATGGATAAGAAAACATTACAAAATGCAAAACCTTCTTGAATTGACACTTCAAATTTTCAAATGAATTCAGCCCTTTTGAGGTTTGAATTCCAATTATTTTGGACAAAATGGCACTTCCTGGCCTTGCAGGGAAAAAATATTCTTAAGGGGGCTTCTTGAAAATCTTCCTAAAGGATCCTGTCCCTCAGGATGCTTTCCAAGGCAAACAAAGTCTGAAGAGATGAGTGAAAATTAAGTCGATCCCTACAGATTAACTTCCTCCAGGGATGAGCTCCACCTGGATGTCAAATGGCCTAGGAACAGTCTCACAGGTGTGGTTGGTATTTGCTTCTAGGGTCAGTATCCTCAGATATAAACAAACTAAAGAGAACTGAGTGTGTTTTTCCTTTGGTTGAAAGTAGAAAAGGCATGAGAAAGGAATCTTGTTTACCCTAATAACTTCAAAATATTTATGAATATTTGAGTTGGGTTTAATTTCTTTTTAATCTCATCTACCTTAATGATGGAAACTGCAAAGCATTTCCGCTATACTCCTTAGATTTTATAGAAGCTTGGCAGAAAATTTAGTATTTTCCAATGTACATTGGACATAAATGTGGAATTATAACAAACTATACTATTGTTAGCATCTGGGGCTATACTCCACTTTCATAAGTAATGTAAATTTACTGACCATTCTGAGGATAAACACCCAAAGATAAACAAATAAAAGTAGATGCTGGTAGCTTCTATTTAATTTAATAGAAGTCCAAACATTGGAAAATTGCAAAGCAGCAAAAAAAAAAACAAAACAAAAAAAGTTATGGGGATTGCCCAAAGAACAGGTAGAATTCTATCAGCTCTATTTTCTTTCTTACTATAATTTTTTTCTAAGTTCCCTAAAGATATTTAATGGGAGATGATTACACAGGGAGTGTGTACAACAGCTGATTTAAAAGCAGGTCAGAATCAGATTTAATGATTTAAAAATTACAATTATGATTACAAATACGTGGGGGAAAACTTACACATTGAAAAAACTATCAAAGAATGAAAATACAGTAAAGTGTTAATAGTTTTTTACCTTTGGGTGGTGAGTCCGTTACAGTTTTGATTTTGTTTTTGTTTTATGCCTGTTTGTAATTTGTGTTTTCTGTATTTAGCAGTAGCTAAACACACATATGTAATCTTTATTTTCATGTGAATTATTCAAAGGTAAATGACATAAAACACACACATACGTATATATATTAGAAAATAACTAGGTGAGGTCATGCTACAGACCTTTTTTTTTTTTTTTTTTTTTTGAGACGGAGTCTCGCTCTGTCGCCCAGGCTGGAGTGCAGTGGCGGGATCTCGGCTCACTGCAAGCTCCGCCTCCCGGGTTCACGCCATTCTCCTGCCTCAGCCTCCCGAGTAGCTGGGACTACAGGCGCCCGCCACCACGGCCAGCTAATTTTTTTGTATTTTTAGTAGAGACGGGGTTTCACCATGTTAGCAAGGATGGTCTCGATCTCCTGACCTCATGATCCGCCCGCTTCGGCCTCCCAAAGTGCTGGAATTACAGGCATGAGCCACCGTGCCCGGCTGCTACAGACCTCTTTAAGAACTCTACTCTTGATAATTTTTTTGGTCTGTTTGTAGAAGTAAGACTATGACATAGTTGAATGAGTATATTTACTCTGTGCATTTATTTTGCGATAAGACTTTCATTGGCAGAGCGCTGGCTTGGTCATTTTGGCGTGCCTCTACTGTCCTAACGTCTCAACAGGACCTCAAACTCAACATGTCCAAAACAAATACAATTATCCTCCCCTGTGCGGAGTGACACACGCATATATCCCACCTAAATCCGCAGCTTCTGTAACTAATGACAGAATTATGCCAGCCTTAAAAGTTCTGGAACAGTGGCGGCTCTTCCTTTCTTCCTCGCCTCCTACTGTGAGATTCAGCAGCCCAAACTCGCTTTGAGCTCTCTTGATTTCTATTGCCACTGCTCCGTCTCCAGGTTCATTCCCTCTCTGCTTGACTGTTACAGTAGCTTCCTCTTCTTCCTGGCTCTACACTTTATCCTCCTGACATTTAATACAAACAACTCTTCTGTCATTTGCCCTTAGGAAAACCCCCAGGTTTTTTAGACAGGCCGTCTACTGTTCTAGCTTTGGAGGTCAGGAGCTGGCTGTCACTGCCCCTGAACAAGCCTGAGCTTCCCTCTGGTGCCTGCACATGGCACGTGATTCTCATGCTCCCCTCCCACTGCTGCCATTTGAAATATTTGCTGTTCCCCAAAGTGGCTCTTTCATGATGATCACAACCCAATGTGACTTCCTCCTCTCCTTTGAGCCTCCCTTCGTACTTTATCTGTGTATCTCTCTACATCCATCAAAACCTACCACAGGAAACACTTACCTGTAAACTCACGTTCTCCCACGGGAGGCTGGGGAAGGGTAGCCACTCAATTCCTCTTCTTTGCATCTATGCTTTGCACCATGTGAGCCTCTTACCCGCATTGGTTGAATTTAAAAACATGGATTGCCCTGATAGGAAAGATCCTGCAGACTGGAAACCTGAAAATTTCCATTAATAAGTTGATATCTGTAAGGCTCTCAGAGCAGCGCCTGGCACGTCGTAAACACTGTGTAAGTGTTATCCATTCGTCCTATCAGCTATTAATCAGAGCTCAAATACAGGGAAAGGCAATGAATGACTCAGATACTGAACTATGTCAAAAGAGTGAAAACCAAATGGAACAGACACATCTAAAATTCAGAGCCCACCACACACATCACAATGTGGGACCCCAGCAAAAAGCCCTGCCCAGCTGAAAACAAAGGTTCCTGAAGTCTGAATGCAAACAAAGGCCAACCTAACGACACCTAAGGGGAGGGGAATTGGAGAATGAATTCCCTGGGGGGCCTTCCTGACCCTTTCTGACCTCCAGACTTAGCCCGGGGCTTGGAAATTCACTCAAGACAGTATCTTTTATCGAAGTGACTGGTGAGACCAGTCCCAAGGGGAAGACTGACCTTTTTACTTCTTTATAGTGAAAAGTACAATGTGGGAGGGGAAGGTTAAGCTAACCCAGTCTCTGGAAGGTAACTCCCCTTCCACTTTCTATTGCACGTTTGCAAGAGTTTGTCACCGTCACCTGAGAGAAGCCTGCCTGCTCACCCGCCCACCCGCCAGCACCAGGCCTGTGGAAGGCCTGGGAAGTAGGGTGCAACCACTCCCTTCTTCTCAGCTGAGTGCAAAAGAACCACAGCTAGCCCAAGTTCTTCTACAAACCCCTGAGAAAGAGCCTTCTTGGGAATACGGAGCATCTAAGGTTCATTCCCAGAGGTAGCGACTGCAATTAACAAGAAAATTTAAAATTTTCAATTTCAGGAAAATTTCCATTTTAGGCAGAAGCCAGAAGAGAAAAAGGAATAATTCTTCCCTTATGTACAAGTTCGCCTCCCATTTTTTTGCAGGAAGTAATCAGCTTCGTGGTACCTCGTTTGAATCAGAAGTTTAGAAATTTATGTAATGATGAGCCTTGTTATGAATCTTAATCAATATTTTTTTGTCCAATTTTGTAAGGAAATAGAATTATCACATGAAAAACCTCATCTTGTTTCATTGTATTTTAACTCTCATTGATTCCAAAATAATAAAACCTCAGCAACGGCAGCTATTGAAAGTTCTTGGCTCTGAGACACGAGGATTCTCAGAGAAACTGAAGAGATTACATCCCAGGACACCAGCTATTTATCCTCCATCATTTTACATCCAAAATATTGACAGTGTCCCAGGCAATTTGCTATTCACAGATCATTTCATTGAGTCAGTACAGCACCCCTAAGAGGTAGAATATTTGTGGTATAGAAAGTCCACACACTCAGAATTCAAAGTAAGTTTATCATTAAAAAAAAGATGGAAAAAAAGGAGGGAGATGCTTATCCTATCAGAAACTGGAATCCTCAACCTTTAGGTTGTTACCTCATCAAAACTTCAGGCTTTGGGGCCGGGTGTGGTGGCTCATGCCTGTAATCCCAGCACTTTGGGAGGCCGAGGAGGGCGGATCACTTGAGGTCAGGAGTTTGAGCCCAGCCTTGCCAACATGGTGAAACTCCATCTCTACTAAAAATACAAAAATTAGCAAGACGTGGCGGTGGGTGTCTATAATCCCAGCTACTCGGGAGGCTGAGGCAGGAGAATCGCTTGAAACAGGGAGACAGAGGTTGCAGTGAGCAAAAAAAAAAAAAAACTTCAGGCATTTTTGTAAACACACGAGTTCAACCAGTTATTCCCTCCAGGAAAACACTGTCTTTGCTCATAAAGATTTGCTCCATGAGTCAGATATAGGAGAGAGCACCTTATAATCATCAGTACTGGAGGTGAGAATGGGCCTTTTATTAATAAGTTACCAAAGCTTGAGAAGCCTCTTTGAAAATAAAACAAACAACATACATTTTTAAAGGATCCCAATATTTGTCTGGTAAAACATTTCATATTTATAAGTGATCAATTGCTTATCGATAGAAGAAAAATAGTAAGGATCTCTTGAATAGTTGAGATCTTAACTTTCTTTGTCTAACTATAGACAGGTAGCATTGTATTGTTGGGGAAGGCTGATTCTTCACTGAAATTCATCTTCATTTTTTGTGTGATAAAGCTCAGAGTTTAAGTGGGTTAGCCCAGTTCACATAGCTTACAAGGAATTGCTTGGATTGGAAATCAGCCCCATTAGAAGGCCCGAAATCTCTGCATTTTTCTATTCTACTTCCCTGATTTGTTTATTTGCAAAGGTCAACGATAGCATTTCCCATAGAGGAATTTTGTCATGAGTAAATGAGATAATAATATGTATAAAAGGCTTGGCATAGTTTATCGGCTGAACCCTGTGCCCCGAAATTCACATGTTGAAGCCTTCACCCTCGGTACCTCAGAACATGACTATATTTGGAGATAGGGCCTTTAAAGAGGTAATTAAGGTTAAATGAGGTCATATGGGTGTGCTCTAATCCAATGTGATTGGTGTCTATATATCTATGTATATATGTGTCTATATATATGATGAATGGGTGGCCTGTGCAGCAATGGCCAAGATCAAGTCTCGAGACCTTCACAGGAAGAAGGAGGCGGAGCTGCTGAAACAGCTGGGCGACCTGAAGGTGGAGCGGTCCCAGCTGCAAGTCGCCAAAGTGACAGGCGGCCAGGCCTCCAAGCTCTCTAAGATTCGAGTTGTCTGCAAGTCCCTTGCCCGTGTTCTCACCGTTATTAACCAGACTCAGAAAGAAAACATCAGGAAATTCTGCAAGGGCAAGAGATGCGAGCCCCTGACCCTGAGGCCTGAGAAGACTCACGCCAGGCGCCGCCGGCTCAACAAGCCGAGGAGAACCTGAAGACCAAGAAGCAGCAGCGTTAGGAGCGGCTGTACTCACTGCGGCAAAAAAAAAAAAAAAAAAAAAAAAAAAAAAGACACAGACACACACACTGAAAAGATCATGAAAAGACAGGAGAAAGACAACCCTCTACCAGCCAAGGAGGAAGCCTCAGACAAAAAAAAACCATGCCCATCACATGATCGTGGCCTTCCAGCCTCCATAACTGCGAGAAACACATCTCTGTTGTTCATGGCGCCCATCTGTGATGCTTTGTTATGGAAGCCCTGCTAAACGAATATGAACATATATTACGTATTTAGGAAATGTGAGGCTCCTTTACCTTGGGAAATATGGAGGCCGGCTGCAATGACAGCGAATAAGCTTCCTCCAGGGTCAAGACATCAGCAACTTCTTGTGCCGTGTGAATGGCTTGGTGTACACGTTGCTGCAAAGTTTGTGTCTTATTTCTTATTTGTGTCTCCCCTTCCAGGCTCAGAGCCCACTGCTTTGCTTATAGTAAGATTCATTAAAAGATAGAAAAAAAGATGTGAACCCTCAACAAGCCCCTGGCACAGGGCAGGCCCTTTTGAGAAAGTGCATGAACCTTTCATACTGCCAGGCTTTATGTGATTAGTAAGTTCAAGCTGTCTTTTACAGGACGGAAGACAACTTTGGGGGTTTGAAGGAGCAAAGGAAGATGCCTAAACTCCCTGCCTTGTTCTCCTGGAGTAACTGAAGCAGTGGAAAATCCTATTTATTGATTAGCAATAATACATATTTCGTAATAGTTTTTAAACGAATAGTGGTTCAATTCCCCTTTCTGCCACTTACAGTGATAACAGTAACATTGAAAAATACCTAAGCACATTTAATTTGCAAGATGGATTCTGCTATTGCCCACACCTGTTGGTAAGAGGTGAGCCCCAAAGCACTGCTACCCCGAGGACTTTGTCGCTGCCAGGAGCATGCTGGGTTGTCACATAAATGAGTCACTGACAATAGGGAATCTGACAGCAAGTGTTCCTTGGAAACCACTCCCAACTAATGGAATAACCCTCCACAACCACCCCAGGTGAAAACAGTGCTTGCCAAGTTCCCACACAGTACTCCATTAAGTCTCAGACTCATAAAATGAGAAAGAAGCACTGGATGGCCTCTTCAGCTGTTACAGTCCTGCCTGACACTGGGAGACGAGCATCTAGGCTACTGTCAACATGGTAATAGTTGAAACTTTAAACAAATTAAACCTACTTCTTCAGATAATGGTGCATGCCTCAGAGGTTATCATTTTTAGAAACCCAAGCACTGGGAATTGATGTTTCCTGAGCAGGAGATTGCCAAGAACAAGATCACAAACTTTTGGTGTTTTTCTTTTTAACATATGAGTTCAACCAGACATTACCATATATCACTCTTTACTGAGTCTGAGGGCTTAGGAGAAGAAACCAAACTGATTTTTTTCTAAGCACGTATTCTATTCAAACATAATGAAACTTAAATGGCTTATTAAAGAAGATGGTAATAATTTTATTAAAATGTAGATCAAACGAACAAAAACATTTAAAAAGCCTAGAAATGTTAGTAGCATATAGAAAGCACTCAGGAAACATAGGTGTTACTTTCCATGTGCTGCCAATGGTGCTAACAGCAAATAGACTCACAGCTTTAGACATTTTCCTCTCTTTAATGGTGTTTAAAAAGATGACACAGGCCAGGCGCGGTGGCTCATGTCTGTGATCCCAGCAATTTGGGATGCTGAGGTGGGAGGATCACTTGAGGTCAGGAATTCGAGAACATCCTGGCCAACATGGTGAAACCCTGTTTCTACTAAAAATAGAAAAATTAGCTGGGCATGATGTCAGGCACCTGGAAGTTGAGGCAAGAGAATCGCTTGAACCCGGGAGGCGGAGGTTGCAGTGAGCCGAGATCGCGCCACTGCACTGCAACCTGGGTGACAGAGCGAGACTCAGTCTCAGTAAATAAATAAATAAATAACCAGAAGATGACACTAAGGAAGCAATGGAAGCTGTAAATACAAGCTCCTAGTTGAGAACTCTGGTGCAGGGGGCGTATCGTTGCATTAATTCAATATAATGACTAAACAGCTTTGCAGCAATAAGACTGCCTCATCTAGACAGAATCTGATGAATCAACAAGAGGTGTGAGAAAGCAATTATGGATCCAAAATTGATAAGAAATAGTCAAATAAGTTGTGGAAAGTTGTAAATGATATTTCATAGCTCTAGGAAAATTAAATGTGTTGAATATAAAATACAAAATTATTGGCTAACAGTATGGAACTTGGCTTGTAAATGAGGAATTGGAAGAGAACAGAGAATTATAAACTGGGGAGAAAAGTAAACATTCTATTTAATCTTAGACTTGGCTGTCAGGTTTTTTTTTTATTTAAAGTTAAATTATTTACAATTGCCTATTGTATTTAACTGCAATATTCACATACATCTTTATAACTTTAGAACATTTTTTATTTTCATGAGATCTCTAACTATTAAAAGTACATTGAACCAAAACACACATGCCTTTTTATGGTCAGCAGAGAATTCCAATCCATCCATACACATTTGAGACTATTAGCCATAGGCAACGGGTCTTGCACGATGCCCTGAAGAATAACATACTGACATGTTCCAGAAGGGCTGTGCGCCCAGCAGAAAATGCACACAACTTTCAAAGTCTTTGAAGAGTAGCCAGATTCCCTGGGACATTGCTGCTACCTAGGTTAGGCACTTTGTGAATTTATTTTCAGGAGAAAAATAGTATTCTTTAATAACAAACTACTATAACACAGCACAGATAAATGAGTGTCTTCTCTCTAGATCTCCATTTCTTGAGGAAGTGGGACAAGATCTGATGGTCTGTAAGTTACCATTTCAGTTCTGACATTCCTCCAATCTTTGGAAGATAAGTTGTCCTTTAAATGGTTCCCAATAAATATTAATTTTAAACATGGATGAATATGTTATACCTAACCAAACTCTATGTAGCTTATAAAAGTTTCTTTCAAGTCTACCACTTAAACATGAATCCAACTTTAACTTGATGGATATTATTTCAGAATATATTTCTCATAAAACAGACTTTTAAAAATATATAATGATGTGTTTTTGCTCTCATTCCTTGGGTAAATTGGAGCTACTTGATCTAAGCGTTGTTCCAGTGTCTTCGAAGTAACTGTGCATAGGCCAATTGTCTTGGTATATGTCACCTAACCCATATTTTGTTTTCCTAGGCTTTGTTTCCTTTTTTAAAGTTGATTTAATGTTTTTCAAAGTATCCTAAGTTTGCCTCATCTCCAGATGAACATCCTGCAAAGTTCAGAAATTCATCCCTCTCCGCCTTTTAAGGCTGGAGAACACGTTGGCACTGAATAGTTTGGCAGCAGAGATGGAGAAGCAGCCTGCACAGGATGAGAACTAGAGGCAGCTGTATTGGGCGGTAGGTTTCCATTAAATGGATGTCTTGGGCTTGCCATCTTTCACTGTAATTGCTGTGTTCGGGAAGTTGACTGTCTCTGGAGATTAATCTATTTTAAGTTTAATGGATCTGTAGAAGCTATTGAAAGACTGGTACAACTCTTTCTCCTTGACTTTTCCGGTCCAAATGAAGACATTGCTATCAGTTATGCTGCACCTGCCTTGCATGCCAACATTCCAGCCCCACTCCACCCCCCAGAGGAAACCTCCTTCCATGGACTTTATGCATTGGAAAGCTTTTATACTAAGTTACTTGTGTTTATTAGTAACAACATATTTGTTTTCCTATGTGATATATATACACATATGTGTATGTATATGTATGTACATATGTGTATATATGTGTATCTATATGTGTGTATATATATATAGAGAGAGAAAGTGAGTCTCTTCTAATCAGTGTGAAATAATTTGTGTTATCAAACTGAATTGATACAATACCAAGAAAAAGCAAAGAAAATTCACATGCATTTATTCAATCTATATATGCATTGGCCTTACTGCAGGCAAGGGTACAATTTTCGTAAACTTTCATTTGAAAGAACTTTGGCATTCAAAGATGTAACCTTTGTGGGTTAATAAAAAGGCAACGTAAATGTTCATAGGACATAGTCATTAGTGGTCTTTCTGAAAAACAGACGTAAATCATGGACCTTGGGGTGGTAAAAGGTCACTTGGCTAGTGAGGAATCCAACCCACCTCCCCAGCTTCCACGTCAACAGCTTTGTGTGCTCAGCTTGCTGTGGTTTACCTAGAAACACTAGTGAGAAAATGTGAAAACTGTTCCTTCTGAGAAAAAAAAAATGGCATCAAAAGTGGAGACGGAAGAGAAGAGGACTAAGAATGATTTTTAATTCACGTTCAGTCAATAATGTTTAAGTACTTTTCTGTAGACCACTTCGTAGGCATTGGGGATGCAGTGATGAACAAATCAGACATGGTCTTAGTCTTCATGGAACTTATAAACCATGCAGGAGAGGAACACAGCAAACAAAAAAGAATCCCCACCTAAATATATAATTTAGAATTGCTACAAGCACAGGGAGTCAAAGCAGAAGGTGCTATGAGTGAATGCCACAGGGGACCTCACCTAGAGGAGGCATCAAGGATTACCTGTTGGAAGAAGCCACATTTAACCTGGGTCCTGCCTGCTGAATGAAATAGATGCTAATGAAGTGGAGAGTAAGGAATCGAGCTTTCTAGACTGAAGAAACAGATACAGAAATCCTCGATAATTAACAGGGGTGTGATGGATTGGGTTGTGTCTCCCCAAACTTCCTATGTTGGAGTCCTAATTCCTGGTACCTATGAATGTGATCTTTGTTTGGAAACAGGGTCTTTATAGAGTTAATCAAGTTAAAACGAGATCATTAGGTCAGGGCCTGATGCAACATGACTGGTTTCCCCATAAGAAGGAGAAATTTGGAGACAGACATGCATACAGGGAGGCAACCATGTGAACATGAAGACCATCTACAGGCCCAGGAGAGGGGTCTGGAACTGACGCTTCCCCCACAGCCCTGCCCACGCCTTGGTCTCAGACTCCTAGTCTCTAGAACATGGGCATCATACATTTCTGTTGTGGAAGGCACCTCGTTTTTGGTACTGAACTTTAATGTGGGAGCTCTAGGAAACACATACAGGAGACATCAAAGACAAGCCAGAGAGGAGGGTTATAGGTTGACTTGAGGATTTTAGGTTTTCTATCACAAGTGCAATGGGTGTGACATGGTCTAGCTTCACAAGGCCTGCCTCGATACTATTTGGGGAACAGATTGGAGGGCAGTAGAAGTGAATGTCTGGAGACCAGCACGGAGGCCATGCCAGGAGGCCAGTTAAGGGGTGACGGTGAGCTGGGCACAGGGGCTCATGCCTGTAATCTCAGCACTTTGGGAGCCCATGGCAAGAGAATTGTTTGAGGACAGGTCTGGGCAATATAGCAAGACCCATGGTCTACCAAAAAAAAAAAAAAGTAGGAGGTGTCAGTGCCGGAAGTAGGGAGGTGGCAGTCAGCTGGGGCCTGAGCCAAGGTAATTTTGGAGTTAAAAGAAGTAGGTCTCAGTGTTGGACCACAAATGTGGTGATAGTTGTGGAAATGGTGGCTTCAGGAAGGACTCATGGGCCTCCAGTTTCCACAGCTGGGTGAATAATAACTCCTTCTGAAATGAAGAATCGAGGAAGAGGAGTGAATTTGGGATGAATGGTCAAATAAGTTTTGAAAATACTAAGTTTGAGATGCCTGTGTAATACCTAAATGTAATTTTTAAGTAGTTAAACATCTAGACTTGTAACTCAGAAAAGAAATCAGATCTGAAAATATAATAAAATTGGTTCTGTTGGTATATAAATGGTATTTTAAACTGTGGGAAAAGATGAGATGATCCGAGCAGAGAAGGTAGAATGGGGAGAGAACAGCCAGCACTGGCGCCTGAGGAGCCCTGTTAGAGGAAGCTTGGTTCAGGTTTCGTCAGTCTTGGCTTTGCTGATATATGAAGCCAGATAACCGTTGCTGTGGGGGCAGCCTTGTGCATGGCACGATGTTCGGCAGCATCGCAGCCTCTACTCACGAGATGTTAGCAGCCTCCTCTTAATTATGACAACCAAAGATGCCTCCAGGCTTTGCCAGATGTCCCCTGGGGCCCCAAATCACCCCTTGTTGAGAACAACTAGTGTAGAATAGACAAGCAAAGAAAAAAATATAAAGAGTAAGTAGAGGGGGGAGAGGAAAAGCAGAAGGGTGCGATGTTTCAGAAGCCAGGAGAAAAGACGATCTCGGGAAAACTCAAATCACAGATTGCTGCTGAAAAGTCAAGAACGATGCTTACCGTGAAGGACCTAGTAGTTCTAGCAGATGATTGTAACTTTAGCAACAGTAATTCTGGTGGCTCAGCGGGAGCACAAGCTAAACTGAAGTAGATTACAATTCTATTTTTATTTATCCAATTGGTAATGCGTATACACGTAGTCAGATTTTAATGACATTTGTGGGATTATTTTGTTTAATGTAAAATATAGCAGATGCTATTGGTTGTCTACTCAACAATTTCTCCCTTTTAACAGAATTTCAATTTTTTCATACAACGTGTTGTCTACTCATGGGAAACTGCTTTGCAAAGTCAGTGGTGGCAATCCCTTTCTCCTTGGCAGTGGCTGGTTTAGAAATAGGCGTGTGATGCAGATGTAGTTAATGATGACATCAGAAGAAATTTAAAGGCATCTGGGAAACATTTCCTTGTTGATACAGACAACCAGGAAGGAACCTACCTTTCATCTGGGTGTGGCCTCCTAAAATTCCTAGAGGATTTGGTCACTTCTAACACAACTTTTCTCCCCACTATGGAAGAAGAATTAACTTGAGAACAAGCCAAACAGTGCATGTAGCAAAAGGGAAAACGGGAAGAACACGGGTGTTTGAATGAAGAGGGAAGACTGAATCCATCAGCCTGGAAGCCATCCATCTTCAGGCATCTTAATACGTTAAACCTAATTTCCTGCCACCTCCCATCTGTTTGCAGTTGTTTTAATTTGTTTGTTTGTTTGTCTGCTAGCATTTATCATCAGCCCAGCATCTTTTTCCTCAATCTATTGTCAACAACTTCTGGAACAACACCATTCTTTTCCTCTGATGTGCTGTTCTCTTACTAACTCAAATGGAATTCAGAGTTCCCCCATTTTACAGTTTGCCAAAATAGAGGCTACTGTCACCTCTTGACCTCTGATCTCTTCTCTGCCCCAGCTGGTTTCTTTTGAAGTCCACACCATTCCATTAGCACTTCCCTGACCACAGTGCTATCTCCACCGGTGTCTGCTCCTCACCCACATGCCTTGAGGATCTGCACACTTGGCCCATCACTCTCCTCTTTGCAGTGTCCTGGGAGCCATTTATTTTAATGGTCTTTGCAAACGGCTAGCTTCACTCTTCAACAACCTCCAGTGGCCTTCAGCTATACCCTCCTCTAGCACCAAAACTCACAGCCACACCTTAGACCTCAGCATTACCTGAAGCCACCCCATCTCCACCATCTTAAACTCAGAAATTCTTCTCCCCCTCCCCCACCCCCGGTTACAACCCCCTACTCTCACTCCTGTTTACTCTCAGTGTGACCTTTGATTCTCATCCCCTCTCTCATCTCCCATGAGTCCCCTTCTGGATGTAAAATACAAACAAACAGGGGCTCTCATGAGCCCCTGAGAAACTGGAAACTACAATCAATTACAAGGTATTATGACCACTTACTTATGATATTTTTGTGACTACCCAGCCTGAGACCACATCTGTTCAACCATTTCAATTAAAATTTTCCCAGCACTCAGAATTCACACATCCTCTAAACCCACCTTGTCAGAAACTAAGCCATGAGTTGTCCCCACTTTTGATTCTGGGCTGTAGAAACTACCAGAAGAAAATTAGGCTGGGCACGGTGGCTCACACCTTTAGTCCCAGCACTTTGGGAGGCTGAAGTGGGCGGATCACCTGAGGTCAGGAGTTTGAGATCAGCCTGGCCAACATGGTGAAACCCTGTCTCTACCAAAAATACAGAAATTAGCCGGGCATGGTGGCTGGCACTTGTAATCCCAGCTACTCGGGAGGCTGAGGCAGAGGAATCGCTTGAACCCAGGAGGCGGAGGTTACAGTGAGCTGAGATCACACTACTGCACTCTAACCTGAGCGACAGAGCGAGACTCCATCCCCCACCACCCAAAAAAAGATAGTTCTAAATGTTTCTTTCTTTTCCCAGAGGATCATTGTTCTGTTCATAGAGAACCAGCCTCGGAGGTGCCTGATGTTTCCCCTGGTGGCCTCCCTCTTCCCCTTTCCTTCACCTGGTCATGCATTCAGACTCTGGGTCCAGGCCATGGCGTGAGCATCACCCTGTAAGGCAGCAGCGGCCACTGTGGTCCACAGACCCTACAAGTTCTCCACGAAAGTAGGTTTGGGGGTTTTGGATTATTCAGATTAGATCCCATTGCTACCACCACCCCTCAGAAACAAAACACAGAAGGCTTTTCCTTTGAATAGTGATTAATGGTAACAACACAACTTTGATACATTACAAGGGAGCTGCATCTTTCAAACATTTAATTAACATTTTTTTTTTTTTTTTGAGACAGATCTCACTTTGTCGCCCAGGCTGGAGTGCAGTAGCACAATCTTGGCTTACTGCAGCCTCCACCTCCCGGCTTCAAGCAATTCTCCTGCCTCAGCCTCCTCAGTAGCTGGGACTACAGGTGCCCGCCACCACGCCCAGCTAACTTTCATATTTTTAGTAGAGACAGAATCTCACCATGTTGGCCAGGCTTCAAGTGATCCACCCTCCTTCATCTCCCAAAGTGCTGGGATGACAGGCGTGACATCGCACCCGGCCTAATTAGCATAAATTTGATGTACCAGCTTCAATGAAAGAATAACTCATTCAATTTGATACAAAATGCTACAACTTTATGCTGACCATCCACTCACTGAGCCTGGCGGACAGCTGAGAGGAGTGAGCCTGGCGTATGCTGTTTCCTCGTCCAGTCTCAGCTCCTGTGGCCTCCCACATTGTCTCAGTCACAGCGAGTGTGATCCTGTTGTTCACATATATACATGTGTATTTTTATTGCACATGGCTGTCAACACCATTTGGTGACATCATCTCTTGTTCCATCCTAGCGCCTCTGCCCCCTGCCAGCCCTGGGACTATCACAGTCACTGAGAGAAAGTCTGTGTCGGCTGGGCGCAGTGGTTCACACCTATAATCCTAGCACTTTGGGAGGCTGAGGCAGGCAAATCACCTGAGGCCAGGAGCTCGAGACCAGCCTGGCCAACATGGTGAAATCACGTCTCTACTAAAATACAAAAAATTAGTCAGGTGTGGTGGCACATGCCTGTAATCCCAGCTACCTGGGAGGCTGAGGAAGGAGAATCGCTGAAACCCCGGAGGCGGAATGCTGCAGTGACCCGAGATCACGCCACTGCACTCCAGCCTGGGTGACACAGCAAGACTCTGTCTCAGAAAACAAAAAACAACAAAAAAGAATAAGAAAGTCTATGCCACCCACATGGCACCACTACAGGGACTAGTGCTGGGTGCAGCAACTGGCATAAAGAGACTAATAGTATTTGCTGGATGAATGACTGGAAGGAAACAATCCCCACAGCTGTAAGAACACTTGCTGAGCACTGCACTAAGCCACTTCCACGAATGTGTTTCATGGCAGGCAGCTGCTTCCATTCCTCCTATTTTGCAGATGAAGAAACTGAGGCTTAGGCTACTCAACTAGAACATGGTAAAGCAGGGATTTGACCTTCTAGGACTCTGACTCCAGAAACTGTACTCTTAACCCTTTTACCATTCTGCACCTATGAAGTAACTGATAAATTAACCTGCTTCTGATGGTAATCTAACCTCCAAAACTTTTCCAGGGAAAATGCTTAAATTCCTGCACAATCCTAGCACTTCATTAACATCATCTATTGAGTGGTAAATGTAAGCAGTGTTAGGTGTATCTGTATAAATTGAGTTCAATTTTCTAAATTAGTATCAGAAAAGTAATTGGTTAATGAATACAAATATTGTGGGGTGTGGCAGAAGAAGGAAAGCTATTATTTTCTTTCATTCACATTAAAAAATAGTCTTTGTACATCATGGTAGGCTATCTTTACAAATTATTCTGTTTTCCTTGTAATAGAAGTGTACCCCTCGCTCACTGACATCCAAGCCTTATGATATTTTTGTGACAACCCAGCCTGAGACCACATCTGTTCAACCATTTCAATTAAAAGTTTCCCAGCACTCAGAATTCACACATCCTCTAAACCCACCTTGTCAGAAACTAAGCCATGAGTTGTCCCCACTTTTGATTCTGGGCTGTAGAAACTACCAGAAGAAAATTAGGCTGGGCACGGTGACTTGACTTATCCTTCAGCCTGGATCCGCAATGAAGACAGGCAGAGCAGAGCCAGGCAATGTCGCATGTACCTGCAACTGACATCCCGTGAGAGCCAGACTAAGTCTTTTTGCTAAGTCCTTGAGATTCTGGGGTTGTAACCCAGCATAACTTAGTGAAAGTTGAGTAATACACACATTGTTATGGGTCAAATTGTGTTCCCAAAAGATGGTGCTGTCCAAACCCCAGGAGCTGTGAATGTGACCTTATTTGGGAATAGTGTCTGGTCTTTGCAGATAATCAAGCTGAGATGAGGTCATCAGGGTGAACCCTAACCCAGTATGACTGTCCTTAAACAAAGAGGAAATCCACACATGGGGCAGAATGCATGGAAGGAAGATGGTGTGAAGAGGCGCAGTGGAAAGACCACCACCATCTCCACCATCTCCAAGACCTCAGGGATGCCTGAGGTCACCAGAAGCAAGGAGAGAAGCTGGGAACAGATCCTGCGCCAGTGTCTTCCAAGGAAATGTATCCCTGCTGACATCCTGATTTCCGGCCTCCAAAACTGTGAGGCAATGCATTTCTGCTATTTTAAGTCACTCAGTTTATAGTACTTTGTTATGGCAGCCTTAGCAAACTAATGCAAACTCATTTATCTCCAATTACATAAGGTCTTGAATAAATGGATGTTGTAATTTAGAATTTAAATGTAAAGAATTTTCCAGTGTTAACCCTTAGAGGAGTTACTAATTGTTCTAAATAGAGCTAAATAGAAAATTCCGAGGACATCGAACTTGCTAAACTATGACTTTTAACTTGTTCAAGAAAGATATAATAAAATGAAGATTTGAAACCACAGGTAGAAGTTACAATATCAAGAAGACATAGATTTTTAATCGCATATGTACATTAGACTAATTTTCACATTCTGTGGTTTTTTATGATAGTAAATGAAACACTGCAAATTATACCTTTTTCTCTAACATTCACTCCCAATATTTAGGATTTATGCATTTTTTTCTATATAATAAAATAGAACTGTAATACTGATCTCTTTCTCCTCTCCCACAGGATAAAAACTCATTTTCTATAGTTCATGTGCTATATGCGAAAAACATACAGTCCTCGTAAAATGCTTTAGGACCTAGGTGAGCGCCACTGAGAATTGGCTGAACTTCTTCAGCATCATTTTTAAAAGGTCTATAAATTTATTATTGTTATATCTTGGTCTTCTCAAAGCTGGACTAGTAAATGAGATGCTCCATGTGATTTGAAGAGCACCGCAATGTTCAGTACAAGTTGTTCTTTACCCTACACAAGGCAGACCCTCGTGGGCTAATTGTATAATACTTAAAGCACTGCATATTTGAACTAGTAAAGTCAGGAAGGCTGAAAGATTGATCCTTTTTTATTAGCCACAGCAGACTTTAGTGTATCAGATTAGCTCAGTGCTGCAAAGGATATTGGTAAGTTGTTCCCCAGGTGGAAAGGTGGAAAAGGTATTAAAATTCTTCAGTAACTCCCCCGAGCCTCAAGAAAAAAACAAATTCATAGCAAGACACATCTGAGACCTCTGAGAGCTGGCCTCTGATTTCCTCTCCAGACTCCTCTGTCTGACTTGCTACACTGAATTGTTGAAAGGGGGAATTTTCTAGTCACCTTTTTCTGGGTAACTCTACCTTTCCTGATTTACCGTGCAGCCTAATTTTAATTAGGGTAATTAATGCTGTCTGCAACAACCGAAAGACACTGCCGTCTTCAATGGCTTCACACAGAGTATGAGATCTTGCTTAGGAAGAGCCCAGGGCAGGTCTGCCTGCTGCCCTCCATTTTGCATTCACATCAGTTTGGACACAGGTCTCCCAGGTGTCCACGTTGAAGGAAGAAAGGGAACAAGAAGCACCAGGTGCTGCAGCCCAGCCCTCTTGAGGTCCTCAGGTGAGAACTGGTCGCCAGGCCGCACCTCACTGTGAGGATGGCTAGAAGTACAGGGGAACACATGGGCTTTTTGTGGGGCATTCCTCCCTGCCTGATACCACAACCCCGGTCTGCATGGTATCCCGGCCATAGCCCGCACCACCCAGCCTTGCTCCTGTCTTTCTTCCTCATTAGATGATCAGTGCCTCCAAGTTGCTTCTGCACCTTATTTGTTTTTGTACCCAGAGCTTCCAGCAGCTTCCCTCTCACACTCCAGATGCTCAATGGCTGTTAAAATATAGAACAAATGGATGGATGGATGGATGGATGGATGGATGGATGGATGGATGGATGGATAGAGAGATGGATATATGAATGAATGGAGGGAGGAATGGAGGGATAAATAAGGGAAGGAGGCATGTGTAGATGGACGAATGGATAAATAGATGGATATATGGATGGGTGGAGGGAGGAAGGGAGGGAGGGAGGGATGGGTGAAAGAAGGAAAGGAGGGATGTATAGATGGATGGATGGATGGATGGATGGATGGGTCATTCAGCCTGTGGTATTGCAAGGCTGTTCAACACCTATAGAGAAAATTTCTTAGACCCATTACCTTCTTGAGAACTCTTTGATTGGGAACCTTCTAACATTGAGAATCCTGGCTCCCCAAAGTAGAGCTCAGGAAGTTGAGTTTTCTCCAATCTCCTGTGCAACCAGAATACAAGCATATCATCTAAGTTTCTGCAGCCAAATAGACACACACAAGACTTTAATGCAAAGAAGCTGGCAACACAAGGCAACAGGCCCTGCATCCCTATGTTTGCAGGGGATGGAGTTAACACAATCAACTTTGTGTCATTGGTGGAAGCCGCAGTGATTTCACAGGAGTTACAGGGGAGCTCCTGGTGTAGAGGAAAGATGTGGGGACAGCAGTACTGGAGCAGCTCAGTGGAGGCGGTGTCCTTATCAGGCAAACTCTGAGGGGTGATGTGGGCATTATCCCACAAAGCTTAGCCTTGGATCAGGTTTTACAACCCTCCCAATATTTCTGCCACCCAATATTTCTTTAATTAAATCCCTTTCTACTTACAAAAAAGAATCAGCTTTCTTCGCATGCAATTAAGAACCAGCTGAGATCCAAGAAAATAGCATGCAGCCACAGGACATTGGAACTGGAAGAGAGAGAGAAAGTATGTGTGTGTGCACATGTATGTGCATGTGTGTGTGTGCATGTGTGTGTGTGTGTATTAGGAGAATCACTGGGGAGGGGAGCAGATGTAGAGGGAAGCAGTAAAGTCATAAAGTTGGTGAGAGTGGCATATGGGCATCAGAGGTCAATTTTGCCAGCTTCATTCTCACTATAAGTCTTTATTTTGTTCCTGTGAGGTGTCACTGTTACACTATATTGCAAGAGTTCAGCGATCGTGGCCCATTTATAATCTTAATATATATCTATTTAAGTCATGCCTTGGGTCTTCAATCTACCATTAGACAATACTTATTAAATTCATGAAATTGTGCTTCAAGTAAAAACTGTGGTAAACAGCTTCAAGCAATACATATATTCTTTGGTTTTTCTATAAAGTGTAAATTTGAAGGCAAGGTTAGATTGAAGAGATTTCTGAGCTCACAGAAAAGCTGATTGCCTCATACCAAGAAACAGAGTTTTGCTCAGTTGAAGAGTCTAAAGTGGTTGCACTATCAACAGTCTCAAAAGTAGAATTGCAAGGATATTCTGAGGTAGACAGTGCTTCTGTGTCTTACTAATAACATTATGTGTGTCCTAATAAATATCGACTTAAGAAGAGGGAACTATTATAATTGTGGAAGGGACAGTTGAATAAAAGAGAATATGGAGTTTTGCTCAAAACATTTTAACTGAAACATTTGTTTGTTTGTTTTCATAAAATATTCATTTCCACTAAAAGTTTGTGGACTATCAAAAGTTTGTTTTGTAAGGGACGGTACAAATTCACTTATCAGGTATTTTTTAATTTTAGAAACCAATATTTCAAGAAACCCACCAGAGATTTCCACTCTCGATTAAAAAAAAAAAGTCTTCTCTGAATTAAAATAACTTTAATGTTTGAAATGCCTTGATTTAAGATTTTTCAAACTGGCTCATTCACAATATGAAAGTGGTATACCTATGAGATCATTGACTTTTGCTTGCAATTATCCTAGCAGTTTAAAGAAGTGTAATTGATGCTAACATAACTGCTTCTTAACGTTTTCAAGGTACTGAAAAGACTAGCTGGAAGTGAAGAGTTGACCCTTTCTGAAAACCTGAATAACCAGAGGTTCCCTAGTCATCAGTCACAGCAACAGCTAGCTCTTCTTTGAAAACGGGTCCATTTTTCAAGCTGTTGTTGGCATTGCTATAGATCCTGGAGGCATGAGTGAAAACAAGATCATAATTGAGCCTTAAGAGGTCTGCTTATCTCTCACACCAATGAGCTGGCAGAGGATGGGGACCCAGGCTGTTTGAGTACAGGGGAACAATGCCCCTGCTTGGAGACCTAACTGATTGTAAACCTTCTTGGTAAAAAGGTGTGAAGAAGTGGGTCTCAGTGTTTTGTTTGCTGCCTTAGGATTTGTGTGGGGGGTGGAGGCTGGAAGGTTATACAGAGTAGGCAGAAAAGACATAGTTAAAACTATTCATTTCATGAAAAAAAAAAAAAAAATTTGCTCTGGCTTCCCGGCAGGCTTGATCTCTTTGTTACGCCGTTTATTTGGAAAGTCCTCTTAAAATGTCATTCAGGAAGTGCCACTCCAGCGGCTTCGCAGAAAAAGAAAAAGGATAGTTAGGGAAGAAGAGTGAGAAGATAAAAGCATCCAATTTTAAAAGAATAATATTGAATTAGAAGCATCTTAATTTGTGCTTGCTCAATCCTGTGAATTTTACCTAGATTACAATCAAATTATCTCCTGTAAGTAAAGAAAGATTTTACGGAATTGCTAATCTTTTATTTAAAAAATAGTGCTTGATCTTTCTCCTTCTTCACTAACATGTTAAAAACATGATTTCACCATATGGAAAGCCAGTCCGTGCCTAAAAGGAAAAACAGAAACAATCATAAAATAATAATGCCCATAATTAAAATAAGGGCAAACATACATTTGGTAAATATGTCAGTGTAATGAATAAATAGTTGGTGCACTCTATGATTTGGTTCTCAACTAATTGATGTAAACCTTCAATTTGATTTTCTGATTCCTTTTTATGCCTCTCAATAACCTCCTTCTGCCCCTCAAGATCTCCCGTTGACATCAAAGGGAGTGTAGGGTACACGAGAAGAGACACCAGCAGGAGCACCGAGGAGAAGGAGAGTGAGCGCTGCAAAGACCACATTTGTTGGAGCTAATTTTTAAAGAATGAACACACAGTTTGAGTCTATGTTTAATGTAAATATATAATTATCAAGAAGAAACTGCAACCCTTATATCCCTCATTCTGTGAAAGCTAGATCTAGAAAAGCTAGGCGTTTCAGAACTTCAGGAGTAATATTAGCATATACTCATTTAAATTGTGGATTATTTTCATTCTCTGAAACCAGATGAATGTGGAGCAAAAGCAACTTTGGCAATTTAAAAGAACGAGTCAGGTCTTTGGGTTATTAATTAGAATATAGTCAATCTGCTTGTCTGCATTGAAACTTGTTGAGTAGGGACAGGGAGAACTGGGGAAGTGGTGAATAAGGAAGAGATCATCATTTATAATGAATTTGAGATTTATTTTCCAAAGCTTATCTGTGTTCTGCAGTCTTGCTGCAAAATGGATTCAAACTCAAAAGTTGGGTAAATTACAGCATAACTCACTCACAATATTTTCAGTTATAACTATAATTAGACACTCCAGTAAATCAAATATCTTGCCTAGAGTTTCTGTGTTCCATAAAAAGTATAAAAAATTTATTTCTTTCAAAGAAAATGATATTCTGTCATATAATCAATGTATTTAATAACTGAGCAAACTGGAATCATTTCCATTCCTAACATCAGTAATGTTGTCTGACTCTTAATGAATGTGGCATCGCATAAAAGTTTATTGATTGTTAGAACCAAACAAGGTAGGTAAGAAAAATCACTTTTATCCTTTAAAAAAATAAATGTGTGGAGAATTTGAACACAGTTTTTTGTTGTTGTTTTTTCTTTTTCTTTTTTTGAGATGGAGTCTTGCTCTGTTACCCAGGCTAAAGTGCAATGGCCCTGTCTCTGCTCACTGCAACCTCCGCCTCCCGGGTTCAAGCGATTCTCCTGCCTCAGCCTCCTGAGTAGCTGGAATTACAGGCACCCACAACCACACCTGGCTAATTGTTGTATTTTTTAGTAGAGACGGGGTTTCACCATGTTAGCCAGGATGGCTCGATCAACTGACCTCGGGATCCACCTGCCTCAGCCTCCCAAAGTGCTGGGATTACAGGCATGAGCCACTGTGCCTGGCCGAACACAGCCTGTTAAAACTTGTGTTAAACTTTTTGTAGTTAGTAAAGAGCTAGATTCTTATATTTTAAATATTTTAAATATATTTTTACTTTTTTATAATTAATTCACTTTTTAATGTACAACTAAAGTTTCAAATATGTAAAAATAATTCTACTTGAATTTATACATATGAATGAAATATATATGTATATTCCAACTTTGTCTTGTTATAAGAAATAGCTATTTAGCATTATTTGACCACTTTGAGAGATAATGTTTTCTAACAACGTGAAATCTTGAGAACCATCTAATCTTTGTGTTGAAAGACAGTAATATTTTACATGTTTCTTGCATGTGTGCCAAAATTTCACTCCACTGGTATTAAAAAGTTTAAGCAACTAAAGCATGTTCTGTTCTACAGTGTATAAGGCAATACAGTAATTTAAAATGATTTAGTGAGGAAGAAAGAGTGAGAAGTGTTAAGAAAAGAATAGCCTTTATGTGCCTCAGAAATGGTCTTAATTTATAACCTGAATGGTTTTATTATAACAAAATCCAGTGGCATAGTCTCCACATTAAAATTAAAACTGGTCTTCAGGATACATATTGTAAACCCACGACATCAAAGACTATGATTTTGAGAAAAAATTATTCTTTAGAAAGGAAATACCCTATACTTGTCTAAAAGTATATTTTGCAGAAAGCCACCAAGACAGTGTTCCATTGTAGGCTGTGAATCGTTTCAAAGGGATGGTGTTCTGAATATTAACATCATCTCGCATCTCCCCAAGATGCATGCAATTACCCTGGAGAGAAGCGCTGGAATTGGAAGGTCTCAAGGGCTTACTTAGATAATGACATAAAATAAATTGCAACGATTACCCGTGTGCTTTTCCAGGAGACATATTATTTAAAACCTATCTAGGACTTCAAGAATGAAAGACAGAGGAATGTCCACTTTATGAAATTGCTATTAAAGTGTGACATAGAGTTGAAGACAAGGTTAATTATTGGTTTTTAACCGAAGTATCAGTCTTGTTTAATATCAGTGCCCTGTTCTTAAATATTGAAGCAAGTCACATTTTTCAGGGACGATTGCCTTTGAATGAAGAATGACAGAGCTCTGGTCTTTGCTGACCCTTGCAACTCCTGCAGCGTAATCCATGGCAACTCGTTACTACGGCAACCAAGGAACATGCACCAGACCAGGATAAAACCGTGAAATCTGATGTCATATTTTCATAAGACATAATTGCAAATGATATTCTAAAGCAGATTTGTTAAACGTGTGATCTAAACTATAAGTTAGTTGGAAGTGATTATGAAACCTTCATTGGGACTAAGAATTAAGGGTCCGTGTTCATGCACTCAGTGATTTTATTGAACACCTACTATGTGTGGCACACAGAGATGAATAAGACATGGTTTCTCATGTCTATTCTTCCCCTCAGCCTCACCCACTTCAGCTAGAAGTTCCAAGTTAGTCCACTGCTTTTTTCACAGGCTTCCCCCACCCCCACCCCAGCCAAATGAAGTCGGTAGTTTCAAATGTTTCCATTGGTTTAATCAATATAAAATCCATAACCAGATCTCATTGGGGGTAGAAATTATACAAATATTTGCCAAATTTCCAAGTTCCTTTCTGTAATAGAGTTTTGCTCTCAGTTTTACTTTTCCCGTCCTAGAAAATTGACCAGTATTTTTGGCTCTGGGTCCCACAGCAGAAAAGAAGGTTTCTAATTCATTCTGTTGGTGTTTTGAGTTCCTGAAGTATTTGCAGTGACTTTCATCCAAGTATCTCAGGTATTTCTTCTTTGTCACACATTTCAATGAGAAAGTGAGAAAGAAAACTGTTATTGATCTTAGTCTATCAGAATTTTGCAATTACATACACTATAAAAAGTCAGTTTTATATGTTATGCTTACAACAAAACGTGGTACCTAGTATTGAGTTTTGTATTTGGGCTCTGTTAAGGATCTCTTGGTAGACCTGAGATGAACATGGCAGTTGTCATAGTGATGTGTATTGGCCCTAACCCTGCCACTGGCTCTGACCAATTTGTTTCTAGGTCAAAACCCATAACCAATCTGAAAACAAATGTTATAATCATTCTTCAAATTTGCAAACTCTACAAAGGGAAGTATCAAGCCTCTTAGGAAATAGGAGAGAACAAAATGACTGCACAGAAACCACCATTTCTCCATCCTCATTCACAAATTAAATGTAGATTGTTCTAACCGTTGCATTTCCCAGCAACCCCTGAACCCCAAGTTGTGTGATTAAGACATGGTTCCCAGTGCAATCACTCTCTGATAGATATCTACCGACCAAACTGTTCTGCTCCAACCTGTTTCTAAGTCAGGTAACTGAGCTGCTCTTTCTGTTTCAGATCTGTTTATATTGCAAGGACAACCCTCATGTCACATATTAAGACAATATAAAGAAAAGCCTATTTGCACTTCATAAGAGCTTGGATGCAGAAAAAAAATCTGCTGTGTGAGAGCCGCGGTCATTCCATTATTCACTGAAAAAACATTTATGCAGGACCTGTTGGCCAAGTGCTTGCAATGGCTTGAAGAAATACAGTCCTTGAATAAACTCACAGTTAGTGGAGAGAACCAAATACTAGACATGCTAAATAAGCAACAGTTATCAGACTTGTCATTAAGAGATGCACAGCCTGCCGTGGGAACGTGACGCAGATCTGAGGGGAAGCCTGAGTCTCCCTACAGAAAAGGTGTATGAGAGCTCCATACAGAGGGAATGGTACATGTGCTGATGTAAAAGATGGCACAGCATTGCAAGGAGATGCAAGAACTTCAGTGTGGATGGCATTTTGTTTACCTATAGCAGAGAAAGGCACGGGTGACAGTATGAAGGGCTACACTTACGAGTTTGCTCATCTCCCTCAAAAATAAAAATAAAAATAAAAAAACAGGGGAAATTTTATAGTATTATTTTCATCTATCTCCACAGAGTGCTGGCCCGGCCAGCAACCATGAGACCTGGGACAGCTTCAGCTACGGCTTTATATCAGTTATTTATTGTTGCATAACACAGAATCCAAAAACGTAGCACCCTACGCAGCACAGTTTTTATTTCCCAGTTTGTGTGGGTCAGCTGGTTGCCTCTGGCCCAGCTGAAGGGACACTAGAGAGAGACAGAAGGATGTGCGTTCCTGCTCATTCATGCAGTTGACCTCCCCCGGGATGAGTAATTCAAGGGAGAGCAAGACGCATGCACTCAGGATGAAAGACACCCAACACAGAAGCCACAAATTTTTGTAACTCATTCTCAGAAGTGAATTACCATCACCTTGCCATCTTCTCTTTGTTGGAAGTAGGTCACTTGGTCCAGCCCACAGTCAAGGGAAGAGTATTACCCAGGCTGTATACACAGAAGGCAAGGCACAAGAGTAGTCTGAAGTTCTTGCGTATGGCTGGCAACATGATACCATACCACAAGAGCAGAGAGGGCAGGGATAACATCTTTTAATTACATCAATAATTTCAGGTAGCATTTATCGTGCATTTACTAGAATCTAGGTACTGTGTTTATTTATTTTTTTTCTGGTTTGCTTGGTGGGTTGAGCTACAGAAGTACAGTATTTAATTCCTATGACAACCACATGAGATAGGAAGTATTGTCTTCATTTTACAGGTGAGGAAAGTGTAATCAATTTGCCCAAGGAACAACAGCCAACAAATTTTAAGGTCGTGTTTGGAACTGGGATTCAGACCTGACTCCACTATGTCTCTCTCTAAAACCTGCTCATTTAACCGCTGTCCACACAACCTCCGATATCCCATCTGCTTCTGCGAACCTATTGTCAACTAGAGTCTTCTTTGGACTTTGGAACAAGGTATAACTTTAATGATGCTCGAAAGAGGGAAACATAATATTTCAAAGAAAAATGTCGAACAAGACCTTATGACAGTGATTCCATGCCCTGAAGACTAGAGCTCCTAGGACTCATTGTGTTACTATTATTAAACAGTACAGAAAATTGCCCATGCACAAACTGAATCACAGGCTTGCAGTTCTGAGCCTGCGGTACATGATCTCACCCTGGTTCAAGACACCACCCTATTGACTTTTGATGTTCTAAGTGGCATTGTGAAGCCAACCAAAAATGCAACTCTAGACAAAACTAGTCTTGTATTAAGGCCAATGCTCTGAAAGGAGGACACACAATACACAGAATTTTCATTCAAAATTAAATACAAAAATAAAAATTTGACACCACAGCAAATAAACATCAAAATATGTAGAGTTCCCCAAAAGTGGTCATGGGCGATGAGCTGTAAAAGAAAATCTATTTTTACCAAATGGTTGAGAAGCTATGAAAGCATCAGGCAAGGGAGCAAGGAGACACGGGCTCCACTTGATGCTGTGGTTCAAAGAAGAAACATGTTCAAATGTGTTCTGTAATAATAGCTCTTGTTTTTGTTCATTCCAAGGTACTTAGAGTACTTTGTGAAATCATGACTAAGAGATAGAAGGAGATGGGATTTTTGGTTTTGTTTTGTTTTCAAGACACACTCTTCGCTCTGTTGCCCAGGCTGGAGTGCAGTGGTGCGATCTCGGCTCACTGCAACCTCCACCTCCTGGGTTCAAGCAACTCTCCTGTCAGCCTCCTGAGTAGCTGGGATTACAGGTGTGTGCCTCCATGGCTAATTTTTGTATTTTTAGTAGAGACAGGGTTTTGCCACGTTGGCCAGGCTGGTCTCAAACTCCTGACCTCAAGTGGTCCGCCTGCCTCAGCCTCCTTGTGTGCTGGGATTACAGGCGTGAGCCACTGTGCCCAGCCAAGATAGGTATTATTATTATTATTTTGGGTGCAGAAGCTGACTCTTCCTTCCTATTGGTCCCCACCAGTCATCCAGTCTTAGATCACAGCACCACCACTCCGTCCCAGGAGCTTATTTGGGCAGCTGGGGTGAGCTCATGAGGAAGACACATCCGTGAGACACTCACCCACTGTGGAGGAGAAGAGTCATGATGTGGAAAGGCAGGTGGCACAACAAAACGCTGCAAGAACACAGACACAAGAGGGAAGGATTCTTCCAGGGGCTATTAGAAAAGGTCAACAGGGGAGATGAAATCTAAGCTAGACTCTGAAGGATGGGTAGAAGGAAAGGGAAACCAGGAAGAGGGAACAGTGTATGTGAAGCTGTCGGGGAGTAAAGAAGTCTGCGGCCTCTGAGGAGCACTCAGTAAAGACAAGGTCAAACCTCTATCCACACGCTGGCCCCTCTCAAGCCACCATGTCTCACTTCAGTTTAGCACAGCATACGCCTTGCTGCGTTTGGCCTTTTGTTTGTGTTTAGACAATGTTTGTGTCCCCCTGAAATGTGTACGCTGAAAACTAATCCCCAGTGTGGTGGAGTTAGGAGCTGAGACCTCTGGGAGGTGATGAGGGCATGAAGGTGAATCCCTCATGAATGGGGTTAGCGCCCTTATAATAGAGACTTCAGAGAGCTCCCTTGCCCATTCCACCAGATGAGAACATAAAAAGGATGCACTGTCTGTAAACCAGAAAATGACCCTCAACAGCCCCTGAATTTGTGGGTGCCTTGATCTAGGACTCCCCAGCCTCCAAAGCTGTGAGAAATAAAGTTCTATTGTTTATAAGGCACCCCATTTATGGTATTTTTGTTCTGGCAGCTGATATGGTTCGGCTGTGTCCCCACCCAAATCTCATCTTAAATTCTGGGTCCCATAATCCCCATGTGTCATGAGAGGGACTCGGGAGGAAGTGACTGGATCATGTGGGTGATTTCCCCCATGCTGTTCCTGTGAGCGAGTTCTCATGAGATCTGATGGCTTTGTAAGCATCCAGCATTCCCCCTGCTTGCATTCATTCTCTTTCCTGCCGTCCTGTGAAGAGGCGCCTTCCACCATGATCGTAAGTTTGCTGAGGGCTCCCCAGCCATGCAGAACTTTGAGTCAATTAAACCTCTTTGCTTTATGAATTACCCAGTCTCAAGTATTTCTTCACAGCAGTGTGAGAACTGACTAATACAGCAGCCCAGACAAATGAAGACAGTTTGATAATCACCATTGTCTTTTAGTTTAGTTTTTGTTCAGATGAAACTCTTGCCTATTAGAATTACATATTGAGGCCCCATGGGTGGTGCATGCAGGCTTTAAGCCACAGAGAAAACTTTAATTTTTCTCAGAAAAGATATTTTGCAGGGTTGTAATATGTTATTTATTTTGCTTCCAGATATCAGCGGTGCTCCATGGCCTTCCCACTACTTCTTTATTAAAATCCCATCCCTAACAATTTTGCTCCTGCTGGGTGAGTGCCAACACAGGCACTTACATGGAGTGCCCATTTCGGGTCAGCCTCGTAGGAACTTCTATAATCACAAATGCATAACACAGAGCAGGTGTCTCTTTAAATTACCCAGTACCAGCAAATGCTTTTTTTTTTAACTTTAATTTTAGCAAATAAGAGAAGGAAAAAGAACAAATCCATGAAATATAAAAATAATTTCTCAACAGAAAGTACCTTTTCCCTGGAAAATAAACACCAGTGGGTTTATTACCAGTCATCCTTCAATTTTGGGTCATTTTGCCACATAAAACATTAAATGATTTCTCCTTTTGAAAACTATTCTTACCATTAACTTAACGTGAAACAAACAAAAAAATCCTGAAGGATAAAATTAGATTTTGTGATATATAAATACGGTTTTTTTCCCCAGTTACTGATCTTCTGCATTAAAAACAAAAATCAAATAAAACTGAAAGTACCCAAACAAGATAATAATGTTCTTAACAGAAAACTAGACTTATGTACAGACATGGAAAGTTATGCAAGGAACTTGGTAAAGAAGGGGGGAAAGAAGGCAGTTGAAAGATTCCATTTTGGTTTAAAATTATTTATAATATTTACGTGTTCATAAATTAATTATCTTAAATCTGAGGAAAATTATTTAACAGTGGTTTTTTCTGGGTGATATGAGAAAATTTCACTTTTTTATTTTACAGACTTCTCTATGTTTAAAGCTTTGTATATATATTTTAATCTTTTTATAACGAGTACATGCTTCTTTTATAGTCGGAAAAAATCAATCAATAAATAAACAAACACTTTCATCATCTACCCCTTGTAAGTATTGTATGCCTCTCTTACAGTCTGAGAGTAGATAAGATTTCTCCAGCACTTTTAAAAGTCATTTCCTAGGCCAGGTGTGGTGGCTTACGCCTGTAATCCCAGCACTTTGGGAGGCTGAGGCAGGTGGATCACTTAAGGCCAGGAATTTGACAGCAACCTGGCTAACATGGTGAAACCCCAACTCTACAAAAAATACAAAAAATAGCCAGATGTGGTGGTGCACACCTGTAGTCCCAGCCACTCAGGAGGTTGAGGCAGAGAATTACTTGAACCCAGGAAGCAGAGATTGCAGTGAGCCAAGATCATGACACTGCACTCCAGCCTTGGTGACAGAGTGAGACTCTGTCTCAAAAAACAAAAATAAAACAAAAATAAAGTCATTTTCTTGCTAGAAAGGGGCACTTTCCTCTGTCTTGTTCCAGGATGCTTCCTCCTTCTTAGGTGAAATATTAATAATCCCGTTACCCAGCAGTGGCAGTGCTGCTAGACTGCGAGGGGCAGGAGTTCCCACAGACGTCGGTGAGCTTTAAAAGTAGCAAAGCACACCCAAACCCAAACCCAAACCCAAACCCAAACCCAAACCCAAACCTAAGGAATCCTACTAAGCCACAGCCCGATGGAGGAACTCCGCCTCCTGAAATCAGCGGGGCCCAGCCTCTGCCTGGAGCAGGCCTCTCACTATAGACACTAACCTGCCAGGATGCAGGTTTCGCTGCTAAACTTAAATCATTTTTTCCTCATCTGGGAAAACAAAATAAAACATGTTTCAGGCTTCTGCCTGATAAATAGTTCCTAAACCTTCAGGACCTACTACCATTTGTCTTTCTCAGATTTTTTTTTTTAATAAAAATGGTTTCTGCTTTATACTGAATTATGTATTTGTTATGAGTTTAATATGCAGAATACTCAATGCAGTTTTACAAAACACAGCAGGCACTTTCCTGTGCCTCTCCTGTGCTTTGCATCTGAGTGTGCCTGAGAATCACCAGCCCAATATCCCTGGTAAAGGACTCAGGGTCTGTCTTCTGAGCTCTGCTCTGGTCATAAAGGACACCAGAGCTCTGCTAACAAGCCGCACTCACCACCCCCTGCTTTTATGCGTGTGGTTCTCTCACCTGGGTTCCTGCCCCTTCTTCCTGCCTCCTCCCTCCAAGGCACCTGAGAGCTCACTGAAGGCTCAGCTCAGGCTTTACCTTCTTCGGGACACTCTCCCTGGTCTTCTCCCCGAAAATTCACCACTTTCCCAAGATGCTCCCATAGCATCCTACACGAGTCTCTTTTCTTTTTTTTTCAACTATTCATACCGCAAACACTCTTCCTTATGTCTCTCCCTAAATTACAGGTACTGTATTCACTTTATCTTTTCCCAGCACAGTGCCGGCCACAGTGTTTAATGTGTTTGCTAAACAAATGATTACTTGAGTAATTAAGAAATAGGAAAAGGGTTTGCTATGGTTTGAATACTTCTGCCCCAAGTTTCATGTTGGGACTTGAACCTCAGTGAGAGAGTGTGAACGGGTGGGGCCTTTAGGAGGTGATGAAGTTATGAGGGCAAAGCCCTAATGAATGGGCTTAGCAGCCTGGTGAAAGGGTAGGAGAGAGCCAGCTAGACTTGGCCCTTCTGCCATGTGAGGACCCAGCACAAAGAACCTCACCAGACACCAATGTGGGTGCCTTGATCTGGGACTTCCCAGACCCCAGAACTGTAAAAAACGATGTCTATTGTTCATAAATTACCCTCTTTCAGGTATTTTGTTAAAGCAGCATAAATGAACTAAGACAATGTTTCACCCTACCCCTGTCTCTAACCCTCACTCCAGTCCAAACTCAACTCATCCTATGTGTCTCTTAACAGGAGTGCAGAAGGAAAAGAGCAGGGAGGAAAGAAAGGGAGGAAGGAAGGGAAAGAGGGAAGGATGGAGGAAGGAAGGAAGGGAGGAAAGGAGGAGAGAGGGAGGGAAAAAGAAAATGAAGTAAAGTGATCTGCCTGCCTCAGCCTCCCAAAGGTCCAGGATTACAGGCATAAGTCACCACGCCCAGCCCTCTCTATGCTTTTTTATGTGACCTGTATTAAATGATCACTAGAATTTAGTTAGTAGCTTGTACAATGATGCTCCTCACCCCTAATATATTAGGGTCTCTTTTAGCAAATATTTATTGAATAGCCATCATTTGCCAAGCAGTGTGCCAAGCAAAATAAGCCAGATATTTTGCTCACTAAATATTTTTCTATTTTACTTCTTGTGGTTTCTATGTATGTCCACTTTTCCTGATTGGAATATAAATTTCTTAAGAGCAGAAGCCTTCTTTTTAAAACAATGAGCAAAGTATCTGGTAGGTCCTAGCCTCATAAATCCTGCAGTTTGATGGGGTTAACTGACATTGATTAGCAATTACACATATATATTTATAAGCCATGATAATTGCCATGAATATATATATGTATATGTATATGTGTGTATATATATATATATATATATATATAGAGAGAGAGAGAGAGAGAGAGAGAGAGAGAGATGGAGCTTCACTCTTGTTGCCCAGGCTGGAGTGCAATTTCGGCTCACTGGAACTTCTGCCTCCTGCGATCAAACCATTCTCCTCTCTCAGCCTCCCAAGTAGCTGGGATTACAGGTGCCCGCCACCATACCTGGCTAATTTTTTTTGTATTTTTAGTAGAGACAGGGTTTCACCATGTTGGCCAGGCTGGTTTCAAACTCCTGACCTCAGGTGATCTGCTTACCTCAGCCTCCCAAAATGCTGAGATTACAGGTGTGACCCACTGCGCCCGGCCAAATAAATTTTAAAATACAAATAAGAGGAGGTATTGACCTGGTCTTGAAGGATTAAGAAGGTTTCCCTATTGATCAAAAAACATGGCAAACATGTTGAACAATCTAACGTGAAGGATGGAACGGAGTTAGCCAGGCGAGGGGGCTGGGGTGAGAGCTGGGGTTTGCAGCATCCGGAGAAGGAGGAACGCCAGGCTACAAAGCTTTTGGGACAGTGGGTTCCTAGACATGGCCCATTCGGTCAGTGTGCCTGAGGAGCAAAAACAAAGGGAGGGAGGCAAGGCCAGAGAAGAAGACAGAGGCAGGTGATTGGGAGCCTAGCTGGCCATTCTTAGGAGAAATGGGAACCACAGAGGGCTCCTGGCATGAGAGTGGCGTGATCAGATGGGAACGCTGAACAGCTCTCTGGTCACAGAGTAAGGATACAAAGAAGGCAAAATATGTGCAAGGACACCAGGTAGGAGTCCACAGCAGCTGTGTAGGCAACAGAGAATGACGGCATGGACCATCGCAGTGGCAACAGGGAAGGGAGAAGGAAACTGCTGAGGGACTTGTTTAGAAGCTAAAATCATGAGAATTTGATGATAAATTGGATATGGGGAAGTGGGGGAGAATAGCATGAGGGTGGCTGAGACTTCTGGATTGTAGGATGAACGATTCACTATTCATTTATCTAATCCACTGAAATGAAAAGCTGTTTTTTAGACATGTTGAATTTGAGTAGTCCTCAAGACAACCAAGCCGAATGTAAGTGTCTCTCATATTAACATCAGGGGTGCAGAAGAGGCGAGTCTCCCATTCCAGCTTTGGAAAACAGACTCAGACCAGGAAGGATTTCAGAAGAGAAAAATGCCTTTTTTTTTAATGCCTCCCACTTGAGCTATTAAAAGGAATAGCAATTAAAAGTTTTTTAATGCATTAAAAGTAATGGCAAAACCAAAATTACTTTTGCACCAACTAATTGGTGCAAAATGAAGCCCACTTTAGCCTTCTTTGTCTTTGTGAAACTTTTCTTTATGGAATATGCTACAGACACCACGAGTGTCAACTGCTAGAGCAAGTTGCCGTGAAGATCCACGATGGTGAAAGCTGCAGAGTTGGTTAAGGCCCCACTATTCATTCATTTTTTTTTTTTCATTTAATAGCTCATTTATTTATATATGTATAAGTACTCTCTTGTTATACTACATTTTTCAGTTTTACTTCTTATGGTTTTTATGTATGTCCACTTTTCCTGATTGGAATATAAGTTTCTTAAGGGCAGGAGCCTTCTTTTCATCCACTTATTCCCCCACAAGACCTAGGAAAATGACCTACCTAACAGGCTCTCAGTGAAGATCGCTTGAACCAGTTGAGGTATCATTAGCTAAACTGACTGAACATCCTGGAAAGAGACATGAGAGCAGTTTCTGGATGTTGTTAATATGCTGAAATCAGCAGGTCTGCATGTGGCCTTTGTAACTCTGCAGAGGGAAATGTTTATGCACTGGGTCACTCATTTATTCAACCAGCAAGCATTGCACACCATCACGAGCAAGACACCAAAGGGGAAGCAAAGGTGCTTTTTCTCCTGGGCATGGCCGGCGAGCACCAGGGGCCAGCTGGCAGTCACCGTGGCCCATCTGTCTGGGGTGCTGGGTTGGCCTGGTGATTCTCTCTCTGCAAACCAGACATAAGCCACTGAGTTAGTTTGTTTGGGCTGCTATAACAAAATACTATAGACTGGGTGGTTAGTAAACAACAGGAACGTATTTCTCACCATTCTGGAGGCTGGGATGTCTGAGCTCACTGCACCAGCAGACTTAGTGTCTGCTGAGGGCCTCTTCCTCAGGGACAGTTGTCTTCTCACTCTAAGCTCACAGGGTGGAAGGAGTGAGAGGTCTCTGTTTTGTCACTTTTATAAAGGCACTAATCCCATTCATGATGACTCCACTCCCATGACCTGATCCCCTTTCAAAGGCCTCGCCTCCTGATACTGTCAACTTGGGGATGAGGATGGCAACATGTGAGTTTGGGGGAACACAGACACACCTGCTACATCCTCTGCTCAGCTAGATGGCTTTCAGAAAGGCACGTATCTCCCCCAAATCGCCCATGGTTGGATGATCCGATGTGTTTTCCAAAGCCAGAATGGCTTGGCTCAGCTACACTCCCAAGTGTGAGCATCAGAGATGTTTCAACTATTTAGAGTAACCACTTCAGAGGAGAGAGCTGGCGTAAAAGTTGAGACAGACGAGAAGTTTCTTGTCCAACATTGCTGGCGAAACAAAGAGAAGCACACACCCCTCCCTGTTCCCCAGGGCTCTGAGACACTCCACATCCATTTCGTCATCTCTCCATGCCAGCCGCCGGAGCACCCTCACTGCCATCAGGGCGGTAGGAAGATCCAGATCCCCTGTGGGGCAGGAGGGGGTCTGGGGATAGGGGCTCCATGGGAGGCCATCCTGGGCCCTACTGCCCACTGCCCAGGGGAAATCCCTCCCCAATAGCTGGGTAGTGCCCTCCAGGTCTACCAGATGCCCATCTGTAGTGCGCACTTCCACCCCAAAATCAGGGCCTGATCCTGCAGAGCCTCTGCTCCCACCAGGACCCTTCCCTGACCACAGACCCTGAGCACACTGGTGAGTTCCTTTGTGCTCCATTTTCTCAACTCTGCCGCAGAGAAGGAGGTTTTGCCCAATGCCAGGGGGCTACTGGGGAAATAACGCAAGGCTCTCCAATTCTTTCCAAGTGTAGAAGTGTTTTGTAGTCTCTAATCATTTTAATGGTTGTTTTAATAGTTTTTAAAAGTCACTTAGGAAGTAGTGGTTTACCAGAATCTCTGAACATGGGATAATTACGGATTAATTAAGCTATCCTGGCCTAAACACCGGGGCATCGAGGTCAGACACAACTGAAGTGCCAGCTTACTCTGTCAGCTTGCTTTTCAAGGTGTAAGAATTGTGTTGCAATAGACTACAGGACTTAACTTCGCAGTGATGAAACAGCAATGCATTTCTTTCATCAGCTTAACAATTTTTCTTTCATGCTGGCTAGTTGTTAAAATCAAAGTCTGTGCTGGCCCAGGAATGTTTAATTCTTCTCATATGTGTATTGTTATTTTTATACTTTTGATTATTTTCTTAATCTACTTTCCAGGCTTACTTATTTTATCAGCTGAAAAGCTGGAAAATGTCCTTATGACTAAATACTTTGCTGTTTATTATTTTACTTATTTTTTTAGCCAAACCCTATGATAACATTCTAATTTGATAATGTTCCATTAAACACATTAATAGGAGATGGAAAAGTATAACAATTAAGGAATGTTTTAGCAATTTTTAGTAAAATGCACCCTCTAACATAGAAACATTATATTTAGCTTTTTGGAGCTTCAGTTAACCTGTAACAAATGATTTGCATTAACAAGCTGTAGGTATATTTATGTGCACATTTTGAGAAGTATGAACTAGAGGCAATATCATATGAATAATGTCCTGGAGCGGTAGTACGAAAATAAAAACTCATGTGCCTAATTCTAACACTCTCGTTACAATTAGCAAATCACTTAGCTTGCCTTCATTTCTCCATAAGATGCATAGTGGAAATTATGTTAATACATTATAATAATGTTACTACAAAGAACTAAGAACAGCAGAAGGTATCCCATAAATCCTGCAAAAAGAAGTGCTCAGTTAGAGCTTAGGTTTTAAATACATATTATCTACAAACAAAACCAATTTACATGCCATTTCTAATTTTTAAGATATAGCTAATAATCAAACTTGATCTCATTCTATGATGTAATAAATTTCTCCCCAAGAATGAAAATACAAATGTTAGAACTTAGGCTATTATTATTTTATTTATTTATTTATTTATTTATTTTTATTTTTTTGAGAGGGAGTCTCGCTCTGCTGGCCAGGCTAGAGTGCAGTGGCGCGATCTCGGCTCACTTGCAACCTCCGCCTGCCGGGTTCAAGCAGTTCTCCTGCCTCAGCCTCCTGAGTTGCTGTGACTATAGGTGAGTGCCACCAAACACGGTTAATTTTTGTATTTTTAGTAGAGATGGGGTTTTACTATGTTGGCCAGGCTGGTCTCGAACTCCTGACCTCAGGTGATCCGCCCGCCTCGGCCTCCCTAAGTGCTGGGATTACAAGCATGAGCCACCATGCCCAACCAGCTGTTGTATTTTTTTATGGCAAAAACTGCAACAAAGAAGAGAAATTCAAAATAATTATTTGCAAGTGATATTTATCTGTTTAAAGAAACCTTAGTATGAAAACGACCATGCTAAGCCCTCTTTAATGTTTTGACTCCACTGAAGTCAGAATTCCTTTTGTAAATTCGTACTTCCTTCACATTTTTTTTTAGCAGCTAAAACTTCCATGGTACTCAAGTTTTACATTTAATTTTTAGAAAGTAGCTATGGAAGCAATCAACATCTGCACTGACATCTGAAAATAAATATTGAGAAAAAATTGGGAAAACAATAAGATTAAGTAACTCATTTACATAATGAGTCTAAATTAACCACAGGTACAAATGTCTTAAAGTAGCAAAAATTTGAAACTAGATGTTTGGATGCTTTAGAAAGCTGAACTTTTCTGTGTTTCAGGCATAATTTTTCTAAACAAGTTTTTTCAAAATAATTAGAAAAGGAAACAAATCCTTATTAACTATACATATATATATATTTATATTTAGTCACAATCTATTTCTCAGGTGGTATTGTGAAACTGTTAACTTCCACTACAAAAATGTATTGTGAGCAGAGCTTAAAGAAATATTATTGTTTAATATAATACCAACTGTTACAATAATTTCACTTTGCTTTGGGGTTTGGCCTTGCTTCTCTTACTACTTTGCTTGGCGTATTAAAAGATACTGAAAAGGGCAAAGCTATGGAAGCAGTAAAAAGATCAGTGGTTGCCAAGGGTTAGTGGAGAGGGTGGGCTGAATCAGTGGAGCACAGAGGATTTTTAGGGCAGTGAAACTACGCTGTGTGACACTGCAGGTACAATGGTGGATATGTGTTACTATACATTGTCCAAGCCCATACGAAATACACCAAGAGTGAACCCTAATGTAAGCTACAGATTCTGAGTGATGATGGTGTGCCAGTTCAGGTTTATCCACTGTAATAAACGGACCACTACGTGGGGGATGTTTTTAGTAGGGGCTTTGCATGCGTGGGGGAAGAGGAAATACGGAAAATCTCTGTGCCTCCTGCTCAGTTTTACTGTGAACTGACAACTACTCTCTAAAAAGTGTAATTTTAAAAACTTTTTAGAATATTATGTGCACTATATAAGTTAAAATCTTCACATATAAACCTTTTAATCTGTATTTCTATTTTATGAAGGACATGAATGCACCTAACGGTCTGAGAACAGCTGGAAATTTGCTTTTCCTCATGTCTTTCTCTGCTGAACATTTCCAAAAAGTTCTCTTTTTTGAAGCCAGACATCTTGAAATACTGAATTTTCCAAGTCCCATTGTTCCTGCTGACCACACTCTCCTTCTCCATGGGCTAGTTTTGCCACATTCTGCTATGGAAGGGGTTCGCCCTATCCACACCTGATGTGCAGGTTTCTCCTTAACTAACCTATTTTTTCCTTCCTTCTCACTATTTCTACTCACCACCATCTTACATTCACAGGAGAGGGTCAAGCAAAGAGAAACAGGATGCACAAAATGCCTGGGGTGTGCTTAGCATCCACTGAGAGTATATTTGTTGAATGAATGAATGAAAAAACAAAGTAATATTTAATTTATTTACATCCAGGCTTCAACTTCACAGTTATTCCTGTATGCAGCTTGTAGTTAAGATTATGAGTGCAGGAAAAGCAGCCTTCCTGTCTCCAGCCCTCCCAGGTGATTTTTGGCATGTAGCACTCACGCCAGTCTCTGCCTCTGTTGCCCCATGGGCTTCCCCCATCTCTGTCTTCACCTGGCATTTTCGTCTCCTCCTCTGACTTGGCAGACCAGTCGCATTGGATTAGGATCACCCTAATAACCTCACCCTGACTTGGTCATATCTGCAAAGACCCTATTTCCAAATGAGGTCACATTCCCAGGTCGTGGGAGTTAGGGCTTGAACATATCTATTTGAAGGACATGACTCAACCCATAACATAGACCTTCCCAGACTGGAAGTGCCCCGTGCCTCCAAACTACACCTGAACAAGGGTGACAGCAAAAATGGCAGTGGCAGCAGTAGCAATAAAATACACTTAAACAAAAAATGCCCAATGATGATTTGGAACAGCTTAATTTTCTTTATTCTAGAAGTGCTCATTCTGAACAAGTTGACAATCAACATTGAGAAAGGAAAAGAAATCTCTACATGTTGACTTTATGAAAGTCAGCAAATTACTTTTGTGTAAGTTTTCAACGCCTAACTTCAGCTGGTCATTGCAGAGGAGATAATGTAATATGTATTTGTATAAAAATTTTAGAAAATTTGTGGTTTTGCCCAATCATGTGAAACCTTTTGGTGAACTGACAAGGTTTTGCAGAAGCAAGACGGGAGGTGTTTGGGGTGCATACCTGTCATTCTGCCTGGCGTGCTGCATGAGCCAGCCTCTAACCTGCTTGTGATGGGGGTCAGCTTGGTAAGTTCTTGCTGGTTACTGGAATGCATGCAGAGAAATGCTCTAATTCCTTCCCACCGGACTCACAAGTCCAAGGTTAAGGAGCAAGTTTAGGCAAGTAGGTAAGATGGCTTTAAGTATGTCATCCTGCAGACTTGGAGTAAATGTCATTACCTAGGCTCTCATTCAAAACATAGACATTCATAGTTTATAGCTTTTGGTGGCATTGTCATTTATTTGTGGGGCTTGGGGGTGGTTTTTGAGACAAGGTCTTGCCCTGTCATCCGGGCTAGAGTGCAGTGGCATGTCACAATCATGGCTTACTGGAGTCTCGAACTCCTGGGCTCAAGCGATTCTCCTGCCTCAGCCACTTGAGTAGCAAGGATTACAGGCACATGCCATCATACTCATCTCATTTTTAATTTTTTGTAGAGATGGGGTCTTCCTATAGTTGCCCAGGCTAGTCTGGAACTCTTGGGCTCAAACTGTTCTCCCGCTCAGCTTCCCAAAGTGTTGGGATTACAGGCATAAGCCACTGTTCCCAGCTGGCATAGTTATAAGTTGAGAACATAGATAGAAAAAAATAGCATATGAAAAGTAAGATCTCACCTGCCCTCTCTGCTCCACCCAACAGTCATGGCACGCCTCATAGATGCTATTCTCATTAACTCCTTGTTCTGGCCCTCCAGCAGTATACTGAAGGTGAAATCTGTCCAACATCAGTTGGCTTTTTAGCTATACAAAAATTTAGGGAGAAAACATTTTCTGTTCTTTTAAAAAAGTGTAAACAAAATTTGGCAGGTTTTTTTTTTAAAGGTGTGAGCCTTAAAGACTGAGACCATGATAATTCTAATTTCTAATGAGGCAGTTCAGTCCTGCACCTCCGAGGCCCTCAAGCCCACTCTGAGCTTGGGAGAGGCCATTGCCTGGCTGGTGTTCCATGTGATTAAGGGGGCATGAGTGAGGAATGCTGGCCTAGGTTCGATTGTAAAGTTCTAGGATTCTGTGCTGTTGTATGGAGCTTAGGTGATAAATGGAGCCCAAAAGTTGTGTGATAATCAAAGACAGATACAGGATACACATATGTAAGGTGAAGTGTGGGGGGTGGGGGGTTTTGTGGGGTAGAAAATACCAGATCACTACTTCCAAGTTGAAATATCTTATTGTCCCCATGAGCTAACCATAAATACCAGTAGATTTTAAAGTTTTTTTAATTTTGTTTTTATTCATTTTCTCTGCTTAAGGAGAGCACAGGCCAATTACTTTGTGAGAGAACAGTAGTTCTCCATCCATTTAATTCATTCATTTATTGATGCACATTTATGGATTGACTAATTAGAACAGGCTGCCAAAGATCAAGGCAGACAGGAAGAGACAGGAGCAGTGCCGCAGTGTCCACGTCCTGCAGGCTTCCACACCTGTAATCCCGGCACTTTGGTGGGCCAAGGCAGGTGGACACTTGAGTCTAGGAGTTCAAGACTAGCCTGGGCAACCTGGTGAGAGCCCGTTTCTACAAAAAATACAATACTTAGTCAGGTGTGGTGGCATGCGCCTGTAGTCCCGGCTACACGGGAGGCTAAGGTAGGAGGAGGATTACTTGAGCCCTGGAGGTCAAAGCTGCAGTGAGCCAAGATCCAGCCACTGCACTGCAGCCTAGGCAACAGAGTAAGACTCAGTCTCAAAAACAAAAACAAACAAACAAAAAAAACACCTAACTTTTTTTAAAAAAAAAAGGAAGGAGAAATGTCACTAACCATTGGATTCAGCAACACCAAGGATAGAAAATGTTTGAGAAGTTTTAGTGTGAAGGGACACAAAAACAGTTGAGTCTTATTGCCAGAGGACAAAGAAAGAGCTGGGCACCCATGCCCAACCTAGGAGTTTGGTGGGACGCTCTGAAGAAGGTTAGGTCTAAAATCACTGGAAACCTGGAGGGATTTTCATGATCTGTTAAGGACCACACACTTTAGCCTCTAAACAGTGGAGACCCTAGCAAAAATGCTTGCAGTGGATAGATGGTGTCATTAAATTATATGGCTACCAGAGGTGTTGGAATGGAGCAGCAGTCAAGGAGGGTGGATCATAAGTAGTCAAGACAAGAGATGGTGATGCCTGGCCAGGCACGGTGGCTCACACTTATAATCCCAGCATGCTGGGAGGCCGAGGTGAGTGGATCACTTAAGGCCAGGAGTTCGAGACCAGCCTGGCCAACATGGCAATACCCCATCTCTACTAAAAACACAAAAGTTAGCCAGGCACAGTGGCACGCACCTGTAGTCCCAGCTACTCGGGAGGCTGAGGCAGGAGAATCGCTTGAACTCAGGAGGTGGAGGTTGCAGTGAGCTGAGATCGAGCCACTACACTCCAGCCCGGGGGACAGAGTGAGACTCCATCTCCAGAAAAAAAAACAAGGAAAAGCAAAAGGTGATGACAGTCTGAAGGACACACAGCTGGAATCATATTTTAGGAAGTAAGATCGTCCTATATTTGCTCTAAGGTAGGAATAAGAAAGAAAAATTCACCAGTTTGTGAGACTGACCAGAAGGAGAGAATACAAAACATAGAGCTAGTTTTGTTCATTTCGCTTTGCTCTTTGTTGGTTGGGTTGGAAAACTGATAAAGTGAATTTTTGGCCTTCTTGAATTTGAGGTGTCTGTGCAACGGTTAGATGAAGATGCTTTGCGAGGTGAGATATGGAAATCTGAAGTTGCGGAGAGACAGCTTGGCTGAAGTCATCGGCTTGCACGCTGTGCTTGGCGCCATGGGGTCAATGGCATCATTGAGAAGAGCAGTACAGCAAGGACACAGCCCCGGAGACTTCCAGAGTCTCAGAGATTCACAGGGAGTTTTGGATGCCCGAGATGCACACTGTGTTGATTGAAAGTTTGGTTAACGCAGACAGCCCTGCTGGTTGATAGCAAAGGTAAAGATGGGGAAAATTATTTTGAATGCGCCAACAGCTCACATTTCGAACTCCTTTTTTCCCTCCATACATAAGCCAACATGTGAAGGAAGCATCTTTATTATACTCTTCTTCCCTCTTGTTTTCTTACTGTGAGACTGAAGTTACTACCTGCAGGAGTTCCAACAGTAATGTCAAAGCCAAAAGGTTCAGAAGCCAGCTCTAATGGGTTGATGGGCTGCTAAGAACCATCTATGAGGCTTAGGAAAGTGGATCGTCAGGTGACACTCAGTGTGCGTTGCAGAACTAAGAGCAGGCAATGGATTGAAAGCAAAACCAGAGAGATTTATCAGAGACAGAGTGTTGCTGACTAACCTCAATATAGGGGGAAAATGTGGATTTTTATTAAAGTGGTGAGTAGCACATAAGCCTTCATTCTTATCCTGCTGCATCCCTTAGGCTACCTATAAAACCATATTGAGAAACTGTATTTTCCTAAATCATGAGGTGATTTCTTGGTATGAGTCCCAGAATCTTCCTGACCATGTGCTTGGTGAGAGGCTGGGAAAGGGGCATAATTTACATGTTTGCAAGTGTGATGGGCATAAAGGGATTGAAATCGTTTCCTCCCTTGGGCCATGGATAAATATATCTGACAACTCTGGATGTATTTCCCTTCAGTCCCTAAGAGTAGGTTTGAATTTTGGGGTAAACTCTATGCAATGTGAGGATGAAATCCGGGTGACTCTGAGCGACGAAATGAGGGAATGCTGCTTCCCAGCCCTGACCAGGGGTTGAAACTAAAGTTTCAGGCAGTGGGGAAAAAGGGAGGGGTTGCGTTCTGGACGATGAATATGAGTGAGTTCACTGATGACACCCAGGTGAAAGGCTGAAATCTGTGGCAAAAAAATGAGGCCGTCTACTTTAAAAACTTCAGGTGGAGGAGGCAGCACACAAAAAAATACGATTACAAAAACATGCGGAACATCTGCAAATCTAATTCTTTGCTTTGTGTGTTTAAGAAAAACTACAGAAAAGTAGAGAAAATAACAAAACAAACACCTGTGCAGCTACTACCCAGAATCTGCAAATGCCAACATTCTGCTGTATTTAATTCTTTTTAAAGAAAAGTGAGAAAACATTTTTAAGAAAGTGAACTATCCTTCCCTTTTCCTGTCTCCAGCCTGGTGCTCATAAACCACCCTCATGAGAATTTGATGTATGTATTTCCCAACCATGTTACACACACACACACACACACACACACACAAGTTACTGTGGCTTTTAAAAAAGACTTATGTATAATATTGTACTGCACTATGTAATTCCGCATCCTGCTGTTCTGGTTTCACAGTACCTTTTTGATGTCTATTTCATGGTAATACATGTGTCTCCTATTCATTTCAATTATCGTGTACCCATTTCAGCTTTACTGTATGAAGGTACAATATATAGTTATCTCATTTAAATTGTTATACATTCACTTAAATTCCATGATATCAATATATTACAGTTTTTTATTCATTCGCGGCACTGGGATGAATACACTTGCTCATGTTTCCTGCTGCTCGCCCGCATGAATGTGTCTAGGATACATGCCTCGAAGTAGAAATGCATATCTGAAATTTTCACAGTCACCAGTTTTCTCCCTAAAGATGTTGAACCAATCTATTTTCCCGAAAAAATACATCAGTGTTGTTTGGAGGTCCCTAACAAAAAAAGAGTTGGCTATTCAGTTGGCCAAGTCTTATGGATGTCTGACAATTTAGACCAGTATTTTAATGAATGATAGGAAAGCCTTACAGAGCACAGAGGACTTTGTGGCTGACTGGATTACTGTCGGCCAATATTCTGGTGACCCTCTCTGCAGGGCGCTTCTTGTGGTAACCCTCATTGTGGGAGAATTGCACAATTCTGGCCCTGCGTGCTTTTGCCTGCAACATAGCATTAGAAAGTGATGTGTGTCATTTCTGAACAGAGGTTTTAGGAGCCAGCCTGTGGCTCACCATATCTGTCTATTTCCTCTACCCACCATTTTTCCAGAAAAAGATCACTTCTTTGATGGAGATCCCAGAGTAAAGGCCATAGGGGGCAGGGATTCGGTCAATCCACAAGGAACATAAAGCAGAATGAAACAGAAACTTTTGGCTGGGCATGGTGGCTCACGGCTGTAAACCCAGCACTTCAGGAGGCCAAGGTGGGTCGATCCCTTGAGGTCAGGAGTTCGAGACCAGCCAGGGCAACATAGTGAGACTTTTTGTACTAAAAATACAAAAATTAGCTGGGCGTGGTGGTGCGCACCTGTATTTTTAGCTACTTGGGGGGCTGAGGTGGGAGGATCACTTAAGCCCAGGAGGCAGAGGTTGCAGTGAGGCTAGATGGAGTCACTGCACACCAGCCTGGGCAGCAGAGCAAGACTCTGTCTCAAAAATAAAAAAAAAAAGAGAAAAACTTTCATAGTGGAATCCACATAAATGGTGTGGCCATTTGTTGTTGGGGCATTACCTAACCTATCCTGATGTAGACACCTTCAGTCTGAAGAGAGCCAGGAATGGTAGCAGCTGCAGTGAAATTAAAGGAATGACTGCGTACATGCTGTGTGCTAAGGAATATGTTTTTAGGGCTGTGCTAATGCTGCTTGAGGGTGAGATAGAAATGCTATGTTTTATTAATTTAGAGCTATGTTATCAGAAATTGAGAAGTTTCATAATTCCCTATAATTGCTATATGTAACAGAGGAAAGCAGGAAAAATCCAACCTTTTACACCGAGGGAAATAAAAATAAGTAGTCTGCATACTTGGAAACCTTTTTTTAAAAAAATTTTTTGTCTTAACACCCGGGATTTCAGAGACGTTGAACAGTTCTGTCTTCCCTGAATGTCACAACGTATTTTGTTGTGTTCAATTTTGGTAGGTGGGGGACAATTAAAAAAAAAAATTTATAATTTAGTATTTTACTTACTATCATTTAAAAAGGGTCAAAACACCTGAGGAGCTTTTTAAATATATAGATCCTCAGTCCTGAATGAGTACCTTTAGGGACGAGGTCTAGAAGCTGTATGAATTTATGCATACTGTGATGTGTGGTCAGATTTAGGTTTTACTGAATGTTCATATCTATGGGTATGATATTTTCAATTGTACATTTTTTGGAAAAGAATTGTTTTCTAACTCTGTCATTCTTATTCTTAATTTTTAGTTTTAAAATATCTTTCATTTATGAAGTAGTGAAAACGGTAAATAGTAATAGGATATTTTAAATCACTTCTTTTAATGCTGTACTTGGCAAAATAAAAAACTGGAAATCCTAAAAAATATAAATATAATAAAATAAAAAATGATCAGGATGTACAGCTTGGAAAGTAACGTAATTTTTACTAAGGCAATCAAAATGTGAAAAAATTACAAAGTCTGTTTTTTCAGAATTATGATTTCTGGTGCTACAGAGTGGAAAAAGATAAGCTACAAAGGGTATGAGAATGAATGCTCAATGTTTTCTGGAAATCCAATCAGGTATCATTAAGCAATAGATACTGTTAAGCCCTCATAATATGCTAGTTATAGTGTTGTGTAAAGGGGAGAGACTCAAAGAAATATAAACCACAATTTCTGTCTTCCCAGACCTCAAAACACATGAGCCAATTGTATATAAACATACAGAAAAACATCCAGTGGTACCAATAAAAACCACAGGACGGGGGCAGATGAAGAGAGTTCAAAAGAGGGAGGAGGTCCCAGGCTGCCAGACACTTCCATTGCCCTTGTCCAAGGTCAAACAACCAGCAAATGGCAGAGCTCAGACTGGACCTTGTGTTCTGTGGACTCTAAAGCACAGCTCTGTAATTTAGAGATTGCGAGCTGGTGGTCCAGGAGTTGGATCCAGTCCACAGACAGGTCTTTACTGTCATTGTTTAGGTCTGCACAGTTTCATAAACTTGAGGCAACATTTAATAACTTGGAACATTCATGTGAAAACCCACATGTCTGGCAACTCTAAGCAACCCCTTCCCGCAGGCCAGAGTTCACTGGTGGTTCGCATAGATGGCGTATGGACTCTCCATCCACCCATTTTTACTACTCCCATGATGAAGGCATGGGCAGCCACTACAGCCCTCCTCTGATCCCCCCAGTCTGCCCCAGTGGCCCCATTCTCTGATCAGTCATCATCAGGGTGTTATGCAGATGTGATCTGGCCTGGTCTGGCTCATCTAAGAAGCTCCCCAACCTCTCCACCTTTTCTTACCCCCAACCAGGAGACAAACTATAGTTTACATAAAAGAGATACCCCTGTGTGCCTAGCATTGAAAGATTTAGTTCCCAAACTGTCAAATGTCACCTACACTGCACCTGGTTCCTGGTTCCATTTCCTCAACCTCCTCTGCTACTGCTGTCTCAGTCTAATCTCTGTTTATACCTTTCCTTGTCATTCCAATTTGATGCATGATCTACCTTCTCTTAGTCTGTGACCTCAGCTCTCCTCCTGCCTCTGGCTTTCATCTCTCTCTTCTCTTTGATAAAACAAACAACCTTCCTGTCCACACCCAGCCTGGTCCACTGGCGCCCTGGACCCATCCTCCCATCGGCCACCCCACAGCCAGAAGCCTCACAGGCAGGAGCTAGCATAGCCCAGTTTGTTGCCAAGTTTATTGCTATTTAAGTATTTTATTTATTTATTGGTTTAGTTTGTCTCTTTTTAATTATTTCCTGAAACAAATATTTAGAAGAAATGCCCAGGTATAATAAAACGGTTAAAATAGGAAAACAGGAAAAGCAAGGTAAGAATCACTAATAATTGTACTAAAAACTAAGGTTAGACCATAGTTGTTGTTACAATGGCATTTTCACCAGCTCTGAGCTTCATAAGCAACCACAGCGAAAACCGCAACGGAAGGGGTAGAGTCACTCTGAGTTAATAGAGTTTATATGACCTAATTCTCAAATGAAAGAAGCATATCTGTCCATTTGAAGAAAAGGGAATTCTGCTATTAAACTCTACGAAAAAATAAAAGACTTACTGGGGAAATAATTTTTTACAACAATGAACTATTTCTCTGAGTATCAAAGATAAACAAAGCCGACTCTTCCCTCAAAGGAGAATCTTAAACCAGCAAGAACGGAACATTTTATGAAAGGAAAAGATGCATTCTGCCTTTCAGTTTAAAAGTACTCTCCAGTACTGTCAACATCGGCTTGGTTGGAATGTTCCCTTCATGGGAATGAACAGGAATCTTGACCCTTTCTGTTGTCTTTGACATGATCTAATTTCACTGAATGCTACTATAACTTGCTAGCTTTAATTACCACTTAGCACCTGAAAATTGATACTTTGAAGGCCACTAAGAAGAGCTTTCTAAGGGCCCTCTAAAGCGACACTATCTTTCTTGACAGGTCCATTGTGTGAAGTAGACTCATCATTTCATTACTCCTGGACATCAAATTGCTGGGAGCCGAAGCTCATTCCCCTCTCAGCGTGCCCCGGCCTGACAGCTCCTTTACAATGTTTTTGAAATTCCATTATCTCCAGTAACCTCTCTGACCTGCCCTTTGCGTGGATGGCATCTTCCCTCGGGGGTGGGGGGTGGTGGCTACCTTCAACCTTTCCCTTTTAGGGGCTGCTGAAAGCTATTCTTTTAGAAGTCAAATGAGAGTTGGAAGCCAACAAGTCATGTATGGAGAACTTCTTTTAACTTTCCCCTAAATTATCTAAGTAGACAAACCCAGCTGCCTCAGTAAATGATTCATTGAAAAGGCAGAGATTACAACCGAAGTGTTTTCCTTGACCAGGGAAGTGATCAGAATTGGATCGTAAGTGAAAATGCCAGATTTGCAGTGGCCTCAGGCACATGCCAACCTCCTGGCATTGCAGCAAATGCCAGGCCTCTCTTGCCAAAGTGAAGCTGGGGGTTTGCATGTCCCCGGTTCACCAATGTGGGCCACAGCCTTGGCTGATAAGATTGTCAGAAGCACCAGCCATTCCAAGGAGACGACTGAGAGCCTTGGGTGATGAGGGCGCCTTTCAATTAGCACTTTGCTCTGCCGAGCCAGCCGGCCAGTCTGCCAGCTGGCACAGAGCGGACCATCGGCAACCTCAGCCCGGGCAGCACAGCCAACTCTGTGAAAAAGAGACTGCAGTTAACACCGGCAAGTAACAAAAACAAATCAGAGAGGGGAACTGGGAGACAGGTGGTGTTGGGGGCTCTGGTGGGGCCAGCCATCCCTGAAACTCCTGCCTCCAAGGACAGGGGAATGTGGCAGGAGCATATGAGAAGTTCAGGAGTTCAGACCTGACCCTTCTATACGAGTTGGAAACTCACCATCCTGTGTCTCCATCTTAGATATGGTTGCCTCAGTCTTTCCTGTAAATCTATGTCTGAAATAATCATGTTGACTTTTTTGTAGTTTGGGATACAAGACAAAATATATTTTAGACTAAAAAGTGTAGGTGAGTTGTTTTTTAAAAAAGAAAAAAACTCTAACAACTATTGACATGATTCTTAGCAATCTTCCTTTCATGTGTTGCCTGGGAGACACCACCGTGCACTTCGAAAGCTCCCCCTTTCTTTTGAAAACTGCCGCCTGTATGAATGGCACTTTTGCTGCTTTTTATTAACGCACAATGGAGGAGGCAGGTCATCGTCACAATTCCATAGAGAGAAACACCAGCTTCTTGCAGGTGTGTGGGCAAGATTCACAGGTGTTTCTGGAAATCTAATCTGGGCACAGGGATTTGTCCTCGTCGGCACATGAAAGGTGTCGACGCCTTCCTTGAAATCTGCCTGCAAGGAACAGTTCAGCCCTTGCTTGGCACCAGCCATGGTGAGGGCAGGGCCACAACATGAGATTCCTTTGCTGTCGAGAAATCACCTTGATAGCAACTGCTGCTGTTCGTAACAGCATGGAAGCCGGCCCTGGCGTTGCGCACACAGAGCTGGTGAACGCCTCCATTACCTCTCCCAGTGACTCCCGCAGACACACGGCACCCGGGGAGAGGGGAGGTGACGGGCTAATAATTGGGAGTGATAAGGAGCTGCTAGGAGGCAGGGCGAGGGCTTGTCCTGTGTCGACTCTGACAGCGATCAAAGCCAGGCCTTGGTTCTTCAGCTCTCCATTTTGCTAACAGTCTGAAGAATACAAAGCGAAAAGCAAAAGATGCCAAGAGCAGTGTTGCTTTTGAAGGTGAAGGCGCGCTCTCCAGCCTGTTTCTCTTGGTAAGTGAAGACAGGAGCAGCAGAGTCTACGAACAAACAGGGATTTCTCTTCTGTTTTGGAAACCCTGAGCACGCCAAAAATAAATTTCGGTTTGTTGGTTGGTTTGACATCTAGTTTTGTTTTGATCACTTGAAGGGAAGAGCGGGGAGATCATAGCTGGGCCTTGGGTGAAACAGGGAAATTCCGAGGAGAAGGTTCCAGGGGGAAGATGAAGTTCAATTTTGAAAAGTGTCTTTTATACCAGGCCCCCAGAATTACTAGGTGCTTTATTCGGGTCTAAATAAAATCTTATCGACTACAATAGGAGCAATAAAAAGAAACAGAAAATCCCCATGCTGTGTTACCCCCGTTAACACTACTTATGTTTTTAGATGATTTAATCTCATAAGCATGAGAAAGCAAAAGCGCTGAAATGCAGGGGACACCTATTTGGTTTATTCCTTACTCCGCTTTTTTGTTTTGTTTGTTTTGTTTTTTGTTTGTTTGTTTTGTTTTTTTGAGTCAAGATCTCACTCTCGCCCAGGCTGGAGTGCAGTAGCGCAATCTCGGCTCACTGCAACTTCCGCTTCCCAGGTTCGAGCAATTCTCTTACCTCGGCCTCCCAAATAGCTGGGACGACAGGCGCGTGCCACAATGCCTGGCTAAGTTTTGTGTTTTTAGTAGAGATAGGGTTTCACCATGTTGGCCAGGCTGGTCTCAAACTCCTGACCTCAGGTGATCCTCCCACCTTGGCCTCCCAGAGAGTGGGGATGGTTTATTTCCTACACTTTATGCCCAACTTTTTCTTATTTGAAGAAACTCTGAAGCACTTTTTGCTTTGAATATATTAAAGCGAAAAAGAAAAGAAATAATTAGTGCATTATCCTTACCAGCATCCTGTTTCCTAATTCTAGAGAAAATATTTTTATTAAAAAGTAAAACTTCTTTTCCAGTGATGCCAGTGCTGGCTGCAGTGTCTCCTCCATTTCGCCTTGTGCTCTGACCCCAAATGATTCACCTCTCCTGGGATTCACAGCCCAGCCAGCCCCCACAAGGTCTCCAATATTTAGTGAGGATCCTTTCCTGCTCTCTGTTCCTTCTTGACCTGTATCTCCTGTTTCCTAAGGCCTGTGCTCACCCTAACTGATGCCCCTGCTAGGGACAGTAAGGTAGAGCGTGGTGAGGTCCATTTGTGGAAACGCCCACACGAGAGTTTTTAAGCAGGTTAGGATCCCATTGGATTCCTCTTGCTCATTTAAGCCTGTGTATGTTGCATCTAAATAACACAAAATAAAACAGTTGAGACATGTTGAGTACTCAGCACGTGCCAAGCACCTCGGAGCATGGTCTCATGTGTGCCTCACCACAGCTCTGTGAGCGGTGCTCTTACCACTGAAGAGAAAACTGAGGCTCATGGAAGTAAAGGAACTTAGCTCTGGTCACAGAGGGGGCAGAGGGCAGAGCTAGGATGACAGCAGTCGGCCTGACTCCAAAGCCCCTTCTCTGAGCCAAAACAATGCATCCAAGCCATTTTTAATATCACAGCTCTTTTTTTTTTTTTTTTTTTTTAGGTGGAGTCTTACTCTGTCACCCAGGCTGGAGTGCAATGGTGCAGTGGCATGATCTCGGCTCACTGCAAACTCCATCTCCCAGGTTCAAGCAATTCTCCTGCCTCAGCCTCCTGAGTAGCTAGGATTACAGGCGCCCACCACCACGCCCAGCTAATTTCTGTATTTTTAGTAGAGATGGGGTTTCACCAGGTTGACCAGGCTGGTCTTGAACTCCTGACCTCAAGTGATCCACCTTGGCCTCCCAAAGTGCTGGGATTACAGGCATGAGCCACCAGTCCCAGCCAGTATCACAGCTCTTAATTTGAAAAATGGAATGTTTGACTCCCTTAAGTCCATCAGCAACATCAATGAATGCTGCTTTCTAGTGGAACTCCCCCTGTAATCATCACACTATTCCACAAGACGCAGGGAACTACGCTGTTCTTTCTATAAAGGTATAACATGAAACGCCCCTTGGCCACCAACAGAAAATGCGAGTGTCCCCACAACACCTTGCAGTTTTGGCAAATGCCTTAAAATGTCATTGCCGTTAGTACAATGTACTTCTGAATTATACTAGATCTTGTTACTTAAAGAGTTAATCAAGAGGCACACGTAGTACTAGATCACAATTACTTCAATATTTTGATAACTGTATTTCAAGATATTTGGTTTCCTTTGATAGCTGTTTCAATATAACTGGTTTCCTTGGTGCCCGATGTATTTATGTTATGGATTTTAAAATATTATTCTTAGAAGGGGCCCACGGGCTTCACCAGACTGTTAAAGAGGTTCTTGGCACAAAGATTGATTAAGAACTCCTTTTACACTGCCTCTGTTGCATGCAAAAATCATGCCTCCTCAACTATGAAGCGATTTTCTTTAAAATGGACATTTCACTTCTCCTTCATGGAGGAGAGTTGGTTTCACGGATGAGGCATACCCTTAATGTTGGGAGGGTGTGGCCGGCAGGATCTGGAGGCCCCAGCCGCCTTTCTAATCAGTCTGGTTTCACCTAGGAGGGCAGCCCCACCTGGTCTCTGAGTCAGCTGTGCACAAAGCAGTCGGAACTGACAAGGTAAAGAACGCCTGACTCCTCTTTACAAACCCCAGGCTCCATTTAAACTGCAGATTCCGCGTGCATTTCTTCTTATCTAACTCTGCCCTGTGGGTTCCCAGGCGCTGACTCCCTCATCCTGCAGTTTCAATCCCTGCCTTGACTCATCTTCCTGGGCCTGCCTCTCCCCTCCAGAGTGCCTGTTCCTGCCTGCTCGGTGACTGAGCTGATCTCTCTAGGAATGACCTGTGTGCTGATCAAGCCGACACGTCTCTTTGCTTCCCGACGTCCTGATATGGCAGCAAAGGGTGGTAGAATGAAGCCATTCCTGCAAAAGAAGCTGTGAGAGGAAATACAGATGCAGTGGCTGAATATGAAAGTGCTTATGTTCCCAATGGAAGAAAATGCTAAATCTCAATTAGAGGTTGGAAGAAATAATGACGCAGTCTTTTTACTTTTGTTCTTGCTTTTGTGTGTAGTTTTGCTTCTTTTTTTTTTTAATCTGTCTGGGTTTGCAAATCTCTGAATAATATCCACAAAGCCATCAGGGGTTCCAGGTTCCAAACCCTGCTGTGTGTGATGGTAAAGGTGGCTCACATTTCCCAGGTCCTCCTAAGCTGTGGGTAGAACAGGCTCCTGGTTACACTCATGACTGGAATTTCCCTAGCCCGTCTACCTCCCTTTTAAGCACCTTTAAATTCCCCTTAATCAGTGTAAAAGTTCTCCAGGAAGATCTTAACGTGTGTTCAACAAATTCCTCTTGACTACAAGGAGGTGGTCACCATTTTCCTCCTCTGCTGCTCCAGCTAACTGGGTGTTATCCGGCTTCCGGTCCGCAAGGAGTGACCCAGTGTCCTCTGAAGTCCCCACCCTTAGTGACATGCCTACCAAGGGCCATGGCACTGTGGCTGTGGCCTGAAGTCAGCCCCCAGCATGGAAAGCTGGGCCGAGCCGTGCTTTTTGAAGGGAGCTGGTGGGACACAGGCCTGGCTTGTGGCAGCACGCTGAAATGTTTTCTGAATTGAAGTCGTGTGCTCTCACCGCACAGCAGAGATGGCAGTGAGACTGCTCTTCAATGTGTACATTTCCTCCATTTCAGTACCTTGCTCAGGCCTCTGACGGCAGCATGTGAGGGCTGAGCGCCAGGCCAGAGCCGAGGGCAGAGTGGCCAGCAGCGTGTGTGCCCTCGTGCATCAGGTGTCCCTGCTGACCCTGGCATTTGGCATTGAGTCAGGCTGATAAGCCTTGTCTCTGTCTGGTTTTCTGACAATCCTTTCCCAGGAAACCTCTTGGGCCAGTTTGCATTCACAGCCTCAGGCACTGGGACACAGGTTTGGGGTGGGCTAACCCACCTGGTCCTCCAGCAGCCCTAGGCGGTCGTGAATCCTGCGGGGCTGCAGTTGAAGTGCAGGCCCAGACCCCGTCTCCCCGTCAGGGCTGAGAGAAGCTGCACAGTCCTGGAGTGAGTTCCCCACACCCGCTGCTAGAAGTCCAGTTCAACAGAACAGAGCCAGCCAGAGCCTTTGGGAAGGTCTTCACGGCAGAAATGGAAATTGTAGTTTCTATAAATGTTTGCCAATATTCTTTTTATTGGCATATTGTACCCATAATAAATTATTTGGAACTGTTGTCAGTTGTAACTCAGTAAAGATTATTAAGACAAACCCTATGGGGGCTGCTAATTTGCTCTTATGCATTGGAATTGCAATTTTTTTTCTTTTTTTTTTTTTTTTTTTTGTTTTGAGACGGAGTCTCGCTCTTGTCTCCCAGGCTGGAGTGCAGTGGCATGATCTTGGCTCACTGCAACCTCCACCTCCCGGGGGCAAGCAATTCTCCTGCCTCAGCCTCCGGCATAGCTGGGATTGCAGGCACCTGCCACCGCACCTGGCTAATTTTTGTATTTTAGTAGAGACGGGGTTTTACCATGTTGGCCAGACTGATCTCCAACTCGTGACCTCGGGAGATCTGCCTGCCTCGGCCTCCCAAAGTGCTGGGATTACGGTGGCTGACGCCTGGCCTGGAATTGCAATTTTGATACGCTACCCTGAAAGGAGAAGTGAGAGGAAGCAAGTGCTATCATCCTTGGTTATGACTTTTTTAAAATTAAATAATTGTTAAAAAAAAAACTATCTTTACCATTCACTGAATCTGCTGTATGTAAATGCATCAACAATAACAAATGCAACAAAAGCAAACAATCTCATTTCAGACAGTGCTGTTTTTAAGCACTTTACTTATATGCAACCATATAACCATCATTACAGCACGAGGAGATTGATACTGTTAGTTTCCCCATTCTGCAGATGAGGAAACTGAGGCACAGACTTAGAAACTTGAACTCATTCTGAGGCAAGATTTTAAGAACTATAACCCTGTGGATGCAAGAATGTCTTCCTGCTTGTGAACTGCATCAATGGCTTTAACACCCATAGTACACTGAACTCCTTTTGAGGATCTTAAAATTCCACTGCCAGTGTTATTCATTCACACTATGGATTTTGACCTATGGGAAATTGAGGAAAGTAGTGAAATAAATGTAATGAGGCAGGTTGTTTTTAAAACTGGAAGGGAACAAAAATATATACAAAACATCAGATTACATCATGTATGATAATAGTAAATTTCTCATGAAGCTTTTGCTTTAGTTGTGTGGTGTGTGTGTGTGGTGTGGTGTGGTGTGTGTGTGTGTGTGTGCACGTGGGTGCATGCTAGGTAACCGTGTAACCTAGCTGGGTTGCAGTCTAAAGGATCTGACAAACACTGTCCCCAGCCAGGCAGGGTTGTGAGAGTTTGGGCACTTGCTGAGTTAACTGACCCTCCCTGCGAATGTGTAACTGGTTCCTTATCCTTATCTGAGCTGAGGTATCATACCACTTGGCCTCTGCAGCACATTGCCAGCTGTGAGCTTCTTTCACAGTGAGAGGGAAAAAAAAGCATATTATCTTCATGGCATGAGTTAAGCACAGACCCCAGAAACGGAGCCCCCTCCCTCCTCGGCATGACTCACTTGTGACGCTAATCACAGAGGAGCTACAGCAAGCCTTCCTTGTCCTCCCTCCCTCCCTCCGATCGCCCCTCCTGAGGGGACCTGCACTGGTGTTTCTTCTAGGGTAGAGACTTTCACCAACCTGACAACTTGCTAGAAGCTGGTGGATGTTATCCCAGGAGTGTCAGCCTAGTGGAGGCCCCACCTCACCCTCCCTGGGTTCTAATTATGGGTATCCTTGCCTACCTCCTCTGAGACGTGAAAACCACTTCGTGATTGACTAAGCCATCTTCATTCTTGTATTTTTCATGCTCCTGGCTTAGAAGCCGGCATAGTCACAGTTCATTGCATACTTGTTGAATTTGTGAGGTTTTGATTTTGATGTGTGCAAACATTTCGAGACATAATTTGAACGAATCATTAAAAAAGTAAAATTATTAGCTGAGCATGGTGGCATGTTCCTGTAATCCCAGCTACTCAGGAGGCTGAGGCAGGAGTATCCTTGAGCCCAGGAGTTTGAGGCCAGCCTGGGCAACATAGTGCGACCCCCATGTCTAAAACCAATGCATAAATAAATAAAAGTATTTAACAATTTCTTCAGAAAAACGTACAAAATGTAAGTACCTGGCACATAACATGTTTTGAGATGCAGTGCATGCATAGATCTATGCTAGGAAATATAAAGCGATCCTCAAGAAGACAGAACTCCTGGCCTGTTAAGCTGTGTTGTTTCAGCCTAATGTTGTCATCTGACCCTTGTACTCAGAAACTTCTCAGGCTGTCTGGACCAAGCAGCAGCACGGCCTGTCTCCAATCTTAAACCTTTGTGCGAATAGCTTCATGACTGTGAGTCTTTGTTACCTGTTTATCATAAAATTTGGAAATCTGAATCATTGGCAGAAAACGTTCAAGGAAATTGCTGGCTGTTGTTAGGTTGAGAGATATGAAAGAGTTAGAGAGTTATACTCTTGGCCATGGTTCCACTTACTGTTTACCTTTCTCTCTAAGAATGCAATGCTGCCACAGGACAAACTTAAGAATGGAGTGACGTTTTTTTCGTTGCCATTTCACATATCCTCTTAAACTTTCTACATGTCCTTATTATTGCCTTCATCATAACAGCTGCTTACGTTTAATTAGCCAACACATTACCGTGCTCTGAGAATGGGCTGTGCACTGTGAAAATCTTTCAGATTTACGGTCTCATCTGAATCCTAGGAGCCCTTGTGAAGTATGTACTCCCTCTCTCCATTTTACAGCGAGAACATTTAGGACTGCAACGTTTATGAGATATGCTCAAGGTCACAAACCTTTAAATTACGGGTCTGAAACACAAATCAAGATGTTTAATTCCAAACCTTTCTTCTTATCCTCTGCTACCCTAGTTGACTGCCCAAGTCCTGGGGAGGCACCCGTCAGCCCAGGACACAGAAATAGCCTCGCCATTCTAGTTTGCATTCACAGCCTCAGGCACTGGGACTTCTGTGTTTTTGTACCACAATACAGCTAATGTTTTGTTGTTTTTGTTTGTTTGTTTGTTTTTTGAGATGGAGTCTCACTCTGTTGCCCAGGCTGGAATGCAGTGGTGTGATATTGGTTCACTACAACCTCCACCTTCCCAGGCTCAAGCAATTCTCCTGCCTCTGCCTCCTGAGTAGCTGGGATTACAAGTGCGCACAACTTTGCTGTCTAATTTTTTGTATTTTTAGTAGAGACGGGATTTCACCATGTTGGCCAGGCTGGTCTCAAACTCCTGGCCTCAAGTGATCTGCCTGCCTTGGCCTCCCAAAGTGCTGGGATTACAGGCATGAGCCACCATGCCCGGCCACAATACAGCTAATGTTTTAATCTGCCCAGATAACATAATCTCTTGATCCAGTGTTAAAGGAAAATGTTCCAAAAATGGATAGAATCTTGACTCTTGTACAGATACAACAATGAACACACATTAAAGATTTTACTTAACTCATTAATGAGAAAATGGTAAGATGCAACAACAAGTTTCAAGAAGAATACAAAGGACAGACGCAATTTTGCATCAGGAATATAGAAACAAACGTGCAGATGAAGGAAACCAGCTTCTTCCCCGGTTGGGGTGGCAAGTCCATTGAATGTGTGAATCTACCAGGCAGAAGTTATTTTTCATGTCTTCAGACAACATTTTGCATTGCTATTGGTCATCTATAAATTATAGAGTCATAGAATAGTTCAAAGGACTGGAAAGCTGGGAACCAGATAACCCAGAATGGCGTGCTCTCCACCAGGTGTCTGCAAATCTGGCCCCCACCTGTTTCTGTGAGTAAATTTTTATTGGAACACACCCATTTGTTTACTTATGGTCTACGGCTGCCTCCCGTCACCACAACAGAACCAAGGAGTCACAGCCGAGGACCACATGGCACGCACGCCTAATATCTTTACTATCTGGCCTTTTCAGGTGAAGTTTGCCAACTCCGGCTTTATATAATGAATGGCTTTCCACTGAAGCACACAGTTTTCCTTATACCACCTGAAACACATAGATTTGTATGTTATGCAAAGCAGGTGGCAAGGATTCTAAGAATTTCTTTAAGAGCAATCATTGATTGAGGGAGATATTTAGTGTGTTTTGTTTTGCTGGGGCTGACATAATGAAGTGTCATCAACTGCATGGTTGAAACAACGTTAAAGTATTTTCTCACAGTACATGAGGCTAGAAGTCCAAGATCAAGGTGTCAGCAGGGTTTGGGTTCATCCGAAGACTGTGAGGGAAGAAGCTATTCCAGGCCTCTCTCCTTGGCCTGGAGACAGCCGTCCTCTCCCTGTGTCTTCACACCGTCTTTCCTCTATATGTGCCTATGTCCTGATCTCCTGTTCTCATAAGAACATGTCATATTGGATTAGGATCTACTCCAGTGATTTCATTTTCACTTGATTAGCTCGGTAAAGTCCCTCTCTCCAAATAGTCATTTGAGGTACTGGGGATCAGGACTTGAACACAGGAATGTTGGGTGGCACAGCACAGCCCCTCACATTTGGTGAGAGGGTAATCCGTGTGCCCACTAAATACACTGTGAAGACGGCCAGATTCTCTTCCACCCTGTGAGAATGACGCTATAGTGGCTCTGCCAGAAGTGGACTCAGCAACACCCCACTAATTCTGGAACTCGCGGGTGCCTCTGCTCCTGCCCTCCTCCGCATTTAGAAAAGTCCTGCTCTCCAGCAGCAGCTGGCACATGTAGAATCCTGACACAGGGACGGGAACTTTCGCAGAGATACATTCTGTGTATGCTTTTAATATAGCTACCATATATTTTGTCTTGTTGTATAAGCCAGGTATAAACCAGGAAAAACTTGATCTCCTTTTAGGTCTGAGTCAGCAGTATTTTAGTATGAAGTATATATTGATGCTGACTTAAATAATAAAGGCAGGAAAGCCAGGTGCAAAGAATGTTCTGTCCTTACTCTGGGAAAAAAAATGCAAATGGATTTCCTTTTCCCTTGGAGATATCTAAAGATGCTGTACAATGTGTCTTCCTCTTGGAATACCTTTCGAGACCTCCCGTGGATGCCTGAAACCACAGATAGTACTAAACCCTGTATATACTATGTTTTTTTCTATATGTTCACAACTATGACAAAGTTTAATGTATAAATTAGGTACAGTAAGAGATCAACAAAATAATAAAACAGAACAATTATAATGATACACTGTCATAAAAGTTTCCTGAATGTGGTCTCTCTCTCTCTCTCTCAAAATATCTTATTGTATGTTACTCACCCTTCTCCTTGTGATGACGTGAGATGATACGATGCCCATGTGATGAGATGAAATGAGATGAATGATGCAGGCATTGTGACATGAATAAACAATTCCAGAAATAAACATGCATATGTTCTAAATGGCGCTGGTCTTAGCAGCGTGATGGAGCCTGGTGCTGTCTGCATTCAGCCTGGATTGCCATTAGCCACTTAGTAGCTTTGCCTTGGTTCTCTGATCAAGCATTGAGGTATCACAGTGCTGTGTTCAAGTAACCTTTATTTTAGGTCATAATGGCCCCAGAGCACAAGAGTAGTGACATAATAGTTTCAGAACTTGTTTGACTAAGTGTAACTGAAACTGAGGAAAACAATAAGGAGGGACCACTGTATACATAATGTAATGTTGACACTAATGTTTGCATGCCTATTAAAAGAGGTGTATTTAAAAAAAAAGCAACGTAGGATTATTTGCGGTCAAGAACAAAATCTGAGGCTGGGCACGGTGGTTCACGCCTGTAATCCCAGCACTTTTGGAGGCCGAGGTAGGTGGATCACCCCAGGTCAGGAGTTCAAGACCAGCCTAACCAATATGATGAAACCACATCTCCACTAAAAATACAAAAATTAGCCTGGCGTGATGGTGCGCGACTGTAGTCTCAGCTACTAGGGAGGCTGAGGCAGGAGAATCACTTGAACCCAGGAGGCGGAGGTTGCAGTGAGCTGAGATCTTGCCATTGCACTTCAGCCTGGGTGACACAGCGAGACTCCATCTCAAGCAAAACAAAACAAAACAAAACAAAAACAAAAACAAACAATAAAACCTATCACAAAGCCAAGTCTTGAGATCAGCTATATCTCAAGATAGTACGAAATAGAGAGACACTATTCATAGATCGTTACTGAGTGCCTATTACCTTCTAGCCCCTTTCGTGCGTGTTATTCCCACTAATCTCATGGCAGCTTTCAAGGTAGGTGTTCGTAGACCTCTTTTCACTGATGAAAAAACTGAGGTTCTGGGAGGTGAAGTAGCTTTCTCAAGAGCTCGTAGCTAACACGCAGCAGCAGGGGGTTCCCACGAAGCCCATCTGCAGTGGAAACGCACCCGCAGCTGTCTTTTGGGAATGTGCGAGGATGACGCTGCATTTTTGAAAGAACCTGCTTCTGTATCAGATACGCCATGATTTGGACTGAACAGGAAGGCCTCCGCTGGCCGATTTTGCACGGTGCAGGATGAAGGAGGAGGTGCAGATGAGCATCATTGCCCGCCACTGGATTCCTAGCACAGGGGGAGAGATCTCTGGCGGGCCGAGCCTGCTCCTCCTTGCAATATGATCTTTTTCTAATGTGTTTTGATAATGCTCTGTGGGGCCTCCTGTAGCTCAGATCCACGGAGCGCAAGCCCTATGAGCTATTTCCTTGCATGTGGAAATTGGCAAAAAGAAAGGGAAAGAGCCAGAAAGAAAACAAACGGACTCCATTTTCTCTCTTCTTGGTTATGACCGCTAGCTATTGATTGCCTGTGTTTGCTGAAGTAATTAGAAACCTCGCCCAGTGTCTCAATTCCTATAAGAAAAAAATGAGAATGTTCATGATGTGAAAAAAGAGGAAGGAAGGAAGAAAAGAAAAACAAATTATGCTTATCCTTACTGTTCTAGGGAACCACAGCCAAAGCCGGGCCTGCATCTGGACAGCAAAGGCATAGTTTGAACGTTGCAGAGAAGCTTTCATTGCCAAGAAAATATTTCTATATTGACTTGCTATGAGCTGATGTTTTATTGGGAAAAACAAGAAAAACAGGGACATTATCTTCAGAAGACCTGAGTTAAATAAACCGTATGTTTCCTGAGCAAGGCCTTCTAACCTGTAGAAACTGTTCATCAGATTAGACAGTTGAAATCTGGGGGTGGAGGAGCTGGGATACTAAGCGGGGAGACCAGTGGATGTGGTTTATGCCAACACAAACTCTGTAGCTGGGTGATGAGATGAGGGAGGAGGAGCCAGGAGGAACCCAAGAATCTCAGAAGGCCCCGGGACCCACGGCCTGGACAGTTTGGGAGGAAGAATGAAGCAGACGTGCGTTCAACTCATTCCAAAACAGCCCTGCTATTCCTCTAAGGGCTGATCCTTTTGCCAGTCTTTCTGTTGAAAGTCTCTGATTGTTGGTTTCATCTCTATTTTTGAACCATCTGTATTATCTGCAGACAAGCAAGGCCCAGACAGGCACTGAAGAGGCGTAGAGGGAGTAGGTGTTGTTTCGTAAAAGGAGTCATTGGAGGATCAGTCGAGCCTTACCCTAGACAGAGTGGGCAACCTCCTATGTAGTATGATCTATGGGGTTTGAGATTTAAGCTCAGGTTCTAGAACTAAGTTACTGTCCAAGAAAAAAAAAGTATGTATGTATAAACATACAAATCTCCTTATCCTCATCCTCCCTTCATATCTGATCACTAAAATTATGTTAGACAGTTTAAGTCCTTTAATTGAAGAGATTGAACCTTGTTTATTAAAAAGGAAAGAAAAGAATAAAAAGAAAAGAAACCCCATGAGAGGGAAACCTTCGAGCTGTTATCAACCATTCATACAGCAGCAATCTTCTATCTTTGCAGGGGAAAAAAGATTCTTGGGTCACACCAGCTCTATAGAATCTGAATCTCTGGCTTCGGGTACAGGAAGTTCTACTTTAAAACAGGGCATGAAAGTTTACAGAACTTCTTTAGTAGGCTGTCATAACTCTCAAAACAATCACTTATTTCCCTAAAACTGTAATTTTTAAAATAAACAATATTTATTATTCTGAAAAGATTATGTTTCTCTTAGAAAACTAAGATTACTACAGTGGGCCGTGATTGCTATTTTCATAGCAGCTCTATCTTAGGTGCTTTTTATGTTTCCTGCAAAGCTTCTGGCACAATTTTAAATAAATGGGAAGACACTTGGGGAGATAGTAAATATTTGGCAAAATAAATAAAGCACATGCCTTTCAATTTTTCTGTATAACTCTTAACATATCCTCTTACTGGTTCAAAAAGGAGAATGAAGTAACATAGTATATCACATTCACGAGAGAATTACTGCCTAAATCTCATTAGATGAAATTTCTATTAGATCCGGAATACTCGGTTTTGTTTGTGCTAGCAAGATAACTGACTGCAATTACATGGCTTACACTTAGGCGTCTTCTCTATTAAAAGCGAAAATACAAATCTCTCTGCATCATGTTCCCAGGTCCACAGCTCAAGATCACATGCTCTGGTCACACTAGCAGATATCAAGTCCTGTTTTAGTAGCAAATACACTAATGAAAGAGCTCTTATGCATCCACAGCTATGAAACAAAAGAAGTCTAAACTGTAACAAGGGGGGGCTTCAGATTATTTGACATATATTTATGTATTACATTTATTTCTAATTTCCACAGCTGGCATCACAGTGACATGTAATGTTTCAACAGTTGTTACTTAAAACAGAGATAGTACTTCAAATACAGTAACACACAAACAAATTAAAGGCTCCTTTTAGTATTAATCTGTTTCATCCTATTTGCCTCTTGTAGGTTGTAAAGCACATCACAGAGTAAAAATGTAAACAAACCAGAGAAGAGAAGAAATGGAGTGGAACACAAATTATGTATTCAAACCAGAAGTGAAAGAGGAAGGAAATTGGAAGGCAATCTGGCAGTATCTATCAAAATTTCAAAAGGCTATTTCCTTTCATACAGCAATCTCACCACCAGGAATTTAGTTGAAGGATATATTTGGAAAAGTACCTTGAGATGTCAAGTGTGTGTAAGAATAGGTAGGCTTATGCTGTGGCAACAAACAATTCCCCAAATATTCCGGCTTAGCATGTTCATTTTATTTATTATGCAAAGAGCATAGTACCGCAGGTCAGGGGGAGGCTCTACTCCACAAAGTCACTCAGGGATCCAGGCTGACCAAGCTTCTATCATCTTTGAGCTGTGCCTTCTAGAACTTGTGATATCTATAGTCACTGCAGCAGGAAAGGAGGAGCACATGAAGATCCAGCACCTGTTCTTTTATGTCACCACATCATTCCAGCTACGGCCCATTGCCCTCAACCTATGTGCAAGTGAGGCTGAGAGAAATAGTGGAGTACCTCGATTATCTGATGAGCCCTCCTGTCTCTCCACAAACCAAAATATGTTCATGAAGCAGTATGCAGAACAGCTTAAAAACCATATTTTGCCTGTAGATGATGGACAAAATAAATAAGCATATTATGTGGCTGTTTTTTTTTTTAAGTAGATCTGAGCGTGCTGATGAGGAATGGTCTCCAAGACATATTACTTACCAAAAATACATGGCATAAAACAGTATTTGTGATGTGATCTCTATATGGATCATTTAGAAACACTATTTATATGCAAGTGTGTGCATATATCATTTTTCTGAACAGATAGACAAGACTGATTATGCCAGTCCTTACTTTGAGAAATGGAGGAGGGGATGGGAAAGGAATCATAATTTTTAATCAGATAAAGTTATAGTGTTATTTTTACCCACATTTTTAAAAAAATCTAAAAAAGATAAATTTAATAGATTAGATAGTAGATTATATTATGAAATGCTTGTACATTTTCTCAAGACTGATAATGGCATTGTGGTTATACAAGAGGGTTTCATCTTCCGAGATGCTGAAATGTGGGAAGAAAGTATTGTGAGATCTGAAAATTCTTCAGCCAAAGAATGTGTGTACACATCCATATACACACATACACACATACTGATGTACATAGAAACACACAGAGCATGCGCATATGTACAAAGTGCTGATTATTGACTCTACATAGAAGATAGCTGGGAGTTCATTGTTCTGTCTTTCAACTTTTCTGTATATCTGAAAATTTCCAAAGTAAAATACTAGAAAAAATAAAAAGAACCAAAGGGATAAAAAGCACATCACCTGCAAACAGAAAGCTCCACAGATCTCCAGTCTCCCTACCTTAGGGCTCTGCAGAGTTCATAGGTAGACATACTTGAATCAGAAATCAGATATTGATATCCAAAACCAAGAAGCATCACAGAACACGTGGGTGCCGATGGTCTGCAGTAGAAAAGTTTTCCAAAAGGATTTCTGTTTGCTGCTATAAAAAGCTGGGGTGACCTTATAAAGCATTGCCAGACTCTTTAAACTGCCTAATCACTGTCGTAATCGTAGTACCTGCTTGGCCGGCGGTGCTGGTTAAAAAATTCTATTGACATATTTCAAACACTTTTCTGGAATCTGTTCTTAAAGTTAGCATAATTGAGACTCAAAAACAATGCACAGGGGATGAAAAGCCATGTGGCTTTAATCCATGTTCTCGTGGTCCCTGAGGCGATGGTGACTCAGGGAGAGAGCATGTCCCACCAGGCCATCTTTAGGAGGTGAGGACTTTCTATGCCACCTTTCCAATGGACAGCTGCCTCTCCCTGTGGTTAACGTCCACAGCACACGAGGCTTTATGGGCTCCACTCATTGTGTTGCACACAAACGTTAATGCCTCCCACTTTTTCAGCAACTGTTTGCAGCAAAAAACCCAGTCCCGGCGGCACGGCCTCAGTGGGAGCTTCAGAGACCAAACTATCAAGGTATATTTTCCATTGTTTAGCAAAGTACCCGATAGTTTTGGAAATGGAGAATAGTGCTTCCACCATGACCATGCTTAAGGAGACTTTTTTTTTTTTTTTATAAGCCCACGTGTGACTGCTACACAGAATACGAACTTCTGACACAGGCACTCCTGGAAAATGTTTTTCATCTTTTCCTGACACCCAGCCAACAGTGTGGAGGAATAAACTGGTGTAAGTTGAAGTGTAATTAATGCCGTCATTATTTTTATCTGAGATATTTAAGGGAGTTGGTAGGAGACCCTTATCTTTTCCCTCCCCTTTTACAAAGACGGAAGTTAAGAGGCAGGGACCTGGGTTTATGCAGGAGGAGCCCCGCGTCTGCTCGTCTGAAATGCTTATGCTGCACGTAGCTTGTAGGTCACTTTGGCAAACACCCCAGATACTCAGACTTCCTTTTTTTTCCTACTGTTTTTGGGTCCAGGGCTAACTACTGTTAGCGGACATAAAGTTCTCTGCAATTCTTTCCTCAGAACCAGCTACCAGAAAACTACCAATTATAGCCAAGAAACAGTCTTTCAAATACACATACACATCGTAATGTGGGCTGGAAACCAGTTGGAAACTTTTTGATTTGCCCTTTAAGGCTGGAGGCAGGCACTTGAGGCAAACTCCTAAGACGTTCTGAAGAACAGAACAGCGATTCTAAATTTAGCATCTTAACCAGCCAGTCGGCATATATGTAATGAAAGATTTAAAAGGAAAGAAATTGAACTGGCAGTAACAGAAGATACAGGTGGATGAAAAGACAGCTACAAATAGACAAACACCTTCCTAAAACAATGCCCAAGGAATTCAGACCTAGAGCAGCTGTAAGCCTTCTTCCTTCCTTTCTCACCTGCATCCAAGATGCCTAATTGCTATTCATGAGGTTTTAAAATTGCTAACTGGACCGTGAGTTCCCTCATAGGAGGAATCCTGTCTTTCGTGTTATCTCTAATATTCAGCACACTGCCTGGTAGATAGTAAGTGCTAAATAAATGATGTTATATGAGTGGACAAATTAATGTGTGTGTGTATGCATGCATGCACATGTGTGTATGTTCATTATATGAAGCTTCTAGACTTATCAATAAGCAAGAATCTGCTTAGGTGAGCTCATTTTGAGTGTCTCAGGCCCATCTAATAAAAAGGTGCTAGCGGCCGGGCGCGGTGGCTCACGCCTGTAATCCCAGCACTTTGGGAGGCCGAGGCGGGCGGATCACGAGGTCAGGAGATCGAGACCATCCTGGCTAACACGGTGAAACCCCGTCTCTACTAAAAATACAAAAAAAATTAGCCGGGCGTGGTGGCGGGCGCCTGTAGTCCCAGCTACTCGGGAGGCTGAGGCAGGAGAATGGCGTGAACCCGGGAGGTGGAGCTTGCAGTGAGCCGAGATCGCGCCACTGCACTCCAGCCTGGGCGGCAAAGCAAGACTCCGTCTCAAAAAAAAAAAAAAAAGGTGCTAGCTGAGGGTGACTGAAACCAGTGCTGGCTCTGCCTCTCCCCACGGCTCCCTACTAACCTGTGTGTTCTCTGCTGAAAACAGAGATGAGATTTTTGGATTTGTTGTGTTTCATGAGCTACACTTCAACATTAGATGCATGTAATTGAGCTAAGTCTTAGGAAGCCTCAATGAGTATCCGAGGGAGTCCACGTTGCAGATGGCTGGCCTAAGTCAAGGACCTGCTATGTGGTTTGCCTTGGGTCACATGAAGAAACAGCAGTTCCAGACAGAGGTGCCCCAGATTCCACAAGTTCTATGCGTTCTTAGCATGTAAAGGAATCTGAGCTATACTAGTTATTCATGTAAAACAGACAAACAAAAAAGTTGGAGTTATGTGTATAGAAACCTGTCTCACATCTTTTTTGTCATCTTGAACATCATGCAGGTCACTCAGTTGATGAAGAACTAAGAGATCAAATACTTCTAGACCCACTGGAAGATAGAGCAAGCTGTGAGCTCTCCCTGGAGCATTTTTTCCCACTTGAAGAATCCCAGAGATAGAAATGAATTTTGACTACTTTTTTTCTTCGTTTAGTGTTGTGTTAATGAAGCCACTGCACAAAAATGATATACCTGAAGAGGATTCTTGGAGTATTCAGTTTAAGATTCTAGGTAATTTTAAGCAATTTGCTTTGAGGAAATTTATCTCCCCTACTGTTCTTGGACGTTTTAAGATAAGAGTCATCATGCCTTTTAAAACACACACACACACACACACACACACACACACACCCCTGTAATCTCTTTATTAAGCATGAATGGCACTTAGTTAAGAAATAATAGCTCTATTATCAACTAAAAGATGTTTCTTAGTTCTACAGTTTTCTGTCACAGACTACAGAATTAGAGGTGTAAATAATAAAGGAGGGATAAGGATGTGTTCCAGATACCAGCACGAACAATATTCAACAGGAAGTTAAATCAATCTTGAGTCTACAAGGAAGACAAAGTCAAGTTGGGCTAAGTTAACTGGTGGAAGGGGACACCGTGACCACCCGACACGTTGCCTGGCTCGTGGTGAGTCTTTATCAGACATTCGCGTAGAAGGGTGTAGCGAATGTGCTCGGACCCGCCTGCAGTGGCCTGAAAATGTTTTTAAATAGAGATAAACGATTCCACTTAACAATTAGAGGGAAGGGCTGGCAACACCAGCTCAATCCGTACGTATACATCGCTGGTTCTGAAGTCTTTTTGGATTTTGATTCTAGGGAGTGGTGAAGAGCCGCAGAGTCCTGGACCCCGGGCCCCGGGTAGCGGGTTCTTGCTGGAGGCAGTGGGTTCTTGCTGGAGGCAGTGGGTGGATGGGCATGCCCAGCTAAGAGGTGGGGCCGGCTGGACGCCACCTCCGCAGACTTCAGAGCTGTGTCTGCAGCACACTAGGACACGGAGAAGCTTGCATGGAGATACTTTTGTACAGCTGAAAATGGTGATGGCTTTTTGCTGCAAATCCTGCAAAAAGGCAAAAGCGACCTTCGGTATCTTAGAATCAATCCATCCCTCTCACTTTACAGGTGAGGCTCTGAGGCACAGAACATAAAAGGATCTGCTGAAGGTCACAGCATGAGTCAGTAGCAGAAATACAGCCAGAAACCAGGTGCCCCTTTCATGATTTAACACCTTTGTTAACTGTCTACAACTGGCCAGAAACTGTGCTGCTATAATTAGTATTATTTTCCTTGTGCCGTATGCCTGTGTACCTGGTGTATACCTGGAGGCTTCTTGAGGGGGTTGGTTGTTTTTAAAGATATGGTTGGCTTCATATGAACACTGTTTTAAAGAGATTCCACTAATCAAGTTATCAAAGTATACAAATCTCAAGCTGCATGTATCGTTAGCTTTTGGGACATATCTAAAAATGGATTAACCTACCTGGTTTGCTCTATTTTGTTACAAATAATGCAATATTTTAGTACCCCCCCTCAAATCACTGATGAATGATTCTCTACCTGGAATAATGAATCGGAGTAGGAAATACTCTTTTCCATGACAACACTGAAAATTTGCCTTCAAGTAAGTGTATAGTGTAAATATTACAAACATAATTCAAAAATCCATCCAAAGTAAAAACCAAAGCAGTAGCACATCCAGGCTAGTGTCCTTGGTGCTGCAGTAGCTACTGTGTCTTCTGAGCCACCTGAGACCTATTTGCTACCCAACCAAAAAGTAAGGTAATGGTCCTTTTTCTTTCTTTCTTTCTTTCTTTTTTTTTTTTTTTTACCTACATTAGGAAAGTGAGTTTTACTACTCTGGAGTTTACTTTTTATTTTGCTAATTCTTCTCTGGGTTGGGTTCAGAGACTGACAGTAAGCTGGACAGCAGTTACCCAGAAAGGAATATTTTATTTTTTCTCATTTCCATTGCAAACCTTTATCCCAGGGTTTGAATGGCCATCTGCTTTGCCAAAAAGGGAGTTGATAAGAAAGAGAGCTGGCTGCTGGCTGAGGGACGCTTGCCTGTGGAGAGAAGTAATGTGCTCAGAGCAGGCTGGGCTCACCTTTGAGACAGAACAAAGGGCATCTGGTTATACGCCCTCTGCAAGGAGCTTCGGCATGTGGTTCCTTCTTCCCAGGTGAAAAGAACAAGTGAACACATCTTGTTTCTTAGCTGAGCTTGGCTTACTCAGAAAACGTGGTTTAAAAACAAGGTCCAAACCATGACATTGTGTATTTGGTAATTTATGTTGTAATAGGTACCACAAAGTAAAGGTTGAAAATGCATGATTTCACTTTGGTTCTTTTCTTTTGCCCAAACTAACCAGAAATGACCTTGGTGCATACGGTCGAGGGTTCAGCTTAGTGGCTTGGCCATAAAATTGCATCCATCAACTTGGATCTGCAACTGAAGGCAGGTGGGTGCAGCAGGATAAAATCCTGGAATAGATGAAACTACGATTCTACCATCCACAAAAACCCTGGGCCTCCAGGGATTGTTGTTGTTGCTGATAAAGGGAGGCATTTATTTAACAAACATTTCTCTAGTACAAGTACTATGCTAAGCTGTGTAGATCCCTGTGTCCAAACCAGCCTTTCTTCATCACCTGTGGACTTTTGAAACATGGTTTCTTCCACTGACTGGGGTGTGGTCTTGGGCAAGTCAGTCAGACCTGGGAACTCTTCTGGCTTGCTTCCTGACTCCAGGTGCCTTTTCCTATTCTCCCTACCTAAAATGTCTCACTCTTATGGCAGGGATTAACCTGAGATAATGTAAAGATCTTAGCACTCAGATCTCAAGGGTGTGAAGTTCTCTGCCATGGGTGGGGACTCTTGGTTGTTTAAAAAGCTACCCAGGAAGTATAATGATCAGTCTTAATACCCAGGACTACAAGAGGCCTGAAAAACAATCACACCCCTCAGGGTACATAGTTACCTTCCCCAGGAAGATGACCACCGAAAGTGTGTTTTAAACTCACAGCTGGCCTCTGGCTTGCTTTCAACCAGTATCTCAAAATGTGCTCTCATCAATGTTAAGTTTTTACAAAAACATTTGACTTTTTCCTTCTCCCTAGGATTATTCTGTTAAGAAAAATGAAGCGATAGACTGCTGCTTTGCTTCTATGGACACTAGATCAATCTGGAATTAAGTGTAAGATAAGAGTACATTTCCCTCTTTTTCCTGAGACAGCTAACTTCGTAGGTAACTATTCTGACTGTGCAATTCAGGTGCCACTAGAGAGATTTTCTGTTGAGGATTATTAGGATTTTATACAATTGCATATTATCTTTGAAATGAGAGTTCGTGGTTTTATGGGGAATAACGAGCTCACGGCTCTTAGCAAAATTAATATTTGTGTGATGTGCACATCCCGATTTGAAAAGTGGGCACACAGTGTCCATGGACAGGAGTCTCTGGATTAACTGTAATTTTGGGGGAAATAAGAGTAAAGGAAGGCAAATTAAAATAACAAACAAAAAAGAAAGAAAAATGAAAAGAAAAGAAAAGAAGAAAAGTACTTTGAAGGCACTTTTTCCATAGGAAAAAAATATTTTATTTTTTTAAGAACAAATTCAGTTTGAAACAGATGTGGAATGTGACTTCACGGATTTCATTTTCTGGGGCTAACTGCAATGTGAAACTAAAGCAGATTTAAAACCTATGACAGGCTATTAAAATAAAACAAAGAAAGAAAAAAATATTTATAACTCAGGCATAATACTGTGTTACTTACAAATTGGACAACGAAATTTTAAATAAATATTCATGGTACATAATTACGGCACAAATATGCAGCAATTTGGCAACCTTTTATACCATTTTTTCCTCATTACAGTGCAAAGGGGAATGACACTGCCGTTAAACAAGCTGTAGCTAAATACATTGCAAAATTCAGATTTTATACAAAACATCTTGCTTAGACTTTATAAAAAACCAACATTGCTCTATGTACACAATCTGGGTAAGAAAAGCCATTTCTTTCTTGTTTTCATGTGTATTTTTATTAAAAAGGTGAATAAGGCTACTGTAACACCCCAAATCCATAGACAGTAAAATCTGAACCTATTTACAGCATCTTCACTGAAACATGATGGTGCAAATTCCAAAGTCGGGTGACCAGGGACGATCATACAAGCAAGGCATTTACAGTAACTTTCCAAAGCTAAACCAACTTCAAATAAAGGGACAGTTGGTAGATTGTCATATTCTGCACCAGACACAAAACAGACGCACAGAACACTTTTCAATTGGTTGCAGGGAACTCTTTTATCAATTCATCTGATTTTTCACAGTTTAGCATAGAACCAAAACGTAGCCAACTGATGATACATACATTTGATTTCATTAAAATCAGACTATTTCCCATTTTTCCCCTTCTTGCCCCTCTCCCCCATCCTAAAAGTAACTTCTGATGGCTTACAAGAAACTCTTGCACGAATGCACAGAAAGGAGAGGTTGGGGTGATGGAAAGAATTACATATGTACTGTGGCTGGTTACCGCGGCAACCCTCCACAGAAATATGATATAGATATATATAATATATATTGTAGATATATATTATACATATATGTACACATGTATACCACACACCCACTCACACATACACACACGCACTTTGGACCAACATCATTTCCAGGTTCAGGAAATAGGGGATCATAATTTCTGTGACAACTCATTTTTGCAGGTACTCACTGGAGGTCTGAGAACCTTAAAATGCTGTCGCTACATTTTTTTTCCCTTCCAATTCAGAAAGCAAAGTGTTACCATAGTAACAGGACTATGTTAAAGATGTCTATTTTGCATAGCACATAAAAAGTAGGTTTCCTGTTTACTCTTCTTGTTTCCCAGAAGGGAGGGGGTGCGGGGGAGGACAGGAGGAGGGAGCCACAGCTAAATCGTCACCTGAAGCCCCCAGTGTGACCTGCTGGATTCTAGAGAACACTTCAGCCCATAAGGCAAGGGAAAACCCAACGCAGAAATAAACGCCGGAACATCTTGTCATTGTTAAATATATGATGCAGTCACATTGGCTTCCTGCTCTGTGGGGCTCGTACTTCCTAGTCTACGGTTCCGTGAGATGCCTTCGGAGGACTTGGTTATTTTTGCATTTGCTCTCATTATTGTTCTTTTTGGAATGATGTTGTTTTTCCCAGAAGTAGCTGTCCAATTTGTTTTTTTAAGCGCTGAGCATTGGGACCACTTAATTGCCACAAATGAATTTCACATCTTCTGGTGTGTACTGTGTGCAACCTTAAAATATATATTAGTAAAAATCTTTCATTTTATATCCCTTGTGTTCTATATACCTATTATAAATACATCCTATCTTCCTTCTCCCCCTGGACATCATAATTTACTTCCGTCTTAAGGACTCTAAGAGGTTTGCCGTATGTGCTTCACCTTGACACAGAGCACCGGGCGCTGCAGCCTCCATCAGTACCGACCCTGCAGCCCTGGCACCTGGACAGCACCGCATAAACCAAAGTGTCGTAAGGCTCAATCGGGAGGGGAAGGGGGAACCTGGGGCGGGGGGGGATCTGACCTACCTTTTATAGATGAGAATTCTTTAATAACAACGATGATGATGGAATTACAGCCTGTTTGACCTTTGGCCTTTCAACTTTTAGGTCAGATTTGGCTCTCTGCTATTCTCCTAAATGCTTTCCCTGTGTTTAATAAAATGTGATAAGTATAGCAGCTGAGTCTGCTTAAAAAATCATCCAAAGCAGACCGACTCTCCTACAGCTCGGAGCTGTATATCTTATTGCCAGTACCACAGCAGTCCTGCCCGAATATATCATCAGCGGCCTACTTTCTCCCTTCCCTCCAAGCCTGTTCCTTTCCCCACAATACCCGTCTTTGTTCCCCGGAATGAAGAGGGGCTTTTCTTCCCGCACATCGCTATTTGATAACAGTGAGTGCCTCCCCATGCACTGGAATCCACTGTGTGTGCTGTCGTGTCTCCTACTTGCCTCTTCGATCTCAGCAAAACCAAAGTGCTGTGCCGCCTAATTGCTTTCTTCTTTTTTCCTTTCCAACTTTCTGTTTCAGAGGCAGCAGCAGTGAGCTGCAACTGCAGCCAGCCCTTTCCCCAGCCCCACTCCCTTCTACGAACTCCTAGCCTTCTTTGCAGACAGCCTAGCATCTGGCTAAAGGGCACCTTGTTAGCAAACACAATTTCTATGAACGGATTACCCATGGACTGAAGCTGTTGTTGCCAACGGCTGGAGGAGGGGACTCCAGACATGAGTGTTCCATGAGTGATGCAGATGTGGAGTGGAGGTCTCAGGTGAGGTGCTGCAGAGCCCTGGGTAACAGAACGAGTGAGACAGTAAGGACTAAACTCTAGAGATCTTTGCACACCTTAACTAGCCCGAGGTCCGTGTGACAAGTCCGGTATGCACTGCGGGGGAAATGCACCCCAGGCAGAAGCCGGCCCTTCCAGGCGTGGCGTCCTGGGGCACCTGCCAGGATGCTCACAGCCCTCTCGTCCACAAACCACTGTCTTCCCTTGGCTTCTGCAGAGGCCTGAGTGACCGCAGCACATGGCTTCGAGGAGGAGACGTGGGACGCGGCACAGCAGTCCGAATGGGCGTCTTCTGCACAGTCTTCCAGCTTCCAGGGAGCGTGTGTGTTCACCAAGGCCGAATGCTACAAGACTAGGTAAGCTGTCCAGCGCGACGGGCTCTTCCGAGGAGGAGTGTCCCTCTCCCCCGGTGCTGTGCTTCAGTCAATTCTCCAGCACGCGGGCTCTCAAACCCTCAAGGGAGGCATCGGGACATTAGGTGTCCTCTGGGAAAGCACAGGTACCACCAGGATCCCTCTCAGACCTTGTAGTAAATGTTCGCCGGGCTCTGCGGGGGCATCTCCTGGACGATGTACACCGGGTGCCCGTAGTCCCCGCTGACCTTCTCGTAGTGAGGGCAGAAGACGCTGTCCGCAGTCCTTAGCGGGATGATAATGTCACTGGGCTCTGAGCCGTTGTTGTTGCCGCTGCGCTTGGGTGTGGCCAGTGTGCTGAGCGACAGTGTGGTCGTGTGCTGCGGCGAGTGCTTCCTGTGTCTCCTCCGGTACTTCAGCAAGAGGACCACCAGCGTGATGATGATGACGATGAAGATGATGCATCCTGAAGCAATCCCTGCAAATAAGGCCACTTCGGAACCGAGGATGTTGTTCCCCGAATGTCCGGCGCTGTTGCCGTCTGTGCTAGAACCTGCAGACGCGGAGACAGAAAAGGTCAGAGATAGTTACTGCTGTCCCAGTGCTGATGGACTGCATTTATGACCCTTAAAAATGTGAAAAATAAGCCAGGCTTATTACTAACTAGAAACTGGACTTTGCCTCGCCAATACCTCGTCTAAGAGCTCAATGCAAAAGGAAATGAGAGGTATCTCTAGGAGGGACTTCCCTACCCTCCCAAGCCACAGGGTTTCCTTTGTATCATTATCCAGCAAGAGCACAGACTGTCGGTGATAGCCAGCCCTTGATCTTGCTTCATATTCTAACCCGTGTCAGCCAGCCTGGGGCAGTGGCAGGGAAGAAAAAGGGAAGTGGCCAATTCTCCAGGTCAGCGGTGAGCGTTTATCTGGTATTGCTCTTCCGCCTCCTTTGAGAAAGGGAGTTTCATGCAAACCTTCAAAAGGCCTGCCTTCTAAAGAAGAGCCCTGCCTCCTGGCAGAACAGAACAGCTCGGGAACGCGGAAGGAGTGAGGGGGCCTGGGAAAATGTTCAGCTCGTAACTCGTCTGTATTATTTGATTTACACTTAAAATATATTTGGAAGGCAGCAGAAACTCTCACACCGAACAGACTGCCAGCCCAAATGTTAAGCACTAAAAAACTGCCTGGCATCATTATATTATCCATTTATCAGTTTGTCATAAGAATTTGACACATCTTGTCATTGAAAGTTAGAAATAACAACTTCCCTCCTTGACTCTTGGAAAGAGACAGAATATTGCTGCAGATGATAAATTCGCACAACGACCAAGCAAGCACACAACAATCCTAATACAAAACTGCTGATGTCTGCTCAACAGCTACTCTATAAAACCTTCATTAGCATGGTAACAAATACAGAACTATTTGTTCCAAGACTGTTAAGAAAACGAAGGTCAACGATGGACAATTTTATCTGGTATTCTACACTTTTGTCAGGGACCTGTTTAATATTTTCTTTTACATGGAAAATGTGAAACAAAATAACGATAACCACCTGAAAAAATACTATTGTGCAATATTTAAAAATGTTACCATTTAAAATTTAGAGGAGGATCAATTAAACCCTCTGTGGATTAGATATAATTAGATGAGGGATTAGCACATTAATTACATATACATTAACATCAGCTTTAAGCTGGAGTTGACAACCAGCTTGATAAAATGTCAGCCAATGAAACCTTTGGCCTGACAGAGTAGTTCTAATAACTGGCATTTACAGCTCATGAATTCTACTCCTTTGAATATATGACTTTCATTGGAATGAGTTATTTTGTTCTTATTGAGTGTAATTAATAATGACTCACTGACAGCAAAGATTCCTGATCACTGTAACTTCCAGCTAATCCTAACTGGTTAGAAGTCTTTAGACTCTGCCCTTTTAAGATACTACTAAGAATGTGGTACCCACAGACCTCCATACACACAGATCATGCTGTTATACCTGGATTTGGTTTTACAAAGGGACTTGTTGTCGAACTTCTTCCATTTGTACCAGCTTCTAGTTCTGGACGTCTTGTTGGATCTTTATTCCTGGTTGATCCAGCAGAACTTGCATCTATATGAAAAACAAATGATTAATTATGGCACAGACATCTGACAATATCTAGCTTTAGGAGCTGCATATATATTTCAACAGGCATGAATAGCAATGAACATAAGAGTCTTTATGCAAAGTACTGTGAAATACAAGAATATAATTTTTCTTTTAAAACAAAATGGTTATACTAGTTATTTCAGAGGTTTAGAACGTGAGGCCATCTGTGGAAACTATAGGGATTCTTGCATTTGGCAGGCAAAGCATTGCAGATGACATTTCAATTTAACTGAGCAAGTTGATTGACTACTATACCAATTTTTAATTAGAAGAATAATTATTTCTTTCTGCACAATAGGTTATCTATATTGGAAAAGTCACAATGAACAAAACTCTTCTGTAGTCAAGATTCAGAAATGAGCAAAACTGCACAAGCTTTTAGTTTTCATTCTGGATATTTTGATTTTGAACCAAAGTGTTTTGCTTTTTAAAAAGAAATATCTATCTATCTATCTATCTATCTATCTATCTATCTATGGCAACAGACATTCTACCTTGCTGATCTTAACTCTTAGATCTCCAATAAAAGCTTAGTACATTGACTTGAGGAAATCTGTCAGTGGCTCAAAGTGCAGAAGGGTTTGCTTTGAAAACTAAAAAGAAGAACGAATGAAGGTGGGCGTCGGCAACATTAGCACCACACTAGCTGGGGGCTACACCAGGTCACAGTGGCGTCATGAAGCAGCAGATGGTCTTTACCTTGTCCAACTTTCATGAGGATCTTCATGGCTCTTGTCTGGCACACCCCTCCCTCCTGGTTATCCAGGCCCTCCAAAGACCCATTTGATGTAGCTGATTAAAAATAAAATGGACAAAACAAAAAAATAAAGAAAAATCAGGAAATCAATAAGCCAAGTTTACATGAACATGAAATGTCTGAAAACAATTTGAAAAATAAGAATTCACTCTTAGTCACAAGTTTTCTGAAAGTATGGGGATGCTGAAAGCCAAAAAGAAAAAGAAAAAGAAATAAAGAGAAATGGATATCGGAAACACTGCCGCACGTATGCTATCTGACTCCAAATTTATTTAGGCACTTTCTCCTTCCTTCACAAATGACTGATTTAATGTTAGTCTATAAATAAAAGGGATGGCATCTTTCAAAAAGTCTATGGACTCTTTTGGGGCCAAACTCAGAAGAGCAAAATAGTTAATGCAGCCATTTCCAAACGTGGTAATCATCCCCCCACACCTGCTTCCTCCACCGCAGATTTCCTGCTTCAAGAACAATTAGCTTGACGCTCTGTTTGTCAAGCATCCAAGTTCTGTAAACACTAGACCAGGAGCCTCCCACAACCCTTGTCTTCTTTTTTCAGCCTTATGCATGCTTAAGAAGTATACCAGAAATCAGGTCTTCAAAATCTCCCCTTTTTCCTCCATCGTTTTGTAAATCAGAAGAACATACGTGTTATTACTGCCAATGTCAACCTTAGTCAACCTCTTCAACCAAACTACCTGTTGCGGGAAAACTCTGGCTGAATAGAGGGTTCACACACATGCCCACCACTCATTCTGGGTCCTGTGGCAGCCCTGGAGAGAAAGTGGGGACTTTTACCAGCCACTTGCTGGTGTTCACCAACTGAATTCCCTCTCCACCTCAGCAGTGAGGAGTGGAAGGAAGGACAGAATCATTTTACCATTTTCAGCATTTTTTTTGTCAACAGCCTATGCTCTATTTAAACACATCCTTGTTCTGTCTCTTTAGACCAGCGAGGTCTCTGAATAGCTTTGTAACTCAAGCTGTAAAGAGATAGGCTGCCAGGTACTTTAATGAGAAACAGGCTTTGAATTACAGTTCAAGTTCCAGGAGAGAAAAGAAGGTGGAGAGTGCTAGACATTTTCATTCCCCTAAAGTTCAAGGGGCAAGGAACAAAAGTGTTTCATATACATTTCTGCAATTTAAATCCATTTTCTACCTGATTATCAAAGTCTTGGCTTGTAACACTGTACTTTGCAAGGGACTGAAAAAAGGATTGATTTTCTGGTAAAAATAAATCCCAAAGACATTCTTCTAATGGGATTGTTTGTTTTCCAAACAGTAGGTCAGCAAACAAGTTCTATATGCATTTATGGTAGAAATATGCATTCCACTGAAATTATATTAACTACAAAAATAAGGCACTTATTTACTTGTCTTTGTGGTCTTGAATTAACTTTTACTTTCACTGTTTTCCTCAAAACAAAGGCTGCCTCTTCTGTGCATACATATCATTGTGCTTCTCTGAGTGCTTGCTTAAACTTTACAGTCTCACAATTGCATCTCATTCTTCTGTAACTGTGGATAAATTTTTCCCGGGAAACTGGGCAATAATTGCCATAATAATAATTGTCTTGGAAGGGTAGTAAGAAGCAGACAGTATCTGTTTGTAGATACAAACATTGTAGACCATTAAGAAACTATTCAGCAGACAGCTTAAAAAAAAAAAAAAAAACCTAAAAATTTTGTACACTTCTGTGAATCTAAAAAAAATCTTTTTTTAAATTATTTAATGGGGCTATTAAAATTTTTTTTATTATACTTTAAGTTCTAGGGTACATGTGCACAATGTGCAGGTTTGTTACATATGTATACATGTGCCATGTTGGTGTGCTGCACCTGTTAACTTGTCATTTACATTAGGTATATCTCCTAATGCTATCCCTCCCCCAGTCCCCCACCTCACGACAGGCCCTGGTGTGTGATTTTTTTCAGTTCTTCATTCTGCTCTTTCCCTTTTCCCTCCTCCAAATATGTGCCTAAATTTTAAGGTATCCTTTCCTCCCAGAGGCTTCAAACTATGAGTTTCTATGAGCAGACCCTATTTCTGGACCATTTCAGAGCAGTGCTATAATCTTCAATTAATTGTTGAGAATTTTCCTATTTGATTTTTCTAAAAAATTAGGATATGTCTGCATATAGAAAGAAGTGAAAGGCTGATGTCTCTATCTGGCTGATAGTTTAAAATGTTTGGTTTACTTCATTCAGGTGGAATCCCAATGTTTTTAAATTCACATGCACATAAATGAACCTACACGCAAAAGTGCACTCAAACTCAAAGTTAAATGACTTACTTTTTGTTGCTAAAAGTTTCAACACTAAGCTGAAAAATGACAAAATGAGATCTGAAGGGCAGTGCACAGAAAGAAAGGGGAGGAATATAGATGTACTTATTTTAATCTTGAGGGGGAAAAGACAGTCAAAGATTCAGATCCAAAAGAAAAACAATTAAATGAGTATCAGCAAGAGAAAAACAGGCACAGTAGAGCAGTTACTTGTAAATAGAATTGAGAACTGCGTCTGCAGAGGGAGAAACTGCTGATGACTTCTGCTTTGTCAAACTGGAAGCACAAGAGGTGCACATTATTTGACTTTTTTCTTTTAATTTGTAGGTCAGTGCCTTTTCTGAATATCAATGCTTTTGTGCGGAGCTCCCTAGGTTTACCAAAACGGGGTCTTGACAACCACAAATGTAAAATCTCTAGAGTATTAAAATTCAATTGGAATCTATAATTTAACATCCACAGACTATATAAGACAGTAGGAGGAAGGCTGTGTTGCATAAGAATGAAACTGCTTTGCACCTTTAAGAGTGAAAACTTTTTTATTTCTTGGTTTAAAAAAAAAGTGTCGGGGGAAGAGGGAAACGTTCAAGTCTTAGAGTTGAAGAAGGAAAAATCTACAGATGCTGCCTTTGTAGGTTCCTCTGAAGCCACAGGCTATTGCTTGTTTGGGGGAGTGTGCTTGCCGCGTGGTGAGCAAAAGTGGGCTGAACAGTCTGAATGCAGACAGTTTTTCTGCTATATTCAAGATTTTGCTTCTTTTCCTTTTAAGCCAACCTGTGACTTGCAAAGGGTACTGGAAGATACTGAAAAATTCACTACTAATATCAAAATAACATCCCAAATACTTGGTTGTTTATAAAGGGGCATTTAAAATACAGTTACACGTTCCACCAGGAAAGATTTTTGCCATGAGTTAGAAATGATCTAAGGTGCCATGAACTGTTTTAACCCAGTTAGTACGCTGGTACTAACTGAAACTCCAGGAGGTAAACTTTACAAGTATAACGTAATTCAAAATGACTTCAGTCTATTTTATACTTGATGTAAGTATAGCTTCCCATAGTGAAAATCACCTTTCTTCTCCCCTGCTACATCCTCATCACAGAGTGTAATTCTTATGCTGAGGTTCCAAACCCCCCTCCTTGAACAGTGACACAGCTAAAAAAAAAAGTCTCCTATCCCAATTATACCTCCTTCCTGGCAGTGAACTCTGAAATAAAACCACAAGATTAATATTCTGATTTCTCCTGCAATAGTCACCAAGAAGCTCTGAAAGGCTTAGTGGCTGATTTTGAAAAATAACAAGAAATTGCTAATGCTTGGCAAAAAAAATCTATTTCCATTTCAGGAGACAATTTTGCAATTATTTTCATTGTTCATTTGAATGTACTGGGAATTTTTAACTTAGAGAAAGAGTGAAAATAAATTGTTAGTTCATTATACATAGCTTTTCTTTGTATCTTTCTATCAGCGTGATCTAATGCAGCCACAATCATAGTATTGCTACATAAATGAAATCACATTTAATCATTCAGAGATAGAAAAAATAACATTGTTATAACTAAGCTGTTAGGGCCCAGATATTTTTTTTCCCTTGGCTCAGGAAAAAAATAGACATTACAAATTTAAAAATTACCAGAAAATTTCTCTATCCAGTTGGAAAATAGGCTTAATAAAGATACATGGGCATTTTACAGCCTGTTTTTAAAAGCTTTTGCTTCAGGGGTCTAACTGCATGTAGTAAGTATATAGAAGTCACTACATTGTTCCCCCCAGGGCCTAATTTCCAGTGGGTAGAGATTACTGCTCAGCAAAAAAGTTCCTTGAGTTCACATCGTCTAAAAGTTCTGCAGCACATCTGAAACCACACAGCTGCCATCTGCGGTTTGCCATCTATTTGCACCTATACTTATCTGCAGTTCTTAGTCACTGGGAAGAGTATACTCGTTATCTGAGTAGGAAAAAAAAGAGAACCAGTGAGTAACTGTAAAGCAGACTGGAAGGGCAAGAATATTTCTGGCTGTGCTTTTTAGCCCATCCCGGCGAAGAGGAAGTAGTACTCCATTTTCACATGTCTTCATCTGATGTTCACCGCTCTGCTCCCAGGAGGCTAAGCTCCAGCCCCACATCTTGGCTGTGTTTAGTCCACCACATTGCTAACAGTGTGCTAATCAGATGGACAATCAAACTTCTGGATTTGTACCGATATATGGGTCTCACTGGCACAGATTTGAAACGGGGAAGTGCAAAAAAATCCTACAGAATAATGGTATCACAGTTCTTATGGAAAGAATGAAGCACCAGGAAATATAAATACTATTGAGGGTATTTCAAATTATTTAAAAATGTAGCGTATTTGTATGGGGCCAGGATGGAGAGGGCAGATGGACACTTGAAAGCAAGTATTTGTATCAACTCCGTTGAAGAAGTCCAACAGAGAGACATGATAAGCATCCAGGGTCATGAAAACCACAGAGTCGTCAGAATAAAAACGTTGCCCTTACATACAGCTGCACTGGACACAACTCACTCTCATGTAACCACAAAACAAGTAGCATTTTATGAACATTCTCTGTCAATATCTATGGGAACTATTCTTTTCCAGCATGTCCTCACATGCTAGCCTTGCTAATTTGGACTTCTTAGGCGAGTCTTCCTACACATCAGTTTCCTTAAGCTCGATACAGACTTCTGAAGATCGGAAGACTGTTATCTTGGCAAACTGAGGAACTAAAAAAAGCATAATCCAGTAACAACATGGAAAGCAAAGCCGTGACTTTAAAATAAACACAAACACAACAACATACCAAACTGTATTACTGTTTTCTTCTACCACAGGGCTATCAAATCTGAGTGTCAAAAAAACAAAAAGAATAAGGTAAGTTGAAAAATAAGAAGGCTGATAAAAAAATAATTAGTGTGAATATACAACCCAGGAAGCTAAGATTTATCTATTTAACACCCTGACATCAATTCAAACTATGTACTCTAGAAACAAGAATTCAATTTCTGAAACTCAAATTAATGTAGTTGAATGCCTTGAGTTTCACAGTTATCTTTTAAGATGCTAACTTAGAAGAAAAGTTCTAAACATGGAAATGATAATGTTCACTGAATGCCAAAAATAAATGACTGTTTCTTTAAAGTTAATTAATAAAATCTTCTGAAACAGAAACATCTATTTAATTTGCCAAAAGGAAAAAAAGAATTTCATTCATTTTTTTTCTACCTTCTTCCTTTTACGTGTTTTTCACTGTGGCTTTAAAATGAGAAAAATGAGAAATATAATCATGACTTTCCGAGGGCCTCATTATTCTTGTTTAGTTTAATATATTTAAAAAATTCAGCATTACTTCAAATCACATAGCACTTCATCCTATAATACCAAATTTGCCTTATCTTAGAGCAAAAGTTTTATGGTATACTTTCCCCTAAATGGCCTCACTTGAAGAAAGAAAAATACAGAAGATTTTCTTTTTTTTTTTTTTTTTTTTTTTTTTGAGACGGAGTCTCGCTCTGTCACCCAGGCTGGAGTGCAGTGGTGCGATCTCGGCTCACTGCAAGCTCTGCCTCCCAGGTTCACGCCATTTTCCTGCCTCAGCCTCCCGAGTAGCTGGGACTACAGGAGCCCGCCACCACGCCCGGCTCATTTTTTGTATTTTTAGTAGAGACGGGGTTTCACAGTGTTAGCCAGTTTGGTCTCGATCTCCTGACCTCGTGATCCGCCCGCCTCAGCCTCCCAAAGTGCTAGGATTACAGGCGTGAGCCACCGTGCCCGGCCCAGAATTTATTTTCAAGAAGAAATTTATACTTAGCAAAGTTAATTTAAACAAAACAAGCCCTCTACTTGATGAGACGGTTCTCACTGACATTTGATTAACTCTTATTTTGCATGCAGGGAGCCGCAGCTAAAACACTGTATAAACTATCAGTGATGTAGGATGTGTGAGTTTTTCACCCGTGAAAATATTGTTCAATATGATGGGAAGAATCACTTGAATTAATACCACATTGCTATGGTTGTGTTTTGAAAACTTAAAGCAGTAAATCATGCATTAAGAGGTAATAACTGGCTTAGCTTCAGTGACTTTTCTGTGCAACACAATTAGTTTTCTGCACTAAACAGAATAATTTGGAAAAAGTAGATTCTAAAATTGAGTCACAATTTAGACCTCTCCTCCTGTCTGCCAGCATTGAAATATGACTGAAGATGTTATCAAGCACAAATGGATGCTCTTAAAGAAAATGGTACAGTTTTACTTCTTTAATTTCAAATATTCATGATGAACAATAATAGTACATTCTACCCAGAGCTCAGAAATAAGAGTGTTAAACATGGAACAACTTTGAAGCAGTTTGGTAAGTTGATTTTGTTTGTATGTGCACTTAAAAGGTTTTGATGACATATATTACTTAATTGCTTCTACTTGGGAAGAGAAAGGATACCAGGATACATAACTGAGTTTACAGGTGCCATCATGCTATGCGAGGCTTGGACACTGAGGGAGAAGGTCAATCTACTGAGAGAAAAGTCACAAAATAAAGCAATAAACACCACATCTAGAACAGGAGAAATTCTATCACAGCTTTCGCATAAAGCCTTTTAACCATTAAAAACCGTATGAATGTCAAATAGCAATCAGTGAAGACATTCAGGGCCATAGGTATCTTTGACAATACAGACCTGGAAAGCTACTGGCTACAGACACTCAAGAGTGAAAAGACGGAAGAGCAGAAAGCAGTGATGGCAGGTGCACATGTGTGCGTGTCTACATGTGTGTGCGTGCAAGCACATGTACACATAGGGGGTACAGATCAAGAAAACATACCGTCCAGGCTCAGTGATGTACACTGACGCTCTTCTGAGAAAGACCAGACAGTACTGGCAATAAACTGCACCTCCCCCAACCCCCGACTTTTTTGTTTGTTTGTTTTGCTAGAGACATGTTTAACCACATAAGATTATTTATGGAGTTGTTTATTTTATTTCCCCTCAAAATATTGTTTGGAACAGCTTGATGTCTTGATTTTTAATAAATTCTGTTGAGGAAAAACATCACTTTCTAAGTCTAAGATCTTACTGTTAAAAGTTATGACGATTTATGCAGGTGGAATCTCTCAGTTAAGAAAAAAAATTTAACATAATTTCAAAATAAAAAACAAAACAAAAAAAGGCTTTTCTTCTAGTATAATTTAAGGGACCGTTTCTTATTGCCACAGTAATTCAGAAAAACTTAATATAGTGGGAACATGAGAGTCAATGGTAAAAGAATAAGTAACTTCACATAGAAGAGCCAGCCTTAGACACACCTGAATATGTGTCCTGAGCTAGGGAATCCGGGAGTGGCCAATGTGGAGAGTCATTCCTTGTCTATGAGGAACAGCTGAGCCCTCGGCCCATCCTGTGGAACATGGGCCATACAGGGACTCGAGGTCCTAAGTTCTGGATTAAATGAAGGTTGCCAGGTGGAAGTCATTAGCTGGGTGGTGTTAAGTGAAAATGCTATAGATGAACTACATGCTGTTTGCAAGCAGTTGCAGTTTTCCTGCCCAGCTCACTGCCACAGGGCCATGTGGATATCTTGTCCAGCCCACTGCCACTGGACTCTCTCTTTCCTTGTATATAAGCCCCCAATAAAACCCCATGTCTTGAAAAAAAAAAGTCATTTTTAATATGCTTAATATGGGCCAAAATCTACTAAGATAGAGGAATTGTGTTTTAAAAATAGGCAGCCAGATGACCATTGCAATAGCAATGACTCAGCTCACATTTTTAAAGAAAAGAATAATGTAAGAGTTCTAAAGATAAAACATAATTCCCTATTGTCTATATTAGCTGTACTTAAGCATCAGATTTTTAAAAATGAAACTTCCCAGGGAAGGGATAGTGATAATATCTAATGAAAATATTCTGAACCATGAAGAAGCATGTGTTTGAGTGAATTATTTCCAGCACATAATCTAGTGCCTGCTCTGAAGATTCTGACAGTCTCAATCATTAAAATATCCTTGCCAAGATACGAAAAGGCCTAGCTGGGAAAGGGTCAGAGTAAAAAGTTCACGGTGGGGAGGGTGCACATCCCACAACCCTCTAGCTCTTTCTACTGTCACTAATTGCATGCAATGATATTAATGACCCAGTAATTGCAAGACGAGTGGCACTGAAGTGGAAAACATCCATCGGAGGCAGAGTTCATCTCTAGGCGGTGGGACTTCACCAGCGACCGAATTAATGTCTGCTGACAGTTTAGAATATAATACTGCAGAGGAGAAAATGCGTCACTCTCATGGACACACACAGCTTAGATGGACATCACAGCTTAGGTGGACATCACAGCTTAGGTGGACATCACAGCTTAGATGGACATGTTGTTTGCTTTGACCATTTAGAGACCAGTAGTAACCCCAATAAGGTGCCCCTATCTAAATTTGCCCCACACATGAACCTTATTCCGTCCAGGGGACATGTTCTATCCTCTAAGAATCCAGAGCAATTTCCCACGTTTGTGCCAATAAAAGAATACCTTCATCTCCTGTTTAACATCAGGAACAACAAAATGGGCTACTTCACCAATGCAAAAAGCCACTTGCAAAGCAGAACTGTCACCCAGCCTGGCTCCTCTGTAATGAGATCAATTACACTCCAGCTTGAGGGTCTGCCAATCCATCAGTCCTTCTATGCAGCCAGCCAGCCAACAAAACTGCTGCACTTGTACTCGGCTAAGGAAATTTGAAGTCTCATACCACCTCTACTTGTATGTTTGAGAGATTTTTATTTTTAATAACTATATGATGTAGCAACTTTCTATTGAGGGGCTCAAAGTACTTGCTAACATAAAAACACAAAATAGTATAGACTTATTGAAAAAATGGAATTAAGAGTATGTCTAAAAAGAAAAAGAAAATTCATAAGAGCTAACAAATTGCCACTATAACCACCTTTTCCCAATGGCCTTCCTTTCCTAGTACCCTGTAGGATTTTCTTAGTTCAACTTTGGGGGCAGATGATTGCAAGTTGGTTATATGTTACACAATATATGACAAAGCATCAGTACCAAAATGTCTGATACAAGCATACAGTCCATCCTTTATAGTTCATGAGCTTCTCTGCTGTTGCTATGTATGAAACATGTGTGTACGTATACTCTGCTCTCTCTACATATGTGTTATGTATGCATGCATACTATCTTTACTATTGCTACATGTGCACTTAGATGTTTGGACCCAGGAGGCACTGTTGTAAACTAACAATGCCGGCCTAAGGGTCCAGCGGCCCTGGATTGAGTTTTGTTTCTGACATTTGATGGCCAACTGAATTGTACTAAGCTACTCACACTAAGTTTCAGCTTTCTCACAGTGATAAAAATTGCTCTAAGACCTGTGTTTCTAGACTTCAAAGTGAGACAAGAGTATGTGAAGGCCACAACGCTTCCCTAAGTGATCAAACACCCAGCCCGAGATTTTGAAACTTCAGGAACAAATGTGACTCTTAAGAACTATACAAATAAGTTAAACTACTATTTGCTTGTCTGGTCTGTGCATCTTGGCTATTTTCATGTGTTTTATTTTGCTTTAAAGTTTTATCTTCCTGATGAATGTTTAAAGGTTATTAAGAAAGAAGCCTGTCCTCTTTCATTCTTGTACTAGGTCTCTAGCATTGTCCAATTATTTATAAATCCCAGTGAACCTTTAAAAAGCCATAAATAAGGTGCTAAAGATACCAAGATACATTTTATGCAATAATGAAGGCAGTTTTATTCTGAGCAATTCCTAAATAATTCTTGCTGTCATGATGGCTTAGGTTGATGTCATTTAATGTGAACAGAGTCTCCGTCCACAGCAGCTTTTTCTTCTTACACACAGAGCCATATGGGACAGACATCCCCAGGTCGTGACTCCACTATACCTGAGAGCCAGGACTTTCTCAGTGCAATCTCAAGTTAAGCAGAAGCTGAGACTCTAATCCTTAAGTGTAAAGAATTTATCTTTATTCATATTAAATTCAATCAGGAGTCTCACTGACACACACTGGGAAAACCTTTAATACACCCAGAAAAGGAGTTCACATGATGTTCAGAAATAACAGAAACAATGCTTCGAATTATCAGACTAATGGGCTGATCTACTTTCCCAGCTAGCCTCAGTGATAACGCAACCCTGACACATTTTCTTCTCTGGAAGACGATTTATACCACATTAGGATGCTACTAAAATTATCAATAAAGATACACTATTTTCATTGTGTAACAGGGAACTGAGAAAAAGTCCTGGCAAGGCTGGTAACATGGAAATTGGGAAAAATGATTATATGTATCTGAAGACTCCTCCCCTGTCTGTCTCTTTTGGGTCTTACAAAGGATCTGCTAACAAGCTTGGGCAATTCCATGAACAAAAAGATACATAAATGCATGTTTCTTGGTAAAGGAAGCTCAAGGACAAAAGAGCTTTTATATCACTCAAAGAAGACAAAGAGAGAAGATCTTATAATTAAGTTATGCAGCATTACTGAAACGTGTAAACTCTCTGGAGTTCCATTTTATGGATGGACTTCAAATCAGCCAAGCTTTTGGGGTCCATCCTCTCCAACTTGCAGCCGAACACAGGTCTGCCTCCAGCCTGGAGCCTCATACTTCCTCCCCTGCTCCAAAGTTAACTCTTAGTTATATGTATTTGGTGTCAAAGGTGGAAGTAATAAGCATTTTATATATCCCACCACATCTGGATTCCCATCAACCCTGTGAAGCAGGTGCTGTCATTATCCCCACTTTACAGATGAAGAGACTGAGGCAGACAGGGGTTAAGTTACTTGTCAAAGGGCACTCAGGAACTCGGGTCTTCCAGACCCCAGACTCTCAACCTAAGATGTTGATCTGTTTCTCTTGCACAGGGGGAGGGTGGTGGTGGTGCTGTATTCCCCAAGATCCCAAATGCACAGTCTCTGGCAAGATTCTGATGAACATCCTATTACAAAGACGACAGCTGTAGGTTAGAAATAAAAATGAGTTTAAATGCTTGAACTCAGCCATTATGCGCAAGGTATCAAACAGAAATCCTCACCCCTCAATCAGAGGACCCAAAGGACAGGCTGATGTTGCTGTATCACCAAATGGGATTACATTTAATGATGGAAATGTGGCTTTTGCTACATTTATCGTACATAAATAATTCATCAAATAAAGCACATAATCGCTTTATACAGCCCACACATTATTCTATATTCTAAAAGAAACCTATATGTTAAGAGGACATTTGAAAGCTCCTGTAACTATCTTGCTAAAGAACAGTGCATTCAGTACGTTTCAGTGCTACTTGCCAAACCTACACCCCAGAAATAAGTAAATCAAAAGCAGAGAAGAAAACAAATATATGCTCAACAACATAAGCAACAGACTCTGAAGTTCTTCTGCTTTGATTCTTTAAGAATATTGTTTTATTATATTTGTGCAAGCATTTTACTTTATTTTGTGATTTTGCTTAGAAGTGGAGTACATGTCTAAAAAATAGCAAAGCTGTTTGTGAAGCTTTCCAATTTTACATACTCTTTATTAAAAAAAAAATTAAAAATAAAAAGCTATAGACAACTGAACCAATGAGGGCCCTAAGAAATGGCAGCTTCTCCAGACTTGTTCAGTGTTTCTTAAGGAACACTTTGCCAAGGCATGGAGAGTGAGGGAGGCCTCCAAGAGGATGCCATGAACACCACAAGGTGGATCTCACAGAGCAACCTTTAATCAAACAGTCCTTAGGAAAGATGACTTATGGACTATGCCACAAGATGTGTCTTAGCTATGGATTTGCAGCAAAATAATGCAAAAGCCATATGAAGCTAAATTGGGAGGCGCTTCATTAATATGGTTTTCTTTGTCTAACAGCTCTGCTGTAGCTACTGTTCACTTGAAAAGTATGAACACAATGGCATTCATTTTTCATCCATCTCTGACTCACATGATTTTGGTAGTGTGACGAAAACCTCTTTGTGGGTTATTCTGCAAGGTTTTATGTGAAGGTAGAATAACCAGCCCACAGAACCTTCGTAAGGACAGCTGTTGCAAAGGGCCAACACACCAAACCTGCTGACTCATTCAGCTCTGGGTGTCGCCTCTGAAAAGAAACTAAACCAGGCACAGAAAATGCTGCAAAGAAAACTCTATGGATAAAGGCTACGAACATAAGAAGGCTTTCCCAGTATCAACTGGAGCATTTAGTAAGTCTAAGACACAGCTTCCCTTGAAAATGGGCAATTTCAGAACAGTTATTTCATGAACATTAAAAAAAACTTTAAAGACAATAATAAAATAACTATAGGTTAGGTAAATTAGCTACTCTATTTTTAAGGCAATTAAAAGATCTGAACATAATAAAGAAAAGGTCTCTTCAGACCACATGGCCATAATATCTCCATCTTTGCATTATTTGAAGATTAGGAGATCTCATTATGCAAATCAGGCCCAGGGCTAATTACTGAAATAGGTCACTTGAAAAAGTCAATTCTAAACAAGAATAAAAACCCATATACAGATGCTCCGTGACTTAGGTGGGGCTATGTCTTGATACTTGATAAGCACAAGGTAAGCTGAAAATATCATTAAATTGAAAATACATTTAATACTCCAATAAACCCATCAGAAAGTTGAAAAATTTAAGTGGAACTATTGTAAGTCGGTGACCATTCGTATATAATTTTGCCACAAGTTAAAAAACAAATAACCATCTATGAGGATGCATATCAGTTTGCCACATATCTCCTAAGGGGACTTAGTGAATACTTAGTGTGTTTAAAAATACAGTTCAAATTAAAAATTCATATTCACATCTGAAACTCACAAGTGTGATGACTATATTTTAAAGCAGGTAACACCACAAATCAAATTAAATGTTTTTAAAGAATTTACAGAGGATCCTGTCCATTTGAAACCACACTTAACAAGTGATCCTATATTGGATTTGTATGCCCAGCCCTAATGTGGCTTGAAACTGGAGGAGACCGCCATCATTAGCCAGAACAATGACAATACTAAAAGTGCTTTTTAGGGAAATAAATTAAAGTTCAAAGAAATAAAACTGACTTTCTCATTAAGCTTAGGAAGCAGGACTAGCAAGTAGGACTCTAGGTTCCTGGTTTAATTCTTCTGAAATGCTGTTCATTTAGGGTACTCCCCAATGCAAGTCAGTCCCTCCGGACTACTCCTCACTGGGGAAAAGTCAAGCACTCCTCCAAAGCATCAGGTCTCTTTTTCCTCTCCATGGAAAGAAACCAGCACACAATAACATATTTATTATAACACTGCTCGTTCTGAAGGCGCTTACCAACTAGACACTCAGATTTGGGGTTAAACCCATGTAGAATTTATTAAAGCTGAACTCAAATGCTAATATTATTTACTGTCTCAAAGTGAACCAACGATTTGAAGTGTTAAAAATATACATGTAAATTTTAATACTTTCCATCATGCTACCTAGCACTATTTATAAATGTACTGATATAAAAATTACTAACTTCAAACACTTTCCTTCTCAAAAAAGCCAGTACAGAGCTTGACCGTGTGTGTGTGTGTGTGTGTGCATTTGTCTGATATGCAAAGTAGTGACTTTTTAAAATCCATTCATTGTTTTGGTGTCTTGGAACTTATGCAGAAGCAATACAAAGTCAATATTAATTTCTAAAACTATTTTAAGATTTGTTCTCTGCATTTCCCATTTCCTTTCTAGGGAAACTTGTAGATCAATGAGCTTTGCTGTAGGGTGGGTGAGAAATTGGCTTCTATATTTTCCCAAGTATCTGAAACGCCTTCCTCTGCCTACGCCATCGTGGAAGTCTTTCAACTCTGCTGAAAGTCTCAACTGGACTTCCTGGCAAACTTCTGAGCCCTGAGTTCTCCACCCAGCCCTTATGACAGTCCCCCAAAGCAACATTCAAATAGCCTCTCGTAGTTTCAAACTTGAGACCCTCAATTCTGTATTAAGAAAGATTCATTTATCCCAGGCTACCATATGCTTTTGCATGGTAAATCGTAACTCTAAGGAGAGCTCTGATGGCCAGAGTAGTTCAGTAACTGCAATGAACCTGTTAGTGTGGTATGAAGAGTTTCCAAAAAAAGAAAATAATAGATGTCATTATTGTGTAGATTAATATTATAATTATAAATTAAACTGCTTCTAAATACAAATCTCTCATGTATTAATAAAAAGCAATTATTAAATGCTCACCACATTAAGCAAAGAGATGTTGGTAAACACTTATTTGCATATCTTGCATATTATTTCACACTAAAGGTTAAACTCTTAATGTTTACTAAAATTCCACTTGCGCCCAGTGCGAACTTAGAATTTGCAAAGCATTCTTCATGAAGTCATAAGCTAAAGTAAGAAGAGAGACTCTGGGTGTGTTGGCATTATCAGTGGACTTGGGCTGCATCCACGCATTAGGGACGTGCGTTCACTGCCCTAGGGCATCTCATCTCTAGTGTGTCCACTCTTCCCATACCACTGCCTTCTTTCTCCCACCCCACCCAGGGGCATTAACCTTCTTAATAAATGCATCTGATCAGTTTCAGTTCCCTGTAAATGTCATGCTTAACCGTAGCTTTCACTGAAAAAGTCTTACTTTAAAAGTCTTTACTAAGGCCAGGCGCGGTGGCTCACGCCTGGAATCCCAGTACTTTGGGAGGCCAAGGCGGAAGGATCACGAGGTCAAGAGATCCAGATGATCCTGGCCAACATGGTGAAACCCCGTCTCGACTAAAAATACAAAAATTAGCGCACACCTGTAGTCCCAGCTACTTGGGAGGCTGAGGCAGGAGAATCACTTGAACCCAGGAGGTGGAGGCTGCAGTGAGCCGAGATCATGCCACTGCACTCCAGCCTGACGAAAGAGAGAGACTCCATCTCAAAAAATAAAATAAAATAAAATAAAATAAAAAGTCTTTACTAATATAAATACATTGTTAGGCTTCCAAAAGCTTAAAGTTTCCATTTATTTTACCTGGTAACTATTTTACATTTTCAAAGATTTCCCTACTATTCTGCATACTTGGCCACCCCATCTACCTGTTTCACTTCAGAATACTTTTATAATAATTACTCCTTACTAAGTATATACTCTACCACTCTCTCTCTTTTTTTTCTTCTTGTTGTTGTTACCAATTCTTGGTAAGCTACTCTATGTATCAAGTTGGCTTTAAAAATAGGTTTTCATTCTGTGCTTTGAAGTGTAGCTCTTGAGCTGGGTGCAGTGGCACATGCCTGTAGTCCAAGCTACTTGGAGGCTAAGGTGGGAGGATCACTTGAGCCCTGGAGTTCAAGGCTACAGTGAGCTGTGATCATGCCACTGCACGCCAGCCTCGGCAACAAAGCTAGACCCTGTCTCTAAAAAAATAAAATAACAGTAAAGTGCGGCTCATAGGTTGAGATGCAAGAGTTTCAGTTTGATCACCAAGAGTCTCCTACCTAAAGTTTTAGAGTCCACCTTGGGGCAAATAATAAACCAGTGGCAGACAGCAGTTCCCTAATAAACTGAAGTCTATGGTAACCAAGCCACTGGAAAATTCAACCCAATTAATTATGAGTATAATTTTAAACCAAAGAAATTAAGAAAAAAGACTTCATTGCTTGAATGACGCGAACAGCTGTCTGAGTCACCTAGACTTTAACAACACCTGGGGCCCTGGGAATGACGCTGACGAGAGATCTGCACATAGTAGGCGTGGGCTCCAAATGTGCTCATCAGCTGACTTCACATCCTCACAAGTTAGCCTCAGATATGACCCAAGGGATACGTACCATCTCTTCCTGAAACAGCGTGTCAAATTATATATATGTATGCAAAAAAGAGTAATGCACTAAGCAAACCAAGTTTCGTCTTTTTCTTCTGAATCTGGTTTTAATGTGACCTGTCATCCCCATCTTTCTAATTTATGAGCTCCATCTTCTCTAGACTGTTAACTTCTTGAGGAAAACATGCTATTTTACCACCTTTCACTGCTGAATCCCTAGCCCTTAAGCACAGTCTCTGGCACAGAATAAATACGAAATGAATGAGTGAATGAATGGATGGATGGGTGAAGAGAAAAGGCAATGCACAAGATTTACCTATCAAAATCCACCAATGGTCCTTAAAAATGGTTTTGTCAGAGATGCTGAATATATTCATATAATACATTTATTTCAATACTATTAAGAATTCTAGTGTTTTTTTTTTCTCTTTGGGTATGTATACTTAATGAATACTGGTAGCACAGGGTCCCAAATTCAATGAAGTTTTCTTTGAAAAAAAAAAAAGGTGGGGGGGGGGACAATTTTTCCACAAAGATTTTCATCAAATTATTTGTCACAATAATTTTAAGGAAACAAAAAATTGATACAAACCTATATAGCTTATCTTAATTTCTATAAAATAAATGAATAAAATTATACTTACATATAATGTAATAATCTTTGTTCTTCTGAAATTCTAGACCCCAGAGGTTAGGGCTGAATTCTTGAAACTTGATGGTGAATTTGATATCTTGGTCTGGTTTGGCACAGTTGAGGAGAGGGGTATTTTCCTTCTTAATAGTGCATCTGTCTGCTTGGTCTTTATCAACCATATAAACTTTATAATATTCATACTGGCCAACAGTTTTAGAGTCCACTTTGGGGCAAATAATATCCAATTTGTCTCCTATCTGTGGGTATAGTACCAGTCCTTGTCCAGGTAGAAATCTAAAAGCATAAGAAAAAAAAGCCATTGAGTTGATAAAAATTAACTGTATTAATGACAGTTACAAGATAGCCAGGCAATGCCCATAATCCCAAACTACACATTTTCAGATTCACGCTTTTATTTATCAAAAGTCTCTTACTTCAGATCAATATGGGATGAATGTATTTTGGAATTAAGCTGTAAAAGAAAAAAGAAAGACAGAAAGAAACCACTTTCCTTACTCTAAGCTGTAGGATCAGGCTACCTGCTGACATTTCTTTACCACCCCCTCGCTTGTAATATTTCTGCACTCCTTTGTGTAACTTTACCATAACTTTTCCTCCATGGTGAGTCAGATCTCCCACATGTTTGTTATTTTTTAACCATTGGCAGCTTTAGTTTATTGGGCATGCCACAGAGAGAGCTCATCAATTGGAGGGAACAGTGGATCCACTAATACTTTGTTGTCCTGTTAGTTTCCATGTGCTGTTGATGTTAATTAACAGACAAGTTTCATCAAGAATGTTTCAAATTGCTTATCATAATTAGTCAGTCACTGATCAAACAATGGGTTTTTTATTACACTGAACAAAAGCAATGTCTTACAAATGCATAAAAGATAACCAGAAATAATTAGTTGTGGTATTGATTCAGCTGCAAAATGAAGAGTCCTCTACTTGCAAGGACAACTACTGTCCCTGCTCTACAAATCTTTTTTTTTTCTTCCCTTAAGATGTATTTGCCCCAATTAATTCTCAGAAGCAAATCTTTAGAACTAAGACTACTGATACAATATCCCCTTAATGCTTATAGCTGAAAGCCTCCCTCCTCCCTTTCCTCTTTCTTGGTAGCCATGTTCCTGAATGGTCTTTCTTAATGGGGAGTTTCTCTGAAAAACTGAAACAAGAACTTCCTAATGAACATCCTTCTACAAGTGCTAACACTAACAACACACTTAGAAATCCCAGCTCGTTCGTAAGCAGCCAAGCCTGCAGGCTCATTAAAATATTAAAGCCTAAGAACAAAGAATCGCCTCTGAATCCTTCCAATCCAACCCTTTCTTTAACCAGAGACGCCCACCAGCCATGATGACTACAGGGTCATAATTCACTAAGAGATAAAGCAAGGATGATAGGGCACCCCCAATTTCAAACCCATACCAAGGGAATAGTTTATGATTTATGCTAATGAATGGTATTAATTTTCTGAAAAGTGCATGAGTGTGGTTATGAAGCAGCACAAAACATAACAGAAATCATACTATGGATTCATATTAAAAACCCGCACTCTTTATTGGGAGGAAACATGTATGTGGCTGTTACCTCTTTCTTGGGAATGTGTTACTGTACAACCCCCAAAAGAGAAGGATGGTCCCTTTTTTTTTAACTGAGCTCCTTTAGCAAGGACATATGACATTCATTCATTCAAAAAAACTTTCTGTGAAACAGAACTCAAAACGAATTTTTATAACAATGATATATTTAAAACAACCATGTGTGTACTGTTGAAGAATTCTCTAGAACTTTTAACAAATGCAAATCACAGTGGGAGCCTCTCTGTGGTATCCCCTCAACCTTGTGAATGGCAATGTGTTCTATGTAGACAATTTCATCTTCTTTATGAACAAAACACAATTCAGTTTCTCAAGTAACAGACTGAATCAGAATGTTTGTGGATGAGGCTAATTCTTTATCTCCCCCAGCCCCTCCAACACACACACAGTAATTCTGATGTGCTGCTGAGGTTAAAAACCTCAGGCAAGATGCCGGGCAGTAAGTACAAACTAAATTCCATAAACATTAAATTGATCATCTTCCTGACATTTCCTTTTTCTCCTGTCTTATTCCTTGACCTTTTTAGGACATCTTTAAGGTTTACAAACACCAGGAGTCAATTCCTGCCTAGGGTTTCTCATACACTCCAAACCTTTTCTATCCTTAATCTGCTCCTTTTGTAGCCTGCACAGACAGCACTATGTAAGGGTTAGCTACTATTAGGGGAAGTATTCCTAAATTACAAGCCCTGGGGGCATCCCAGGCTTCAGAGATTAGGATCCTTAACCAAGCCAGATGTACCCATTTCCTCAACCATTCATTCAGCTCTTTTAAGAAAATGCATTACACCCCCTCCCAAGCTGTACATCTCTGCAAATCTTAAAACTCTCCCACATTACACCCTATGTCTCAAGTTTGGCTCACTAAGCTCTTTCTTCATTCAAAATGCTCCCAAGATCCTGTTTCCTTCATGAGGATTTTTTTTTCCTGCTTAACTAAAGATTCACAGGAGGTTTCCTCCCAGGCCATGCAAGTCACTCCTCTTGACTCTCATCACTCACCGTCTCAGCGACAGCTCTTGCTGGTGCTGATGCGGTGAGGTCAAGAACATGGGACACAGGGGTCGGTGTGGCTTTGGGGGATCTCTGTGTTTGAGGCCATATTTTCAGAAGGCGTAAGTCATATAAATCATTTAATGAGCCTTTTAATTCATTTTACAAACACGCCAGGCCTTCCTTGATGTAAAGTTTTCATTCAGTGTGTACTGTCCAACTTTGTTAAAAATCTATAATGGTCAGTGACAGCAATCCGGGGGATGCTTATCAAAGCAGAAGTGTGGTGGGGAGGCTCACATTTCAATATGCATATTAGATACGCTTGTAAAAAGTAAATCGTGACAAAACTCACTATTCCCAATGATTCCAAAAGCATTAATTCACCTTTCAGAACACACTGTGGCAAAACGTGAGGCAAGAATTTGATCCTCGGCTCTTCAAAAGTAATTGTTTCTAGAGCTCATTAAAACAATGATTGTTCCTTTAATTAAATCAATACAATAGGCCCCAATCCTTGAGTGGTTTAGCAGCTTTTACTTTTTAAGCGTATATATAAATAGCCATAGCACACAGTCACTTTAACTGAAGAAATTATGGCTTCTCAGTGGACAGAGTGCAGTTGAGCTGAGAGCCTGAACTACAGCTCTCCTGGCCATGTTTTCACTACGTGCAGTCTGCATTATTGACTCTGCCTCCCAGGAACTCTCACACTTCCTAAAGCACCATGGCAGCAAACAACAGTACTATGAGTGTAACAACTCAAGTAACCTATGTTGTGCCAGACATTATGAGTGACAGAAAAGTGGAGACCACTGATCATTAGGAATTTATAGTCTAGCTCCCTGAGGGCAGCAGGCAAGTCCCACATGTGACTAATTCAGTCTTAAACGCCCAAGGGGCTGACACAGAGTAGATGCTCAATAAATAATGTATTAGTTGAACAAAAAATAGGAATGAACAAATAGAAGCTAACATTTATACAAATTGAAGTCAAATTAAATACCACTATTTGCAGATCACAGACATGATAGGAATTCTGAAGACAGAACCACTGAGTCGGGACAGGACACACTGAGGAGGAGAGACTGAATTTCCGCAGATGCCCTCCCAGGCGCACTGGCATTTCTGGAGAGCAAGGAGCCCTGCAGATGCAGTTTCTGACCCTTTCTCTCTGGAAAAAGTTGTAAGTATTGGCAGTCTTCTACAATCCCTCTCTACTTAAAATGCAAGGCAATCAGCCACCTCCAGAACTACTAATAATACAAACACAGCTGCTGTTGAGCACTTGCTTTTGGCTCAGCACTGTCCAAAGCCCCATACATCCCATGTTCTTCATTTCAGCATGAAGCACGGACCTAACACACAAAACAGGTGAAGACACACTGGTGCCCAAAGAGCATGACAGGAAAAGCCCCCTTTCTCTGCACACATTTCAGTTTTGACTGCAGCACATTCAATTATAACTCCGGCGTTGGGAAACACATTTCTTTTTCCCCCAAATCAAGCTGTTCATAGATAAGCCATGAAGTTAAGGGAAATCAAGACATGCACATGTGAGCGTCACATGGAGAGCCAGGGAAAGTCTAGCTCCAGACCACGCACACATCAGTGGTGCCTGAAGGGAAGAGGCTTCTTCCGAGGCAGTCATCTGAGACCACGGCTCAGATGTGCAACCCTTCCCCAGGAGGCCAGGAACCAAAAGGTGAGGAAGAAACAGACCAGCTACATGGCATTTGTGTTTTACATTTAATATTACATATGGACTCCAGACAATTATGCAAATAGCAGAATATATATGAAAAGAAAATGGGGTGAGTTTCCTAATAGTATCATTTTTTAATGGAAAACAACTGAGTTCCATATGTTATAATCAAGTCAGTAAACAGAGTTCCTATTTTGGAAGTGATGGGGTTTATATTTGAATTCTGTTACTTTGATTGCTTAGACACATTAACAAATCAAACTACACAGCACATCTATCTATGCCCTAAATATTTTGTAATATTCAACAATACACTTCTCCTATGCTGACATTGAAAGTGTTAAAAAGAATTATGATGATGATAACTGGCTAAGTTTAAATTACTAAACTGACTTTCCATTATGGATGCCAAATACAGATTTCTTTCTGTGTGTTCAGATAATGTTCATCTTGTAACCAAAAACAGCAGAGGGAAACCGCCACAGTTACAACCCATACCACATGCGGGGAGGCTGTCCTTGTTAAACTTCGCCCAGACAGAGAGTGGTTAGAGAGAGGTGTCATTTAATAAAGTCTGCTGATTTTAAGCCCAAATAAAAAGCAAAGACCACCAAGAGTGATTCATGTCCCACACAGGAGAGAGAACTGAGCCAGACCAGTTCCATCCCTGAGCGAAGTCAGAGCAGGCTCTCTACTATCTTCCTGGGAGGGGAAGGCTGCCTCTTCCTTTCCATCAAGACAATCTCCAGGTTCAGGACTGCTTCCCAGGCCATGGCGTGTGGCTTGGTGCATTCTCACTGGAGGGCCTGCCTGGGAACCATGGGAAGCTGCTCTAAGAGTGAGGCATACTGAGTGGAAATAGGCAACTCCAGTGGTTTTTCCCAGTGAATCAGTCCTAAGCAAGACAATAGAGGCCCTGCCTTTGAATCAAATATAGACACAATATAATGTGGAAAAAACTGGAAACACTCAAGTAGGGCTTCCAAACTTAACATGACTATGGTGAAAAGAACTGATATTGGAATCTATTTTTACTCTTGGATTACCTATTGAACTCAATCCAAGCTTTTTCAAGTTTTTCACCAATCTAGACTCTAATACTTCTACATGGATACTTTGGCTAAGTCTAATCATCTCAATTAGACATAAATATTTAGTAATCTAAACTGGATCTCTAATAATTTAGACATTTCAACTTCACAGTCATAATTGTAAAAACTTTAAAAAATAGTCCTTATGTTGCCAGGCGTGGTGGCTCACGCCTATAATCCCAGCACTTTGGGAGGCTGAGGCGGGTGGATCACGAGGTCAGGAGTTCAAGACCAGCCTGGCCAAGATGGTAAAACCCCATCTCTATTAAAAATACAACACTTAGTTGGGCATGGTGGCGGGCGCCTGTAATCCTAGTTACTCGGAGGCTGAGACAGAGAATTGCTTGAATCCGGGAGGCGGAGGTTGCAGAGAGCCGAGATCGCACTACTGCACTCCAGCCTGGGCGACAGAGCAAGACTCCATCTCCAAAAAATAAAAAAATAGTCATTATGCAACACAATATTCTTTAATATTAATAGACTAGAACACAGCATAATTAATGAAGACCAACAGAAAGTTTTAACCTACACTATGAGCACATGCTTGTTTAAAACACGGGCCTAATACACTGAAAACACAAACCAGCCACTTAGAGTTCAGAGGTCACCTCATGTGACTTTCATTCACAGACCAGACCATGGCACGTTGGGATGTCAAGTCTGGACTTTTCTGCTGACCTGTATTGCATTATCGGGTCTCACAGGGTGCCTGGGAAATGGACGGAGGCAGTGGTCGCCTGATCTATTTCTGCACTTTGCCCAGTGTAATAGGAGGATCCGTGGGAAGCCAGCAGTGGAGAAGTTTATGGAGAGCTGTGTAGTGAACCCGAAATTGCACTCCCTGCTTCCCCTCCCACCCACGGCCACTCCATTTTCCCTGCTTCTTTCTTCCTCTGACCATACTACACGCACCTTACCACAAACATCTGATGCCTTCTTACAAGTTTTCTCAAGGTTGGCCAAAGAGTGTAGATTAACCGAGAAGAAAACCCAAATCGCTGGGGGGCCACTTGATGCTGGTGTAGTCTCTGAAAATACACGCGAAATGTGTGACAATATACCTGGTGGCTCTCCTGAGAGATGCGACAGATCCACGGAAGGAAACCATGGAAGGATATGCCAAAGTTTCCAAACAAGGATGAGTTAATATGTTAGTAACTGACTGCAAGAATATTTAGCTGACACAGAATAAAGAGATCAGAACAAAAAAGATACAAACAGGAACTACCAGTTTCTACACCCAGACAGATAACTAGGCCAGGTAAACCCCAAATCGAGACAGACACGATGACAGTGCTTGGAAATGTTGTGGGAAAGCTTCTATTTAAAAAGCATCAGATTCGATCCAGAGCCACTTCTACCTAATATTACACACGTAAAGATCTATTTAAATATTTAATATTTATGTGTAATTATGGCAGTTATCATGCACTTGAGAATCAGGGCCATGTTACTCATGTAACAGGACAAGGTGAGTCCTGACATGGATGCTGGTGCACGTGTGAGCAGAATAAATGTGTGGGGGTGGGAGGAGGCCCACACATAAAGCTCTTCTACCTCTAGAGCAAACTGCCAAGCAGGGCGAGATTCATAAGTCAATTCGCATTACTCTCCACAAAGAACTATTTTATTTTTCTTTTCATTTCAAAATTATATCATTAGTGTATATGATCATTGTAAGCAGATGGCTAATTTCAGTTGAAAATATACACATCAATAATACATGGCATGTTGTTCTGTTTATTTTGCTGACTGCACGGAGACAACCATAAACAAATGGTCACACACACCACCTTTACCTGAGACCACTTTGGGCTACTGAATGGTGGACTCAGAATGATTTTTAGCTTTCTGTGTTTTCTTTGCAATAAATAGTCAATGCTTTTGTGATAATATTAAAACATTATTTTTTTAATGTAGTTTCAGAAAAACTTGGTGCTATCTTTCATAACTGACTTTAAAAATAAGCATTTAAAATATTTAATGCCTACAGACTTAAACTTTTGATGCAATTCCCTAGCAAGCAGATAAATAAAATTATCCTAGTTGAAGTTGTGGCCTATTTAATACATAAATCTCTGAGTCCACAGAAGCTGTAGTAACAAACTTGTTTACTCAAATAAGTGAAAAAATAGGGAATATATACAATTTATGCTTAATCATTGAACTGTACAAACATTTCAAAGATTCTAAATCCCAGCTTTACAAAGAGGCTCAGCCTAGCAGTTGCAAACCAAAAGTCATGTAATATCACAGGTTTATTCCCAAACCAGTGTTCTGTATCAAGTATACTTCGAATTTACCCCATTTTGGAAAACATGTACTTTTTCCATAAAAGGCTTTAATTTTTAATTAAATGTCAAAGCCTACAGTGAAGAAGAGAAGTCGAGTGCAAACTGGTTCATCTGCAATTCCGAATGCGGATGAGCAGTCTGCAGTTCTGCTGTAATTGGCTGGTGTTTCCAGTCACCTCCTGACAAAGGATGCACGCTGCTCTGGATAAGCCCAAACCCTTGACCCTTCACCCCACCATGTACTTTGGGCCTGCCACGTCTATACGGAGCTAGGAGAGCATTAACACCAAAGACCAAGGCTCCTTTCCGAAGTGCTCTGGGCACTTGGGAATACGAACACTCCCAAAGAAGGACTCTGCATCATGAGCATGTGAATTTGGTGGCACACTTCATAAACAGGCAGGATCTTCAGTCTTGCATGTCTTCCATTTAATGCTAGATTGCTGCAACAGCTTAATAAGGTATTCTCTGAATGCCCCAAACATAAGAGTTTTGTTATAAAATGAATAAATAAAGGCAGGGCCTACGAAAGACACAGGCAGTAATAAGAAATACTTGGAAAATGTTTTTCCTTTTTTGTGGATAGCACTTTACTGCCCCCTTTTGCACTTTAACATCAGAACAAGTTTCTACGCAGACTTATTCTGAAATCAGAGAAATACTGGGGTGTAGCGATAGGGTGTCAGGTTTATACGGAATTAGGTTACCAGATACCACTGCTTAGAGTAAAACGTAATTACCTTAAAACTTCCAGCGAGGGCACCACTATCTTCTCAGCGGCTTTAAACCTCCAAGAAATAAGGTAGTAATTGGAGGCTTTAATTGACATTTTCTGCTTTAATTTGAATGTATATGTGTGTTGGAACAATTGCGTGTTTTCACAGGTGCCCCTTCTTTCACACTTTCCTAAAACAAATATCATCTGCAACATGAACCTGATTTATTCAAGGAAAAGAAAAGGGGTCTAAGCGCAGGCTATACAATTTGGAACCATTAAAGTGTTATAAATCTGAGAGCAAAGACTAGATGGGTGGGGGTGGGGGGGTACAATTCACACCAATGACAAGGAAAATCTTTTCAAGAAAAGGAAAGATGAGAAGCACAGAAATTCAAACACATGGTGAGCTGATAGGCACACAAACCAGTTTAGCAACTCCTCAAGGTGAGGTGTATTTGTCCCTCTTCATCATGCATACCTTTGAAAAAAAGTAATTAAACTACAGTCTAAAGGAAAGTTTTATTTGTCAAACTTGAATCTGCAATAACAGAGCTAGAGGGCCCCCAGTTCCTGGCCCAAAGACCTCAACTTGTATTTGATACAGCTGCGTGTGATGCTGTGCATCCTTTTATTTAAACACAATCCATTTTCCTCTGTCAGTCTACAATTAGCATATGAGTCAAAATAATATTAAATTTCACAGCCCACAGTGCTGCAAAATTGAATGAAAACTGACTCCTTTTGATGTTAATCTTGTTTTTTATTTGTGATGTAATGCTCAAAATCCTGCTGGCTGAAGTCAATTTTATTTTAAAATGCTCCAAGACAGTATTCTCATAGTTTAAGCTTTTTTTTTTCTTCAGGAAAATAACAGAAGTATTTATTTAATTTTTATCTGTGCCATGATTTTCACTGTCATAAAAAATTCACAGAAGGGCATACCTATAAATGGCTGAGGCTAAAACATCATCTACTTTGGTATTAATCATCTAGAAGTCTAACTTTAAGTGTGTGATCCCCAAATATCATTGTTGTCTTTTCAAAAGTTGAGACTAGTTAAATCTCTGTCATGCAATTAAAGACAAAACTCAACCACTTATATCAAAATAAAAATGCAGGTCTTTATTTACCAAAAAAAAAAAAAACAAAAAAAACCACACACCCCAAAAAAAATCAGCCTATGAATTTTGTAGCTAGATAAGAAAAAATGTGGAGATTTGAAGAATAAGGCTGGGATGCTATGTACAGTGGGCAAGTGAGAAGGGGGGTGATCTCACAAATGCCAAATTTCATCCTGCTGGCTTGATCACGCCAGCTCCATTACTAAAAGGAGGATTTCATAACCCTCAGAGACAAGATGCACTGCAGGCTTCTTTCCCAACTGTAATTTGTGTGCACCTGTACGGTCTTGTTCCAAACCATGCTTTTAGCAAGAGTCTATAAAGGAAGGTGGAACTCCTGTTATTTATAGGTGAGGCACCAGAAAGAAAAATGGTTTTCATAGAGAAAGAAATTCAAAGGGCATTTCCAGCTGGTTCTCTCTTGTTTTAGATATGAGTGTTCAAATCCATTTGCTCATTTACCTGAGTGGGAAAAATCGCGGAGATGAAAGGCTCACGTAAATCATACAGGGAATGCCTTGGCATTGAAAAAACTCAAAGAAATGGAATTCAGCTATAGTGACAAGCATAACAACACTACAATCTAGAGTTAGGGAGAGCATATCTTTTGTTTTAACCCTCTGCCCATCCCTTTCCTTCCTACCATCATATTTTTTTTTTTAACTACAAAGAATTTTGCCTATTGACAAAAATGATTCACCCATGTATTATTAAAATGAAACCTTTCCCTTTTGGTGGGGCCAACAGCCCAGCGAGGGGCTGCCATTCCTGCTCCTCCAGGATTGAGTCTGTCTCGTTTACCATGGGACCCTACCTCTGACCCCCGACCAGGTACCTTGCATAAATAGGGTGCTCAATAGGTGTCTGTGTAATTAAAGAATGAACAAATTAATAAGGCATAAGATGAGATAAAACTCTCCAAGTTCTCTTTTGCTATAAGAGATTCACCTTGCCAATCAAGCATAATCAGCCCAGTAACACAGTTTACAAGGCTGAGTGCAATTGCTTTACAAGCAGGCTGCTTCACAGATACCTCCTTCCTGGGCTTCAGAGGAGGGTCAGGGCTAGGTCTGCTGTGGGCGTATGACAGGAGACATCTTCCTGCACGTCTCAGGGCTTTGCCACAGCCCGTGAAGTTAGGGAAGAAAAGGAAGAAAAACAAAGCAGACTACAAAACAGCCAGGTCTGTACTGCTAACATCAAAAGGAAGCAAAATCAGACTGGGTTCCTGACTTCCATACGGATCACCCCCACAACTGTGTACCTTAGGAAAATAGAAACAGCGCTCCACTGTAACTCTGAGGACGACCCATTTATTTCCTGCTTAGTCACCACATTCAGCCTGGAATTACCTTGACCAAAACCCAAAAACACCCCAGAAGTTAAATACTACAAGTGATTCAAACAAGCAGCTACTGAGAACTGCATGAAAGTAACTGGACAAGGAGGAGGAAGGAGGATGTGCTGGGGACCCTGAGTTCTAAAAGGCATGAAGATTTGGTTGTTGGAGACCTCTGGCCGGCGGCTGCATGGTCTCCAGGTAAGCAGATGCTAAGCATGGTGAAAATGCAAACCAAGGGGCACCACTTGGAGTCAAGAGAACCCCAGGCCCACCAATATTCACCGCCTGGCTTCCTTCAACAAATGGCTCCAAACTTGCAGAACATCAAAAGCCAGATGGGCTGTACTGAATGAATCCACCGGCAAGAAGCCAGAATCCCAGTTTGCTGTAGAAATAAGCCTGGACTTGATTTGAGTCTTCTCAGCTCTGACAAGCTGGAAGCTGGCACGGATCCCAAAATCCAAAATAAAATGGCATTTAATTGTGACTAGACTCTAAAAAAGATGTCATACTATCTCCTTAGCTTGACACACACTCAGCATCTCACCAAATGGATCTCCCCTCAAAAATCTGACCTCCTTTTCTCCCAACAAGGAACAATCAAATGTTACAATTTTTAAAAGGAAAACGTTACCAAAGGAATACTACTCAATATATGCATGACTATTATGTATTGTAATAACTCTCCAGTCATCCTTTAAATGGGCTGATCATTATTCTGTTTCCATTGGGTATAACCTTATTATACCCAAGATTTGACATAACCTTATTATATCAAAGATTCAAAGGTTCCATTTAAAACTACACGACCATCATAAGAAAGTGACTATAAATCAAAATGGATAATGACAGAATTAAACAAATTATACCACAAACTTTTTGATCCATCATGTATGCACTGCTTTAAGCAAATGCATGCTTAATTTAGTTATATGATAAAGACTACTCCATGCAACAGCATAAGCAGGAGGCAGAGGATTAAAAGAGGGACCCTGGCCCCAGACTAGCTGGGTTTAAATCCACTTATTAGTTCAATATGACTTTGGCTAAGTTAATTAACCAATTTGGCCACAGTCTCCCCGTTGGTATTATGGATATATTAAAAGTGCTTCCCTCATATGGTTACCATGAAGGTTTCAGGAGTATTTGTCAGGCAGTTAGAATAGCAGCTGGCACATAGTGCTATACACAAAATGCTGTTAATAAAACAACGTCCACCAGTTAAGCAGTTTTCTAAATATCATGTAATATCAATGTAAAAAATGCAATACTGCCCATCCCTCCAGGTTGAATTAATGTATTCATTCAACAACCCAACTGCTCACAGTACTCTCTACTAGAATATACAAAATGAATTCAAAGAGCCTCCTCTCAGTCCACAGTTGCACAGCTGAATGAGAAAGTCCAGGGTTAAAAGTGTTATTAGAAAGCACCAAAAGTAGGAAAGCAGAGGAGAGAGAACTTAATTTAATAGGACAAAAGAAATACAAAGGGTGTTTCATGTAGCAGAAAGTCATAAGGAATGAGTAGAAGTTTGGCAGGTAAACAAAATAAATTAACATCAAGAAGTTTAAGGTGAAAGTATTATGCTATAGTCTTTATTAACAGAGTATTTTAATTTTTTCCTTGTATGCAAAGGCAAATTGAACCACGGCCAGGCACACAGTACATATTCAACTGACTTTTATTAATAATAACTAGTGTTTTATTGATTGGTTCATTGTGCCAATCACGGAGCTTAGCTCTTTAAATACATTAAATGTTGACCAAAATTTTGTTACTCTTTTATTCAGCACTATTATGTTATTGTCCCTATTATAGAGATGTGACAACTGAGAGACACTAAGGCTACTGCCCCTAAAGCTACCCAGCTAATAAATGGCTAAACTGGGATTGGACTCACATAGCCAAACTCTAAAGCATGTGCCCTTAACTAAACTACAATGGCACTTGCCCTACTGTCTCTGCGAAACTGAATTGCCTCACCTATCCACGATCATACTCATTTTGAAAAGCAGTAGGTACTGATAATTCTCACGTGAACAGGTAGCTGAAATCAGTGGCTTAGCTGTTCCTGTGAGGGATCTGTCTTGAGCAATGGCCGGATGCAGGGAATCCTGGGACGTGTTCACAGGTGGACGTGATAAACACACGCTGCCCTTGGCTGAAATACTGTTTCTTTGGCTTGCTTACTATTTTCTTTATTTCAGCTGTCTACTGTGACTTTGCTTAAAGACGCCCACAGTATTTCAAGACTCAAGCTCCTCCTGCCTGGGCTGTTTCCGGACCCCTCCAGAGGCAAATGCCATTCCCTTCTTCTGTGTCCCCACCTTGCACCAAGCACCTAACTCTAAATGTGCTTGCTCCCACCTGGGCTTCTCTCTACAGGACTTAGACTTTAAATCTCGAGGGTACAGGTCACTCTGCCTTGTATTGTTAGAGCCGAGTAACAGGCCTAACACTTAATAGTTGCTTGCAGAATTAACAACAAATACTCCAGCATCAATGGTTAGATCCCTGATGCTCCCCCAACAAGGCAAGGACTACAGATTTCTTCAGAGATCCCCAAACAGCTTTAATGTTGAGTTGTTTTCCCAGAAAGGTTGGTGTAGGGCGAGGGTTCTCAGCATGGCCCTGAGGCAGCAGTTGCCAGCGTCACCTGGGAGCTTGTTAAACATGTCCATCTTCAAGCCCCACCCCAGACCTCTGGGGGTGGGGCCCAGAAACCCCTGTTTTCTCAAGCCCTGCAGGGGATTCTGGTGCCCTAAAGTTCAAGAGCCAGGGACCTCTGAGCAGTCCCATCGTCTCAGGTCTCATCCATGTCTAGTAGCAGAAGGATGACAGTTAAAACAGGGTAAACTGCCATCAGCACAAATTCGGGTTGTCTGTCCATTCCACTAATACTTACTGGATGCCAATGCTGGACAGAAGTAGGGACTGATGAAATGAAGAAGGTGTGTCCCTGACTTTTAGGACAGGTAGAGTGGTGAAGGCTTGCATATCAATCATGACGTACCGTGTATATGGTTCTTTCTAAGTACATCTAAGTACAAAGTGCTGTGGGATTATGAAGAAAAGACTTAAAGAGATCACTCTTGATCTATGTCATAAAGAGAGAGAACATGTCTAGGAGAAATCATGACCTTTACTGGACAGTCCATTGTAATAATGATCCATTTTCCCATAGAAAGGGGGGATTCAAGGCCTACGAGAACTTGCTTTTTTTAAAAATCTAAAATGTACCTCGAATACAGTTCTGGTAGATAAGTAAAAGATGACACTTTCTAACTTCTTCTGCAGCTAGGTACATTCTCAGCTGGTCTGGAACAGGATTTGCCTTGCCCCACTCACTCATGAGACAATTCTGATTCTGGGCAAATGTTTTAGGGCCATGGTAAGCCCAGGTAAAGGTGTGGAAAGAGCAAGGATTATAATTCATCAGCTATAACCCTAGGCTGGAAGAGATCAATTGAGAAACACTTCTGGCTCTGAAGTTCGGAAATTCTTTGTTATGCACACAGGTTGGGTGCCCTGCAGGGAATGTGGATTGGGAACAACAGTAGAATAGGCAGACAATAAGGAGCTGCACCCACCCCACTTAAACACACATCCACCCCTGCCAAAAATGCTAAAGCATCACTGGCTTTCCTCAAAGACAAACATGTTGACTCTACTGGTTTCAAAAGTCTGGGTAGCACTCATAATTATTCTGGGGTGATACGAGAGTGGTGTACATGGAAAACATGGATAAGGCCGCAGTGGCAATGGGGACGTGGGTAGCAAGTATGGGAAGGCAGATACAAATACTGTAATTAAAATTGGATGCAACAGGATTTAAATTGAGAAAATAAACTCATAATATAAATAAATAATTATAATACATAAAACAACAATAAAATAATAAAAATAATAATATAATTAATTAAGTATGGCAGAACAGCAGTGGTTCATTCACAGCGCTCTAAATGTATGCCCACCACAGAGTAGTTTGAACGCTTACTTACTCGTGCTTTAGAGAATGAAAAGAGCACACTATTAATACTCCACTACTGTCCACTTTTTCTTCCTATCTTGTTTAGAGAATTACTAAGGGCAGAAACAACTTGTTTAATGGAGCTTTCCCTTGCTATGTTTTCTTATTTGAAATCAGCAAGTATGTACTTACCAGCCACAGAATGCTTTGGACTAGAATTACATATTTGAATTTATACATGAAAGGAAAATATGTTAATAATCTAGAGCCACTGCTGATTCTCTGCTGGAATAACAGAAAGAGGTTCGCCTGGCATTCAATGTGCATGGAAAGCATTTTATAACTGGTCACCTACTCTTTTCACTGGTTTGCTAGCTCCTCCTTCCTTATCTCTAATACTTCTGAAATATCTTCTCACAGGTAGACTGCAAAGCTAAATGTTGGATGAAGGTTAGTAAACAAACGGCAGGGCTTTCTTGAATGATTGCTTTAATCACTTTAACCCTGTTTCTGATAGAAAGCTGGAGGCCAGGGCAATTCAGCTTTTTCTTTTGTCATTTGCCTGCCATAAATATGCACCAGTCTGCGTTTGAAAAGCTGAAGGAGGCGGCAAGCTTGCTGGACATTTATCATGCTCTGTTCCCTGTTAACAAGCAAATACTTTAGTTGAATGGGCCATTAGCAATCATTGTCAAGTGTAGAATGCAAGGTGCTTGGATGTGAGCAGCCTGTAAATCAGGGGGTAGCCCCTCTCTGATGAAGCTAGACAAATGAAATGGATCTATTAATACAGACTGCTGCATTAAGTTAGAAAAAGAAGGTAAAGTAACAGGCACTGGATATGGCCAGCCTATATGCCACACTTTAAAAATGTTTTGAGTCTATGAAAGCTACACAGTAATGGCTACAGTAATTCCCATAGAAACGAGAAAAACAGTCAACAAGGGCAATGTATCTACAGCCCCAAACAGACGCTCAAGTCAGTTGAGAATTTGGAACAAAATCAGTGAAATGGGTCTAAATTACAATATTGCTCATTTAATGACCATTTTTGTCAGACACAGAATCCAAGAGTCTAGAAGGGCCCTATGCTGCTGTTTAAAAAAAAAAAAAAAAAACAGCACTGAATTCCCCTTTGAAAAACACGCCAAGATGCACTCCATCAAGAAAGACACAGGGTGTTTGCAGCCTTTGGCATTTTCAATGTCTTGAGAGTTCAGACTCTTCCAAAGTGTGGAGACTTTCCTGTAATGCCAAATAGGGGGCAATCGAGCAAGTATTTCCTTCTGGCTTGACCCGACTGCGGATGTCACTCTGCATGGAACCCAATCGTGGTTTCAATGGCTTATTTTGTTTAATGGCTGAAATGGAAAGTATGGAAGGCAAAAACAAAAGTCTAGCTTACTTACAAGGTTGTTCAGGAGAGAGGGCGGGAAGACTCAACAGCACAGAGGTTTTTCTGTTTTTGACTTTAGGGTTGGGCAGCACTAACATTTTCATAATCCTGTAATTTACACCACCTCTAACAGCCTACCCCATTCAACCCAAAGTTTAAGACTCACATTTACGAGTAAAATTACATCTAGGTAGAGCCCACTGCTTTTGGCATATTGGATTACTACTCATTTGAATTAAAACTAAATTCCTCCCTCCCCTTTTAAAAATTGTATTTTATCTTTTTCTCCAGGGTGGGAAAGACAAAACTCACAGAAGAGCTCTGTGGCTGAGGGAGAGGGACAATGTGTCCTGTTTACCTTTGCTTCTCCCATGCAGCGGGAGAGGGAGCTGGGTCTGAAAAGATGGCTGAAATCAAAAGGTCTCTGTTTTCTTTTCAGATAACCCCAGCCCTACCTATCCCCTCTGGTCTCTGTTCCCTCCCAGCATGTCCCTGCCTGAAGCCCAAATAGATTAAGGCAACGACCGCGAAGTGCAGTTAATCCTACAGAACGGCTGCCGCTGTTAGGCCAGGAGTTAAAAAGGAAAATCTCCCAGGCCCTAACAACTGCAGTGATCTGAAGTTTTAATCAGCCCCAATCTCAATCTATAAAAAAGGCAGTCAATGAAATCTACCTTTGCCATATTATCCACCACCAATGAGCAAGAACTGAGCAGCTTTTCTTTACCGCCTCAGCCATCCCAGACCACAAGTAGAGCTTTCATACTTCCTAATCCCAGTTTCCAAGTCTGTGTGGTTCTCACATAATGCCCAACAGCCTGGAGGCAAGGGCCTTCGTCCCGCGCCCTTTTCAGAGACGTGTCATTTCTAACATCAAGCTAATCTATATGTTGCCATGGCTTCACCCTTTATCTGCCTTTACATCTTATGAACTGCATGGATTTACCACATTATTTTTATCTGAAAGACAGAAAATGGTGGTTTTATTGCCATACAATCAGATTACTGCTGCCAGTTTCTCTATGCCTTTTTACTATACTTCAATCAAAAGGGATCAGTTTCTTTATACTCTGCCCTTGATTTACATCACATCTGTAAAGACCTAGTCTGAGTTGTAATCCCCTTATTAACTATGACCAGGGTTGATTTGCCTAAAAATAAAAGCAAATTGTGTCAGACCCTTTCACTTTGTTTTTGATTCGGAACTACAAAATGGATTACTAAAGAAATCTTCAGAGTTCACACGGCTAGTATCGTGCTGAATTTAAAATGAGAATTAAACAAGTTAAACAGGGGAGGCATGTCAACGGTTTACATCTTCCATCATGGGAGAAGGGTTGAATTGCTTATGTCTTTGTATTCTTTGGCTTTATAGAGACAATGAAGCCACAGGAGTTTTTCCAAGCTGTTCGGAACATGTCCCATTTGCTATCCTTCCTTCTTTGCTGTTCTTATATTCCTCCCCCAGCCTCCTTCTAATTCCCCCCTTAAAAAGAAGGGGGGAGCTCTTCCCTGAAAGAGCTAATTCCTGACTAGAAGCTTATAGTTCTATGGGTTCTGCATATTTTAATCAAAATATTTTAAACAGTTGAGCACTCCTCTTTAAGGCTCTACTCCGCTACACAAAGGGTGAGCTCATAAGCAAATCTATGTAGATGTATATTAAGTGACCTGAAAAACAGGTTCTTTATGTCAGCAGCAAAGGCAGGCAGAGATTAGGCTGATAGGAGGACCAGTTTAATCACCTTCCTTAGAAGAGCACTTCTATTTGTCTAATTTGCAATTAAGTATTTTAAGAATGAAGTTTTCATAAAATGTTAAAGAAATATCTTTCCTAAAAATTTTTGTATTAGGGTCTACAATCTGTATTTCCTTTTCCCCTGCCACTCCCATTCCTATGACGCATTACTGCAGTCACGCTGGGATCTCGAATAGTTTCCCATTAGGTGAACGCACTCTAAAACGTCGCCCGAAGTTTGGTGTCATACTGAAGCTCTCGGGAGCTACCTGGAAGATTTCAGAGGAAGGAAAGACAGCAAGGATTTAGTTGCTCCAGTTGCAATGTCCATCTGAAGGCAATTATCTCACTGATCCACCAACCGAAGGATACACCTCAGTAAGTTTACAGACAAGAGGTTTTAATATAAATCCACCAATTGTTCTTCAGCTGACTCTGTCTGAGAAACCATTCAAACACATAGTTTTTAGCTGGTCTCCAGGCCCATGGCTAATTCACCTGTCCACATACTTTAGCTTAAGTCAGAAGCCTTTGGAAATGTTGGAGTCATTTGCATTTCTTTGCGTCGGTAGAACCAGTGTCAACAGCTTATGCTTTGTAAAAGATTTAGAACCAAGCGCTTAGCAAATCATCTTAACCTCCAGCTCCTGTTTCTGGGGCTTGAAGCGGTAACTGTTAAGATGTGCAGTCCCTAGACACATGATTCTCAAATAAATTCTCATCTGAAAACACGGCTACCAAGCATGTTGTGAGGTATCGCTTTAGCTTGGTCTTTGTGCTCTGCCTGGCTCAGTTGTCCTGCAGAACAACGACAGTCCATTACCTACAGTTTATCATCCTGACAAAATGTGAGGAATGTGGATGTGAAAGCACTAACAATTCCACCCCTGGTGCTTTGAGCTTTTTTCTCTCTATATTAAAACCGACAAGATTAACCCAAACGCAAACTGTGGAGCATAGTTCAAGGGGCTATTCAATCAGTGCTGAATGTGCATTTGTTTACCTACAAAAATAAGAATTTCAGACACAATGGAAGGCAGGCTGGCTTATATATGTTATTGAATGGACTGTTTAAACAGCACTATCCATTGTAGTTTATTTTATCAATCTCTGACAGGTCTGTATTTATTCAGAGCCTGATTGTGGTGAAGCCCATGTATTATACGTTATCTGGATATCATCCAGCCATTCTTTTGTATCAAGTCAATTAGTATCAGGAATCCAGTATTATATAGGGAAAAAATTACATGGGAAAAGCAAAATGCTATGTTAACTAACTAGTATGTGATGCATAGGGAATGGTAACCCCAGACATAAGGCATTAGTACTCGAAATTTTCAACAAAGTCAGTGTAATGCATTGCAGAACACCATACCAATACAGATTTGCTCACATTAAAGTAAAATTAATTTTTTTTTTAAAAGAGCCCACTACTTTACTTAGGCCAAAATCTCCCTCTTGGAAAAAAATGTTCTACTGAAGTGTTAAGTTAAAAACGGAAGCTAGGCATTACTGTTCTCTGCTGAATTTAAAAAAAAAAACAAACTTTAAACAACCAAAATGGCTACAACGGACCCAACTGTACCAGAACATATCAAAGCAATGTGAATAACCTAACAGGGCAGCTACTGTTTCAGCACGCAGGATATCTTTCCATTATTACATACAGTCAGGGACGGGAGAGCCGACGATGTGATTAAAGTAGTTACGGAGACGCTGAATTTACAAAGGGTTTTCTGGACCTTGTATCCAAACAGCTGCTGCATGCTCCCTGTGTCGACCACCTGCTAAAAAAGCTGACCTCTGAATGAAACAAATCTAATTACTGATGGCGGCTTCATTACAAATGAATTGTTCCACAGTTCATAGGAACTGATGTGAAACTTCAATGCATTTGATTACCTTCCTGCCACATCATATTTACCGATTGAAACTTTCCTCTGGAAATAAATATAAAACTTCCCCAAGGAAAGCGACCCCCCTGGCATCAGGGGGTTGTATGCATTCTCAAAAACTTCGGGCTCTTTCCTATGGCTCCTACAGGAAGAAATCTTTCTGATCTCTGATGCTAGCATTCAGCTGCAAGGGAGACCTTTTCCAGGCACACATTATCCAGTCATCCAGGCAAGCCGTTATCAGGAGAATTTTAAAAGAAATGCTGCTGGGGAGGACAAGACAGCAGCAGCAACCTCAACCGCGCAAACGGCAGGCTTCCAGAAACGCAGGGCCCTCGCAGGTCTGGACATAGCTGGAAAGACAGACTCATCTTCATCATCAGAATGGGGGGGGGTGGGGTGGTAAATACCTGTCACCTCCCCCCAGGACCCCCCATCTCGACACATTACAAAAAGAAGTTATTAATGTCTAAACCTTAGGTTGAAATAACTATTGTTCTACTTTTCTTTTTCTCCGAACTAGGTATTTCTAATTCTCCTACCGGATACACACAAACTAATAGTTAATATAGCGCAAAGATAAAGATACACACACACACTGAACTAAACGCTGAAGAGGCTAACGGAATTTCTTTCAACTAGATTTAAACAGAAATATTAAATACTCATAAGAAAAAAAAAAACAGCCTCAAAGAGAACCGGTCAGTGAAAGTGCAGAGCGGCTGGAGCAGGCGGCCTGGGGGAGGGGCGAGGCCTGGCGCTGCGCGATTCCGCATGGAAGAGTGACCTCTGGAGGCACCGGGCGGGCAGCGGCGCCGCGGGCTCCCCCCGACCGCCTCGCCCGCCCGCCCGCCTCTCCCGGACTCCGGGACCCGCTGCTGCGCGAGGTCCTAGACCGGCTCCTTCCGGCACCACCTGGCGCCTCCCGAGCCGGCATCGATGCAAAGATGCCGCCGCCAGTACTTCATCAGCAAATACAATAATTTACATTAAAAATATAATCCATGCAAGAGCAGACTACATAGAAGGAGGCTGAGCTAAGTAACTTCTCCGTATGAGCGGTGTTGAAAGTGCCTTCTAGCATCATACAAACATTTGTTTAAACCGATTTGTAACCGACGTTTTTGCCCTTTTCATGAAGGGATTCTTGGTTAACATGTTAGTGAATTTGAAATTTGACACTTTTAAGAGAATGGACACACTCCTTTAATTAAGACGTGATTTCTAAATCAATCCCCCATTTCTTTTCTCCTAAAACCAGGCCCAACTTGCTCAACTTCAATTAGGCCATTGATTTTGCTTCTGATCTCAAACGTTTTCTCCAGAAACCAGCTAATGTCTGCATACTTCTTCTCCAAGTTTCCCGAGACTACAATTCCAAGATTCTGTAAAATATGTTTTGGCTGTGATTCGAAATAAGGGGATATACAGTACTGAATACCCAGATGACTACGAGTTATGACCACAGAGATTTAGGGATGGATGGGATTTTCTAAATTCTGAATGCACTCTGGTGGCCCAAACTGAAAGTTACTCCCCACAAGGCCTGGCTCGCTCCCGGCTGCAGCGTCCGGTAAGAGCAAATCTGATCCTAAGGATCCCATTCCTACCAAGGTCCCGAGGGAGAAGGCTTCAAGAGCAGTGTCGACTGGGCAGGGCCCTAAGCTTTTATAGGAAGTGCATTACAATCAGGTCGGCCATCGAGACCGCATACTCCGGGGCTACCGGCTTATGAACGAAGCGGGAGGCCGAGGTGCGGCGGGCCCTCAGGGAGAAGCCTAAGGCCCGTCTCCCCGGCGCGGAGGAAAGGGCTCGACGCCCGAGTTCTCCTGCGAAACAGGCGAGCTCCCCGCGCACCCTCGGGCTGGCGGCGCGGTGCCAAGGCGCCCCGGCTCCAGGGCTCTGCGGGCAGCGTAGCGACTCCAGGCTCCCCTCTCCAGAACGCGCTTCGCTGCCAGCGTCCTGCCACCCCGGTCGCCCGCCCGCGGGCCCCGGACCACGCCGCCCGCGCTCCCCGCGAATGCAGCATCTCCGCCTCTCTCCAGAGCCCACCAGTCCCCGCGTGCCGGCCAGCCTAGATTGTGGCCATGTCCTTCGTCCTCGAAAACAGGAGAGGGTCAGGTATCGCCATCGGACACCTTCCCGGACGTGACACCCGAGCCGACAGTAGCTTTTAGCGCCTGGGAGCGTTCGGGGGAGGAAAGGCGGGGAGACCGTCCGTTCCAGCGGCGCTCGGGTTGGAAAGCCGAGCGAGGAGTCTCCACCTAGTGAAATGGGGCGGGGGTTGGGGGTGGGGGACGGGGAACCGAGGTTCCAGAAACAGGCTCCGAGGCCCCGCGGACTGACCCCTCCTCCCGCCCGGACGGCGCGGCGGACCCCGGGGCGGGGACATAGGGGGATCGCGGACGCCACTTACTTGGAGTTCGAGGAATTCCAATAGATAGGCTCTAAAACTATCGATTTGGAAATCGCAGTTCTGCATAAAACCATCAAAACTCCCCAGCAGTACTTCCACACGGAGTCCCTCCTCACAGCCATGGCGAAGCCACTCCCAGCTCCGCGCACTCCGGGCCAAGAAGGGACTGACGGGACGCAGACTGGGACCCCCAATCCTCCGGGGCAGACTGGCGGGGAAGACGGCGTGCGCCCGCAGGCAGCTCCGAGGCGCGCTGCGCAGCTCCAGCGGTCGCCGGGCCAGGTGCGCTCGCCCTCCGGAGCCCTCAGGGCGTGGGGCGGGAGCGCACGCGCGGGGCGCGGCGGCGCGGCGGACTCGGGGTTCCGGGGCGCCGCGCCGGACGCAGCTCGGACGGCCGACTCCCGTGCGGCTCCAGGGTGCCGGGCCGGCCGCGGCTGGCGGGTGGGCGCGGGGCGGGTGCGGGCTGGGACACAAAGACCCGGAGCGGAGACGACCGGCGCGGGCGGCGGGCGCTGCGCCCCGAGCGGGGCCGCCTGTGACTATAGATCCAGTGCAGCGGGCAGCGGCCCGAGCGCGCGGGCGCCGCGTCGGCGCGGTTCCATGTCCCGGAGCACGGAGCGGAGTAGGGCGCCTCCGGGCGCGCAGGAGCCTTCTCAGTCCGCGCGGCTCCCGGCCCCCAGGGCAGGAAAGAGGGAGCTCGGTACCCGCCGCGGGCTCCGGACGCGCGCGGGCCTTTGTGTGCGGGGAGGGCGCCGGGACCCGCTGCGTGCGCAGCTCCTCGCTCCGGCCGGCGCCGCGGTCCCCGCCGAGGAGAGTCAGCGCGGCCGGCGCGCTGTCAGAGCGCTATAAACGCGGGGCCCCGCCCCGCCGCGCGAAGCCCATTGGCCCGCGGCTCCTCGGGCGCGCGCTGGTTGGACGGCCGGTCCGTCCGTCCGCCATCCCCGCCCGACATTGGGTGCCGCGAGGCGGGGCTCGGGCTGACAGGTGAGCCCCGCCCCTGGCTCCCGCGGGCGGCGGGAGCGGAGCAGACGCCGGGCAGGAGAAGCGCTCAGCGCGTGCACAGGGCGCCCCCGGGGCGGCGAGAGGCCTTCTGGGCGCGGTGCAGACGTGGAAACAGCGACGGCCGAGTAGCGGGTCACCTGTCTCCGCGCCCGGGGGCGCCTTCCCCCTCGGCGGAATCAGAGGGCGCGGCTTTCCCTCGCGCAGTGCGGAAGGCAACAGGCTCCGCTCGGCGTCCCTTCTCCGCAGCTGCGGCGCTGCCCCGCGTGCAAGACTTGCACTCCGCGCGCATCCTTAGAGCTCCCGGCTTCTGCGCGCTTCTTCCGACGCCGCTCTGCGAGGGCTTCTCACTTGATTTTGGTACCAATCGCCTACGGCTCAGCTTCAGTCAGTGGGGCCGGGAATTGCAAGACGATTCCCGCGACGCGGCGCCGGAATTTGCAGCTCTAATCAGGGCCTGAGCGTCGTCGCCTCCCGCCTTCTCCGCGGGCGTCTCCCTTCCCTCCTGGCCCCCCGGGAAGGTGGCGCCCCTGGAGCTTTCCCCGCGTGTCGCCGGCACAAGCACGACGCGGGGACCGTCTCACTAGCCTCTAGGAGACACGCGCGCTTCCCAAAGTGACCAGAGATTTAGAGGGTGTGAGATGGAAAAGTCAAGGCATGTGCTTCTCACTCGGCGTCTGCAAGACCCCAGAGCAGAGCTGGCAGGAACTCCTCGCTGCTTTCCCGGTCGAGCGCCGGTGCTGACGCTCGTCCGTGACTTCCACGGAGCCACAGCGCCCACTAGCGGCCAGCTTTGCTTCTCCGCATCTCGAGCGCTCTGCGGTCCACCGACCCGGATCCAGCATACTGCAGCATCTAATCAAGTCACAGTTCCAAGGAAAATCTTTTTATATGTCCAACAGTAGGAAGAACACGGTAGAAATAAGGCACAGTGCAAATGTACGATTCAGTATGAAAAATTAAAATATACTGTATGCCCACTTTTTTTTCAATTTAATGCCGTCCACCCCAGATTTATGTTTCAAACACAAACTGGGCAGTAATTCTACAAATTATGTATTTTTAAAACAAAGTATCCACTACGCTAAATTTAAAACAGCAAATGCACATGGTAAAACACCTTGTTTTCTTTCACTCTTCTTTGTAACAATTTCTGAAGATTTTTATGGTACGTTGCTTTTAAGTATCCGTTTTTGAAACATTAAGTTAACGTATACATCTCAGTTGGAGTGGTAAAAGCTTGTGAAGACTAGTTTAAGATAGAAAACACATTAAGGCATACAAAGTACTGAATACATTTACTCTTCAAAACAGATCTTTGAGAGCAGAAAAGTTTCATAATTTATTTTCATTTTAAATAAGCCTTCAAACTAAATATATATATACACACACATATATACGTATATATACACATATACACATATTTATACGTATATACACATATGTACGTACATATATACACACACATATATACGTATATACACATATATATACACACACACACACACACACATATATATATATAATTTATTTTAAAAAGGCTCCACCACGGTATGACGATTTGAACAGCGGATTCCCAGGAAGCACCAACAACCCAGGAAGCAGCAGGCACTATGACTCCTACCTTGACAAGGGTGAGAAAGGGCTAGTTTTTAGTATGCTAAAATATCATTTAAGGAACTCACTGAAATTGAATATAAAGTTAGCTTAATGACCTTTTAAAAGAACACTGGGTACTCAGTCAGTACCTTTTGACAAACTTATATTGTGAAATTTAAATTGTGACCTCTTAGCTCTCACTACATCCTCCTCTCCAAGTAAACTAGAGGAAATACAGGAAATTTGCATTGTCTGAAAATAAGCCAGCTTCCAAAAATAACATTTTCAGTAAATCAGATAGTCTCACATCCAAAGCGTTTTACCTTGGGACAAATGTAAATATACACTTTAAAATCGCTTCCTTTTCAAAACGAAGTGCATATTTGACTGAAAAGGAATCCTACACACACACAAAAAATCTATAGTATAGTGTGATAATATACAGCTTAGTTTCAGTCAACAGAGATTCAATGTAGACAATGTGAAAAGCATCAGCAGTAGCAACTCACTTCGAAGATGTCAACATTCTACTATTTAATGGTAATTTTGGTAATTAAAAGCATCACCTCAAAGCCATTTATATCTACTATTGTATAACATGCCAGGAAAAAAGTAGGTCATACTGGCATGCACAATGCAAAGTAGAATTTCCAAAGCATGCCAAACCAAGAACCAATCACATCAGTGTCGTATCTCTTGGTATTTGGACTTCATTTTACAATTATTGGGAAAACTCGGTTAATTTTTTTCTTTACCACACTTTGAATCATGATCAGTGTATTTCGAGAAATCTATACTTCTAGCAGATGTATTTAAACCCTCATCAAATGAGATTTTATTTCAGCAGACAAAGTTACTTCACTGTGTTCTAGAGTTAAGTTTTGAAGGCCGGGCGCAGTGGCTCACGCCTGTAATCCCATCACTTTGGGAGGCCGAGGTGGGCGGGTCACGAGGTAAGGAGATTGAGACCATCCTCGCTAACACGGTGAAACCCCGTCTCTACTAAAAATATAAAAAATTATCCGGGCGTGTGTCGGGCGCCTGTAGTCCCAGCTACTCGGGAGGCTGAGACAGGAGAATGGCGTGAACCCAGGAGGCGCAGCTTGCAGTGAAGCCGAGTTCACGCCACTGCACTCCAGCCTGGGCGGCAGAGTGAGACTCAGTCTCAAAAAAAAAAGTTTTGATAAGTCAAATAAATAAGGATTTGGGAATTTCAAAGGATACCATAGTTATAAAAGTTAACACAAAGCTGAATAAATGTAAAATGAGATGACAAATAGAAAATCGCAGCTTAAAAAAAGTGCAATCCCCCACCTCCAACCAAAAAAATGCAAGTAATTGTGTTCCTACCCCTTTGAATTCCTAGGCATGTTTTGGTCTTTAGAACTTATGGTTGTTTCTTATATATTCCTTATACAGTATTCCATCATTTCTAGGACATATTTCAAAAGATATATGTAACAGAACTTCTACAAAAACAAAAGCTTATCTAAATAACATTACAGAAAAATAAATTTGGTATGTGTTGACTAAGTGTTGTCCAAGCCATACATTCTCTATGTAGCTTGTAAGCCTCTCGCAAAATCATACCCTTTGTTTCCTGGCATTGTATGCTGTTTATTTCATACAAGTCACTGATGCTTTCAGCACTCTCTAGCAAATCACATTTTCCCCCATTTATCCTTGAGGGAAAGATCTGACAGGAGAAAATAAAACCCTTTCTTAAAATCAACTTTGCTAAACACCCTTCTCCCATCTGCTTCTGAAATTCAGATTGTTAAAACACTGAAACATTTTATATTAGAGTCTATTTGGCAGGAAAAATACTACATTAGGCTCTTGGTCAAAAGAGAATCATTCTTCTCTCTGGGAAGTTTAGAGAAAACTCATACCTTATAGACTGTCACATATTCCTTATGGAAGAAAGATACCGTATTTTCCACTAGTATCCATTTTAATCTGAAGCTCAACCTCTCATTTCGTTGACAGCATTATTAATGTAAAAACAGCACACATGGAAATACGAATGGCGCTAACAAGCATGCACACCTGGCATGAAACTTCATCTCTTTATTTGCAAACCAAGTGTGGAGGACCAAACTCCACTCATCATTCCAAGCTGGATTAAGAGGTGTGGTGGACACAAAGGAGCAGATAATGGCTACCTAGCTGTGCGCTCTCTTGATTGCATGATTAATTCTAATATTTAACCTCTCTAAACGGGATGTTTTTTCAGACTGATTTGATACAGACATACATGAAAATTTAAAAGTTAAATACTACTCTTAATAAACATAAGGAAAACTTCTGACAACAATCGTAACGGATCTCCTCTTTTGGGTCCATAAAGTCATTGCTTGCCTCCTCTTTATACTACTTAACAGCTTCAACAGCACTTAAAACCAGCTGCAATAATGTATTATTTTGTTAACTCCTTATTCTACTTGTCACTTCTTTAATCCAAAGTGAAAACCTAGAAAATGAGAATCATCCAAATGGTAAACAAACCCATTTTATTCTAACCCTAATAAGCCTAGGTTTGGTAATCAACAGTTGCAGCAATCAGAAAACATACACTATTAAAAACATACGCCTTTGGCCGGGCGCGGTGGCTCACGCCTGTAATCCCAACACTTTGGGAGGTTGAGGTGAGCGGATCACGAGGTCAGGAGATTGAGACCATCCTGGTCAACATAGTGAAACCCCGTTTCTACTAAAAATATAAAAATTAGCCAGGCGTGCTGGTGGGTGCCTGTAATCCCAGCTACTCGGGAGGCTGAGGCAGGAGAATCGCTTGAACCTGGGAGATGGGAGGTTGCACAGAGCCAAGATTGCACCATTGCACTCCAGCCTGGCGACAGAGCAAGAGACCACTGCGGGGGGGGGGGCCAAAAAAAACAAAACAAATACACTTTTATAGCATTGATACAAAAACAATGAGAGAAACAGCTGGATCACTGGAGTTACTATTCTCTAATGTACTGGCTCTTTAGAGATAGAGCAAAAAATAAAAATATAAAAATAGAACTGTCCCAACATCCTCTGATCAACCACTGGAGGCTCAGAAAAAGATAAATCTTCAAGTATGACTTCCAATTAAGTTTTAATTTCTAAACCCAATAATGACTTAGGTATAAAAGCACTTAACTTGTGGAACACTTACATAGATGTAAAAGCAACCACTCTGATTTGTATTACTTTGTAATATCAGAAGAAAGTTCCAAAGAAATACTTAATGGAGTAAGAAGCTAGTTATTTCTCTCACACACGCAAATCCCTTAATTAGGTCTTCTGTATCCCCCACTTCCACTGTTTGCCAGCACTAAATCAGTTACTCTAGAACCAATACTGGATGGATGGATGGATGGATGGATGGATAGATTAGGTAATACAATCCACTCATCTTAAGCATATCTACAAAGTGAACAGTGTAGTTTATCAGCAAATGCAAATCTTCTAGATTACTGCACATTTTCCATCATCACGGACAACTGAATGTTAAAAGCCAAAAACAACGCAAGAGTAAACAAAAAACGTTACAGACAACAAAGATAGTGAAAGAATCAAGACCACTGTTAAATGGCAATTCAACAGATCAAAAAAGTAGGGCCTATTGCTTGGGCTTCCACACTCATTCTAGACTTCCAGGTTGAGGCTTTTACCTTCAGCAGTCCCTTGAGGTCCTCTGATTAGTAACACTAGTACTTGTTCACAAGGCTCTCCTGGAGGGGGAGGAGAGCCTAAAAAATTAGGATAGCCTGTCTTCAGTATTTCTCATGGCCATTAATACAAAACAGATGAATGGTTTTGCGTGTAAAGATGCAGAAAATCGAGACAACTGAAAACACACGCTCTAATGGATAGAAACAGCTTTGGAGAAATGTCAGTGAAGTGACAGGCTCCTCATAAAATGAGGCATTAGAAATGATACATAGAGTTCAACAAGCCAGGATTCTATGCTTACTATACACTTAGAAAGTTGAAAAAATACAAACCACTGAAAATTCTTAAGATACTGCTAAATCCAGGACAGGTGGTGATACAAAAAAAAAAAAAGCTATGGACACATACTAGCACAGTAAATGAATACAGAGATTACTTAGGGTAGAAATAGTCTGATTTGCTGCATCTTCATAAGGGAAACTGAAGTAGGTAAAATCTCATACTACAAACCCCTTCCCCAATTTAAAGCATTAAAGAGTCCTCACACCAAGCTAATTTAAAGGTTTAGTTTATACAATTGATAATTCTGCAAACCACAATATGTCAATAACTACATACTGTAATAAAAATAAACAAAGTCATAGTTAATTCTATAATGCATTAAGAATAACCTAAAAAAACAAATTGTGAATAAAGGCATATTTAATAAATTAGGGAACATCTTAACTTCTAATAGACTGGGGGAAATTTTTAAGTTTTTTATGTACACAAAGGCAGTGGGAACAAATGAAAAAAACAAATTACTACATTGTTGCAGCACATTAAAGACTGGATGGTGTATATTATTCACAATTACATCCTTTTTCCCATAGCCTGGCAGAGGAAAGTAGTTACCAAGCACAGGAACAATTTCAACATCTCATTGGAGACTCCAACAGCAAGCAGATACTGCAGGATGTCATTAAGCAACTTACTGTCACTTCACACCATATGTGGCAGTAAGAAACTTAAAAAAAAAATTAAAAGGCACGCATAAGCTGATTTCAAATATTTTAAGTCCAGGCTACTCTCTTTAGATACAATGTTTTGAACACTTGTATAGAACAGTTTTTAAATAAACATTTCCAAAAACTTGAATACAGAACTTAGGAACCATGAATCTGCACCAAAAAAAGTTACATTGAAAAAAAAAAAAATTCATGAAATAATTACAGCTAACCTATATTTAGAGATAAAATATTTTTTGGCAACCTATATTCTTTAGGAAAATAAAATGTTTGATTTTAGAGTAAGTAGCATGTTTACTAAAAGTTCTCACTATATTTCATGCCTATTTAAAATTCTACCTTTAAAGATCTTTAAACTGATTTTATATTGTTCCTTACCACAATTAGACTCATTGAAGAGCTCAAAACTAAAGCAACAGCATTTTTCTTAGCATGCACACACAAAATAATCTACCATTTAGTCATCTCATTAGCTTATGTTTTCAATTTTTAAGAATAATCAAACTGTCTAAAAAATATTGGGCAAAAATAAAAATATTTTCTCTACTTGATGACATGTTTATGCATCTCAGGTAGCATTTTAGATCAATATCCTTTTCTTGAATGTTTTAATACCAGTATACTTAAACATATGTTAAGAGTAAATGAGGCAGATTCTAGTGTATAAAATGAAAGCCATTCATAAGATTTCACATGCAAAAAAATAAAAAAAAAAAATTCATAAAGTTCAAATGTGTTTGTCCTAAAAATAAACGTGCAAGTACACTACACAATGAAAATGACTCGACCATCTTAGCCTTTTTTTTGACAGTACAAAGCTAAGTTCTTTCTGATGGCCCACTCTGAAAATGACCTCAGATTCCATAATTTAAAAGCATTTTTCTAGCCTTTATTAAGTATACTTTGTGATAATACTTATATCCTAAAACAGAGGCACAGGTTTGAGAATTTAAATCTTCTGGATGTTGTTAGTCGTTCTTAAAGGTAACACTGATGCCATTTGCTCTATCAGCATAAAGTTGATATTTGTAAAAATAGCCATTAAATACTAATTCACAAGTATATTTAATGTACATATAAACCCTATGTTAAAAGTATAAACAAAAGGAAATATAGTTCTAAGACTTCCAAATGGTTGACCATCAAAAAGTGAACCACCCTCTTTAAGACTTAACATAACTTTAAAAAAAATTGCTTCAACATATGAATTTAAGACTTTACTTTATTCAGCAAAATCATTTATTTACACAATGGGGAACGCTGGTTTGATTTTGTCAATGAAATAAAAACAAAATGAACAGAGACAATACTGAACTGTATATATACTTTGTATCAGAGTTGACCAACTGTTTCCTTACCTGTATCAGGAACATCAAGAGCAACAGTATCACAAGGACACTGGTTTAACAATACACCACATAGGTCCAGTAATACCCTGGGAATTTCCCAATGCAATCACCAACTTTTTCTTTTTTTATAAATATATAAAAAAACAAAAAGTCAGCAAAACCAGCATTATGATGTAGCAAACAGAGTATAACTCTGAAGTCAGTGGGGTCAGTAAAAGCCTTATCAGACCATCCATAGTTTTACAATGTGATCTGCTCTTCCTCAGACCACTAATATAGAATCCAAACAGGTGAAAAATACGTCACTCCTTAGAAGACAACAATGATCTGATAAGGATTTGACTTAGTGGAAGGAAAAAAAAAAAAAAAAAAAAGGGAATTGCAGAGCATAGCCCCTATTAGAACAAGCTAACTTTCCAGATTTTACAAATTAAAAAAACAAAAACAAAAACAAAAAACCACTTCAACATGAAGCTACCATACAAAGTTTTTCCATTTTTCTTTGTAAAAAGTTCAGAGTTTGCAATTTAATCCTGGGTTTTTAATGAGAAGGACAGTTTTGGCCTGGACTTCCCCTTGCCCAGGATAATTTTTTGTTCTTCTTTTTGTTGACGTTGTCGTTCTTGTTCTAGTTTCATCCTTTCCTCATGAATCTTTCTTTGTTCTTCAACAATTCTCAACTGTTCTTCGGCCTGAAAGTTAAAAGTAAAAATTAATTACAGAAATGTATTAAAAATTATCATATGTACCCCTGCAACAGGTGTTATCTATTATGTATCTACAAAAAAATTTTTAATGCAAATGCAAAAAAGGGGGTAAAAACAAGGACTTCCTATGAATTACATGCCTTCAAAATATTTTCGTTATGAGGTGACAACTTACACACAATGGCATGTGTCATAAAATTTGACTAAGGTCACATAGTTTTTAAGCGGTAGAGAAAAAAGAATTAGGAAAATTAAAAGAGAACCCTTTATTAATTACATCTACATTTCCTGTCTTTCATTTTCAATGAAAATAAATGAACAAATTATGGAAAAGCATTTACACATTTTGGAAATGGAAATTAATTTCCACAAATCACATGTTGAGATCATGACAGATTTTGTTCTATACCTATTTTTATCTCTAACTTCACTGTACCAGATTAATAGATTGTTAATTATAAACCAAGGTACAGATTTACTCAAAGAGCAGGTTATCTACCAATTACCATATTTATAGTTGAAGGGCATACACACACACAAAAAAACAGAAACATAGGAAAAAATCTCCACTGGAGCTTTTCGTGTGGTCAAATCATGCTGAAAAAAAGGGACTATATTATAGTATCAGTAGACAACCAAGAAACACGACAGACCCAGTTACCTGAAGAAAAATATTACAAAACCTTCTGACCTGACTAACTATAAAGTGCTATCTAATTTCAAAAGGACACTGGTATAACTGATTCCACTCCTGCAGTGCCTTCAACTCCTTCCATGTCGAGCAACTTCTTTCCCGCATTCTTCCACAGATTTCCCCCTCTTTACCAAAGTCAGGCCCTTCTCATGCTTCCTAGAGATACGATACACACATCTTCAATTCTCAACCAAGCACAATTTTAATCCCTTCCCCAAGGGGACATTAGGCAATGCATGGAGATGATTCTGGCTGCCACAACTGGGAATGGCTCCTGGCATCTAGTGGGTGGAAGACTGGGACAATGCTACACGTCCCATAATATGGAAGACAGCTCCCACAACAAAGAATGATCCAATCAGTGCCAAAATTGAGAAAGCCTGCTCTAACCCTTTTTAATATCAGTTATCATGATTTATCCTTTTTCCCCTCTATCTGACAGTGATCTTAAAACATTCGCTGCATCCTTTGAGCTGCCTACCTATTCCCATTCAAAGTCAAATTTTAGGTCATTGATTCCATCTCCATTATTCTACTAAAATTTTCTTCTGTATGGTCAAAACCTATCAAATTCAGTGATTTTTCCCTTTATTCAAATAAATTCTTCTGTTCACTTAAGTCTTAAAAACGTTCTCTCTTCTGATACATTCTCTAATGCCACACACTAATTACTTCTTTTGTCTCCATTGATATATATGTATTTTTTAAATAAAGTGTAATGTGACTGGTTTACAGGCTTTTATGGCAGAGGAAGATGGAAAAGGTAACAGGACTCCGGCATGCAATAAAAAATGTTGAGATTTTATCTTAAGTAGCAAAAAGGGAAGAACGCAAAGAAGTTTAGACAGCAATGTGACGTAGACTAAAAGATAGGTGTTGGAACAAATCAACCGCAGTCAAGTAAGGTTGGAGATAACAAAGATCAGAATTACAAGCAGTGAGAGAATCTGGCAGGTGAGCATGGTGGAAAATCCAACAGAGAGCTAAAATGTATCTTTAAGATACAGCTCTCTAAAACCTTTTTCCTATGCTACATTTAGACCTGGCTACTAGACACATCCACCTGGGAGACCTAGGACTTGCTTCAAAATTCAACATGTTTTAAGATTTAAATTCTTCCACTTTATCCTTAAAATAAATCTGCCCTTTACACTTTCCCTTCTGCCACTCAAATTCTACAGCTTTATTTCATCTCTTCCTTCTTCAGTCAAGTTTGTTAATTCTTGTTTTATATTCTCTGCTTAGAGTTTATTTTCATTTCTTTTGCCAGCTTCATCAGTTTAGGGCCACATATCTTTTGTACATCTAAAATGGTGCCCGTTTCCAGTGTGTCCTTCAATCCATCCTACACGATACTGCCAGACTCACCTTTCTTGACCACTGCTCACTCTTTCTTGTTCTCAAATTGCCAATGATATCCACTGTCCATGGCATACAGCTTAACTTCCTAAAGTATAATGTTTCTCTAAGACAAGATTTTCTATAACCTGGCTCCAGCTTTGTTTCTACTCCTCTTCTAAATTCTCCTTTCTATCTTGTTCCCCCCGTCTTTTGCTCATGCCATTCTTTCCTTCTATGGAAATCCTACCTGTACATCAGAAGCTATTTCAAATAGCCACTCTCTTCCTTAGGCTTTCACTGATATTACAACAAAAAGAATTGCCTGCTATCAGTCATCATTAGTGAATTCATATGCCAATCACTTTATCCAGTTTTAATAAATCATCACAAATTTGGGGTAAGAGCTTAGTGTGTGCAACTGAATCAAGATGTAGTAAAGGTTCTTTGGATGTGTGCGTGTGCCTAAGAAACATTTTATCAATATAAATACTCAGATTCACTTTCTTCTAAGGTTCTAACTCAACCCTAGGAAAGCATCCTAGAGCCCTGGAGAGTGAGGGTACATAAAGAACATCACAACCTTAATCCATAAGAGAAATCTAATGAACATTACAAATATACCATTTTTTACCCTAGAAGACAGAAATTCAAAGTGTGACAGCACATTGCTGTGGTTTCAGTATGTCCCCCAAAGGTCACTGTTAGAATTAACTGGCATTGTTAACAGTATTAAGATGTGGGGCATTTAAGCAGTGATTAGGCCATGAAGGGTTCGTTCTCATGAATGGATTAATTCTGTTATTACCCGAGTGGGATGTGGGTTGGTTACCATGGGAATGGGCTCCTGATAAAAAGATGAGTCTGGCCACCACTTTTCTCTCCCTCTAGGGCCCTCTCTGTCTCGCTTGCTCGCCATGTGATGCCTTCCACCATGGGGAAACCTCATGGGATGCCTGTGCCATGTTCTTAGGCTTCCCGGCTTCCAGAACCCTGAGCCAAATATTTTTATAAATTACCCTGTTACAGCAGCAAAAAATGGACTAACACACATATGCTATCATATAAAGAGCACTCTCACACTATCAAAATTACATCTTCATGATACTTTACGCCAGCAAGTACATTTTCTGGAATTTACATTATGTACCTGTACAGCAATGTGCAAGTTTTGCACCCATGCGAAACTGATATATTTACAGGGTTACATATTACAACACAGTTTATAGAAAGAAAAGAATGTGAAAAAAACCCAAATATCCACCAATATGGGGTACACTAAATAAATTACTGAAGATATATAAAGGAGAATATTGTATAGCCATTAAAAACAAGTAAGAGGAAAAAAGGAGGCCCCTATGTTCTGCAATGGAAAAATCTCCAAGTTACACTGTTAAATGAAAAAAAGAAAGTTCCATGTCTACATGCTACTTTTGTGCAATAAAGGGAGAATTAAAATATTATGCATTTGTATCTGCCTGAATATGCTTTTACAGACATTCTGAAAAGATTTTAAAAACCCGTAACTGAGTAGACTTTTGGAGATGGGGTTGGGAATTGGGGATTGGGTTGGGGGTAAGGTAAAGGGACTTCACTGTTTCTCTTCCTAAAAAAACAAAATTTGAACCATGTGATCATTTTGCCTAATTAAAAACAAGATTTTTAAAGTAAAGCAACTTCCTTCAGATAAAATACTAATTCTGCACTTTAGATTGGGTAAAGAATCAAGTTTCTTCATTTAGGTCTACAAATACAGAAGGCAAAAGTGTGTTGTGTATGTATGTACAGAAGAGTTGATTTTCTCTGGGACTACGGCTCAACAATGTTAATCACCAATGCTAGGCATACAGTGCCTACTAGAAGTATTTAATGCAATGATTTAAAAATTAGTTGAATATACTGTCTATATACAAATATTGGTATTTTGTTCTACTATGGCTTTAAGCATAAATCTTAATTACACTTTGAGAAAAAAAAGACTATTCAAACACTAACAACCGTCATCTCTCATTTTAATATAGTCTCTCAAGTGACAAAAGCTGGTTTCCTGTTCATCCACCACCTGTAAGTGTGGTATGACCCTATACCTTATTTGCTAGGTATTTTCCTAAATCCTACCCTCTCTCTGTAGTAACTTTTTCTTTCCTGATGACTTGACTTGCCAGAGAATACAACCATTGCTCCTTTCCCTGCTTGTTTCACATTTATGCACAAGAAAGCAGTATTTGCATGGGGGGTTGGGGATGCATATATGTATTTATACAGATGAGTAATTCTAAGCAACTCACTCACAAGGATTACGTAGTGGACAGCTTGGAGGCCAAGGAGAAAGCTAACATTCACAATACCAGAACCATTATACTGGGGCAGACCCTCCTAGCCATTATGCCCATAACCCTGTTCAATCTCACAAAAGTGGCTGTCAACTTTGTACCCCAAGCTAAAGAGTGACTGGTGGTAAGAAGTACACACACACACAAAAAATGTTCCATTATAGTTAAAAGGCCTACTTACCCCTCCCAGTAATCTCTGCCCTATTTTATTTATTTATTTATTTTTAGACAGAGTCTTGCTCTTGTTGCCCAGGCTGGAGTGCAATGACACGATCTCGGCTCACTGCAACCTCCGCCTCCCGGATTCATGCGATTCTCCTGCCTCAGCCTCCCGAGTAGCTGGGACTACAGGTGCCTGCCACAACGCCCGGCTAACTTTTTTGTAGTATTTTAATAGAGACGGAGTTTCATCTTGTTAGCCAGGATGGTCTAGATCTTCTGACCTTGTGATCCGCCTGCCTTGGCCTCCCAAAGTGCTGGGATTACAGGCGTGAGCCACTGCGCCCGGCCTCTGCCCTACCGTCTTTACCCAGAGGATCTACTGATTTTATAAAGATTACCTTTCTAAGCATTCTCCTTCTTAAACTGTCTATAAATTTAATCAAGGTAGTTCTTAGCAACAGTCCCTTTAGCAGACAGAGATACTGAAATCTATTCTCTATTTGAAATATATGTAACTTTATAAAATTTTAAAAATCCATAAAAATATTTCTTTTCAAAAGTGATTATAGAAATGCATGAAAAACAGCACAATTAGAAACTATGCCACTATTCAGAAATGTGATTTCTACATTTTAAACCTTCCAAGATAAACAGCCTGATCCACTCTGCCATTTATAATTTTAATTCCTTTATTCATCTTCCCTTCCATAACTTTTTAAATGTATATCCCACTTTAGATAACCAATGAATAAAAAAATGAAAAAAATATATTTGATACGATTAGTTCTGACACTTAGTAAACTACGTCAGTAAATTTTTCTGAGGTATTCCATGTACAACGTTACATAACAGAAGGGTAAAACGCAAGGATCCCCTTCATCCCTGTGACAACATATTTATTCTCACAGTTACCTCCTTAGGGTTTCTAATATGCCAAACCATCATTACAGGATATCATTAGCTACCATCTAAATTCCTATCACCACCTACTCCCTTTACCCCCTTTTATTCTTAATTCCCCTCTTGTGACATTTATATATAATCTTAAATCATTTTTGAAACTTCAACCTTAGATAATATCTCCATGGATTCCATGTTACCTGAAGTGAAGACAACTGTTTCAAAAGGAGGAAATGACTGAGATTGAGCTTTGTATGCAGTATTATGTACAAAAAGCACTGCCTGAGCACTCTGGAGAGACTGCTGTATAATTTTGCCAAGGAAAATCTGATGCCTTCGGGATTTTCTTTATACTTTCTGTTCTAAAATTTCACAAATAAAGGTATTATCTAGATGTGGCTCTTTTAATCTTCTGTATCCTACATTCTCTCTTTTTACAGTTCTTCTGTCTTGGTCATTCACTATTTTGTGTACTAAGTTTTCCTTAAATGCTTGGGCATACCTGGCATGAGTTTATTAGGAATGATTACATCAGGAGTGTCTTTTCTGGTTCCTACAACAGACTTCCCCCTGCGTCCCGGCTTTTTCATACCTCTTCACTCACCAAGTTTATTAGTTCTCCCTCACAGTTTCTAAGAACTGCTACTTTGGTGATTCAAGGCCCCATCTTGAATGGCCTTCAGTGGCTTCGTGTTTCCAATTTGTGTCCTACAAACCCATCCTTCACAATGTCAATACACTCACTCATGTCCAGAAATTTATTTTTTAAATTACTGTCCCAAATACATTAACATAAGGTCTTCAACCAGCTTTTTATCTTAACAATCAGGAAAAAACCTCTCGCTCTCTGAAAATCCTTACCTGACTTACCCAAAACTTCATTTCAAATTAAAATATTTGACATTTACATTTGGTGCCTTATTTTTCCTAAGTATTGTACCATTTCAACTTACAGAAATGCTCGCTCTATTGTAAGATACCCTGTTCTTTTTCCAACTGTGTTCATTTCCTGTGGCCACTGTAACAAACTGCAACTGGATGAAATTTATTATGGAGGCAAGAAGTCCAAAATCAGTATCACTGGAACAAAAATCAAAAGTGTTGGCAGGGACACACTTCCTCCAGAGGTTCCATGGGAGAATCTGTTCCTTGCCTCTTCCAGCTTCTGGTGGCTGCCAAGGTTTCTTGGTGTGTGGACACTTCACTCCAAGGTCAACATCCTCAAATCTCTGTGTTTGTTTTCACATCACCTTTCCTATGTGCATGGATTCTGTCAGGAGTCTGAACACCTTCCTTCATCGTGTCATGTGTCTTTTTCAGTCCCAGTTGGCAGTTTCTGCTGACACAACATTCTCAGAAACTTTGGAGGTCCCCTACACGTCACATCATTAAACATCGTTCTCCATAGATATTTCCTGGATAATCTCATCTATTTCTGGCTTTTACTGAGATAGTACGGGAACCTATGAGTTACATGCATAGTTTCTTCCACACAAACAAAAGGCTGTCTAGCAATACCCCTGGCCTTCTTTCCAGAGCCAGTTTTTCTAACAGTGAACACATTTGCCATCTGAGTAGCCTGAGATATTCCCAACATCCAGTGCTGGTGGTTCTTTCTATACTTATCAGTTCATTCTTCAATTTAGCTCTTCTTGCCACTTTACTATAAACAGGAAGAAACCAGGCTACAACTTCAACACTTACTTAGAATTCTCAGCTCAATATGAAAAAGTTTTAAGTTCTGCCTTATATACAACTGTAGGACACAATTCAGCCAAGCTTTCTATCACTTATAGAAAGGATCTCTTTCCCTCCAGTTTATATGTTCCTAATTTGCTTCTGAGCCCTAACCAGAAGCACCTTTAAAACCCATATTTTTGCCAACAGTCTTTAAAGGCAACATATGCATTTTCTATCATGTGACTCAAAACTGGAGCCTCTACCCACTGTCCAATTCCAAAACCACTTCCACATTTTTAGGTAACATATTACCACAAACTAAACAGCTCAAAATAAATTTATTCTGGAGGCCAGCAGTCTGAAATCAGTATCACTGGGCTGAAAGCAAGGTGTCAGCAGGGTGTCCATTCTCCTGGAGTCTTTAGCGGAGAGTCTGCTCCTTGTCTCTTACAGCTTCTGGTGGCTGCGAGGATTCCTTGGCTTCAGCCTACATCACTTCAATCTTCAAGGCCAACATTTCCAAATCTCTCTCCTCTGTCTTTACTTAGCTTCCTTCTCCTGTCTGTGCTATACGCTAAAATTTCCCTCTGCCTCTCTAAGAAAACATGTGATGGCATTTAAGGCCCACCAGATAATCCAGAGTAAACGCCCCATTGCAAGATACTTAATCACATCTGCAAAAGCCCCGCCGTCCTTGTCATATATGGGCACATTCAAATTCCAGGCACTAGAATACAGATTGTTTTTCATGGAGAGAGGACAGAAGGGATTTTTCAGCCTACCATACAAACTCATTTAAAAGAAAGCCATCTCGCCATTGCAAAGCAAACTCTGGTTTATTTTAAACTTATGTATGTGGTACACATTTAATATATAAGCAACTTTCAAACATGGCATATCTTTTCTTCTCTCAAACTGCTGAGATAACAAACTGGTGAGATACAAAGTGGTATAACACGATGAACTTGGCAAGGGGTGAGAAGAAAACTATTTCATTAGTAAAGAGATCTGTAAATCTAGAATTTATAACTTGCATATACTTTAAAACCCCAAACACCCACATCTCCCATCAAAAGTAATTTGTCCTTCCTTTGACCAGTATGTTACCTAAAATTTTATTAGAAATTATCAATCTATCAATCTATTATTATAGTTTAGGCGTTTACACCAGATTCACTAACCAGGTTGTACGGTTTGTATTTTACAATCTTGACAAGGGTATAGATTGAGAGTTTCTTCCTTCTGCTGACACAACCTTCTGGAAGAGTATTTTATTCTATAGCAAAATCTATCCCCAATTTTTAAGTCTGTTTCCCTCTCCAAAAAAGTAAAATTCATATACATTTCAGAACAGTATCTGAGATCTTCCCAGGCACATCATAAAAACACCATGAAGAAGACTTCAAAAAATTTTAAGCACTATTTTTAACAAAAGAAAATTAAAATTTTCCATTGTATTCACCCTTCAAATACCTAAAGATAGTTATGTGTTGCCAACACTAACTCAAGAACAAAGAACAATCTGCCAAAAAGCCAAGTCGAGTCATATTTGGATGCTTTTACTTTGTAAATAAAGTATGTTTGTTGGTTAATACTTTTGTCTCTGTTGACAAACCAAATATCTTGGTACACAATGTGGAACTGAAAAAAACAGTAACTACCCATGGATTAGAGCACTTAATGATTTTCACATATGGATGAGCTCGTGTGGCTAGGCTAACACATTCCTTATTAGTCATTACGGGATTCAATCTGTGAACTTGTGTCACAAAAGGCTACTTAAAAGTCAAAAGTATGACTTTAACTTCTTTACTAGTATTTCTATGTGATAAAAAAGTGATATACATTACTTGTAGCATGTAGAAACTGAAGAAAAGTATAAAGTTACACGTAAGACTACCAATTAAGGATAACTATTTTTAGCATTTTGGCTTATTTTTCTGTCTCTTAAAATGTGCAAGTATATGTTTCTCAAAATAAAAGGATCATATTGGATATATAAATTTTGTATTTAGCTACCTCCTATTTTGTATTTCCCCTGAATTATCAAATACTTTTTGGCTACAGAAAAACCCACTGTGTAATAATAATGAATCCAACAACTTGGACATTTCTATTTTAAATAATTTGAGAGTATCTTTGTACGTAAATTTATTTGTAAATGATTCTATCTCATGAGATAAAATTCTTAGACACAGAATTAAAGTTTTTTATATTTACTGATTTACTGTTAATTGTCTTTGGAAACTGTTATACCCATTTAAATTCTCATGATCATCAGGTAAAGAGGTATCTGTATAATAACCTGCCAACACAGGACACTATGAAAAACAATGGCTTTAGGGGATTTCTATTAAGGAAAAAGAAAAGAGGAGGACATTTCTTTGCTTCTCTGAGGTTGAGATATATTTTCAGAAATTTATTGTAGTTGCTTCTTGTCCTACTTGTGTACAAATCTCCTTTTTAATTAGGAAGTTAGTCTTCTTTACTGATCTGTAACATCATTGTATTATTTTTTCAGTTAAAATGTTTAAGAAATCTCCCTCCCCACTTCCAAGGTACTTTCATTATCAACTTGTCTTTTCTATAATCCACTTTCCACACAAACTTCTTAGCACACATAAAGTTGGATGGCTGCTACTTTACTACAGCTACTTCTCCCAATATCCCAAGTTTCCACGCCCTAGCCTTTGTTTTATTCTACTACCCCAAAGGCCTTTGCCCTGTTTCATTTCCTCACACTCTTGTCCACCTCCTAATAGAATTTCCACCTATCCATCAGGGCCCAGCTCAAGGGACTACCTCTTCTAGGAAGGTTTCTGAGGCCACCCAGGGCAACTATGTCATTATCTTATGTTACCTATACCACTTACCAAATATTTCCATGGTATTAGTAACTTTTTTTGGAGTTGTCTTTGTTTCCAAAATATGTTAAATTATTTAAAAGCACTTAATGGCTTGTCTACTTTTTCATCAAGTTGCTTTTCTCAATATAGATTTTAGCAAACAGTTACCTTTGATCATCCTTCATCATTCATCACTTTCTAGAGGCCAGAATGCTTCTCATTCTTCTTGCTTTATATGGTATCAAGTACTTTTAATAGGAGTTTGAATGTATTTTACATATTTCCCAATAAACATACATAAAGATTAAAGAATAGTGCTCAAAATTGAGAGGAAGGGGAAGGAAAAAGGCAATAAAAGTGGAAGTGGGCCTCAACGTGTACCGTGCCATCTTTATACATTTTTTGTCTCCTCCTACACAAAGAATACCCTACTTTTCCTGCCAGCATATGACTACCAACAGAACCAAATAAAAAACTTTTCTTGGCCGGGCGCGGTAGCTCACGCCTGTAATCCCAGCACTTTGGGAGGACGGTGCAGGTGGATCACAAGGTCAAGAGTTTGAGACCAGCCTGGCCAACATACTGAAACCCCGTCTCTACTAAAAACACAAAAATTAGCCAGGTGTGGTGGTGGGCACCTGTAGTCCCAGCTACTCAGGAGGCTGAGGCAGGAGGATTGCTTGAATCTGGAAGGCGGAGGTTGCAGTGAGCCAAGACTCCACCACTGCACTCCAGCCTAGGCCAACACAGCAAGATTCCATCAAAAAAAAAAAAAAAAATTTCTCCAGTATCAATTTACTATGCTCCCAACTTTATTGAACACTATAAGCAAACATGTTAAATATGTTCAAATTCTTACTCAACTTTCTCAAATCCAAGCCTCTTTTTCCCTAAGATGTTTTTTACTGAAGTTTATCACAAGCATGCCATCAGAATAGTGTCACTCTGGGCCAGGAGCGGTGGCTCACACCTGTAATCCCAGCACTTTGGGAAGCCGAGGCGGGTGGATCATCTGAGGTCAGGAGTTCGAGACCAGCCTGATCAACATGGTAAAACCCCATCTCTACTAAAACAGAAAAATTAGCTGGGCATGGTGGTGGGTGTCTGTAATCTCAGCTACTCGGGAGGCTGAGGCAGAAGAATAGCCTGAACCCACCCAGGAGGTGGAGGCTGCAATGACCCGAGACTGCGCCACTGCACTTCAGCCTGGGCAACAAGAGCAAAACTCCGTCTCAAAAACAAAACAAAGCAAGAATAGTGTCACTCTGATCAAACCTAAATCTGTGTGATCTAGAAAAGTGCTAATGTTAAGCATGGCCCACAGACCACTTATAATCTACAAACTAATCAATCCCCAACAAGGACAAATCAATATAAGGGTTTTAGAAGTTTTTACAGCAATATGACCTCATTTTTCTAGTAATTCATCTTAATTGTATTTTGCGAAAGTAGAGGTCTGAGACAAACTGGGATTAAAAAACAAAAACAGAACTTTTACTACCATTTGAGAAGTATAAGGTTATGACTACCAATATTTTTTCCAGTGATCACACACCGAAAGTCATATTTTTTATTTTTCATGTGGGCAAATAATAGAGGACTGTAAGAATAATGCAAGGAGGCCAAGCCATCCCTAGCTACCACAGGGTCAGAAGGGATCAAGATCTTGGCTGGGCACACCAAGCTTCCAGGCCACCCACATAATGAACCCACCACAGCTATCCAATCTCTTTAACATGTCCTAAAAGGAGGTCCAGTTCCACCTGCTCAGTAATTTTGCTTCAGTAATTTAACTGTCAACCATATTTTTTTCTTCTTTTCTGAAACATCCATGCCTCACAAACCAGAGTGTATTTACCCTTCAAAGCTCAACCTTCTAACCTGAAATTCAGATTTAACACTTTCCCTCTTCTTCCTATCTGCACTGAGGTTCTCTCCTTATATGGAATCCCAGAATCACTAAAAAAAAAAAGTTATCACATACTTATTCATAAGCATGCAGCAATATAACTTAGAATGACTCATCCATTTCACATTCCTATTGCTTTTTCTACCTTAGCAGATTTTAAGATTTTCTTTGGGAAAGCGGATTATGGCTTTCCAATAGATTCCATTATGGCCTTCACAAATACCAGGTGATATTTACCAAGAATCCATTGTGCCATGCTCACTAAGTTATCTGGAATATTTCTAGCATTATCTCTTATCCAGAGTACCCTATTTTTCAGAAGATGATGTTCCAGAAACAACTGCCCCGTATTAACTTTTTACATTCTTATTAAGGTTATTTATGGTCTTCCTTCATCCCTACTCTCAATGGGATCCACTGTTAACTACTCAGACCCACTTGGATATTTTTCTGTACATTTATAACCACAAAATTTCTTTATACCATGTAACTGGAGCTTACAACTTGCTTTCCCCCACCGCCATCTTTCTATATTATATAATTACCGAAGACTCTGTATTTCTTAAGATTATAAACTAGGAATAGGAAATTACTCCGATGCACTTACTATCAAATTAATACTATCTACTCCTGGTAACAAGCCAACTAATACAAAGTAAAATGCTGCATATTATAATTGGTTTAAATATACCCCCAAGCTTTTGTTGTTGCTATTCGTTTTTTTAGGCATAGGAGAATGTGAATGAGGTTAGGAAAGAAAAAAAGTGGGGATAGAGAACAAAATAATTTCCCCAGAAAACTTGTTTTTTAAAATCACTGCAAATTTTGGAGTTCTGTCCAGATTGGAAGTAAAAATCTCAATTGTTCCTATCCTTGCCTCAAAAAGCCTTTAAAGTTAGTCCTGAGAATCCCCCCAAAATAAGTCAAATTATAGGGCACAAAAATCAATCCACAAAATCTGAAAAAAGGAAATAAAGCAAAATACAAAACACTTTTCACGTATGCTTTACACTTACCAGTTTGGCTTGTGCTTCTGCAATTTTTCGGTTATTCTCTTCCAGTATTCGCTCTAGCTCCTCACGTTTTGCACGTTCTTCCTCCTAAAGGGGAGGATATGTTAAGATATTAGAAAAACAAAATGTTTATTTTTATTGATAAATATTTACTAATCTTCCTCTGAACTTTTTTGATATGACTTACAGGGTAGCTTTATAGCTACCTTCTGTCTGACAAATGATAAACTGTGCAGTCACTAAAATTGGTTTCTAGCACTAAATTTAAATCATCCCTCCCAGTCCAAACAGCAACCAACTAAACCCTCCCTAATGATAGTTTCCTGGCAATTATTACTAATACTTTAATATCACACAAATCAACAAGGACAACTACAAAACTGGATAGTATTTACCAAATTAAAAAAATAATATATAAAATATAAATAAAGTGAATATTTGTCTCACCAATTATGTATACCTACGTATTCTTTACCTATACTCCTTTAATCAGCATTAAAAGTTGAATATTTACTGTCTTGTCCAGTGTCCTGCAGAGTGTGCTCCTCGGCTGCCATACGCGCCAGCTTCCTCTTTAAAATGATTTGTACTGTTAGCTTGGCAATACCTGCATCAGCAGCTCAACCATTTATAAAGAAACAACATACAAGGAAGGCTGAGCTGAGGAATGCAGATGTTTATGGTAAGAAGGAACAAAAAATGTAATTCATCATTCCTAAGGCAAACAATTAATAAGAAAAATACATTTACTGTTAGTGAAAAATACAAATGGTAATCCATACTTCATGGAACTACGGGCTTCTTCCATGGGGAAAATGGACTTAACATTCAGATGTTGACAATTTCGGAAGGCAGCTTATATTGTCATCTACAATCTGAACTGAAACTCAGAAATCCAGGGGATGCATGGTCAGGAAATAAAATTCTTCAACTTATTTTTTCTTGGAGAATTTAATGAGATTTTATAATGCAAACTGTATGAAGACTGCTTGATGGCTTGAGCAGTGTTCAGATCACAGCATACATATTCAAATGATTTTAATATTTGGAAAGACTGTCAGAGGGTTGTGTCCGTGTAAAAAAAAAAATTGTTAATATGAAACAAAAAAAGCAAATGAAGAGAAAAAAATCTTACTATGATTAATAACTCGCTACAAGACAGCACCATTACTCCAAAAATATCTTCATTATTAAAAGCACTGATATAAATAAAAATTTCATACATTCAATTTCATAGTCTGTGAAACCCACTATAAATATAAGCATGTATATCTAGTTAAAGACAGGACAAGGGAAAATGCATTCTAAAAGCTAAGCTTACCAGAAAGCAAAGAGATTTAATATGTCAACTTGTCCACAATAATGCCAAGATGAAAAATGACAATGAGTCTTAATTATTTTGAGTCAAATAGTTCAGTTCAAGAAAATACAACTACAGGATTTCCTACATCACACACCAATGGGATTCATATTCATTATGCAAACTATGGTGACAAACACTCAGGGCTGTAAAGTAATTTGCCTTGAGTGTTTCAGTGACTTTCACCAAGTTTTTGGATCCTGGAGTAATCAGTGCAAACAAGCCGTAAAGCTTCAGTAGCAAATTACTGTCTCACAGAAAGACATTTTCAACTTCTGCTCCAGCTGCTGATAAAACAAATCATGTGTTTAGCTTGACTCCAGACAAGGACAACCTGTTCCTTCATAACTCTCTAGAGAAAAAAAGGAGTTGTTAGTAGATACTAAAAAAAGTGGATGAATAATCTGGATATTTTTCCTAAAAAGATTCCTTGAAACACATTAGGAAAATGGAGGGCCTTATGATCAGAATGCTAGAATTAGTCCATTGTGCTGAAGCAGGGTTTAGGGGAGGGAGTGAAGGATAAAAGAAGGAAAAAAGAAGAGTGAGAAAACCTATTTATCAAAGCAGGTGCTATCACTCAATGTTAGGCCCTGCTCTTTTTAATCTGACTGAAGGCAAAAGCCTCTCACAGTCTAGGTAACAGAGTGACAGAATAGAAGAATATACAACCACAGGTGGATTTTTAACCTTTTCCCTTTACCACTCCCTGTCTCCCCACCGTCCTCCCAAAAAAGGAATGTAAGTCCTGCAGCCATGGCAAAAGTTTCAAACACTTCTCAAATAGCCAGTTCCATTAAATCAAAAAGTATCCTTGAATATGTTTTATAAAAGCTTCCAACTTTTAAGTTATCAGTCAGCACTTCTGAATAGGCTAAAAAATTAACTTTCGCAGCAATGTTAAGTTTAGACGAGAAAGGAATTAGATAGTCTGTATTCCATCTCTTTCTGAACTGAGCAGGAGGCAGAACCCAACACTGAAAGTTTTGCCATGGACTGTCTCTACTTTCCAAACGACCGAGCGTTACCTCTCTAGCTTTTTGTGCTGCAAGCTCAGCTTGTCTCTGTCGCTCGAGTTCTTCGAGCAACTGCTTTTCCATGATGCGTTTGGCTTCCTCCACCCTTCGGAGAACTTCTCGTTCAATTTCATCCTTCCTTTTCTCCAGTTCTTCCTCCACCCTTTTTGCCACCAATTCTTCTACTCTTCGTGCTGTTTCTTCCTCGATGAGTTTTTCTTCTATTTCTTGCTGTCGACTAGCAAACAAAGTGAAAAAATGAGTTAGATATTTATTTTTAAAACTATAAATTTAAACAAAACTAGTTTTAAGTCTATCAAGCCATTGAGCCTAATATTATTCAGTGATTTTTTCAGAATTCATTTCCATGTCACATTTAAGGAAACGACAGATACCAAGATGTTAACTGATACAGAAATTCAAATGAATATAAAATCTTTTTTTCCTTTATCATATTCTAAATACAGGAGAACAGGTATATACAAAGAGGCTAATTCATTAGTTCTAATTTAGGAACAATAAATCCGGACAGAAAATCTATTCTGTTATCGACTTTATAATCAGAGGACAAGTTGTTAAAACATATGGATTTGCTCATTTGCCAATCCCTTCGTCTGGGGCTGAGCTACAAAGAAGGAGAAATTATGTAGCAGGCAACTCAGATTGGCTGAATTCATTTCCCGCTAAGCAAAGAGAGAATAAATAGATTGAAGAGATTCAGACTGCTGGACTAATAGTGCGTAGTTTTTACTGAAAATATGACCAACTTAAGTTTTGAACTGAAGTTCTTTAGCTTTATAGTTCCTATGTCTTTTCTTCCTTTTGTTAATTTTCAATTAAAAGCTCCTCTAGAAATGGGAAAGTGGGTAAAAATATATTTTTATTACCAGAAAAAGTTCAATGAAGCATGATACTACAGTTTTAATTACTCCAATCCCATTTTGATATTATAAACCAATTTACTCAAAATAAAATTCTGTGCTGAAATTATTGACATTCATCAAGGCACCACTGTGGAAATCCTGCACATTTCATACCAATGATATTCAGTGACAGCCACCAGTCATATGTGTCTGGTCCAAACTGAAATTTAGTATGAAGAAAAAGAATATAAATGATCTCCTATTTTTATTTGATTGCGTGTTAAAAATGATATTTTGGATAAAAATATACAATAAAATTAATTTCATCCATTTCTTAACGTTACTAAAAAAATTTTATATTGCATATATTGTTCATACTATTTCTAGTTAATAGCACTCTGAGACAATAATTTGTGCTGAATGAATAAATTCTGAGGCTCTTGCAGTAAATCTCAATCCTAAGAGGACGATTCATGTTCCAACTTTCTCACAACTCTCAAAATTAAATAAAACCTGCAACCTTTATCTTTTGATGACTCATTTGACATACATATATATGAGAATCATTCAATTTATCTGTTTAGTAAAGACTTTATAGTTTCTAAGTGACCTTTAAATACCCCAATCCACTTCAACTCAACTCTATTCTTCGGGATGATTCAATTCTCACCCAAGGGCTCTCATTTTCAACTCCTGTTACTTATTCAGTGATAACACACTAACACCAATGTGTCTTAATCTGATTCATTTCAGTTTCTACATTTATCCTCTACATTCTTCTCTGTCAAGGGGACAGTAGGTACTAGAGAAAGAATATTTTCCTTTAAGGGCCTAGATGTTTGCCCAACACTCATTCTCAGGACTTTGTTGTTTTAAGTCTTTATCTACAGCAGCTCAGTAAGAGAGCAGGTATCTTCCCCAATACTAAAAAAAATCAATCACTGGGAGCATATAAAAGGAAACCAGACAGCAACTTCAATAGAAATTAAATCACATTTCCATATAAAATGTTGTTTCTCTACTTCACCCAAAAGGAAAGAAAACTAATCAATGAAACAAGGCTGACAGCTGTTGAATCTGGATAATGAGTACCCAAGAATAATAATAATAATCTGCCTTTGTGTATATGTAAATTTCTCATAATAAAGTCTACACACACACACACACACACACACACACACACACACACACACACACACTTTTGCTAGTTGGTTCTTCTGAAATTAGTAAATGTAGAGAAGCCTAAGAAGAAACTTAATATTTAAAATTTCAAAACCAGTACAATGTGACTTTTAATTAACAATACTAAGTGGATCATAGTACCGACTATAAAAAAAAGGATAATGTAACACAGTTCCAATTAAAATTCCACACAAAGTAGAAAGAAGGCCCTAGGAGTAAAAAGTTGCCATCTTAAGAATTTGGTGAAGGCAGAAGAGACCTGATACACACTCAAGGTTATTTTTGGCAGTCAAGCCATCCCTCAGCAAAAGCGCAGTGGCTAACAGGGCCTCATTTCCATAGCTTTGGTCAGTAAGGAGAAAATGAGCCAAATAAATTTACTTACAGCAAATGCCAAATCAGAATGTCAGTTCCCTGCTTCTATTTCCACTGATGACATCAAACCAGAGGGCCCATGTAACAGGCAGTACAGGCAGGCCATGGGCTGCTCCGCTGCTAAGGAGTCAATTCTAACTACAGCTCAGCGACTTTATAGCCCAAAGGGAGGGCAAGTGGAAAGTCCCACGCTCAACTGAAACACTGGAGAATGAGAAATGACCTAGTGCAGTTTCTCACAAAGCTGCTTATCTCCCTTTGTTCCTGGAGGAACTGCAAGGCATCCCAATATGAAAATGAAGCTTTGCAACAGGCAGGGTTCAGGGTACCACAGCAAAACTGTTTGTCTGCAAGTGTTAGCAAGAATATAATTTCTGCTGTTTTTCTTGGTAAAATTAAAAATGCTACTTCAGTAATCAGAAAAAAATTTTAAATCAAATTTTAGAAATAATGCTGAAGGAAAGCTCAATTTTATCCCCTCGCCATACACTGAATTCAGCAAACCAACGAGCACATATACAACTGAATTAAGCATGAGTTCATCTTTACTGATGGCAAATTTATCATCATAATCAATGATAAAACCACTATTATGCCTACTCCCATAAGAGACACTGAACTTTCTTGAGTGGGTCAGTGTCTTGCAAAATAGGTATCATCTAACAGCCTATTCACTCCTCAAAACCCTTGCCATAGCAGTTGTCACCCTCATGATGTTCTTTTCTCTAATGTTTTCCTCATGCTCCTCTGCTGAATATCCATTCCCCTGCCAATAATATGTTATACTGACGAAAGCATTAAATCAAGATCTTCAAGGTTTTCAATGGAAATGGTATAATACTAGGTCCTATTTTCTCTGTGCTCTCAGGTATTTTAAAAACACTAGTCAGACTGGGCGCGGTGGCTCACGCCTGTAATCCCAGCACTTTGGGAGGCCCAGGCAGGTGGATCATGAGGTCAGGAGATCAAGACCATCCTGGCTAACACGGTGAAACCCCATCTCTACTAAAAATAAAAATAAATAAATAAATAAATAAATAAATAAATAAATAAATAAATAAAAATTAGCTGGGTGTGGTGGCGGGCGCCTGCAGTCCCAGCTACTCGGGAGGCTGAGGTAGGAGAATGAGCTGAGATTGCGCCACTGCACCACTGCACTCCAGCCTGGGCGACAGAGCAAGACCCTGTCTCAAAAAAAAAAAAAAAAAAAAACCACTAGTCACAATGAACTTTAAAATGCTAACTATTAAAAACAAAACAGTAAGGCTACAGCACTTCAGCACTGTTACAGAGTAACTGGCACCATTATTTTAAAACATCTTTAAAATGTGGGAACTCAATCCTAGGGGTTTACTTCTAGGAATCGCTTAATAATTATTAGCAAACAGCATTTACTTGTTACTTAATAGGTAACATATAATATTGTGCCAAAAGCTTTATATACCATGTCATCATTTAAATCACATAATTATTCCTATGCAGTGGGTATGTATCCCATTTTTACTGAGGAAACTAAGAACAAGGAGCTGAAGTTTCTAGACTCGAGCACACTGGATGTTGCTGAGCTGTTTCTCTGAACCTAAGTAGATGCCAAAGCTAACGATCTCAAGCAAGCACTATACTACCACCCTACACCGGTTTCTGCAGGACAAATAAGCAAGGCAAAGACAAGCACACAGATTTAACTACCAAAAAAGAAGGAAAGAAAAAAGTATAGGCCAAGCACGGTGGCTCACATTTGTAATCCCAGCACTTTGGGAGGCTGAGGTAGAAGGATTACTTGAGGCCAGGAGTTCAAGATCAGCCTGGGAAACATAGTGACTCTGTCTCTACAAAAATAATAAATAAATAAATGAATACATATTCTTAACATCAGCTAGGTCTTATGCCTTAATGTTCTGTCAGAGCCTTAACCTCCAAAAATATGCGGCTCCATATTATCAATTTTCTCCTAAAAGCTCTTCTTTGCTCTCACAATGAACTGCCCAAGTATTCTAAGAATCACTTATATAGATCCCAGTTCAGTGTAGATACTCTAATTTAGAAGGCTCTTAATCCGTCATCCAGTTGAACACAGAGGATATTCGAACCTAGATATCACAGGCTAGAGTAAGTTACTATGCCATTAACATTTTCCTGATTTGCTGCAAGTTATTTTCAGTTGTCTATTTTTTCAACAGTTAATACAACATGCATGCAGCATCTCAAAAGAGCATTTAAGAAAATGGTGCTACTGGTGTGGGGGAGGGGTGAGAAGAACCACACTGAATGGCTGGGACGCAAGGATGAGAGGAAGATCTTTTGAACTGAATTTTGAACCATGTGAATTGCCTATTCAAAATTGAGGGCAAAAGTCTTTAAAAATGTAAAGGCCTACCTTTTCAGCATTAAGATTACAACCATAAGATCACTTCTGAAATTCATCAGGCTCGGTCTGGCTCCATGTCAGTTACATTAAATAACATCACTTACTGAGAACTATTACATGCCAAGTATCACCTACTTTAAATACATTATCTCCAATTTTCACAACAAGCAAGACAGATTATCTCCATTTCACAGATTTAAAAACAAGGTTAGAGGGAGGTGATTTATTCAACAACTCAGAATTACAAGTGGTAAACCAATAAGGTTTCCAATCTTACCAAAGAATTCCTAATTCGTTAAACCCAATGGTTGATTCTTATTTTACGGTCTATTTCCATCTTTAGATTTCTTGTAAGGGCACTTGACACTATGCATTTTTACCATATTCCTTTCTGCTTCCACCATAGGCTCTTCTCCCTCTTCCTAACTGCAAATACAGGCATGTCCTAAGGTTCTTTCAGTCCCTTGAATGAACCGCTCTCCTCTCTCCACACTCTCCCTGGGTCATTCCATATACTCTCAAGGTTTCACGACATTCAGCGAAGCCCCTCTCTGCTAGGCTTCAGTCTCACATGATCAAGTCTGGATAAACTCAGTAGAGTATATCCAAAACTAGTGCTCACAGTGAAGGCACCATTCTCTTATTCCCTTTCCCTCTCCCTTATCCACTATTTAAAAAGGTTCTGACATTTTTACCAGTACCTGCCACATGGTTGTTACAGAAACATTTGGTAGACGAGTTGCAACAGCCACACTATAAACATGAGAACCAACAGTCTTTTTCTGAAGCCCCACATTCCATTTAATATACCCTGAATGTTTCTTAAATCTGTCCCTCTTTTCCATTCCAACAACCATCCTCACTACTCCTGTGTAAACTTCTGTACCCACCTCTTAGTTTCCATCCTACACAACAATCAAAACAGAAAAGGCACCATGTCATTCACCTGCTTAAAATCCTTCCCGTTTCTAGGATGAAATCCAAGCTCTTTAATATGACATACAATAACCCTAACATGATTCCCAGCCTCTATTTACCTCTCCAGTCACTCCATGACTTAAATATTTATAGAACTTCGTGTTCTAAGTCAACAGTCACCTGATTATTCCACTTTTAAGACCATTTCCTCTATTTTGGCAGGAGTCGGGGGAGGAGGCTCTTTTCTGTGCTCCACATACGTCCTATACCTTGCCTGACATTGTCATATTCTTATATCCTCCACCCACACAGGATACTTCCTTTATACAGTTTATATTACTGTCACTAAATTTACTACACTGTATTATTGCCTATTTAATGATCTGTCTTTGAGCTAGATCAAGCTCTTGGAGAAGGGCCAATCATCTTTATATTAACAGTACCTAGCACAGTGCCTGGCACTTATTAAATGCTCAATAAACATCAGTTAAATGAATAAAATAACCAACAGGATATGTAGACTGAAAACTGTTTCCTTACATTGCCAAAGCTCCAACACTTAAGTCTTTCCATTGTTTCTTTTGCATTGTTTCCAAGACATTAGAATATATTAAATAAAATGCCTATTGCACAGCACCCAGGAATTTAGAGTACAGGTGGCTGCTAGTCCCGGTCCCTTCTCCCTCCTAAATACTATTGGCAGTTTGTGTCTTCTCTCAAACCAGAGAACCATATAGCTCCTCTATTTGCCATATTTCATTCCTGAATTTCTTCTCTGCTATACATGCGACACCTGCTAAATGCTTCTATTTATTCTTTGCATACCAAGTTTCTTTTAATTTTTCCTACATATCTTAGCTTTCTAGTGAAAGGCAAGTTATTACTCTTTGGAGGTCTCCTTTGTTTTCACATGTAGAAATTATCTCAGCAATGTCTTAGGTAACTTTTCATACATCCATCTACTGATAGCTATTTGAGATCTTTACAGCTAAGGGCCTTGTTGCAGACCCAAAAGTTGTATTCTACAAAATCAAGGTTTAATTTGAAACGATTACTTGAACTTTGTTTTCATATGTATCACTGACAGTTCTAAGTACAGGAAAAATGAGTGTTGCATGTGTTTTAAAGGAGTGTTGGAAGCAAAACAGCTCCAGGTACAGCTTCCTCTGTAATATTAGTGCTCCAGTCCTACCTTTTAGTAACTTTGGTTTTAGAAACAAGCTGTGTGTGTGTGCTGGAAAATCTACCTAACACAAACCCAACTATAGAAAACTACAAACCCTGCAGTCAATTCAGCACACATAAACTCGCCTCGAGAAAATCATAAATTCAGTAACGTTCTTGCTTCATGAGCACTTTCTAAATATTCACTGAAGAACTGACCAAGTACGGCTGGTTCAATAGGGAGTTAGTAGGACTGTTCAAATCTACTTTTCAATGCGGTTTTTGGAAACTGAATACCCAGAGCATCAAAGTACGATGATCATAAAGCAAAACACACAACAAATCCCTAAATTTTAAAACCCAAAAATTCCTTTAGTTTGGGATTATTTATCCACATCTACTTTCATAGCCAGAAATACTTGAGAGCTGACATTTTCGGAAACACACTCTAACTCTAGTTTTCACTAAATATCCTTCATGGGAGCAACGCCAAAATAAAATCAACTCTTCAAGTGTCTTCTGAAGAAGCACAGTGTAAGGGAAACAACAAAACTGCACGTGTTTGCTACAGGAATAGAAAGCAAGTTAAAAAAGCAGTTGGCTTTGGGATGGTGATTACACAGGTGAATTCAAAGGTCAAAAAACTCATCGCACTGTACACTTAAGGTCTATGCTTTTTTTTTTTTAACATCTCAAGGAAGGGGTGAGGGTGTACGCTCAAGGGGAAAAAAGCAATCCCAACACCTTAACAACAGGAATACACTAAAATGCATTTTTCTGGCGGACCACCTAAAGTGTATGATTCCCGAGATTAGTTAAGTCCCGTCCCAAATTTGAGCTTCAATAGAATGCTTCTGGCCAGCCGTGATTCGCATCTCAAAGGTTAATTCCCTTCTCTCTCCTTCTCAAGCCGACCAGCAAATGCTCACCACCCTCCACATCTGCAGTCCAGCTCGCTCCCGGCCTCACAAGCCAACGCGTCTCTCCGACCTCACTCCGAACTCCACCCCTACTTCCGGGACACCACTCCTCTCTCGCGCCAAAATCGCCTTCTCTTATTTAAACCCTTTCAGCTCAAGCCCTCCAATTTTCCATCTCGAACAACTTCTGGGTCTGTCCTACCCCAAGCTTTCCAAACGCCAAGCCTGCCCGCCCCGCCGCCGCCTCTCCGACCCGTTCCCGCGCCCGGTCCCCAGCCCCGGACCGTCCCCGCCATTCTCCCGGCCCGCCCCGGCCCCACGCCCTCGCCCCGCGCCCTGCTCTCCTCACGCCCCGGTCCCTCCCCCCGCGGGCACTCACATTTTTCGCTGCCGCTCGAACTCCGCTTTCTTCTCCTCCTCCTCTCGCTTCTGCTTCTCGTCCAGGCTGCTGCGCTTGCTCACCGTGCGCCCGAAGATGTCGATGCGGTCGGGCGGGGACGAGGCGCGCTCCCGGTCCCGCTCGCGCCGGGACACGGCCGTGTTGGTGGAGCGCGAACGGGACCGCGACTCCCGCCGCCGGTTCCGTTTACTTTCCCGAGATTTGGAACGCTTCCGCACGCGCTCCTTGTCCCGGGATCGCGACCGGGACCGGCTGCGCTTCTTGTTGTGCTTGCTGCTCTTGGTGTGCTTGGAGCGGGACGAGCTCCGGCTCCGAGACCGGCCCATCCTTCCGGGAGACGCTCTAACCGCTCGCCTCAGGCCCCTCACGCGGCCAGTTCCCCTCGCCTCCGCCTTCGGACGCGGGTTGGCGGTTCTACCGAGGCCGGAGGAAAGAAAGGTGTCGGCCAACGGACTTTATGCCTTTTCCCGATGTCTACGGCTGCCACGAAGGCCGCCTCCAACCAGAAACCCGTAGCGCCAGGCGCCCCTAAGATGGCAGCTGCGGCTGCACCGGCCGCCCTTCCCACAATGCCCTACGCGAAACGTGCCGAAGCGTGGGCCCCGCCTCCTGACGATTTTTGCCGAAGGCAGGCGAGCGCTTCCGAGCGGACTCGTTTTTTTC